>NC_088717.1:32362522-33770022 GCF_963576615.1 Watersipora subatra
CATGTGCTGGCTCACATTGTCTCTAATGAGATATTAGTAGTATGTGCTGGCTCACATTGTCTCTAAGCAGATATTAGTAGCATGTGCTGGCTCATATTGTTTCTAATGAGATATTAGTAGTATGTGCTGGCTCACATTGTCTCTAATGAGATATTAGTAGCATGTGCTGACTCACATTGTCTCTAATGAGATATTAGTAGTGTGTGCTGGCTCACATTGTCTCTAATGAGATATTAGTAGTATGTGCTGGCTCACATTGTTTCTAATGAGATATTAGTAGCATGTGCTGGCTCATATTGTTTCTAATGAGATATTAGTAGTATGTGCTGGCTCACATTGTCTCTAATGAGATATTAGTAGTATGTGCTGGCTCACATTGTCTCTAATGAGATATTAGTAGTATGTGCTGGCTCACATTGTCTCTAATGAGATATTAGTAGTATGTGCTGGCTCATATTGTTTCTAATGAGATATTAGTAGTATGTGCTGGCTCACATTGTCTCTAATGAGATATTAGTAGCATGTGCTGGCTCACATTGTTTCTAATGAGATATTAGTAGTATGTGCTGGCTCACATTGTCTCTAATGAGATATTAGTAGTATGCGCTGGCTCACATTGTCTCTAATGAGATATTAGTAGTATGTGCTGGCTCACATTGTTTCTAATGAGATATTAGTAGTATGTGCTGGCTCACATTGTCTCTAATGAGATATTAGTAGTATGCGCTGGCTCACATTGTCTCTAATGAGATATTAGTAGCATGTGCTGGCTCACATTGTTTCTAATGAGATATTAGTAGTATGTGCTGACTCACATTGTCTCTAATGAGATATTAGTAGTATGTGCTGGATCACATTGTTTCTAATGAGATATTAGTAGTATGTGCTGGCTCACATTGTTTCTAATGAGATATTAGTAGTATGTGCTGGCTCACATTGTCTCTAATGAGATATTAGTAGTATGTGCTGGCTCACATTGTCTCTAAGCAGATATTAGTAGTATGTGCTGGCTCACATTGTCTCTAATGAGATATTAGTAGTATGTGCTGGCTCACATTGTCTCTAATGAGATATTAGTAGTATGTGCTGGCTCACATTGTCTCTAATGAGATATTAGTAGCATGTGCTGGCTCACATTGTCTCTAATGAGATATTAGTAGTATGTGCTGGCTCACATTGTCTCTAATGAGATATTAGTAGTATGTGCTGGCTCACATTGTCTCTAATGAGATATTAGTAGTATGTGCTGGCTCACATTGTCTCTAATGAGATATTAGTAGTATGTGCTGGCTCACATTGTCTCTAATGAAATATTAGTAGTATGTGCTGGCTCACATTGTCTCTAATGAAATATTAGTAGTGTGTGCTGGCTCACATTGTCTCTAATGAGATATTAGTAGTATGTGCTGGCTCACATTGTCTCTAATGAGATATTAGTAGTATGTGCTGGCTCACATTGTCTCTAAGCAGATATTAGCAGTATGTGCTGGCTCACATTGTCTCTAATGAGATATTAGTAGTATGTGCTGGCTCACATTGTCTCTAATGAAATATTAGTAGTATGTGCTGGCTCACATTGTCTCTAATGAAATATTAGTAGTGTGTGCTGGCTCACATTGTCTCTAATGAGATATTAGTAGTATGTGCTGGCTCACATTGTTTCTAATGAGATATTAGTAGTATGTGCTGGCTCACATTGTCTCTAATGTGATATTAGTAGTATGTGCTGGCTCACATTGTCTCTAATGAGATATTAGTAGTATGTGCTGGCTCACATTGTTTCTAATGAGATATTAGTAGTATGTGCTGGCTCACATTGTCTCTAATGAGATATTAGTAGTATGTGCTGGCTCACATTGTCTCTAATGAGATATTAGCAGTATGTGCTGGCTCACATTGTCTCTAATGAGATATTAGTAGTACGTGCTGGCTCACATTGTCTCTAATGAGATATTAGTAGTATGTGCTGGCTCACATTGTCTCTAATGAGATATTAGTAGCATGTGCTGGCTCACATTGTTTCTAATGAGATATTAGTAGTATGTGCTGACTCACATTGTCTCTAATGAGATATTAGTAGTATGTGCTGGCTCACATTGTCTTTAATGAGATATTAGTAGTATGTGCTGGCTCACATTGTCTCTAATGAGATATTAGTAGTATGTGCTGGCTCACATTGTCTCTAATGAGATATTAGTAGTATGTGCTGGCTCACATTGTCTCTAATGTGATATTAGTAGTATGTGCTGGCTCACATTGTCTCTAATGAAATATTAGTAGTATGTGCTGGCTCACATTGTCTCTAATGAAATATTAGTAGTGTGTGCTGGCTCACATTGTCTCTAATGAGATATTAGTAGTATGTGCTGGCTCACATTGTTTCTAATGAGATATTAGTAGTATGTGCTGGCTCACATTGTCTCTAATGTGATATTAGTAGTATGTGCTGGCTCACATTGTCTCTAATGAGATATTAGTAGTATGTGCTGGCTCACATTGTTTCTAATGAGATATTAGCAGTATGTGCTGGCTCACATTGTCTCTAATGAGATATTAGTAGTACGTGCTGGCTCACATTGTCTCTAATGAGATATTAGTAGTATGTGCTGGCTCACATTGTCTCTAATGAGATATTAGTAGCATGTGCTGGCTCACATTGTCTCTAATGAGATATTAGTAGTATGTGCTGGCTCACATTGTCTCTAATGAGATATTAGTAGTATGTGCTGGCTCACATTGTCTCTAAGCAGATATTAGTAGTATGTGCTGGCTCACATTGTCTCTAATGAGATATTAGTAGTATGTGCTGGCTCACATTGTCTCTAATGAGATATTAGTAGTATGTGCTGGCTCACATTGTCTCTAATGAAATATTAGTAGTATGTGCTGGCTCACATTGTCTCTAATGAGATATTAGTAGTATGTGCTGGCTCACATTGTCTCTAATGAGATATTAGTAGTATGTGCTGACTCACATTGTCTCTAATGAGATATTAGTAGTATGTGCTGGCTCACATTGTCTCTAATGAGATATTAGTTGTATGTGCTGACTCACATTGTCTCTAATGAGATATTAGTAGTATGTGCTGACTCACATTGTCTCTAATGAGATATTAGTAGTATGTGCTGGCTCACATTGTCTCTAATGAGATATTAGTAGTATGTGCTGGCTTACATTGTCTCTAATGAGATATTAGTAGCATGTGCTGGCTCACATTGTCTCTAATGAGATATTAGTAGTATGTGCTGGCTCACATTGTCTCTAATGAGATATTAGTAATATGTGCTGGCTCATATTGTTTCTAATGAGATATTAGTAGTATGTGCTGGCTCACATTGTCTCTAATGAGATATTAGTAGCATGTGCTGACTCACATTGTCTCTAATGAGATATTAGTAGTATGTGCTGGCTCACATTGTCTCTAATGAGATATTAGTAGCATGTGCTGGCTCACATTGTCTCTAATGAGATATTAGTAGTATGTGCTGGCTCACATTGTCTCTAATGAGATATTAGTAGTATGTGCTGGCTCACATTGTCTCTAATGAGATATTAGTAGTATGTGCTGGCTCACATTGTTTCTAATGAGATATTAGTAGCATGTGCTGACTCACATTGTCTCTAATGAGATATTAGTAGTATGTGCTGGCTCACATTGTTTCTAATGAGATATTAGTAGCATGTGCTGACTCACATTGTCTCTAATGAGATATAAGTAGTATGTGCTGGCTCACATTGTTTCTAATGAGATATTAGTAGTATGTGCTGGCTCACATTGTCTCTAATGAGATATTAGTAGTATGTGCTGGCTCATATTGTTTCTAATGAGATATTAGTAGTATGTGCTGGCTCACATTGTCTCTAATGAGATATTAGTAGCATGTGCTGACTCACATTGTCTCTAATGAGATATTAGTAGTGTGTGCTGGCTCACATTGTCTCTAATGAGATATTAGTAGTATGTGCTGGCTCACATTGTTTCTAATGAGATATTAGTAGCATGTGCTGGCTCATATTGTTTCTAATGAGATATTAGTAGTATGTGCTGGCTCACATTGTCTCTAATGAGATATTAGTAGTATGTGCTGGCTCACATTGTCTCTAATGAGATATTAGTAGTATGTGCTGGCTCACATTGTCTCTAATGAGATATTAGTAGTATGCGCTGGCTCACATTGTCTCTAATGAGATATTAGTAGTATGTGCTGGCTCACATTGTTTCTAATGAGATATTAGTAGTATGTGCTGGCTCACATTGTCTCTAATGAGATATTAGTAGTATGCGCTGGCTCACATTGTCTCTAATGAGATATTAGTAGCATGTGCTGGCTCACATTGTTTCTAATGAGATATTAGTAGTATGTGCTGACTCACATTGTCTCTAATGAGATATTAGTAGTATGTGCTGGCTCACATTGTTTCTAATGAGATATTAGTAGTATGTGCTGGCTCACATTGTTTCTAATGAGATATTAGTAGTATGTGCTGACTCACATTGTCTCTAATGAGATATTAGTAGTATGTGCTGGCTCACATTGTCTCTAATGAGATATTAGTAGTATGTGCTGGCTCACATTGTCTCTAATGAGATATTAGTAGTATGTGCTGGCTCATATTGTCTCTAATGAGATATTAGTAGTATGTGCTGGCTCACATTGTCTCTAATGAGATATTAGTAGTATGTGCTGGCTCATATTGTCTCTAATGAGATATTAGTAGTATGTGCTGACTCACATTGTCTCTAATGAGATATTAGTAGTATGTGCTGGCTCACATTGTCTCTAATGAGATATTAGTAGTATGTGCTGGCTCACATTGTCTCTAATGAGATATTAGTAGTATGTGCTGGCTCACATTGTCTCTAATGAGATATTAGTAGCATGTGCTGGCTCATATTGTTTCTAATGAGATATTAGTAGTATGTGCTGGCTCACATTGTCTCTAATGAGATATTAGTAGTATGTGCTGGCTCACATTGTCTCTAATGAGATATTAGTAGTATGTGCTGGCTCACATTGTCTCTAATGAGATATTAGTAGCATGTGCTGGCTCATATTGTCTCTAATGAGATATTAGTAGTATGTGCTGGCTCACATTGTCTCTAATGAGATATTAGCAGCATGTGCTGGCTCACATTGTCTCTAATGAGATATTAGTAGTATGTGCTGGCTCACATTGTCTCTAATGAGATATTAGTAGTATGTGCTGGCTCACATTGTCTCTAATGAGATATTAGTAGCATGTGCTGGCTCATATTGTTTCTAATGAGATATTAGTAGTATGTGCTGGCTCACATTGTCTCTAATGAGATATTAGTGGTATGTGCTGGCTCACATTGTCTCTAATGAGATATTAGTAGTATGTGCTGGCTCACATTGTCTCTAATGAGATATTAGTAGCATGTGCTGGCTCACATTGTCTCTAATGAGATATTAGTAGTATGTGCTGGCTCACATTGTCTCTAATGAGATATTAGTAGTATGTGCTGGCTCACATTGTCTCTAATGAGATATTAGTAGTATGTGCTGACTCACATTGTCTCTAATGAGATATTAGTAGTATGTGCTGGCTCACATTGTCTCTAATGAGATATTAGTAGCATGTGCTGACTCACATTGTCTCTAATGAGATATTAGTAGTATGTGCTGGCTCACATTGTTTCTAATGAGATATTAGTAGCATGTGCTGACTCACATTGTCTCTAATGAGATATTAGTAGTATGTGCTGGCTCACATTGTCTCTAATGAAATATTAGTAGTATGTGCTGACTCACATTGTCTCTAATGAGATATTAGTAGTATGTGCTGGCTCACATTGTTTCTAATGAGATATTAGTAGTATGTGCTGGCTCATATTGTTTCTAATGAGATATTAGTAGTATGTGCTGGCTCACATTGTCTCTAATGAGATATTAGTAGTATGTGCTGGCTCACATTGTCTCTAATGAGATATTAGCAGTATGTGCGGGCTCACATTGTCTCTAATGAGATATTAGTAGTATGTGCTGGCTCACATTGTCTCTAATGAGATATTAGTAGCATGTGCTGACTCACATTGTCTCTAATGAGATATTAGTAGTATGTGCTGGCTAACATTGTTTCTAATGAGATATTAGTAGCATGTGCTGGCTCACATTGTCTCTAATGAGATATTAGTAGTATGTGCTGGCTCACATTGTCTCTAATGAAATATTAGTAGTATGTGCTGGCTCACATTGTCTCTAATGAGATATTAGTAGTATGTGCTGGCTCACATTGTCTCTAATGAGATATTAGTAGTATGTGCTGGCTCACATTGTTTCTAATGAGATATTAGTAGAATGTGCTGGCTCACATTGTCTCTAATGAGATATTAGCAGCATGTGCTGGCTCACATTGTCTCTAATGAGATATTAGTAGTATGTGCTGGCTCACATTGTCTCTAATGAGATATTAGTAGTATGTGCTGGCTCACATTGTCTCTAATGAGATATTAGTAGCATGTGCTGGCTCATATTGTTTCTAATGAGATATTAGTGGTATGTGCTGGCTCACATTGTCTCTAATGAGATATTAGTAGTATGTGCTGGCTCACATTGTCTCTAATGAGATATTAGTAGCATGTGCTGGCTCACATTGTCTCTAAGCAGATATTAGCAGTATGTGCTGGCTCACATTGTCTCTAATGAGATATTAGTAGTATGTGCTGGCTCACATTGTCTCTAAGCAGATATTAGTAGCATGTGCTGGCTCACATTGTCTCTAATGAGATATTAGTAGTATGTGCTGGCTCACATTGTCTCTAATGAGATATTAGTAGTATGTGCTGGCTCACATTGTCTCTAATGAGATATTAGTAGTATGTGCTGGCTCACATTGTCTCTAATGAGATATTAGTAGTATGTGCTGACTCACATTGTCTCTAATGAGATATTAGTAGTATGTGCTGGCTCACATTGTCTCTAATGAGATATTAGTAGTATGTGCTGGCTCACATTGTCTCTAATGAGATATTAGTAGTATGTGCTGGCTCACATTGTCTCTAATGAGATATTAGTAGTATGTGCTGGCTCACATTGTCTCTAATGAGATATTAGTAGTATGTGCTGGCTCACATTGTCTCTAATGAAATATTAGTAGTATGTGCTGGCTCACATTGTCTCTAATGAGATATTAGTAGTATGTGCTGGCTCATATTGTTTCTAATGAGATATTAGTAGTATGTGCTGGCTCACATTGTCTCTAATGAGATATTAGTAGTATGTGCTGGCTCACATTGTCTCTAATGAGATATTAGTAGTATGTGCTGGCTCACATTGTCTCTAATGAGATATTAGTAGCATGTGCGCGCTCACATTGTCTCTAATGAGATATTAGTAGCATGTGCTGGCTCACATTGTCTCTAAGCAGATATTAGTAGTATGTGCTGGCTCACATTGTCTCTAAGCAGATATTAGTAGCATGTGCTGGCTCACATTGTCTCTAATGAGATATTAGTAGTATGTGCTGGCTCACATTGTCTCTAATGAGATATTAGTAGTATGTGCTGGCTCACATTGTCTCTAATGAGATATTAGTAGTATGTGCTGGCTCACATTGTCTCTAATGAGATATTAGTAGTATGTGCTGGCTCACATTGTCTCTAATGAGATATTAGTAGTATGTGCTGGCTCACATTGTCTCTAATGAGATATTAGTAGTATGTGCTGGCTCACATTGTCTCTAATGAGATATTAGTAGTATGTGCTGGCTCACATTGTCTCTAATGAGATATTAGTAGTATGTGCTGGCTCACATTGTCTCTAATGAAATATTAGTAGTATGTGCTGGCTCACATTGTCTCTAATGAGATATTAGTAGTATGTGCTGGCTCATATTGTTTCTAATGAGATATTAGTAGTATGTGCTGGCTCACATTGTCTCTAATGAGATATTAGTAGTATGTGCTGGCTCACATTGTCTCTAATGAGATATTAGTAGTATGTGCTGGCTCACATTGTCTCTAATGAGATATTAGTAGTATGTGCTGGCTCACATTGTCTCTAATGAAATATTAGTAGTATGTGCTGGCTCACATTGTCTCTAATGAGATATTAGTAGCATGTGCTGGCTCACATTGTCTCTAAGCAGATATTAGCAGTATGTGCGGGCTCACATTGTCTCTAATGAGATATTAGTAGCATGTGCTGGCTCACATTGTCTCTAAGCAGATATTAGTAGCATGTGCTGGCTCACATTGTCTCTAATGAGATATTAGTAGTATGTGCTGGCTCACATTGTCTCTAATGAGATATTAGTAGCATGTGCTGGCTCACATTGTCTCTATTGAGATATTAGTAGTATGTGCTGGCTCACATTGTCTCTAATGAGATATTAGCAGCATGTGCTGGCTCACATTGTCTCTAATGAGATATTAGTAGTATGTGCTGGCTCACATTGTCTCTAATGAGATATTAGTAGTATGTGCTGGCTCACATTGTCTCTAATGAGATATTAGTAGCATGTGCTGGCTCATATTGTTTCTAATGAGATATTAGTAGTATGTGCTGGCTCACATTGTCTCTAATGAGATATTAGTAGTATGTGCTGGCTCACATTGTCTCTAATGAGATATTAGTAGTATGTGCTGGCTCACATTGTCTCTAATGAGATATTAGTAGCATGTGCTGGCTCATATTGTCTCTAATGAGATATTAGTAGTATGTGCTGGCTCACATTGTCTCTAATGAGATATTAGCAGCATGTGCTGGCTCACATTGTCTCTAATGAGATATTAGTAGTATGTGCTGGCTCACATTGTCTCTAATGAGATATTAGTAGTATGTGCTGGCTCACATTGTCTCTAATGAGATATTAGTAGTATGTGCTGGCTCACATTGTCTCTAATGAGATATTAGTAGTATGTGCGGGCTCACATTGTCTCTAATGAGATATTAGTAGCATGTGCTGGCTCATATTGTTTCTAATGAGATATTAGTAGTATGTGCTGGCTCACATTGTCTCTAATGAGATATTAGTGGTATGTGCTGGCTCACATTGTCTCTAATGAGATATTAGTAGTATGTGCTGGCTCACATTGTCTCTAATGAGATATTAGTAGCATGTGCTGGCTCACATTGTCTCTAAGCAGATATTAGCAGTATGTGCGGGCTCACATTGTCTCTAATGAGATATTAGTAGCATGGGCTGACTCACATTGTCTCTAATGAGATATTAGTAGTATGTGCTGGCTCACATTGTCTCTAATGAGATATTAGTAGTATGTGCTGGCTCACATTGTCTCTAATGAGATATTAGCAGCATGTGCTGACTCACATTGTCTCTAATGAGATATTAGTAGTATGTGCTGGCTCACATTGTTTCTAATGAGATATTAGTAGCATGTGCTGACTCACATTGTCTCTAATGAGATATTAGTAGTATGTGCTGGCTCACATTGTCTCTAATGAGATATTAGTAGTATGTGCTGGCTCACATTGTCTCTAATGAGATATTAGTAGTATGTGCTGGCTCACATTGTCTCTAATGAAATATTAGTAGTATGTGCTGACTCACATTGTCTCTAATGAGATATTAGTAGTATGTGCTGGCTCACATTGTCTCTAATGAGATATTAGTAGCATGTGCTGGCTCACATTGTCTCTAATGAGATATTAGTAGTACGTGCTGGCTCACATTGTCTCTAATGAGATATTAGTAGTATGTGCTGGCTCACATTGTCTCTAATGAGATATTAGTAGTATGTGCTGACTCACATTGTCTCTTATGAGATATTAGTAGTATGTGCTGACTCACATTGTTTCTAATGAGATATTAGTAGTATGTGCTGGCTCATATTGTTTCTAATGAGATATTAGTAGTATGTGCTGGCTCACATTGTCTCTAATGAAATATTAGTAGTATGTGCTGACTCACATTGTCTCTAATGAGATATTAGTAGTATGTGCTGGCTCACATTGTCTCTAATGAGATATTAGTAGTATGTGCTGGCTCACATTGTCTCTAATGAGATATTAGTAGTATGTGCTGGCTCACATTGTCTCTAATGAAATATTAGTAGTATGTGCTGACTCACATTGTCTCTAATGAGATATTAGTAGTATGTGCTGGCTCACATTGTCTCTAATGAGATATTAGTAGCATGTGCTGGCTCACATTGTCTCTAATGAGATATTAGTAGTACGTGCTGGCTCACATTGTCTCTAATGAGATATTAGTAGTATGTGCTGGCTCACATTGTCTCTAATGAGATATTAGTAGTATGTGCTGGCTCACATTGTCTCTAATGAGATATTAGTAGCATGTGCTGGCTCACATTGTCTTTAAGCAGATATTAGCAGTATGTGCTGGCTCACATTGTCTCTAATGAGATATTAGTAGTATGTGCTGGCTCACATTGTCTCTAATGAAATATTAGTAGTATGTGCTGGCTCACATTGTTTCTAATGAGATATTAGTAGAATGTGCTGGCTCACATTGTCTCTAATGATATATTAGTAGTATGTGCTGACTCACATTGTCTCTAATGAGATATTAGTAGTATGTGCTGGCTCACATTGTCTCTAATGAGATATTAGTAGTACGTGCTGGCTCACATTGTCTCTAATGAGATATTAGTAGTATGTGCTGGCTCACATTGTCTCTAATGAGATATTAGTAGTATGTGCTGACTCACATTGTCTCTTATGAGATATTAGTAGTATGTGCTGGCTCACATTGTCTCTAATGAGATATTAGTAGTATGTGCTGGCTCACATTGTCTCTAATGAGATATTAGTAGTATGTGCTGGCTCACATTGTCTCTAATGAGATATTAGTAGTATGTGCTGGCTCACATTGTCTCTAATGAGATATTAGTAGCATGTGCTGGCTCACATTGTTTCTAATGAGATATTAGTAGTATGTGCTGGCTCACATTGTCTCTAATGAGATATTAGTAGTATGCGCTGGCTCACATTGTCTCTAATGAGATATTAGTAGTATGCGCTGGCTCACATTGTCTCTAATGAGATATTAGTAGCATGTGCTGGCTCATATTGTCTCTAATGAGATATTAGTAGTATGTGCTGGCTAACATTGTCTCTAATGAGATATTAGTAGTATGTGCTGGCTCACATTGTCTCTAATGAGATATTAGTAGTACGAGCTGGCTCACATTGTCTCTAATGAGATATTAGTAGTATGTGCTGGCTCACATTGTCTCTAATGAGATATTAGTAGCATGTGCTGGCTCACATTGTCTCTAATGAGATATTAGTAGTACGAGCTGGCTCACATTGTCTCTAATGAGATATTAGTAGTATGTGCTGGCTCACATTGTCTCTAATGAGATATTAGTAGTATGTGCTGGCTCACATTGTCTCTAATGAGATATTAGTAGCATGTGCTGACTCACATTGTCTCTAATGAGATATTAGTAGTATGTGCTGGCTCACATTGTCTCTAATGAGATATTAGTAGTATGTGCTGGCTCACATTGTTTCTAATGAGATATTAGTAGTATGTGCTGGCTCACATTGTTTCTAATGAGATATTAGTAGCATGTGCTGACTCACATTGTCTCTAATGAGATATTAGTAGTATGTGCTGGCTCACATTGTCTCTAATGAGATATTAGTAGTATGTGCTGGCTCACATTGTCTCTAATGAGATATTAGTAGTATGTGCTGGCTCACATTGTCTCTAATGAGATATTAGTAGTATGCGCTGGCTCACATTGTCTCTAATGAGATATTAGTAGCATGTGCTGGCTCACATTGTTTCTAATGAGATATTAGTAGTATGTGCTGGCTCACATTGTCTCTAATGAGATATTAGTAGTATGTGCTGGCTCATATTGTCTCTAATGAGATATTAGTAGTATGTGCTGGCTCACATTGTTTTTAATGAGATATTAGTAGTATGTGCTGGCTCACATTGTTTCTAATGAGATATTAGTAGCATGTGCTGGCTCATATTGTTTCTAATGAGATATTAGTAGTATGTGCTGGCTCACATTGTTTTTAATGAGATATTAGTAGTATGTGCTGGCTCACATTGTTTCTAATGAGATATTAGTAGCATGTGCTGGCTCATATTGTTTCTAATGAGATATTAGTAGTATGTGCTGGCTCACATTGTCTCTAATGAGATATTAGTAGTATGTGCTGGCTCACATTGTCTCTAATGAGATATTAGTAGTATGCGCTGGCTCACATTGTCTCTAATGAGATATTAGTAGCATGTGCTGGCTCACATTGTTTCTAATGAGATATTAGTAGTATGTGCTGGCTCACATTGTCTCTAATGAGATATTAGTAGTATGTGCTGGCTCACATTGTCTCTAATGAGATATTAGTAGCATGTGCTGGCTCATATTGTTTCTAATGAGATATTAGTAGTATGTGCTGGCTCACATTGTCTCTAATGAGATATTAGTAGTATGTGCTGGCTCACATTGTCTCTAATGAGATATTAGTAGCATGTGCTGGCTCACATTGTCTTTAAGCAGATATTAGCAGTATGTGCTGGCTCACATTGTCTCTAATGAGATATTAGTAGTATGTGCTGGCTCACATTGTCTCTAATGAGATATTAGTAGTATGTGCTGGCTCACATTGTCTCTAATGAAATATTAGTAGTATGTGCTGACTCACATTGTCTCTAATGAGATATTAGTAGTATGTGCTGGCTCACATTGTCTCTAATGAGATATTAGTAGTATGTGCTGGCTCACATTGTCTCTAATGAGATATTAGTAGTATGTGCTGGCTCACATTGTCTCTAATGAGATATTAGTAGTATGTGCTGGCTCACATTGTCTCTAATGAGATATTAGTAGTATGTGCTGGCTCACATTGTCTCTAATGAGATATTAGTAGTATGCGCTGGCTCACATTGTCTCTAATGAGATATTAGTAGTATGTGCTGACTCACATTGTCTCTAATGATATATTAGTAGTATGTGCTGGCTCACATTGTTTCTAATGAGATATTAGTAGTATGTGCTGGCTCACATTGTCTCTAATGAGATATTAGTAGTATGTGCTGGCTCACATTGTCTCTAATGAGATATTAGTAGTATGTGCTGACTCACATTGTCTCTAATGAGATATTAGTGGCATGTGCTGGCTCACATTGTCTCTAATGAAATATTAGTAGTATGTGCTGACTCACATTGTCTCTAATGAGATATTAGTAGTATGTGCTGGCTCACATTGTCTCTAATGAGATATTAGTAGTATGTGCTGACTCACATTGTCTCTAATGATATATTAGTAGTATGTGCTGGCTCACATTGTTTCTAATGAGATATTAGTAGAATGTGCTGGCTCACATTGTCTCTAATGAAATATTAGTAGTATGTGCTGGCTCACATTGTTTCTAATGAGATATTAGTAGAATGTGCTGGCTCACATTGTCTCTAATGAGATATTAGCAGCATGTGCTGGCTCACATTGTCTCTAATGAGATATTAGTAGTATGTGCTGGCTCACATTGTCTCTAATGAGATATTAGTAGCATGTGCTGGCTCACATTGTTTCTAATGAGATATTAGTAGCATGTGCTGGCTCACATTGTTTCTAATGAGATATTAGTAGTATGTGCTGGCTCACATTGTCTCTAATGAAATATTAGTAGTATGTGCTGGCTCACATTGTTTCTAATGAGATATTAGTAGAATGTGCTGGCTCACATTGTCTCTAATGAGATATTAGCAGCATGTGCTGGCTCACATTGTCTCTAATGAGATATTAGTAGTATGTGCTGGCTCACATTGTCTCTAATGAGATATTAGTAGTATGCGCTGGCTCACATTGTCTCTAATGAGATATTAGTAGTATGTGCTGGCTCACATTGTCTCTAATGAGATATTAGTAGCATGTGCTGGCTCATATTGTTTCTAATGAGATATTAGTGGTATGTGCTGGCTCACATTGTCTCTAATGAGATATTAGTAGTATGTGCTGGCTCACATTGTCTCTAATGAGATATTAGTAGCATGTGCTGGCTCATATTGTTTCTAATGAGATATTAGTGGTATGTGCTGGCTCACATTGTCTCTAATGAGATATTAGTAGTATGTGCTGGCTCACATTGTCTCTAATGAGATATTAGTAGCATGTGCTGGCTCACATTGTCTTTAAGCAGATATTAGCAGTATGTGCTGGCTCACATTGTCTCTAATGAGATATTAGTAGTATGTGCTGGCTCACATTGTCTCTAATGAAATATTAGTAGTATGTGCTGGCTCACATTGTTTCTAATGAGATATTAGTAGCATGTGCTGGCTCATATTGTTTCTAATGAGATATTAGTAGTATGTGCTGGCTCACATTGTCTCTAATGAGATATTAGTGGTATGTGCTGGCTCACATTGTCTCTAATGAGATATTAGTAGTATGTGCTGGCTCACATTGTCTCTAATGAGATATTAGTAGCATGTGCTGGCTCACATTGTCTCTAAGCAGATATTAGCAGTATGTGCGGGCTCACATTGTCTCTAATGAGATATTAGTAGCATGGGCTGACTCACATTGTCTCTAATGAGATATTAGTAGTATGTGCTGGCTCACATTGTCTCTAATGAGATATTAGTAGTATGTGCTGGCTCACATTGTCTCTAATGAGATATTAGCAGCATGTGCTGACTCACAT
This sequence comes from Watersipora subatra, assembly GCF_963576615.1. Taxonomy (NCBI): domain Eukaryota; kingdom Metazoa; phylum Bryozoa; class Gymnolaemata; order Cheilostomatida; family Watersiporidae; genus Watersipora; species Watersipora subatra. Next base: position 32,377,140 of record NC_088717.1, read on the forward strand.
TGTCTCTAATGAGATATTAGTAGTATGTGCTGGCTCACATTGTTTCTAATGAGATATTAGTAGCATGTGCTGACTCACATTGTCTCTAATGAGATATTAGTAGTATGTGCTGGCTCACATTGTCTCTAATGAGATATTAGTAGTATGTGCTGGCTCACATTGTCTCTAATGAGATATTAGTAGTATGTGCTGGCTCACATTGTCTCTAATGAAATATTAGTAGTATGTGCTGACTCACATTGTCTCTAATGAGATATTAGTAGTATGTGCTGGCTCACATTGTCTCTAATGAGATATTAGTAGCATGTGCTGGCTCACATTGTCTCTAATGAGATATTAGTAGTACGTGCTGGCTCACATTGTCTCTAATGAGATATTAGTAGTATGTGCTGGCTCACATTGTCTCTAATGAGATATTAGTAGTATGTGCTGACTCACATTGTCTCTTATGAGATATTAGTAGTATGTGCTGACTCACATTGTTTCTAATGAGATATTAGTAGTATGTGCTGGCTCATATTGTTTCTAATGAGATATTAGTAGTATGTGCTGGCTCACATTGTCTCTAATGAAATATTAGTAGTATGTGCTGACTCACATTGTCTCTAATGAGATATTAGTAGTATGTGCTGGCTCACATTGTCTCTAATGAGATATTAGTAGTATGTGCTGGCTCACATTGTCTCTAATGAGATATTAGTAGTATGTGCTGGCTCACATTGTCTCTAATGAAATATTAGTAGTATGTGCTGACTCACATTGTCTCTAATGAGATATTAGTAGTATGTGCTGGCTCACATTGTCTCTAATGAGATATTAGTAGCATGTGCTGGCTCACATTGTCTCTAATGAGATATTAGTAGTACGTGCTGGCTCACATTGTCTCTAATGAGATATTAGTAGTATGTGCTGGCTCACATTGTCTCTAATGAGATATTAGTAGTATGTGCTGGCTCACATTGTCTCTAATGAGATATTAGTAGCATGTGCTGGCTCACATTGTCTTTAAGCAGATATTAGCAGTATGTGCTGGCTCACATTGTCTCTAATGAGATATTAGTAGTATGTGCTGGCTCACATTGTCTCTAATGAAATATTAGTAGTATGTGCTGGCTCACATTGTTTCTAATGAGATATTAGTAGAATGTGCTGGCTCACATTGTCTCTAATGATATATTAGTAGTATGTGCTGACTCACATTGTCTCTAATGAGATATTAGTAGTATGTGCTGGCTCACATTGTCTCTAATGAGATATTAGTAGTACGTGCTGGCTCACATTGTCTCTAATGAGATATTAGTAGTATGTGCTGGCTCACATTGTCTCTAATGAGATATTAGTAGTATGTGCTGACTCACATTGTCTCTTATGAGATATTAGTAGTATGTGCTGGCTCACATTGTCTCTAATGAGATATTAGTAGTATGTGCTGGCTCACATTGTCTCTAATGAGATATTAGTAGTATGTGCTGGCTCACATTGTCTCTAATGAGATATTAGTAGTATGTGCTGGCTCACATTGTCTCTAATGAGATATTAGTAGCATGTGCTGGCTCACATTGTTTCTAATGAGATATTAGTAGTATGTGCTGGCTCACATTGTCTCTAATGAGATATTAGTAGTATGCGCTGGCTCACATTGTCTCTAATGAGATATTAGTAGTATGCGCTGGCTCACATTGTCTCTAATGAGATATTAGTAGCATGTGCTGGCTCATATTGTCTCTAATGAGATATTAGTAGTATGTGCTGGCTAACATTGTCTCTAATGAGATATTAGTAGTATGTGCTGGCTCACATTGTCTCTAATGAGATATTAGTAGTACGAGCTGGCTCACATTGTCTCTAATGAGATATTAGTAGTATGTGCTGGCTCACATTGTCTCTAATGAGATATTAGTAGCATGTGCTGGCTCACATTGTCTCTAATGAGATATTAGTAGTACGAGCTGGCTCACATTGTCTCTAATGAGATATTAGTAGTATGTGCTGGCTCACATTGTCTCTAATGAGATATTAGTAGTATGTGCTGGCTCACATTGTCTCTAATGAGATATTAGTAGCATGTGCTGACTCACATTGTCTCTAATGAGATATTAGTAGTATGTGCTGGCTCACATTGTCTCTAATGAGATATTAGTAGTATGTGCTGGCTCACATTGTTTCTAATGAGATATTAGTAGTATGTGCTGGCTCACATTGTTTCTAATGAGATATTAGTAGCATGTGCTGACTCACATTGTCTCTAATGAGATATTAGTAGTATGTGCTGGCTCACATTGTCTCTAATGAGATATTAGTAGTATGTGCTGGCTCACATTGTCTCTAATGAGATATTAGTAGTATGTGCTGGCTCACATTGTCTCTAATGAGATATTAGTAGTATGCGCTGGCTCACATTGTCTCTAATGAGATATTAGTAGCATGTGCTGGCTCACATTGTTTCTAATGAGATATTAGTAGTATGTGCTGGCTCACATTGTCTCTAATGAGATATTAGTAGTATGTGCTGGCTCATATTGTCTCTAATGAGATATTAGTAGTATGTGCTGGCTCACATTGTTTTTAATGAGATATTAGTAGTATGTGCTGGCTCACATTGTTTCTAATGAGATATTAGTAGCATGTGCTGGCTCATATTGTTTCTAATGAGATATTAGTAGTATGTGCTGGCTCACATTGTTTTTAATGAGATATTAGTAGTATGTGCTGGCTCACATTGTTTCTAATGAGATATTAGTAGCATGTGCTGGCTCATATTGTTTCTAATGAGATATTAGTAGTATGTGCTGGCTCACATTGTCTCTAATGAGATATTAGTAGTATGTGCTGGCTCACATTGTCTCTAATGAGATATTAGTAGTATGCGCTGGCTCACATTGTCTCTAATGAGATATTAGTAGCATGTGCTGGCTCACATTGTTTCTAATGAGATATTAGTAGTATGTGCTGGCTCACATTGTCTCTAATGAGATATTAGTAGTATGTGCTGGCTCACATTGTCTCTAATGAGATATTAGTAGCATGTGCTGGCTCATATTGTTTCTAATGAGATATTAGTAGTATGTGCTGGCTCACATTGTCTCTAATGAGATATTAGTAGTATGTGCTGGCTCACATTGTCTCTAATGAGATATTAGTAGCATGTGCTGGCTCACATTGTCTTTAAGCAGATATTAGCAGTATGTGCTGGCTCACATTGTCTCTAATGAGATATTAGTAGTATGTGCTGGCTCACATTGTCTCTAATGAGATATTAGTAGTATGTGCTGGCTCACATTGTCTCTAATGAAATATTAGTAGTATGTGCTGACTCACATTGTCTCTAATGAGATATTAGTAGTATGTGCTGGCTCACATTGTCTCTAATGAGATATTAGTAGTATGTGCTGGCTCACATTGTCTCTAATGAGATATTAGTAGTATGTGCTGGCTCACATTGTCTCTAATGAGATATTAGTAGTATGTGCTGGCTCACATTGTCTCTAATGAGATATTAGTAGTATGTGCTGGCTCACATTGTCTCTAATGAGATATTAGTAGTATGCGCTGGCTCACATTGTCTCTAATGAGATATTAGTAGTATGTGCTGACTCACATTGTCTCTAATGATATATTAGTAGTATGTGCTGGCTCACATTGTTTCTAATGAGATATTAGTAGTATGTGCTGGCTCACATTGTCTCTAATGAGATATTAGTAGTATGTGCTGGCTCACATTGTCTCTAATGAGATATTAGTAGTATGTGCTGACTCACATTGTCTCTAATGAGATATTAGTGGCATGTGCTGGCTCACATTGTCTCTAATGAAATATTAGTAGTATGTGCTGACTCACATTGTCTCTAATGAGATATTAGTAGTATGTGCTGGCTCACATTGTCTCTAATGAGATATTAGTAGTATGTGCTGACTCACATTGTCTCTAATGATATATTAGTAGTATGTGCTGGCTCACATTGTTTCTAATGAGATATTAGTAGAATGTGCTGGCTCACATTGTCTCTAATGAAATATTAGTAGTATGTGCTGGCTCACATTGTTTCTAATGAGATATTAGTAGAATGTGCTGGCTCACATTGTCTCTAATGAGATATTAGCAGCATGTGCTGGCTCACATTGTCTCTAATGAGATATTAGTAGTATGTGCTGGCTCACATTGTCTCTAATGAGATATTAGTAGCATGTGCTGGCTCACATTGTTTCTAATGAGATATTAGTAGCATGTGCTGGCTCACATTGTTTCTAATGAGATATTAGTAGTATGTGCTGGCTCACATTGTCTCTAATGAAATATTAGTAGTATGTGCTGGCTCACATTGTTTCTAATGAGATATTAGTAGAATGTGCTGGCTCACATTGTCTCTAATGAGATATTAGCAGCATGTGCTGGCTCACATTGTCTCTAATGAGATATTAGTAGTATGTGCTGGCTCACATTGTCTCTAATGAGATATTAGTAGTATGCGCTGGCTCACATTGTCTCTAATGAGATATTAGTAGTATGTGCTGGCTCACATTGTCTCTAATGAGATATTAGTAGCATGTGCTGGCTCATATTGTTTCTAATGAGATATTAGTGGTATGTGCTGGCTCACATTGTCTCTAATGAGATATTAGTAGTATGTGCTGGCTCACATTGTCTCTAATGAGATATTAGTAGCATGTGCTGGCTCATATTGTTTCTAATGAGATATTAGTGGTATGTGCTGGCTCACATTGTCTCTAATGAGATATTAGTAGTATGTGCTGGCTCACATTGTCTCTAATGAGATATTAGTAGCATGTGCTGGCTCACATTGTCTTTAAGCAGATATTAGCAGTATGTGCTGGCTCACATTGTCTCTAATGAGATATTAGTAGTATGTGCTGGCTCACATTGTCTCTAATGAAATATTAGTAGTATGTGCTGGCTCACATTGTTTCTAATGAGATATTAGTAGAATGTGCTGGCTCACATTGTCTCTAATGAGATATTAGTAGTATGTGCTGGCTCACATTGTCTCTAATGATATATTAGTAGTATGTGCTGACTCACATTGTCTCTAATGAGATATTAGTAGTATGTGCTGGCTCACATTGTCTCTAATGAGATATTAGTAGTACGTGCTGGCTCACATTGTCTCTAATGAGATATTAGTAGTATGTGCTGGCTCACATTGTCTCTAATGAGATATTAGTAGTATGTGCTGGCTCACATTGTTTCTAATGAGATATTAGTAGTATGTGCTGGCTCACATTGTCTCTAATGAGATATTAGTAGTACGTGCTGGCTCACATTGTCTCTAAGCAGATATTAGTAGTATGTGCTGACTCACATTGTCTCTAATGAGATATTAGTAGTATGTGCTGGCTCACATTGTCTCTAATGAGATATTAGTAGTATGTGCTGGCTCACATTGTCTCTAATGAGATATTAGTAGTATGTGCTGGCTCACATTGTCTCTAATGAGATATTAGTAGTATGTGCTGGCTCACATTGTCTCTAATGAGATATTAGTAGTATGTGCTGGCTCACATTGTCTCTAATGAGATATTAGTAGCATGTGCTGGCTCACATTGTCTCTAATGAGATATTAGTAGTATGTGCTGGCTCACATTGTCTCTAATGAGATATTAGTAGCATGTGCTGGCTCACATTGTTTCTAATGAGATATTAGTAGTATGTGCTGGCTCACATTGTCTCTAATGAGATATTAGTAGTATGCGCTGGCTCACATTGTCTCTAATGAGATATTAGTAGTATGCGCTGGCTCACATTGTCTCTAATGAGATATTAGTAGCATGTGCTGGCTCATATTGTCTCTAATGAGATATTAGTAGTATGTGCTGGCTCACATTGTCTCTAATGAGATATTAGTAGTATGTGCTGGCTCACATTGTCTCTAATGAGATATTAGTAGTACGAGCTGGCTCACATTGTCTCTAATGAGATATTAGTAGTATGTGCTGGCTCACATTGTCTCTAATGAGATATTAGTAGTATGTGCTGACTCACATTGTCTCTTATGAGATATTAGTAGTATGTGCTGACTCACATTGTCTCTAATGAGATATTAGTAGTATGTGCTGGCTCACATTGTCTCTAAGCAGATATTAGTAGTATGTGCTGGCTCACATTGTCTCTAATGAGATATTAGTAGTATGTGCCTGCTCACATTGTCTCTAATGAGATATTAGTAGTATGTGCTGGCTCACATTGTCTCTAATGAGATATTAGTAGTATGTGCTGGCTCACATTGTCTCTAATGAGATATTAGTAGCATGTGCTGGCTCATATTGTTTCTAATGAGATATTAGTAGTATGTGCTGGCTCACATTGTCTCTAATGAGATATTAGTAGTATGCGCTGGCTCACATTGTCTCTAATGAGATATTAGTAGCATGTGCTGACTCACATTGTCTCTAATGAGATATTAGTAGCATGTGCTGGCTCACATTGTCTCTAATGAGATATTAGCAGTATGTGCTGGCTCACATTGTCTCTAATGAGATATTAGTAGTATGCGCTGGCTCACAATGTCTCTAATGAGATATTAGTAGCATGTGCTGACTCACATTGTCTCTAATGAGATATTAGTAGCATGTGCTGGCTCACATTGTCTCTAATGAGATATTAGTAGTATGTGCTGGCTCATATTGTCTCTAATGAGATATTAGCAGTATGTGCTGGCTCATATTGTCTCTAATGAGATATTAGTAGTATGTGCTGGCTCACATTGTTTCTAATGAGATATTAGTAGTATGTGCTGGCTCACATTGTCTCTAATGAGATATTAGTAGTATGTGCTGGCTCACATTGTCTCTAATGAGATATTAGTAGTATGTGCTGGCTCACATTGTCTCTAATGAGATATTAGTAGCATGTGCTGGCTCACATTGTCTCTAATGAGATATTAGCAGTATGTGCTGGCTCACATTGTCTCTAATGAGATATTAGTAGTATGCGCTGGCTCACATTGTCTCTAATGAGATATTAGTAGCATGTGCTGACTCACATTGTCTCTAATGAGATATTAGTAGCATGTGCTGGCTCACATTGTTTCTAATGAGATATTAGTAGTATGTGCTGGCTCACATTGTCTCTAATGAGATATTAGTAGCATGTGCTGGCTCATATTGTTTCTAATGAGATATTAGTGGTATGTGCTGGCTCACATTGTCTCTAATGAGATATTAGTAGTATGTGCTGGCTCACATTGTCTCTAATGAGATATTAGTAGCATGTGCTGGCTCACATTGTCTTTAAGCAGATATTAGCAGTATGTGCTGGCTCACATTGTCTCTAATGAGATATTAGTAGTATGTTCTGGCTCACATTGTCTCTAATGAAATATTAGTAGTATGTGCTGGCTCACATTGTTTCTAATGAGATATTAGTAGAATGTGCTGGCTCACATTGTCTCTAATGAGATATTAGCAGCATGTGCTGGCTCACATTGTCTCTAATGAGATATTAGTAGTATGTGCTGGCTCACATTGTCTCTAATGAGATATTAGTAGTATGTGCTGGCTCACATTGTCTCTAATGAGATATTAGCAGCATGTGCTGGCTCACATTGTCTCTAATGAGATATTAGTAGCATGTGCTGGCTCACATTGTCTCTAATGAGATATTAGTAGTATGTGCTGGCTCACATTGTCTCTAATGAGATATTAGTAGCATGTGCTGGCTCATATTGTTTCTAATGAGATATTAGTGGTATGTGCTGGCTCACATTGTCTCTAATGAGATATTAGTAGTATGTGCTGGCTCACATTGTCTCTAATGAGATATTAGTAGCATGTGCTGGCTCACATTGTCTCTAATGAGATATTAGTAGTATGTGCTGGCTCACATTGTCTCTAATGAGATATTAGTAGTATGTGCTGGCTCACATTGTCTCTAATGAGATATTAGTAGTATGTGCTGGCTCACATTGTCTCTAATGAGATATTAGTAGTATGTGCTGGCTCACATTGTCTCTAATGAGATATTAGTAGCATGTGCTGGCTCACATTGTCTCTAATGAGATATTAGTAGTATGTGCTGGCTCACATTGTCTCTAATGAGATATTAGTAGTATGTGCTGGCTCACATTGTCTCTAATGAGATATTAGTAGCATGTGCTGGCTCACATTGTCTCTAAGCAGATATTAGCAGTATGTGCTGGCTCACATTGTCTCTAATGAGATATTAGTAGTATGTGCTGGCTCACATTGTCTCTAATGAGATATTAGTAGTATGTGCTGGCTCACATTGTTTCTAATGAGATATTAGTAGAATGTGCTGGCTCACATTGTCTCTAATGAGATATTAGCAGCATGTGCTGGCTCACATTGTCTCTAATGAGATATTAGTAGTATGTGCTGGCTCACATTGTCTCTAATGAGATATTAGTAGTATGTGCTGGCTCACATTGTCTCTAATGAGATATTAGTAGCATGTGCTGGCTCATATTATTTCTAATGAGATATTAGTGGTATGTGCTGGCTCACATTGTCTCTAATGAGATATTAGTAGTATGTGCTGGCTCACATTGTCTCTAATGAGATATTAGTAGCATGTGCTGGCTCACATTGTCTCTAATGAGATATTAGTAGTATGTGCTGGCTCACATTGTCTCTAATGAGATATTAGTAGTATGTGCTGGCTCACATTGTCTCTAATGAGATATTAGTAGTATGTGCTGGCTCACATTGTCTCTAAGCAGATATTAGCAGTATGTGCTGGCTCACATTGTCTCTAATGAAATATTAGTAGTATGTGCTGGCTCACATTGTCTCTAATGAGATATTAGTAGCATGTGCTGGCTCACATTGTCTCTAATGAAATATTAGTAGTATGTGCTGGCTCACATTGTCTCTAATGAGATATTAGTAGTATGTGCTGGCTCATATTGTCTCTAATGAGATATTAGTAGTATGTGCTGGCTCACATTGTCTCTAATGAGATATTAGTAGTATGTGCTGGCTCACATTGTCTCTAATGAGATATTAGTAGTATGTGCTGGCTCACATTGTCTCTAATGAGATATTAGTAGTATGTGCTGGCTCATATTGTCTCTAATGAGATATTAGTAGTATGTGCTGGCTCACATTGTCTCTAATGAGATATTAGTAGTATGTGCTGGCTCACATTGTCTCTAATGAGATATTAGTAGTATGTGCTGGCTCACATTGTCTCTAATGAGATATTAGTAGTATGTGCTGACTCACATTGTCTCTAATGAGATATTAGTAGTATGTGCTGGCTCACATTGTTTCTAATGAGATATTAGTAGTATGTGCTGGCTCACATTGTTTCTAATGAGATATTAGTAGCATGTGCTGGCTCATATTGTTTCTAATGAGATATTAGTAGTATGTGCTGACTCACATTGTCTCTAATGAGATATTAGTAGTATGTGCTGGCTCACATTGTCTCTAATGAGATATTAGTAGCATGTGCTGACTCACATTGTCTCTAATGAGATATTAGTAGTATGTGCTGGCTCACATTGTTTCTAATGAGATATTAGTAGCATGTGCTGACTCACATTGTCTCTAATGAGATATTAGTAGTATGTGCTGGCTCACATTGTCTCTAATGAAATATTAGTAGTATGTGCTGACTCACATTGTCTCTAATGAGATATTAGTAGTATGTGCTGGCTCACATTGTTTCTAATGAGATATTAGTAGTATGTGCTGGCTCATATTGTTTCTAATGAGATATTAGTAGTATGTGCTGGCTCACATTGTCTCTAATGAGATATTAGTAGCATGTGCTGGCTCACATTGTCTCTAATGAGATATTAGTAGTATGTGCTGGCTCACATTGTCTCTAATGAGATATTAGTAGCATGTGCTGGCTCACATTGTCTTTAAGCAGATATTAGTAGTATGTGCTGGCTCACATTGTCTCTAATGAGATATTAGTAGCATGTGCTGACTCACATTGTCTCTAATGAGATATTAGTAGTATGTGCTGGCTAACATTGTTTCTAATGAGATATTAGTAGCATGTGCTGGCTCACATTGTCTCTAATGAGATATTAGTAGTATGTGCTGGCTCACATTGTCTCTAATGAAATATTAGTAGTATGTGCTGGCTCACATTGTCTCTAATGAGATATTAGTAGTATGTGCTGGCTCACATTGTCTCTAATGAGATATTAGTAGTATGTGCTGGCTCACATTGTTTCTAATGAGATATTAGTAGAATGTGCTGGCTCACATTGTCTCTAATGAGATATTAGTAGTATGTGCTGGCTCACATTGTCTCTAATGAGATATTAGTAGCATGTGCTGGCTCACAATGTCTCTAATGAGATATTAGTAGTATGTGCTGGCTCACATTGTCTCTAATGAGATATTAGTAGTATGTGCTGGCTCACATTGTCTCTAATGAGATATTAGTAGTATGTGCTGGCTCACATTGTCTCTAATGAAATATTAGTAGTATGTGCTGGCTCACATTGTCTCTAATGAGATATTAGTAGTATGTGCTGGCTCACATTGTCTCTAATGAAATATTAGTAGTATGTGCTGGCTCACATTGTCTCTAATGAGATATTAGTAGCATGTGCTGGCTCACATTGTCTCTAAGCAGATATTAGCAGTATGTGCTGGCTCACATTGTCTCTAATGAGATATTAGTAGTATGTGCTGGCTCACATTGTCTCTAATGAGATATTAGTAGTATGTGCTGGCTCACATTGTCTCTAATGAGATATTAGTAGTATGTGCTGGCTCACATTGTCTCTAATGAGATATTAGTAGTATGTGCTGGCTCACATTGTCTCTAATGAGATATTAGTAGTATGTGCTGGCTCACATTGTCTCTAATGAGATATTAGTAGTATGTGCTGGCTCACATTGTCTCTAAGCAGATATTAGCAGTATGTGCGGGCTCACATTGTCTCTAATGAGATATTAGTAGTATGTGCTGGCTCACATTGTCTCTAATGAGATATTAGTAGTATGTGCTGGCTCACATTGTCTCTAATGAGATATTAGTAGCATGTGCTGGCTCACATTGTCTCTAATGAGATATTAGTAGTGTGTGCTGGCTCATATTGTTTCTAATGAGATATTAGTAGTATGTGCTGGCTCACATTGTCTCTAATGAGATATTAGTAGTATGTGCTGGCTCACATTGTCTCTAATGAGATATTAGTAGTATGTGCTGGCTCACATTGTCTCTAATGAGATATTAGTAGTATGTGCTGGCTCACATTGTCTCTAATGAGATATTAGTAGCATGTGCTGGCTCACATTGTTTCTAATGAGATATTAGTAGTATGTGCTGGCTCACATTGTCTCTAATGAGATATTAGTAGTATGTGCTGGCTCACATTGTCTCTAATGAGATATTAGTAGTATGTGCTGGCTCACATTGTCTCTAATGAAATATTAGTAGTATGTGCTGGCTCACATTGTCTCTAATGAGATATTAGTAGCATGTGCTGGCTCACATTGTCTCTAAGCAGATATTAGCAGTATGTGCGGGCTCACATTGTCTCTAATGAGATATTAGTAGCATGTGCTGGCTCACATTGTCTCTAATGAAATATTAGTAGTATGTGCTGGCTCACATTGTCTCTAATGAGATATTAGTAGTATGTGCTGGCTCACATTGTCTCTAATGTGATATTAGTAGTATGTGCTGGCTCACATTGTCTCTAATGAGATATTAGTAGTACGTGCTGGCTCACATTGTCTCTAATGAGATATTAGTAGCATGTGCTGGCTCACATTGTCTCTAATGAGATATTAGTAGTATGTGCTGGCTCACATTGTCTCTAATGAGATATTAGTAGCATGTGCTGGCTCACATTGTCTCTAATGAAATATTAGTAGTATGTGCTGGCTCACATTGTCTCTAATGAGATATTAGTAGTGTGTGCTGACTCACATTGTCTCTAATGAGATATTAGTAGCATGTGCTGGCTCACATTGTCTCTAAGCAGATATTAGCAGTATGTGCGGGCTCACATTGTCTCTAATGAAATATTAGTAGTATGTGCTGGCTCACATTGTCTCTAATGAGATATTAGTAGTATGTGCTGACTCACATTGTCTCTAATGAGATATTAGCAGTATGTGCTGACTCACATTGTCTCTAATGAGATATTAGTAGTATGTGCTGGCTCACATTGTCTCTAATGAGATATTAGTAGTATGTGCTGACTCACATTGTCTCTAATGAGATATTAGCAGTATGTGCTGACTCACATTGTCTCTAATGAGATATTAGTAGTATGTGCTGGCTCACATTGTCTCTAATGAGATATTAGTAGTATGTGCTGGCTCACATTGTCTCTAAGCAGATATTAGCAGTATGTGCTGGCTCACATTGTTTCTAATGAAATATTAGTAGTATGTGCTGGCTCACATTGTCTCTAAGCAGATATTAGTAGTATGTGCTGGCTCACATTGTCTCTAATGAGATATTAGTAGTATGTGCTGGCTCACATTGTCTCTAATGAGATATTAGCAGTATGTGCGGGCTCACATTGTCTCTAATGAGATATTAGTAGCATGTGCTGGCTCACATTGTCTCTAATGAGATATTAGTAGCATGTGCTGGCTCACATTGTCTCTAATGAGATATTAGTAGTATGTGCTGGCTCACATTGTCTCTAATGAAATATTAGTAGTATGTGCTGGCTCACATTGTCTCTAATGAGATATTAGTAGTATGCGCTGGCTCACATTGTCTCTAATGAGATATTAGTAGTATGTGCTGACTCACATTGTCTCTAATGATATATTAGTAGTATGTGCTGGCTCACATTGTTTCTAATGAGATATTAGTAGTATGTGCTGGCTCACATTGTCTCTAATGAGATATTAGTAGCATGTGCTGGCTCACATTGTCTCTAAGCAGATATTAGTAGTATGTGCTGGCTCACATTGTCTCTAATGAGATATTAGTAGTATGTGCTGGCTCACATTGTCTCTAATGAGATATTAGTAGCATGTGCTGGCTCACATTGTCTCTAATGAAATATTAGTAGTATGTGCTGACTCACATTGTCTCTAATGAGATATTAGTAGCATGTGCTGGCTCACATTGTCTCTAAGCAGATATTAGTAGTATGTGCTGGCTCACATTGTCTCTAATGAAATATTAGTAGTATGTGCTGGCTCACATTGTCTCTAATGAGATATTAGTAGCATGTGCTGGCTCACATTGTCTCTAAGCAGATATTAGTAGTATGTGCTGGCTCACATTGTCTCTAATGAGATATTAGTAGTATGTGCTGGCTCACATTGTCTCTAATGAGATATTAGTAGTATGTGCTGACTCACATTGTCTCTAATGAGATATTAGTAGCATGTGCTGGCTCACATTGTCTCTAAGCAGATATTAGTAGTATGTGCTGGCTCACATTGTCTCTAATGAGATATTAGTAGCATGTGCTGGCTCACATTGTCTCTAAGCAGATATTAGTAGTATGTGCTGGCTCACATTGTCTCTAATGAGATATTAGTAGTATGTGCTGGCTCACATTGTCTCTAATGAGATATTAGTAGCATGTGCTGGCTCACATTGTCTCTAATGAGATATTAGTAGCATGTGCTGGCTCACATTGTCTCTAAGCAGATATTAGTAGTATGTGCTGGCTCACATTGTCTCTAATGAGATATTAGTAGTATGTGCTGACTCACATTGTCTCTAAGCAGATATTAGTAGTATGTTCTGGCTCACATTGTCTCTAATGAGATATTAGTAGTATGTGCTGGCTCACATTGTCTCTAATGAGATATTAGTAGCATGTGCTGGCTCACATTGTCTCTAATGAAATATTAGTAGCATGTGCTGGCTCACATTGTCTCTAATGAAATATTAGTAGTATGTGCTGGCTCGCATTGTCTCTAATGAGATATTAGTAGCATGTGCTGACTCACATTGTCTCTAATGAGATATTAGTAGTATGTGCTGGCTCACATTGTCTCTAATGAGATATTAGTAGTATGTGCTGGCTCACATTGTCTCTAATGAGATATTAGTAGTATGTGCTGACTCACATTGTCTCTAATGAGATATTAGTAGTATGTGCTGACTCACATTGTCTCTAATGAGATATTAGTAGCATGTGCTGACTCACATTGTCTCTAATGAGATATTAGTAGTATGTGCTGACTCACATTGTCTCTAATGAAATATTAGTAGCATGTGCTGGCTCACATTGTCTCTAATGAGATATTAGTAGTATGTGCTGGCTCACATTGTCTCTAATGAGATATTAGTAGTATGTGCTGGCTCACATTGTCTCTAAGCAGATATTAGTAGTATGTGCTGGCTCACATTGTCTCTAATGAGATATTAGTAGTATGTGCTGACTCACATTGTCTCTAATGAGATATTAGTAGCATGTGCTGGCTCACATTGTCTCTAAGCAGATATTAGCAGTATGTGCGGGCTCACATTGTCTCTAATGAAATATTAGTAGTATGTGCTGGCTCACATTGTCTCTAATGAAATATTAGTAGTATGTGCTGGCTCACATTGTCTCTAATGAGATATTAGTAGCATGTGCTGGCTCACATTGTCTCTAATGAGATATTAGTAGTATGTGCTGGCTCACATTGTCTCTAATGAAATATTAGTAGTATGTGCTGGCTCACATTGTCTTTAATGAGATATTAGTAGCATGTGCTGGCTCATATTGTCTCTAATGAAATATTAGTAGTATGTGCTGGCTCACATTGTCTCTAAGCAGATATTAGTAGTATGTGCTGACTCACATTGTCTCTAATGAGATATTAGTAGCATGTGCTGGCTCACATTGTCTCTAATGAAATATTAGTAGTATGTGCTGGCTCACATTGTCTCTAATGAGATATTAGTAGCATGTGCTGGCTCACATTGTCTCTAATGAGATATTAGTAGTATGTGCTGGCTCACATTATCTCTAATGAGATATTAGTAGCATGTGCTGGCTCACATTGCCTCTAAGCAGATATTAGTAGTATGTGCTGGCTCACATTGTCTCTAATGAGATATTAGTAGCATGTGCTGGCTCACATTGTCTCTAAGCAGATATTAGTAGTATGTGCGGGCTCACATTGTCTCTAATGAGATATTAGTAGCATGTGCTGGCTCACATTGTCTCTAATGAGATATTAGTAGTATGTGCTAGCTCACATTGTCTCTAATGAGATATTAGTAGTATGTGCTGGCTCACATTGTCTCTAATGAGATATTAGTAGTATGTGCTGGCTCACATTGTCTCTAATGAGATATTAGTAGTATGTGCTGGCTCACATTGTCTCTAATGAGATATTAGTAGCATGTGCTGGCTCACATTGTCTCTAATGAGATATTAGTAGTATGTGCTAGCTCACATTGTCTCTAATGAGATATTAGTAGTATGTGCTGGCTCACATTGTCTCTAATGAGATATTAGTAGTATGTGCTGGCTCACATTGTCTCTAATGAGATATTAGTAGTATGTGCTGGCTCACATTGTCTCTAATGAGATATTAGTAGTATGTGCTGACTCACATTGTCTCTAATGAGATATTAGTAGTATGTGCTGGCTCACATTGTCTCTAATGAGATATTAGTAGTATGTGCTGGCTCACATTGTCTCTAATGAAATATTAGTAGCATGTGCTGGCTCACATTGTCTCTAAGCAGATATTAGTAGTATGTGCTGACTCACATTGTCTCTAATGAGATATTAGTAGTATGTGCTGGCTCACATTGTCTCTAATGAGATATTAGTAGTATGTGCTGACTCACATTGTCTCTAATGAGATATTAGTAGTATGTGCTGGCTCACATTGTCTCTAATGAGATATTAGTAGTATGTGCTGGCTCACATTGTCTCTAATGAAATATTAGTAGCATGTGCTGGCTCACATTGTCTCTAATGAGATATTAGTAGTATGTGCTGGCTCACATTGTCTCTAATGAGATATTAGTAGTATGTGCTGGCTCACATTGTCTCTAATGAAATATTAGTAGCATGTGCTGGCTCACATTGTCTCTAATGAGATATTAGTAGTATGTGCTGACTCACATTGTCTCTAATGAGATATTAGTAGCATGTGCTGGCTCACATTGTCTCTAATGAGATATTAGTAGTATGTGCTGGCTCACATTGTCTCTAATGAGATATTAGTAGTATGTGCTGGCTCACATTGTCTCTAATGAAATATTAGTAGCATGTGCTGGCTCACATTGTCTCTAAGCAGATATTAGTAGTATGTGCTGACTCACATTGTCTCTAATGAGATATTAGTAGTATGTGCTGGCTCACATTGTCTCTAATGAGATATTAGTAGTATGTGCTGGCTCACATTGTCTCTAATGAGATATTAGTAGTATGTGCTGGCTCACATTGTTTCTAATGAGATATTAGTAGTATGTGCTGGCTCACATTGTCTCTAATGAGATATTAGTAGTGTGTGCTGGCTCACATTGTCTCTAATGAGATATTAGTAGTATGTGCTGGCTCACATTGTCTCTAATGAGATATTAGTAGTATGTGCTGGCTCACATTGTTTCTAATGATATATTAGTAGTATGTGCTGGCTCACATTGTCTCTAATGAGATATTAGTAGTATGTGCTGGCTCACATTGTTTCTAATGAGATATTAGTAGTATGTGCTGGCTCACATTGTCTCTAATGATATATTAGTAGTATGTGCTGGCTCACATTGTCTCTAATGAGATATTAGTAGTATGTGCTAGCTCACATTGTCTCTAATGAGATATTAGTAGTATGTGCTGGCTCACATTGTCTCTAATGAGATATTAGTAGTATGTGCTGGCTCATATTGTCTCTAATGAGATATTAGTAGTATGTGCTGGCTCACATTGTCTCTAATGAGATATTAGTGGTATGTGCTGGCTCACATTGTCTCTAATGAGATATTAGTGGTATGTGCTGGCTCACATTGTCTCTAATGAGATATTAGCAGTATGTGCTGGCTCACATTGTCTCTAATGAGATATTAGCAGTATGTGCGGGCTCACATTGTCTCTAATGAGATATTAGTAGTATGTGCTGGCTCACATTGTCTCTAATGAGATATTAGTAGTATGTGCTGGCTCACATTGTCTCTAATGTGATATTAGTAGTATGTGCTGGCTCACATTGTCTCTAATGAGATATTAGTAGTATGTGCTGGCTCACATTGTCTCTAATGAGATATTAGTAGTATGTGCTGGCTCACATTGTCTCTAAGCAGATATTAGTAGTATGTGCTGACTCACATTGTCTCTAATGAGATATTAGTAGTATGTGCTGGCTCACATTGTCTCTAATGAGATATTAGTAGTATGTGCTGACTCACATTGTCTCTAATGAGATATTAGTAGTATGTGCTGGCTCACATTGTCTCTAATGAGATATTAGTAGTATGTGCTGGCTCACATTGTCTCTAATGAGATATTAGTAGTATGTGCTGGCTCACATTGTCTCTAATGAGATATTAGTAGTATGTGCTGGCTCACATTGTCTCTAATGAGATATTAGTAGTATGTGCTGGCTCACATTGTCTCTAATGAGATATTAGTAGTATGTGCTGGCTCACATTGTCTCTAAGCAGATATTAGCAGTATGTGCGGGCTCACATTGTCTCTAATGAGATATTAGTAGTATGTGCTGGCTCACATTGTCTCTAATGAGATATTAGTAGTATGTGCTGGCTCACATTGTCTCTAATGAGATATTAGTAGCATGTGCTGGCTCACATTGTCTCTAATGAGATATTAGTAGCATGTGCTGGCTCACATTGTCTCTAATGAGATATTAGTAGTATGTGCTGACTCACATTGTCTCTAATGAGATATTAGTAGTATGTGCTGGCTCACATTGTCTCTAATGAAATATTAGTAGTATGTGCTGGCTCACATTGTCTCTAATGAGATATTAGTAGCATGTGCTGGCTCACATTGTCTCTAAGCAGATATTAGCAGTATGTGCGGGCTCACATTGTCTCTAATGAGATATTAGTAGCATGTGCTGGCTCACATTGTCTCTAATGAAATATTAGTAGTATGTGCTGGCTCACATTGTCTCTAATGAGATATTAGTAGTATGTGCTGACTCACATTGTCTCTAATGTGATATTAGTAGTATGTGCTGGCTCACATTGTCTCTAATGTGATATTAGTAGTATGTGCTGGCTCACATTGTCTCTAATGTGATATTAGTAGTATGTGCTGGCTCACATTGTCTCTAATGAGATATTAGTAGTACGTGCTGGCTCACATTGTCTCTAATGAGACATTAGTAGCATGTGCTGGCTCACATTGTCTCTAATGAGATATTAGTAGTATGTGCTGGCTCACATTGTCTCTAATGAGATATTAGTAGCATGTGCTGGCTCACATTGTCTCTAATGAAATATTAGTAGTATGTGCTGGCTCACATTGTCTCTAATGAGATATTAGTAGTGTGTGCTGACTCACATTGTCTCTAATGAGATATTAGTAGCATGTGCTGGCTCACATTGTCTCTAAGCAGATATTAGCAGTATGTGCGGGCTCACATTGTCTCTAATGAAATATTAGTAGTATGTGCTGGCTCACATTGTCTCTAATGAGATATTAGTAGTATGTGCTGGCTCACATTGTCTCTAATGAGATATTAGTAGTATGTGCTGGCTCACATTGTCTCTAATGAGATATTAGTAGTATGTGCTGGCTCACATTGTCTCTAATGAGATATTAGTAGCATGTGCTGGCTCACATTGTCTCTAATGAGATATTAGTAGTATGTGCTGACTCACATTGTCTCTAATGAGATATTAGCAGTATGTGCTGACTCACATTGTCTCTAATGAGATATTAGTAGTATGTGCTGGCTCACATTGTCTCTAATGAGATATTAGTAGTATGTGCTGACTCACATTGTCTCTAATGAGATATTAGCAGTATGTGCTGACTCACATTGTCTCTAATGAGATATTAGTAGTATGTGCTGGCTCACATTGTCTCTAATGAGATATTAGTAGTATGTGCTGGCTCACATTGTCTCTAAGCAGATATTAGCAGTATGTGCTGGCTCACATTGTTTCTAATGAAATATTAGTAGTATGTGCTGGCTCACATTGTCTCTAAGCAGATATTAGTAGTATGTGCTGGCTCACATTGTCTCTAATGAGATATTAGTAGTATGTGCTGGCTCACATTGTCTCTAATGAGATATTAGTAGCATGTGCTGGCTCACATTGTCTCTAATGAGATATTAGTAGCATGTGCTGGCTCACATTGTCTCTAATGAGATATTAGTAGTATGTGCTGGCTCACATTGTCTCTAATGAAATATTAGTAGTATGTGCTGGCTCACATTGTCTCTAATGAGATATTAGTAGCATGTGCTGGCTCACATTGTCTCTAAGCAGATATTAGTAGTATGTGCTGGCTCACATTGTCTCTAATGAGATATTAGTAGTATGTGCTGGCTCACATTGTCTCTAATGAGATATTAGTAGCATGTGCTGGCTCACATTGTCTCTAATGAAATATTAGTAGTATGTGCTGGCTCGCATTGTCTCTAATGAGATATTAGTAGTATGTGCTGACTCACATTGTCTCTAATGAGATATTAGTAGCATGTGCTGGCTCACATTGTCTCTAAGCAGATATTAGTAGTATGTGCTGGCTCACATTGTCTCTAATGAAATATTAGTAGTATGTGCTGGCTCACATTGTCTCTAATGAGATATTAGTAGCATGTGCTGGCTCACATTGTCTCTAAGCAGATATTAGTAGTATGTGCTGGCTCACATTGTCTCTAATGAGATATTAGTAGCATGTGCTGGCTCATATTGTTTCTAATGAGATATTAGTAGCATGTGCTGACTCACATTGTCTCTAATGAGATATTAGTAGTATGTGCTGGCTCACATTGTCTCTAATGAGATATTAGTAGTATGTGCTGGCTCACATTGTCTCTAATGAGATATTAGTAGTATGTGCTGGCTCACATTGTCTCTAATGAGATATTAGTAGCATGTGCTGGCTCACATTGTCTCTAATGAGATATTAGTAGTATGTGCTGACTCACATTGTCTCTAATGAGATATTAGCAGTATGTGCTGACTCACATTGTCTCTAATGAGATATTAGTAGTATGTGCTGGCTCACATTGTCTCTAATGAGATATTAGTAGTATGTGCTGACTCACATTGTCTCTAATGAGATATTAGCAGTATGTGCTGACTCACATTGTCTCTAATGAGATATTAGTAGTATGTGCTGACTCACATTGTCTCTAATGAGATATTAGTAGCATGTGCTGGCTCACATTGTCTCTAATGAGATATTAGTAGTATGTGCTGACTCACATTGTCTCTAATGAGATATTAGCAGTATGTGCTGACTCACATTGTCTCTAATGAGATATTAGTAGTATGTGCTGGCTCACATTGTCTCTAATGAGATATTAGTAACATGTGCTGGCTCACATTGTCTCTAATGAGATATTAGTAGTATGTGCTGGCTCACATTGTCTCTAATGAGATATTAGTAGTATGTGCTGGCCCACATTGTCTCTAAGCAGATATTAGCAGTATGTGCTGGCTCACATTGTTTCTAATGAAATATTAGTAGTATGTGCTGGCTCACATTGTCTCTAAGCAGATATTAGTAGTATGTGCTGGCTCACATTGTCTCTAATGAGATATTAGTAGTATGTGCTGGCTCACATTGTCTCTAATGAGATATTAGTAGCATGTGCTGGCTCACATTGTCTCTAATGAGATATTAGTAGCATGTGCTGGCTCACATTGTCTCTAATGAGATATTAGTAGTATGTGCTGGCTCACATTGTCTCTAATGAAATATTAGTAGTATGTGCTGGCTCACATTGTCTCTAATGAGATATTAGTAGCATGTGCTGGCTCACATTGTCTCTAAGCAGATATTAGTAGTATGTGCTGGCTCACATTGTCTCTAATGAGATATTAGTAGTATGTGCTGGCTCACATTGTCTCTAATGAGATATTAGTAGCATGTGCTGGCTCACATTGTCTCTAATGAAATATTAGTAGTATGTGCTGGCTCGCATTGTCTCTAATGAGATATTAGTAGTATGTGCTGACTCACATTGTCTCTAATGAGATATTAGTAGCATGTGCTGGCTCACATTGTCTCTAAGCAGATATTAGTAGTATGTGCTGGCTCACATTGTCTCTAATGAAATATTAGTAGTATGTGCTGGCTCACATTGTCTCTAATGAGATATTAGTAGCATGTGCTGGCTCACATTGTCTCTAAGCAGATATTAGTAGTATGTGCTGGCTCACATTGTCTCTAATGAGATATTAGTAGTATGTGCTGGCTCACATTGTCTCTAATGAGATATTAGTAGCATGTGCTGGCTCACATTGTCTCTAATGAAATATTAGTAGTATGTGCTGGCTCACATTGTCTCTAATGAGATATTAGTAGTATGTGCTGACTCACATTGTCTCTAATGAGATATTAGTAGCATGTGCTGGCTCACATTGTCTCTAAGCAGATATTAGCAGTATGTGCGGGCTCACATTGTCTCTAATGAAATATTAGTAGTATGTGCTGGCTCACATTGTCTCTAATGAAATATTAGTAGTATGTGCTGGCTCACATTGTCTCTAATGAGATATTAGTAGTATGTGCTGGCTCACATTGTCTCTAATGAGATATTAGTAGCATGTGCTGGCTCACATTGTCTCTAATGAGATATTAGTAGTATGTGCTGGCTCACATTGTCTCTAATGAAATATTAGTAGTATGTGCTGGCTCACATTGTCTTTAATGAGATATTAGTAGCATGTGCTGGCTCATATTGTCTCTAATGAAATATTAGTAGTATGTGCTGGCTCACATTGTCTCTAATGAGATATTAGTAGTATGTGCTGGCTCACATTGTCTCTAATGAGATATTAGTAGCATGTGCTGGCTCACATTGTCTCTAATGAGATATTAGTAGTATGTGCTGGCTCACATTGTCTCTAATGAGATATTAGTAGTATGTGCTGGCTCACATTGTCTCTAAGCAGATATTAGTAGTATGTGCTGGCTCACATTGTCTCTAAGCAGATATTAGTAGTATGTGCTGGCTCACATTGTCTTTAATGAAATATTAGTAGTATGTGCTGGCTCACATTGTCTCTAAGCAGATATTACCACAAATTATGAATAATAAAAGAAGTATATTTATGATGAACTGTGGTTTTGTCTGTGATAGTGAGCTTGTCATATACAATAGAAGCAAACAGAGACACAATGTTATCATCTCCTTGTACATCTTACAACAATATTTATCATAGTATTTTGCTGGAGCAAAACATTGTGTCTAATTTATTTAATTTTAACATGGAAAAATATTTCCCCATTGGTGTTTGTAGTTAGATTTCTCTATTGGTGTTTATAGTTAGATTGCCCTATTAGTGTTTGTTGTTGTATTATGGGATTTGTTAGGCTCAGGCTATATTGGTGCCTGTGCTAAAGGCAGTACAGGTGGTCTTGGTAATTACGGTGAGTGGATAAAACTGGATAAAGCTAGTGGGTAAAGCTAGTAGATTGGCTAGTGTAGGGCGGTATGGGGAGGATATAAGGAAGTGTAACGAAAGACAGAGGCTCTTCTTCATCTTCACATCAGTACATGTGAGTACATTGATTTATACAACGTTTGTAGGTAGATCTCCCTATTGGTGTTTGTAGGTAGGTTTCCCTATTGGTGTTTGTAGGTAAATTCCCTATTGGTGTTTGTGGGTAGATTTCCTAATAGAAGTTGGCAGTTTGGCTCTACCTAACAGGTGCTGGTAGCTGGAATTTTTATTTTGGTCCGAGTGGTTTTGTTACTACACTGAATGTATGATTTATAAAACATTTTACCTTCAAATTTGGAGAGACCTTTACTTTGCCTCTTTGTATGTGGTGAACAAGAGTTTGGCTGACTGTGGGGTGGGTACGAGAGGGACCGTACTTAGGATTCAGGCCCCATCTACAACAGCAACTCGCTGTCACTGAGTGAATTTGCGATAAAGAATAACGTATGTCCCAAAGAGCTCTAGCAAGTAAACAAGAAAGCGATTTCTTTGGAGTTTTGTTTTAGTGATTAAAAACAACGAAGAGGTGACAACTCATAATTGCTGACTAGCAGAATGTCTTTGAAGTAATCATATTAGTGCCAGAGCAATTGAACAAAAATTGGAAGAACATTTGTATTTATCCTTCTACACATACTTAGCGCAAACATTGTTTCTATTTCGTGACGCCAACTTACTAGATCCACCATTGCACATGTATGTTTAAGTTTATGAACTTTCTGTTATTCCACCTGCCTTCAATTCATTATCCAGACACCTCTGCAATGCTATTAGATTATCAACTTTGAAAACAATTTTTTTCAACTCACTCATTAATTCCTGATTTCTGCCGTTACATGGCAATATTTCTGTCGTTAACGAAATACATCATTTTGTTGATGGACACCAATGCTAATATAAGTTATACATACATAGAGTTATACATACATAAAGTTATACATACATAGAGTTATACATACATAGAGTTATAGAGTTATAAATACATAGCCACAGAAAAGCCCGAATCACAATATGCTAAGATGAACGAACTTGTCTCTCGACCAAGCTTTTCAGGGAGAGAACTTCTCAGAAAGGCAATCCTTCGTTTTTTCGTGACGCCATTTTATCGTTGTCGGCTATCTTTATAGACAATTGTATCGTTAAAAACACGAAGCTTGCAATGAATTTTTGAAAACGATGCTTTTGTTTGCAATTTTTAATTATAGTATCAAAACAACACCAAAAAGCACTATTAAAAGAATAACAATCGTTTTCTACAAATATGGCAGCTTTTTCGTGAACGAGCGCATGTGCAAACAACTTGATCACGTAAAAAAATGATGGATACTGCCCTTGATAATGTTCATACCGCAGTTAATAATGATCCAATGGCAGGTGTGTTAGCAAGAGAACCTTCTACGGTTCTCTCAGGTGACCGTTCAACTTAACCAGCTGAAAGTAAATACTACATGATAAACAGAAGCCTTAGTGTCAAACATGTACTGTGAAAGCAGTGGGAACATGACATTTGTCTGAACATGCCATAGAGATAGGCGTGAAACTTGTCTGAGCATGCCATAGATATGGTATGCTCAGATAAGGTATGGCCTATTGTATCCATGAGTCCGAGAAAAGGGGTGCTGTTCATGAATGAAAACAGACATCGACTCATGCATTCAGCTTTGTTTACTTTTACAGAACAAGAGAAGGCACCATAAAACTGACTTGACGGTAGTCAGACGCACAGATGAATCTTTCCTGTAAAATATCAAAGTTGGCATTCCTTTCAGTGAATGGGTGAAATACCTGGAGACAACAACAGGGCTTCTCTAAATCTCTCAATGTAGTTAAAGCTTTGAACATCTGAATTTCATAGCATCACAGTTGGTGAGTATATAGTAGTACAGCTGGTCTAACTAGTGAGTATATAGTAGTACAACTGGGCTAACTAGTGAGTATATAGTAGTACAGCTGGTCTAACTAGTGAGTATATAGTAGTACAGCTGGTCTAACTAGTGAGTATATAGTAGTACAGCTGGTCTAACTAGTGAGTATATAGTAGTACAGCCGGTTTAACTAGTGAGTATATAGTAGTACAGCTGGTCTAACTAGTGAGTATATAGTAGTACAACTGGTCTAACTAGTGAGTATATAGTAGTACAGCTGGTCTAACTAGTGAGTATATAGTAGTACAACTGGTCTAACTAGTGAGTATATAGTAGTACAGCTGGTCTAACTAGTGAGTATATAGTAGTACAACTGGTCTAACTAGTGAGTATATAGTAGTACAGCCGGGCTAACTAGTGAGTATATAGTAGTACAGCCGGGCTAACTAGTGAGTATATAGTAGTACAGCTGGGCTAACTAGTGAGTTTACTGAATTAATGGCTAATTAATGCACGATAAGTTTGGTATTGTAATGGAATGTCAGGGCTACTCCTCGTTTTTCTACAATCATCAATATACAACTTTCATAAATATTAAATCTATATATATATATATATATTTCTCAAAGTATGTATGTTTTTGGTATGTCCAGCTATAGCTATTAACATTTTGGATATACAGTTCTGCGCTATGCCGGACTTGAACTCCCGAAGATCGCAAACGCAGATTGATAATTCAACGCTTTAACCACGAGACAATGGAAGTTCATACAATCGATCCCTTTTTATACGTAACGTATACATCGTTTTCCTTTTTCATACCTAGATGATGTAATAATTACAACCCTGTGAACTATTTTAGCTCTATGAAACGCGATGCTTTATTAGGGCTAATTTGTTTTCGGCAAAACGATATCAACAATATCAATTTTCTGTCCACAGACTTTTTCTATAACCCGGGCAATGCCGGGTTGTACAGTTAGGTGTATTAGCTTACACATTTTTCCTTCTAAACCTAACCAATTAGTAATTCGTAATTAATTTCACATTTTACAACAAACATTTGTAATATTACTGTAAGGTTTATCGTGTAAAATTACAAGTATCAGTTATTCCTCACTCTCTTATATTTACAGACATTTACATTCTCTTATTGCATTTATAAACTTCTTAGAATCTTTTGAAGTTTATAATATAAGATTTTAAAGTTTGTTTCGTCGTTATCATTTCAATTTGCATACTTTTAAACATAATTTGAGTATTGTGTTTAAAGTTTAAACATTATTCATTTTCCTATCATTATCGTTTAGACTTGGTTAGTTTCCAATCTTTATTATTAATATTAACTTTTTATTCAACCATTTTTGGCAGACATTGTTCTAATAAAATTTCAACTACAAAATACTACCATATTCTGTCATATTTTTTAGTATCGTCGTATTCAAAGTTTTGTTGAATAGCTTCTGGTGGAACAGTAACCTTTTTATACACACATACTTCTATGCAAGAATTGCTATTATTAATTAAACATATTCAGGAATTTTAATTTGTTTTCTCAGTTTGTAATAATTGTATCATTACCGAATCACCTTCTATTGTAATCGTAGCAAAACCTACTTAATTTAGCTATTGGCCTACTTGCATAGAAAGTACTTTTTTATTAGTAATAAAAAAGTCTTTGCGCAGAAAATTGATTTGTATTTAACATATAACAACATTTGCCATTCTAACTCTCAAACTTCATATCTTGAAAAAAGTGTTTTGTGTAGTTGAAATAATCTGAGAGAAAATAAAACCAGCTGTAAAGGTTTTCAAACTTTGTCAAACAACTATAACTTTCAAACTTCATATCATGAGGAAAATGTTTTGTGCTGTACAAATACAGCTTATGGTGTAAAATAGCAAGTACAAGTACAAGCTTAGCAAGTACAGGTTATGGTGTAAAATATTGAAAAAATACGTTACCGAAGTTGTTTTCTCGCCTTGGAACGGATTAAAATTTACATAATTTTATCTTGATGGGAAAAATTGTTTTGGATCTCGAACAACTCGTTTTTCAAAAACCTTCTGGGACGGATTAATGCTTGAATAATAATATATGATTATCGATGAAACGATATCATTAATAACCGAGGTTCCATTGTACGTTATTCAAAGATATACGTCGCTGAAAATTATGAAACTTTAAATTTACATTGGTTTGAAAACCTTTACAGTTTTATTTATTTTTAACTCAGTTGTCCTGCACAAAACCTTATCCTCATGATATGAAGTTTGAAAGTTACAGTTGTTTGACAAAGTTTGAAAACCTTTACAGTTGCTTTTATTTTCTCTCTTAATTTATTTCAACTACACAAAACACTTCTCCCATGATATGTAGTTTGAAAGTTAGAAAGGAAAATGTTGTTATATATTAAATACAAATCAATTTTTTGTCCAAAGAATTTTTTATTACCCGGGCAACGCCGGGTAGCACAACTTGTCTAATATATCGTAGCCAGCTATCACACCTTTCTGGATGTCCGCTGTGCAGCTTTATTAAAGATGAGAGAAATGTATCAGCCACATTTGGGGAGTTGCTGTCACCTATGCGGTTGAGGTAGAGGTCACCGGGGCTGCCAAAGAAATAGCTGGGAAGAACCCAAGCTCCTGATCTGGAGGCTATGTGAACTATTGGACACCTAAAAATGAGTAGAAAGCAACATTCACACGACACGTCTTTGAAGTGAGATTCAGTTGGACTCTCGCATGATGTGAGGGGTGTTGAGAAATGCATTGTTAATGAGCAAAAACAATATTCAATATTATTAAATACAAGCTTCAAAATAAATTTTTTGTATTTGATTATTCTATTAGCAACAAAACGTTTCCTATAATACAACTTGTTTCCTTAAAAATTTTTTCTTGCTATTCGGCTCCTTCCTTGTTCGGCTAACAGAAAGGATGACATAAAAACACGGAATTTAAAAAATAATTCTGGTTTATTATTATTATTATTATTATTGCATGAGTAAAGAATATCATAGAAGATTAAGAGGATACTAAATAGAAATTGATGAGAAAAGAGAACATGGAAAGACTGTGAGGGTAGAATACAATAGGAGGCTAAGAGAGGCAACTAGAAGATAAGGGCGAAGAGACCCAAAAACTATGAGAGAAAACTGCATAGACAGACAGACAAGTGACTAATACGAGAGAAGACTGCGAGAGGAGACTACAGAAGGACTAGAACATATATACTACCCTTCCACTCGAGGACAGGGGTACTACCCTAACGATATTATGTAAAACCACAACGCCAAACTAAAACAATCCGTCAACTACTGACTGGCCAATGGTTATGACCGCGTGTTGTAAAATTATATGTTTAGTTACATCAACAGAGACATGAGAGACATCACTGACAAGTATGAATAAAACCAAATTAGCATCAACTCACTGTCCTTTGGTAACCAGGTTGTCAGCGATGTCGACAGCGCTGTTCCCAATACCAATCAACACTACATTCTTGCCCTCATATCCACTGCGATGTACATCCTTGTACTTTACACTGTGAATTATCTCTCCTGACGTAAAACAAGAAGTACCAATTACAATAATTTTCAAAAAAGTAATATTCACTATGGCTAGTAACTTAGGACGGCTGAGCATGAAATTAAAATAGTGCAGCTTTAGTTAGATAACTCGGTGCAGTCTCTCCGTAAATGAAGGAAAACTTTATTCTGCTAGCAAAGAATTCACCGCATTAAAATGAACTTACACAATTTTTGTAGATTTTATCAGAAAGTAATGGTATTTTTCTATCATTTACAGTTGTTTTTGATGTTTAAGTGATCTGACTGCCAAGATGTTTCTAAATTACAATTGATAAAACTTGATCACGATTAAAATGCTCAGAAGAAAAAGGGGTGCGAAATGACATCACCAGTTGCTGATGACATCACTAGTAGTTATCAATGTGATAGTCGATATCACTAGTAGTTATCAATGTGATAGTTGATATCACTAGTAGTTATCAATGCGATAGTCGATATCACTAGTAGTTATCAATGTGATAGTTGATATCACTAGTAGTTATCAATGTGATAGTTGATATCACTAGTAGTTATCAATGTGATAGTCGATATCACCAGTAGTTATCAATGCGATAATTGATATCACTAGTAGTTATCAATGTGATAGTCGATATCACTAGTAGTTATCAATGTGATAGTTGATATCACTAGTAGTTATCAATGTGATAGTTGATATCACTAGTAGTTATCAATGTGTTAGTCGATATCACTAGTAGTTATCAATGTGATAGTCGATATCACTAGTAGTTATCAATGTGATAGTCGATATCACTAGTAGTTATCAATGCGATAGTCGATATCACTAGTAGTTATCAATGTGATAGTCGATATCACTAGTAGTTATCAATGCGATAGTTGATATCACTAATAGTTATCAATGTGATAGTTGATATCACTAGTAGTTATCAATGTGATAGTTGATATCACTAGGAGTTATCAATGTGTTAGTTGATATCACTAGTAGTTATCAATGTGATAGTTGATATCACTAGTAGTTATCAATGCGATAGTTGATATCACTAGTAGTTATCAATGTGATAGTTGATATCACTAGTAGTTATCAATGTGATAGTTGATATCACTAGTAGTTATCAATGTGATAGTTGATATCACTAGTAGTTATCAATGTGTTAGTTGATATCACTAGTAGTTATCAATGTGATAGTCGATATCACTAGTAGTTATCAATGTGATAGTCGATATCACTAGTAGTTATCAATGCGATAGTCGATATCACTAGTAGTTATCAATGTGATAGTCGATATCACTAGTAGTTATCAATGTGATAGTCGATATCACTAGTAGTTATCAATGTGATAGTTGATATCACTAGTAGTTATCAATGTGATAGTCGATATCACCAGTAGTTATCAATGCGATAATTGATATCACTAGTAGTTATCAATGTGATAGTCGATATCACTAGTAGTTATCAATGTGATAGTTGATATCACTAGTAGTTATCAATGCGATAGTTGATATCACTAGTAGTTATCAATGTGATAATTGATATCACTAGTAGTTATCAATGTGATAGTTGATATCACTAGTAGTTATCAATGTGATAGTTGATATCACCAGTAGTTATCAATGCGATAGTTGATATCAATAGTAGTTATCAATGTGATAGTCGATATCACCAGTAGTTATCAATGCGATAATTGATATCACTAGTAGTTATCAATGTGATAGTTGATATCACTAATAGTTATCAATGTGTTAGTTGATATCACTAGTAGTTATCAATGTGATAGTCGATATCACTAGTAGTTATCAATGTGATAGTTGATATCACTAGTAGTTATCAATGTGTTAGTTGATATCACTAGTAGTTATCAATGTGATAGTCGATATCACTAGTAGTTATCAATGTGATAGTCGATATCACTAGTAGTTATCAATGCGATAGTCGATATCACTAGTAGTTATCAATGTGATAGTCGATATCACTAGTAGTTATCAATGTGATAGTCGATATCACTAGTAGTTATCAATGTGATAGTTGATATCACTAGTAGTTATCAATGCGATAGTTGATATCACTAGTAGTTATCAATGCGATAGTTGATATCACTAGTAGTTATCAATGCGATATTTGATATCACTAGTAGTTATCAATGCGATAGTCGATATCACTAGTAGTTATCAATGCGATAGTCGATATCACTAGTAGTTATCAATGTGATAGTCGATATCAATAGTAGTTATCAATATGATAGTCGATATCACTAGTAGTTATCAATGTGATAGTTGATATCACTAGTAGTTATCAACGTGATAGTTGATATCACTAGTAGTTATCAATGTGTTAGTTGATATCACTAGTAGTTATCAATGTGATAGTTGATATCACTAGTAGTTATCAATGTGATAGTTGATATCACTAGTAGTTATCAATGTGATAGTTGATATCACTAGGAGTTATCAATGTGTTAGTTGATATCACTAGTAGTTATCAATGTGATAGTTGATATCACTAGTAGTTATCAATGTGATAGTTGATATCACTAGTAGTTATCAATGTGATAGTTGATATCACTGGTAGTTATCAATGTGATAGTCGATATCACTAGTAGTTATCAATGTGATAATTGATATCACTAGTAGTTATCAATGTGATAATCGATATCACTAGTAGTTATCAATGTGATAGTCGATATCACTAGTAGTTATCAATGTGATAGACGATATCACTGGTAGTTATCAATGTGATAGTCGATATCACTAGTAGTTATCAATGTGATAGTCGATATCACTAGTAGTTATCAATGTGATAGTCGATATCACTAGTAGTTATCAATGTGATAGTCGATATCACTAGTAGTTATCAATGTGATAGTCGATATCACTAGTAGTTATCAATGTGATAGTCGATATCACTAATAGTTATCAATGTGATAGTCGATATCACTAGTAGTTATCAATGTGATAGTTGATATCACTAATAGTTATCAATGTGATAATTGATATCACCAGTAGTTATCAATGCGATAATTGATATCACTAGTAGTTATCAATGTGATAGTTGATATCACTAGTAGTTATCAATGTGATAGTTGATATCACTAGTAGTTATCAATGTGATAGTTGATATCACTAGTAGTTATCAATGTGATAGTTGATATCACTAGTAGTTATCAATGCGATAGTTGATATCAATAGTAGTTATCAATGTGATAGTTGATATCACTAGTAGTTATCAACGTGATAGTTGATATCACTAGTAGTTATCAATGTGTTAGTTGATATCACTAGTAGTTATCAATGTGATAGTTGATATCACTAGTAGTTATCAATGTGATAGTTGATATCACTGGTAGTTATCAATGTGATAGTTGATATCACTAGGAGTTATCAATGTGTTAGTTGATATCACTAGTAGTTATCAACGTGATAGTTGATATCACTAGTAGTTATCAATGTGTTAATTGATATCACTAGTAGTTATCAATGTGATAGTTGATATCACTAGTAGTTATCAATGTGATAGTTGATATCACTAGGAGTTATCAATGTGTTAGTTGATATCACTAGTAGTTATCAATGTGATAGTTGATATCACTAGTAGTTATCAATGCGATAGTTGATATCACTAGTAGTTATCAATGCGATAGTTGATATCACTAGTAGTTATCAATGCGATAGTTGATATCACTAATAGTTATCAATGTGATAGTTGATATCACTAGTAGTTATCAATGTGATAGTTGATATCACTAGGAGTTATCAATGTGTTAGTTGATATCACTAGTAGTTATCAATGTGATAGTTGATATCATTAGTAGTTATCAATGCGATAGTTGATATCACTAGTAGTTATCAATGCGATAGTTGATATCACTAGTAGTTATCAATGCGATATTTGATATCACTAGTAGTTATCAATGCGATAGTCGATATCACTAGTAGTTATCAATGCGATAGTCGATATCACTAGTAGTTATCAATGTGATAGTCGATATCAATAGTAGTTATCAATATGATAGTCGATATCACTAGTAGTTATCAATATGATAGTCGATATCACTAGTAGTTATCAACGTGATAGTTGATATCACTAGTAGTTATCAACGTGATAGTTGATATCACTAGTAGTTATCAATGTGTTAGTTGATATCACTAGTAGTTATCAATGTGATAGTTGATATCACTAGTAGTTATCAATGTGATAGTTGATATCACTAGTAGTTATCAATGTGATAGTTGATATCACTAGGAGTTATCAATGTGTTAGTTGATATCACTAGTAGTTATCAATGTGATAGTTGATATCACTAGTAGTTATCAATGTGATAGTTGATATCACTAGTAGTTATCAATGTGATAGTCGATATCACTGGTAGTTATCAATGTGATAGTCGATATCACTAGTAGTTATCAATGTGATAATCGATATCACTAGTAGTTATCAATGTGATAATCGATATCACTAGTAGTTATCAATGTGATAGTCGATATCACTAGTAGTTATCAATGTGATAGACGATATCACTAGTAGTTATCAATGTGATAGTCGATATCACTAGTAGTTATCAATGTGATAGTCGATATCACTAGTAGTTATCAATGTGATAGTCGATATCACTAGTAGTTATCAATGTGATAGTCGATATCACTAGTAGTTATCAATGTGATAGTCGATATCACTAGTAGTTATCAATGTGATAGTCGATATCACTAATAGTTATCAATGTGATAATCGATATCACTAGTAGTTATCAATGTGATAGTTGATATCACTAATAGTTATCAATGTGATAATTGATATCACCAGTAGTTATCAATGCGATAATTGATATCACTAGTAGTTATCAATGTGATAGTTGATATCACTAGTAGTTATCAATGTGATAGTTGATATCACTAGTAGTTATCAATGTGATAGTTGATATCACTAGTAGTTATCAATGCGATAGTTGATATCACTAGTAGTTATCAATGTGATAGTTGATATCACTAGTAGTTATCAATGTGATAGTTGATATCACTAGTAGTTATCAATGCGATAGTTGATATCACTAGTAGTTATCAATGCGATAGTCGATATCACTAGTAGTTATCAACGTGATAGTTGATATCACTAGTAGTTATCAACGTGATAGTTGATATCACTAGTAGTTATCAATGTGTTAGTTGATATCACTAGTAGTTATCAATGTGATAGTTGATATCACTAGTAGTTATCAATGTGATAGTTGATATCACTAGTAGTTATCAATGTGATAGTTGATATCACTAGGAGTTATCAATGTGTTAGTTGATATCACTAGTAGTTATCAATGTGATAGTTGATATCACTAGTAGTTATCAATGTGATAGTTGATATCACTAGTAGTTATCAATGTGATAGTTGATATCACTGGTAGTTATCAATGTGATAGTCGATATCACTAGTAGTTATCAATGTGATAATTGATATCACTAGTAGTTATCAATGTGATAATCGATATCACTAGTAGTTATCAATGTGATAGTCGATATCACTAGTAGTTATCAATGTGATAGTCGATATCACTGGTAGTTATCAATGTGATAGTCGATATCACTAGTAGTTATCAATGTGATAGTCGATATCACTAGTAGTTATCAATGTGATAGTCGATATCACTAGTAGTTATCAATGTGATAGTCGATATCACTAGTAGTTATCAATGTGATAGTCGATATCACTAGTAGTTATCAATGTGATAGTCGATATCACTAATAGTTATCAATGTGATAGTCGATATCACTAGTAGTTATCAATGCGATAGTTGATATCACTAATAGTTATCAATGTGATAATTGATATCACCAGTAGTTATCAATGCGATAATTGATATCACTAGTAGTTATCAATGTGATAGTTGATATCACTAGTAGTTATCTATGTGATAGTTGATATCACTAGTAGTTATCAATGTGATAGTTGATATCACTAGTAGTTATCAATGTGATAGTTGATATCACTAGTAGTTATCAATGCGATAGTTGATATCAATAGTAGTTATCAATGTGATAGTTAATATCACTAGTAGTTATCAATGTGATAGTTGATATCACTAGTAGTTATCAATGTGATAGTTGATATTACTAGTAGTTATCAATGTGATAGTTGATATCACTAGTAGTTATCAATGTGATAGTTGATATCACTAGTAGTTATCAACGTGATAGTTGATATCACAAGTAGTTATCAATGTGATAGTTAATATCACTAGTAGCTATCAATGTGATAGTCGATATCACTAGTAGTTATCAATGTGATAGTCGATATCACTAGTAGTTATCAATGTGATAGTTGATATCACTAGTAGTTATCAATGTGATAGTCGATATCACTAGTAGTTATCAATGTGATAGTCGATATCACTAGTAGTTATCAATGTGATAGTCGATATCACTAGTAGTTATCAATGTGATAGTCGATATCACTAGTAGTTATCAATGTGATAGTCGATATCACTAGTAGTTATCAATGTGATAGTCGATATCACTAGTAGTTATCAATGTGATAGTCGATATCACTAGTAGTTATCAATGTGATAGTCGATATCACTAGTAGTTATCAATGTGATAGTTGATATCACTAGTAGTTATCAATGTGATAGTCGATATTGGCTGTTGCATTGAAGTTGAAGTGTTACGCGCCTCTAATCTGTTGGTCGTTTTACAACTACAGACGTCATAATCGCGCTTTCGATTAATCTAGGCATTTTAAACGTGGTAAAGTTTTACCAATTTTAATCTTGAAACATCCTGGCTATCAGATTAACTCAAACATCAAAAGTAACCGCAAA
Source organism: Watersipora subatra (assembly GCF_963576615.1). Classification (NCBI taxonomy): domain Eukaryota; kingdom Metazoa; phylum Bryozoa; class Gymnolaemata; order Cheilostomatida; family Watersiporidae; genus Watersipora; species Watersipora subatra. Next base: position 32,411,884 of record NC_088717.1, read on the forward strand.
TGATAGAAAAATACCGATACTTTTTTTAAAATCTACAAAAAATGTTGTGTTAAGTTGATCTTTAATGACGATGTTAAAATAGAAGTAAGAAGCGCGGCTTGAAGGTAATCCAAATATCTATTGTTGACATTACCTCAGCCTAGATGAATAAGTGGCTATGCTAATAGAATCCTCACAAGGAACAAAATTGGTAATCATAAGGTAAGGTCAGAGTCTGAGCAGAAAAAGCAAAGAGCAAGAACCTTCAAACTTGTCTTCTCCCACAAAAGTTGGTATCTTAGGTTTAGCATGGTGTCCGGTGCCGACAACCAGGTACTCACAGGTAGTCAAAAACCGACTGCCATCCTTCTCACTATACACTAACCAGTTGACTTGTCCACCATCATCTCCGTAAGGACCCTTACCACCTGTGCAGAACCAATACAAAAAGTATTGTTTGGAAAGGGTCCAATAAATTAACGATAAAAGATTTGCATAAGGCCCCAAGACTAACAGCTACGGCTACACACCGCCTTTTGCCTAAAAGGAAAAAGTGTAACTCTATGATCAAGTACAATTACTAGTATCAAGTCAGTCCTTCAAATTCTCTCACTCGATTACTAATGATCATTGTACAACCTGTTGGATGGTACGGAACCTACATGCAAGCATATGCTTTAAATGTACCGCTATGGAGCATTCTGTATACCACTGCAATTGCTACTTAATAAGTGACGAATAAATCGTTTGCAAATAGCCTGATGATAAATGTTCTCACTAGATCGCTGTACACTGACGACTCTCGTTTTATATTGGATATGGGGTGCGAGGTTGAAGTGCTCTGCATAATCATCTATGTAAGAGGATATGGCTGTGTGGTGGGCAAACTCGGGGCCCTCATCTGGAAAGGGAAAATCTGAGAAGGCATAATTGTACCTCGAGACGTTTCTGCAATCATATGGATGAAAACCTTTGTTACATGTATATTGAATAGTTTAGTATATTAGTATTGAAATGAGTAGAGATGTAGTTGGAGCAGCTAAGTGGTTTACTGAAATGTTGCTGTTAATCCTAAAACACCATACTGGCTAAACGCCTATTATTATCAAGCCTGTTAATCACATCAAATACTATTAATGCTATATATTATTATAAGTATTATCAAGTCTGTTCATCACATCAAATACTACTAATGCTATATATTATTATAAGTATTATCAAGCCTGTTCATCACATCAAATTCTACTAATGCTATATATTATTATAAGTATTATCAAGCCTGTTCATCACATCAAATACTACTAATGCTATATATTATTATAAGTATTATCAAGTCTGTTCATCACATCAAAGACTACTAATGCTATATATTATTATAAGTATTATCAAGTCTGTTCATCACATCAAAGACTACTAATGCTATATATTATTATAAGTATTATCAAGCCTGTTCATCACATCAAATACTACTAATGCTATATATTATTATAAGTATTATCAAGTCTGTTCATCACATCAAAGACTACTAATGCTATATATTATTATAAGTATTATCAAGTCTGTTCATCACATCAAAGACTACTAATGCTATATATTATTATAAGTATTATCAAGCCTGTTCATCACATCAAATACTACTAATGCTATATATTATTATAAGTATTATCAAGCCTGTTCATCACATCAAATACTACTAATGCTATATATTATTATAAGTATTATCAAGTCTGTTCATCACATCAAAGACTACTAATGCTATATATTATTATAAGTATTATCAAGCCTGTTCATCACATCAAATACTACTAATGCTATATATTATTATAAGTGCTATATATTATTATAAGTATTATCAAGCCTGTTAATCACATCAAATACTACTAATGCTATATATTATTATAAGTATTATCAAGCCTGTTCATCACATCAAAGACTACTAATGCTATATATTATTATAAGTATTATCAAGCCTGTTAATCACATCAAAGACTACTAATGCTATATATTATTATAAGTATTATCAAGCCTGTTCATCACATCAAATACTACTAATGCTATATATTATTATAAGTATTATCAAGTCTGTTCATCACATCAAAGGCTATTAATGCTATATATTATTATAAGTATTATCAAGTCTGTTCATCACATCAAAGACTACTAATGCTATATATTATTATAAGTATTATCAAGCCTGTTCATCACATCAAATACTACTAATGCTATATATTATTATAAGTATTATCAAGCCTGTTAATCACATCAAATACTACTAATGCTATATATTATTATAAGTATTATCAAGCCTGTTAATCACATCAAATACTATTAATGCTATATATTATTATAAGTATTATCAAGTCTGTTCATCACATCAAAGACTACTAATGCTATATATTATTATAAGTATTATCAAGCCTGTTCATCACATCAAATACTACTAATGCTATATATTATTATAAGTATTATCAAGCCTGTTAATCACATCAAATACTACTAATGCTATATATTATTATAAGTATTATCAAGCCTGTTCATCACATCAAAGGCTATTAATGCTATATATTATTATAAGTATTATCAAGTCTGTTCATCACATCAAAGACTACTAATGCTATATATTATTATAAGTATTATCAAGCCTGTTCATCACATCAAATACTACTAATGCTATATATTATTATAAGTATTATCAAGCCTGTTAATCACATCAAATACTACTAATGCTATATATTATTATAAGTATTATCAAGCCTGTTAATCACATCAAATACTACTAATGCTATATATTATTATAAGTATTATCAAGTCTGTTCATCACATCAAAGACTACTAATGCTATATATTATTATAAGTATTATCAAGTCTGTTCATCACATCAAATTCTACTAATGCTATATATTATTATAAGTATTATCAAGTCTGTTCATCACATCAAAGACTATTAATGCTATATATTATTATAAGTATTATCAAGTCTGTTCATCACATCAAATACTACTAATGCTATATATTATTATAAGTATTATCAAGTCTGTTCATCACATCAAATACTACTAATGCTATATATTATTATAAGTATTATCAAGCCTGTTCATCACATCAAATACTACTAATGCTATATATTATTATAAGTATTATCAAGTCTGTTCATCACATCAAATTCTACTAATGCTATATATTATTATAAGTATTATCAAGTCTGTTCATCACATCAAAGACTACTAATGCTATATATTATTATAAGTATTATCAAGCCTGTTCATCACATCAAAGACTACTAATGTTATATATTATTATAAGTATTGTAAAGTCTGTTCATCACATCAAAGACTACTAATGCTATATATTATTATAAGTATTATCAAGTCTGTTCATCACATCAAAGACTACTAATGCTATATATTATTATAAGTATTATCAAGCCTGTTCATCACATCAAAGACTACTAATGCTATATATTATTATAAGTATTATCAAGCCTGTTCATCACATCAAATACTACTAATGCTATATATTATTATAAGTATTATCAAGCCTGTTCATCACATCAAATACTACTAATGCTATATATTATTATAAGTATTATCAAGCCTGTTCATCACATCAAAGACGACTAATGCTATATATTATTATAAGTATTATCAAGCCTGTTCATCACATCAAATACTACTAATGCTATATATTATTATAAGTATTATCAAGCCTGTTCATCACATCAAATACTACTAATGCTATATATTATTATAAGTATTATCAAGCCTGTTCATCACATCAAAGACTACTAATGCTATATATTATTATAAGTATTATCAAGTCTGTTCATCACATCAAAGACTACTAATGCTATATATTATTATAAGTATTATCAAGCCTGTTCATCACATCAAATACTACTAATGCTATATATTATTATAAATATTATCAAGCCTGTTCATCACATCAAATACTACTAATGCTATATATTATTATAAGTATTATCAAGCCTGTTAATCACATCAAATACTACTAATGCTATATATTATTATAAGTATTATCAAGTCTGTTAATCACATCAAAGATTACTAATGCTATATATTATTATAAGTATTATCAAGTCTGTTAATCACATCAAATACTACTAATGCTATATATTATTATAAGTATTATCAAGCCTGTTCATCACATCAAAGACTACTAATGCTATATATTATTATAAGTATTATCAAGTCTGTTCATCACATCAAAGACTACTAATGCTATATATTATTATAAGTATTATCAAGCCTGTTCATCACATCAAAGACTACTAATGCTATATATTATTATAAGTATTATCAAGCCTGTTCATCACATCAAAGACTACTAATGCTATATATTATTATAAGTATTATCAAGCCTGTTAATCACATCAAATACTACTAATGCTATATATTATTATAAGTATTATCAAGTCTGTTCATCACATCAAAGACTACTAATGCTATATATTATTATAAGTATTATCAAGCCTGTTCATCACATCAAATACTACTAATGCTATATATTATTATAAGTATTATCAAGCCTGTTCATCACATCAAAGACTACTAATGCTATATATTATTATAAGTATTATCAAGCCTGTCCATCACATCAAATACTACTAATGCTATATATTATTATAAGTATTATCAAGTCTGTTCATCACATCAAAGACTACTAATGCTATATATTATTATAAGTATTATCAAGCCTGTTCATCACATCAAATACTACTAATGCTATATATTATTATAAGTATTATCAAGCCTGTTCATCACATCAAAGACTACTAATGCTATATATTATTATAAGTATTATCAAGTCTATTCATCACATCAAATACTACTAATGCTATATATTATTATAAGTATTATCAAGCCTGTTCATCACATCAAATACTACTAATGCTATATATTATTATAAGTATTATCAAGCCTGTTCATCACATCAAAGACTACTAATGCTTTATATTATTATAAGTATTATCAAGCCTGTTCATCACATCAAAGGCTACTAATGTTATATATTATTATAAGTATTATCAAGCCTGTCCATCACATCAAATACTACTAATGCTATATATTATTATAAGTATTATCAAGCCTGTCCATCACATCAAATACTACTAATGCTATATATTATTATAAGTATTATCAAGCCTGTTCATCACATCAAATACTACTAATGCTATATATTATTATAAGTATTATCAAGCCTGTTCATCACATCAAATACTACTAATGCTATATATTATTATAAGTATTATCAAGCCTGTTAATCACATCAAATACTACTAATGCTATATATTATTATAAGTATTATCAAGCCTGTTAATCACATCAAATACTACTAATGCTATATATTATTATAAGTATTATCAAGTCTGTTCATCACATCAAAGACTACTAATGCTATATATTATTATAAGTATTATCAAGTCTGTTCATCACATCAAATTCTACTAATGCTATATATTATTATAAGTATTATCAAGCCTGTCCATCACATCAAATACTACTAATGCTATATATTATTATAAGTATTGTAAAGTCTGTTCATCACATCAAAGACTACTAATGCTACACTTGATCATAAGTATTTCAATTTTTTGCTATGCTTCTTTCAGCGAAAAGTTAAGCTCAACACGCAACTCAGAGACAATTTCATAGATGTCAGCTTCAAGATAGCAATAAAAAAACCACTTACACGTGTGTGAACCCCTTACATGCGTGTGAACCACTTACATGTGTGTGAACCACTTACATGTGTGTGAACATATATAGGTGTGTGAACCACTTACATGTGTGTGAACCACTTACATGTGTGTGAACATATATAGGTGTGTGAACCACGTACATGTGTGTGAACTAGTGCTGGGCACGGGTAGTAATACTCGTTGAACTCGCGGGTTTATCTTCTCTCGAGTATCGGGTAATAGAGATTTCGGGTATTCCGGTCCTTCGGGTTCGGATTTTGACTTTCAAGTTCGGGTTTTGACTTTTAAGTTCAGGTTTCGGTACACGGATCCGTCGGGTAGTGTTAACAAAAACTCGGTCTATTGCGCCCTGCGTTTTTAGTCTGGGACCACAGGGCATTTCTGTGTCATTTTTGCTAAGGAGGCATGACAATGGGGTTTAACGAGTCTTTAATTTAATAGATAGAATAAAACATATCATACCTTATTTACTATACCTACTCAAAATATTGTAGTCAAGCAGTGATTACTTGTCATTAAAAGGTGAGAAAAAATACTTACATCAAATTTTATTTGCGCAATTAGCCAATTCGGCTTCGTAAACAAATCTATGCCTTTTTTAATACGGCGCGTGTACGCTATCACCGATAACACATAGGTCCTTAGTCTGTTTCCGCTATCGCCTTGTTAGAAACAGCCATCAGCGTTGGTAGTACCAGTGAAAATTTAACAACTCTGTTTAAATTGATTACCGCAGCTAGCTATTATGGATTACATAATTCATTATAACCAAGTTTTACTAAGCCAACAAGCCTTACTAACGGAAAAAGCCGATAATGTAAAGTTTTTTGTGAGATTTGGAGCACCATCTACAAAAAGTCAGAGAGGTACATAGAACATGCTTAAGTATTAAGCTACCATAGACCCTATCTTCTGCCACCTGTTGACACGAAAATGCCCTGTAGCCCCAGACTATTTTGACTGTTTAACAATCCACCTGTTAACGCTGCGAGTACGAATTTCAGTCGATAAAAACTGTGAAAAATGATAAATAAATTGAAAAGAAATATAATTGCTTTGTAAATTTGAAGATAAATCCGTTTAGAAAAATTAAACATAAAATCCATATCAACAAACCCGATACCCGAAAAACCCGTAGGCAAATAAATACCCGAGCCTAGCTCTACTAGCTACCCGATACTCGAAAAACCCGAACAGAAGGGGGTGGGTCTAAACCCATTGACCAAGAAGTACTCGTGCCCAGCACTAGTGTGAATCACTTACATGTGTGTGAACCACTTACATGTGTGTGAACATATATAGGTGTGTGAACCACTTACATGTGTGTGAACCACTTACATGTGTGTGAACATATATAGGTGTGTGAACTTTACATGTGTGTGAACCACTTACATATGTGTGAACAATATATAGGTGTGTGAACAATATATAGGTGTGTGAACCTTACATGTGTGTGAACTCCATCACCCCGTATCTGTTTGGGTTAAAATGCCAAAGACCACCATGATAATCTCCAGCCTCATAGACAATGCAATCTATTCCAAGCTGCTTCATTGTCTTCATTGTGACAAGACCAGAGACTCCTGCGCCAATAACTACCACTTTGCAGTGTTTCTCCATCAGGCGCAGCAATCTGTAATTACACGCAATTTGACTAAAATGACATCTTAAACCATAACTGCCACGAACAACTTTTATCGTATTTACTAGGTAAATCAGACACGCTGATTCCGATTTTGTAATCAAAATAAAGATTAGGCCACTAACTTTCAGAGTAATGAAGGACTTTTTATAGCGTTTTAATATCGGTCTCGAAAACAACACGATCGGCATAACAAGCTCCGCCCATAAATACGTGACGTAACCTAGCTTTTTAGGAACAGAAGTTACGTAGGGATGTTTAGACCAATTTAGAATAATAGAGATGGGTGTTTTAAAATCCATTAATATCTAAATTCAGCCTTAAAAATAATATCAGTCTTTTCTGAAAGGTAGATAAGCTATTTAGCATTGCATATTTAAAAAGCACAATAACAACGCTAGCTTGTGATAAAACTGCGCTTTTTGAGCTCATTTTTCTCGGCGTCCAGCCCATTTAAACGTCATGTAACAAGCTGCGAGCAATTTTAAATAGTTAATATCCCTTTCATAAAAAACTGAAATTATTTTACAGGCTGGATTTAGATAATAATGGATTTTAAGACACCCATCTCTATTATTCTAAATCGGACTAAACATTCCTAACTTCCGTTTCTGAAAAAGCTAGGTTTCGTCACATATTTATGGGCGGAGCTTGTATTGCCGATTGTGTTGTTTTCGAAACGGATATTGAAATGCTTTAAAAATGCCTAAATGACTTTGAAGGTTAGTGGACTAATCTTTATTTTGAGTACAAAATCGGAATCAGCGTGTCTAATTTACATAGCAAGCTCGATAAAAGTTGTTCGTGACAGTTATGGTTTAAAATAATCTGAGGCTAAAAAAGATAAATAATTTTAGGATTATCATTGTTTTGAATACAAACATTTATCGACTTGGGAAGTCTACCATGACCTGACTGCTGCTGCAACATATCTATCCCTACAATGAAAATTTATGCTGCAACATATCTATCCTTGCACTGAGAACTTATGCTGCAACATATCTATCCTTGCACTAAGAACTTATGCTGCAACATATCTATCCTTGTACTAAAAACATATGCTGCAACATATCTATCCTTGCACTAAGAACTTATGCTGCAACATATCTATCCTTGCACTAAGAACTTATGCTGCAACATATCTATCCTTGAACTAAGAACTTATGCTGCAACATATCTATCCTTGAACTAAGAACTTACGCTGCAACCTATCTATCCTTGCACTAAGAACTTATGTTGCAACATATCTATGGAGCAAGTTGATCGTCTGGGAAAGATGCTACAAACAGCTAATGTCATATGGACTCGACGATACAGCTAGAAAAGCTACTGAGTAGTTACAAAAGTTAATGAGTAATGTGTTTTATCACACGAAATCAGAGCTACCCCACATGAACGATTATGATATTGTAAAATAAACTGCTGGTTCCCTTTACTCTCTACAAAACAGTCAAGCGACCACACCGAGTGTTAACCACCAATGATATATATATATATATTTAATAAATAAACATTATTAAATATATATATATATAATAATAAACAAATATACATAAGCATACATGTATGACAGGCAATGAACCGCATTCAAACATGCAGAGAGTGCACACGCACAGCTCTGCCAAAACGATCGAATCTTGCTCGTTATATATACTTTCTTCTTTTTTAGGCTCCGCCCACTTTTCTCTTTAGCGTGCTTCCAGTTTTCTAATCAGTTTCTTTGGTCATCCAAGCATCCTCAATGGTGACCGAGCAGTCTCACATGTCTCTTGTGACCGGAAGGCTCGGCCTGGTGACTGTGGTGACCAGGAGGTCGCTCACCATGGCCCGGGTCTGTATTGTGTGTATTGTGTTGGTTTTGTCAAGTTTGAGGGATTGTTGTGTTTTATTAGATGATTTTCTGTTTCTGTTCGTACACTGACTAGAACATTCTAGAACCGCCAGTGTTTGAAAAATAACTCATAGATGACAATTGTTTTTTGTATACATTAGTTAAAAATAGAGAAGCTGGACTGTCTGTCAGATAGCAAACAATAATTAGGAGTATTGTCTACATTCTTCAACAACCAGCTGCACCAAGAAGCATTCCACAAAGTATTCAGAAAATACCATCACAAGTCAGAAATTCAAACCTGCCTTAAAATTAGCTATTTCAACACCAAATTGTCAACACTTAGACGATCCTCCTACATGTACACTAAACATCACCGAAACCTTTGACTAAAACCGCCAAAAAGTGGACTCAACTTCCAAACTCAACTTCAATTTCGTGCACCACCTAAACTTTAAATTTACTTTGAAAAACCTAAAATAAATAGATGTTTTAAACTTACGAGAAAACAGGTTTTACAAGTCAAGATAAAAACTCGGTGTTGAAGATGTAATGTGTTGTATGGAGATATCATTGAAATGGGAAGCCAAAAAAGGAAGAGAGTCTGAGCAAAAAATGTATGCAATTTGATTAATCCGTAAAACATCTAGTACACCAAAAGAATCTTAGGAAAATCAATCAAGAAGATGCATTAGCCGGCGAATCAGAAAGCGCCAGGGGGCCACTAAGAGGGTGTTCAGAAGTATCACCTAAAGAATACATATTGAAAGCGATTACACACGCACAGCTCTGCCAACCTCAGGTAGACGTAACCAAAATAACAGCAGTTAGTCATCATTTCCAACCAGTACATTTGAATTACATACTCAAGACCATTTTACTCAAATACCGATTTTCTACAACATACAGAACAGAGCTTGAACAGTTAAACATTTTCGCAAAGACTCACAAAAACAGCTATAAATGAGCTCCATTGACTCTGCCTTTTTCTTTTTGAGTCTTGAAACTCGTCGACGTACGAGACTGAGCGAAAGGACAACTGTTCGAGCAAGGGTGTAGTTTTCATTGGCTGTCTTTATTATTTCACCCCTATTATTATTATTATTATTATTGGTTTAGAATTTTGGTAGTTTGTATATCTAAAGCGTTAGATTTGTAGAAATATAGATATATCTGTTGCTAGTAAATATTGACATCTCTTATAGCTTAGCAGGGATTCGTTAAGAGCAGCACTCCGAGGCAGTTCAATTAGAAGTTTTACGAGGTTTTACGGTAGATTGTATATCACTTAACACGGAATCAACGTCGGAATGTTGAATGTTTAAAACGGCTTGAAAATTGTTGTAATTAAACGTATACGTTGTCTTAGTTAAGGAAACTATTAATCGTTTGACCTATACACAGAATACATGTAGATTCAATAAGTATCCATTCAAAAAGCGTGAGTCCCGCGTGTGTGATATAGTGATATACAATGTACCGTAAAACCTAGTAAAATTTCTAATTGAACTGCCTCGGAGTGCTGTTCTTAACGAATCCCAGCTCAGCACCTTCGCTAGTGTCTTAATCGATTGTTATATCTGATATCAGCCATGTACAGATAGACGTAAAGAAAATAACAAGTTACATCACCATATGGCTTACTTGACAAACTTCCAGAGTTACGACATCCACAAATCTCATCTTTGGGATTAGTGCCATCACATGACAACCCCCTCATTCCACTGTCTGAACATTAAGAACGTTACATTAGAAGGCTCAAGATTATTGCAAAAAGCCAGTAATGAAAACCCAGATTAAAATCCTAAAAACGGCATCACACCCCCAGTCAACGACAACACCCAGACGATAACAACTTTCGTCATGCGGTACGAAGATCCGCGTCTGGTGCCAAGCTACACCAGACAGGGATTAAAGCTGGAAGATTAAATGTTATGAAACCCCGCTGACGTAAATTCAACAGGACATAGCCAGGAACCCCAGAAACTGCAAAACCCAAAATTGGAGATCTGAAACATATAGTTTCACTCTTTGACACCGAGGCTAACTCCTAATCGATATATAAGGACGTATATTCACCTTCATACTTCACTCTTCAATACAAGCTTCTTCACAGCAATCAGACGTGTTAGTAGAAGAAATGGAAGAGTCAACTTTAGGAGAACAAAAGGGGGTGACTATATTCTGAGTCTCTAGAAATTACTTTTATACTTTTATAAGTTTAGTCTAAAGTGCAACTTATTATATATTTTCTTGTTCTTAAATAAACATAAGGTATTGTGAAACCCCTCTTTGCATACCTTAGGAATTTCCTTATCTCAGAGCATAGTCCTAGATTCTCACATCTAGGAGGGTCTTTTATAAGATCCTGAATACTTAATCAACGAAACATTGGTTAACAGTCATTAATCAAGATTAGGCCTATCTGAGTTTATTATAATAATTTAGCAGTGCATCTGCTCGTGACAATAAACCTGAGCTTACTCCCTAACCATTGTAAGATTACTTGGTAGGATAATCCAATACTATCAATAATCATCACAACACGATATCAATTTAATTCACATAACCTAAGAAAAAGTGCACAAACTAAACATATGAAAAATAAAAAAAGAAAACAAAGCAAATTCAATACTGATGTATAGGTAGATGCAGAGCAATTGTGTATCACATAATTCTTTAAAAAACACACATTGTACTGAGCGAACATTAAATTAATTGATGCTTTCGCCCGACCCGTAGTCAACTAGTGAACAAAGTCCTTGATAGACTGTAAACGACGCTTACATTTTTTAGGCAGTTGTTGTTATAGCTGTTGATTAAAGCTTTACTGTTCACAAGCTATCATAGCCTAAACGAATCATATTGCTGTACTCGTCGTTTTGGCCAATTACTTAGGAAAATCTGAAAAGTCGCGAATCGGTTTAATACGCGTTTAACTCTTATCGTATAAGGTTGAAAAACAGTTTTGGCTGTTTTGGAATAAATTTAATTTGATCCTACAAAGCAGTTAACTTAATTCAGAACTAGATCTAAAAATATATAAATATATTAATGGAGAGGGAATTTGATCGAAACCATAGATTATCTAACGGTTATTTTGGCAGCTTCAGTAAGTATAGCAGTATTACTACTAGTTTAAGGAGCATCGTGCACAAGAAGAAAAAATTGTCACCATTTGGCGACAACTAGTGATCTAGATAACAAGTGCTGAATCGCACTGTAGCAAAACATTTAGTTATATCAATTATATACATGGCTGTATATCATTGGTTATATGCTGATCAACTTAATATTTTGCCAGACTCATTATGGCTTTAGAAGTTGGTGATCGTTTTAAACCTAATTGTGTACAGTGATGTGGACTGATACAAATAACCAATTATACATATCCAAGGTATATCTGTTATTTCTTGTTTCTGTATGCGTAGTAATTATATGTGTAGCCATTATCTAATCATATGTTGTGGGTGGGGCCTGTTTTTCATTACAAGCTTTCATGTACCTAGCTGTTCTCTTTAACCTGGTTAAACTTGGTAAACCCCTGAGATAGAAATACCCTGCCTGTACGGATATGTTCATTCCTGTGCACAATACCAGACATACTGCAATTTTCACTGGATATTTCTATGAACATCAACTAGCTCGACTTAACCTGCATTGCACCAGCATACACATTGCACCAACACACACAGTGCACCGGCATACGCATTGCACCAACAAACACAAATGCACCAGCAAGCATCATTTTTAATTAACAGTTAGGCAGTTAATCTCTCAGCTTGCACCAGCATCTCAGATTGTACCAACATCACAGTACACCAGCAGGACAGTTGAATCCCTCTGGTCATTTCCACTTGTCAGGACCTAAAGGAAGTGGTATTTTTCCCTTATCAAAACAGCAACAAGTTAAGGGTTGTGATCCCTTTAAAACAGAAGGTCAGGTATCAGGCAACCCCTCTTAGCCTACTAACCTAAATCCACTTCAACATTTTCCATGATTGGTCTTAAATGGAGAACGCAAAGCTGTCAATTCTATAATCCTAGTCAAGGTAGTATCGATTAAATTGTTGAAGTTTTAATTTTTCAAGTTTAGGTAGCAGTTGCGAAAAAACCAAAAATTTACTCCTGATGCAGGTCTGTGGGGAGTACCAGAGCAGTTTGTGTTGAGACCTTTACTATTTTGGATTTAGATTATTGCTCGGCTTGCCTGGATTCTTGGATAATGACTGGGTACCATATAATGACTGAATACCATATAATGACTGGATACCATATAATGACTGGATACCATGTAATGACTGGATACCATATAATGACTGGATACCATATAATGACTGAATACCATATAATGACTGGATACCATGTAATGACTGGATACCGTATAATGACTGAATACCATATAATGACTGGATACCATATAATGACTGGATACCATGTAATGACTGGATACCATATAATGACTGGATACCATATAATGACAATACCATATAATGACTGGATATCATATAATGACTGGATACCACATAATGACTGAATACCATATAATGACTGAATACCATATAATGGCTGGATATTCTCAGATGATACTTTGCTATAGTTTTTTGTAAGAGAAGGGTGTCTTCTTGTATGATGACCTCACAGTGCTGAAGACATAGGTCTGACCAGGGGCAATTTTTTTTTGTTTTAAATTTATCATTTTTTATATTTTCATTTTGGGATCTATTTTTAATTTTTAATACCAACTTTGTTAGTATTAAAAATTGGTCGATTCTCTGTAAGCCAAACACCGATCAATGATATCTTTAATGATGGGCAACTTTTGCATGTAAAATCTCATTCCTGTTTGGTTGTTGAGTTCTGCACATGTCTTCAAAATGAATAGCATGTTGTCGACATCCGTAAGCAAACAGACGTCTTGATATAATTACAAAAGTGTTAAATTTATACTTCTAATGCCGACTAAACATAGCTAGCTTATGACATTGTTATTCATTTCATCCTCGTGTATAAATGTCAGGTATAAATGTGTATAAATGCTCACCAAAAAATTATGATGATAAATTTTAGAATAAATGTTTAATGAAGCCTCACATGCTTTGTATTTGAAAAATCCAGTTATTTTTACTAAGCAGATAGTCGATTTACATGTCAGTGTTGTTGTATTCTTTTATCTGCTATTTGTCTCTGCACTCCCCATCTCTATACTTTTCACACTACTTAACATTAAAACAATTGGAAAAAGTACAGTATGCAAAGTTTCAGTGATCTGACCACTTTTGTTTGCTATCTAAATTAATATTACTTGTGGTTTTTAACGGAAATATATTATTATGATAGCAGCTTAATAGCCTTCAAATTTTGTCTCCTCATACTTGTAGTTCCTTAGTACATGGTGCTCCAAAATACGCAACTCATTAAGTAGCATAAGGAATACACTTTTACTCAGTTTATGGGCATTGCGCGCTGAACTTAAAATATGGACAGATTGAATGGTCAATATTTTAGATGGTATATTGGCTCTGTATTTCATGGTCTGTAAAACATGTCTTTAGAGCCTAATTAATAGTTCCTAACAATCATGAAAACTCACAAAAAGCATGCTAACGGGCACCTGATTTGAATAGTGTCCAAATTGCCCAAACACGGGAGAAGTTAAATATGAATCACCACACTTTTCGCTATTTACTAAATCAATTCTGCCACATCTTTTAGGTGATACAGGTGAATAAATGGCAAAAAAGCAAATTGGAAAGCGATGAATTATTTGCCAAAAAGCGTACATGTAAATGCAGAGCAGACCAGTTAAAAATTTACTTTTATTAAAACCCACCATCTTCTTGATCGTAAAAAATTCAATTGATTCTTTTAGTGCCATGCCTACCAGGTTTGATTGCTTTGCAGCGATGGCACCACTCAGCTCTCTTGCACTTGCTGGTTCTATCAGCAGCTTTTTTATAACCAGAATTCATAGTGCCATGTTTCCTCCACTTGCGGAAGTCAATGTAGAAAACATCATAATGAGACGTGAGGTAAGACACAAACAAGCTTTTTCTGTAGAATTACTCCTATTACTATAGGAATATTGGTGCCATGTGTTTATTTTTGAATAAATGACTTGACTCTGGTGTTATCTGTGGACGTTGCACACTAGATACACCTCTACAGCTCAATGGGAATGCAATGTTGTTGATATGCTGTTATTACCTTTAAGGAATGTGACGCAACTTATATTTAAATCTTGCACAGCTTTGGAAGTTACTCATCTCCAAGTTTTATGTCACGGATCCCAAACAGATCATCCTAACAGTCATACTCATACTGCATTTCAAAAAGTTTGAAAAACGTTATGGGTCACGAAAGTTTGCTGTAAGTACTTTAACTAAATATATATGAGTAACACAATTGGTGACAGTTTTTTATATTCAGAGCTGTTTTCAACAGTCTGGACTAGCCCTAGATATAACTGGTGGCCAACTATCATTGTACTGAATGTAAAATGATGCTATGAATCTATGTAAAATCTTATTTAAACTGTGTATAGTTTAGGGTTTCTTCTATGTCTATATTATACAATGTACCTTATATTTAGGGGGCTGTTTTTCACCGATGTGAATTATATCAACTAGCTTTATTTTAGAGTTACCTCTGCAGCGTGTTTCTAATATCTCTCCTGTTTGAACTGGCTCTACTCTATTTATCCTCGAAGAGACATTGGGGCCTTGCTTCACTCCCTAATGGACCGTAAGTTTGCTTCATACAATGTGTACATACTACATGACCAGTAAACCTTAGACATGGCTTATGTACTCATTAGTATATTTTACACTCAGCATACTCGGTAGCTGCAATACTAGATACCTAGCATATTTGATATCTGGTATAACTGATACTTAAAATATCTAATACCTAGTATATCTGGTATCTAGCATATTTAATATCCGGTACATCTGATACGTAAGATATCTTATACCTAGTATATCTGATATCTAGCATATTTGATATTCGGTGCATCTGATATTTGAGATATTTGATATCTAGCATATTTGATATCCGGTATATCTGATACTTGAAATATCTAATACCTAGTATATCTGGTATTTAGCATATTTGATATCTGGTATGTTTGCTATATGGTATGTTTGCTATCTGGTATGTTTGCTATCTGGTACATTTGCTATCTGGTAAGTTTGCTATCTGGTATGTTTGCTATCTGGTATGTTTGCTACCTGATATGTTTTCTATCTGGTATGTTTGCTATCTGGTATGTTTGCTATCTGGTATTTTTGCTATCTGGTATGTCTGCTATCTGATATATTTGCTATTTGGTATGTTTGCTATCTGGTATGTTTGCTATCCAGTATGTTTGCTATCTAGTATATTTGCTGTCTGGTATTTTTTGTTGTTGCTAGGAATAAACTGCAAACATAGCATTTGCATTGATTGAACAACTTTAAAATATTTTGTGAAATGTAGTAGTGTTACTTCTCCACTTTTCTCAAACCTCACCAGCATGAGTACATATTTAAGAGGCGGCTGTCAACCACTTCCTAACTTTGTAACTCTTCTAAAATTAGCAGGTAAGCGCAATTTACATATTGCCACGATCTCATTCTCAACTTGTAGAAAACAATGAAATTTTTCATAATGTTTCAGACTCGCTGTGATATTTTCCCTGTTCGTTCCATTTTATTTTGACATCCCAAGGATAGTTCGTGCAGCAGTAATTGGGATTCCGGTATCTGGTAAAGCCATCGCTTATATCTGCGGTTTGCAGGTAAGTTTGTCTCCACTACTTGCATACAGTGTAATTCAGTTAGTTTGAGGATTTCTTCTTAAACTGTTCAACCCAATCATGGTCCATTTAAGCTATTAGCATGTTCATATTAGCATTTAATTAGCATGTTCGTAGAAAAATCATTGATCAGTTATTTATAAATTTTTTCAAATCTGTTTTCTATGTCACAGATGCGCTGACTTAGTTTCTGAAATATTTTCTGTTGTATTCATAGGTTCTATAGATGACTCATGGGTTCATAAGCTGTAGTCATTTATCAGCTGTCATATATGTTGTATGTACCACTTCTATAGATGACTCATGAATTTATAAGCTGTAGTCTTTTATCAGCTATCATATATGTTGTATGTACCACTTCTATAGATGACTCATCAGTTTATAAGTTGTATTCTTTTATCAGCTATCATATATGTTGCATGTACCACTTCTATAGATGACTCATCAGTTTATAAGCTGTAGTCTTTTATCAGCTATCATATATGTTGTATGTACTACTTCTATAAATGACTCATCAGTTTATAAGCTGTAGTCTTTTATCAGCTATCATATATGTTGTATGTACGACTTCTATAGATGACTCATCAGTTTATAAGTAGTAGTCTTTTATCAGCTATCATATATGTTGTATGTACCACTTCTATAGATGACTCATCAGTTTATAAGCTGTAGTCTTTTATCAGCTATCATATATGTTGCATGTACTACTTCTATAAATGACTCATCAGTTTATAAGCTGTATTCTTTTATCAGCTATCATATATGTTGTATGTACTACTTCTATAAATGACTCATCAGTTTATAAGCTGTAGTCTTTTATCAGCTATCATATATGTTGTATGTACTACTTCTATAAATGAATCATCAGTTTATAAGTAGTAGTCATTTATCAGCTGTCATATATGTTGTATGTACCACTTCTATAGATGACTCATGAATTTATAAGCTGTAGTCTTTTATCAGCTATCATATATGTTGTATGTACCACTTCTATAGATAACTCATCAGTTTATAAGTTGTATTCTTTTATCAGCTATCATATATGTTGCATGTACCACTTCTATAGATGACTCATCAGTTTATAAGCTGTATTCTTTTATCAGCTATCATATATGTTGTATGTACTACTTCTATAAATGACTCATCAGTTTATAAGCTGTAGTCTTTTATCAGCTATCATATATGTTGTATGTACTACTTCTATAAATGAATCATCAGTTTATAAATAGTAGTCTTTTATCAGCTATCATATATGTTGTATGTACCACTTCTATAGATGACTCATCAGTTTATAAGCTGTAGTCTTTTATCAGCTATCATATATGTTGCATGTACTACTTCTATAGATGACTCATCAGTTTATAAGCTGTAGTCTTTTATCAGCTATCATATATGTTGCATGTACTACTTCTATAAATGACTCATCAGTTTATAAGCTGTATTCTTTTATCAGCTATCATATATGTTGTATGTACTACTTCTATAAATGACTCATCAGTTTATAAGCTGTAGTCTTTTATCAGCTATCATATATGTTGTATGTACTACTTCTATAAATGAATCATCAGTTTATAAGTAGTAGTCTTTTATCAGCTATCATATATGTTGTATGTACCACTTCTATAGATGACTCATCAGTTTATAAGCTGTAGTCTTTTATCAGCTATCCTATATGTTGCATGTACTACTTCTATAAATGACTCATCAGTTTATAAGCTGTAGTCTTTTATCAGCTATCATATATGTTGCATGTACTACTTCTATAGATGACTCATCAGTTTATAAGCTGTAGTCTTTTATCAGCTATCATATATGTTGCATGTACTACTTCTATAAATGACTCATCAGTTTATAAGCTGTATTCTTTTATCAGCTATCATATATGTTGAATGTACCACTTCTATAGATGACTCATCAATTTATAAGCTGCAGTCTTTTATCAGCTATCATATATGTTGTATGTACCACTTCTATAGATGACTCATCAGTTTATAAGCTGTATTCTTTTATCAGCTATCATATATGTTGTATGTACTACTTCTATAAATGACTCATCAGTTTATAAACTGTAGTCTTTTATCAGCTATCATATATGTTGTATGTACCACTTCTATAGATGACTCATCAGTTTATAAGCTGTATTCTTTTATCAGCTATCATATATGTTGTATGTACTACTTCTATAAATGACTCATGAATTTATAAGCTGTAGTCTTTTATCAGCTATCATATATGTTGTATGTACCACTTCTATAGATGACTCATCAGTTTATAAGCTGTATTCTTTTATCAGCTATCATATATGTTGTATGTACTACTTCTATAGATGACTCATGAGTTTATAAGCTGTAATAATTTATCAGCTATCATATATGTTGTATGTACTACTTCTATAGATGACTCATCAGTTTATCAGCTGCAGTCATTTATCAGCTATGATATATGTTGTATGGACTACTTCTATAGATGACTCATGAGTTTATAAGATGTAATATTTTATCAGCTATTATATATGTTGTATGTACTACTTCTATAGATGACTTATCAGTTTATCAGCTGCAGTCATTTATCAGTTATGACATGCATCATATGTACTACTTCTATAATATGCTTTTGTTGTTCATTGATCTTAGAAGGTTAGTTTTCACACTCAAGATGTTGGATTAATGTCTGTTTAAGTTTACATGAACACAGCCATGTTTTATTTGTAGATTTCTAGCAGCTCTCTAGAGTCTCTATGTGTATCTCTCATAGGAATTGTAAGTAGATCTCTATATTTAGATGCTACAATAAATACAAATAGTGACAGTGTATATTCGGTTTTTTCTCGGATATCTAGAATATCACCCAGACTAATAGTTGAAGTGTTGTGGTTTCTTCATTTTGTTGTTTATGATTTGTAGGCTGCTGGAGGATTATTTCGAAGCAATTTCCTGTTTTTGAAGAAGTATTTTATGATACCCAAAATTATCGGCACAATCTGCCACAAATTGTTTTCGCCACTATTATGGGAGGTAGATAAGGTCACGCGCACCAACTATGGGGCCACCTTGGAGCTGCAGCATCTAGAGGAGGAAGAAAGAATAGAGCAAGCCATGATAAGGGCCACCATGAGAATTCAGGGAAATCAGAATGCTCATGTTGGTACCTTTTACACATCAGCTTGTATTGTATCAGTCTTTTACTTTCATTTGCATGCAGTAAGCGTAACTGGTCGTATTGAATTTGTGCCTATGTCCATTAAGGCACCACTCCCTACTCATGCTTGTCTTACTTTTATTTTTTAATATGTCTTTTGACATCGATTTCCGGGGTATACTATCAATGCAGACTTTGATATAAGCAGTTTAATAGTCGTCAAAAATTGTAAATATTTCTGATAGTTGTGAGGTGTGGCTTGGGAGCTCCAAATAAGTGACATTGATGGCTAATTTAGCCACTAAATTGTCTGCTTCAAGGATACTAAAGTACTGATAGTACACGGGGAGTCTGCTTGAAGTACCCTAATGTACTGTCAGTACACTGGGAGTCTGCCTGGAGTATCTTAAAGTACTGGCAGTACACTGGGAGTCTGCCTGGACTATCTTAAAGGTTGACTTGCAACAAAATTCACATTACAGTTATTTGGTATCAAAAGATTCGCCATGTCTTACTCTGTTGTGTTGTAGGTGCCAAATATGTGGAAATGTGATTACAAGCTCTTAAAAGCTCAAAAACGAAAAGCCGCCGTAGATTGGAATCTCTTGATTTCGATGACGTATCCGCGGAGTTTGGTTATTGTCTTGTCACGTGATGTTCTTGCGTGAATTGAAAGGCCAATAAAAAGTTCAATATAAAACTTATCGTAGCAATAGTTTATGACAAACACTTCGGGTTTTACCTAAAACCCTGTATCACATATAGATGCTCGCTACTTTACAGTTTCAGCTTGGCCATTTCGTCCGACATTTCAACGTACGTGTACATGTCTGAGTTACGATCATAAAAAATGTCAAATTCTGAAGAGTTAAGACCCTGGCGTTTCGAACCTGACGCTTTATCTGAAGAAGATCCTCAACAGAATCAAACCTCCCAGCAAGTAAGCACCACCACTAGCCAGCTCTTATGTGCCAAGCTAGCTAGTAGTAATAGTTTTAGCTAGAGAGTGATAGAACGAATATTATTATTATATATATGATTTTAGTGATGATAATTATCGCTTCATTTTGCGAAAAAATAATTACAGATTTTTCTCGAATGACAACATTAACAATTTTAATATTTAAATCTAGTGCTGCACTGATATACTGTGGGATAACATCGACCTGATGTATTAGCTATGGTTGCATAGACATATCTGTTCATTTCTTTAGGAGCTAATACCACCGGCTACAGAGTGGTGTGTCTGCAAGCGCTGTCAAGACATGCCATCTTTTCCTGAATGTTTGTGCTGCCATGATGCTGAGTTTGCGCATCGTCTCCATGACCGCAGGGAGCATGAATGCCTGTGTATGCATCCTGGTGTAGACGAACTTGTGGCGCCTGCACCCCTTGAGTTGGGGTGCAATAATTACCTGCGATATCATAGTGAGTTGGATTTTCATTTAATGCCAACAACACCAAAGCTATGCTAATGTGTCAAGCATTATCTACAATTCTTGTGTTACACATTTAATGCATCGGTTGAACACACCTATTCTGAACTCGTGGAACACAAGGAGAACTGTTATATTTGGCTTGTACACTTACTACAGTAGAGAGTGTATTAGTTTTATGATTTTATTATATAAAGATCGAGATTATTTTGATGATCAGCAGTTATTGTTTTTCAATAATTGTTTTGGTAGATAATCTATTCCCATTTGGAGAGCCATCGCCAAATGCTCGGAAAAGGTTGTGTGCATACCGCAGTCTTGTGTTTTGGCTAATGCCGCAAATCTTGTTTGCAAGTCTGCAAACTCTTCTTCATCATCCATTG
The DNA here is from genome assembly GCF_963576615.1 of Watersipora subatra. Classification (NCBI taxonomy): domain Eukaryota; kingdom Metazoa; phylum Bryozoa; class Gymnolaemata; order Cheilostomatida; family Watersiporidae; genus Watersipora; species Watersipora subatra. The sequence continues at coordinate 32,433,807 of NC_088717.1, forward strand.
GTGGGAAAAGAGCCCGAATCTTAGACACCAAGCAGGCAGGTAGCGGCCGTCGCTCACCGCGACGAATTTGCGGCAAAAGCCAAAACGCAAGCTTGCGGTATGCACACAACCTTTGTAACAACATCCGTTGTAATGGACCTCACTCTCAGGCCATGGGAAATTAAATCGGACTGGCATCGCTTGAAGCCTTCCAGCTCCATGGCGTTAGAGCTGGTGGTCTCCGTTGACTGCAAAGTAAAGAAAGTTACGACCAACAATCACTTTCACATTATTTGAATGAATTATTTAGCTAGATCAGCAACTTCATGTTTATGTATTGATAACTACTAAAAAATTTGGGTTTTTGTCAGGCTGTGAAGTAAAAACTGTCGAAGTTTTACCTTGACAAGATGGCTGCTGACTATTAAACCGCAGCTCTGATCCATCATAGTGTAGGCCCCATATAGTGTGCAATGCCCCGGACTATCGCATCTACCGTCACCTGCCAAATTAAGCTCCCAATCGATTGCTATCATCAATCCCTCGTTATGCAGGGTGTACTGCTCAGCAATACACCGTAAAATATTGTAAAACTTCATTATACAAGATTAATTTGTATCATTATCATTAGTCTAAGAATGTAAAATTCTCTTCTCCCTTTTTGTGCTATATTATGGTGAAGATTCAGAATTTTAAATTATAATATATTTCGCTTGAAGGATGACATATTTTCATTTCAAGAAAAAAATTGTTTCTAAATGTCGTTATTCAATTAGTGTGCCAAGCTTTTACTCACATTTTCCAAGTTTATGGGTAAATATTAACACTCACACCATGTAAGTATTCTCTTTGTTGGTAGAGGCAAACGCTGTGGCTTGGTATCGCGATGTTCAGGAGCGACAGAAAACGGAGGTTCTGCGTAAGGCATCCGCCAGAAAAGAGTGATGCAGCTGCCAGCAGTGGGTTGATGACGTGAGCTCTGTTCACCCCGGCAGTTGTTTCCCAAGTGTACGATTGGTGACAGGAGGCACATGTAACCTTGAACTCTACCCATCCGCCTTCTTGCACCATCGTGAATGAGCAGGGGAGGGCGCAGGCGTGACAGTGAAATAGTCGCTGGAGTGCTGTCACACTTACTATTATTTTCTCCTTTTTGAAGGAGGATTCGGGTCTGAAATCACAACACAATAGTTGACTTGCAATAGGATTTGTACAACATCATTTCCTGTTATTATATCATATTTGCTTGATCAGAAAAAGAATAAATATATAGCCATGCAATCATGACACAGATTTTACAAAACCTTATCAGAATCCATGATATTGTAAACATAAAAATGTGAGTAATAACTCTATGGATATTCTTTATATTTTGTCAAGTTTGGTTAAGTTCAGCTCTATCTTACATGTAATTGGAGAGCGTTTGGCGCTGGCCAGCATAGCGCTCAAACTCTTCCCAGTCTTCAGTGGTTGGCATAAACTCTTCATCTAATAATAATCATCTAATAATACTAATATGCTATTAACGATGATACCAGAAAATGACAATAACTATTTTATACATCATATTTATAAGTGAGTGGGGTTAAGAAATTTGGCGAAATTAATCGTGAAACTTGATAAAATTGATAAAATAATGTTATATTACGTTTTACAGATAGATATGCAGTATGAATTAGTTTTGTTATTATAACAAGAATAATACACGTAATTAAAAAGATAAAATACTAATAATATCATATTACAATTAAATGACATTAATATTGTTATATTAAATATAGATTAATACAGTAGTATTAGGAGAATACTAGAAAATAACCCGAGTTACTACTACTAATACAAGTAGTTCATAAAATAAATTACTCACATGCTTTGGTGACATGTAGAGTATGCAAACAGGTTAGAAAACATGTCGTCTTTGAAATGGCGAAAACAAAGGTAAGAGTAAGCAGGCGAATAAATGCAGGCAATAAAATTTTGTCACATCCAGCTTCACCCAGTTGCTCCACGTCCGATGAAGGTCTGGTCTTTTCTTTGCTCTTGGCCAAGAAAAAAGGTGCTTCTCAGCTTGGCAGCTGCACAAACACGATGTGGCGCATTAGACATTATGACGAATTGAAATTAACAAGTTTAATACGAGAAAGCGTGTTTGCTATTTGCGATAGATCAAACTTGAACTGAAACTAACAACATCTGATCATGTGACTTACAATTCCCGCCATATGGCGCGAACAATTTCAATAGCATTTTTCGACCATCATAGCGGACCAAAAGGCTCATCATTTTTATCAGAGGATGATATGCAATCGTTCAAGCTAAGTTTAAAAAATCAAACATTTTTATGCTAAGTTTTGAGATATCAGTGCTCAAAGTTGCAGCATTACGATGCCGATAAAATAGACGCGTAAGAACAATAGACATAGTTTTTATTGCAAGCGTGAAGTATATTTGTGAAAATATTTCGACGATTAAGGTTGCATGAAAGTGTAAACATAAACCATCTCGCACACATACGTCACATTTTAGCCGTTTTGGAAAACGAATCCAAACTAGGGCGGTCTCGTGTGGCTGCGATTTTCTGTTCGTTTTTGAGCTTTTAAGAGCTTTTAATCACATTCCCACATATTTGGCACCTACAACACAACAGAGTAAAACATGGCAAATTTTTTGAAACCAAATAACTGTAATGTGAATTTTATTGCAAGTCAACCTTTAAAGTACTGTCAGTACACTGTGAGTCTGCCTGGAGTATCCTGAAGTACTGGCAGTACACTGGGAGTCTGCCTGGCGTACCCAAAGTACTGTCAGTACACTGAGGCAGAAACCCCAGTGTACTGTCAGTCAGTACACCCTTTATACTATTCCTCAACTTCGCTGTAAACTAGGTGCTTTCCTTGTTAGATCTCATCCGTGTCTTATAGGCAGGAAGGAGCCTTAGAACCTGGTTAATGGGTAGAGGCGCTGCAGTTGTACCCGCTGAAGATAAGGTACTTACCCTTACGAACATGGGCTTTAACAGAGAACAAGCCGCCCAAGCATTGAGGTTATACAACAATGACCTAGCCCAAGCAACTAATCATCTCTTAGCTGCCAATCGTTAGACCAATCAGAGTTTGGCTTGTATCGCCTCGATGGTATGCTGGCAATGACTCCAAAACCAGGGAGAGATTAATCATGATTCTCGTTGGCCAAGGGCTAACATCGCTGCACTGTCACATCGGTCACCATGTGCATAGCATGTTTCCTTATGAATAGAATAAACTTGTTTTAAAGCACTTTTGAATTTCTCTAGAAAGTTCTGTCTCAAAGGTGCCCAATAGTCATGTGACTAACTGGTGACTTGACACACTCATTCTTTTAACTGCGATACATCTAAAGTTACTTCATTTCAAAGTTAGAAGCTGATATTCTGTCATGTGAATATAAATGTATTGTATTTACTTAAACTTGTATTTTAATGGCTAATTTTTAATTAGTTTTGGTGTCTCTCAAAGCAGCGGAAGTCATATTTTTAGCATCATCATTTCTGGGTGTGTGGCAGGTTTCCATAACAATTCTATCGATGTGCAAACCCAGGCTGCATGGCTCTAGCTACAGCTTTCCAGAGTGAATTCTCAGATTCCAGCCAGGCCAATAAGAACTATGCATGCACCTCCAGTACACACTGTCACTCGCCCAGTTGTAGAGCTCATTAGCTTCATTTGTCTTCAATTTGGAATCTTCATATTCATCCATCATTATATATTATGTTATATATATTATATACCTATCTTAGCTTTTGATTATCACTTCTTATAGGCCTTTGCTAAACACTGATCTCTGTATGAATTGTCATTAATAATATTTCGTATTTTGAGCATCCATGACAACTGTAGTATCCTAGTAATTGCGAAAATGAAGTTACAAATGCTACCAACACTTTGTACAACTTTATATGCGTAGTCTATGGAGGCCATCCAAGTGTCACTCACTAGCTATACCAAATACGATGACAACTAAATATATTGTAATGTAAAATTATTAACAGGTTTCACTTCAGCTTTATTGGTTTTAATTTTCAATTGCGTTTTTGTGGCAGTTTTCTGTACAAACAAATTCAAATCGCATGCCTCAAAGATTTATGAATATTTATTGACAATAATACAGAGTAGGTATTTGACAGGTGAATATATACAGCATCTCCAGTACATCTGTGCTTGCCATGCTCTCTTCATCGTTCTATCGCTATGTGCTTTCGTTACCATCTTGTCTGTAAAACATGATTCATCAATGTTGATATTTTATTCATTGTGACCTATAGAAGGCCATTTTAGGTTTTCTATCACCTACTGCGATATTACTATTAGGGTACAAGTCTGTAGCCTAGCACAACCCAACTTAAGGAGGTGTTCATTAGGAAAGTTCTAGAAAGCAACCACCATAACCTTCTGCTGATGCTGTGGATATTTTCATACAAGTTGTTCGCAATTGACCTTGTAGCATAGAAAAGTATTGCATGTCAGGCATGCACGCGCAAGCAAATCTGGTTACTGCCTAATAACTAGTGAAAGAACGTAAATTAATGTCTAAGTGCCTATGGAAACCTTTTAGTATTCATATATTCATTATACACAATTGATAAACATGTAGTCTCTTGTGCAGGAAATCAGCCGTGGCTTTTTCTGTAAACAAACCTTTTACCAGGATATAAGCAAAGACAAATGAATTATCAAGGATTTTGGAATGACTTCTGAGGACAATGTTTTGCACATAGGTGTAATGCGCTTTATCGATTTATTAAAATTTATCTGAAATCAGATAAAACAATTATGCAAACAGGATTTTTATGACTTAAAAATTTCATATGAAAAACAAAATTTTATATGAAAACAAGCAGAATATTCCAGCCAAAAGTGATATAACTTGGCTAAAAGTAAGGTTATATAACATATGTAACATTATGTAACTGGTTGTCTGCTCTTTTTCTAATCCTGAGAATAAAAAGAAGATGATTCTCAATTTGTTATTACCTTATTAGCATAATGTACATTGCTACACCATGTCATGGTGAGGCCTTTACCAAAAGCACAAACTCACAGATTCTCAGAAAAGCTGAACACACTCCAGTGGTGCTTTTATCAATGGTGGGCTTGCCAGTTTCAAATTATTTAAATTGATCAATTTTTAATAAGGTTCAATGTAATAGATATGGTGAGTAGCTTAAACCATACCTAGGACATGGTAATGGAACCGTTGGCGCCTAAAAACACCACCACATCACACCCTTGATTCTTCTTATTTACTGTAGGATATAGAGATTAGCCAAATGGTTATTTGAACATCAAAGCTCATGAGCTTGATTCAATGGGCCAAAAATTGAGCCAATGTTCCTCTACAGCGCTTACAAAGCTCTCTAGAAGAACATTAGTAAAATATCCTTTGTTAGACACCAGTGCACTAAAATACCCCTTTCCAGATACCAGTGCACTAAAATACCCCTTTCCAGATACCAGTACACTAAAATACCCGTTTCCAGATCCCAGTGCACTAAAATACTCTTTGCTTGATACCAATGCACTAAAATACCCGTTGCTAGATAGCAGTACACTAAAATGCTCCTTGCTAGACACCAGTGCACTAAAATACCCCTTGCTAGACACCAGTGCACTAAAATACTCCTTTCTAGATACCAGTACACGAAAATACTCCTCGCTAGATACCAGTGTTCTATAATACTTGCTAGATACCAGTGCACTAAAATACTCCTTTCTAGATACCATTGCACTAAAATATCCCTTGCTAGATACCAGTGCACTAAAATACCCGTTGCTAGATAGCAGTACGCTAAAATGCTCCTTGCTAGATACCAGTGCACTCAAATACTCCTTGCTAAATACCAGTGCACTAAAATACTCCTTGCTAGATACCAGTGCACTAAAATACCCCTCGCTAGATACCAGTGCACTAAAATACTCCTTGCTAAATACCAGTGCAAGTGTCAGGGTGTAGGGTGACCTAGTGGTAGTGCCTTTGACTGTCAACCATGGGATTGGTGGTTTGAGTCCTGCTTAATACCGATCTGCCATAAAACTCTCAGAAGGCTCTCAACCCTAAATTGCTGGATCTTTCAGATCTAGAACATAACTTGGGGGCCCCTGACACTGACAACATGGGGTACGTTAAGGGTCCACCTTTGTTCTTTGCACATTGAACAAGTGAAATGTCTACCTAGCCTGTCAGACCGGATCTTGTTGCAAAGGCATTCCTTCAGGTTAATCTGACAGTTCCGGGAGCGATAGATACTGAAGCCTGTGTCACCTTTTCTCCACCATACTGCTCGACCTAAACATGCATCGGTAAAATGCAAGTGATTGTCAATTTCTGACAGACAGCAAGCCGGACACCAGTGCACTAATACACTCCTTGTCAGTTTACCCAGACACCAGTATACCCCTTGCTAAATGCTAGTGCACCAAAAGATCCTTTGCTTGATACCAGTGCACTAAAATACCCTTTGCTTGATACCAGTGCTCTGAAATATCTGTCTCCGTGGCTGCATGCCTAATAATTGAATCTGTAAAATATCTGTTAGGTTTTATTCTTTCTAAAATAATAGACTGAGGAACATACAATATATATAGTGTTGTTACCAAAGATATGCCTTGATTAACAAGAAATAATGCACAATGTTGAAACCCTGTCTATTAAACATTTTAATGTATAAAGTAAGTCGACTAGCACCTTTGCAGCAAGAGATACTCATCTATGGCACACCCACTGAGCAGAATAAATAATCCGATGGCAGCGTCAGAACATAGTAGGTTTCTTTTGCTATAGGTTTGCAAGTCACTCGTGCCCCCTTCTTATGCATGCTAACAACTATATCTTTTCTTCTAGAGAGCCCTTTTCTTCTGCTTGCCTCACGGCTATAACTTTCATAGATTCTTCGAGCAAGTTCAGAGGTCGATAGAGACTTAATTAAACCTTTGGACTTTATTCGCTTCAGCTTTTTGAAAATTTGCTGTCTTAGTTTATTACTCTGTTTTTTATGATTGTTTGATCTATTTTTATTCAAACCTTGGTTGACCATTGAATTTTGTCTCGAGGTAGGTGTTGTCAAAAAGCTTATTGAAGTTGTAGCCTCATTAGATGGAGGCAACTGCTCCCTGTAATCCGAGTCATGAATTTCTCTTATCGTTCGACGCTCTGTAGAGAGAGCGGAATCTGTAGTTTGGCTTGAAATAGATGGCGTTGGAATACAAGCCAGTCTTGTTGAACTAAATGTGTAACCGGATGAACATGGTATAGGTGGACAGTATATTTTTGGAGCCGAGTTGAATATGGAAGAGACGTTCCAACTACCCAATAAGCTCTTCTCGTAGCAAGTCTCATAGTGCCGCTGCGTCTCAAACTGTGCAAACAGCCTTGATCGACTCCACGCTATGCTACAACACAGATAGTTAACATTATTTAGATTGAGGTCAGTTGAAGGAAACGGCATGGTTATTGAACTCAAATCACACTTGTGACAGTATCATGTGAGCTTCATCATCTGACCCATCATTAAGTATATGCCTCAAAACTTCAGCGAAATTGCTCGTTTTAACACTTCAGATATTTAAAAAATGTCATTGAAGAAATATCCGTCATCTTCTTCCCAGCATGACTCTATAAAGTCTTCCAGTTACTCCTCAAACTTTCTCATTAAGTATATATATTAAATATATGTATTAAATATATGTATTGTATTTGCAGGTTCAATATATTTACTATAATAGGGTTGGTCAGTTCATCTGTCCAAAGCCATGGTTGGAGGTTAGAAAAAAATTCCACCATATAGGATTCTAAGCATCACCTGTACCAACCCTTCACCTTCCATGCTTTAAAACTATTGCACAGATACTTGCCCTGTGCCGTGAGAGATGTCTCCAATCTCTCACGGCACAGGGTACTAGCATTGATAAAATTATTCAGTGTTCACGGCACAGGGTACTACCATTGATAAAATTATCCAGTATTCTAGGCACAGGGTACTAGCATTGATAAAATTATCCAGTGTTCTAGGCACAGGGTACTAGCATTGATAAAATTATCCAGTATTCTAGGCACAGGGTACTAGCATTGATAAAATTATCCAGTATTCTAGGCACAGGGTACTAGCATTGATAAAATTATCCAGTATTCTAGGCACAGAGTACTAGCATTGATAAAATTATCCAGTATTCTAGGCACAGGGTATTAGCATTGATAAAATTATCCAGTATTCACGGCACAGGGTACTAGCATTGATAAAATTATCCAGTGTTCACGGCACAGGGTACTAGCATTGATAAAATTATCCAGTATTCTAGGCACAGGGTACTAGCATTGATAAAATTATCCAGTATTCTAGGCACAGGGTACTAGCATTGATAAAATTATCCAGTATTCTAGGCACAGGGTACTAGCATTGATAAAATTATCCAGTATTCTAGGCACAGGGTATTAGCATTGATAAAATTATCCAGTATTCTAGGTACAGGGTACTAGCATTGATAAAATTATCCAGTGTTCTAGGCACAGGGTACTAGCATTGATAAAATTATCCAGTGTTCTAGGCACAGGGTACTAGCATTGATAAAATTATCCAGTGTTCTAGGCACAGGGTACTAGCATTGATAAAATTATTCAGTGTTCTAGGCACAGGGTACTACCATTGATAAAATTATCCAGTATTCTAGGCACAGGGTACTAGCATTGATAAAATTATCCAGTGTTCTAGGCACAGGGTAATAGCATTGATAAAATTATCCAGTGTTCTAGGAGTATTTACTCCACCAAAAATTTAGTCTAGTATAGGTATGTAAGATTCGCACCACATTGCTAACAAATGTTGCATAATATATATTACAATAATATTATATATTGCATAATATATAATACAATACATATATTTAATACATATATTTAATGAGAAAGTTTGAGGAGCAACTTGAAGACTTTATAGAGTCATGCTGGGAAGAAGATGACGGATACATATATATATATATACATAAATACATATATATATACATATAAATACACCTATAGATAATATAAATATATATAAAATATATATATTTCTCACAGTATGTGTGTGGATGTGCGTGTCATTCTGGCTATAGCTTACACTGATTATTTTACCAATGCAGCCACGTGTTACGGCGTTCCTGTTAAGAAATATTTTTCGTAAGGTTCAATTTTTCTCACGCGAACGGTTATATTGTCTCCATGGGAAAAGCTTCGACATTATCTCTCCGTTCGGTCAGACAAAGACAGTACGATATCTCATTTTTACATTTGTACCAGTATCGAGAGGTACCAGTACCGTCGTAGTCAAAGTTTTGATGAACAGCTTCTGGTGGAACAGTAACCTTTTTTATACACACACGTCTATGCAAGAGTTGCCCTAATTAATTCTACATAATCAGGATTTTTATTTTGTTTTCTCGGTTCATATTAACTGTATCGTTACCGAATCGTCTTTTATTGTAATCGTAGCAAAACGGACTTAATTTAGCTATTACTTGCTAATTATTTCACATTACATTTAAACACTTTTTTAGTTGTTTTATTTTGTTTTTTAATTTATTTGACCTGCACAAAACATTTATCTCTTGATAGTAATTTTGAAAGTTACAGTTGTTTGACAAAGTTTGAAAACCTTTACAGTCGTTTTTATTTTCTCTCCTAATTTATTTCAATTGCACAAAACTCTTTTCTCATGATATGTAGTTTGAAAGTTAGAATGGCAAATATTGTTATACGTTAAATACAAATCCATTTTTTGTGCAAAAACCTTTTAAATACCCGAGCAACGTCGAATTGTACAGCTAGTATATATACATGTATATATAATCATAATGCATATAATTAATATATATATTATGCAACATTTGGTAGCAATGCTGCAAAGCTCATCACATTTGTGATTTTAGAACTCTGGTGCCAGCACATTGACTTTCTTAAAGTCTGTGAGACAACTTAGTTGTTTCAAGGCAAGAAGCCAACTCTCATTGACAATGGGATTCGTCTCCCTTGTCAGCTCTGAGCTGTACTGATGAGGCTTCAATAGCCGAAACAGTACTGTATGTAGCATATAAATAAATAAATAAATATATATATATATATATATATATACATAAATATATATATCTGATGTAACATTGGTACGAAAGCAACAATTGAGGTTTTGTCGTAACACAACAGACATGGCTAGTGCTAGCTGGCGAAGGTGTTTCGGGTCATGCCTCAGACTCAATTCCATTGCGCTCTCGTGAACTAGTGATATTGCAACTGTTATAAATACTTTTACTCGATACTATTGTGTTTTACTTATGACTACTTTATTAAACAAACACTCTATATTCTCAAATCGAGCATTGACAAGTGTCTTCAAGTGTCTACATTCTAAGTACTTCAAACTGTCAGGTGGAATGTTTACCGATCACTGAGTAGATACCAAACTCACCTAGCTTGTCCAAAATTGATTTGTTGACATTCACTGGCATGGTTTGGTTTGCACTCACACTTGCAGGGTTTATCCAAAAAACCGGTAGATACATTTTTGTATGGATGAAGACAAGAACATCTGCAAATAATTTAATACTTAATTTGAATAGAAAAAGGCATAGATGCTGATTTCTACCTGGTTATCTCTGACATTGGTACAGCCAGTGTATTAATAATGCAATAACCCAGCTGACTCAGCAGTTTTATTCTTCAAAATCAATAATTTACTTCAATTAATCTAACGATCACTTTTACTTTAGCTTGGTCCATAAAGCTTAACATGAAAGGAGATATTAGGTTAGAGTCGTCCTATCACATCCAAGCATCAATAGTACTGCCTTGTTTAAAGACAATCTAAAACTATATTTTGTTAAAGTTATTTTTACTATGAAGTTTATTCGTGTCAAATTATTAATCTTTCTCAAGGAAATACTCAAGGAGTAACTTAAAATAATACGCCTAGCAAAACATTTATAATGTTGGAATAATAATAATAATAATAATAATACATCTAGTCAAACAACTTCAAGTTGAAGTGGACTAGCATGAAAGACTGCTATGCATGGATTATGGGTTGTGAAATACTTTCGACAGTTATACAGTACAAGACAAGTGAGCTTTACTCAATCTTGTCTCCAGTTTCTATGTGATATTCAACATTAAGCTCACTGCGTGCTTCAGTCCAATTTTCATGCACAAAATCGTTTGACAATCACCTTCTTTACATAAAATCTCCTGCGGCCCACTCAACCCGCCGCATGAAAACAAAGTTGGCATGTTCTGTCATAATACAAAACACATAATTTCAAGGAGTAAGTCAAAAACCTCAACACTCTACCGCAATAGAACAAGCTAAAGCGTACCAGTTCGCAATGCCCAGCATTTATGCTAGAAATAGCTCTACGCCTTTCAAGCAGCTTACCTAAAGGATTTTTCCAACTCTCAAGTAACTATGACGATTACCAAACAATGCTGACTATTTAAGATTTATGCTTCTATTATCAAATTAATCTGTCTTATAGAATGTCAGCCTGACTCAACTCACTGTACTGACGTCGGTCTTTTGCAAGTGCATGCTGTATGATTCAGAAATGTTATCTCCTTCACGAAGGATCCATTCTGTAATGAAAGGTTTGTGTAATGCAATTCATTTCAAAGTTAAACATTTCATATCTATACTGAACTAAAGTTACATCAAGACAGTAAGCTGATCAAATTCTACCAACTCTTAATATAATGTACATGTACATATATTAAGAGTTGGTAGGATTTGATCAGCTTACTGTTTTAATTCAGCCTTCTTTGGAATAACTTAGTTTTTCACAATTTTCATCTTGCAATAAACAGAACAAGGATGTTAATGCTAAATTCAGCATCCGGCAATGCTCAGTAGATTTCATAATTTATGCCTGCTATATGCCACGTCTCTCATGTCACTTGTTATAGAACTGACACATGAGACACATTAAGAGCTGGTCATACACTTGTTCATATGCCACTGCCTCTGATGTCACTTCTTATAGAACTGACACATGAGACACATTAAGAGCTGGTCATATACTTGTTCATATGCCACTGCCTCTGATGTCACTTCTTATAGAATTGACACATGAGACACATTAAGAGCTGGTCATACACTTGTTCATAAGCGGAGATGAACGAAGCCTGATGGAAGCGCTGCTAAGCAAAGACTGAATGTGGTAGAATGTCGCTTGCCGTCCTTGTACAGACAGTGAAACCTTGGTTCTCGAAAATTTTGGTTCTCGACCAACTCGGTTTTTGACCAAAGATTGTGAGATTTGTTCGTTCCGTATCGCGAACATAAATTTTGTTTTCGGCCAAGCCAAAACATACGCATTAGAATTGGAACAGCTCCGGAAACAGCATGAAAACATTCGTTAACAAGCGGAGAAGCAATTTGAGCTTCATAAATTCTTTACAAAAAGAAAGGAACCATCTGGGACGACGTCTCTTTTACCGAAAAGATTTGCTAGGGAGATAACCCCTCCAGCCGAGTTACCCTAAATTGTTTTAGAGAAGGGTTCTGCTTCAAAGATGTGAAGTAAACGTGCCAATGCTGTTTATATTTTCTTTTTCCTACCATTTTTTATGTAACTGATCTGTTGCATTTTTTGCTGTTTTATTATCAATTTCTGCAATTTTTGGTAGTGTATCTTAACCTTTAATGTTTTTGATGCTTCAAGAGCAAAACTTACGAAATGTTTACTTTTGTTTTCTTTTTTATCATCACAAATAGAAACCTTTTACTAAAATTAAACACCATCTACATGTACATCTAAAAAATTTTGTTTATAGTACGCAGTATACAGTACAGTTTATTGTGTAAAATGTTGAAAAAATACTTTACCAAAGTTTTTTCTCGCCATGAAATAGATTAAAATTTACATACATTTATTCTAATGGGAAAATTGTTTTGGATCTCAAACAACTCGGTTTTTGAACAACTTCTGGAACGGATTATGTTCGAGAATCGAGGTTCCACTGTATGTATACTGTTGATTCTTCCACTCGGGTTATTGCTAGTTCTGTAGACTACTTGTAGCATTTACTAGCAAAATTAATTTGCTGCTCGTTTAAAAATGTATACTAAAGACTTGAAATTGATTTATGTTAGTCACAACATTAGACATTAGAAGCTTGAAAGGTCAGCCAATGAATGACACATTCTATGAGATGCAAACGAGGAGTTGTTTACTCATTGTAACTAGTAATCTAAGAGGCTTGTTCCACTTCTAGACTTTACTTTTGTACAATTCAGCAACTCCGTTAATAATGATTTTAAATTTCTGTTTTTGATACAAATATTATAGTTGGGGTCTTTGCTAAAAATTTGAAAATTTCTAAATAGCAAAAATATACTTACTACAAACTTTTTTTAATTTTGCAGGTAATTATTGGAGAAAAAGCCAAACCTTTTCCAGATTCATAACTAAAACAAATTGTGAAAACTTTTAATAGCTACATCTGCAGTTGATAAACTCTGGCTACTCGCTGTTTAGAAAACTTACTTCAGAGCTAGCGACTGTTACATCTACGTTCACACTCTCCGATGTGTGAACACTGCATTCTTCTTCTCTCCCTGTGCAGCAACCAGAATGCTTATGACAGCGATGCAAGAGCAAACAGGAAGTGGTTTGTCTCAATCCTGGCTGATTAACCTGTACAGTGTAATATCCGCTGATTGTATTCATTCTGCTTGATTGTTCGATGAGACGACTCCTAATCTCTCTTTCTTCAATTATGTGAGGGCGCGGCTGACAGTGTGTTAGTCGTTCATAGCTCTCTTCTAAAATATTCGTATGTAAATTATAATTCTACAGAGAATTTTATCTGCAAGAGCTTAATTTTGGCGCGAAATTGGTTTGGGGCTTTAGACTATCTATTCATCTACAGGTAGACACCCCGCAGTGCGGTGTTAGCGATCTCAACTTTAAATGCCCAGTTCTAATGCTATCCAATTCATAGAAACTCTTCATTATTCTGTTTGTGGTCGACAGCCATATTATCTGGTTCAGACATGACGTTTAGGGTTAAATAATTACTACATTTTTCTAAAGGCTACTTGTAGAGGGTACACTTTGTCATATCCCAGACGGTTGTTATCCAGCAAGCAAGCCAAACCACTTACCAGATTTGGAGAAATTCGTGGAAACTGAAAATGAATCAGCTAAGGGCATTGAAGAGCAATTTGCATACCACTTCATATGTCTGAGCTGTTACTCGCGATTAGAGTTACAACTCAGACCCACGACGATAGGTCACCCATTTAGCTAGGTCACCCACAACCATAGGTGTACATCGTACACCCATCGTCATGGGTGACATAGCTAAATTCCATGGCACTTGTACAAGTTTTATTCTCAATTAATTATCACAAATCTTCACTCATCAATAATCTATATTAATTAATTCTAAAGAATTTCTTTCTTGGCAATACTTTTTGCCTTATCAGCCAGCCAGACAAGTACTAAGTGACACGCATCTAATCCTGTCACCAAATGAACTGTCAAATGAATATGCTATAGTGGGTTGACCCTGCAAAAAATATATTAATCATATTCATGATTTTTGCTTCTAAATAATTCTAAAATTGGCTATTATTAGATGAGTTATGACATGTTAGACGACTCCTGATGCCAGCCTCTCTCATTCTTACATTAAATGGTTTTGTTTTGGTATGAGCTCTCTCCTGTTAACTCAGCAAAGATAGTATTTTGGTTGTGCACCCACCGAAACATTATGCTCTTGACGAGTTGGCTTAGCATTTTTAAAATTTGTAAATTATTCCAATTTCAGCAAATTATTCATTGTGTGACTGATTAATCTGAAATAAACAAAGAATGATACAAGTTTGAAGGTGTCTGAGTGTTTAAATAATAAAAACAAGTGCATTCTTCTAACCAGACAGTACTTCTTTTTGCTCTACTTTTGAGAATGTTGGTTGTTAACAGACATTTTTTTAGGTTTTCTGCAAGTTAAAGATATATCTATCTGTACCATAGTTTTTTGTGTGATAATATTGACCAATGTTGAGCAAGCTTTCATTTTTAAAAAGTGAACTTCCATTTCTCAAGTTTCAAAAATCACTGAAGAGCAAACAAATGCAAGTTTTTTTACCAGTTTTAAAAGAGTTATAGTTGAAAGAAGTAACTATTCGTTACTTTATAGAATATGTAAAGTCCGCAGAATATGAGAAGCATGAATATTCTGAGACGGCTCAAAGTTTCAACCTCCAGTCAGGAATAAATGAATGAAATGGCACGGCTTTCATTATGCTAGAGATTATTATAGTAAAGCTTTTGATGAACTTGTTGAAAAAATGCAGTATTGCAAAAAGCTGAATTTATCTGCTCTTGACACTGACCGCTAGGCAATGATTGTGATTCCGCTATAGCATGCATTACTTTTTCAATCTCCGAGTGCGTCAATGACCTCAGACCGGGGTTGTTTCTAATGGACATGTGATATCTTTCTGAGACCCTCTCGATATGTTCATTCTGAAATAATCATATATAATTTGGTAATTACGTAAATGTAAATTAATAAATTGATGAACACAATGAATATTATACAGCAATACATACCAAGCAATTAAAAATAATTGATAATAAAAAACTATTATCAAAGTATAAAACGCTCATATAAAATATAAAAGTTGAACAATAAATCATTATAAAGTATATTTGATAATAACAAAGTAAAGTACACTATTTGACAATATCTCCTCAGGACTTTATCATAGCATTAATATATAATATATTTTATTTATCATATTAAATGTATATTACTATAAATACATAGTATGTACATTTATAATAATGAAGTGTAGCATTTAAATGTTTTACTTGCAGTCACTTTAGACAATAAATAAATGATATATATTACGTATGTATATATTGCAGCATCTCAAAAAAATATCTTTTGAGTGAGGATTCAGAACAGAATTTAATCAAATTGATGAAATAATATGAATGATATTCTCTCACCTAACCCTGACCAGCTACTTATAGAAATACCGCTTGCAAGGAATGATTATGTGTTGCCACACGCGTTTAGATGAATGTATATGATCTCTTACCATTACCTGCCATTAACTGCCAGTGCCAGTTAGTTTTTGTAGGTCATTAATCAAAATTCTTACCTGCATTTATAACCTCAGCCAGCAGTTAGCAAATGCCAATGGCACATAATCGCCTGATCAGAAAGTAAGAGCAGGCCATTATTGTTTTGCTCGCTATTTTACATGTAAGTCTTCATGTAGATCGGCGTACAAAACATTTTCTGAAAGCGAGTCTCGAACACTCTCGCTTTTCAACTGAACAATAAACAAACTTCATGCTGCATACTTTTTGGCAAGATTTTTAGTGAAACTAACTAATCACCAATTTACATTAGAGCACAAATCTGACACCTATTTAATTTAAATTGAACCTAGTTAACAAGTCTGAAGCCTATGCAAGCAATAATAACGCTGTAGAGAGTTTGTAACCTTTTTTTATTTATACGGTATGTAATGTAATACTAATACAGTATGTAATATTGTATTAATATGGTATGTAATGTTATATTAATACGGTATGTAATGTTACATTAGTATGGTATGTAATGTTATATTAATACGGTATGTAATGTTATATTAATACGATATGTAATATTATATTAATACGGTATGTAATGTTATATTAATACGATATGTAATGTTATATTAATACGGTATGTAATGTTATATTAATACGATATGTAATGTTATATTAATACGATATGTAATGTTATATTAATACGGTATGTAATGTTATATTAATACGGTATGTAATGTTATAATAATACGGTATGTAATGTTATATTAATACGGTATGTAATGTTATATTAATACGGTATGTAATGTTATATTAATACGGTATGTAATGTCATATTAGTCTTGTATCAGTGAGGGGTGCCAGCCTTGAATAGTAATAGCTATGTAGTTGTTCATATAAGTAGTAGAACATGAGCTAGTAGTAGAACATGAGCTAGTACAAACTGAGAAACTACTAGCAGCTAGTAACAGCATCCTAGACAATAATTAGTCTGACATCAGTTCCCCACACTTACTTTCAATTCTATTGATTTAACTGCATGTATATATGTATTGTTGTACAACTGATTATTTGTACAACACAAGAAAATAAATGTTAACTAAAGATTACGTGCTCTTTCAGATAATTCTCAAAATTAATCTCGAGCAAATGTACTAACTTAACTCGCTGTATTACTTCTAAGTAAATTTAAAATTTAATACTATATCCATAATTTTTATTAATAACTGTCAGTAAATCTGTGTGTACACTAGTGCTGGGCGCGAGTACTTCTTGGCCAACGAGTTTAGACCCCGGCCCCTTGTGTTCAGGTTTTTCGAGTATCGGGTAGCTGGTAGCGCTTGGCACGAGTACTTTGTGGCCAATGGGTTTTTTGGGTATCGGGTTTGTTGATACGGGTTTCATGTCTGAAACTTCCAAACATCGTACATATCTTTAAATTCAAAATGCAATTACAATTCCATTCAATATATTTCTTACTTTTTACTACTTTCTATCAACCGATATTTGTGCTCGCTGTGTTAACAGACGGGTTGTTAAACAATGCTCATATCACAGGGCGCAATAGATCCACTCTACTCAAAGGATTCGTGTACTAAAAACCGAACCCGCAAGTCCAAACCCAAACCTGCAAGTCCAAACCCAAACCTGCAAGTCCAAACCCAAACCCGCAAGATCGATATACTCAAAATTTCTATTCCCCGAGACACGAGAGAAGATACACCTGCGAGTTCAATGAGTTTTATTACCTGTTCCCAGCACTAGTGTACAGACAGCTAATGTACACACAGCTAGTGTATACATAACTAGCGTTTACGTAACTAGTGTTTATGTAATTAGTGTACACACAGCTATTGTAGAGTTGTGTGCACTTTGTTGGCATGTAAGCTAGTTACGCGTATCTAACTAGCTGTGTGTATACCAGCTCTGTGTACATAAGATGAGTGTACACTAGCTGCGGGTGCACTAGTTATGTGTACACTAGCTGTACGTACACTAGCTGTGTGTACACTAGTTATGTGTACACTAGCTGTGTGTACACTAGCTGTCTGTACACTAGCTGTGTGTACACTAGCTGTGTGTTCACTAGCTGTGTGTACACTAGCTGTGTGTACACTAGCTGTGTGTACATTAGCTGTGTGTACACATTAGCTAGTTACACATAACTAGTAACTGCTAATAATCAATAAGAATGATGAAAACATTAGTGGAGACAATATTGATCGATAGTCAACAATCGACAACCACCGGTTTGTGGGATAGACTGTCAGGTCATTGCTTTACACCACCAGTTTATGTTTTTGACAGGCTGGTTTTAGCTTACAGAAACCGAAATACTTTGACCAAATGGTTTGCATATTCGGAAAACAACCTTATACAATATAAGACAGTCCTATGCTTTATTCAGTAAGCTCATTAAGCTCTGTGGAGACATCCAAGGAACTGTTTGGGAGAGTGCTTGGGGGAGCGCTTTGGGGAGCGTTTGGGGGAGCGTTTGGGGGAGTGCTTGGGGGAGCGTTTGGGGGAGCGCTTGGGGGAGCGTTTGGGGGAGCGCTTTGGGAAGCACTTGGGGGAGCGTTTGGGGGAGTGCTTGGGGAGGGCTTGGGGGAGCGCTTGGGGGAGCGTTTGGGGGAGCGTTTGAGAGAGCGTTTGAGAGAACGTTTGCGAGAACGCTTGAGAGAGCGCTTGAGAGAGCGCTTGAGAGAGCGCTTGAGAGAGTGCTTGAGAGAGCGCTTGAGGGGCGCTTGAGGGAATGCTTGAGGAAGTGCTTGAGGGAGCGGTTGAGGGAGCGGTTGAGGGAGCGGTTGTGAGAGCGCTTGAGAGAGCGCTTGAAGAAGCGCTTGAGAGAGTGCTTGAGGAAGCGCTTGAGGGAGCGCTTGAGGAAGCGCTTGAGGCAGCGCTTGAGGGAGCGCTTGAGGGTGCGCTTGAGGGTGCGCTTGAAGGAGCGCTTGAGGGAGCACTTGACGGAATACTAAAGGAAAAACTTGTAGGAGTACTGAATATATACTTGAGAGCGTGCGTGAGGGAATAATTGAAGGGATACTTGACAACCTGAATACTTGAGTACCTGAATCCTTGCAATCATGAAAGTACTTTACTATATTCCTTAAAATACACTAAGCATCTTGGATAAATGCTTTTACAATTCATAAGTTATACTAGCAGTTTTCTAGGTATACAAACATATGCCCTAAAGTATACTAATACAAACTTTAGAGTACAATCGTACAAACTCTAGAGTGCAATAGTACAAGCTCTAGAGTACAATAGTGCAAACTCTAGAGTACAATAGTACAAGTTCTAGAGTACAATAGTACAAGTTTTAGAGTACAATAGTACAAACTCTAGAGTACAATAGTACAAACTCTAGAGTACAATAGTACAAGTTCTAGAGTACAATAGTACAAGTTCTAGAGTACAATAGTACAAACTCTAGAGTAAAATAGTACAAACTCTAGAGTACAATAGTACAAACTCTAGAGTACAATAGTACAAACTCTATAGTACAATAGTACAAACTCTAGAGTACAATAGTACAAACTCTAGAATACAATAGTACAAACTCTAGAGTACAATAGTACAAACTCTAGAGTACAATAGTACAAACTTTAGGACACCCGTGTGATCACTTAGACACAATAACAATAGCTAATAATAGCTACTTTTACCCTAATAGGGGAAAGTGACTTACTGTCAGAAGGGCATCAACTGTGAAGAGTACTATGTATGCTGTCAGTGCAAAAGGTAAATGTTTCATGTCGTATTCTCATACTCTTTGCTGAAAAATTGCCCTCTGTTAGCAGTTTCCAACCATGATCTGATTATATATCCACAATCCTGGAACAAAGGCTCATAAGCTAGCCACTGAGTTGCCACCATTGACCGCATCTTTAGATTCTACATGTAATGTAATGTAGTTCTGCTCATAATTATCTGTAGTTACCAAAGCTGCATGAGCCACATAGCTTTACATAGCATTTGGGCTCATTCTCATTGGCTGAAGTAACCAGACCACCTACAGAGCTTTTGTGAGTGGACAGTGAGATAGTGGCTAGTCAGTACAGTTGCTACAACATCATGCTAAATTCAGACTGCACCAAGTCAGAAAAAATTGTTTTTAAAGTCTGTTGTAGCATGGTGACTATCTGGAACATTATTTCTATAGCAGACGTGCCAGCAGAAATATCCGCCTGTTATTTCTATAGCAGGTGTGCTAGCAGGAATATCCACCTGTTATTTTTATAGCAGGTGTGCTAGCAGGAATATGTCATCACTATAATTGTTATAACTGTTGTATAATTCTTAGTAAGTAATTAAGAGCAGACAACTCTGTATATTTTTATTATCACTTAACGCGCTTGTGCTCAAGCAGATGTTTAGGTCAATCGTATCTACTGCATGTAGATGCTTGTGTACAGCTGCCCTTGTCTTTCTCATACTGTTGTACAACTTGAAATAACCTAGTATCTGCCTTAAAAACCAAGTCTGATGTCAGCATAATTGCTGATACTTTGTTATCAAATTACGCATTGCTAAAGAATCTCGGGCTACTCTATTCTATTGTCTATGATAAAGGAAACTCTTATATTGCTAGTAAAATTAACTAATATATTAGCAAAGCATCACGAGTGTTAGGAGTTTACTATCTTATCTGCGCTAGCGATAGGAGCAGAGCTTATTTTTGAAATTTGTGCTATTTTTCACTATGTACTCATTGTCTAGTGAGCAGCACCTGGGCATATAACAGTGTAAAGGGTTGAACAAGAGAAGCAAGCCTAAGTTTGGTTGTGACATAAAACAAAATGAAAAATGTAAAAAAGTGTGAAACTCTCACATCACACCTCCTTTAACAGTGGAAACACCTGTCTGTCGTTTTAGCAAATGAACTCTGTCATATCAGCTTGTTAATCTACAGGCACAAGAGGGAGATAGTTGTAGCACTAATGTTCTGTTGTTGTAAAAATTCTATTTTCATTACCAAGTATTTGGAATGTCATTTGTCAAAATAACTGTTTTGTCAAACATGAAAATAAATTTATGTTTATGATGGCATTGACATGTTTAATGCTTTCCTCAAAGGTCTCTAGTTTATTAGAAAGAAGAAAAAGAGAGTGCAAAGGGTGACCTAGTCAAGCCTGGTCCTTAGCCTTGCTGACCTTTTTAATGAAATTAATAAAAGCGCAAATGTTTGGGCCCTTGTCATTTGGTAATGGGACAAAATAAATACAGTTTCTCGAGCAGACAACTCCACAAGATTACAATTGAAAGTTTCAAACTACAGTTAAAACCTTTCACCAGGTATAAGCCCCCCAAAAATAACCAAAACTTATGTAATTTATTTTCGAAAATTCAATAAAGTCGATATTTTATGAACATGCATAGCTCAAATCTTAAATTTATTTCTACGAACAAAGATTTTTGTACATATACATTCATTCACATATCTACTACTAAACAGAAATACAACCATGTGCAATTGTCCCTGTATGAAATGCTTGGAAGCATTTTTTTTGGTAGAGTCAAACGCTATAACGTAGCCGTGCGAGCCACCATAACGATCGTTTTCTCTGTATATTACAAGTATATTAAAAGTCCAAAAAGTTTACATCACTTTTATCATTTGAATTATTTTTATTCTGATCAGACAATAAATCACTAACGATCGCAAGATCAAATAATCTTTTATTTTACTGTTTTGAAAGTCGAGCCGATGTTGACTTGTTTTTCCAACTTTTATTCTTTTTCAAGGAGGCACGATTTGTTTAGCTTTTAGTACAAAGCAACACCTCTCAGATAATCGTTTCATATTGTAAATCATCGACTGATATCTTGTTGATGATATTTAAAACTTACTAGTGTTCATATCCTTTGTTTAACGTGACTAGGCGACAGCTTTATAAATGTCTACCGAAATAGACCTAAATTTCGTTTCCCCACGCAACTGGTAAACAACATTCTAGTCATTTCTCCTGCCAAAGGGTTAAAACCTTGACACATGAAATTAACCCTTGCTGATATTTCCTTCATATATTAAAACTATTGTACGTTGAAGCAATTATTTTTATAAGCGTACAATGTTGTATTTCATTATGGTATTCCATTTTATAGGGTGTCAGGGTGGCTTATTGTCCTGGTGGTGTGTTTCTCTACTAGAGAACACTACAAAGCATTGTCACTACATGACAGAAGCATGCCATTATTATTATTGTTATTATTATTCAATTTAATACATTTCGCTGTTCAGCAACTACATGGCAAATACAGGCATATCCATTTAATATTAAAACAAACGGATTACACAAACCCATGTTAAAATACTGAATGCAAAAAGCTCAATTATATGTAAGGAAATGAATAACAGCAGTAAGAAATATAAAGAGGCTTCTGATGTCACCTCACCTCTACATTAAAGACTTGGGGTGTTGGGGTATTAAAGACCTGGGGTATTGGGGTATTAAAGACCTTGGGTATTGGGGTATTAAAGACCTTGGGTATTGGGGTAGTAAAGACTTGGGGTATTGTAGTATTCAAGACCTGGGGTATTGGGGTATTAAAGACCTTGGGTATTGGGGTATTAAAGACCTTGGGTATTGGGGTATTAAAGACCTTGGGTATTGGGGTATTAAAGACCTGGGGTATTGGAGTATTAAAGACCTTGGGTATTGGGGTATTAACGACCTGGAGTATTGGGGTATTAAAGACCTTGGGTATTGGAGTATTAAAGACCTTGGGTATTGGGGTATTAAAGACCTGGGGTATTGGGGTATTAAATACCTGGGGTATCAGGGTATCAAAGACCTTGGGTATCGGGGTATTAAAGACCTTGGGGTATTGTAGTATTCAAGACCTGGGGTATTGGGGTATTAAAGACCTTGGGTATTAGGGTATTAAAGACCTTGGGTATTGGGGTATTAAAGACCTGGGGTATTGTAGTGTTAAATAACTGGCGAGTTGAGTTTAATTTTGCCAATTCAGACCAATGATTGAAATTATGACAGAGATGCGGAACTATTTAAACAATTGATATTTCGATTGCTTCAGGCTTATTTTTTGAACTTCCGTTACTTTTTTCGACACAGTAACTCTTGAAGACTGTTTTAAAAAATTGACCTGAATATGTTTGCTGATGTTTATACCGTTATGCGCTGTTTTAGTCCTAACAAGGAAGCAATACATTCTTCCATTTTATTACCACCACTACCACTCACTCAAGTTTGTTGTAGATCTATGGTTTTAGATCTATGGTTTTAGATCTATGGTTTTAGATCTATGGTTTTAGATCTATGGTTTTAGATCTATGGTTTTAGATCTATGGTTTTAGATCTATGGTTTTAGATCTATGGTTTTAGATCTATGGTTTTAGATCTTTGGTTTTAGATCTATGGTAGCAAAGAATGGTATAAAGCATCTTTAAATGATATTCGAGCACCAAACCAACTACATTGTATGTCAAATCAACTACATTGTATGTCAAATCAACTACATTGTATGTCAAATCAACTACATTGTATGTCAAAGAGTGTCACATAAGTACATACAGTGTGCACCAATTTATAAAACTGCAATGATGGAAAATACCCCAGATACTGTATGTAGAAAATTACTTTGTACGTCAAAGAAAGTATTGGCTCAAACTTGGAGGCTGGTTCACGCTGTATCGCAATGCACCCGCGTTAGTTCCACAATACATCGACACAACACAAGTTTTCAATGAGTTATAAGCTGTGTCTATACTCCGACTCACAGAACCGGTAAAACTCCTAGAGTGGCTTAGAAGTTAGGATGTTATGAAGCTGCCACCTGTTTATTCTTGGGTAGGAAAAGGCAAGGAGAAAGGAACATATAGTTCATACGGGCTGCTCGCTCATAATGATTAGCACAGCTACCAGACAAGCAATCAATATGAAAACTGATCTAAATCAATAAATATAAGTTTTCACATTGTTATATTTTAGTAAATTGTGGATTTATACTGTATTCACATCATATGTTAACGAATTTTTGCTTGTTTCGTCATTTTCTGGTCTAGTTTGAATTTTATTGTGAAACTCAATCGCTGACAGGTGACAAACAAACATTTAAAGTTTAAACATAAATTCAACTGTCATTGACCAGTGTCTTTGCTTCAGCAGCAGAGCCTGCCAATTCAACAACACATTCACACAATATTTATCCGCTGTGTTAGCTTAAGGCATTCACAGACTCATTCAGTTGATAGTTTTTCGGAGATATCAAAAGGAAGGTTTTGTGTAGGAGGGCATAGAAACTTGCATAATGACGGTATCTGTTTGTTAATAGCTGGGTTCATAGGAGGATTGACAGGAGTGTGTCAGTCTCTATGTGATAGTCTCTCTTTTAGATAGTTTGTACAGCTTGTATATAGTTTGTACGGTTTGTATACAGTTTGTATATAGTTTGCACAATTTGTATATAGCTTGTGCAGTTTGTATATAGTTTGTACAGTTTGTATATAGTTTGTACAGTCTTTAGATAGTTTGTACAATTTGTATATAGTTTGTACAATTTGTATATAGTTTGTACAGTTTGTAAATAGTTTGTACAGTTTTTATATAGTTTGTACAGTTTGTATATAGTTCGTACAGTTTGTATATAGTTCGTACAGTTTCCATATAGTTCGTACAATTTCTATATAGTTCGTTCAGTTTCTATATAGATCATACAGGTTTTATAGCCATAACCAGTCCAGACAACAGAGCTCCTGATCTTTGTTACACCCCAAATTATTGCTACTGCTAGAAGAAAGTCTTTTGCTGAGTAATTCATGACCCTTATTATCAACATAAACAGTTAAAGCAAGAGCTCTTGTTGATAGATTCTTAGCATAGATTCTTCAAAAATAATTATCACCTTCAAAGCAGGTTTAAAGTAACAGCACCTTCCTTATAGATTGGTTGTTAGGATTATTAAAAGCTACAAAAGCAGTCATGCGTTTTTTGCCACTATGAGGCAGGTGTGTCAGACCACCTTGAAAGCTTTGAAGGCATGGAAAGCACCTGCAGGTCGTGACATAAGAAAAGCTGTGATGAACTGATTGAGTGTCAAATTGGCAAAAATGATAGGATCAATGACAAACTCAGCGCATACAAACATATAAAAATGGATCAGAGAGTTTAACAGTTTTTTTCAGGCGTTTCCAAAAACATGATTGACATGTAGATTGAGAAGATGACGAGTGACCAACGAGGTGTTGTTCACTATTGTCATAAAATTTGTCCTGTTAAGGCTGCAATCAGCAATATCCTACTTATTTTATCATATCTTTAGAAAATACTTTCACATAACTTATTAAAGTTTTGAAATAACAGATTATAAATAGTTTGTGACATGCGGTAGCAAGTGTACTATCACATGTACATCACTTGCATTCATGTGCCATTATCATTTACATAGGGCAGTTTATTAATTACATATAAACTAAACTTTGTTATTTTTTAATATAAAAGCTCATCTCTTAAAATCAACTTATACTGCCAATGCATTTATTTTAGTGCCAAGTTATGCTGATAAAACTCCTATTTCAACTGCTATTAAAATGAATTTACACAGAATCTTAGTAGATTTTATCATAAATTACCAGTATTTTTCTATTATTTGTAATTGTTTTGATGTTTGCGGTGACTTTTCTACCAGGCTGTTTGAAGATTAAAATCGACAAAACTTGATCACAGTTAAAACACTCAGATTCAAGTGAAATTGCAATTATGGAGGTTATAGTTGCGCTTTGGCAAAGAGACCAACAGAATAGAGACGCGTAACCCTGTACCTTGAACACGATAACCGATATCAATAACAAGAAAAACAAACTGCCGGTATCTTCATTTCATGGTGATAAAATTAGGATGTTGGCAACACAGTTAGAAATAATAAATGATTGCCAAAAGTCAAAGAGAACTAATGAATAATATTGCGAGCTGAAATGGAATGAGGTCTGAATAGTTGTTTTTATAATCTAAATCTTACTACAACGAAGTAAAACATTAAATATTATTTGACTGAAACTGATGTGCTTTTGTTGAAATAGCCAGCAAGTTCTAATTTATTCTGTGACTTAAGGCACACGTGAATATGTTTACGTATGACGTTACTAGTCACCAATCATAACAAAGCTTACGCAAACTCTATTGAACTTTTCGCTAGTCAAAACAGGCAGACAGCTAGAAATATGTATGCTTTGGAAGTATAAAAGTACTGATGTATTAGGCACATTTTACCAGTAGTATTGGGGACCAATGTCTTGGTGTTTGTTTAGAGCACGTTCCTCGCCTTTTGAAAATATTTAAGAGTCTCTTATTTTTGTGTGTTAGGTATGAAAGGAAAAGAGGTTTTTTGATGCTGCATAGCCCTAATCACAGGTTGCCACTCTTATTTATAGCCCTAGTCACAGGTTGCCACTCCTATTTATAGCCCTAATCACAGGTTGCCACTCTTATTTATAGCTCTAGTCACAGGTTGCCACTCCTATTTATAGCCCTAGTCACAGGTTGCCACTCCTATTTGTAGCCTTAGTCATAGGTTGCCACTCTTATTTATAGCCCTAGTCACAGGTTGCCACTCTTATTTATAGCTCTAGTCACAGGTTGCCACTCCTATTTATAGCCCTAGTCACAGGTTGCCACTCCTATTTATAGCCCTAGTCACAGGTTGCCACTCCTATTTATAGCCCTAGTCACAGGTTGCCACTCCTATTTATAGCCCTAGTCACAGGTTGCCACTCCTATTTATAGCCCTAGTCACAAGCAGTCCCACCTGTTTATAGCACAACAAAGGAGTAAATATTGTTGTTGCCTATATCAGGGCTGTTTTGCCCGTTAATTAATATTCAGAACGAGATCAGCAAGGTGTGTTGACAAAAATCATGAAGAATTATTAAACAAATGAATTTTCGAAGTGCCTGACAGCTCTGTCTATCAATTTTAAATGCCTCCGAAGTCAATGCATTAGGTGCTAGTACCAGTTACAAGGTACTGGTATTACTACATGAGGTACCAGTTATATTACATAAGGTACTGGTACTACTACACGAGGTACCAGTTATATTACATAAGGTAGCTGTACTAGTTATAATGTTCATCACTTCCAGAAGATAAACAAATACTGTCTCTTCTATCAATGGTTTGTTTTTCATATTTTAGGTTAAAAATGACGTAGCTGTAGCAGTCAGTCTCACCACAATTTATTGATTATCTCCTTTTCTATTCACTAACCACCCGACTTGTCATTTATCTACCTGTCAACAAATCAATCTTGTCAATTCTTGGAAGAGGAGACTACGTTTCATTAATGGGGGCCATTGCAGGCACGCAGTCATGACTTGTGAGGTCATTTTAATAAAACACAACTGTAAAAGTGCGCTTATGACATCTTAGAGCAGCCATAGTTTTACTGTTCAAGAATGCCTGCCTCCCAAACAATGAGTTGAGGGTTCAATTCTTTAAAAATGTCACTGATAGTGACAACAATGACATCCAACCGTAAATCCCTCTCCGCAACTGGGCATGTGTCCGGTCATTGAGGCTCCCTTGTCACTGGACTCATACATGTCTAGCCAAGATTACGGAGACAAGACAATGTCTGTATAACAATGCTGCTCCTAAAAACACAGCCTCTGCTTCCAGTAAGCTCAGCAGACATCATATTCGATTCCTAGGAATTGCTCAGACACTCATGATGGTTATGTCTATCACTTGGGAAGAGGGGCTTTGTAAAGTCAGTAGCCTGCACCGATAGGCAAACAGATTATTTGAGTACAAAGGCTATATCCATTAGTACTTTAGGCACAAGGCTGTATTCTTACGTACGTTGCCCATAAATCATGGTGCAACTGTACTCACTCTCAAGGCTATGAAAATGGCATTTGTTCTGAGAACAATCTACTAATTAGCCAAAGACTACATGTATAGAAAATGCTCCAGTCACACTTTGGGAGTTGTTCTCTCATAAGTAAATAGTGGAGGCCGATGAGTGGTTCCAGTCGGCTAGAACACAAATTATTAATTTTGAAGCTCAGTTACTCTATTAGACATTTAGTAAGTTTCTATCTCTTAGTAAAAGAGTGTTTGGTGTTTATGCACAATAACCTGGATAAGACGGACAACAATCTTTTAGCCCCACAACGAATCATCTCTAACTACATCTGATCATTTTCATACAAAAAGAAAGATGAAGTTGCGAGCATTCATTTAGCTGAGAATCTCTTATCGGCCGGTGTTCAGCCAACTTTTGTGGCGGACAATCTGCTTAACAAATGAACAGATTGATTGCTCTACACTTGCTTGACACGACTGCTTGATCTGCTCTTGATCTGCTCTTAGCTGATTATCGGTAATCGATCAATCAATTACAGTTAGTGCAGCAAGTTTTTGAAATATTTTTAGTCAGTTGAAAATGAAGGTTTTTTAGTATTTATCAAATGAATATTTTGGTAAGATCTGCCCAATTACCAGCTTGTACACAAACAGCTTTAGAACTCATCTATAGTGGATCTCTCGTAGATCTCGTGGTCTGATCTAGGGCTAACCAATCAAGATGAGAATCAAGAAACTCATGTTAGACTCCCAGGGTAAACTGTCAAACAACTCATTAGATTGAGTGTTTCTTGTGTACTTTAGCTCTCTTGCTGCCAGACAGTTTGTCACACCTTTGGCTACTCCTCCGCTAAAAATTTGGTCCGCGCATGTTTCGGAAGAATTGGTTTGTCTTCTGGATAGTGAAATAAGTTACGGCCTTGAATCCCTTAGAGGTTATATCCCTTAGAGGTTGTATGCCATATTTACCAATGATAGAAGGCTCTTATGTTCTATCATGGAAATAGCATCACATAAGAATGACTCTGGTTGGCAAACATACTTTACGTTTGTGAGTAATTTACTTGAGGAGCTTAACCCTTTCACTGCCAACCATGTACAAATTCGGCTATCGGCCTAGTGCCAGCCAATTTACCGAAAATTGCCGATATTGCTTCATGATATGTAAACAGCGTTCTTTCAATTTCAATCTTTATCTAGAACATTTTTATTACATATTTTATTTTGTCAACATTTTAACCAACATCGCGATGCAAAAATTCAATGGATCTATACCTTGTGCGATGATAAAGCTATGTGAAGCTACGATCGATGTGACGCTAAAACAATCCTCCATAATGTTCCTTACTATTACAAAACTATTACTTTCACCACTATCAAAGACAGCGCTGCTGCTTTAATTATCTGTATAATCACGAAAATATGAATCTGTATTGGCTATAATGCCATCAACATAACTAATTACCTGTTTTTTAACTCGCCACGGTAATTAATTAACTCACACAAAAAAAGTTTGTTTTTAAATTACAAATTCTCAAACAAAAGTTTAAAATTGCTTCGTTATTTTAAGCTAATTTTATGGACAAATTTTCGGACAACACTGTCAATTTCATAAAAGTCTTAAAGATCGTGGGTTATGTTGTCAATGAATAATAAAATTAGGTAACTACGCAATTGCTGGGAAAGTCGTAAAAAACGTCTATGGCAGTCGTCCCACGAAAACGCATTTTTGCGTCTACGGCAGTGAAACGGTTAACACAAAAATGCTGCTTATCTCTAATCTACAGGTATCTACTGCTAATAGCTACATAAAAATAAAATCAAGGTTAATTGATCCATAGTTTGAATGCAACTGTCGTATGATTGCGGTTGCCACGACCAGCTTTGATGTTTATAAAGAAAGTCTGTTGCAAAATTTAATTTAATACTTTAGTTTATTTAAAATTAATTTAATAATTTAATATTTAATCGGCTACTTAATAATTTTAAATTAATTGGATAAATAAACAATATTAGTCATTTAATACTTAATTGTCTTCGGGCAAGCGGAAGTTTTTCTTTTCTCATTATTAGCTGATAACAATGCAAAGTTGAGAAGTTGAGAAAACTTTTAGGTTTTATATTCAAAAAGTGTTTTGGCTCTATGGGGATAACTTTAACCAAGATAGATCAGTTGGCAGAGACAGTGAGGCTTCATTTTTTATGTACTAAAGACTGATAAAGAATGTTTCTTGTCCAGTAATTATATTTTATCGAATAGATGGCATACGTCTCCAACTTTATATATCCATTAGGTAAGGCGCTAGGGGTACTTTAAAAAGAATGCTACATAAGTTTAACATCAACCGCGTGTCGCAACGTTTTTAATAAATACGACTTTCATGTTT
Source organism: Watersipora subatra (assembly GCF_963576615.1). NCBI lineage: Eukaryota > Metazoa > Bryozoa > Gymnolaemata > Cheilostomatida > Watersiporidae > Watersipora > Watersipora subatra. Next base: position 32,464,104 of record NC_088717.1, read on the forward strand.
ATATGCCCAGGTAGTGCGAAAATGCTATTCTAAGACAGTAAATATCTTAAATTATATACTTTCGAGAGGTTCATGAACATTGAGTACAAGTTTCCTTTGCGCGATCAATAGTTGCAAAGTTAACTTGATTTCTTCCTGCACACTGGCCTATGGCAGTAGTAGCTCATGGCCGGTCATTACGGTAGTAAGAGAGTTACTGTAAAACCTCTATTTAACCGCCACCTTCATTTTAACGCTACCTCCAATAGACCGCCACTGACATTACTTGATCTTCTCAAGCCCATAATACCAACTGACCAGTATAAAAGTGTACACAAAATTGTATTAATAATGAATCGTTTATATCAACAAAAATTAATTCTCTCATTGTCCAATTCCAAAGTTTTTGAATTTTCAATAATCAATAACGGTCTGAAGCTAGTAGTACTCTGTTTAATTTGGTCTTTATGCTTCGAAGTAGCCTATATATATATATATATATATATATATATATATATATATATATATAAAAGGCTTAAATTTACGATGCTAGATGAACTTTCAAATCGACGCTATAAACATAATTACTGTCTCAGGCTAATAGTAGTTCCTTGTTTAACCCGGTCTTAATACTTTGAAGTACACGTGTATAATAACCAGTTCGCAAGTTCTGGATTAAAGGTTAAGCAAGCAAATTTTTAGCAAGCAAACTTTTACACGTTGCTTTAGTGCTAAATGCAACGCGTAAAGGTTTGGCTCTCTCAAACAATTGTTTGGACGCTAATATCAACTAGTTTAGCAGCGCTGAAGAAGAGGTGAGGTCAGAAGATATTGTGGAAGGTATTGGACAACTAGAAGATGTTCGTTCCATCGAAAGCAACAATCAGAAAACATCTATCCGAGCAAACGATGAAAATATTTTTGTTTTAAAAACGTTAATTTTTATTTCTGAACATAATATAAGTACAATTCGTGTATGTCACTTGTTGATAAACATATATTTGTATTATTTGATAGATTATTATTGCGCAGACTTATAAATAGACTTATGAATATGCAGATTTATAATAGCATGTTATTTATTAGCATCCTTGTGGCTATCTTAACATGGCTTACAATGGATCGATGCACATAACTCCACTTCTATTGCACATAAAAAGCTAGTTTTGCCTATAAACTGTAGCAAAAATATCAGTTAGTACAATAAGCCTTTATTCAACAATGTTAAATATAAATATAAAATAAAAATATGTCTTTAAATTTAGAAATAAATAAAGATTGAAAATGCCAACAAATTGCAAAGAAAGACACAGGCTATAATATCAATGCAGGTCAATGACAAGCAATAGATATCAACTGGTAGAGATATTTCTCGGTTTCTCGATGCACATTTATTGAAAGATCTTTGACAAGTTAGAGGTAAGTTAGCAGATTTATTGCATTCAAAATGCTTAATATCGGTCCACCGAAAAAATTGGGTAAAATATAGGCGACATTTGCTACGCTCGTAATGTCTAAATTTATCGTCCGAACATTCTGAAGTCAGTTGAAAAATAGTCTGCCAGCCTCTATTTGAACGCCACCTCCAATTGACCGCCACTATAGAGGAAAGGTTAAAAAATAGAGCGCCATAGCATTCAATAAGAGGTTTTACGGTAAAGGTATTATTGTGATCTGTCAAATTTTTTCAAGTTCTTTACAAGTTTGTTCAAATTTAGTTAAAAGGATACTAGAGCAAAGTGTGTGTTGCTATTTTACAAAGATATTTTCATTGCTGAAAAGCATATCTTTTGCTAGATAAATGTGCCAGTATAACAACAGTTAATTCAAGGGTATGACGACATCTAGCATAGCTTGTGATCCTACTGTTCTTCCGCAAGTCTCTATAGCGAGCTTGCTAAGACTAAAAATCTGCTATTTCTCAAGATGTAAAGTTTCAGAGCTTTCTGCTAAACTTGTCAACTTGTAAATGTCTCACCTCAATGAAGGTGACCTTGTGGTAAAGTCACAGCTACTCAGTGGTTAACCAGCACCAGACGAACGGTTTGGTGCATTGCGCAGTTGGCAATTTAACTTGCTGGGCGAAGCCATATGTAAAATAGGGTCCCTCCGTGAAGGATTAAGTTATAATCAGTGTTATATGTGACAATACACAACATACTAACCAAGGAGTGATAGAGAAGGGGAGTAAACAAAAGCAGGCATACTGATCATAGAGTAGAGCAGGCATACTGGTCATAGAGTGACTGGTCATAGAGTAGAGCAAGTATACTGGTCATAGAGTGACTGATCATAGAGTGACTGATCATAGAGTGATTGATCATAGAGTGAAGCAGGCATATTGGCCATAGAGTGACTGATCATAGAGTGGAGCAGGCATATTGGTCATAGAATGACTGATCATAGAGTGACTGATCATAGAGTGAAGCAGGCATATTGGTCATAGATTGACTGATCATAGTGTGACTGATCATAGAGTGACTGATCATAGTGTGACTGATCATAGAGTGGAGCAGGCATACTGTCATTGAGTGGAGCAGGCATACTAATCATAAAGTGGCTGATCATAGAGGGACGAACATAAAGTGACTGATCATAGAGTAGCCTTCTACTAGAATAAAAAGTGTTCATTTTGCAATGTTTCTTACCAAAATGTATAAATAAAAATCTTTACTATAATGAACAAGCTATAATGAAAATTGAAACTGCAGGTTGTACTGAAGTGGACCACCCAAAGAGAAACTAAAGATTGTGCTTAGATGGACTGACCAAAAAGAAACTACAGGTTGTGCTGGAGTGAGCAAACCAAAGAGAAACTGCAGGTTGTGCTGGAGTGAGCAAACCAAAGAGAAACTGCAGGTTGTGCTGGAGTGAGCAAACCAAAGAGAAACTGCAGGTTGTGTTGATATGGATTGATCAAAAAGAAATTGTCAATAAAGGGAAGTTCAATTTATGTTGCAACTAGCAGCAGAACATAATGACTTTGGGGATAACACCAGGATGTTTGCAACAACATTAGAAATTTATAAATAATCAAATCAAAGAGAACTAATTAATAATATTGCTGGTTGAAATGGAATGCCAGTTGACACACAAGGCAGGTGCTGTAATCCGACATTAGAGGTAAAAACCTACAACCCAACTCACGAGGTAAAGTTTCCATGCTATAAACTCAACATATCCTATAAATACTTTTGATAACTGCTAGATACACTGGCAGGCTTAGTACACACGGATCTGTACATACGGATCTGTACACACTCAGTACACACGTATCTGTACACACTCAGTACACACAAATCTGTACACACTCAGTACACACGGATCTGTGCACACTGAGTACACACGAATCTGTACACATTCAGTACACACGTATCTGTACACATTCAGTACACACGGATCTGTACACACTCAGTACACATGGATCTGTACACACTCAGTACACATGGATCTGTACACACTCAGTACACACGGATCTGTGCACACTCAGTACACACGGATCTGTACACACTCAGTACACACGGATCTGTGCACACTCAGTACACACGGATCTGTACACACTCAGTACACACGTATCTGTACACACTCAGTACACATGGATCTGTACACACTCAGTACACACGTATCTGTACACACTCAGTACACACGAATCTGCACACACTGAGTACACACGAATCTGTACACATTCAGTACACACGTATCTGTACACATTCAGTACACACGGATCTGTACACACTCAGTACACACGGATCTGTACACACTCAGTACACACGGATATGTACACACGAATCTGTGAACACTCAGTACACACGTATCTGTACACACTCAGTACACATGGATCTGTGCACACTCAAGCAATGTTTCTACAACTCTGGTTTTGTGATAACTTCTAATGATTTATAAGGCAACTAATACCTCTGATTTTTAAATTATCAGATCTACAAGAAGCAGAAGGTTCATCGGGTTCGAAGTGTGTTTCTGTGTTTGGCAAGAGCTTGAGTACTTGCTAAACACAAATGAGTGCATATCTCCAAGGAGACAATCTAGTCATACTGAGACTGAACACTGGTTCATGTTTAGTACAGCTAATAGCTTGAGTACCTTGATTACCTTGCAATAATTACAACTCAACAGAACACCATACTCGGAAGTCTAGCTAAAAATGCTATTATGTATGGCTAGGTTACCATCCTATTCACCTAAATGAATAATGAAATTAAAATACAAGTTAGATCAGGCTCTAATATATGGTAAACCGATCTTACCGAGGTAGTGAGGAGCTATAGTATGGCGTAGCCAGAGGATAGTGACAGCCGTTACTGAGTGCTAAAATCAAATGACACTATTTGGTATCATCTCGTCAATAAATCTATTCCCACCTCACATGCCTCTCATTAATAATCTCCCAGACCGCCAGCCAATGGGCTTATGGAGTTAGTATGGCGGGAGTTTGGGGCCAGCGAACTAGTGCATGAGGAGATATAATTGGCCAAAGTCAGTCATTGGTAATTTGGTGTCAGTTTTGGTACATGAAGGTGATAGGAAGCGTGATGAAGAGCCCCATTCAATATAGGGAGGTTTGATTAGGCTATTATGTCATGAGTTAATTCACATCTGCCAAGAAGGTATGCATGAGCATGATGAGTCTGTCTATCAGCCTTGCTATGTACTGCTTGCTATGTTTCATAAGCCATCTGTAGAAACTCAATAAAGTGATTTGTTTATCTATGTATTACTAGTAGCCTGGCAATCCAGGGAAACCACTAAAGATTGTCAAGTGTAATACATGCAATAACTATATCCATCATTAGTCCACAGCAAAACAAGCTGGTTGGGTGGAGTAGTTGGTAGTGTGCCTGGCTGCAAAATAGAATGTCTGAGTCTGAATCTCATGCAAGGTAATTCTTTTCTTGATACTCTAAGCGTGACTTTGTACAGACGAATGGACAGACACCGCTCTTACTATAGTAAAGGTTGCTAGGTGTAAATATAGCAGAGCGATATGTAAGTTCTCTCTCTCTTCCGCTAGATTCTAGCATGGAGTCATCAAAATAACAACTTCACACCTGTTAGGTTTTCATAAAACAATCTGAACTCATAACCTGAAAGTTTTGTTCATGCAACCATGAGAGTGACTACTCCGATGTTGTCATGACGGTCTGTAGTTACTCTATTGTAATTTAATCTAATCAAACTTGGTACACCTTTAAAGCAAACTAATGTTTATATTTATTTTTTATCTATTTCCCTATTTTTGCTATTTGATTTAATAGCTGTTAATTTCAATGAATCTATATACATATAGATCTCAGTGTGTCTGTCTGTCATTGGTCTGTCCAGTTATAGTGATAAAGTTTTAGCAATGAAAAGTCAGCTCCGCACTGTTTATGAACTCGCGACAGTCAAATCACAAGTCTACTAACCAGTGTGCTTAAGCACAAGGCTAAGCCATTCTTATCATTCCCATCACTCTTACCATATACTGTATATCCTTTTAGTGATTGCACACGCTAAATGTGCACTTTTTGATATTAACTAATATTACCTTTGCACTCATTTTCTTTTTTAATTTTTTAAAAGCTAAATTTTTTGCTATTGCTAAATTTTTAAATTTGTAATTTTCAAATGTGCTGTTTCAATTTCAAATGTGCCGTTACACACATATTTCCGGTTTTGTTAAATCTGTAAAAGCTAAAAGCTTTCGACATGAACAATCGGATTATTTGGAGTAGAAATTGCCTCTACACTCTCTTTCCGTTTGGCCAGACCAAGTATCAGACACCAGTATCGAGTACCAGTTTGTACCAGTATCGAGATGTACCAGTATCGAGTACCAGTTTGTACCAGTTTGTACCAGTTTGTACCAGTTTGTACCAGTTTGTACCAGTATCATCCATCAACACTTTGATTACAATTAGCTTCTACTGCAACCTTAACCTTTTTATACACACCCTTTCTTGCACTCATTGTCTATTTTTTCTCTTAATTTTATTTGAACTGCACAAAAACACGTTTCTCATGATAGGAAGTTTAAAAGTAAGATTCGTAAATGTTGTATAGGTTGAATAAAAATAAGTTTTCTGTACAAAGACTTTTTATTACCCGGGCAACGCCGGACATTCAGCGAGTATATATATGAATCTCAGTATTCGTTTGTCTTTTCGTTTTCATTTCTGTGTCCAGCTTTAGCGATTAAAATATAGCATTAAAAAAACCGCATCGCAAAAAATTTTATTACCCGAGCAATGACAGGTATTCAACTAAAATAGTTATAATTAACTGCTCTAAAAAATGGACAAAACTTGAAAATTGGAAAGAAGAAAAGGCTTATGTACCTGACTTGACATTGCGCTCCTAAAGATTGTGGCATGTGAGAGATTGTGGCATGTGAGAGATTGTGGCATGTGAGAGATTGTGGCACGTGAGAGATTGTGGCATGTGAGAGATGGTGGCATGTAGAGACTGTGGCATGTGAGAGATTGTGGCACGTGAGAGATTGTGGCACCTGAGAGAATGTGGCATGTGAGAGATTGTGGCACGTGAGAGACTGCAGCGCGTGATAGATTGTGGCCTGTGAAAGAGTTCACATAATTGCTAGGAAGTGGTTCAAATGTAGCTAATAGTTATACATTGATAAAATGTATAGGGTGTAGTATATAGTCACAGAATAATAAATTGTACATGGGGTAGTATATAGTCCCACAATGATAAAGTGTACAGGGTGTAGCATACGGTCATACAGTGATAAAATATGCAAGGTAGAACATATAATTGTACTAAATTGGTGGTGAAATATACAAAGCAGAAAATATAGTTGTACAGTGAGAAACTTTAAAAATTAGAACATATAGCCGTACAGTGGTATGATGTGTAGGTTAGAATGTAGCAAGAAATTTTTTATGTCGCACAAAGTACAAAAGTGTCTATATTAAACTTGACCATTTTAGAACTACAAACCTGTGATGTACTACAGTTGATACAAACATTGAAAAATACCCTAAAACAAGGAAAGACAATCTTTGAGAAACTAATATTAACAATAACACTAAAACTTGTTTGTAGTTGAGTTTTTACCAACTTCTATACCTTTGGTTATAACTCTATCATCATATCCTCACCAACTGCTATACCTTTGGTTATAACTCTACCATCATATCCTCACCAACTTCTATACCTTTGGTTATAACTCTATCATCATATCCTCACCAACTGCTATACCTTTGGTTATAACTCTATCATCATATCCTCACCAACTGCTATACTTTTGGTTATAACTCTATCATCATATATTCACCAACTTCTATACCTTTGGCTATAACTCTATCATCATATCCTCACCAACTTCTATACCTTTGATTATAACTCTATCATCATATCCTCACCAACTTCTATACCTTTGGTTATAACTCTATCATCATATCCTCACCAACTTCTATACCTTTGGTTATAACTCTACCATCATATCCTCACCAACTTCTATACCTTTGGTTATAACTCTATCATCATATCCTCACCAACTGCTATACCTTTGGCTATAACTCTATCATCATATCCTCACCAACTTCTATACCTTTGGTTATAACTCTATCATCATATCCTCACCAACTGCTATACCTTTGGTTATAACTCTATCATCATATACTCACCAACTTCTATACCTTTGGTTATAACTCTATCATCATATCCTCACCAACTGCTATACCTTTGGTTATAACTCTATCATCATATCCTCACCAACTGCTATACCTTTGGTTATAACTCTATCATCATATTCTCACCAACTGCTATACCTTTGGTTATAACTCTATCATCATATCCTCACCAACTTCTATACCTTTGGTTATAACTCTACCATCATATATTTACCAACTTCTATACCTTTGGTTATAACTCTATCATCATATACTCACCAACTGCTATACCTTTGGTTATAACTCTATCATCATATATTCACCAACTTCTATACCTTTGGCTATAACTCTATCATCATATCCTCACCAACTTCTATACCTTTGGCTATAACCATATCATCATATATTCACCAACTTCTTTACCTTTGGCTATAACTCTATCATCATATCCTCACCAACTTCTATACCTTTGGCTATAACCATATCATCATATATTCACCAACTTCTATACCTTTGGCTATAACTCTATCATCATATCCTCACCAACTTCTATACCTTTGGCTATAACTCTATCATCATATCCTCACCAACTTCTATACCTTTGGTTATAACTCTATCATCATATCCTCACCAACTTCTATACCTTTGGCTATAACTCTATCATCATATCCTCACCAACTGCTATACCTTTGGCTATAACTCTATCATCATATCCTCACCAACTTCTATACCTTTGGTTATAACTCTATCATCATATATTCACCAACTTCTATACCTTTGGCTATAACTCTATCATCATATATTCACCAACTTCTATACCTTTGGCTATAACTCTATCATCATATCCTCACCAACTTCTATACCTTTGGCTATAACTCTATCATCATATCCTCACCAACTTCTATACCTTTGGTTATAACTCTATCATCATATCCTCACCAACTTCTATACCTTTGGTTATAACTCTATCATCATATCCTCACCAACTTCTATACCTTTGGTTATAACTCTACCATCATATATTTACCAACTTCTATACCTTTGGTTATAACTCTATCATCATATACTCACCAACTGCTATACCTTTGGTTATAACTCTACCATCATATATTTACCAACTGCTATACCTTTGGCTATAACTCTATCATCATATATTCACCAATTTCTATACCTTTGGCTATAACTCTATCATCATATCTTCACCAACTTCTATACCTTTGGCAATAACTCTATCATCATATCCTCACCAACTTCTATACCTTTGGCTATAACTCTATCATCATATCCTCACCAGCTTCTATACCTTTGGTTATAACTCTATCATCATATCCTCACCAACTTCTATACCTTTGGCTATAACTCTATCATCATATCCTCACCAACTTCTATACCTTTGGCTATAACCATATCATCATATATTCACCAACTTCTATACCTTTGGCAATAACTCTATCATCATATCCTCACCAACTTCTATACCTTTGGCTATAACTCTATCATCATATCCTCACCAGCTTCTATACCTTTGGTTATAACTCTATCATCATATCCTCACCAACTTCTATACCTTTGGCTATAACTCTATCATCATATCCTCACCAACTGCTATACCTTTGGCTATAACTCTATCATCATATCCTCACCAACTTCTATACCTTTGGTTATAACTCTATCATCATATATTCACCAACTTCTATACCTTTGGCTATAACTCTATCATCATATATTCACCAATTTCTATACCTTTGGCTATAACTCTATCATCATATCTTCACCAACTGCTATACCTTTGGTTATAACTCTATCATCATATCCTCACCAACTTCTATACCTTTGGCTATAACTCTATCATCATATATTCACCAACTTCTATACCTTTGGCTATAACCATATCATCATATATTCACCAACTTTTTTACCTTTGGCTATAACTCTATCATCATATCCTCACCAACTTCTATACCTTTGGCTATAACCATATCATCATATATTCACCAATTTCTTTACCTTTGGCTATAACTCTATCATCATATCCTCACCAACTTCTATACCTTTGGCTATAACTCTATCATCATATCCTCACCAACTTCTATACCTTTGGCTATAACTCTATCATCATATATTCACCAAGTTTTGTAGAGGTTTGCTTATCATTTCTTTTAAACTGTGATATTCATGTTGTTATCGCGTTTGTTATGTGTACAATAATACACTTAAATCATGATACAGTGTGCATGTGGTGTACTCTGGGTATAACACATTATTATTTAGATTTTGGCTGTAGAATATCACAGAAAGTGCTTAAAGAAATATGTAATTTATAGTTTGGTTGAAATATTATTCTTGGATATTGAAAATATTCTTTGGCATGCAGTCTAATGTACACCACATACACCATTAGGAAATCGTAAATATTAGCATTGTATTCGAGTAAGATGAATGTTATAAAGCATAGATGGTACCATAAAGATACTTTATAGGGGTTATTAGAGGTAATATTAAGGGTGTTTACTTAAGGGCAGGAAATGAATAGAAGATCTTTGAAATTTGAACAAACGATTAGACTGAATAATGTTGGGTTGAACGTCCAAATGTGGTTAAGGTTTCTGAGGTGTTCAATATACTGACTAAACTTCATAACCAAGCATAAAATCAATTAGTTACATTGTTGATTACCAGCTTTATATTAAAGTTGAGTAATCATAGTTATATTGATCATTAATCATAGTTATATTGATCATTAATCATAGTTATATTGATCATAATCATAGTTATATCGATCATAGTTGATCAGGTGCATAATAGGGCTTCAAAGTTTTAAAAAGGCTGCATGAAAATTAATATATTAATTGCTTTACTTGTTTTGTGTTAGCGGCTTATTTCAACTATCTGATATATTAACCATCCCGTGCAACTATCTGATATATTAACCATCCCGTGCAACTATGCTTTAATTTATCCTTTCCTCTAGATTAAACCTAACTTATTAAATGTGTCACTGAAAATTCTCTCTCACAAATGTCGACTTATCAAGTCAATCAAGACAATCAAGTCACCTAAGTCAGTCAAGTCTATCAAGTCAACTACAGCCAAATTAGTTTTTCTGTGAAAGCGAACTAATTGTCATTGACCTAGAGCATACCATTGTTCCATGTTGAATTATTCTGCTTTAATTCCTATCAAATGCTCAACACTTATGTAGCCCGTACAAACAGTGTCTCAACTACATGCCCATTTTTTTCTTTGTGTAGATAGTCTTTAGTAAAGCCACAAGCTTCCAATCCAAATATCTATAACTAAATTATATTTTACAAAAAACTAACCCGAACTAAGGTGAACTAGCTTAAAGCTGTAGTGAGAAGAAAACAAAACAGCTGCTCACAAACTCAAATTTATACTTAGTCAATTTTTTTAGTTTATACATTTGCATTACTGTGAATACTCTATTACAAATCTGGACATGTGTTAAGCTGGTTCCTTGATGTATGTCTAAGCTCCAGACCCTCTCATTGTTTGGGTTAGATGCGCTCAAGGCGCGTATCAAACACTAAAGTGATAACGTAGTGGCAGAAATGACAAACTAACAGCTTACAGAGTTAGTTGACCAAATGTAACAAAGCTAAAATAAAAATAAAATATTTTAGGTAGCTCAACTTTATGGTAATTAGGTTAATATAGGTAACTTGCTAATTGCAGTCTTTGATGCCTAGTTTAACGGAGCCAAGGAGCTACCTTTAATCGTATAACTAAGATAAACATTTCCAAAGCATTATATTAAAGAGTAGTTTTGTTATGGTTATGTATTGCTCCTCGCAGCTTATGCTATTTCATAGCTATAAGTTTTTTATGACCATCTCATAATATGAGATGGTCATAAAAACCTATAGCTATGAAATAGGTGAGAATGGCATAAAAGGTCGCTGAAATATTGATATATTATATCAACATTTCAGCGACCTTTTACGCCATTCTCACCTAGTCTTCTGGCAACATACCCAAATTTTTCTAGTACTAGTAGCATGACTCTTTCAGGGTTCATTTTTAAAACAGAAAATTGTTGAGAGAATCAGATCTATCAGGTGATGCACTAACGTGATTTAGATTTGACAAAAGGAAGCTTGTTACAAAAGGCTGAAGCATGAGACAAGTGAATGAATGCCAAAGGCCATTAACTTTAATGCTGTGTACTTGTAACTAATTAGTTCCTTAACCACATTTATTTCATATCTCTCAAGTCCTTCCGAAGTCATTTCGATGATTTTGCATAATATTGATGCATGGCAATTCTTATTGGTCACTTGCCCGTAACTTTTTCCTCAAAAGGCAGCAAATAAAACTGTTTTATCGATATCACTTTGTTAAACACTTCTTTACACTTTATCGCGCTGTCGATCAGCCAGCCATCAAGCCATCAAACATCAAGTTTGCCAATAAAAAAACTAAACTGAATGAATAATCTTGAGTGACACTTTATGAGCGGAAATAAAAAACTTCAATTTCATGAATCTCTACGGCTACTTAAAGCGGAATTCTTGAATTCGTCATAGGAAACATCAAATTTATTCAAGTTATGCTGTGATGCCCTCAAAACAACAGTGATTTTCATAAGTTCGTCATATTTGTGTGACATATAGCAAGGGGTGTAGCAAGGGGTGTAGCAAGGGGATGGCTTAAGAGGCATATAAAACTCAAAATCTAGGAGATTCAGAGTTGGTACTAATTTAAGGTGCTAAGAAGGGAAAATATCTATATCCTTATTGAGTAACAATTTTAAAGAAGCGGCTATTACGAGTAGGAGAGAGGGAGACTACTTTGAGCACAACTATTTCAATAACAAACTATCCAAGCGATTAGATGTAAACAGGCTAACACGATGTGGAGGCTGTGCTGAGTGATTTCATTCATCCAGTGTCATCTAAAGCCATGTTACACGCGTGGTCAATCCTCAGTTCATTAATAGTCAATAAATCAGTGATAAACTGTATAAAGGTCTGTGGCACAATTAATGCCTTTTTATGCTCAAGTTTAAGGCTTTGAGAGTTCCAATGTAACAGCTGGCACCACAGTTAAGGTGGGATCAAGGTAGTCCATGATTCACAGCCCATCACAGGAAATCAACAAAAATATCTATACATTAGAAAATTATGAAAGCTACAGCCAAAGACCAACATCACTCTCTGGCATTGTTGATAGAACTTGATCGAATTCAATCATGGCGACACAATTTGAAAAATCGAACCAGGCAAAGAAACTTGGTTAGTGACAAAATTCAACTATAACAAATCAATTTGGTTATGTCCAAAAATATTCTTATTCAAATCGTTGCAAAATAGCAAATATTACAAACAACTTAAAAGCATGCAGACACCATATTACAGTGATAAATCATAAACTAAATTAATTAAAAAGCAAAATAAAATTGCACAGTAGATGAAGCATACAATACAGACATGACTGCATGACTGCAGGTGTTACTTTGATGCTCATCAGCTTAAGGAGTGAGCTCAGACAGTACTCTTCCATACTGTATAGACTGTACTCTCCCATACTTCATAGAGTGTACTCTTCCATACTTCATAGACTGGAGTCTCCCATACTTCATAGAGTGTACTCTTCCATACTTCATAGACTGGAGTCTCCCATACTTCATACAGTGTACCCTCTCATACAGACTGTACTAGCTACTGAGCCTCACATCCGCACCATGAAGATGCACACAAACCATTTTTACATTACACTCTACCTTGAACAAATGCCTTCAACTTCATAATACACTGAAAAAGCACAAAATCTTACAGATGTAGGCCCACACTAGCGATAGGCTGTACCAAGTACCTGCTTACCTTGTCACATGATTAATAATACATTTAAAATGCACCGCCTTGACATTGAACTCAATGGCTTTTTACATCATGCCAGGTGATTAGTAAAGATCCGGAAATGAGGTTGTATTATTAAATGTAATACATTCAGTACTAATTTCTGAAAATCATTCATAGCTCTCGGTATAATGCAGCACTTGCGTTTGAGCTATGATTGATTTTATGAGGATATATACCGTCTGTATGTATGAAAAATATGTAAAAAAAATTTTTTTTCTATTTTTCTTATTTCTTTTCTTATTTTTCTTATATTTTTCTATTTCTCTTTTTTTATTTTCTATAAAACAACAAAAACAATCGCGAATAAAAGAAAAATACCAATACTTTCTGATAAAACCTAGAAAAATTATATGTAAGCTCATATTTAGATGGTGCCAGTCACTCACAATAACAAATCTTAGCATGATTGTAAGGCATTGTGGGATAACTCGCCTTGCCGTGCTTTTATTTCAATAAACTTGCATTGTTATCATCAGGATTTCATCAATGATATACAGCCCCCCTATACAGCCCCCCTATACAGCCCCCCTATACAGCCCCCCTATACAGCCCCCCTATACAGCCCCCCTATACAGCCCCCCTATACAGCCCCCCTATACAGCCCCCCTATACAGCCCCCCTATACAGCCCCCCTATACAGCCCCCCTATGCAGCCCCCCCTATACAGCCCCCCTATACAGCCCCCCTATACAGCCCCCCTATACAGCCCCCCTATACAGCCCCCCTATACAGCCCCCCTATACAGCCCCCCTATACAGCCCCCCTATACAGCCCCCCTATACAGCCCCCCTATACAGCCCCTCCTATACAGCCCCCCTATACAGCCCCTCCTATACAGCCCCCCTATACAGCCCCCCTATACAGCCCCCCTGGGGGCGAAATTTCTTTTCCCAAACAGGTTTACATATGGCAGTAAAATTTTGGCTCCTGATTGGTTTTAGTAATTGAGTTTTAGTCATCAAATCCTACATCATTACATTAAAAGTCAATAGTTATAATTAGAGAAGAACACAAAATTCTAAAATTTTATTCAAAATGGTTTAAATTAATGAGTTTTAAGTGAGTGCCCTCTTACGTTTTAACAGCACTTTTTGAATGATAACATAATTTTTATTACTTTATTTAGAATTTTGTGTTCCTTTCTAATTATAACTATTGATTTCTAATGTACTGATGCCCTACTGATGTAGGTTTTGGTTACTAAAACTCATTTACTAAAACCAATCAGGAGCCAAGATTTTACTGCCGTATGTAAACCTGTTTGGGAAAAAAATTTCGCCCCCTGGGGGGCTGTATATCATTGATTTCATTAAACAAAATAAAATGTATCTTTGTTTGTCAGTTCTGACAAAATAAACATGATTCAATAGTTGTTTGTGGTCGGATAGCCTGTTTAGAAGAGTGTAAGTATTATAGGGGTCTAACTACACTAATATAGATAACCCACTAATATAGCTAATACACTAATATAGCTAATACACTAATATAGCTAGTACACTAATATAGCTAATACACTAATATATTTAACACACTAATATAGCTAATACACTAATTTAGCTGAAAAGTGTTATGAGTGGGCAGAAACTAGTTCCAATCTAGATTCCTCTTTGCGCATGGGTATTTGCTGATCAATTAAACTGTCCCACCTGATTGGCCAACCAGCAATCTGCAGCACCCACCAACAATATTACTACTGATATCACAGAACATTTCAAATTTGCAACTGAGCATGTCAACGCATTTTTATTATGAACATACGCATTTATATGCTTAATGCTGATGTCAAAAACCCTGATCAATATACGAATATTACTGTATTGGCAATAATTTCATATTGCCAATAAAGAATATATCATGTTTGTGGTGGTATATTGCGTTTCAGAATGTACAAGCAAAAAGTGAGGCATTAGTGGGCATGACTACAACAATTGTTGTGTCGTCATTCATGAAAGCATAGAGTGAGGCATTAGTGGGTATGTCTACAACAATTGTTGTGTCGACATTCATGAAAGCATAGAGTGAGGCATTAGTGGGTATGTCTACAACAATTGTTGTGTCGACATTCATGAAAGCATAGAGTGAGGCATTAGTGGGCATGACTACAACAATTATTGTGTCGAAATTTATGAAAGCATAGAGTGAGCCATTAATGGGTATGTCTACAACAATTGTTGTGTGGACATTCATGAAAGCATAGAGTGAGGCATTAGTGGGCATAACTACAACAATTGTTGTAGTCAACATTCATAAAAACATAGAATGAGGCATCATGAATTTAATTAAAAACAATCAATTTTGGGAAGTGTCGTCGATCCGGTAACAAGTATCTCTGTTATACATTTTAGCAAGGTCGATCAAGTTTTGTGAAGAAATGTTTATAGCAACGATACCCACTATTATTACATCAAAATCATTAATAAATATGTATATTATTATAGTAATTACATGCATATAAAATTCTAGGTGAATGGCCGGTATTGCATGGGTATTAAAAACAGCTTATAAACAGTGGCAGGTAATGTTGTTGCCTACCCCTTCCCATTAGCCTGGCACAATGCCAAAGACTAATTTTTGTACACTACTCTCTGTCTTGCTAAACTTATTAATATGAGCCGTGAAAGCAAGTGTTAGTCACTTTGTACTGCATAACGCAGAATGTTATGTCTATTTTAACCAACATAATAGATCATATTGCCTCAGAATTCAATGCATTTTGCATAGCTTAATTGGTAAGATATTTGCCTGGTGAACGGGATTCCGAGAACAAATCCAGCATGAAGGGGATATTTCATTCCAAAATTTTATTAGCTATAGCTGAACACATCGGAATACAGATGAACGCACAAACCTTGAGATATATATAGATATATGTATATTATATATGATATTAAAAATATTAATTGTATAACCGCGACAGTGTTACTCGGCGACTAGTCCTAGAACAACCCCCTTGAAAAGTTTGATAGCGCTGTAGAACTACTGTAGAGCTACTGTAGAACTACTGTAGAACTACTGTAACATTCTTGTAAAGCTACTGCAGAACTACTGTAGAACTACTGTAGAACTACTGTAGAACTATTGTAGAACTATTGTAGAACTACTGTAGAACTACTGTAGAACTACTGTAGAACTACTGTAGAACTATTGTAGAACTACTGTAGAACTACTGTAAAGCTACTGTAGAACTACTGTAGAACTACTTTAGAACTACTGTAGACCCTACTGTAGACCTTACTGTAGAACTACAAATGTTGTTCTGCAGTGCAGTATTCCGGTTGCTGAGCTACAAACAAGACAAATATAAAAGTTGATTGCTTTGTTAACGAAGTGCCAGATTTATTTACAAGGTCTGCTGACTGTTACAAATTAAAAACGCACTACCAAGCTTTAATTGCAGCTGATGCCTCTGCCAAGTTGTTATGGAAATGCCAAAAGGAGTTTGGTGCCAATATTTATAAAAAGAGAATCAAGTAATAATTTATTTGGAGTTTAAAGAGCCAAATTCATATGGTCTGATTATGTGACAAGCAAATCTTTGCCAACTATTTTTTTTGAAATGTGGGCAAAAACATTACATTAAGCAAGATATTCCGTGTCATTTCTGTGATTTCATGGTTGGCATACAACTTAGAGCCAATTAAAAAACAGAAAAAAGTTATTGGGCAAAGCCTAATAAGGTATAGCCATAATTTATTCTGAACAACTCGCAAAGAAAGAACTATTGCTGCATCTTTGGGCATTGAAGGCAGCATAAGTTTAATCTGTATGAAGGCTTTCTAAGGAGAGCTAAAGCTGGCACTATATATTGCTAGCCACTTTTCTGACTAGTTTCTAGTTTTGATTATACCAGCCTTCTTTTGCCATGTAGAGAGACGAGCACGAATGTTAACATACCAACAACCGACCTTGATAATATAAAAGGCAGCGCAGAAACTACAAGCGAATAAATAAAAATTATAGAAAAATAAGCTATCAAGATGTGAGGCCTTGTCTTGTTCCATGGGACAGGGCCGCAGAATTAAGATGTAGGTATTTAACTAGCCTCACCTTAACGATGGTCATTATTGGAAATAACATTTGATAATTTTTTCACAGGTTAGTTTTCTAACAAGAGAAGACAATACAGTGATAAAACAATGCATGGTCACTTGAAATGTTTTTGGTAAAGCTTTTTTATTTACATGATCTTTACAGCAAGGGCATCAACAATAGAGGTATCGACCACAAGTGTATTTGAAGTTGTCCTAGATGCATGTATTTGTAAAAAACTCATCGATGTATTGATCATAGATGTATTAAAATTAAACTTGGTAACAACGAATGCTTGTGCAATTGATATGCTACCTACTATAATATATACTCCCTCTCCCAAGCTCATTTCTGCCTTCTCCTCAAAAGAAGTGCATAGTTTCCAATAGTGACAGTTCAATCAAGGTGTCTGTAAAAACCTCCATGTTGGCTTATTGCAATGCCTAAACCAAATAATACCTGAAGTAGATGGGAATTAGTCTTGGCAGGATTTGTTTAGGAATTTTTCCACTTTGAAGCTTGTAAGATTGATTTATAGTTTCGGTGCAAAGCCACCCACTGAAAGCTTCCCATCACCTCAATTTTTATTTTTATACTACTATCTTTGACCGCATAAAATATGTTGATGCCATAAAATATTTGAAGTATAAAAGTGTAGCGCTAAAAAAACAAGTGTAAATCAGACGATATATAATAGATTAATTTAAAATAGAGAATGAATAGGTATATGGAAAAGTGCATATATACATAAATGCATCATCCATCATACTAACAGTCAAGTATGTGACACTGAAATCTTCAATAAACTAAATAGTTTTCATGGAAAAGCTCAAACACAATCATATATACTTTGATTAGTTTATCCATACTATGCGAGAGTGGGCTGAATGATTTGTCTTGGCATGATTCATGACTTGCGTGGATGTCTAAAGTCCTGTTGCTGTGCTTTAAGATTGCTAAGAATACCAACATTCTATAACTAGTGACTGTTAATAATTACTGTAATCTTAAAATAACCACTGCATACATTATATACGCATATTGCAATACAAATGCATATTTATATTTTTATATTTGTATTATATACTTGTATATATACTAGGTGAACGCCCGATGTTGCACAGGTAAAAATGTTTTTGCACCGAAAATTTATTTTTAATCAACAAATGCAACATTTACCATTCTAATTTTATATGAAGGTGTTTTTGTTTATTTCTGTGCACTGTGTTTGTTTATGCGTAATTCATACTTCTCCAGCTGCAGTACTTATTACAGATACTACACTGATTGCAAGTCTTGTTAAAGATGTGAGTTTAAGTACTTTTCTTCATGTATGGGTATGCACTTTTCTTCTGGTATAGTTTAATGAATAACGCTAGCTGCAATGTTGAGCATAAAACCATAAAATATTGGCATGTGAAATAAATACGTGCCCAATTTATTCCATAGTATACATGTAATCAGTTGGACAGCATAGTGGATTGGATAAATGCCTGTCTGCATAAATAGAGGTTGTGAGCTGAAATCCAGCGTGTAGCGGGTTTTCATTCTTAAAACTTTATCTTTATAACTGGAAACGCAGACAGACAGGCAAACAAACAGACAAGCAAACAGACAAACAAACAGACAAGCAGACAGACAAACAGATGGAAAAACAGACAGACAAACAGACAGACAAACATTGAGATATGTATTTAGATTTACATATAAATTTGCACATCACAGTTGGCACTACTAAAATGCTATTTAAAGAAAGCTCGGAAGTGAAAATAAAATTTCTGTAGAGCAAATAATACTAAAATGATAAGAGAAAACCCTAATTGAGTCACTACAAATTTGTTTCATTCAACCGCACTCTTTGAGTGATGAGTTACGTGCAGAGCGCAGTTGTGCAAAACAGATTTGTAGTGACTTTCAAATAAGCTTTTTTTCTTTTATGTATATATATCAACAGTACAATCATAGACAATATATATAATTAATTTTAGCACATAAATATCTATAAACTATTAAAAACATATCATATAGTGGCTAAATGGTGTCTTCTTTTGCATACATTCAAACACAATATGTACAGGTATGTATATACATGTACCAACATGAAGAGTATGCAAATACTACCACAGAAAAACATACTTCAATATACATAGACATATAACTCACTTGTCAGTATCTAGAGACTTTTAACAGCATGTCTAGTTGAAAGATTTTCATCAAAAAGACTCTCATCTGCCATAAACACTGGTTTAAAAAGCGTAGACCGATTATGGAGTTTCTAGAAGCCTATGGCAGCCTGGTACAAAGAACTATTATACGAGATGTAATTTTGATGCTTCCAATCATCGTCCATGGTTAGACAACTTTTCTAAACTATTCATGGCAAGTGTTTTAATCTGGTAGTGGGATGGGGCCAGCAGGCATGCGTCCACATATTCCAATCATCAGCCAGTAAGAAGCTATAGTTTGTTACTAAAAACACGTAGAGGAGATACTGTCAAGTGTTGTTGTTAAAGAGAAAACATGTAGAGGAGATACTGTCAAGTGTTGTTGTTAAAAATAAAACACGTAAAGAAGATACTATCGTCGTTAAAGAGAGAACACGTAGAGGAGATGCTGTCAAGTGTTGTTGTCAAAGAGAAAATACGTAGAGAATATACTGTCAAGTGATGTTGTTTTAGAGAAAGCACATAGAGGAGATACTGTCAACTGTTGTTGTTAAAGAGAAAACATGTAGAAAAGATACTGTCAAGTGTTGTTGCTAAAGAGAAAACACGTAGAGGAGATACTGTCAAGTGTTGTTAAAGAGAAAACACGTAAAGAAGATACTGTCGTCGTTAAAGAGAGAACACGTAGAGGAGATGCTGTCAAGTGTTGTTGTTAAAGAGAAAATACGTAGAGAATATACTGTCAAATGATGTTGTTTTAGAGAAAGCACATAGAGGAGATACTGTCAACTGTTGTTGTTAAAGAGAAAACATGTAGAAAAAATACTGTCAAGTGTTGTTGTTAAAGAGAAAACACGTAGAGAAGATACTGTCAAGTGTTGTTGTTAAAGAGAAAACACGTAGAGGAGATACTGTCAAGTGTTGTTGTTAAAGAGAAAACATGTAGAAAAGATACTGTCAAGTGTTGTGGTTAAAGAGAAAACACTAGAAAGGATACTGTCAAGCGTTGTTGTTAAAGAGAAAGCACGTAAAGGAGTCGCTGCTTTATCTTGTTTTTTCATATAAAACGACAGTCACAGTCTACATGCAGGCAGTTGCACTCGCTTTTTAACAGAGCGAAGCCTGAGTGTTGCCAATCGGCTTTTACAAGAATGAAAGATAATAACAAAGAAATAATTTATGCCAAGTAATTCATAAATATGTTTATGAAGAGTGTATAGCATTATGACATTAGTAAATCTCACAAAGTGAGCTGTCAGAAACAGTTTTACAACCAGTTTTGTCTTGGACAGATGATAATAACCTTCTACAAGTGTTTCATAGTACTATCAAGATAAAGAAAGCATTGTATTGCATGTCAGAGAAGTGTCATTCCTTGAATATAGCAAAGACACTAACAACGATATAGACATCTTTATTGCTCTGTTGAATGTGAAGACTATTATCAGTCTTTGTATTCCAAACACACCGACTAGCAAGCGCCATAGCATGCTCTTGGTTTTGCCCAATATCAACGGTCACTATGATTTTGTGACGATTACAGCCAAGGATCTTCATCTTGTTCTTCACCATGTCTAGAAAAAAAAGTTGCAATGTTCAATGACTTCAGAAAAACTTGTGTTGCTATTTTAAGACTCAAAATTTGTTGTTCATAAAACCAGTCTGGTATGTGAAACTTATGTAAATTAGTACTGCGAGCAACAAGCGTACATGTATGTGGCGCCTATTCATGAAGGAATTTTGACAATAAATCACTGGGGTCACTTTCTCTCAAATAATGCTGAAGTTACATAATAACCTAGCCAAGTCAAATTCAACCGAGTCAGAGAGTGGTTCTTAATATCAGTGTGACATTTTTGTCGGCCTCCAAACAGAGTAAAATATTTTGCAAATATAGGATGTGTAGACAACTCTTGTTAAGTGCAGATATCTATCAGATCATATTATATGCATGACAGTATGATGTCACCATGATGTTATCATGATGTCACCATGACGTTCTGTGATGTCACCGTGATGTAACTGTGATGTCACCGTGATGTAACTGTGATGTTACCATGATGTTATCATGATGTCACCATGATGTCACCATGATGTTACTATTCTATGGGATTGACCTTGTTGGGTGTTTCACCATTACAGAAACAGTTGAACAGAGAGCTAAAGTAAAAGCTTTTTACAAAAATCTCTTCTCCCCTCCAACCAATATATTTCTCTGTTGAGCTGAACAAGTTTACAGAGCATGACGCAACCTCATTGTACAATAGGCCTTACTACAGCTACTAGCAGCTGCGTACAAGTAATGGTAACACATTTTAATATTTTTACTATAAATATACTGCTACCAGTGATACTAACAAAATTAATTTACAAGTTTTTTTCTGTCATTCATAAAGACGATTGAACGACAGCAAGAGGTGAGTGCAGTTCGTGATGGAAAACTTATTACTCATTTACAAGCAAGCATCTAAAATTGGAGGTTTAAACCAGAAAGCAGAAGTCAAGCTAAAAGGTGGAGTGTTTGCTTTCAATGAAATCTATAATCGTTCAATCAATAATCATCAATAACTAGTTAAATGAAATAAGTGCGGAAGAGTCACCTGCGAGAACTAGACACTGCCTCGAGCAAGTCTTGGGGTTATACGTCAGGTCTGATGAGTAGACGCTGAGAATATCTTCTATAAGAGGCCGAGCTTTCCACCAGTGAAACTCTTCTTCTTCCTTCGGCATCAACCTGGCAGCATGAATAAATGCTAGCTAGCAGACAGCGCGGTCAGATCTGTCAGATCTAGAATCAACTAGCATTGTAGTATTCTATAAATTGACTCTACACTTAGTAGTCCAAAGGGAAACTTTACTGCCTACGCTTAGTAGTCCAAAGTGAATCTTGACTGTCTATGCTAGTTAGTAGTTTAAAGTGAAACTTGTCTGTCTACGTTTAGCAGTCCAAAGTGAAACTTGACTGTCTATGCTTAGTAGTACAAAGTAGAACTTGACTGCCTGACAGCAAGTGTAGATGGCTATACTTGAAGCCATCTCAAGAACATCTTTGAGCATGGTCTGATATGGTCTAGGAATTTCTGGCGGAGGACGATTTGGCTAAGCCTTTTGGCACCCGACTTTTGAACACTGCTATTTTTACATCAAGAAAATTATTTATGCTTATATGTAGTAAATTAATACGCAGTGATAATAACAAGAATATACCAAAAACATAATTTTATTCATTAAACTTCACATACATTTTTCTTTAAAATGCATGAAAAAGTGAACTGACATTTTATTTAGGTTTCTTGTTCGGTTCAGTGTATTTCACTCCTTCAGTTCAGTATTTCACTCGTTCAGTTCAGTATTTCACTCGTTCAGTTCAGTATTTCACTCGTTCAATTCAGTATTTCACTCGTTCAGTTCAGTATTTCACTCGTTCAGTTCAATATTTCACTCGTTCAGTTCAGTATTTCACTCTTTCAGTTCAGTATTTCACTCGTTCAGTTCAGTATTTCACTCGTTCAGTTCAGTATTTCACTCGTTCAGTTCAGTATCTCACTCGTTCAGTTCAGTATTTCACTCGTTCAGTTCAGTATCTCACTCGTTCAGTTCAATATTTCACTCGTTCAGTTCAGTATTTAACTCTTTCAGTTCAGTATTTCACTCGTTCAGTTCAGTATTTCACTCGTTCAGTTCGGTATTTCACTCGTTCAGTTCAGTATTTCACTCGTTCAGTTCAGTATCTCACTCGTTCAGTTCAGTATTTCACTCGTTCAGTTCAGTATCTCACTCGTTCAGTTCAATATTTCACTCGTTCAGTTCAGTATTTCACTCTTTCAGTTCAGTATTTCAGTCGTTCAGTTGAGTATTTCACTCGTTCAGTTCAGTATTTCACTCATTCAGTTCAGTATTTCACTCGTTCAGTTCAGTATTTCACTCGTTCAGTTCAGCATTTCACTCGTTCAGTTCAGTATCTCACTCGTTCAGTTCAATATTTCACTCGTTAAGTTCAGTATTTCACTCGTTCAGTTCAGTATTTCACTCGTTCAGTTCAGTATTTCACTCGTTCAGCTCAGTATTTCACTCGTTCAGTTTAGTATTTCACTCGTTCAGTTCAGTATTTCACTCTTTCAGTTCAGTATTTCACTCGTTCAGCTCAGTATTTCACTCATTCAGTATTTCACTCATTCAGTTCAGTATTTCACTCGTTCAGCTCAGTATTTCACTCGTTCAGTTCAGTATTTCACTCGTTCAGTTCAATATTTCACTCGTTCAGTTCAGTATTTCACTCGTTAAGTTCAGTATTTCACTCGTTCAGTTCAGTATTTCACTCGTTCAGTTCAGTATTTCACTCGTTCAGCTCAGTATTTCACTCGTTCAGTTTAGTATTTCACTCGTTCAGCTCAGTATTTCACTCGTTAAGTTCAGTATTTCACTCGTTCAGTTCAATATTTCACTCGTTCAGTTCAGTATCTCACTCGTTCAGTTCAATATTTCACTCGTTAAGTTCAGTATTTCACTCATTCAGTTCAGTATTTCACTCGACATTTTATTGCACATTTTGCTCATACTTTCAATTGATGCAGCTGATGATCCGTGGCCATGCTGACTTATTTCATTAATCACTTCGTCATCTTTAGTGCAAATTCTTCCTTTATACAAATTTCTACGTTCACATTACCAAATTTGATCTACGTCTGTCAAATACATAAATGGAGCAATTATTTACAAAGTTTTCCTTTCCTCTCCTACTTAAAATTTGTTAAGCCATAAATCCCAATGAAAAATGGAATAATTCTGAACTTTTAACCCGCAACAAAATGGCCAGCCAGAAGCCCAAAAAGTGTGCACCAAAACATCCCACTTCGGGTCCGATATGCTTTCAAAGAACTAGATATATAGTTTAAAGCAAAGTCACAACTGATATAGCAGATACATCCAATGACTCGCGATTAGTCGTGCTCAAAAATCTGTTCATTCAATGACTGTTTGATCACACGTTACATTATGGCTGTTGTGTTTCTCCCCTCCCTCCCTCCCTCCCCCTCTCCCTCTCCCACTGTCCCCCTCTCCCCCTCTCCCTCTCTCCCCCTCTCTCTCTCTGATAGGTTGGAGGTTATATTACTTACTGATAGGTTGGAGGTAGTATTACTTACTGATAGGTTGGAGGTAGTATTACTTACTGATAAGTTGAAGGTAGTATTACTTACTGATAGGTTGGAGGTAGTAATACTTGCTGATAGGTCGGAGGTAGTATTACTTGCTGATAGGTTGGAGGTAATATTACTTACTGATAGGTTGGAGGTAGTATTACTTATTGATAGGTTGAAGGTAGTATTACCTACTGATAGGTTGGAGGTAGTATTACTTACTGATAGATTGGAGGAAGTATTACTTGCTGATAGGTTGGAGGTAGTATTACTTGCTGATAGGTTGGAGGTAGTATTACTTACTGATAGGTTGGAGGTAGTATTACTTACTGATAGGTTGGAGGTAGTATTATTTACTGATAGGTTGGAGGCAGTATTACTTACTGATAGGTTGGAGGTAGTATTACCTATACCCAAGTTAGGAACTAGACCCTTATTTATGGGTAAGTTGAAGAAGGAATTATTCAGTGAAAGGTTGGTAGTGCTTGCTAGTCAGTAGAATACTAGAGGTAAGATTACTTACTGTGCTGAAGGAGGCGGCAGAGTTACTCACCGATATGTTGGGGGGAGGGTCTTATGAGGCTCAGGAGTTGGGTCAAACCTTCTAGAATTGCTACTCATGTTGCTCATAATTGACATGCGTCTGTTGACCCCCCACTTGCTTCGAAGAGGCAGTTCTGAACCAGATCGAGGGCCTGAGTCTTTCCGTTTTGCAGGTTCTTTGCCCAGTTGCACACTCTTCCTCCTGGATGAATGAAACAGCGACAGGAAGCAGCTTCTAGTAAAAGCGTATTTTATTGCTAATGATATAGGAGCTAAACAAACCAATTCTTAGAAAGTTTACAGATACAGTATACTGCCAGATATAAATTTGTAATAAATAATTATCAAATAAATAAGTGAACAATAAAACGAAATAAATGCATAGCTCTAAATCGGCTCGCTGTCAGCCTTTTTGGCATTTCGCGAGTGAAGATTCAGGCTGAAGAGAGATTCAGGCTATAGCAACATTATTAGAAGTCTCAGGTAACGGGCTTTCTGACAAGTGCAAGAGTGCCCTTGCTGTCATAGTTGTGCAGAGTTGAAGACAAACGCAGAAACTTGTGGTTCGAAGTCAAACGTGTTGTAGGTAAGTATTATTTTTTCAAATTATATGTTAAAAAATCCGCAAAAAGCTTCATGTAACACCAATAAATATAATTCCTCATAGCTAGACAAACCGTAAGAGAAGCCTTCACAATCTTTGAGATCCTAAGAGCAGTTCAACTAGATTTGGTAATTGATTTGTATAATACTGCCTCAATACTTACGATACAACTAAGTATAAAGTGTTCATACAGAGCCCTGAGCTGAGCCCTGGGGTAAGCCCTAGGATGTACCCTGGAGTGAACCCTGGGGTGAGCCCTAGAGTGAACCCTAGAGTGACAGAGTGAGAAACCTTGTAAAGAGAAGGAGTAAACTGATCAGACAGCCTTTAATAAACGTGAGCGTAAACATGCTCTTGTATATGCTGGTGCTAGGGAAAACATTTTTACCAAATATTTGCTTAGCTAATCCCGACAGCACTTGAAATAGCTTTCCGCAAGCTGTCAAGCCAGTCGCAATCTAATAACGTAAAAACAATATCCATTGGCAGCTGCAACATAATATATACAATAATATAGTTTGGACGTCAGGTAGTTTTGTTAATCCTGCCAAAATAGAAATAGAACTTTCAAATGTAATGGCTCTGCTTTTAATGCCGTCGGAAGTGGAGTTTTCTCTTTCAGTACTTTTATTCACAAGCTTACAAATAGTGTTGGCCGAGTAACCCCTTTATGAAGTTACTTCATGTTGGCAGTCCAAAATTATAGGTCACGTTCTTCTGTATAGGCCTATGTAGCTTACTGGAGCTCTATGAACACTTGTGCTCATTATGACCAATTCTATGAACTACTATTACTCTGCTAAGGTCTATGTGGGGTTTCTAATCATTGATTTTAGCTAAACTTTTCATGGTAGAGGTAGAGGTAGGTAAAGGTAGGTTGTTTATTACGCCTTCATTATTCATTATGACTTTAAAATGGAGTTGTCTGCACTATCTATGAAAATGGCTCACACAGCTGATGTTGTCATCTTTTGAAGGTCAATCCAAGGTTATATTCTATAAACATTCTCATTCTTCCTGATCAGCTTTATTCAAGTAGCAACAGATTCAGATGACACTGTTACTCTACTGAATTTACATGTGAATACGACATTTGTTAGGATAGGTGAGTGATGGGAAAAAGCAACAAGATTTGAATAACGTTTATCCAAAAAAAATCGTGCTGTGATATGACTTTCGTTTTACATTTGTATTAACAGACTAGCCGAATGTCCGGCGTTGCTTGAGTATTAAAACAGCTTATAAACAATGACAGGATATTTAGTTGCCTGCCGCTTGCCATTAGCCTGGCACATTGCCAACAACTGATTTGCTAGTAGAATACAACCTAAGTTTAAAACTTGGCTCATGTATTTCATGCCGACTTGTGCCGAGGCAGTCTGGTGCACCATGAGAGATCATCATGTGTAATAACTATCCGAATAGTTATTACACATGATGTTGCAAGGTAGTCATTTGGCACTGACGGTGAATCATCTGGCAGCTAAGCCAAATGCCTGAGTTTGAACCTAGTGTGATGCAACCTGTTTTTCATCACCCAACTGTGGCGACGGATGATCACTGCTCTTATTATAGCCAAAATTTAAATGCGTTACTTACATGTACATTACTTACATGTTCACTAGAAATTCTCCTGTCATACAGCCCATGACCAAAGTGATATTGGAAAAAAGAAAGGGTACTGCTGGTTGAGAAATGCAATATTAGCAGTCAAATGGCACTGCAGTGCAATAGGAGAACTGCAATGGTAGCTGCAATGTACTGGTGTTAATATGTACAACAAACAGCAATAATGAAAGAAAAAGATTATGTGTTTATATATCTCCCCTGTAATAGGAGAAATGCAATATTAGATGTATGGCAAGCTGCTGTGTAATATACACAGTTGTGTTGAATGTAGAATGGTTTTGACAGCGATCTGTAACCAAAGTGAAGAAATTTGTCATGATCACAGAAACCACTGTTAAGTCGGGTGAGTGAGATTTAGAGTTATCTACACTAGCAGAAGGAGAAAATTCTCAGCTATTTTACAAAAAAAATTGATTCTACATAGTTTGATTACAGCAAATCTTATGGTCAATAAACTGAATGCATGTTTACCAATAGTGCAAAAACATAGTTTTGAGAAAACTGGTATGAAAGTTTGAGAAATGAAAACCAATGCACAATTTTGTTTACATTTCAAAATGTCATAGCAACCAATATCAAGAAGTTGTGATATTTATCTAGATTTTTGTATTTATATGCAAAAAATTATGCTGAATTTAAAAATCTAAACAGATTTTAGTTGGTTGTCATAGAAATAGCTGTACATCTATAAGAAAATGTAGGCCTATTACTTAATTTTGGAGATATTTGCAGTACCGGGATATTGGGCACAGCAGTAGTATCATCAACAAAATCTTTAGAAAAATGATAATAGTAACATATTGCACACCATCGGTCACTATATACTTCTATCTTGTAAATTCGAATGATTATTCTTATAATTAAATCTTATAATAATCTTATAAAATCGAATAATTATTCTTATAATTAAATATTGTAATAATCTTATAAAAGTTGTTAGAAAAATATCATTGTCATTTCCTATACTTTCACTGCTTTGGACATCAGTTGGAATACCAAAGTACTCATTATAAGTGTCCAAATCTTCAGAGTTAACTTTAAAATTGGCAAAAAAGAACCGATTACTTTTTAGTACTTCTACGTTATTTACAGAAACCTTCGGCAATTGGGTAAGACAATAGACTGGTGAAATGTGAACGTTTTTCTCGTGAAATGCGCACGATTTAATGGTTGTACTCTCTGTCGCACGGCTTTATCGGTGTTTCGTTGACAGGCCTTAATTTTGATTAAAAAAAGCTTGTCAGGTATTAATGGCTATTTTAGGCCAAATTAATCTGTCTAGTTAAGTATTATCCGATCAGATGAGTAAGTTTTAGGATATTGTCGAGAATTTTAAAAGACTTTGTAACATAATTGAATAGGTTTATATGTGTTTTGTATCGTTATTATACTTAAACGACTCCATAGAAAAATAGTTAAATTGTTGATGAGATTTTGGTACAAAGGTTTGGGTACAGCGTTGATGAATAGTTTTCAGAACTTGTGTGCGCATATGCATTTATCAACAAGCTCCCAAACACTCGCTTCGCTCGTGTAAAGTCGTGGGATTATATATAAATAGTCATATAATTTATCATCTAGTAGAAGGGTTTATCTACATGTATGTAGCAGCTTTGATGATGATCAGATTGAGACAATAACATATCTGTGTTCACAAAGTGACCATGGACTCATACAACATCCAATCAATAAAATGGGAACATATACTAAAGAGTTGATAAAAAGTTCAAATCTAAAAAATATACCTCATACTCTCAATTGCTGATTCTTTATCTCCAGTATTAGCACTGCGTTCCTCTTCTATGACAGTACCAAGTTGACTAGCTTTGGCAGCAGTTGTACCACCGGGAGACTCCATCCCGGATCTTCTAGAACAATCGCATGACATATTAAAACGATAGCAACAGAGGGAATGTTATGCGAGTACCTGTAGAAAGTGACCACCAAGCTATATGAAATAATGCTCACTAACTTTGCTTAAAATTATTTGTCTGGTCAATATTGATCATTTGTATGAAACGCACGACAGCATTCAGAGATCTAAAAGTCTATCGAATGAATAAAAGAGCTTCAATTACATACGGCTGTGCAAATAGGCTCAGCATCACCAACCTGTCAACGCACGCGAATCAAAGACAGCCAGTTTCAAGTTAACAGCTAAACTGTAACTTGTTTACAGTGTTTCATAGGTAGGCAAGGAGAAGTGAAAAAAGGATTTGTATATTGTAAAGCAATACTTTAATTGTTAGTGTAGATAAAAACTGATACATAATGGTAATAAAAAAAGGTGTAGAAAAAGGTAATGTAGATAGATATGGTATTGAAGGGTTATGAGAGAGCAAATAAATATAGGGTAAATATGTGCTAATATATCAGGGAAAACAATTAAATATAGTCGAAGTAGATAGATATGGCAGATAACTAGAGGGCTATCCGCTATACCCGCTATCTCTCTCAGTATATCACAAACCAAAACTGCGCTAGCAATAATAATAATCACTAAATTATAAGTACGTTATAAAACAATAAAACCTAGATTATGAAACCTACCCAAGGCTTACTTACCTTATAATTTACACCAGGGTGAAAATGGTTAAATGCTGGTGTCGACTGAAATGCGTGCCGAGGCAGCTGTACTATGTCTTTACAGGCAGCGTTGCTAAGCGGGCAGCCTGTAGTCACGGATAAAGTCATTACTAAACTTAAAGAGAGAGCTGAATATACATAGCATTGTACAAATTGCTTAACTAATTATACCTGATGGCAGACAGTATAAAAGAACTGCTAAGACTCTGCCGGTGCAAACATAATATGCTTTTATTCCATTCCATGCTTAACAATATGCAATAAAGTTTCATTCGATAGATAGTTGTGAACAAAAGTACTTCACTGTATCCTGTGTCTTAAATGCTAATGGTATAGTAGCAGTAGTGGTATATATGGTAGCAACAGTGGTATATATAGTAGTAATAGTGGTATATATGGTAGCAACAGTGGTATATAAAGTAGCAATAGTAGTATTTGTCATAATAACTTCGAAATTAATAACTTCTAGGAAAAAGTACATTTGTAATGATGCTGTTCTGACTAACAAAGCGAAATGCGATACATTCTTACAATGAGAACAAGATCATATAAGGCAGGGCACAATTATAATGCTGACAACAATAAGTTGAAGCTACATAACACAAAAGTGAATTACTAAACATGCTTAATAAACACAAATAGGAAAGGACTGATTTTTAGAGATTTGGAATAGTTGGGCAGAAAATGCAATCAGCATACAGTGTGTCTATTGACTTCAATAGACTAGGCATTCAGCATACAGTGAGTCTAATGACATCGATAGACTACACATTCGGTATACAGTGTGTCTAATGATTTCAGTAGACTACGCAATCAGCAAACAGTGTGTCTAACAACTTCAATAGACTACGCATTCAGCACACAGTGTGTCTAATGACTTCAATAGACTACACATTCGGCATACAGTGTGTCTAATGACTTCAATAGACTACGCGTTTAGCATACAGTGTGTCTAATGACTTCAATAGACTACGCATGCAGCATACAGTGTGTCTAATGACTTCAATAGACTACGCATTCGGCATACAGTGTGTCTAATGATTTCAATAGACTACGCATTCGGCATACAGTGTGTCTAATGACTTCAATAGACTACGCATTCGGTATACAGTGTGTCTAATGACTTCAATAGACTACGCATTCGGCATACAGTGTGTCTAATGACTTCAATAGACTACACATTCGGCATACAGTGTGTCTAATGATTTCAATAGACTACGCATTCAGCATACAGTGTGTCTAATGACTTCAATAGACTATGCATTCAGCATACAGTGTGTCTAATGATTTCAGTAGACTACGCATTTGGCATACAGTGATCTAATGACTTCAAGAGACTAAGCATTCGGCATACAGTGTGTCTAACGACTTCAATAGACTACGCATGCAGCATACAGTGTGTCTAATAATTTCAATAGACTACGCATTCGGCATACAGTGTGTCTAATGATTTCAATAGACTACGCATTCGGCATACAGTGTGTCTAATGACTTCAATAGACTACGCATTCGGCATACAGTGTGTCTAATGACTTCAATAGACTACGCATTCGGCATACAGTGTGTCTAATGACTTCAATAGACTACACATTCGGCATACAGTGTGCCTAAGGACTTCAATAGACTACGCATTCAGGAAACAGCACATTCCATATACAGTATTTAATGACTTCAATAGACAACAGGTTCAAGATACAATATACTTAATGAGTTCAGCAGACAAAACACTCCATACAGTCTAACGATTTCAAATTTATTTTATATCATCTCAAACAAGTCTCATTTACATTATACTCGGTCAATTCCTGCTGATAACTACTTTTTCAACAACCAACAGTACTTTTTCTTTTTTCCATTATTATTTTGGTCGTGGGCTGTATGACAGTAGAATTTCTAGTTTTAGAAAACTCTCTGCAATATTTGAAAGTAGTATTTGAAGTATTTGGTGGATGAGCCAACTTGGATGATCAATAAACATCCTTATTTTCTTACTTTCTATCTATCTTAAATTATCAAAAGATTGAGTCCTACCTTGACATAAGTTGCATACACCTTACACATACCTCGACATAAGTTGCATACACCTTACACATACCTCGACATAAGTTGCATACACCTTACACATACCTCGACATAAGTTGCATGCACTACCACATAAGACCTTGACAACAGTTGCATAACAGATTTTATTGATCATTGAGCAAACACTTATAGAATTGAGTTGTTAATTATTATTGTACACTAAAAGTTTTCTCTAGACAGATATCACGCATTTGCTTCTTTTAATAACTTGTAACAAATATTCTGTGGTTTATCCGTAATATAGCAAAAATATACTAATACAGATCCCTGATTTCCTATTAATTAGTGTTCATAGATGTATCTACATACTTGTTCTTAATAATAGATAGTTCCAGATTTAAGTTTAATCAATAATAGATTTATTGTATAGTTCTTCATCTAAGTGCAGACGACAGAACTCTGCGATCGAAGGTGAATAATCTCAGTTGTGTGACCATAACAAGAGGATAACTCCAACATATAAGTGTATACATAGGTAGGGTATATCGTATTAGAGTTACTTTACTGAACACTACAATACATATTTTGCTGACTCCATACATGTAACTTCTAGTTACAGCCAAATTTAATGCAGGTTTTGAACCCTGAGATCATTAGTGCAATGTATCGCATCACGGAGCAAAGCTAGGTCACATATGTACAATTAGGCGATAAAAGCAAACCAATATACGGGCTAGGCAGTACCTGATTAGAACTTTTATCTGTTCTCCATTCTGTCTACTGAATTCTGTAGACTGAAACTCCTGCTTCTACATTCTTACGAAATGCAATGATCTTGAACTATAATGGAGTTTGAGAGATCTACACAAGAATGCTAAATGGGTAGGTTAACTGAATTATAACGAGAAAGCATATAATGCAACGTCTATCATAGAACCATTAGTATAAACTGTCAATAATACAGTGAATATGTTGGGAATATCATGATTAATAGAACTAGGTGAATAATCAAAGAGCAATTTGGGACATTTTTCAATGTTTGATTGTTCGCCAAACTGGAAGAACAGGCTAACTATGCTATCAAGCTATTAACTAAAAACAGCTACAAAATTCACAGAAGTTTGTTGCTGAGTTGCCCAAACTGTCAGCAAGCTGTATGCTTACGTTTATACTGGGAATAAGACTTTGCCAGAAGGATTTAAACTGAGAATGAATGGTGAACACGGCAAGTGTCATGTGCTCACTGAGCAGAGACAAGTTTGAAAAAAAAAGTTTAGATGTATGTGTGTATATGTGTGTGTGCGTGTGTGTGAGCATGTATGTGTGTATGCGTGTGTGGTGCATGCGTATGTATTTACATGTGTGTGTATGCGTGTATGTATGTGTGTGTGTGTGAATATATGTATGTGTATATGTATTTGTGTATGTATGTGCATATGTATGTATGGTTTTTTATTGATATTCATCAACAAAATGAAGATTTTTCAAAACACGCGAAAAAAGAAAACAAAATGAAAAGACAGAAATCCGCAATTATTGAGTGAGTTGATTTTTACAGGTTGGTTTTAAAATTTTTTAAAAGTTGGTAATCTAATAGTATCGCAGAAAAGTTAGGATAGGGTATTGTAGGTTGTAGTAACAGGAAAATCATAAATTGAAACATATTATGGTAGATGTAGTATGTTGCAATATGAAATAGGAAGCGATGTTTGTCATGTGTGTGGAAAAATAAAAACAAACATTTTGGACAAAGTTCAAGCAGAACTTGGAAACCTGTAACACAAATGCAAAAACGAGCAAGTTCAGGATGAGGCAACTTTGTGATCTGTAAGTTGGAATGCGTGCTTGGTAGTTCACAGGTTTTAGTATAGATTTCTGTAAGAGGAATATCTCTTGCTGCTGTAGGTATTGTGAGACAGGAAGTCTGATCAACTGACCATCTGATCAACGCCACTGATCAGATGACAATGCACATATTGAAAGTAAAACAACGGTGTCTTTCTGTTTATGATATTTCTGCATTACCTTGAAAAAAACACGTTTGATGAATTATGTTTCGAACCATATAAGATCATCGCTTATTGATGAAGCTGAGTAGGTTTGTTGATCTCCTCCGTGACAGAATGTAAGTATTAGCCAGAGTAAATTGAAGGGTACAGTATCCATATTGAGACGACTGATCAATCTCCTCCGTGACAGAATGTAAGTATCAGCCAGAGTAAATTGAAGGGTACAATATCCATATTGAGACGATTGATCAATCTCCTCAGTGACAGAATGTAAGTATCAGCCAGAGTAAATTGAAGGGTACAGTATCCATATTGAGACGACTGATCAATCTCCTCAGTGACAGAATGTAAGTATCAGCCAGAGTAAATTGAAGGGTACAGTATCCATATTGAGACGACTGATCAATCACCTCCGTGACAGAATGTAAGTATCAGCCAGAGTAAATTGAAGGGTACAGTATCCATATTGAGACAACTGATCAATCTCCTCTGTGACAGAATGTAAGTATCAGCCAGAGTAAATTGAAGGGTACAGTATCCATATTGAGATGACTGATCAATCTCCTCCGTGACAGAATGTAAGTATCAGCCAGAGTAAATTGAAGGGTAAAATATCCATATTGAGATGACTGATCAATCTCCTCCGTGACAGAATGTAAGTATCAGCCAGAGTAAATTTGAAGGGTACAGTATCCATATTGAGATGACTGATCAATCTCCTCAGTGACAGAATGTAAGTATTAGCCAGAGTAAATTGAAGGGTACAGTATCCATATTGAGACGATTGATCAATCTCCTCCGTGACAGAATGTAAGTATCAGCCAGAGTAAATTGAAGGGTAAAGTATCCATATTGAGACGACTGATCAATCACCTCTGTGACAGAATGTAAGTATCAGCCAGAGTAAATTGAAGGGTACAGTATCCATATTGAGATGACTGATCAAGCTCCTCCGTGACAGAATGTAAGTATCAGCCAGAGTAAATTGAAGGGTACAGTATCCATAATGAGACGACTGATCAATCTCCTCCGTGACAGAATGTAAGTATCAGCCAGAGTAAATTGAAGGGTTCAGTATCCATATTGAGACGACTGATCAATCACCTCCGTGACAGAATGTAAGTATCAGCCAGAGTAAATTGAAGGGTACAGTATCCATATTGAGACAACTGATCAATCTCCTCTGTGACAGAATGTAAGTATCAGCCAGAGTAAATTGAAGGGTACAGTATCCATATTGAGATGACTGATCAATCTCCTCCGTGACAGAATGTAAGTATCAGCCAGAGTAAATTGAAGGGTAAAATATCCATATTGAGATGACTGATCAATCTCCTCCGTGACAGAATGTAAGTATCAGCCAGAGTAAATTGAAGGGTACAGTATCCATATTGAGATGACTGATCAATCTCCTCAGTGACAGAATGTAAGTATTAGCCAGAGTAAATTGAAGGGTACAGTATCCATATTGAGACGATTGATCAATCTCCTCCGTGACAGAATGTAAGTATCAGCCAGAGTAAATTGAAGGGTACAGTATCCATATTGAGACGACTGATCAACAACACAGTGCTCTTCGTAAGGTTGATTCACTGAAGAATTTGAGATCAAAATCAGACTTTTGTTTCAGTAAGGTGATGTCGTTGTGTATTGAACAATAACACTGTCATCAGTATAAGCATACACAACACACAATAAGGGTGTTGTAAGAAAGCCATTTATGTGTATTAAAACATGTGTATTAACATAGCCAATTGTATATACATGTACTAGCTGTATTACCCGCCTACAAGAACAAGTTCACGTGCAGCATAAGGTTTATTGAGAGTTGTCTTTCATACTCTAAAAAACTCCAAATATGCAGTCTACTGAAATCGCAGTATATACATGTATGTTACATGATAGCAAATATTATGTTATCAATTGTAGTATATACATGTATGTTACATGATAGCAAATATTATGTTATCAATTGTAGTATATACATGTATGTTACATGATAGCAAATATTATGTTATCAATTGTAGTATATACATGTATGTTACATGATAGCATATATTATGCTATCAATTGTAGTATATACATGTACATGTATGTTACATGATAGCAAATATTAAATTATCAATTGTAGTATATACATGTATGTTACATGATAGCAAATATTATGTTAACCATTTATTACCATACTGTTTTAAGACTGGCATTTATATATTTTTCTCGAAATTTGTATATCTGTTATCTATAGCTATTAAAATCTTGGAATTTAAAATTCTGCATTATGATGGATTTGAACTCACATGGATTGCAACCGCAAGTTTAAATCCACGCACTCTACCCCTGAGCCATACACGGCATACTGATCAGAGGAGCTATTATATAATGTATACCGTATGTACACGCTAAATTATTGTTATTATTTAAACTCTATGAATTCTATTAACTCTATGAAACACGATACTTTTTCGTGTTTTCTTGAACTCCTATTTTTGGTTTTCGTAAAGTTCAATTGCTATATCCACGGTCAAGGCCAATTCTTTTCACGCGGATAATCGTGTTATCTCCGTAGGAAGAGTCTCGAAATTCTTTTTCTTTTCGGTAAGACAAAGACAGTGCGGATATCTCATTTTTACATTTGCACCAGTATCGAAAGGTACCAGTATCGTCACGATCAAAGTTTTGATGAATAGATTTTGGTGGAACAGTAACCTTTTTTATACACACACACTTCTATGCAAGAATTGTTATTACTAATTCAACATATTCAGGATTTTTATTTTGTTTTCTCACGTCATATTAATTGTATCATTACCGAATCATTTTTTATTGTAATCGTAGCAAAACAAACTTAATTTAGCTACTGCTTGATAATTATTTCGAATTTATACCTAAACCCTTTTAGAGTTGTTTTACTTATTTTATTTATCCGACCGGCACAAAAATTCTCCTCATGATATGAAGTTTGAAAGATGCAGTTGTTTGACAAAGTTTGAAAACTTTTACAGTTGTTTTTGTTTTCCCTCTTAATTTATTTCGATTACACAAAAATTTTCTCACGATATGTAGATTAAAAATTAGAATAGCAAATTTTGTTATATGTTAAATACAAATCAAGTTTCTGTGCTAAGACTTTTTTATTCTCCGGTAATCTAGTTAGTGTTACTAAATAAATATTAAAAAAAATTGTTAGTACTTGTACTATGTGGCTAGTTAGTGCAGCCAATCAACTGCGGATTTTTTCCTTGGTTTACTAGATAACCTTTCAGTTGTGCGATTGCTGGGTTTGCTACTGTTTGCTACTGCTTTGCGCTGTGAGCTATAGTACTGGTAAAGACACTGCGCTCTTTACCTATAATTATAGCACTGCTTGATTGTCCAAGGGAAAGCGGCATATCAAATTCTTGTCACTGTTTTCGACTTATGCATTGTGATATCAGCCATCGTATCATAGCTGCATTCACTAAAACTAAAAGTGCTACTGACCGAACATCAAGAATTATTGTGATTGGCTTACTAAGGTGTAAAAGTTGGGAGAATGCACCCACAAGTCTGTTTATCGGCTCCCCCTTGAGTCTGTTTATCGGCTCGCCGGCGAGTCTGTTTATTAGCTTGCCCTCTAGTCTTCCACGCCGTGGATGTTTTGGATGGGATTGGATTGGGCACTTGGGGCAGGTTTTGTTGACTAATGGGATGTGACTTTCTGGTGTACTGACACATTTTAAACTCTTACTGCCTTGAACCATCCACTCAGCGTGCTCAGTCAGTTTGGAATATTCAGTTAGACAACAAGCATTTTGCTGTCTGTCGAAAATGTGTTCGAGTAAATATTTTACCTTACAGTGCAATCCATTCTATGGTTATTTTGAGAGTCAAGATTTAATAGTAAAGGAGCCAAAGGTTAGTAGTGCATGTCTCTTTACATTTTATTATATTTTAACTGCATACACTCCTCTAAATTTTCGCTTGTATTGAATGTTCTTTTAAAAGTTTTACATGTGTGATTTTACATTAGAGTGATTTTTGCTATGTAATTTTAGACTTCACGGTGATGCTGGTGTGGTGTTAGCATCAGCAAAATTGTGAAATAAAGTACCACACACTCATCAGTAAAGATCCAAGCCTTCCTAGCTGCGAACAGTTTACTAGTTAGTCAAAGTCTAGCAAACACCAATTCGCTATAATTGCTTATTTTGTAACATAAATAGTGTGTTGGTATATTTTTCAGGTGTCGTAGTGTAGGAGACATGTAGGCCATATAAGATGGGAGTGGAAAAAAGTATAGTTATATAGTCTGGCAGTATCAAAGTTCATAAGATGACGAATGTTATAAAATAAACGTAGGTTAGATGATATTTTATGTGAAATGAATGAGATGTGGTCCAGCTATGATAAAGAGTCATTGATGATAAAATCAATTAGCATAAAAGTAGATTGTCTTGTTAGGGTACTGTTGAACATAGAAATTGTCAGAGGGAAATTCAATAGTGAATTTACTAAGCTGTAGTGAGATTTTGAGATGTTAACAGACATTTGATTTGTCAGGCACCACTGTTGGATAAGTGTTAGGTCTGCATTTATTTTGGATTGGAGGCATGCCGGCTCAGTTTCAGATATAGAGAATGAGGTATCATCAGCATCAGCATGTGTGTTGTGGAGTGGTAACTTAAAGGTTGACTTGCAACAAAATTTACTTTACAGTTATTTGGTATCAAAAGATTCACCATGTCTTACTCTGTTGTGTTGTAGGTGCAAAATATGTGGGAATGTAACTACAAGCTCTTAAATACTCGAAAACGAAAAGCCGCCGTAGATTGGAATCTGTTTATTTCTCTAACGTAGTCATGCCAGCTTGGTTATTGTCTTGTCACATGATGTTCTCACGTGAATTGAAAGGCCAATAAAAAGCTCAATATAAAACTTATCGTAGCACTAGTTTATGACAAACACTTCGGGTTTTACCGAAGACCCTGTATCAAATATAGATGCTCGCTACTTTACAGGTTTGTTTCGGCTTGGACTAATCGTCAAGTCATAATCTGATCATGTGACCCAATACTTTAACCATTTAAATGCGATTAACCATTCGTTTTTGAGCTTTTAGGAGCTTGTAATCACATTCCCACATATTTTGCACCTACAACACAACAGAGTAAGACATGGTGAAACTTTTGATATCAAATAGCTGTAATGTGAATTTTGTTGCCAGTCAACCTTTAAGCAAATAATTTATGAAAATTTGAAACAGTGTGGGTGAAAGAATTGAACTTTGTGGAACGCTAGTAACTATAGGAAGAGCATCTGAGCAGACACTTTTTATTTTCACGTATTGGTGCCGTCCATTCAGGTATGACCTGATGGTGTCAAAAACTTTACCAGTTATTCCTATGTTTGCAAGTTTTTAAATAAAAATATTATGATTAACCATGTCAAAAATATTTTAAAAATCATGAAAGATAATGACAAAAATATTGTTGTTTTTGACTAGGTTTGAGTAAGTGGAATAGAGATGATGAATGGTGGTGATGCAAGAGTGGTTTTTCTAAATCCTGACAGTACGCTGCTTTCAGTTTTGTTGCTAAGTGTATTTGAAGCGCAGTAAGTATGTCTTTCATAAATTTTAGAAAGTGCAGATATGGAACTATTATTAGATAAATTATTTTTATTTAATTATAGACCCATATCTGTACTTACTGCTATAGTTATCCCACCCTTGTATAGTGGGTAACTGTCGCCGTTTTCCATAGTTCAGTGAAAGTAGCTTTCTTAATAGCTCTATTATTGATATTTGTTAGTGGAATGATTGTGAATGGCAGTGATAGGCCTATGCGAAGAATTCGAATTGAAATATTGTCAATACCTGTAGCTTTGTCCGAACCAATGCGATGCAGTATGTATACTACTTCAGGTGGAAAATATCCATTGTTTTTTGACGTCGTCAAGTCATTTTCACATGCGTTCGTTCACAGAAAAGCCTCCATATTTGCAGAAAACGATCGTTTTACATTTATTTACTAGTACTTTTAGGTGTTGTTTTGATACTATAATAAAAAATTGCAAACAAAAGCATCATTTTGAAAATATCATTGCAAAAGCTTCGTGTTTTTAACGATAAAATTGTCTATAAAGATGGCAGACAAGGATAAAATGACGTCACGAAAAACGAAGGATAGGTGAAATATAGCCTGGGCATGGCTCTC
This sequence comes from Watersipora subatra, assembly GCF_963576615.1. Taxonomy (NCBI): domain Eukaryota; kingdom Metazoa; phylum Bryozoa; class Gymnolaemata; order Cheilostomatida; family Watersiporidae; genus Watersipora; species Watersipora subatra. The sequence continues at coordinate 32,504,515 of NC_088717.1, forward strand.
GTGGGGGATTGGGAGAGAGAGCCTGGGACACATAGCAACACGCGAGAAAGACAACTCTAAAAGTCGACTTCTGAAGTCGCTAATATCATAATCGTTATTTCCGAAGGAGTATCTCATGTGACGATCTTATTTATGATCTATGCGAGTATTATGTATTATTTTTAATCTGAATTGACAGCAAACAAACGCTGGTTAGTAAGTATGAAAGGTTGGTTGCATAATAAATCAATCACAAAAGTTATATTATTTCATATGTTCAATTCATTATGTTTTGATTTAATTATAATAAAAAAATAAATCAATTAAATAAAAAAATTCACAATAACAATACAAACATAGCAAATGAATAGCAATAGAACAACAAAAATGAATCGCAGGCTGCTAGTAAAGAAAAGTGTATCTAGTAAAAAGTTATCTCAGTTTTATTTTACTCGCGAATATTATGATTACTCGCGACAGTTATTATGAACAACTCGGACCTACCACTGCAAAACGGTGCCATCTGAAAGCAAATACTCTTTTCGAAGCTAGTAGGAAAAACTATAAATTGGTCAAAACCTGCAACAGTATGTTGTAAAGCTTGAAACTGTTCTGGTCTCAGTGTGACTATGCCTAGCTTTGATAGTAATTTTTGAATCGCTCCATTTTTATCAGTACAGGAAATGAAACTGCTAACGTTAAAACGCAAGAGAATGGTAACCTATGGTTCTTATCATTTTATTATCAAACGGGGTGTTACATAACCACTCAGCCTATCAAAAATATAGAGCTTTTTACTAGATCAAGTCACGTGACCTTTTAATTAATAATAATAGGCTTTTAATTCCGCCACATCTAATACATCGTGAGATCTGAATCTATCGACACACTTCCATTAGTATCAGTCTGAGTCATATGTAACATATGTCGCTAGTTTTGCAGAAGTTGTCTTACCTTTTTTTCGCTATGTGTCCCAGGCTCTCTCTCCCAATCTCCCACGAGAGCCATGCTCAGGCTAGGTGAAATACTATCCGAATCTTCTGAATAGGTTTGCGAAACAGGAGTTCAACTGCAATCGTTTTCGATATTTAAAGTTCTAGAAATTTTGACAACGTGTTTGTTAACTGCATTACCCAACGAGAGTTCTGGGGTATCAGTTTTTGATGACACATCTGGATTAGTGTTGTTTTTGTTAGTGTTGCCATAACTTGTCACAGCTTCTTGGTTTGCTCAGCTTTTGAGCCTGAAATTAAGTTAGGATTATAAAGTTTCTTCCTTTTACATATCCGATTTGTCGTGTAATTTCTCTGTGTTTTATATTCGTTCGATAAATGTTGACTTCTAAGTTTATCTCTGTTTTCTATATTTTTCAGAATTTCGCTGTCCAACCAGTGGGGAAGAGCTAAGGACATGACAAATCTGGTCTTGATTTTTAAGTGACACAAGATAATTGAGTTTAAAAGTAAATGAGTTAAGCATAGTCTCAACGGAAGGTGATTGGTAAATAGTTAGCCAGTCAGCTCCATTTAATTCTTTTTAAAAAGCTTTGAATTGATAAACTTTTGCAGTCAAGATATGTTAGTTTTTGACGTGTTTTAGGTACTGTAGATGAGGTGCCTAACTTATGCTTAAGATGCAAAGCTTAGATAATAATCATTCACACCAGTTTTGAGTACACCTGTTTGATGAATGTTATCTGGTTTTGTTGTGTATATGTGGCCAACAAGTGATTGAGATTTTTTCTGGACTGGCGTGTTTTGTTTGACTAACTCAACCAGATCCAGTTATTTGAAAATATTACTCCATTTGAGATTGGGAGCATTGAGATTTATATTAAGGTCACCTAAGATGATAAGTTCATGACAGATGTCTTTACAATTTGCAATTTATTTTCAAATGTATCTGACCATGTAACAGGAGAATTGGGAAGCTGGTAAACAACTGAGGTGAGAAATGGTTTCGAGTATGGTTGAGAGATCTTATAGCAATAGATTCAGGTAAAATATTATTAAGATTAGGTGACAAGATGAAGTCGATGGAAAAGTGAACGTAGGTAAAAATAACACCACCACCGTGCCTGCCTCTTCTATTCTTGCAAATCGTATTAGACATAGCTACGTTACTGAACGCTACAATAACAGTATATCGCTATAATCCCTATTGAATCGTAACTCATATCGTGTGCATAAAATAAAGAAAACTGTCCAAATTGATAAACATGGGCTGTTGGAACGTCTTAGAATGAGGTTTGCCCTAGTGGCCGGCGCCCACTATTCACGCTAAGTTATCGTTACTTACCTACTATCGCAGTCACTCTCTGATCTAACCGTAGGTTACAAACTACATAGGTATACTGTTACCACGTGATATCCTACCAACCAATAATTGTGGGGTTTCCCCAGGACATCCCTACAAACCTCCCGCCGTATTCATCACAATAGCGTCGCCAATAATTTAATTTCACATTACGGAACGCTTTCGCTCATTAACTTTCGTTTTTATCTTTCACTCTTTTGGTGAAGTATTATTACGTATCACGTAAGTATCTGCTCATTCGACATGCTTATCCCTGTCTACCCTTTTCTCAGTTTTATTAAAACATTTTCGTAAGCAACCAATCAAAGATAATCACTCTTATGCTAGTCGGTCACATGACCAACTGTACTAATATGGAGCTGAATGTTACTGTAAAATGTTCTTCAACTCACTAAAAGAGTATGAGTTTACTTGACATATTTAATAATAGTATTAAGTTGTTATTAAAAACAGATTTATTGGTAAACCCTTGACTCACACTTTTTGTCAGGCAAGCGATACCAAGACATCTTGGATCGTTGTTTGGAAGCCATCTTGATTTTGAACACATTTGTAAGTTTCAAGTTAGTTATTCGGCTTACGACGTACTCACGAGTTGCAAATCAAAACAGTTATCGTTACTAAGTTTTCACCACGTTCTTCTCATTGTGAATGTACAGTTTACATTTTGTAAACGGCATCTAACAAAAACATGTAAGAGCCCAATTACGTTTGCTTTTCCTCGCAGTGCCGCGACCTTATGACCTGAAAATCAATCGTATTTTTTGTAAAAATAGATTCATTTCGTGTATATATTCTAGAATTTCAATTTCTACTATACAAACGCCCTATCATAACCTCAATACAATTATGGTTGCTTTGATTACGTTAGCTAAAGTTGTAGTGGTTACGAACCACTACAACTTTAGCGAAGTAATCGGAGATAGAGAAGTAAGCAGAGATTTGAGGAAGAATGCCAATCTTACTTGGGCGTTATTGCATGAGGCATTGAGGGTTCGTGAAATGGCCAACAAATCGGATAGATTTTTGAGAACTGAGGGTAGAAGTAGGATACCGATTTAAAAAGTGAGGTTAAAGAATAGAGAAAGCATAATATTATTATGCTTTATTATTCATCTTGAGGTGTTGACTGATGTTCTAAAAAAAGAATCAAGGAGATTGACCAACCAGAAGCTGAGATATAGCCAGCCAAACACAGGTCTACCAAAAAACAAAAGTGTTTTGGTAATCATCAATATATGACGTATGAAATCGACTTGTGTGTCATTGGTCAATTAAGCCAACTAATGCGCTCTCCTATAACAATCACGGCGTTTTAATTGGTTTAATCCCTGAAAGTATAGAACAATCAAATTGGGCCTAACAATCATCGCTCCTAGAATTCCGAACCAGTCCCTCCGACGTGTAGATTAGTTTTAGCATAAAATAATTACACGCATCTATTATTTCGCAACATTTCGCTATCTTGCTAGTTCAGCTCAGTTTTGTTGTTCTCCTTCTTAGCTTCCCTATTCAGACTCATCTTTAGCGTTGTTCAGATTTTTTAACTATAGCTAATAAATAGAATCAATTAAATCAATCATCAATCTCGGTTATCATTTGGAATTTTCTACAAATTATATTAGTTACATCATTTATTCTATACGCAGTTATATTATTATTTTGTATAATATGCATTATGAATATTATATAAATCATAAAAAATAATCATAGATAAGATAATAGATCAATAGAAAAATCAAAGCAAAAGTTATCGTTTTCTTTTCTTATAGCAAGAGCAGCACGGTCAAGTTAGTCTTTTTAAGATTATGGCTGTAGTGAACTTCCAGTCTGTTAATAGTGACGATAATCATGAAAATCAACTGAATGCTGCAGTAGATACACAGTAGAAAAATGATGAAGGAACAAAAAGTCCCATTCCTATTTCTTATTCTAAACAAACTGCAATCGCGGATATCGCATATAGACTATACACGCGCCGTTCGTTGAACAGATGATCTTCGGAGCATATCCGTGGAGATCGAGTTAAAATTTGAAGCACAATAGTCAAAATCTGCTCTTCTGCTTTAAAAAATCATGGCGAGGGGTTGTGGGCAAATGCCTTTACCACACAATGTTTGGATGATTTTCCTGAGAAACCAGAGCTAGTATGTAAATTATTTACTATCGCGAGAAGCGTTTCACATCTCGTAGCCAAAACAATCATTATAAGTAACGGCGGTAAGGGTGCGCAACTCCGGCACATGACCATTAAGTCGATTTTATACGTCACAGTTTTCGGGATTTTCGAAGGGTTTTCCTCTGATTCTTTATTAGGTAGACCTGTGTTTGGCTGTCTATATCTCAGCTTCTAGGGGGTCAATCTCCTTGATTCTTTTTTTAGAACATCAGTCAACACCTCAAGATAACTAATAAAGCATAATAATATTATGCTTTCTCTATTCTTTAAGAGAGAAGTAGCAAAGGTATCAGAGTTTGATAGCCAAGCGCAGTACAGGAGTAATGATAGAGATAGAAGCTATTATTCAGCGGGTAGATCTTCCCCTAGAGGTAGCCCTAGGAGTACTAGAGGGTATTATGGTAGTGAGGAGCATGATACTAGTAGATATGGGACAAGAGGCCGGGAGTATAACGAGGACAGTAGGAAGTATAGAGACGATAGCAGGGAGAGGCATGTCTCTAGATATAGAGCAAATAGTAGAGAAGGCAGTGAAGATAGATTATGATATAATTGCAGACGTAGTGGCCATGAGATGAAGAGTTGTCCCTCCATTAAATGTTTTTCTTGTAGAGGGCGAGGACATGTATCCTGTTATTGTAGGAATAAAGAAGGAGATGTAGGTTATGACAGACAAGGTAGCAGCAGGAAGTCAGGAGGTAGTCGTGATAATAGCTATGAGCGATTTGGTAGCAGGGATAGTAGTAGGGAGCGGTACAGGGGCCGAGAAAGCCCCCGCTAGACAAGAGACAGGTTAGGTAGGTACAGGGACAACAGTATGGATAGACCTGTATAATGAAAGACGCGAGACGAGCCGGTATAATGAAGGGTGCCGAGATAATAGTAAGGGCGGAAGTGTTAGATTCTCTGGTTCTAGGGATAAATATGATGATGAAAGTTGACTAGGAAGGAGAATTGTACAGGTTTTAAAGGTCAATAGGGAGAACGTTGAATTTACATTTGATACTGAGGCAGAGGTGTCGACTGTAACCGAGGGGACGGCCGAAAGGTTGAACCTACGGCTAGAGGAGCCATCTACTGTCTTGGCGGGAATAGATGGTCGTAAACTAAGAGTAGTCGGTAAAGCAGGTGTTCAGTTGGAAAGTAAATATAGATTTATGGAAACAGAGGTATACGTAATGAAGGGATCTAAGGCAAACTTGTTGGGTATAACTGAGTTGAGGCAGCTGAATTTGTTGGCTGTAGTCAACGCGGTAAGCAACAGCGAGTTTGACCCAGTAAAGGAGTTTGGGGAAGTTTTTCAAGGTCTAGGCACTATGCCAGGTATTTTTAAGATTAAGTTGAAAGAAGGTATAGAGCCAGAGAGGCTGTACTTGCCTCGACCTATAGCCGCAGGTTTAAGAGAGCAGGCTAAGCAGGAGTTGGATAATACGTTGGCAAATGAAGTGATTGAACAGGTTGAAGAACCTACTGAGTGGTGCTCAGGGCTAACTATAGCGCCTAAGACAGAGGGGAAGATAAGGATGTGTGTAGATTTAACTGAACTGAACAGATCTGTCAAGCGAGAGGTTTACCCTTTGCCTAAGATTTCAGATCTGCTCAGTGAATTGTCTAAGGGAACGATGCTTTCGAAGTTAGATGAGAATTCAGGGTTTTGGCAAGTTCAGGTTGAGAAGGGGTCAAAGTCATTGACGACCTTTATCACCCCTTGGGGTAGATATAGGTTCAATCGGATGCCGTTTGGTATCTCCTCGGCTCCTAAATTTTTCCAGAGAGCAATGGAAAAGATTATTGGGGACATGAAAGGAGTAGTATGCATAATGGACGATGTCCTAGTATATGGAAGGGATGCAGATGAACACTAGTCAAGATTGAGGGAGGTACTAGGAAGAATCAGAGGTTCAGGCATAGCGTTAAGGAAGGATAAGTGCGAGTTTGGCAAAAGTGAAATTAGGTTTCTGGGCCATTTTGTTAGTGAGGCTAGCATTAATCCAGACCCATGTAAAGTAGAGGCAGTTCTAGGCTTGAAACCGCCGGTTAGTAAAACGGAGGCTAGGAGGCTCACAAGGATGGTAAATTATTTGAGCAAGTTTGGTAAAGAGTTAGCAGAGCTATGCACGCCTATCTACAATGTGTCAGGGAGTAGATCACAGTGGTATTGGGGTCCAGATCAGGAACAGGCTTTCAAGAAGGTTAAGATAGCTTTATCTAAAGCACCAGTTTTGTGTGCCTTTGATTTGAATAGGAGGCATAGGGTGTCCGCAGATGCCAGTAGAAATGCAGTAAGGACAGTATTGCTACAATTGACTGCGGGTAATGTGTGGCAGCCAGTGGAATATGCGGCGAGAAAAATGTCTGAGACAGAGGAAAGGTATGCGATGATAGAGAAGGAGGCATTGGCAATTACATGGGCATGTGAGAAGTTCGACTACTATCTAGTAGGCAGAAAGTTTGAGGTTGAGACTGACCATAAGCCACTTATTTCACTGTTAGGTGAGAAGGACTTGTCAGCCTTACCCGTCAGGGTTCAGAGGTTTAACATGAGGTTAATGAGGTATAACTACACGATATTTCATACATCCGGGGAGCAAATGTATTTGGCCGACTCTTTGAGCCGACCTAATGGCAAATTGGACAGCGAAAGTGAAATAGTTAGGAGTGAGGATGTAAATACTGCTGTAGTTAGCAGTGTGACTACCGACTAACGATAGAGTTAAGGTCGGAAATGTTGAAAGATGAAGAGGCTGCTGATGTTTGAAATTTGTTACGGAAGGTTGGCCGAGAGGTAGCAAAAGGTTGGGCAGTGAGCTTCTAAAGCTTTATAGTGCAAGGGAATGGCTTACTGTACGGGATGGTCTACTTTTCTTTAGAGACAGGGTATACATACCTAGGTCGATGAGAAAGTTGTATTTAGAGAAGTGTCATGTTGGGCACCAGGGAATTGAGAAATGTCGTCGGAGAGCTAGGTGCCACTTCTGGTGTCCAGGAGTTAGCGTAGCCCGCTGCCCAACAACCCGATTATACAACATGCCCTTTTTTGTTGTATAAATGTATGTACTCACATGTGATTGAAGCGAAGAAGGACTCCGTCTGAATCTCCCCACGCTTATATACTCGCCTTGAAACTACCGCGTCCTTGACCACTCGTAACTTCTTGTAACCTCTCGTAACTACCTGTAACTACCATGACCTCGGACATTAGCGTAGCCCGCTGCCCAACAACCCGATTATACATGCCCTTTTTCTTTTTTTCTTTTTTTCTGTATGGGCCACTAACCTTCCAGAAATACCCTTGAACTCATTCAGCGGCTCACCTTGCTGGTGGAGTTTACCTTACTCTTTAACCCTGGTCCTGGTCCATCAACACATCCTGTGTACCATCGCTCTCGAGCAACCCGGGGCTGCCGTCGTACTCGGCGGCACCACTCTCCGCACTCTCCTGATCCCCTCCACCTATCCTGTCAACTGCGCCATGTTGTATAAATGTACGTACTCACATGTGATTGAAGCGAAGAAGGACTCTGTCTGAATCTCTCCACGCTTATATACTCGTCTTGAAACTACCGCGTCCTTGACCACTCGTAACTTCTTGTAACCTCTCGTAACTACCATGACCTCGGACATTAGCGTAGCCCGCTGCCCAACAACCCGATTATACAACAACGGTAGGTTATTGGGTAGCATACCTGCCAACTCTCATGCATTGGGCGTGAGGCTCACGCAATCACCAAAAAAATGAAAATGCGTGAGATTTTTGCCTCAATTTTCACAATTTTATATATACTATCATTGATACATCAATTGCTCCAAAACCAAATCTCATGAATTGCCCCACTCTTGGGTTGGCAGGTCTGTTGGATAGTCTCTCCTACATACCTAGACTATGGCATCACCTAACATCGTAATTACCGTTTGCTTCCACCCCATTTTATCATGTTTTCTTGCCAGCATCGTTCATTGTTCATCTATGGTTATAGGGCATATTATCATTTTTACATGACAGCTTAAAGGTTGACTTGCAGCAAAATTCACCTTACAGTTATTTGATATCAAAAGATTCACCATATCTTACTCTGTTGTGTTTTAGGTGCAAAATATGTGGGAATGTGATTACAAGCTCTTGAAAGCTCCAAAACGAACAGTTAATCGCAGCCAAACAGGACCGCTGTAGTTTAGATTCTCTTTCCAAAACGGCTCGAATGTGACGTAGCTGTGGTAGATGGTTTCTGTTTACACTTTCATGCAACCTCGTTCGTCGAAATATTTTTACAAATATACTTCACGCAGTCAATAAAACCATGTCTATTGTTCTTACGCGTCTATTTTATCGTCATTGTAAGTCTGTCACTTTTAGCAGTGATATCTTATAACTTACCGTAAAAATTCATTTGTTTTTTAACCTTACTTTGAAGGAGTACATATTATTGTCTGATAATCGTGACGAGCCTGTTGGTCACCTGTGATAATTGTTGGTCACCTGTGATAAACCAAGTATTGGGTCACATGATCAAATTACGACTTGACCATTAGATCAAGCCGAAACGAAACTGTCAAATAGCGAGCATCTATATTTGATACGGGGTCTTCGGTAAAACCTGAAGTGTTTGTCATAAACTAGTGCTATGATAAGTTTATATTGAGCCTTCTATTGGCCTTTCAATTCACGTGAGAACATCATGTGACAAGACAATAACCAAACTGTAATGACTACGTCAGAGAAATAAAGAGATTCCAATCTACGGCGGCTTTTCGTTTTCGAGTTTTTAAGAGCTTGTAATCACATTTCCACATATTTGGCACCTACAACACAACAGAGCAAGACATGGTGAATATTTTGATACCAAATAGCTGTAATGTGAATTTTGTTGCAAGTCAACCTTTAATGAATATTTTTCTTTATTTATAAGTCATTCAGCACATTCTCAAATAGTTTTGTGTTAAATATGGCTATCTGTATATTGGGAACCCTGAGGCTAATCTTAATCGTTGTGTCGGACCTATTGCGCTAAAGTATTTCTGTCATTTTGTTGTTTTGGTCGTCCAAGTTTTCTAACTTCTGTCAGTATGTGCTAAGATAAGGGCTGGCGGTTGATAATTTGCACTTTTTTGTGACCATATTTTGTGAATAATAACTTTGCAAAGTATACTGTTATCTGATCTCACAACGATCGTTTTACCTCAATTGTTTTCATCCTACACTATCCCTCATTCAAAAGTTGCTTTGCTTCTACTTATGATCATTCTTTAGACCAATGATGTATTGTCCGCAAGCTTATCCGAGGCTTGTTGGAGGTCTACTAATAGAATAGATTGTCATAGAATTATTAGTTATGCTCCAAGCATGCTCATCCTTTAAACTGTACCTATATTTTGGTGAAAAAGTTTTTGTAGGGTTATACCTATACCTAGGGTTATACCTATATTGTGAAGGCTAATTAGACACCTTTACTTCTACAAGCTCATAAAATATAACAAATTTTTTTCATTTGGAGGGTTTTCCATCAACTGGTTGTTTTTTTTGTGCTTCATGTGCATGTGGACAAAAGAATCATTGCTACTCAGATAAGTTAAAAGCCCTAAAGTGCTTTGTAATCTGATGAAACTAGACTTGCCGAAATATGGTCGTACATATTTTGGCTATTGTACTTACAAATACAGTTGCCGCTCGAACAATGTTTACCTCCTATAGCGTGAATTCCACCTAACAAATTATTCATATAAAATTTTTGCTTCACAAAATTAAAATAAAGTTGCGTAGTGTTATGTAAAAATTTTATGTAACGTAAAGTGTGAAGTCAGCGCAAGTTCTCAAATTCGATTTGAATAATGTGCATCTCGTGGTTACCCTTAAAATATTGCTTTTTCTTTTGCCGCATTTGAGAGATAAAATGATGCATAGGGTTATCTCTATTATACATGCTGGTACCTTGCTAGTATAGTTCGCCTTGAGAAATCGTCAGATGTGTCGATAAATCACAGATAATAAGTAGGTTCGCAATTACTTATTCCGTGTCAGTGAATGTAATGAGTTGAACTATCATCGAAAGCTATCTTTTATCACATCTTTGAATTTTTTTGACGGATAACCTGACAGACAGATAGACATCGTTCTTATTATAGTAAAATTATATTATTGTTTTACAGTATTTTAGACGTATCAAATATTTTTATTGTTTTCCTTTTGCAAAATAGACCTTGTCTCGAATAAAGCAAAAACTCAATGTAAATTGGCATTGAAGGTGTGTGTTCTCCATAACTCATTGTGAAATTGTCACAACCATGAGCTGGGTGATAGTGATAAGAAAAAATGATAAAAGTTGTTGACATAAACCAATAATACTACAGTACAGTTTGAAATTAGAAACTCAAGTCTTCTTTTTTAAGGTCGAAAGGGGTGAATTTGAGAAAGTCTAGGAACCGATTAGGCAATTTACATGTACTATGCTTTTTGTGTAACATAAAATCCCTGTAACATAAACGTTCTCGGAACAGATTGTTTACGTTGTAATAGCGTCTACTGTACATATATAACAGTAACAGATAAAATATCCAAATACAACATAAACATCCTGATACAAGAGAAGACAAGGACAAACAAAATGCAACATCTCGGTTCTAGATTCTTAAGTTTGCAAAACACTACAAATTGATAGTTGATGTAGAACTGAATAAGGGTATTGTGTTTAGTGATTGCCAGTGCTTATTGTCTCTGCAACTCTGTTGGGATGATCTAATAATAGTGAGTGCATCTTGTTGCGCCCACTATTAGACTCTTGTGTATGTCTTAGCATTACCCTTACATCAGTTCCGTTGCATCCCAGCTTTACCGTTATCAGTTCTCATCAACGTCTGCCTTGCTGCTTTATCTGAAGCAGTGATAAGCAGTGACTACCTTGCAACTTTTCCTAGTTACCCTGTCAAGATTTACATTTCTTTTCGAAGGTTTCAGAGTCAGATCACCTTTCTACTTCAGTTTGCACTTCTCGCTAACCTCTCAGAATCTGTAAAGGTCTGATATCCTGCACTTCAGGTCATTTTTGTGTGCCATTCCTTTAGTTCGTAACTCCCTCTCATCAGCAGATCTGCAGGAGGATACAGGCCATGCTGTGGAGATGCCTGGTTGGCTAGTAACTCTCCTTCAAAAGCATTTTTATTACTGTCTTGGTGAACCCATTAGCCTTGTCAAAGTGAAGGCTGCCGGTAACATGCTCGAATCAAAACCGACTAAAAACAACACACACTAACAAACTTCCTGAACTCGTTGTTGCATACAGCTCTCCACTGTTGCAGACAAACAGCTCTGGGATCCTGTATAGAGTAAAATTCAACTTCATATGAGTGATAATTTTCTTGGACATGAAATCTGACCGATCAAGAAGAGCAAGCTCTGAATACTTTGAACTGTGATCCTCTACAAGCAGGTATGTTTTTTCTTTTGGCTGTACGAGGTCAGTCCCAAATGTCTGCCACTGGTGATCTGGAGTCTCAGTTGGTCTTAATGGCTCTGCCAGTCAGTTGATATGAGAAGTGCCATCTCTGTGGTTATTAACAATCAAGCCATGGCCTAATTGACCATCCCAAGGCGTCGTATGTAGATCCTAAAGGGTGTGCCCTCTCTGAAAGGTTGGCATCACTAAACAATTTTCTACCATCAGAAGCTCTTTGTTGAGGTCAAAAGTTTTCTTCAGCAACCTTGCCATTCAAAACTCGCAATGCCTACCTCGCCGGAACGAACTGTGTCATTAATTCTGTACCAATAGGCTGTACCAACTGCTCTATGTCAGATACCCTTCATCTGGGTTATCTGGCTTTGCTGGATTGTATCTCATTGGTGTGTGGGCTGTCCCATTATTAAAACAGCTCACGTTTCATCTCGTATTGAACCCTCTTCAGACGTAAGTTGAAATCTAGAAGCTTTGTAGGTAGACTGTCGAGACATTTGTTGCCGAACAATGTCGCCAATGACTTGAGGTCAGTTTCAACAGTAACACTGTTCATGCGTGACTCTGTGCTTTATGTGCATTCGTTGGGAAGACTCAATCCAACTTGGATTTGTAAAAAAGCCTCCATGTCATACTTCTTATTCAGCTGTGGCTTGACTTGAAAAAATTCAGTCTGATAAAATCCCAAATACTGTATAATGAAATGAAACGGTTTTACATTAGTTACATGATTTTTGGTGAATACTGATAAATTGAAAGGCATGATGGGCCCTGAAGGTAGTTTTTACCCACCTAAGATTAGACCTGAATTTTGTTCACTGATTGCTGTTCAACTCAAGAAATTTCTGTTATTTGTCTCATTAGCATGTTTTTTTAGCTTTTTTCAGTTTCAGTCTATTCAGGCAATACAGTCGAACCTTTAACCTCTAACAAGTTCATAGGTTTGTCTGTTAAATCATTCTTTAATTCATTTATTCTACAGCCGAAAACATACAAGAACTCTTTGATAAATAAACATACTAAGTTGGAAACAATAAAGTTTATGTAAAAACAAAATTTATGAAGTAATAATCAATAAAAGTATGTTTCCGCTGTTACTATGCTTTGAAGAAATTAAAATGAAAGTTTGGGTTTGTGTAGACTTGAAGGTAAAGGGGGTGACAGAGATGCTCGGCTAATTTGTTCCAACTAAGACGAGATCAAGTTTGCATAAGTTTACCTAGCATATTTCTCTATTTTTCTAGTTCTCTTACTGTTTCTTCCGCCGACATGAAATTTTGAATGCACTATGGTGAAATTATTTTGGGTTTAATGTCAAATATTTGCCAAGTGGTCTAGAACGCCTGACCTGCAAACAAGTTGGGGTCCACCTTTCAACAAATCCCGCTCGTGGTTACAGGAATGACATTCATCCTTAAATTGCTCCCTGCAACTGGGCGTGTCTCCAGTCGGCAAGGTTTCCTTGCCTCTCAACTCAAACATGTCTAGCCAAGATCACAGAGACATTGTTTGTGGTGCAGCGATAACAATGCTCCTAAAAAGGACATAGCCTCTGCTTGCAGTAAGCTATGCAGACATACTCCTTGCAGAATAGAACAGAAAATTTTCTAAAATTTTACATTATGGCTATGCTGAAAGATTAGAATGTCAAGGCTGTTCTCCTTTGAACTGCGATTTTGTGGAAGCATAACTTGATATTTGTTGGGAATATTTTAGCATTGCACATTAAGTTAAAATTTCTGGCATAGTATCAAATAAAGAAAACATTCTTAGTAGAGATATTTTATCTCACCTTGCAATCATTGAATCCTCCTAAATGGTAGTATTACATCCTCCAATTTCCACAAATGATCAACCAACCCATCAAACAGCCTTCGCTCATCAATGTCTTATCTACTATCGAGGATGCATATTTTATAATTTGATGAATAACCTGTGCTAGTTCATCTTTAAATGTCAGCTATCGAAACCCAAATTTAAATAGCATTTAAATACTGTAAGATTGTGTTGTATATGTAGGTGACATCCGATAATGAGAAATGATGCGGTAGGTGAGCTGCTACCGAGACGGGAAGCATGTCCGGCAGTTGCGGTGGTCTGAGTGAGTCTTTGAATCTTTCTAAAAGGCAAGCGAGTCTTCTCTCAAAGAAACGTGCAGCCGAGGAGTTGGAGTTAGCGAGGTATGTGTTGATAACAGACAGCAAACTAACAGATCAGCTAGTTAGAGCTAGCGAGGTATGTGTTGATAACAGACAGCAAACTAACAGATCAGTTAGTCAGAGTTAGTGAGGTATGTGTTGATAACAGACAGCAAACTAACATAATAGTTAGTTGGAGCTAGTGAGGTGTGTTGATAACAGACAGCGAACTAACAGATCAGTTAGTTAGAGCTAGCGAGGTATGTGTTGATAACAGACAGCAAACTAACAGATCAGTTAGTTAGAGCTAGCGAGGTATGTGTTGATAACAGACAGCAAACTTACGGATCAGTTAGTCAGAGTTAGCGAGGTATGTGTTGATAACAGACAGCAAACTAACATAATAGTTAGTTGGAACTAGTGAGGTGTGTTGATAACAGACAGCGAACTAACAGATCATTTAGTTAGAGCTAACGAGGTGTGTGTTGATAACAGACAGCAAACTAACAGATCAGTTAGTTAGAGCTAGCGAGGTGTGTGTTGATAACAGACAGCGAACTAACAGATCATTTAGGTAGAGCTAGCGAGGTGTGTGTTGATAACAGACAGCAAACTAACATAATAGTTAGAGCTAACGAGGTGTGTGTTGATAACAGACAGCAAACTTACGGATCAGTTAGTCAGAGTTAGCGAGGTGTGTGCTGATAATAGACAGCAAACTAACAGATCAGTTAGTTAAAGCTAGCGAGATGTGTGTTGATAACAGACAGCAAACTAACGGATCAGTTTGTCAGAGCTAGCGAGGTGTGTGTTGATAACAGACAGCAAACTAACAGATCAGTTAGTTAGAGCTAGCGAGGTGTGTGTTGATAACAGACAGCAAACTGGCAGATCAGTTAGTTGGAGCTAGCAAGCTTTGTGTTGATAACAGACAGCGAACTAACAGATCAGTTAGTCAGAGCTAGCGAGGTGTGTGTTGATAACAGACAGCAAACTGACAGATCAGTTAGTTAGAGCTAGCAAGCTTTGTGTTGATAACAGACAGCGAACTAACAGATCAGTAACTAGATTCATTCAGTTTGTTTGCCTTCGAAATATCTTTTTACAGGCAACAAGAACTAGAAGCTGCTGAGCGGTGTAAAAAGGCAAAGAAAGAACATCCTCCAGCACCGATATGGACTGAAGCAGATAAAGATGTCTTTTTCAACTCTGTGCTTGCTGTGAGTTACCATGGTCAGCTACTGTCAGTTCTCATTCAGGACTCCTTGTTCTATATCCTTACTAAAGAAATGCACTACTTGGCAACAAAGGGAGTGGAGTCTCTATAGCATACAGTAGCTTCACAGAATTACTTGGCATGAAAGAAACTTCAGAAATAGCTGGAGTGCTTAAATGCCAAAAACATTCAGTTATAAAACCGTGATCGTTCTCAGATAGAGCTTATATTTCACTTCACAATTAGCTATCCCATTTGGCTGTTATAGTCTATTCGTGAATAAAAGATGTTTGTACAGTGCACCCTCAGGATACTATTACCCTGATATACGATTTTTTTACCATATGAAATGGAACATGATGGTTTTTTCACCTCATACGAATCTTATTTCGTCATATGAATTCAACAAATTTTTTTGTCCGAGTTCAAATGTGGCAGTCGGTGTGCTTATTACGTACGTCAAAATAACAACGTCACCGAAATGCTGTTCGCACAAAATATTTTCATGATGACTGAAAGAAACACAATGACCGATTTCTCTCAGTTCAGCAGTTCTCATGTACAATGTATATAATGGTAATATTTTCCCTTCAAAATCAGTAACAAAGTTGGAGTTGTGGTCCTTTCATACAGAAGGTCTCCGTGGTCAGACAACTTCTCTTAACCTGCCCACAAGTGTCCGTTTCATTACGAAAACAGCAATGTTTGGGTTTTCTTGCCGAATTAGGTTCAAAAAGTTTTACACAGGGCCGCTAAAGGTTTTACTAAAAGCCAAGACAGAAACTGATAAGGAATAAACTTTTAGTGATAAAAAGTTGAAATTCAGTAAGATAATTAAAATACATACTAAAACTTAGCTTTAATTGTGTGTGTTTAGTCAGTTAAACTCGTGTGAAGTGAATTCAAAGTTTTTGTTATTCGTACATCTATCTTAAAGGTAAGAACCATCCACGGTACGTAGTACTGCTCATAGATGTTGTAACGTTACATTTTAATGCGGATCATAATTAATAAATTCACTAAATATATTTAAGTTATTGTGAGTAACTATAGTTACTAAGGTTAATATACTCTTTTGTTACCAATTATTAATATGTACAGCACTTATATAAAATTTTGATGATTATTTACCAGGGGATGTTTGCATTATATAATTATTATAGTTTCTATACCCCTACATACGATTTTTTCACCGTACGATGCCAATCATGGAATGGATCAAAATCGTATCCTGGATGTGCACTGTACTAATTTTGTGTAAGTCTCTCTTGCATCTTGTGGAGGCCTATTCATCTGTTAAAGAACACAAGTGTTCTGTGTTGCTGATGTGTATAAAGTATACATTCCAGCTCTAATGAATCAATAGAGCTGGAATCTGTTGAAGAACACAAGTGTTCTGTGTTGCTGATGTGTATAAAGTATACATTCCAGCTCTAATGAATCAATAGAGCTGGAATCTGTTGAAGAACACAAGTGTTCTGTGTTGCTGATGTGTATAAAGTATACATTCCAGCTCTAATGAATCAATAGAGCTGGAATCTGTTGAAGAACACAAGTGTTCTGTGTTGCTGATGTGTATAAAGTATACATTCCAGCTCTAATGAATCAATAGAGCTGGAATCTGTTGAAGAACACAAGTGTTCTGTGTTGCTGATGTGTATAAAGTATACATTCCAGCTCTAATGAATCAATAGAGCTGGAATCTGTTGAAGAACACAAGTGTTCTGTGTTGCTGATGTGTATAAAGTATACATTCCAGCTCTAATGAATCAATAGAGCTAGAATCTGTTGAAGAACACAAGTGTTCTGTGTTGCTGATGTGTATAAAGTATACATTCCAGCTCTAATGAATCAATAGAGCTGGAATCTGTTGAAGAACACAAGTGTTCTGTGTTGCTGATGTGTATAAAGTATACATTCCAGCTCTAATGAATCAATAGAGCTGGAATCTGTTGAAGAACATAAGTGTTCTGTGTTGCTGATGTGTATAAAGTATACATTCCAGCTCTAATGAATCAATAGAGCTGGAATCTGTTGAAGAACATAAGTGTTCTGTGTTGCTGATGTGTATAAAGTATACATTCCAGCTCTAATGAATCAATAGAGTTTAGCTAAAATAACCCAACGCTGTTTTTGCAATTTTGGCTAGTGACATCTATGTTATTATTAGGGTTGGAAATGAAGTGGAATGAAACTACAACCATAGCGTAGGACAAACTGCCACATTCAAACATCAGACCAGAATGTCACATGGAATGTTACATCGAAACATACGTTCCCTAAAACCTCTATTTGAATGCAACCTTTATTTCAATGCCAGGTCTAATAGAACAACACGATAGGCGAAAGGTTGAAAAATGCACTGCCACCCTTTAATTGAAAGGCACCTCTATTTGACCGTCACTGCAACATTTTTTTATGTTAACAAACTAATATTAGAAAGTGGTCAGTTGCAAAGTGTCCACAAAATGGTACTAATAGTGACTCAGCTACATTAATAAAAATTAGGTGTCCCATTATTGCTGTAGCGATTGCCATGTTTTTAGTCACGTCTGCCCGAGGAGATTGATCGTCACAACCATCAGAACTACACTCTGTTTCGCATTAGGTATTCAGACTGATAGATGGCAGATATTCAGGCTGATAGATAGCAGGTATTCAGACTGATAGATAGCAGGTATTCAGACTGATAGATAGCAGGTATTCAGACTGATAGATAGCAGGTATTCAGACTGATAAATAGCAGGTATTCAGACTGATAGATAGCAGGTATTCAGACTGATAGATAGCAGGTATTCATCATAGGCAAGGTTGAAGAGTGGTCATTACTTGTAAAACATAAGTGAGCGAGATGCTGTATATATATGGCGGTTACTTATTGCAGTGTGGCCGAGATTTTGATAAGATTTACAAAGTTTGTGTAACAAAGATGTCCGTTATGAGACCACCATCGCAGATCAAACGCTACTACGCGACTATAGTGAAGACCGTCCAGAGAGCGATCAACATGACATTAGGTAATGTACAGCCAATTGTACCTACATTGTACATGTACATTGTACATGTACACGTTATATGTATGCTTTCATGCATTGCTTGAAACCTTTCATAGCTTTCTTCCTTTCCCGCAGTTGGATTTTTTTATATTAGCTACAAGTCTGTTAAGGTGTAGTTGTGTTTACCAACAGCTTTTGTAGGTTTAGTTGCAGTAGTTCAGCAGTTACTCTTGAAACTCTTTTACTACCAAATTAATTATTGTACCGGGACATAATTACATAGTCGGTAAAACCTAATATTTGACTTGGGCCTTGTGTAGATTGCCATAACCTTTGAACTATGCGGTCTATAAAAACTGTTTTGATTCTGATCTGTTTGTATAGAACTTTACATTAGCTGATGCCATAGAAAAAGGCCACAGCTGTCTTGCAAAATCAACACGGACACTTTTTCGGCTATTTTCGCTACTACTTTGAGCAAGTTCTCTCAATGCGAAAATATTTTTCGCCATAAAAAATCAACAAAAGTTTCTCGCAAAATTCAAATTTTACAGTCGATGCGTTGATTCCGTCGAAATAAAAATCATGTCATTGTGCTGTTTGCCGAAATCCCTCTAACAATGAATGAAAGAAATACGATGCTTGATCTCGTTCAGTTTGGCGTTATTCGTTATTGGGAAAACGAAACCAGAAACAGATATGTGATAAAACTTTAGCAATGAAAAAGTTGAAGTTCAGTAAAATAGTTGAAAATACATAGTAAAACTTAGCTTTAGGTGCATGTTTAGTAAGCTAAATACATTTAAGTTAAGTTCAGCGTTTATGTTATACGTTTGCCTCGCAAGTAAGAACTCCCTACGGTACGCACTGCACATAGTACATTGCAACGTTACATGTTATTGCAGATCATAACTACTAAATACACTTAAGTTACCGTAGGTAACTATAGTTACTAAAGTTAACATATTATTTTGTCAGTAACTTTTAATATGCACAGCATTTATATAAAACTTTGATGATTTTTTACCATGGAGGGTTTGCATTAAATATTGACTATGGATTTTTATATCACTCTATACAAAATTTTCGCCGTATGATGCCAACACTAGAACGATTTAAAGTTATATGGCCAGGGTCTACTGTATTTAATGCTAGCACCCCTTGGTAAAAAACATCAAGATTTCATATGCTACTGCACATAATTAAAATTAGTGACAAAATATTATGTTAACCTTAGTAACTATAGTTACCTACAGTAACCTTAGTGAATTTAGTGGTTATGATCAGCAATCAAATGTAACATTACAATATACTATGTGCAGTACGTACAGTAGAGATTTCTGGCCTTCGACACAGATTTATAACAAACTTTGAATTTAACTTATGAATTTAGCTTACCAAACAAACTTGAAGCTAATTTTTAGTATGTATTTCACTAAACTTTAGCTGTGTCATCGTCTAAAATTTACCACCTTTCTGTTTCTGGATTCGTTTCCACTATAACTTATAACAAATTACGCTGAACTGAGAGAGAGCTGACATCGTATCTCTTTCCGGCGTTGTGAGAAGGATTTCGGTGAATAGAATGTCGGCATCTTCGTCATTTTGACATTATCAGCACACTGACTGCCAAATTTTAAGTTTGACAAAATTTTTTGTTGATATCATATGGTGAAGAAAATGTTGTATGGCGTCTGGCGAGGACGAAAAATATCATGTTCTACATGGTAACCTGAGGGATGTACTGCATCTACCATTGTTAGACTTCTCTGTGACAAATTGAGCAGAACCCTGTGTCTTATGAGGAAAATATATCCTCTCGCATATGATGATATGGAGCAAATATCGGAACAGAGGCACTTTGTATGTCACGGTTTGATTGTGCTAGCAATGTTGCTGTGTTATTCAATATACATGTACATGTATATTAATATACATGTACATGTATATTAATATACATGTGTAATAATATACATGGACATCATACATTGATGTGCCTCTCTGGTAATGGACCATGTATAATATTATACATGTATAATAATATACATGTACATCATATATTGATGTGCCTCTGTGGTAATGGACCATGTATAATAATATACATGTATACTAATATACATGTACATCGTATATTGATGTGCCTCTCTGGTAATGGACCATGTATAATAATATACATGTATAATAATATACATGTACATCGTATATTGATGTGCCTCTATGGTAATGGACCATGTATAATAATATACATGTATAATAATATACATGTACACGTATATTGATGTGCCTCTCTCGTAATGGACCATGTATAATAATATACATGTATACTAATATACATGTACATCGTATATTGATGTGCCTCTCTGGTAATGGACCATGTATAATAATATACATGTATAATAATATACATGTACATCGTATATTGATGTGCCTCTCTCGTAATGGACCATGTATAATAATATACATGTATAATAATATACATTTACATAGTATATTGATGCGCCTCTCTGGTAATGGACCATGTTGGTAGAGTATGGATGACCTCATTGAGCAACAGCAGTTATATCAATTATATCACTCTGTGTATAAAAGCTTCAGGTGTGGTAGTTAGAAACATGTATTATGTCGAGGGCACACAACTTCAAAGTTATCCATGAAACTCTCGATTTTTACTTGTGTTATGCCATTGAATTTCTTAGTGTCCAAAAATAAAGATGCCAATGAACTGTTTGCCATAATTAACTGGGCGGAATTTCGTCGACGACTGGGCTCGGAGGTGGCTGTCATCACCAAGCATGCCGAGTGGCTTAAGCAGTTAGTCTATACAGGGGAGACAAAAATTCGGCGTCGTGGCAAATTCTACAGGTAAGAATGCCTAATGACACTTTGGAGAGATGACATAAATGTTCAGTGGCACTTTCAAGAGATGACATAAATGTTCAGTGGCACTTTCAAGAGATGACATAAATGTCTAGCGAAGCACCTAAGGGATGACATCATAAATGCTTGGGAACACATTGAAGCTGGCTCAAGCCTGGTTCCCAAATCAATTGCGAGACCCCGATGGTAATCTTGCACAGCAAAGCGCTTGCGACGCTAAGCTTGGCTGCTTCTGTTCACATAAAGCTTCATCGCTAATAACCGCATGAAAATGTTCGCTCGACACGCAGTTTCGATCATGATGACCTTCACCTGTACAGTGCATTTCGGGTAGGTTTCGGTTGCGGGCTTTCGCAAAATTTGAACAGCGCTAAACCCTTTGAGATCATTTTGATCGATGTTTGCGTTGACCGCCGGCAATTACCTGTGGTACTCGGTGCTGTTGGCGGTGATTTACGGCCTACATAGGAACCGGGCTTTGTTATTGTTAGTCTCCCAAGTGCATTTGCATTTTGCGTCCTCATTCCGATTCAAGCTAAACAAATTTTTCCGACATTCAGTCAACCTTGCTCTCATAGCCTCTTGTCTTTCTATGATTAATGCATATAATCGGATAGTTAGCCCTATCAAAATCCTTTAGTTTTGATTGAGAAACGTGTGAAATGTTTTGAAAAGCAGAAAAGATTATAACAGATCATTATTGCTATGCGTGTTATCTTTAATGAAGTAATTTTTATTTATAAATAGAATTGCAGATTTTTACGCATCCAGGTTTTGTTATATACAAAAGGACACTATGTTTCACATCATTTACTAATGTGAACTGTTACATATACAGACACTATGTTTCACATCATTTACTAATGTGTACTGTTACATATACAGATACTATGTTTCACATCATTTATTAATGTGAATATATATGTATATATATATATATATATATATATATATATATATATATATATATATATATATATATATATGTAGAGCACATGTAGCACTCACAGTCATGTACACCTCATACAGCTAGCTGAAAATGCATTCAACTATCTTGTTCACATTACACTTTCATATTCAGATAAACTGACATTGCACGCAATTAGATCTTACCCATGGATATTACACAAAAACTCCAATAAGCGCTAACGTATCCTTAACGGCTATCAGTTGAAGCAAGGCATCTGTTCATTCGGGTGTAGTCAGGGAAGACTAAAAGATGAATTATGCTATGATAGTCTCAAAGTAAACCCGATGGTTCATCATGCAGTGACACTCTGTGTTTTACAGAATCAGGACACCAGTCTGTCCACCACTTTCGCATCTAATGGAGAAAGCTAGAGGAGGTAGGTTGTCGGTGGGTTGTCTGTGGGTGGTCTGTGGGTTGTCTGTGGGTTGTCTGTGGGTTGTCTGAGGTTGTTTGTAGGTTTTTCGTAAGTTGTCTGAGGTTGTCTGTAAGTAGTCCGTGGGTGTTCCGTAGGTTATCTTTAGGTTGTCTGTCGGTTTTATGAGGTTGTCTGTAGGTTGTCTTTAGGTTGTCTGTAGGTTGTGTGAGGTGAGGTGGAGTATCCAACCAACTGCAGACTAGGTGCTTGCACTGTCTTCTTGTGACTTGCAGTTAGTATTACTAAAGGCGGCAATCATATTTTGGTATCAGGAAAAAAATGGTTCCCTTCCTAATTTATTGTTTGAAAACATTTATCAAAGTCCTCATTTCTTATCAAAGTCCTCATTTCTTATCAAAGTCCTCATTTCTTATCAAAGTCCTCATTTCTTATCAAAGTCCTCATTTCTTATCAAAGTCCTCATTTTTTGTCAAAGTCCTCATTTCTTATCAGAGCCTTCATTTTTTATCAAAGTCCTCATTTCTTATCAAAGTCCTCATTTCTTATCAAAGTTCTCATTTCTTATCAAAGTCCTCTCTGTCACATGGAAAATTCATGTCGCAAAAACATCACTCAAATCTTAAAGATGCTGTTGAAGTTAGCAAGTATAGTTAGCTGATACAGTTACATTTCACAGCCTAGCATAGCTATACCTAGCATAGCTATACCTAGCATAGCTATACCTAGCATAGCTATACATTGCAGTTGCGTGGTGCGACCAGTCACATACATGTACATCGCGTTGAAATAATTTGAAAGTTTTCTCTTGTCTGAAGTTGCTTAGTAGTACACATATGCAAATGTCCGCTATTCCTCGAATTGGTTCAGACAAGAAAAAGAAGAAAAAGTGTAAAACTACTTGTGACAATAGCGAGCTTTTCTCTTGCACCACAGCAGCGATGTTTATATGAGTTACTATGACATCATACACATGAGTTGCTTGACGATGCAGGAACTATGTACATCCCGTGCATTGTATCAACTATGCCAAGTACATCTAATGTTTCTGGCTTCTTTACCAATGTTACCGATGATAATTTTCAAGTGGTTTATTTATGGTTGTAAGATATGGTGTGGCAGATAACTGCCTAATCAGTTCGAAATTCCTTTCGTTTTATTTTGCTACTGGTATCATGAGAGGTGATGGGCGCCGTGGTAGACTGTCATGTGTAGTCACATGGCATAAGTATGTGTACAATTATTCTTAGATGTGCAAAGGTGGGCCCAGATGGTGCATGCTTGCCTGAGAAATGAGAGTAAATAATACAAAGAGATTAGTAAATGTATAATAAATTTATTTTTATAATAAATGAAAATAATAAATGAAATAATTAGAATAATGATGTTGTGTGTTATAGAGCAAAGTAAGGAAACATCAGTGGTGAAGGCGAGGGTGCCTCCTAAGATCACCCTTGAGTTGCGACCTAAATCTAACGCAGCTTGGCATCGCGTCACTGACATTTCCCACAATCCTCATTTACGCTTGAATGTAAAGTGCGGGCAAAGTTTATCAACAGTTATTGAGATGCTGGAAAGGAAATGGATTCCCTCCGCTGTTCGCTCGGTATCCTTATCAGCGGACGCATATGTTGCCTTCATTATTGTCACCCTTTTATATTGCCATAATCCGCATGAATCTTTACTAATGAAGGCATTCTGAAGCTTTTGTAAATAAAATTAAATTATTGTTTTTGTGCTAGAAACAGATGGCGCTGCTAGAAACAGATGGCGCTGCTAAAAACAGATGGCGCTGCTAGAAACAGATGGCGCTGCGTCTTGTCATACGTCTAATGATGAACTTACACAAAGTTGTAGCAGATTTATCAGAAAGTATTTTTCTATCATTCACGATTATATTTTAAGCTTGAGATGATTGGACTGCCAGGAAGTTTCAAGATTACGATTGATGAAACTCGTTTACGCTTAAAGAACTCAGTTTCAAGTGAAAATGCAATTATGACGTCTTTAGTTGCACCTCAACTGCAACTATTCCGTCTCTATTCTGTTGACATCTTTTCTGAATTGCAACTATAGAGACGTCATAATCGCACATTCGCTTGAAACTGAGTGTTTTAATTGCGATCCAGTTTTTCCAATTTTAACCTTGAACATCCTGGCAGTACAATCACCTCGGGCATCAAAAACAATCTCAAATGATAGGAAAGTAAATATACTGTCTGATATTCTGGTAGAATACATCAGAACTTGGTGTAAGTTTATCTTTTATTCTGCCTCACCTTGTTCTCTTGTACATTGTTCAGTATTCACCTTGTTATCTTGTACATTGTTCCGTATTCACCTTGCTATCTTGTACATTGTTCAGTATTCACCTTGTTCTCTTGTACATTGTTCAGTATTCACCTTGTTCTCTTGTACATCGTTCAGTATTCACCTTGTTATCTTGTACATTGTTCAGTATTCACCTTGTTATCTTGTACATTGTTCAGTATTCACCTTGTTCTCTTGTACATTGTTCAGTATTCACCTTGTTCTCTTGTACATTGTTCAGTATTCACCTTGTTCTCTTGTACATTGTTCAGTATTCACCTTGTTATCTTGTACATTGTTCAGTATTCACCTTGTTCTCTTGTACATTGTTCCGTATTCGCCTTGCTATCTTGTACATCGTTCAGTATTCACCTTGTTCTCTTGTACATTGTTCAGTATTCACCTTGTTATCTTGTACATTGTTCAGTATT
Source organism: Watersipora subatra (assembly GCF_963576615.1). Taxonomy (NCBI): domain Eukaryota; kingdom Metazoa; phylum Bryozoa; class Gymnolaemata; order Cheilostomatida; family Watersiporidae; genus Watersipora; species Watersipora subatra. The sequence goes on from NC_088717.1 coordinate 32,529,742, forward strand.
CACCTTGTTCTCTTGTATATTGTTCAGTATTCACCTTGTTCTCTTGTACATTGTTCAGTATTCACCTTGTTCTCTTGTACATTGTTCAGTATTCACCTTGTTCTCTTGTACATTGTTCAGTATTCACCTTGTTATCTTGTACATTGTTCAGTATTCACCTTGTTATCTTGTACATTGTTCCGTATTCGCCTTGCTATCTTGTATATTGTTCAGTATTCACCTTGTTCTCTTGTACATTGTTCAGTATTCACCTTGTTCTCTTGTACATTGTTCAGTATTCACCTTGTTCTCTTGTACATTGTTCAGTATTCACCTTGTTATCTTGTACATTGTTCAGTATTCACCTTGTTATCTTGTACATTGTTCCGTATTCGCCTTGCTATCTTGTACATTGTTCAGTATTCACCTTGTTCTCTTGTACATTGTTCAGTATTCACCTTGTTCTCTTGTACATTGTTCAGTATTCACCTTGTTATCTTGTACATTGTTCAGTATTCACCTTGTTCTCTTGTATATTGTTCAGTATTCACCTTGTTCTCTTGTACATTGTTCATTATTCACCTTGTTCTCTTGTACATTGCTCAGTATTCACCTTGTTCTCTTGTACATTGTTCAGTATTCACTTTGTTCTCTTGTACATTGTTCAGTATTCACCTTGTTATCTTGTACATTGTTCAGTATTCACCTTGTTCTCTTGTACATTGTTCAGTATTCACCTTGTTCTCTTGTACATTGTTCAGAGAATATGAACGGCTAATATGAATGTACATTGTACATTCATATTAGCCGATTCTCAAAAGGCATTCGTTTTCCTTAGTCAGTGATAGTTCAGGTAATAAAGCTCGGACTAGTCACGGAAAAACACTTACTTTATAACAATAAAAACCAAGAGTAATTTCATTGTTAAAATAATATGATTGCGTTGGTATCTTATTCTTAACAATCGTAAATCAGCAACGGGCCCTTGCAGACCAAGTTCCAGGAGAGTGGGACAAGTTGCCATACATACGGCTCTATCCAAGCTCACACGCTAAGCTCCAACCATTTGATCTCAGTCTATGTGAAAGCAATTCTCCACCACCAATAAGTTTTGATGAATATCTCAAATTGAATCATGAAGGTGGGACAACTCCTTACCATTTTGAATTATAACATTGAATACTGTTGCCCTAGTAGTCAATTTCAGCTTGCAACAGCTCATTGTTTTCATGTAGTATCGGTAAAATAAGATAGTTTATGATATCACTAATTCTTTTCTAAATGACAACCTTTTCTATTTGAATATTAAAATTTCCTAACACAGATAGTGGGTTTGCTCTTTTTATGAAGTGGTTAAAAATATCATCTTTTCTCGGCTTGTGCGTGGCCTTCACTCAATTTCTATGTTTAATTAGAATTCATCATGACTTGCTCTTTACGATTACATCCTCAAAATGAGCTACTCCTAGCAATATCATGGTGCTGTTTATTATCATGGAAACATATTGAAAAGTAAGGTGAGTTACTCAACTCGCTTGTCAGGAGTGGGATTGACCCACTGTTGCTATTATTATGCAACTAAGCTAATACCCTAGGACACTTATATTTCGCTAGTATTTAGTTTCGTGAGTAGCATACAGAGTAAAATTTTGATGCAACCTAATTTCGCAGCTTTGATGAGTGCGAAAATATAGTGATGTGAAAATAAATGCAGTGGAACAAACATAATTAGATTCCTCAGGTTCGGTTCACCAGTAAGAGAAATTTTTTCAATTTGGGACTAGTTTGTAATTGTAAACCGCAGGTAAAATTGTGTGACCGAAATCGATAATTCAATTTGATTGCTTGCTGCTATTTGTTTCTTGGACTGTCAATGAACAAAGCTATTTAATTCCACGTTTTCGCTCATTCGTTATGATAGTTTAGTTTCGCTCATGAAATTTTTGCAAGAGGATTACTCCGCGAAAACGCGAAAGTTAGATGAGGCGAATACATAAGTGTCCTAGGGTAATAATAATAATAGTCAATGTCTGAGCATCATTTTCCTGTAGTTGGTCATATTACAGACATTCAATGTGAAAGCACTGTGGAGACAAATCCACAGCCATCTGATGACGTTAATGATAAAAACCCTATCAGTACTAGTGACCCAGTAAAATTTCTCAAAGACAAGCTGCAGGATATAACCACGCAGATTAAAGGTAAAATGATCTGTTTGAAACATTTTATTTCTATTATTCATTGAGTGTGAAGATTGTTAGCCGAAAGACTACATATTTATATAATATGTACAGTGTACATGTATAAAGTTGTACACATTTATATAATATGTACAGTGTACATGTATAAAGTTGTACACATTTATATAAGATGTACAGTTTTTATTGGCATTGGCCTATCATCAACAAAATGATGTTCAGCGTTACATGCCAACAGAAAAAAAACAAACTGTATGAAAAAACAGGACAGTATGAAAGCAATTATTGAATTACTTGTACAAAAGTGTTTTAAAAATTGGTAATCTAATAGTCTAGAGTAGGAGTTGGGATAGTGGATAGAAGGTTGTAGTAACAGAAAGTTAATAATCTAATAGTATTGCGGAGGAGTTGGGATAGTGGATAGAAGGTTGTAGTAATAGAAAGTTAATAATCTAATAGTATTGCGGAGGAGTTGGGATAGTGGATAGAAGGTTGTAGTAATAGAAAGTTAATAATCTAATAGTATTGCGGAGGAGTTGGGATAGTGGATAGAAGGTTGTAGTAATAGAGAGTTAATAATCTAATAGTATTGCGGAGGAGTTGGGACAGTGGATAGAAGGTTGTAGTAATAGAAAGTTAATAATCTAATAGTATTGCGGAGGAGTTGGGATAGTGGATAGAAGGTTGTAACAGAAAGTTCATAAACTGAAATATATGATAGAAGATGTAGAGCATTGGTGTACATGTTGGTGTATATGATGCTATATGATTCTTATGATCTGATGAGGTTTCCTTTGAACTTCTGAAGCAGGAAAAGGCTTTCAGAACAGCATCATCTAGTAATTGATGATGGCAGCTTTTATAATTAGTAATGGCTTCTAGCTGAGCTTCAACTATGCTATGCTGCCATTCTCGTGATTTGCCAGGGGAAGTCATCGGTGAGAGCGGTGAAACTAAAGAAGGAAAAGACTTGGATATTGATAGCACTATCAATACGACCAAATCCCATGAATGGATAACTCAGAGTGCTACTGGCTGGACTGTCGCCAACTCTAAGAGCCTGTCTATGGGTGCAATGCATCTGTTGTTTGACAGGTCCAGCAAGGTAGTTGTGGCAGTTTACCGTATACATTTGATAAATTATGTTTTTGTTGTATTGATAATTCGTGTTCTCCAAGCCAATATCTCCTATGGTCTGGAAGAGATGGAAAGACAAAGCATGCTCAAGTTCGGCACTCATTTTAACTGGAATCACTGTAGCTCGACAATATTAGCTAATATTGGAAAGTTGAACAAAACCGATGAGCATTAACTCCTAGACACTTGCAACCTATTTTTGTATATCTCAGTTAAAAACCTGAGCTGTGTTTTGTGTCATTCTCTACTCCTCGATTCAATTTCAAATCAATGATTAAAGTTGTGATTGCATCAAATTAGAGTTGATTTCAACAGAAATTTTAGATTTTTTCTGTCTGTTGATATGTTGTTTGTTGTTTTAGGCGATCTCATTGTCAAGATATTTGAACATTAAAATCGACAAAAATTGATCACGGTAACAACGCTCTGAAAAAAAGATGTGCCCAGACTTGCCCAAAATGATGTATATAGTGAAACAGTCTGTCTTTGTCTCTATGATTGTGAGGATGAAATTTTGAATCTAACTACCTATGCATTATTATAAATGTCTCAAACGCCTCAAATAAGGGAAATTAAAAGTTTGTCATATTATTTTCCTCTAAATGCTGTGTAAACATTTGAGTACCGACTACCATTCTGTCAGTCTACGGTAATTAGGTCATGGAGTTGACTTATTTCATCGCGGCCTTTGTATCCGCAAAGTTCTCGGTTGTTACCCACGCTGGAAACTAGTTACTAAATAAAATAAGCATGCCGCATCGTTGAAAAGAATATGTTCGAATATATGGCGAAACCAACTGCGTCCTTAAGAAAGTAATGTATAGTCAACGTTATCTAGTCATTATTAGTATCGATTTGTAGAAAAAAATTAACTGGTCTCATTTGATTAGCAGATTTAAGTACCAAACAGATGGCTTTATAAGTTGACCGAAATAATGAGTGCAAAGCGTCAATTTCTTTGAAAGGAATCAACCCACCGATTCTGGCAAAGGGTTAATAAAGCCATTCTTGCATTTGGTTAAGGGTTTGTGGGTTAGAGCATAGAGTTTTTTGAGCTTTTAGTATTTGGTCCGTTGGAATTGAGTTGTTGGAATTGAGTCGAGCTATGTAAAAGTACCTGTCAATACAGCTCTGATGACACTTTATAAATCCATTTAACAGACAAAATTTCAGCGCAGATGGCAACAGGGCTATGATGTATTCAATATGTTCTGCACATCATGTTTTGCATTATTTTCAACAATATTATTTTATTATATAATTTTTACAAGCCAAAAAATTTTCATCACAACATAAAGTTTTTATTAAAAACATCCATCGAAGTCGTGACCACTCACATAGTCTCAGCTCATATAATAGGACAAATTAATCTACTGCAGCAAGCTCAAAAAAAAACATATCATGGTTTGTGCAGCACACATTCATCTCTCTTTTTCCCATTTTTGGCAGTTTTCAGACTGTCACAGCTGCTGGGGTGACACCAAATAAACATCCTGTAATAAATAAAACAGATGTAATAAATATATGTTATTTATAGATATGTTGTTCTAACCCGTATCTACTGAAAGCTTTCAAATTTGGAGTTAGATAGATTGCGAGTGTAATCTTAAAAATGAATGAATGTTTAACAAATGAATAAATATTCCAACAATTCGAAGCTTTGTTTCTGGGAGTTAAAGATGAGCATTGATAAATCGATTTTCCTCACTTTCTACAAGTGAGAAGTGAACTTAAATTCTAATCATGAATCTAATATACTACATGTAGCTAAAGCTGCCAAAAAAATTTGAAGCAATTATTATAATTAGGCGAAACGATAAAAAAGTTATGAAACGATGATTAGTGAAAGCGAAAAGTTATCATTTTATTATTTAGTGTAATCATGAGTATTAAAATATTACCTTTAGTATACCGTACAGGATGAATTTATTCGCGGAGTTATATTTCGCGAAAATTGTCTTTTCATGCATATTCGCGGATGAATTTATTCGCGGCTGAAAACTGCCACTCTCTAGGAAAAGTTAACTCTATTACGTCTAGCAATAGAGTTAACCTTACGCATGCGCGGCTGCGCGCATTGCGCGTTCCGTTTTCTATTTAGCTTACGACTACGGGTGGATCGTACTAAGCTATAAATTCTTTGTTGCGTTCAGAAGTTTTCACGAATATTCACAGATTTGGAGGCCTTTGATGAACCAACAATTTGTGGTAAGTAATGAATTTTTCTCATTTACTTAATTAGTTGAATCTTACTTTGGTTCTTCGGTAAAACGCAATATTCATGTTTTCCATCCCTACCAATTCATTATTTGTTTTAGTGTGAGAGAGAGATTTTTCATCATACACGGAAGAACAATGATTGCAAGGGTGGTGTATGTCATTTTTAGAAGATCACGAATCATTCAGGGAAGTCTGGAAATTCAGATAGAAGTGACCGCAGCTACTTACGAGGAGAATATATCTGATTTAAAAAAAAGAGCAAAAACGCCTTTACGAGCACAAATCTTTGGCCAGCCGGCAGAACTTTGCAATAGTAAGCTACGAGGAGAGTTCTGATGATAACTTCCTTACTAGCCATGTAGTAGCAAGAGAATCGTCTTTAACATCTACCCAAGACAGTAACAGCGATGTAGAGCTGCTATTACCAAAATAACTAGTCGGAGAGCGCCATTACACGCTAGTATTCACTTATCAAGAGTCTCAGTTTAATTTTTTTGCTCTAGACAATCGCAATATAGACTAAACTGTTTATATTTACTCCATTCAACGTTTGTAAAATTTTATTTGTACACTCAAGTTTGTAATAAATTATAATATATCTATACATGAAATAAAATATATGATTTAATCATGTTTGCTGCAGCGATATCAAGGAGTTGTTGTCAATGAAGGGGTCTAGGTTGACTGGTTGCTTCTCTGCCAATATTCCTGCCTTGATGAATATTACTACTTGTCTCTAGTTTTCGTAATCGGAGTAGGTTGTTTTATTCTCAATCTGCAGTAAACACAAAAAAGAAAAAAATCTTAACAAGTGTCAAAGAAGTACAAAAACAATAGCTGAAGTATTTAATGAAAGCGATCAGTTTTTAAACAAAAGAATTAACTAATGCAGTTAATAATGGAAAAACGTATCTGCACAGCACATCAAATACATACCATAATGTCCAGATCAGAATCATGATCGTCCTCAACTTCGGTATTCGAGATTGATGGAGTTGATTTCAATATATAAAGACTAGGAGAGCTTTTTTGCGATGATGAAGCCATGCCGAACTACTCGTAAAAACCTTGAATAATTTTGTAAAGTTTGTTGCAATGGCAATAAAACTCGGAACCCCGGCAATGATTTTAAAGAAGTTTTGGAACTCGGCTACGTTTAGTACTTCTGCCTAGTGGCTATTTTCGCTATGACGCCATTCTGCCTATCTTGTGACAACCTTGAATAATTTTGTAAATAAATGTGATGCATTGGCAATGGTGTTAGCTCAAAGCCTAGGCAATGATTTTAAAAATGTTTTGGAACTCACCTACGTTTAGTAGTTATATTAAAAACTAGCCTAGCGACTAGTTTTCAATTTGATGCAGTAGTTATTCTCCCTTGTGATAAAAAATAGAACTAATTATTCACGGAATTTAATAATTCGCGGAGTTGACTGCTCGCGAAATCGCGAATTTTTATATCCATCGGATATTTTCATCCTGTACGGTATATAACACTTGTTCATCAATCTAAGCCATTATATTACTAGATGCTATAGATTGATTAAGATTAACAATCAACATCGTATATTTTGTAGCAAAAACTCACTGTGCATTCGTATCTCGCACGTGTGCACAGGAAGTTACATTGTATTCTCAAACAGGAAATATAATCTGAATGTAAACACAACAGTATATATATATATATATAGGAGACTCAAAGTTAAAGATAAATTTACCTCCATTCTCCTGTCTTGCTCTGTAGCATAACGCTTCTGACGCCTGTCAGCTCTAACCCTAATCTGTCTGCCCCAATCTTTAACAGCCTGATGCTCAGAAAACTCAGAGTCACCTTCGCAGGAACTGGAATCATTGTTATAATTCTGTTTTTCATCAATAAAACGTGTCGATGCAGTAATTCAGTAAATTAACGATGTCAATTAATTCAGTAAATATTGATGTAGGTGAGTGATCTAGTAATAGAGTAAAATCCCTAACTTCGAGATCACAGACGACCCGTTTTACGAGTGATAACATTTATTATGGTCTATATACATATTTTGTGCTAATGATTGGCTAATGAAGAGATCTTATATTTATCGCTCGTGGAGTCTCTTCATATGTATCACTATACCCGTCACGAATAAAGCACCCACTCGAATCTGAGCATTTCAAAAAATTATGTCGTTTCAAACGCTTATGTCTCAGGACAGGGTTAGTCTACAAAGACGAAAATGACGTCAAATTGTAGCTGATGTTTTAGCTTTTTATTGGTCTTAATATTATTTGATTGACTTTTTTGACGCAACCACATCTTTAAGTCTTCAACTAGCAGAACTACCATTCACTGTATTTCCATGCTTCAAATGGATTCGCACTTACTTGCTGCTCACAAATTCCCCCTACCGTGTCAACGAGTCAGAGTTGCGGTATAGGTCTTTCCTAGATTCGCGATGTATCCCTCAAGACAAAGCGTGTTAAAATGCACTCACTTTTGAGTTACGGTCACTCTTCAATTCACGCGTAGTCAACTAGTTGCACTAAAAAGTGATTATTTCATCATCCTTTCACAAGCAACCCATCCTTAGCATGTAAATGCTAATGTAAAGGCAAAAAGACAAGTAGAACAGTAGTGAGTAGCAATATAATGTTTTTTTAGTGGAGACCCGTGTGGTTGTCTGCTGAAATATGCTTACCTCTTCTGGGGAGAGCTTAGCTGAATTTTCAGATCTATTCAGATCCACCAGCAGTTAGCGTTTCTATGATATCGAAATGCTCTCACAGTGAATGCATTTGCACAACTTTAAAAATTTAGCGAATGAAAATGCTCTTAAATGCTTCGGCATTTTACCTTTTTATATGATTCAAAGTAGAGGCAATTCCAAGCTCATTCGAAACATGGAAACACAGTGAATGACTATCTGTTTGTACATAATGGCAGGTGAGACTGGAGTACGAGTGGCCGGAACTAGAGACCGACAATGAGGTTGTGCACATGTTTGCTGGTATGATAAATAAGCTCATTAACCTGGCTCAGAGTGAGTTTGCAAAAAAAAAACTGGTAAGTATTTTGGTTGAACCTTCTTATTATCTTGCATAAAAAATAACTATGTTCACCTTTTCTATTGTACTCCATGTCAAGGATAACTCTATATTCGCGTTTTCTATTGTACTCCATGTCAAGGATAACTCTATGTTCACCTTTTTTATTGTACTCCATGTCAAGGATAGCTCTATGTTCGCCTTTTCTATTGTACTCCATGTCAAGGATAACTCTGTATTCGCCTTTTCTATTGTACTCCATGTCAAGGATAACTCTTTGTTCACCTTTTCTATTGTACTCCATGTCAAGGATAACTCTATGTTCACATTTTCTATTGTACTCCATGTCAAGGATAACTCTATGTTCACCATTTCTATTGTACTCCATGTCAAGGATAACTCTATGTTCGCTTTTTCTATTGTACTCAATGTCAAGGATAACTCTATATTCACCTTTACTGCAAGGAAAACTCTATTGTCAGCGCTTTTATTGCATTTTAGCTGTGGAATAACTCAATTTTATTTATCTTATCATTGTGAAGGTTATTCTATGTCGACCTATCTCATTATATTGTATGTCAAGAATAACTCTATGTTTACTTTACATGGCTCCTGTGCCATAGGAATATAGTAAGTTTGCATCTAATGTTCGACTGTATGTTGAATAGACATGTAGGTCTAGGTTTAACTCTCCTATAGGTTGTATTGGCATCAATGCAGTTCTTCTCTGCCTTGGCAGCTTCTACCACTGACAATAGCTTATTATAGTATCATGAGCATTATCATTGTCATACTATCTTCGTAATTATCAATTGAAAGTTTAGCTAATAAAATAGACTATGACACGGCGCATACCAGGGGAGCAATACTGCCGCTAGCTTTACAAAAATATTTGATCAATTCTACATAAGTTTTATTCATCGGAGCATCTGTCTCAATTTCACTAGAAAGAAAACAATAAAAATGTCTTGCATAAGCATCCTGTTCTCTGACATATCCTCACACGTGTTGTTTATGCTAGTATATGGTGTTCATACTTGTCAAACCTTGCTTTGCATAAATATCCTGTTTGACATATTCTCACACGTGTTGTTTATGCTAGTATCTGGTGTTCATACTTGTCAAACCTTGCTTTGTATAAGCATCCTGTTCTCTGACATATCCTCACACGTGTTGTTTATGCTAGTAGCTGGTGTTCATACTTGTCAAACCTTGCTTTGCATAAATATCTTTAAATTACTCTGTATTCACTAAAGTCATCAAACTAGCCAAAATTCATCTTTAATTGAAGCAATGGTAAGACAATATTGAAGGAAGAGCAACTTCAGAGTTGTTCGCTTACCCTTTTATGTGTTATTATAATTGTGTACCGGTTAGCTTACAATATTTCAGACAGTGTTTTATAACTGAATACATTTGGCTTCTTTGTCAAACCTAAAGGCTCATATTTGCAAGTCTGTTAAAGAGGCTTATTCTGCAGGTAAACTAAATAACTGACCATGTAATGTAACTTATAAATGGGAAGATTCTGTAGCTAGCAACCACTATTTTCTTGCACAGCTCATGAACACACCGACTTCCCCAAACACCAACCGGTCTCCATCAACACGCGGCAGAAGAGCTAGTCCAGCTACACCAAAGTCACTCCAAAAATTGGTGGCTCTTAAGCCCGCCCCCTCTAAAGACTCTCCTGAATTTAAGAAGCCAGGAGTTCCTCTCCAATCAGAGAATAAACAGCTAGCTGACGCTATTGCTCTCGGTCGTCAGGAGGTAAACAAACAGCTCATTTATTGATATGAAGCTCGGTTATGGAGCAAGTTAACATGAAGTCTCTTTATTTTATCCTGCATGTGTCAGGGTTCCTATTGGCACATCACTTATCATCAGATTTCTATTAGATGACAAGGGTATTGTCTGGTTTCTATTGGATGACCAGTGTATTGTCTGATTTCTATCGGATGACCAGTGTATTGTCAGGTTTTATTGTGTAACCAGTGTATTGCCAGGTTTCTATTGGACAACTAGTGTATTGTCTGATTTCTATCGGATGACCAGTGTATTGTCAGGTTTTATTGTGTAACCAGTGTATTGCCAGATTTCTATTGGACAACTAGTGTATTGTCTGATTTCTATTGAATGACCAGTGTATTGTCAGGTTTTATTGTTTAACCAGTGTACTATCTGGTTTCTATTGGACAAACAGTGTATTGGCTGGTTTCTATTGGATGACCAGTGTATTGTCTGGTTTTCTATTGGATGACCAGTATATTAACAGGTTTTATTGCGTAACCAGTGTATTGTCAGGTTTTTATTGGACAAACAGTGTATTGTCTGGTTTCTGTTGGATGACCAGTGTATTGCCTGGTTTGATTGTGTAACCAGTGTATTGTCAGGTTTCTATTGGACAACCAGTGTATTGTCTGGTTTTCTATTGGATGACTAGTATATTAACAGGTTTTATTGTGTAACCAGTGTATTGTCAGGTTTTATTGTGTAACCAGTGTATTGTCAGGTTTCTATTGGACAAACAGTGTATTGTCTGGTTTCTGTTGGATGACCAATGTATTGTCAGGTTTTTATTGGACAACGGGTGTATTGTCTGGTTTCTGTTGGATGACCAATGTATTGTCAGGTTTCTATTGGATGACCAGTGTATTGTCTGGTTTCTAATGGATGACCAGTGTCTTGTCAGGTTTTATTGTGTAACCAGTGTATTGTCAGGTTTTATTGTGTAACCAGTGTATTGTCAGGTTTCTATTGGACAAACAGTGTATTGTCTGGTTTCTGTTGGATGACCAATGTATTGTCAGGTTTTTATTGGACAACGGGTGTATTGTCTGGTTTCTGTTGGATGACCAATGTATTGTCAGGTTTCTATTGGATGACCAGTGTATTGTCTGGTTTCTAATGGATGACCAGTGTCTTGTCAGGTTTTATTGTGTAACCAGTGTATTGCCAGGTTTCTATTTTGCTAATCCTAATGTTTCTTTTGGCTTGTTTCACTTTACTTGTAATTGTATCATGTTGATTTCCCACAGGAAAAGCTCTAAAAAAGGAGTTCATGATAATTTGTTGTATTACATTTGCGTCAGTTTATTGCCAATAAACTACCGCAATATAGCTTGCGGTATAAAATAATAACTGTAAAGCTTTTATTTGAACGCCACCACTACAGGGGAAAGGTTGAAAAATACAGCGCTACCCTTTAATTAAACGCCACCTCTATTAAACCGCCACTTTGACATTCTTTGTTTGGGCTTTACTAACCCAAATAGAAAGTGATCGGTAGAAAAATGTCCACAAAATGGTACTAATAATGACTTGGTTACATTGACAAGAATACATTTTTTTGGTGTTCCAATGCCATGGTTTTAGTGACGGTGTACATGAGAAGATTGGTTGTCACAATCATCAGAAATACACTCCGATTCAAAATCACTGAGATCTAAGTCCAATCAATAGTCTTAAGATTCATCCATATGGTTTACAATCTGATGTGAACAATTAATGCATTTTGATGAATGGTTTTTTAATAGCAACCATTGTGATGGTGTATATTGAAGTTCGTTTTCTAACTTTCGTTTGCTAACGTTTAAAAGTTTAAAGCATTTTCATGAACGATGAGAACACGTTTCAAGAACACGGTACACGTATTAGTAGCAATTATTATGGCATATCGAAGTCCATTGTCTAACTCCAAAGATTTATGGTTTTTTTATTTGAAATCTTAAAAGCAACACTATCGAAATAATTAATACCTATATCTGGCTAATATATTGTTACTCAAAGTAGTACCTTGTTTAATTCGGTCTGATACTTGGATGTATATGAAAAATGTTGAGGCTGATGGCATTAACGTCGCTCCACCTGAAGGAGTGCAAAATGGAGGGGAGATTAGCATTGCTTCTTTTGTTAAAGAGTTAAATTAGTCTTCCCAAGATTCTGACGAGCAAGTCAAAAAATACAGCGTCATTCTCTATTTGAATGTCACTTCTATTGAACGCCACCATAATTGAAGGGTTGAAAAATACGGCGCCATGGCGTTCGAATTTAGGTTTGACAGTATATATACATATTACAGCTGCTTCCCCTATCATCTATGTTGTAGCTGCTGTCTCTATTTTTCTATTTCTGTTGCTTCCCATTTAAAGCGTATTGCAGTTGGTACCCTTATTCCACGCATCACATCTACATATTACATCTACTTATTACATCTACTTATTACATCTACATATTACATCTACTTATTACATCTACTTATTACGTCTACTTATTGCGTCTACTTATTACGTCTACTTATTGCGTCTACTTATTACATCTACTTATTACGTCTACTTATTACATCTACTTATTACGTCTACTTATTACGTCTACTTATTTTATCTACTTATTACATCTACTTATTACATCTACTTTTTACATCTACGTATTACATCAACTTATTAAGTCTATTTATTACATCTACTTTTTACGTCTACTTATTACGTCTACGTATTACGTCTACTTATTACATCTATTTATTATGTCTACTTATTACGTCTACTTATTACGTCTACTTATTACATCTACTTATTACGTCTACTTATTACGTCTACTTATTACTTCTACGTATTACGTCTACTTACTAAGTCTACTTATTACGTCTCCTTATTACGTCTACTTATTACATCTATTTATTACGTCTACTTATTACGTCTACTTTTTACGTCTACTTATTACATCTACTTATTACATCTACTTATTACATATACTTATTACATCTACTTAATACATCTACATATTACGTCTACTTATTACGTCTACGTATTACGTCTACGATTACGTCTACTTATTATGTCTACTTATTACATCTACTTATTACATATACTTATTACATCTACTTAATACATCTACATATTACGTCTACTTAATACATCTACATATTACGTCTACTTATTACGTCTACGTATTACGTCTACGATTACGTCTACTTATTATGTCTACTTATTACATCTACTTTTTACGTCTACTTATTACATCTACTTATTACATCTACTTTTTACATCTACGTATTACATCAACTTATTACGTCTATTTTTTACGTCTACTTATTACATCTACTTATTACATCTACTTATTATGTCTACTTATTACATCTACTTATTACATCTACTTTTTACATCTACGTATTACATCAACTTATTACGTCTATTTTTTACATCTACTTATTACATCTACTTATTACATCTACTTATTACATCTACGTATTACATCTACTTAATACATCTACATATTACGTCTACTTATTACGTCTACGTATTACGTCTACGATTACGTCTACCTATTATGTCTACTTATTACATCTACTTATTACATCTACTTATTACATCTACCTATTACATCTACTTATTATGTCTACTTATTACATCTACTTATTACATCTACTTATTACATCTACTTATTACATCTACTTATTACATCTACGTATTACATCTACTTATTACATCTACGTATTACATCTACTTAATACATCTACATATTACGTCTACTTATTACGTCTACGTATTACGTCTACGATTACGTCTACCTATTATGTCTACTTATTACATCTACTTATTACATCAACTTAATACATTGGTGTTATAGTTGCTGCCTTATGCCCGTCGACTAACTTCTCGACCTAAACAGGTGATACAAAAGAACCTGTTACCCAAGCGATTAGCAGCTCCTGTAGCCATGCAGATAGCAGATGTAGAAAGACAACGAAGCTTAGCTCCTCGCAGCTGCGCCACTTCCACCAAGACTCATGTCATGGATGTTTCATGTATTACAGGAGGTGAGGCTATGCACGTGTAGGTGATATTAAGCATGAAAAGTTTTTTGTTTGTAAACCATATTTACAGCACAAAATATGATCAGCAGAAGATTGTGTTGACGCTACAAAATGTAGGTTGACAGGAGTATTTCACTGTGTCATGACTTCACACACACACACACACACACTTGGATTGGCTAAATATTCAGTGTGTCATTGCATCTCACACTTGGATTGGCTAAATATTCATTGTGTCATTGCATCACACACTTGGATTGGCTAAGTATTCAGTGTGTCATGACAACAGACACTTCGATTGGCTAAATATTCAATGTGTCATTACATTGCACACTTGGACTGGCTAAATCTACCAACATAATTATTTCTGTCCCCATTTTGTGAAAAAGACCTGGTTTTAATTTGGGCATAGCGAAATCAATGAAGTGAGGCGTATTTATGAGCGCAGCTTGTCAGTTAAACACGTTACGACATTTGTGTTGTCTTAGCTTCCGCATTTATAGTTTTGTATGTGAGTTGAAAATTTGTGCAACTCTAATCAATAGCTCCTCACCTACTACCAACATAATGAGAACTGATCAATAACTCCTCATCTACTACCAACATAATGAGAACTGATCAATAACTCCTCACCTACTACCAACATAATGAGAACTGATCAATAACTCCTCATCTACTACTAGCATATTGAGAACTGATCAATAACTCCTCATCTACTACTAGCATATTGAGAACTGATCAATAATTCCTCATCTACTACTAACATATTGAGAACTGATCAATAACTCCTCACCTACTACCAACATATTGAGAACTGATCAATAACTCCTCACCTACTACCAACATATTGAGAACTGATCAATAACTCCTCACCTACTACCAACATAATGAGAACTGATCAATAACTCCTCACCTACTACCAACATAATGAGAACTGATCAATAACTCCTCACCTACTACCAACATATTGAGAACTGATCAATAACTCCTCATCTACTACCAACATATTGAGAACTGATCAATAACTCCTCATCTACTACTAGCATATTGAGAACTGATCAATAATTCCTCATCTACTACTAACATATTGAGAACTGATCAATAACTCCTCACCTACTACCAACATATTGAGAACTGATCAATAACTCCTCACCTACTACCAACATATTGAGAACTGATCAATAACTCCTCACCTACTACCAACATAATGAGAACTGATCAATAACTCCTCACCTACTACCAACATAATGAGAACTGATCAATAACTCCTCACCTACTACCAACATATTGAGAACTGATCAATAACTCCTCATCTACTACCAACATATTGAGAACTGATCAATAACTCCTCATCTACTACCAACATATTGAGAACTGATCAATAACTCCTCACCTACTACCAACATATTGAGAACTGATCAATAACTCTTCATCTACTACCAACATATTGAGAACTGATCAATAACTCCTCACCTACTACTAACATATTGAGAACTGATCAATAACTCCTCACCTACTACCAACATATTGAGAACTGATCAATAACTCCTCACCTACTACCAACATATTGAGAACTGATCAATAACTCCTCATCTACTACTAACATATTGAGAACTGATCAATAACTCCTCACCTACTACTAACATATTGAGAACTGATCAATAACTCCTCATCTACTACCAAAACATTGAGAACTGATCAATAATTCCTCATCTACTACCAACTCCTTATTATTTGGAATATGGCTTTATTTGAGCCCTGAAGAAATTAAATGCAAAAGCCGTGTTTCTTTTTATTTTTTGTTGGTGTGATGTACAAGAGTTACTTTGTTTACAGGTAAATACAGCGTAGCCAAGAGACTATCAACAGGCGGGGGCCTTCATCAGTCCCTTAAAGCACTAATAACCAAAGAAGTCAGAGAGCCATCTGGTGCTAACCCAGATCTTTCAGAGTCTTTGTCTCGTCTCATTAACAGCTCAAGCTCTGGTTTGGCCAACTCAAACCCCAAGTTGGCCAAGCTTCAGGTAATGAATAGCTCTTTTTTCGTTCATTTGAATGCTGCCGGTCATAGCTGTGGATTATTTGTGGAGTTTGTTGAAACTATTGGAGCAGATTGTTTGTTTCGGTTGTGATTTGCATCACCCTAGGGGTAGTTATCATTCAATATCTTGTAACATCTGCTTTGACTAGAATGCAATTTGCTAGGTAGCTTTAAAGGTAGGGAAAAAATGTAGTGATGTTATCTTCATTGGCTGCATCTTCAGTGGCTGCATCTTCATTGGCTGCATGCACCGATGCTACTAAATACCTTGTGTTAACAAATAGCTAATGATGTCATAGCTAGATATCCCAGTAGCGTTATTCAAGTAGCTCGATGATATTTGTATTGTAACCGTATGTTGTATTGCAATCGTATGTTATATTGTAACCGTATGTTGTATGTAACCATATCTTGTAACCGTATGTTGTATTGTAACCGTATGTTGTATGCAACTGTATATTGTATTGTAACCGTATGTTGTATTATAGCTGTATGTTTATTGTAACCGTATGTTGTATGTAACCATATGTTGTATGTAACCATATGTTGTACCTGTATGTTGTATGTAACCGTATGTTGTATGTAACCATATGTTGTATGTAACCGTATGCTGTATTGTAACCGTATGTTGTATTGTAACAGTATGTTGTATTGTAACCGTATGTTGTATGTAACCGTATGTTGGATTGTAACAGATTGTCTCATTTATGACTTAACATAGCAATAGCTATTTACATGGCTGTATTTTGTCTATAAAATGTTAATTATAAAAACAGCCAAGTACAAAAATACCACAAGATCATTACTGCTTAAACTTTAGAAAAAGTATATTATTATATTTATTTACCAGAAAGCATCTGAAATTTTTCATAAACCCTTTCAATGCATTGAGTTGGCTCTCGTATATATATTATAAGTGAGAATATTTTTGTCAACAGCTAAATTGATGTTTGTTTGAAGCCCTATCGTGATCGTCTATGTAAAGTTCATTTTCAAGACTGGCAGGCATTGGAAATTATTAAAATATATTCAAGATCGCTGTGATAAACTAATTCAGCCAAACACAGTCGCTGCCGTTCAATTTCCACCTGCGCAGACCGCTGCTGTTCAGTTTCAACCTGCGCAGACCAACAGGTCCATTTCAAAACGACGCATCAACAATGCATTGCCAATGCAGTGCCTACATGACAGACCAATTTTAAACATAAGGTATGAAATAACTAGGTTGGTCCATGTCTATACCCAGTATTAAATAACTGGGTGGGCCTATGTCTATACCCGGTATTAAATAACTAGGTTGGTCCATGTCTATACCCAGTATTGAATAACTAGGTTGGCCCATGTCTATACCCAGTATTGAATAACTAGGTTGGTCCATGTCTATACTCAGTATGAAATAACTGAGTTGGTCCATGTCTATACCCAGTATTAAATAACTGGGTTGGTCCATGTCTATACTCAGTATGAAATAACTGAGTTGGTCCATGTCTATGCTCAGTATTAAATAACTAGGTTGGTCCATGTCTATACCCAGTATTGAATAACTGGGTTGGTCCATGTCTATAGCCGGCTCACAGAATCATGTCAGTTTAGATTATCATTTAAGGTATAAACACACTAGGCGATATTTAGAGCGATATCGCGCTGCGTAGCGCTAATCTGCGCTAGAATTCACCCTGCGTGCTCATCCAGAGCGATAACGCTAGACTTTCTCTGCACAACTTTATCGCTAGCGAGATGCATTTCGATTGGTTGGATTTTACCAGAATGCAATTTTATGGCGGGTAATTATTTCTTATCGATGTTCACCAACGTACAGCAGCGACAATTTGCTATTTTGTTAATATTGAAACATCTTCAGAACGAGCACTGAATTGTTCATAAATTTAATAATAGCACTCCTAGTCATGTGCACCATAACAAACAAAAATTACAAAAAATCCAAGTTGAAAACCAACATTTTGAATCAATCGTTGCGCAAGTTGACCATCTTGAGAACGGTAAATATTTAATATATTAGGCCTTAATATAAAAAACCACTACAAAATAAAATATGTATAAAAATAGTGAAAAATGTTACAGTTAAAATGCAATAATCGTTTTTCTTATGTCTCCTTGTAGTGTAGGCAGTGTACAATCCGTGAAAGTGAGATAGGTTTAATAACAAATGCGTAAGTTGTTTACGTTGTCGCCTAGACGGCGCCATATTGACTGACCTAAATTTATTAACAACTCCGAAGAAACTAATGATACGGAATTTTATTGGCAGTTTGTGGGCGTGCCCATTATATCGCTTGCTAGTGAATCGCTCAAGTGTGTTAATGCACACGCTAGCAATATCTCCGCCCTCCTCATGACGCTCGCGATAAAATCGCCTAGTGTGTTTACACCTTTAGTGTCATCATCAATCATAGTGATAATATTGACATCATGTGGAAAATATTAAAAATAGTCAAACTACAGTGGAATTCTACATACTAAATCTTTAAGTTATGAAATGTGTTTTGGTAGAATATTCACGAGTTACTTTTCCAGTTACAAAAGGCTTTTCGTATTTTAGCCGGTGTTTCATATTTTTGCCCATTTGTTGATTTCATATTTTGGGCTGTTAGTTTGTTTTGTGTTTTTGCCTGCTTGCTTTGTGTTTTTGCCTGCTTGCTTTTTGTGGGTGCGATGTACAACGCGTCTCACTCTGTCTCACTCTGTCTCATCTGCTAGCGAAAGTCAGTAAACAAGTGCTTAGTTTTTATTTGTCAAATACTTTGGAGTTATCGTGTCACAAAGGCTAGAACAATTTTTGATTCTAGCAATTAAAGTTCTGTGTTGTTGTATGGTGACGCGGCTGTTTTTAGTTCGCGGCGATGTAAATAATTTTTTTCCGGACATTCTTGAAATATATATATATTGTGACGAAAACGACAATCACCCATCTCCTCTGATCGTTGTTCCTTACTTCCCACAGTCTACGCTTAACCTCGTCTAGACTGACAAAAGTAAACAAACAGGTTTTACTTTTTATCCGTTATTTCTCTGTTAATTTTTCTTTTCATCACATAGTGATATAAGTATAAAATTGTAACACATATTTGTTATAGGTTTCAAGCATAACATGTGTTTATAATTTATACAAATACCTTATTCGAGTATTGTGGAGGCTTGAAACAGATTAGGGCATTTATTTGGTAAAACTAACTGAATGCCTGGCTTTGCCCTGGTAATAAGTCTTTGCACAGAAAATTTATTTGTATTTAACGCATAACAACAGTCACCGTTCTAACTTTCAAACTTCATATCATGAGAAAAATGTTTTGTGCTGGTCAAATAAATTAAAAAACAAAATTTAACAACCATAAAAGTGTTTAAATGTAAATATGAAATGATTAGCAAGTAATAGCTAAATTAAGTCTGTTTTACTACGATTACAATGAAAGATGATTTGGTAATGATACAATTAATACAAACTGAGAAAACAAAATAAAAATCCTGATTATGTTGAATTAATAATATCAATTCGGGCATAGAAGTGTGTGTATAAAAAAGGTTACTGTTCCAGCCAAAGTTATCCATCAAAACTTTACTGGTACCTCTCGTTACTGGTACAAATGTAAAAATGAGATATCGGGCTGTCTCTGTCAGGTACTTTGTCTGACCAAACGAAGAGAAAATGTAGAGGCTATTTCCACTCGAGGTAATACAAGTGTCGGCGTGAAAAGTATTAACTTTTACTAATTTAGCAACCGAAACCTTACAAAAAACCAGAAATAGAAGTGTAATGCATTTTAAAATTGAAACGGCACATTTAAAAATTACAAATTGAAGAAATAAGTATTAGTAGCAAAAAATTAGTTTTTAAGCAATTTCGAAAAACAATAAATGCAAAAAGTAAATTAGTTAATAATTGAAAGTGCACATTTGGCGTGCACCTTTGCACCGTATGCCTGTGTATATGGTATAGGGTATTTGATAAAAGCAACGGAAAGCTAAGGACTGTATTAATAGCTCAGTGGTTAGCTCTCCGTGAGTTCAAACCCAGCACGCATCGTGCTTTTCATTCCAAGATTTTAGTAGCTATAGCTGGACAGGCAGACATCCTGGATGGCAGATGACAAACTTTGAGATTTGTGTAGGCCTAGATGCATTCCTACTCGCACAATTTTCTCCGTAGGACATGGTTTCTTGAATGAATTACTTTTATAAGTAGAGGTTCATCTGTATTAATTTTGGTAATAATTACAAGACAATAGACTACCATGATACCCCTACAATAGACTTAGCTCTACAGTGTGTCTTTCATACTAAAACTGTTATATCACGGATCTTTGGTTACGCTTTTACTTTATCTTTTTCAACATTAGTGTGTGACAATTTTAGGTTTAGAACACGCGAACAGGTGCACGACTGAATATTTAACATCCTATCATCCGATGACGATTTACTGATCGAGCGGTTATTCCCCCTTAATACAATATAATATAACTAGTTGAATACTCGCCGTTGTATGGGTAATAAAACAGTTTTTGCACAAAAACAGTTTTTATTTAACATAGCACATTTATCATTCTAAATTTTAAATGGAGGCTTTTATCTTTCGTTTTTTTGTTTTCTGTCATCTTTATGTCCAGTTATAGCGATTAAAATTTAGTAATGAATAATCTACTTGATACTGGGATTGAACTTGGAAATCCAGTTGTGCAAACAGGTATTTATCTAATACGCTACACTGTTAAACTGGCTATATTGTGGAATAAATTGTGTGCATACTCATTACATATGCCAATCTTTTATGGCTTCACGCTTACCACTGCAGCTCGCATTATGCTAGAATTTTTGGTCAGAAGAAATATCCTTAAACTCACACGGACAGCAAGGCTATTGCAATCAGTATAGAGCTGTACAGTACGAACTACACGGAAATAAACAGTAGACGGAAATAAACAGAGTACACATAAATAAACACAGTACACACAAATAAACAGTATACACAAATAAACACAGTACACACAAATAAACACAGTACACACAAATAAACACAGTACACACAAATAAACACAGTACACACAAATAAACACACTACACACAAATAAACAGTACACACAAATAAACACAGTACACACAAATAAACACACTACACACAAATAAACAGTACACACAAATAAACACAGTACACACAAATAAACTACCACCTTCATTTAAAAGTTAGAATGGTAGATGTTGTATATGTTTATTAAAAGTAAGTTTTCTGTGCAAAAACCTTCTAGTGGCATTCATCTAGTTTATTTATATATTTGATTATTTTGATATTTGGCCCGTATGTTTGAGCTGGCTGACAGCCACTTCTGTAGTTTTCACACCACCAACCACCACCACCACGTGGACAAATGATGCATTACACATTTTTAGGGTGGCAGGCTTCCCAGTAGGTGTATCAGCCACCGAAATTAAATACAATTTGTAAATTTTAATATCTAAAGAATTTAATTGTTGCACACAAAATTTATTAGATGAGAATAGAAATCCTCTAAAATTTCATATTATTGGAAATGTTTTGTGTGTAGTTCAAAAATATTTGCAGAAAAAATAGGACCACAGTTAAGGTGTTTAAATGTGAAATAATTAGTAATGGCTAGATCAAGTCTGATTTACTACTGTAACAATGATTGTGATAAAAATATTTGATACTAACGTAATGCAATTAATACAAATTGAGAAAAACAAATAAAAATCATGAATATGTTGAAATAATTTTAACAGTGAGTACATAGAAGTGTGTATATAAACAGATTACTGCTGTAGAAGCTGCCCATCAAAGTTTTGAACGCTGCGATGCTGGTACAAACGTAAAAATGAGGTATAATAAAATATCACTGAAGTGCACGAGGGTAAAGAATGTTCTCTATCTGCTGAGCGGAAAGAGATAAATTCATGAAATTCAGAAAAAAAATGTAAGACAATATACAAAACAATTACTGTAATGAGTTTTTTTTGTGAACGCTTGTATAGAACTCAACACTCGTCTGTTGCAAGGAGATTCTGCATGCTAATATACTATATCCATATAACATGCAATAACATGCATACAAACGACAATATGCATACAAATGACAATGTTTTAAATGAAATTGATCAAAGACATTTAGTTATAAAAAAAATTAAACTTAATTAAAATAAACAAAGAGATAACGTAAAACTGTGAATTGAGAAGGAACAAAGGCAAAGTTTTGTTTGTATTCAATGGTGGCACACAAGCTGTTCATTGCATAAGTCAACTAAGAGAAGCATCCCTTTTAAAAATCGACTTTTTTAAAAACAGATGCATTTCACAGAAAAACTCTGTGAAATGTGTTGCTAAAAAACTCGGACTATCACGTCATTACAACGTTGGGAAAAAAGATTTCCCATGCCTGCAATCGAACCCTATCCATGTATCTGGTACATTTGGATGCACGGATGCGCAGTCCCACTCACTTTGATTTGTAGCTGCAATAAGTAGGAGCGTTATGCCATAGATAGAAGAGAGGGCAAGATGGGCAAGATAGCCGCGTGGAGTGGTGGGTTGACCGCTTGTTACGTGTTCCAAATGTATTGGGTTTCCGAGTTCAATCCCATTACTGTTATCATTGCTAGATTGTAATCGCTATAACCGTACACCGGGTGTACAAAAAGGCAAAAAAAAACAAACACAAACACTGAGATTGGTATATGTAGACTATAATACAATATAACTTACCAATTAATTCACATTTCTTTTAATGTTTTACATGTAACATCACACAATTTTTTCATTTGTTCAGTCGATTATGGCTGAAGTGCCTAGAAACTCTGAGTCAGGCGAAGAAAAGGAGTCGTTGGACCTTCTAGAGCAAGCAATGAACGCAATCAACAGCCCCATGAAGAAGAGGAGAATAACTCCAACACTGATATCTCCTACTGTCGAAGGGATGATATTCTCACCTAGTATGAGACCTGTCGACAGCTCAGCCACGCTGCCGACCACACTTGACAAATTCTTTGACTCGTCAACACAAGCTGATTCTCCTGCTTTAGATGATCCTGCCTTCTCATCTAAACCAGCCGTAAGCTGCCTGTTCCTTTATATTCTAGGTTTTATTTTGGTTTCCTTCCTCTCGCGAGTATGACTGACATGTCATGAGTACACGATCACCTGTACCGAGGTGTCATTTTGGTTTACTTCCTCTCGCGAGTATGACTCACATGTCATGAGTACTCGATCACCTGTACCTCGGTGTCATTTTGGTTTACTTTCTCTCGCTAGTATGACTGACATGTCATGAGTACACGATCACCTGTACCTAGGTGTCATTTTGGATTTCTATGGTAAACATCTTCCATAGCGCTATAACCATAGATCTATTAACTATACCTGTTATAGACCTATTAAGTATAGTTACTAGGTCTATGACTTTAACTATAACTATAATTATGACTTTTCCTAACTCATGCGCTGACATGGTTCTGCCCTTCAATATAAATAAATATACGTCATGAGCTTCTATGAGGAATGCATAGTTGTTACATTTTATTTTTAAAAGCCAACAACTTGGTTACAATATTTTACCAGCGATCATGTTTTGTTGATTTTAATTTTGAAACATTCTGGCAGTCAGATCAAAAGCATCAAAACAACCGCAAATGGTAGAAAAATATGGAGACGTGAGATCATCTTTAAAGAATAGAGAAAGCATAATATTATTATGCTTTATTTATCTTGAGGTGTTGACTGATGTTCTAAAAAAAATCAAGGAGATTGACCAACCAGAAGCTGAGATATCGCCAGCCAAACACAGGTCTACCAAAAAACAAGTGTTTTGGTAATCATCTATATATGACGTATGAAATCGACTTGTGTGCCATTGGTCAATTAAGCCAACTAATGCACTCTCCTATAACAATCACGGCGTTTTAATTGGTTTAATCCCTGGAAGTATAGAACAATCAAATTGGGCCTAACAATCATTGCTCTGAGAATTCCGAACCAGTCCCTCTGACGTGTAGATTAGTTTTAGCATAAAATAATTACACGCATCTATTATTTTGCAACATTTCGCTATCTTTAGTTAGGTCGCTATCTTGCTAGTTCAGCTCAGTTTTGTTGTTCTCCCACTTAGCTTCCCTATTCAGACTCATCTTTAGCGCTGTTCAGATTTTTTTAACTATAGCTAATAAATAGAATCAATTAAATCAATCATCAATCTCGGTTATCATTTGGAATTTTCTACAAATTATATTAGTTACATCATTTATTCTAGAGGTAGTTATATTATTATTTTGTATAATATGCATTATGATTATTATATTAATCATAAAAAATAATCATAGATAAGATAATAGATATATAGAAAAATCAAATCAAAAGTTATTGTTTTCTTTTCTTACAGCAAGAGCAGCACGGTCAAGTTATTCTTTTTAAAAATTATGGCTGTAGTGAACTTACAGTCTGTTAATAGTGACGATAATCATGAAAATCAACTGAATGCTGCAGTAGAGGTACACAGTAGAAAAATGATGAATGAACAAAAATTCACATTCCCATTTCTTATTCTAAACAAACTGCAAATCGCGGATGTCGCATATAGACTATACACGCGCCGTTCGTTGAACAGAGGATCTTCGGAGCATATCCGTGGAGATCGAGTCAAAATTTGAAGCACAATAGTCAAAATCTGCTCCTCTGTTTTGAAAAATCATGGCGAGGGGTGTGGGCAAATGCCTTTACCACACAATGTTTGCTTGATTTTCCTGAGAAACCAGAGCTAGCCTGTAAATTCTTTACTATCGCGAGAAGCGTTTCACATTTCGTAGCCTAAAACAATCATTATACGTAACGGTGGTAAGGGTGCGCAACTCCGGCACATTACCAATAAGTCGATTTCATACGTCACAGTTCTCGGGATTTGCGAAGGGTTTTCCTCTGATTCGTTATTAGGTAGACCTGTGTTTGGCTGGCTATATCTCAACTTCTATTGGGTCAATCTCCTTGATTCTTTTTTTAGAACATCAGTCAACACCTCAAGATAACTAATAAAGCATAATAATATTATGCTTTCTCTATTCTTTAAGGAGTACTTATGCATTGATAAACTGATCCTTTAATAAACCTACTGTTACAGGTTATGGCTGAAAGGCAGCGTGCGCAGCAGAGTGATTCACAGATGAGTCTCAACTCTTTACTCAGGAACATCGGTGCAGGCAAGTACGCGGGTCTAATTACAGCGAGCTACTTTTTAGGTAGGGATTTAGCAGCGTGAGCGAATTTGACCAGCGGGTGAGCTACTGTAGGTATGTGTATGCACTGCAACAGTTTGGTTAGCTCTGATCTAGATGTACCATACCTGTAGGTAAAGTAGCTCTGATGTACATGTACCATACCTGTAGGTAAAGTGGCTCTGATGTAGATATACCATACCTGTAGGTAAAGTAGCTCTGATGTAGATGTACCATACCTGTAGGTAAAGTAGCTCTGATATAAATGTACCATACCTGTAGGTAAAGTAGCTCTGATCTAGATGTACCATACCTGTAGGTAAAGTAGCTCTGATGTAGATGTACCATACCTGCAGGTAAAGTAGTTCTTATGTAGATGTACCATACCTGTAGGTAAAGTAGCTCTGATGTAGATGTACCATACCTGCAGGTAAAGTAGCTCTTAAGTAGATGTACCATACCTGTAGGTAAGGTAGCTCTGGTGTAGATGTACCATACCTGTCGGTAAAGTAGCTCTGATGTAGATGTACCATACCTGTAGGTAAAGTAGCTCTGATGTAGATGTACCATACCTGTAGGTAAAGTAGCTCTGATGTAGGTGTACCATACCTGCAGGTAAAGTAGCTCTTATGTAGATGTACCATACCTGTAGGTAAAGTAGCTCTGATGTAGATGTACCATACCTGTAGGTAAAGTAGCTCTGATGTAGATGTACCATACCTGTAGGTAAAGTAGCTCTGATGTAGATGTACCATACCTGTAGGTAAAGTGGCTCTGATGTAGATGTACCATACCTGTAGGTAAAGTAGCTCTGATGTAGATGTACCATACCTGTAGGTAAAGTAGCTCTGAAATAAATGTACCATACCTGTAGGCAAAGTAGCTCTGATGTAGATGTACCATACCTGTAAGTAAAGTAGCTCTTATGTAAATGTACCATATGGCTATATCACTACCTTCTCTAGGTCACCATATGCTATATGGCTATATCACTACTTTCTCTAGGTCACAATATGCTATATGGCTATATCAATACCTTCTCTAGGCCACAATATGCTATGTGGCTGTATCACTACCTTTTCTAGGTCACAATATGCTATATGGCTGTATCACTACCTTCTCTAGGTCACAATATGCTATATGGCTGTATCACTACCTTCTCTAGGTCACAATATGCTATATGGCTATATCACTACCTTCTCTAGGTCACCATATGCTATATGGCTGTATCACTACCTTCTCTAGGTCACCATATGCTATATGGCTATATCACTACCTTCTCTAGGTCACAATATGCTATATGACTGTATCACTACCTTCTTTAGGTCACCATATGCTATATGGCTATATCACTACCTTCTCTAGGTCACCATATGCTATATGGCTATATCACTACCTTCTCTAGGTCACACACAAAAAGGAGATGAATCTATTTGCTCAGACATTTCATTGGAGCTTAACGGAGCTGGAGCTCCTTTGTCCTTCCAGAATCTCATACCCAAGGGAGTCAATTGCAAGGAACAGACGAGTTCGTCTTCCGATGCTGGAGATACCTCTCATCCTGTGGGGGCCACTACTGCACCCCTCAAGGATGCTTGGCTTACTCCTGATGTTGCAGTACGTTCCCCGTGTTTTCTCATTCTTGCAATTGTTCTATTCCTTTAACTATCGCGTTTTGTTCCTGTAATGATTGTTCCGATATGTTTCACTTCCTACATGTATATGTCCTTCTCCGCTTCTCATCACATTTACTCATCTTCTCATAGACTTGACCTCTTCTTAGATTTTCGCTGTCTCCATACTGACCTTGTGATATCTTCGCACAACTGCCACATCTCATGAGATTTCCTGTTGTTTCTACTGCTAAGTTTATTCAACCATGGCTATGCTTCTATGCCTGTGTTATTATGTCTATGTTCTTCTATGTCTATGCTGCTTTTTATTTATTGCTTTATTGGCTCTGTAAGATTGATGTGTCTATGACATAGATGACAGATTTCTCACTATCCAGTCTACTTGGGGACAAGTCACCTAGACGTGCTCCAGAGTCAGTGTCAAACATTGCTGGAGGAATGCTTTTATCTGACAGACCCTCTAGCACAATAGGTTCAGACGATACTCGCCTCTCCTTTTTAAATCGACTCGACGTTGGAGACTTGGGGGTGAGCTTTGAGCATATGGCTAACAAGAATAGCTAACAAGCATAGCTAACGAATATGGCTATCAAGTATAGCTAGCGATTATGGCTAACAAATGTAGCTAATATGTATAGCTAGCAAGTATACAATAGTATAGTATGTATAACAAACATGTACAGGGTTTATAGCTGGTATGTCTAGTATGTATATCCTGCATACACACATGTACTTAGCAAGTGTAACAAGGTAGACTGACGTCCCTCTGTCACGCCATTGATCAGTGCTTAACCTTCTGAGCTCCAACGATTGTTATTCCAGCATTGCTTAATGTGTGTCAGAAACCCTAGCGGCCGGAATACCGGCATTCACGTGGCTCTGTTTACAAAAGCTGTTTTCAAGTAACACCTCAAACCAATCAAATTAATTCTTGCACAGGATGTTAAACCAGAAATTTAACTTCCAGTTGTAACAGTTTGCAAATATCTTCATCTACTTCCTTTGTTATAATAACAAATTTTATTAGAACGATATCAAGAGAAAAAATCGATAGGGCTCAGTCGTTGGTAGATCATAGATGAATATGATGCAAATGAAGTATTTTATAATACTAGCTATAATTTTTCTGTTTATTTTGAGTCATGAAATGATGATGAATGTTTGTTCGATGGATACGATACTACTGTAAATGTTTTTACTAGTTTTTAAAATCATACGAATTTTTATAGTTTTATCGAATAACGGTGAAATACTGTTTTTTTTCTATTTGATGACATTTGCTGTGGGTTGCTCGACTTTTTTACTAGTGTTTTACTAAATATTATTATATTATGAGCACATTTAGATATACTTAAAGGTTGACGTGCAATAAAATTCACATTGCAGTTATTTGGTATCAAAATATTCACTATGTCTTACTCTGTTGTGTTGTAGGTGCCAAATATGTGGAAATGTGATCACAAGCCCTTAAAAGCTCAAAAACGAAAAGCCGCCGTAGATTGGAATCTCTTTATTTATTTGACGTTGTCATTACAGTTTGATTATCGTCTTGTCACGTATGTTCTCACGTGAATTGAAAGGCCAATTAAAAGCTCACTATAAAACATATCGTAGCACTAGTTTATGACTAACACTTCGGGTTTTACCGAAGTCCCCGTATTAAATATAGATGCTCGCTACTTTACAGTTTTGTTTTGGCATTATTCAATCTTCAAGTCGTAATTTTATCACGTGACTCAATACTTCGCAAATAATTTTTGCAGCACTTTTCGATTATCACAGGTGACCAACAGGCTCGTCATGATTATCAGACAATGATATGTACTCCTTCGAGCTAAGGTTAAAAAGTTTAACGATTTTTTACGGTAAGTTATAAGATATCAGTGCTAAAAGTGACAGCATTACAATGACGATAAAATAGACGCGTAAGAACAATAGACATGGTTTTATTGAATGCGTGAAGTATATTTGTGAAAATATTTCGACGAATGAGATTGCATGAAAGTGTAAACAGAAACCATCCTGTAACAACTACGTCCCATTTGAGCCGTTTTGGAAAGCGAATCCAAACTACGGCGGTCTCGTGTGGCTGCGATTAACTGTTCGTTTTTTAGCTTTTAAGAGCTTGTAATCACATTCCCATATATTTTGCACCTACAACACAACATAGTAAGACATGGTGAATCTTATGATACCAAATAACTGTAATGTGAATTTTATTGCAAGTCAACCTTTAACAAAAGTTTGAATACTTCGGATCGCTGGAAAAATTGCCCAGAGTTACTGACACACATTGGCAAGAACAGCCAGGGTTCAAACGGTTAAGATCTGTGGTAACATTGTTGTCAGTGTCAGTTGGAGGTCACTGCTGCAAAGAACAATAATTGTATTGTGTATGTCCAAAATAAAGTGTTTATTTATATAAATATATTTATATATATATATACGTTTACTATATACAGTCAAACATGGATAACTCGAACTTCAAGGGACCGAGCAAAAGTGTTCGAATTATCAGAGCATTCAAGTTATCAGAGCACTGTCACAAGTCCATGTATTTACTTATTTATTAGTAGATACATGTACATATACAAACTATAATATAAATCAAAAGCACAAATGGCTTGTTTCAAATTAAATGCTTCTAATGTAAAGTTTAAAACGTTTTCATGAAAAAGTATAGAGATTTTTCTATCACTTGAGATTGGTTTGTTGTTTGAGGTGATGTTATTGCCAGGACGTTTTTCAGATTGACATTGGCAAAACTTGATCGTTGTTGAAATGCTCAAAAGAAAAGACATTTTTTTCTTTTGGGGTTTTACCCACGATCAATTTTGCCGTTTTTTCTTGAAGTTTATGCAGATTACCTTACTTTACCTGGAATTCGTTAAGAGCAACACTCCGAGGCAGTACAATTAGAAGTTTTACGAGGTTTTACGGTACATTCTATATCACTCACGCTTTTTTAATAGATACTTATTGAATGTACACACGTATTCTGTGTTTAGGTCAAACGATGAATAGTTTTTTGTAGCTCAGACAACGTATACGTTTAATTACAACATTTTTTAAGACGTTTTAAACATTCAACATTCCGACGTTGATTCAACACGGAATCAACGTCGGAAAACTATTCATCACGGGCTAGCCGAGTCACGCACTCAAAGATTTTCGCCACGCACATACAAAACAACATGCGATTTTTGTTTTGTATGTGCGTGGCGAAAATTCTTGCGCGCGTGACCTGGCTAGCCCGTGCTATTCATCGTATCGCAGTATAAATCAAATTTCACCAAACTTTTAGAAAAGTCGTTGACACAAATATTTTGCCGATGGTGGTAATAACGACGCTTATGAATTACGAAAAGATGAAGTTTACCTCTATGGCTTTGAATAAAGTGATTTTCTAAAGCGAAAACAACCGTTTCGGTAGCTGTTGGGCAAAAAAACAGTTTGAATTAACAGTGTTGAGTTCGAGTTATCTATAGCAATTTATCATTACGTGGGAACGGACCAAAGGAAATGTTCGAATTAACCATGTGTTCGAGCTATCCGTGGACGAGTTATCCATGTTTGACTGTATATATATTTCTCAAAGTTTGTCTTCTGTCTGTCCGGCTATAGCTGTTAAATCTTGGAATTAAAATCTAATCCTGCTGGATTTGAGCTCATGATTGTTGCAACCCAATTGTCTAACCACCAGTCCACAAAGGCTTTTGCAATTCAAAGCCCTTACTATATACTTTATACACCATTTTCTTGATTTTATACTCTGAATGATGTAATAATTGAAACTCATCAATTGAAATAATTGTCACTCATCACCCACGACACTCCTAGACTCATCACCCACGGCATTCCGAGACTCATCACCCACGACACTCCTAGACTCATCACCCACGGCATTCCGAGACTCATCACCCACGACACTCCGAGACTCATCACCCACGTCACTCCGACACTCATCACCCACGACACTCCGACACTCATCACCCACGACACTCCGACACTCATCACCCACGGCACTCCGAGACTCATCACCCATGACACTCTGACACTCATTACCCACGTCTCTCCGACACACATCACCCACGACACTCCGGCACTCATCACCCACGACACTCTGACACTCATCACCCACGACACTCTGACACTCATCACCCACGACACTCCGACACTCATCACCCACGACACTCCAACACTCATCACCCACGACACTCCGACACTCATCGCCCACGTCACTCCGACACTCATCACCCACGACACTCCGACACTCATCACCCACGACACTCCGACACTCATCACCCACGGCACTCCGAGACTCATCATCCACGACACTCCGACGCTCATCACCCACGACACTCCGGCACTCATCACCCACGACACTCCGACACTCATCACCCACGACACTCCGACACTCATCACCCACGACACTCCGACACTCATCGCCCACGACACTCCGACATTCATCACCCACAACACTCCTTGTTCACTACCACTTGCGCCTGTCATGCCCTCATGGCCCTTGAGACTGATAGGCTACTACTGTAGTTGTGACAATACGAGGAAGAGGTGGACAACTAAAGTACGTACTGATGGTAGGACTCAACTGTTTAGTGCCTTATGACGCCCAACCACATATACGGATTAGCAGTTTACATTGCTTTTTAAAGTTCGTATGAGGGGCATTTCTAACTACATCACAGCATGAGTCAGATCCACCGCCACCCAAAGATTGTTTTCATTTTACAATACAGCTTAGATTTTAGTATTTTTAGTAATATTTAATTCGCCCCAGCTTTGTTTAGCTTGTAGTTTACAAGGAAAATATAGGGAGTTGTATTCTTTTTGAATAAAGGTTTCATGATCAATCTTATCACTGAATAGCTTATAGCAGAATATGCTACACTTTTATTAATGAAAAAATATAATTGTCACAAACAAATGGTACTGTAGGTAAATATTGGAGCTACCAGTGTTAGATTTGTCAGAAACACTTCATTGGTCGAAAAGTAAAATTTGCAACTTGCATCATTGCAACATGTACATTGAAGGGTAGCAAGATTATAGCATCTTTTAGCTTTTGTATGGAAGGCACTCCGCACCTACAGTAGTGACACTGTCACTGAACTCTGCGACAGGCTTGTAAACTCCCTAAATACCAATGAAATCACTTATCCATGTTACATTCGCTTAGCTTATCCGTGTCACAAACACTTATTTGTGTCACAATCACTTATCCGTGTCACAAACCCTTATTCGTGTCACAATCACTCATCCGTGTCAACATCGCTTATCAGTGTCGCAATCACTTATCCGTGTCACAATCACTTATTCGTGTCACAATCACGGTATCCTAACTAAACCTTGTACTGAGTTGAATTTACTTCACTTATGAAGTTCTATACTAATGATAAAAGTGCTCTTTATATTGTAGATGGGAGACACAGGCTTTTCCATCTTGGCTAATGATAGTGTTGACTACATGATCAACTCCCTCGACACGCCACAGAAAAAGCCTACCTCAAGCTAGCGCTGGTGAGCTACCTCCTCTCTACCTCCTCTCTACCATCTCAAGCATATTAGGTTATCCCCTCATTCTTATTCCCTTAAGTATTTGTTATCTCTCCTGAGTTATTTCTCCTTTACCTTGAGCCGGTATTAGCTCTCTTTTCACCCTCCCGCAATTTAGTCCTCTAACTCACCACTGTTAGTTTTGTTGCTGCTTGTGAGTTATCTGCTCTGTTCAAGTATGCTCATACATCAAGTTTCTTACCTGTGAGTTATAAATCACTACAATTCATTATATGGTTATATCATTAAAGTCATCAGTGGATATGAGCTTAGCACTAAAAAATATATGCTATCTGTTTAATTTTTATACCTACATGTGTCCATCGACTTGGAAATATTGTTTTAATACCGTTTACAAGGATGTATCAACTACATCGTAATTACTTTATCGATTAGAGGTTGAGGTCTAATGGACCCAATAGAAACACATTGTCGAAGATGTTATCTATACGGGCAAGTATAGATAACTTCCGTATAGTCTACAAGCTTAAACTATTTACAAAGATCTCTGCCTAAGGTTTTAACAACGTATTGAGAGACACGAGGGCACCCACTGTCAGAGACATGAGGGCATTCACTGTCAGAGACATGAGGGCACCCACTGTCAGAGATATGAGGGCACCCACTGTCAGAGATATGAAGGCACCCACTGTCAGAGACATGAGGGCACCCACTGTCAGAGACATGAGGGCACCCACTGTCAGAGACATAAGGGCACCCACTGTCAAAGAAATAAGGGCACCCACTGTCAGAGACGAGGGCACCCACTGTCAGAGACATGAGGGCACCCACTGTCAGAGACATAAGTGCACCCACTGTCAGAGAAATAAGGGCACCCACTGTCAGAGACATGAGGGCACCCACTGTCAGAGACATGAGGGCACCCACTGTCAGAGACATGAGGGCACCCACTGTCAGAGACATAAGGGCACCCACTGTCAGAGAAATAAGGGCACCCACTGTCAGAGACATGAGGGCACCCACTGTCAGAGACATGAGGGCACCCACTGTCAGAGACATGAGAGCACCCACTGTCAGAGACATGAGGGCACCCGCTGTCAGAGAGATGAGGGCACCCACTGTCAGAGAGATGAGGCACCCACTGTCAGAGACTTGATGGTACACACTGTCAGATACTTGATGGTACACACTGTCAGAGACATGAGTGTACCCACTGTAAGAGACATTAGTCTCTGCAGATAGTTTACATTCCCTTCGATCTTCGAGTCTCACAATAATTTCCCGATTTGTACATGTCAAGGTCATTGTATAGGTCAAGGTTCTAGTAAGTGCATACATTGCTTTATGTATTACATAGACTTCATGGTCACAGCTTTAGATATTACATAGACTTCATAGTCACAGCTTTAGATATTACAGACTTCATGCTCACAGCTGTATGTATTACATAGACTTCATGGTCACAGCTTTAGATATTAGATAGACCGTAAACATGTTGTTAGGCATTTTGATTACCAGTTTTAGGTTTCGTTTACCGACGAAGTCGCTTAAGGACGGAGTCAACTAAGGACTTGTCATAGTAATTATATAATTCAAACATAACCTGGAAAAAATCGTCAAAATTTTATATAAGTAATGTACATATTAAAAACTAGTAACAATTATTAACTAGTAATGGTATTTTAACCTTAGTAACTATAGTTACCTACAAGAACTTTATTGTATTTAGTCTATTTAGTGGTTATGATCTGCAATAAAATGTAACATTATAATATACCGTAGAAAGTTCTTACCTTCAAGACAGACGTATGTATAACATCAACTTTGAATTCACCTCAAATAAGTTTAGCTTACTAAACATGCACATAAAGCACGATGCTTCTTTCGTAATGATGTAGATTTTTGTTAGCGGGTTAAGAGATGTTGACCGACCTTCTGTTTGAAGAAATCGCAACTCCAACTTTGTTACTGGTTGAAAATGGAAAGAGTTACCCTTTTACAAACAAGAGTTGCTGAACAGAGAAGTCAGTCATCGTGTCTCTTAGGGTCGTTGTGAGAATATTTGCGGTGAACAGCATTTTGGTGTTTTTATTATTTTAGCGCACATAATCATAGACCTATTAGCTAATTAAATATAGTTAATAGGTCTTTGTACATAATACGTAGAGCACACCGACCGCCCCATTTGAACTAAGGCGAAAAGTTTGTTGAAATCGTATGGTAAAATAAAATTTGTATAGCGAGGTGAAAAAATCATCATGTTCCACTTTGTAAGGTGAAAAAATCGTACATCAGGGGGATCATATCCCGAGGGTGCACTGTGTATGTATTTATATGCATACATGAATACATCTTACATCTATATATTCCTCAAAATATGTCGTCGTGTGTCATATATTTGTCGGTTTTCCGGCTATGGATCTTAAAATCTTGGATCATTGCAATCTGATAGATTTGAACTCACGACGGCTTTCTCATCGACGAGGGTTTCATCCCGATGCTCTACCACTGAGCTATAACACCATAGCGATCATTTATGTTTTCATATAAAATATACAGCATGCGCGTGCTAATTATTTTTTTTAGGGTTTTCACCAAAGATTTTGAGATGTTTGCCTCAGAGCTTGAACATAAATTGGGTTCTCAACTAAACTGGAGCATGCGCATTGCAATTAGCAAAGCTCCAGAAACGCTTGGAAACGGGATAAGCATTTTACGCTTAGCAAATCCTTTACAAAAAGGGAAAAACCATGTGGGACGACGCCTCCTCTACCGAAGAATTTCGCTAGGGAGTTAACCCTTCCAGTCAAGTTACCCTAAAATATTTTGGAGTTTGAGTCTCCTTTAAAGGTTGACTTACAACAAAATTCACATTACAGTAATTTGGTATCAAAAGATTCGCCATGTCTTACTCTGTTGTGTTGTAGGTGCCAAATATGTGGAAATGTGATTGCAAGCTCTTAAAAGCTCAAAAACAAAAAGCCGCTGTAGATTGGATTCTCTTGATTTCGATGACGTATCCGCGGAGTTTGGTTATTGTCTTGTCACGTGATGTTCTCGTGTGAATTGAAAGGCCGATAAAAAGCTCAATATAAAACTTATCGTAGCAATAGTTTATGACAAACACTTCGGGTTGTACCTAAGACCCCATATCAAATATAGATGCTCGCTACTTTACAGTTTCAGCTTGGCCATTCCATCCGACAATGCAACATACGTGTACATGTCCGAGTTGCGATCATAAAAAATGTCAAATTCTGAAGAGTTAAGACCCTGGCGTTTCGAGCCTGACGCTCTATCTGAAGAAGATCCTCAACAGAATCAAACCTCCCAGCAAGTAAGCACCGCCACTAGCCAGCTCTTATGTGCCAAGCTAGCTAGTAGTAATAGTTTTAGCTAGAGAGTGATAGAACGAATATTATTATATATATATGATTTTAGTGATGATAATTATCCCTTCATATTGCGAAAAAATAATTACAGATTTTTCTCGAATGATAACATTAACAATTTTAATATTTAAATCTAGTGCTGCACTGATATACTGTTGGATAACATCGACCTAATGTATTAGCTATGGTTGCATAGACATATCTGTTCATTTCTTTAGGAGCTAATACCACCGGCTACAGAGTGGTGTGTCTGCAAGCGCTGTCAAGACATGCCATCTCTTCCTGAATGTTTGTGCTGTCATGATGCTGAGTTTGCTCATCGTCTCCATGACCGCGGGGAGCATGAATGCCTGTGTATGCATTCTGGTGTGGACGAACTTGTGGCGCCTGCACCCCTTGAGTTGGGGTGGAATAATTACCTGCGATATCATAGTGAGTTGAATTTTCATTTAATGTCAACAACACCAAAGCTATGCTAATGTGTCAAGCATTATCTACAATTCTTGTGCTACACATTTAATGCATCGGTTGAACACACATATTCTGAACTCGTGGAACACAAGGAGAATTGTTATATTTGGCTTGTACACTTACTACAGTAGAGAGGTGTATTAGTTTTGTGATTTTATTATATAAAGATCGAGATTATTTTGATGATCAGCAATTATTGTTTTTCAATAATTGTTTTGGTAGATAATCTATTCCCATTTGGAAAGCCATCGCCAAATGCTCGGAAAAGGTTGTGTGCATACCGCAATCTTGTGTTTTGGTTTATGCCGCAAATCTTGTTTGCAAGTCTGCAAACTCATCATCATCCGTTGGTGGGAAAAGAGCTCGAATCTTAGACACCAAGCAGGCAGGTAGAGGCCGTCGCTCACCGCGACGATTTTGCGGCATAAGCCAAAACGCAAGCTTGCGGTATGCACACAACCATTGTAACAACATCCGTTGTAATGGACCTCACTCTCAGGCCATGGGAAATTAGATCGAACTGGCATCGCTTGAAGCCTTCCAGCTCCATGGCGTTAGAGCTGGTGGTCTCTGTTGACTGCAAAGTAAAGAAAGTTACGACCAACAATCACTTTCACATTATTTGAATGAATTATTTAGCTAGATCAGCAACTTTATGTTTATGTATTGATAACTACTAAAAACTTTGGGTTTTTGTCAGGCTGTGAAGTAAAAACTGTCGAAGTTTTACCTTGACAAGATGGCTGCTGACTATTAAACCGCAGCTCTGATCCATCATAGTGTAGGCCCCGTATAGTGCGCAATGCCCTGGACTATCGCATCTATCGTCACCTGCCAAATCAAGCTTCCAATCGATTGCTGCCATCAATCCCTCGTTATGCAGGGTGCACTGCTCAGCAATACACTGTAAAATATTGTAAAACTTCATTATACAAGATTAATTTGTATCATTATCATTAGTCTAAGAATGTAGAATCCTCTTCCCCTTTTTGTGTTATATTATGACGAAGAATCAGAATTTTAAATTATAATATATTTTGCTTGAAGGATGACATATTTTCATTTCAAGAAAAAAATTGTTTCTAAATATCGTTATTCAATTAGTGTGCCTAGCTTTTATTCACATGTTCCAAGTTTATGGGTAATATTAACACTCACACCGTGTAAGTATTCTCTTTGTTGGTAGAGGCAAACGCTGTGGCTTGGTATCACGATGTTCAGGAGCGACAGAAAACGGAGGTTCTGCGTAAGGCATCCGCCAGAGAAGAGTGATGCAGCTGCCAGCAGGGGGTTGATGACGTGAGCTCTGTTCACCCTGGCAGTTGTTTCCCAAATGTACGATTAGTGACAGGAGGCACATGTAACCTTGAACTCTACCCATCCGCCTTCTTGCACCATCGTGAATGAGCAGGGGAGGGCGCAGGCGTGACAGTGAAATAGTCGCTGGAGTGTTGTCACACTTACTATTATTTTCTCCTCTTTGAAGGAGGATTCGGGTCTGAAATCACAACACAATAGTTGACTTGCAATAAGATTTGTACAACATCATTTCCTGTTATTATATCTTATTTGCTTGATCAGAAAAAGAATAAATACATAGCCATGCAATCATGACACAGATTTTACCAAACCTTATCAGAATCCATGATATTGTAAACATAAAAATGTGAGTAATAACTCTATGGATATTCTTTATATTTTGTCAAGTTTGGTTAAGTTCAGCTCTATTTTACATGTAATTGGAGAGCGTTTGACACTGGCCAACATAGCGCTCAAACTTTTCCCAGTCTTCAGTGGTTGGCACAAACTTCATCATCTAATACTAATAATAATCATCTAATAATACTAATATGCTATTAACGATGATACCAGAAAATGACAATAACTATTTTATATAACATATCTATAAGTGAGTGGGGTTAAGAAATTTGCCGAAATTAATCGTGAAACTTATAACATTATTTTATCAATTGTAGATTAATATATTACGTTTTACAGATAGATATGCAGTATGAATTAGTTTTGTTATTATAATAAGAATAATACACGTAATTAAAAAGATAAAATACTAATAATATCATATTACAATTAAATGACATTAATATTGTAATATTAAATATAGATTAATACAATAGTATTAGGAGAATACTAGAAAATAACCCGAGTTACTACTACTAATACAAGCAGTTCATAAAATAAATTACTCACGTGCTTTGGTGACATGTGGAGTATGCAAACAGGTTAGAAAACATGTCGTCTTTGAACTGGCGAAAACAAAGGTAAGAGTAAGCAGGCGAATAAATAAAGTTTGTCACATCCAGCTTCACCCAGTTGCTCCACGCCCGGTGAAGGTCTGGTCTTTTCTCTGCTCTTGGCCAAGAAAAAAGGTGCTTCTCAGCTTGCCAGCAGCACAATCACGATGTGGCGCGTTAGACATTATGACGAATTGAAATTAACAAGTTTAATATGAGAAAGCGTGTCTGTTATTTGCGATAGATCAAACTTGAACTGAAACTAACATTATCTGATCATGTGACTTACAATTCCCGCCATATGGCGCAAACAATTTCTACAGCATTTTTCGACCATCATAGCGGACCAAAAGGCTCATCATGTTTGTCAGAGGATGATATGCAATCGTTCAAGCTAAGTTTAAAAAATTAAACGTATTTTTATGCTAGGTTTTGAAATATCAGTGCTCAAAGTTGCAGCATTACGATGCCGATAAAATAGACGCGTAAGAACAATAGACATGGTTTTTATTGCAAACGTGAAGTATATTTGTGAAAATATTTCGACGAATAAGGATGCATGAAAGTGTAAACATAAACCATCTCGCACACATACGTCACATTTTAGCCGTTTTGGAAAACGAATCCAAACTAGGGCGGTCTCGTGTGGCTGCGATTTTCTGTTCGTTTTTGAGCTTTTAAGAGCTTTTAATCACATTCCCACATATTTGGCACCTACAACACAACAGAGTAAGACATGGCGAATCTTTTGATACCAAATAACTGTAATGTGAATTTTACTGCAATTTTTAAAGATGTAAAGAAAACAGGCCATTGCTGTTTATATTTTCTT
This sequence comes from Watersipora subatra, assembly GCF_963576615.1. Taxonomy (NCBI): domain Eukaryota; kingdom Metazoa; phylum Bryozoa; class Gymnolaemata; order Cheilostomatida; family Watersiporidae; genus Watersipora; species Watersipora subatra. The sequence continues at coordinate 32,569,488 of NC_088717.1, forward strand.
TTTCCTACGATTTTTGATATAACTGTTTGTTACAAATTTTTACTATTGTATTTTAACCTTTAATGCTTTGGATGTTGTAAAAGCCAAACGTACGAAATGTTTACTTTTGCTTTCTTTTTCCATCATCATAAATATAAAACATTTTATTAAATTTAAACACGATCTATATATACCCTTTTCTATTTGTAGTATGCAGTATACAGTACAGCTTATGGTGTAAAATGTTGAAAACATACTTTACCGAAGTATATCTCTGAATTTACCCAAGTTTTTCCTCATCTCGGAACGGATTAAAATCTACTTGATTTTATTTTAATGGGAAAAATCGTTGCGGATCTCGAAAAACTCGGTTAGCAATGCTAGAACAGTTCCGCTAGAATAGGTTGAACTGTACGTTATTAAAAGCTATACGTCGCTGAAAGTTATGAACTTTTAAATTTCAGTGGTTTGAAAACCTTTTTCTCATGATATGAAGTCTGAAAGTTACAGTTGTTTGAAAAATTTTGAAAACCTTTACAGTTGTTTTTATTTTGTTAAATGTTATTCTGTTATTATATTATTTGTTAATTAGCGTTTATTTTAATATCGATATAGTATAGTAGCAAGCGCTATTTCCTTTCCTCAACAGCCGAATGTTTCGTTTGTTAAATGCGTGTTTCAAAAAATTTTCTATCAGTGCTCGCTTTGTGTATTAGCTTACACATTTTTCCTTCTAAACCTAACCAATTAGTAATTCGTAATTATTTTCACATTTTACAACAATCATTTGTAAGATTAATGTAAGATTTTCTGTAAGATTTATCGTTAGTATCAGTTATTCCTCACTTATATTTACATACATTTACATACTTTGAGAAATACATATATAGGTAGATTTACATTCTCTTATTACATTTATAAACTTTGTATAACTTTTGAAGTTTACAATATAAGTTTTTACAGTTTGTTACGTTATCGTTTTTATTGGAACTTGAATTTTTTAATCATAATTTGAGTTTAATATCTGTTTGAAATTTTACCGTTATTCATTGTCCTATCACTGTTGCCTATTATTACTTAGTTTGTTTCCAATCTTTATTATTAATATTAATTTTTCATTCCACCATTTTTGGCAGACATTATTCTAATAAAATTTCAACCACAAAATACTACCATATTCTGTCATTTTTTTTTATTAATCTGTTAAATACATGTATTCTCTGAAGTTACACATTGTCTAATACCTCAAAAGAAAAGAACTTGTTCTGCACAAAATCATTCCCTCATGATATAAAGTTTGAAAGTTACAGTTTGACAAAGTTTAAAAACTTTTACAGTTGTTTTTATTTTCTCTCCTAATTTAATTCAACTACAAAAAACACTTCTCTCATGATATGTAGTTTGAAAGTTAGAATAGTAAATGTTGTTATATGTTAAGGACAATCAATTTTCTGTCCAAAGACTTTGTATTACTCAGGCAACGCCGGTTGGTACAGCTAGTGTATATATATATATATATATATATATATATATATATACTAGCTGTGCTACCCGGCGTCGGCTGGGTAATAGAAACGTCTTTGGACAAAAAATTGATTTGTATTTAACATACAACTACATTTGCCATTCTAACTTTCAAACTACATCTCATGAGAAAAATGTTTTGTCTTATAAACAATGAGAAGTAATGAGAGTTGCTTGCTATTAGCCTGGCACATTGCCAATGGAAAATTTGAGTACGCCTAAAGGTTGACTTGCAACAAAATTCACATTACAGTTATTTGATATGAAAAGATTCACCATGTCTTACTCTGTTGTGTTGTAGGTGCAAAATATGTGGAAAGGTGATTACAAGCTCTTAAAAGCTCAAAAGCGAACAGAAACTCGCAGCCATACGAGACTGCCGTAGTTTGGATTCTCTTTCCAAAACGGCTCAAATGTGATGTAGTTGTGAGAGATGGTTTCTGTTTACACTTTCATGCAACCTTATTCGTCGAAATATTTTCACAAATATACTTCACGCATTCAATAAAACTATGTCTATTGTTCTTACGCGTCTGTTTTATCGTCATCGTAATGCTGTCACTTTTAGCAGTGATATCTTATAACTTACATGTACTGTAAAAATTCATTAAATATTTTAACCTTACCTCGAAGGAGTACATATCGTTGTCTGATAATCATGACGAGCCTGTTGGTCACTTGTGATAGTCGAAAAGTGCTGCAGAAATTATTTGCGAAGTATTGAGTCACATGATTAGATTACGACTTGCCGATTAGACCAAACCGAAACAAAACTGCAAAGTAGCGAGCATCTATATTTGATACGGGGTCTTCGGTAAAACCCGAAGTGTTTGTCATAAACTAGTGCTACGATAAGTTTTATATTTAGCTTTTTATTGGCCTTCCAATTCACGTGAGAATATCACGTGACAAGACGATAACCAAATTTCATGGCTATGTCATCGAAATAAAGAGATTCCAATCTACGGCGGCTTTTCGTCTTTGAGCTTTTAAGACCTTGTAATCACATTTCCACATATTTGGCACCTACAACACAACAGAGTAAGACATGGTGAATATTTTGATACCAAATAACTGTAATGTGAATTTTATTGCAAGTCAACCTTCAATAATGTGAGCCAACAGCTTCTCGTGACGTTATGCTATGACCCTGCGTCGTACACAAAGCTGTTAAGTATTTGCTCTGATATAGCGACATATATGGCGTAGCCAGTCTATCAATCTCAATGGCCTATTGGGTAGGGTGCTGGCCTAGCAAACGGTGGGGTCCGAAGTCAAATTTTCCTCGCTACGGGTTCATTATTCCAAGATTTTAAGATCTTTAGCCGGAATGCGTACAGATCCACATACGACGACAGAAGACAGATGGACATACATTGAGAAATATATATATACATGTATATATGTATACATATACGTGTATATATATATATAGTCAAAAAATCATCATATTTTTCACATGTATATATACATATGTATATATATGTGACTTGTATATATATACATGTATATATATATATACATATATTTCTCAAAGTATGTGTCATTGTGGATATAGATATAGCGCACGCTGATTGTTTTTCCAATGCGGTCATGTGTTACGATGCCCCTGTAGAGAAATATTTTTCGTAAGGTTCAATTACTATATCTGGGGTCAAGGTCAATTCTTCTCACGCGAACAGTTATATTGTCTCCGTGGGAAGAGCTTCGACATTGTCTCTCCGTTCGGTCAAACAAAGACAGTACGATATCTCATTTTTACAGTTGTTAAGGTATCGAGAGCAACCAGTATCGTTGTATTCAATTTTTTGATGGATAGCTTCTGGTGGAACAGTAATCTTTTTTATACACACCCACTTCTATGCAAGAATTATTATTTATTCAATATATTTTGTTTTTTTCAGTACGTATTAATTGTATGTATTAATGTATTATTACAAAATCATATTTTGTTGTAATCGTAGCAAAACAGACTTAATTTAGCTATTACTTGCTAATTATTTCACATTTACATCTAAACCTTTTTATAGTTGTTTTCTTTTTTTAATTTGACCTGCACAAAACATTTTCTTCGTGATATTAAGTTTGAAAGTTGCTCGTGTTTTTTTGTAGGCTGTGTTTGTCTACTTGCGCCAGCCGCTGAACGGCCCATCAGCAATTAGACAACACGTGTCTGGTGCTTCTGTCTAGTATGTTTGGTGCTGCTGGAACCACCTCTTACATTCCTATGCAGGAGTCGGAGCATGCTGTAAATAGTCGTCTAGTTTTAGTGGTCATACTCGAATGATTAATTTATACTTTTAGACTCATAAAACACTTTTTTAATGGATTAATTTGGAGCATTCTTTTTTATCTTTTAGCTATTTGTTTTGTGTTAAATGAGTTTGTCATGAGTCATTCAATGAAGTACCGGCTCCTATTGGACGCTGCCAAATGAGTCATTCAATGAAGTACCGGTTCCTATTGGACGCTGCCAAATGAGTCATTCAATGAAGTATTGGCTCCTATTGGACGCTGCCAAATGAGTCATTCAATGAAGTACCGGCTCCTTTTGGACGCTCTCAAATGTCTCAAATGAAGTAGTTTTGTGTATGCTACTAATTTTTTTCTCATTTTATGGTAACATATGATTTATATTGTATTCAATGGGTTGAAACATTTTATCTTGTCTTTTCACTCTATACCGATGCTTTTTCATTAGTGAGTAGGTGTGACTATAACAATATAATGATACATATATGCCAGTTGGTGATGTGATAAGTTTAACGGACCCGGAGTGTCTTCCGTTAGCTTACGCTTCTAAGGACCATAATACTTTTCTTATTTCTATTTTCTGGAATGCCAAAGGCAATTTTATCATAGTGTTATGTTTATCTTAATTTTATTTTTCAAACTTGAAAAAATTGTAAATTTTTATTTGACAAATGATTCAGTTAACTATGAATTTATACAGACACTCCTATCAATGTGTATGCATGCGCAACAGCAACAACAGCAACAACTTTCAATAGGTTTAGTTTTACGAACAGCTCAGTCGATTTTCAAGTCAGGCTTTCATACTTTTCGCCGATTGGTCACAGGCAGTTAGCTGATAGTTCATGCTCTGCGGTGGTATGTAAATTGTGCTTTCAATCATCTCGTAAATACTTATTGTAGACTAGTTAAAAGCAGTTATGGCTCGTTGGCAGCATGCGGTTGGCAGCAAGCGGCATCAGCATGCATCTGATACGGACACGCTTGAACAGATGTCGGAGTAGCGTTTAAAAATGCGCTAGGCCTAGATGGCTGCCATCTGAAATGGCCACGACTGCGCAATTGCACGATTACATGTGAAACGATAATCTAATTAGCAAGCAATTTATTTAGAAAATTAATTGGTAGGGTAGGAAAATAGGTGCTGTGCAGCATTAGCACGGCTCAGTCCTATTTTTATTAGCCATTGTTCTCACAATAATAGTGGCTTAGGTAACATTAAAACGGGTCACTTATTCAAAGGTCTCAGTTTCATGTAAATGCACAAAGAAAATATTGTATCAGTCTTTTGAAATCATTCGTGTGAAACACAAGTGTGGTTACACAGTGCTTTGTATTGTTCTAACAAACATTCTGGTGGACGATATCTCAGTGTGGGATATCACAACTGCGTCCATTTCACAGTGTAGCCTTCCACGGAGTTCACTGGTCATTCACCAAACAGCTGGTTTGTAAATGAATGCTTTTTATTCTACATCTATAATGCTGTAAGGGATCCATTATTTATAGTAAATGCTCTCATCTTGTACTTTTAGGAGCTCATCTGATTTAGTTTTTAGATTCTGATTGTATAATATCCATGCATGTTGAATAAGTCTTCCTCTGATGGTGTGCGCTACTTGAGCATATGGTTCTTAGTATAATCCTATCTTTTGGAAGATGAAGTCTTCAAGTTGTATAAGATGAGAGAGCAAATAAAGAAGGTAGTCAGGCTGCTTGAAATCAGTCACACCGTTGACTGTGATACACAGCTATTGTATTGGGTACAGGTGGTAAGTGTGTACATGGTTTGTGATACACAGGTACTGTATTCGGTACAGGTGGTAAATGTGTACATGGTGTGTGATACACAGCTATTGTATTGGGTACAGGTGGTAAGTGTGTACATGGTGTGTGATACACAGCTATTGTATTGGGTACAGGTAGTAAGTGTGTACATGGTGTGTGATACACAGGTACTGTATTGGGTACAGGTAATAAGTGTGTACATGGTGTGTGATACACAGGTACTGTATTGGGTACAGGTAATAAGTGTGTACGTGGTGTGTGATACACGGGTATTGTATTGGGTACAGGTGGTGTGTACATGGTGTGTGATACACAGGTGCTGTATTGAGTACAGGTAGTGTGTACATGGTGTGTGATACACAAGTATTGTATTAGGTACACGTAGTGTGTACTTGGTATGTGATACACAGGTACAGGTACTGTATTACTAACAATTGTTTGTTATGCTTTTATGTTAAGTTTGCCAAAATGCCTTACGAATACACAAAGCCTCGTGGCCCAGTGGCGGCCATGTACTCGAGTCCGGGTCCATGCTATGCATTGCCATCTCTCATAGGAGCTGGTACTCAAGACAGCAGTCAGCAGAAGGCTCCCGCTTACCATTTTGGTCTCAAGTAAGTTCGCATTCTGCCACATTTTTGATGAGCTATACAGATGTTACAGCCCTATATAAGTGCTCAAAAGCCTCATTAAGAAATCAAAACACTGGTAAGAGGTTGAAATCGGGTCGTGTTAACATCATTAGCATAGGAGTCAAAGAGCCTGTGTTACAGAGTTCCCTAACCGATAGCCCAAGCTTTGAGTCGCTCTCAGACTGGGGTCCCAGTTTTGTACAAGGTCTTAACTTGTTTAGTTTTGTCGAGTTAGTTGCAGTTTTAATTGTACAGCAAATTCTTCTGAGAAAATTGTTCACTGCAGACATAAACAATTCTCTACGGACACCAGCCCAGGTCCTATATATTCTCTGCCTAAGCTTAAAGTTTCCCACAAGAACTCTCTGCCTGTCTGGACACTGGCGTCTAGAAAATTCCCTCCTACAGAAGCCAAGTAAGTAATTGAAGGAGAGCTTTTCATGTAAGATGACTGGATGTTTGGGAGCTCCCCGATTAATACACTCCGCTTATCCCATAATACTAGTGTTTTAAAACGTCATAGTAGCTGCTCATGTAAGATTACCTCATCTTGACAATTCCTACTTGCTGCATAAGTTCGATGGCCAACCAGTGAGGATGTACAGGGAGAGTGTGGGAGAAATAGCTTTTGCTCCTCTTTAGTCTCTAATGCTAATATATACCCTAATCCTATTAGCTATGTTCCAGACTGAATGTCCCTGGACCAGGGACGTATGATTTGAGAGGCAAGTGTCTGAGTGAAAGTGCCCCTGCCTTTAGCTTTGGAACTCGGCCTAAGGGAAGACAGGTAGACACAGCTCCGGGTCCCAATATCTACTCACTGCCACCTATAGTGGGCAACAAGCCTATCAACAAGTCATCAGCACCACAATACACTATGGTCTCTCGCAGCCTCGTTGGCGGCTTCTCTGAAGACCTGCAGAAGGTGACACGAGCATATACTGTATATACATATCATATATATCTCATTTTCGTTGCAGCATATTAGAAGTAGGCTGAGGTAGATTGTCGTGCGATGGTGTCACTGCTATATAGTTTTATGGCGAAAAGATGTCAGTGCTATACGATGTCACTGCTATACGATGTCAGTGCTATACGATATCAGTGCTATACGATGTCAGTGCTATACGATGTCAGTGCTATACGATGGCAGTGCATACGATGGCAGTGCTATACGATATCAGTGCTATACGATGTCAGTGCTATACGATGGCAGTGCTATACGATGTCAGTGCTATACGATGTCAGTGCTATACGATATCAGTGCTATATGATGTCAGTGCTATACGATGTCAGTGCTATATGATGCCATTGCTGTAACACACAATTGTTTCTACACGTTAATAGATGGCTGGCCGAGACAGTAGTCTTTTGACCCGTCGCCGAGTATGCATGTACATATATTTCTAATATTTTAGCCAATTGGAAAAAACTGGTACTTCAAATGACCTGTAATTTTGTGTTTCTAAATATAAGACTATCTACTGAAGAACATGGTGCTAGCAGATACATGTAGTTTCACCTAAACATTGTCCAACTGACCTTCAAAGTACCTTCACACATGTGAAATCCTTGATTGGGTTGCTATGGAGTACCTTATGACTAGCTTAAAGAATAACTTTGACAAAATTTAGTATATTTTATCAGAAAGTATCGGTATTTTTCTTTTATTTGTGATTGTTTTTGATGTTTGAGGTGATCTGACTGCCAGGATATTTCAAGATTAAAATCGACAAAATTTGATCGCAGTTAAAATGCTCAGACAAAAAAATACGTAAAGAATGAGCGTATGAAGTTCATCACGGTTTAACCGCGCAACTTCATGCGGTTAAACCGTAATTAGGTTTTGTTGATTTTTATCTTGAAACATCCTGGCAGTCAGATCGCCTCAACCATTAAAAACCATCGCAAATGAAAGAAAAATAATGATACCTTCTGATAAAATATACTAAAAGGCTGTGCTATATCATCTTTAAACTGATGTTTTTACGGTCAGGTAAAGGAAGTAGATTTTGCTCATGGTTGTTGGTTTGTGTCATATTTAGACACCGGGACCCGGTGCATATGACCTGAGCAAGATGACGGACAAGTTCAAAACAAAAGCCCCAGTCTACAGCATAACCAGCAGGACATACATGCCAGAGGATGCTACAATTAAACCCGGTCCTGGTGCCCACTCTGTCGAGAATGTAAGATATTTCTAGCATTCGTGTGTTTGATTGGTCGCCTCGTATAGATCCACAGATGTTAGGACTCGTGTCCTCACATCCTCGCATGCTTTTTTATGGGTCACATACGGTGTGATTACATACATAGCAAAGGTCGACACTTTTTCAGGGGGCTATTTCAGCGTAGACAGTCAACCATTTCTGGTCATTAGCTGATGTTTGTTTCGGGTTAGAGCGCTTTGGGACTCGCCACTCATATGCTGTTCCTGTGTAGGGGAGGCGCATGGCAGTCTCATTCCAATCGTGTACCTCTCCCTATTGCAAAAATACCTTCGCTATGATTTCTGCTATAAGATAAGATAGTATGTGATAACCGAGACATACAGCCTTTGTTTACAGAGGGAGTATGTAAACAAGGGCTGTATTCAATGATATCCACTTCTTGTAATATCATGGAAAAAAATCTACCGATATCTATTATTTTTAGGCAGCCGATAATCGATTGCTTGCCAAATGCGTCCAGTAAATGCTACAAATGTTGCTTTTGGATTTATCAGTAAATGTGAATTTTTCATGTCGAGTAATTACATCATTCGCTTATCGGCCAAATCTAGAACATGGGAGGATGACTTCTAGTTTTTGGTATGCGTCAACCTCCATGATTGCTCATTGCTTAAGCAGACGTGAGACATGAGACATTTTTTATGAGGATTTCAAAACCACTCTCATTGTATTTGCAAACCGACTAACAGTCTAATCATTTCGACCTTCACCTATCCTTTAGCTACAAACGTATATAACCTTTCCATCCTTTTAACCATCTGTTTTTCAGTCCTCGCATGTAGTAGGACAACGGAACCCAGCCTATAGCTTTGGACTACGGCACAGCCAATACACCGCACCTATCGCTGATATAACGCAGGAAGAGGAGTAACGGATAAGATAGACTAGCCAAGTTGACCTACTTGCAATACAGCTGCTATCTCCTCGGCGAACACGTAGCCTTCAACTTAGTCCACTCTAAAATGCCCTCTATTGTTAGCTGAAACATCTTTTTTATTGGGTACAAATGGCAGGTTGGGCAGGTGTGACGTAATTAGAGGTCTTGTGCATGAACTTTTTTTTAATATTTTAGTCGTTTCATCGACTTTCGATGCTATTGCTGCTAAATATCTTATCAAATTTTTAAGATGTTTGCCTTACGTCACCTCCCTACCCACAATTCTATGTTTAGTCCATCTCGCTCAATCTTTCCATACATAGCGGCGCTATTTCCATGTAACTGATAGCCATTTATGTTTACCTCTTGACTGTGCCAATTGTTTGCAATGGATTCTACTAAAGATTGTTTTGTGAAATGTTTGAAAAGCGTCATAGACAAGCTATTTATGTTTTCTATTCACACATTTGTATACTTGTGCAGTGCGCATTACAAGACAGCCGCCAGTTAATACTCCACTGACTTCACTATGTCTATGTGTCTATGTTAACTCTTACCCCCGTCTATGTCCCATAACACTCCCGTACCAATACTCTTGCCCCCTTCTATGTCCCATAACACTCCCGTACCAATACTCATACCCCCGTCTACGTCCCATAACACTCCCGTACCAATACTCTTACACCCGTCTATGTCCCATAACACTCCCGTACCAATACTCTTACACCCGTCTATGTCCCATAACACTCCCGTACCAATACTCTTACCCCCGTCTATGTCCCATAACACTCCCGTAACAATACTCTTACCCCCGTCTGTGTCCCATAACACTCCCGTACCAATACTCTTACCCCCGTCTATGTCACACAACACTCCCATAACACTAACCATCGTCTGAGTCAAACAGCAGTAAGACTATGATAAAAGGCTAAATAACATAGGGTAGTACATATTATTGGCAAGCTAAACATAGAAGTTTTTTGCACCAACAAGCGTTCCAAGATAACAAAGAAGCAACAAGAATAGCCCAAGTGTAGCAATGCATCAATAGTTTGGAAAATACACATGACTATAAAAAATAGAAATCTGTGAAGTCGCATTTGATTGAATGATTGAGATTAAATATAAATAGAATTATCACAAGCCCAAGACTTTTCCTCTTTATGAGTTCTTACTGGAGACCTTGATGCTGACCGCTTTCAGGTGACTGAACTCCTTCATGGCATCTTCTCCCCTGAAATAGGATCATAAATTTACTCTGGTCTCTGCCCTAGGCTAAATTCTAATTCGTAACATACACAGAAAATACATGAGGCTGTTTATTTCTTGCAGTCCGCCATTTCTATTCATTCGATAAACAATCGGTCAGAGATATTGATAGGTCATTCAAGTTGATCATAATAAAACAAAAATAACTTGAATTTAACTTTTGACAACATTTAAAAATTACTTACAATTCTCGACCAAATCCGGAACCTTTTACACCACCAAATGGTGTCTGGGAAGAAATGTTGGGACAATTGACCCTAAAATAAACAATGCTATTGGTCACTGCCCACCTACCTAACGTTGAGGACAGCAGATATTAACTTGAGTGGGCTTAATTGGAAGGTTGGAAGAGTGTGAGTTCTTCTCACAGTGACATTGTACTTACAAGATATGTGGAACTGTGTTACGTACGAATAGACATGTGGAACTGTGTTACGTACGAATAGACGTGGAACTATGTCATGTATGAATAGACATGTGGAACTGTATTATGTACAAATAGACACGCAAAACGATGTCATGTACAAATAGACATGTGGAACTATATTATGTATGACTAGACATGTGGAACTATGTTATGTACGAATAGACATGTGGAACTATGTTATGTACAAATAGACATGTGGAACTATGTTATGTACAAATAGACATGTGGAACTATGTTATGTACGAATAGACATGTGGAACTATGTTATGTACGAATAGACATGTGGAACTATGTTATGTACGAATAGACATGTGGAACTATGTTATGTACAAATAGACATGTGGAACTATGTTATGTACGAATAGACATGTGGAACTATGTTATGTATGAATAGACATGTGGAACTATGTTATGTACGAATAGACATGTGGAACTATGTTATGTACGAATAGACATGTGGAACTATGTTATGTACGAATAGACATGTGGAACTATGTTATGTACGAATAGACATGTGGAAGTATATTATGTATGAATAGACATGTGGAACTGTATTATGTACGAATGGACATGTGGAATGATGTCATGTGCAAATAAACATGTGGAACTATATTATGTACGAATAGACATGTGGAACTGTGTTATGTACGAATAGACGTGGAACTATATTATGTACGAATAGACATGTGGTACTACGTTATGTACAAATAGACATGTGGAACTATGTTATGTATGAAATTTTAAAGTTTGAGACCCATCTCATGCTCCAAAGAAAGTCCCTCAATTCAAACATTGATGACACTCCTGTACAGGTGCTATATAGTCAATAATTGCGAGAAAAGCACAGCAAGTTGCACCAAGCTACAGCTACTAGACAAATGACACCACATGACAGGTGCTATTTAGGAAATGCTCCCGAATACAACCAAGAAGTGGTTTCTATATAGGTGTTAGATACACATAAGTTACACTACAGAATACAGCAATTAACGCTACAGGAAGAGTGACACTACAAAGCTAGTGTAAGATAGTTGCTACAGGAAGAGTGACACTACATAGCTGGTGTAAGACAGTTGCTACAGGAAGAGTGACACTGCATAGCTGGTGTGAGATAGTTGCAACAGGAAGAGTGACACAACAAAGCTAGTGTAAGATAGTTGCTAGAGGAAGAGTGACACTACATAGCAGGTGTAACATAGTTGCTACAGGAAGAGTGACACTACATAGCTGGTGTAAGACAGTTGCTACAGGAAGAGTGACACTGCATAGCTGGTGTGAGATAGTTGCAACAGGAAGAGTGACATTACAAAGCTAGTGTAAAATAGTTGCTACAGGAAGAGTGACACTACATAGCAGGTGTAAGATAGTTGCTGCAAGAAGAGTGACACTACATAGCTGGTGTAACATAGTTGCTACAGGAAGAGTGACACTACATAGCTGGTGTAAGATAGTTGCAACAAGAAGAGTGACACTACATAGTTGGTGTAGCATAGTTGCAACAGGAAGAGTGACACTACACAGCTGGTGTGAGATAGTTGCAACAGGAAGAGTGACACTACATAACAGGTGTGAGATAGTTGCTACAGGAAGAGTGACACTGCATAGCTGGTGTAAGATAGTTGCAACAGGAAGAATGACACTACATAACAGGTGTGAAATAGTTTGATAAGCCAACTCAAGACACTTACCAAGTCATTCCAGCTTCAAGATTGTGAGCCATGTAGAGGGCCCTATCCATGTCTTTGGTGAAGACTGCTGCAGCCAAACCGTATTCCGTGTTGTTACATCTATCCAGCACATCTTCCATGTCTGTAAACTTGAGGATGCTCTGTACAGGCCCGAATATCTGCCAAAAAGCAATTGCATAGCGATTAAGCATGCTACACCCCGGTGCAGCAGTCAAAATGGATTACTAGATGGTGCACTCTATATACCTCCTCCTTAGCAATGGTCATGTCATCTGTTACTCCAGAAAAGACAGTGGGCTGTACAAAGAACCCTTTATCACCAATCCTTTCACCTCCACACTCAAGCTTGGCTCCCTCTGCCTTGCCTTTCTCGATGTAGGCAAGCACTTTCTTCATCTGCGGCTCACTTATCTGTGAACAGAACAAGAGGCATGAATTATGAAAATATTTTGAGATAGTAATATCTAGCCTTGAAGTTATTAGACAACAATTCGGAAAAATACGCTCAAATAAATAAATTTTTACTCTAACCTTATTGAATAAACATTGCGTGAAACAATAAAAAATACAAACGCAAATATGAAACTCCGAAATTTTTTTTAACATTATTTCCTAAATTCTTGGAAATGCTAACAGCTAAACTGCGCTTTATTTCTAATGCTCACAATAATACAATTTCTTGCATATGAGACATGCAGGCAGGTACAAGAAGGTAAGTACAAACAGGTAAGTACAAGCTCGCAGGTACAAGCGCTTGTATGCAACAAGCCGGCAGTAAACATGATAAAACATTTCTAGAGTGCCAGCAGCTAGGTGATCCCTAGTTGATAGACAACTCACCAAAGCCCCTGCTTGATTCCCTTCATCTGTAGGATCCCCTACTTTCCTTGCCTTGGCACAGCTAACTGATTTGGCAACAAACTCATCATAGATGTCAGCATGCACATAATTACGTGTCCCGGCGCAACAGACCTGTCCATTATTAAACATCACATTGTTGTGGCAGATTGTAGATGCAGTCTCCACTACAACAACAACCAGTTATATCAGAATGTTCAGTGTTACAATATCAAAGGTAAAGATCCACAAATGAGAGTAAGGGGGTTGAATTGACAAGGGGGTGAAGAGGTATTCACTTACAATCACAATCTGGAAAAAGAACAAATGGACTCTTTCCTCCAAGCTCCAATGTGACTTTCTTCAAAGTATCCTTTGCAGCCATCTCCAAAATCTTTTTTCCTGTCTAAGACAACCGCAGAGGTTTTTAAAGATTACCAGGTGAGAATGTATTGGAGATACGAGTAGCCAGTTACTAACCAGCTGATCACTTAGTGTCTGTGCTGATTGGAGTTGTCAACTCCTTCCACGGGCACCTTGACTAGCCATGCCAAATCCTTCCACGGGCACCTTGACTAGCCATGCCAACTTCTTGCACGGGCACCTTGACTAGCCATGCCAACTTCTTGCACGGGTACCTTGACTAGCCATGCCAACTCCTTCCACGGGCACCTTGACTAGCCATGCCAACTTTTTCCACGGACACCTTGACTAGCCACCCCAACATCTTCCACGAACACCTCGACTAGCCATACCAACTTCTTGCACGGGCATCTTGACTAGCCATGCCAACTCCTACGCGTCTGCTACGAGTCCTCATCGTCTCTATATTTTTTTCTTGTTTTCAGAGGATAATACTACGCGTAAATAAATCAAACAAACAACAGACGTCCATACCAGCAAAATAGTGTACACGTAGTCTATTATATAGTCAGTGCTGAGTTTTTATGATACACCAAAGATCATATACGATGACCTTGACCAACTTTGGTCTGCACAGACTTTAGGTGAAGCGTGTTACAGCAGTGATGCGATGACCTAGTCGCGAGGGTCGACCAAAAATAACCTGTTTCTTTGCTGGACCAGTGTAGGTTTGACAAGCTGCTTTCAGATTATGCTAGCGCAGACCAAGAAGAAGTAGACTAACAGTAGTGATAAGGGACGGAGACAGAAAATTGTCCTCTGTTGTACCTTCTCAGGTAAGACAACTCCGCAGGATAACTTATGTTTAGGAAAATATTGTTCAAGATATATTAAGCTAAATATTTTAAATACGGCACAAGTACTCACCACAACAGATCCAGTGAAGGACACTTTTCTCACCAATGGGTGGGAGGCCAGGGCAGCACCCGCAACTGGTCCAAAGCCATTGACAACGTTGAGAACTCCTTTGGGAAGGCCAGCCTGCAGCAGTTACATAGTAGGCACTAGGCAGACACTTTCAAGCATCGGTCACCTTTTCTAGCGCAGTGTGTCTGAGGAAAAGCCTTGCACTTGTTCACACAATCCGCCAGAGCTGTGCTCAAGTACTTTTTTTCAGTTCAAGTAGAATAAGTGAGTACTCAAAACAAAATCGAGCACAAGTACAAGTATACACATGTTTCTGCCTTCCGAGTACAAGTAGAGTATCACAACTTGATTCCGAGTACAAGTAGAGTATTACAACTTGGTTCCGAGTACAAGTAGAGTTATCTCTCAAATTTCAAGTAGAGTTTTCCTTCTGAATTTCAAGTACAAGTATAGAGTACATTAATCAAATATCAAGTACTTTTTATTAAATTAAAGTAAAATGAACAAACAAGTAAAACCCCCAAATTAACCATCACAGGTAGGCCTATATATATAATATGATAATGATTAGGGTATGATAATAATATGATAATATAATATGATAATATAAAAGTATAATGTCAAACTATCCCCGGGTTCTAGTTTTCTTTATTTATACTAGGCCCTGCAGCCTGTTGCATTTGCAGAAAATGAGGTTCTCCAGAACGGCATCGCTCATTGAGACGCGATGTGGCCTCACCAAGATGCCACCACTGCCTCTGCCATTGTTAAAATAAATCTCTCCTCACATTTTAGTTTTCTGAATTCTCATAGACACTTAACTATCATACCATGTTACTTGCACAACATTTCAGTAGTCTATGTGACCTTGGATTGACATTTCAATAAGAAAAAGCCCTTGTTCCAACATACATTGCACACGTACAGAGTACAAACAGAGAAATTGTGGTGCTGAACAAAGCAGGTAGTACACAATACAAATTGGATCACAGTCTAGGTAAAGTAAAGAGAAATATTATGTGTCAACAGGGAGTTGACAACTCCCTGGTGCAAGTAAGAGTAGAGTATATTTGATGTAGAGTAGAGTATTTTGATGTAGAGTAGAGTATATTTGATGTAGAGTAAAGTAGAGTATTTAAGTTTGCAAGTAGATTCTGAGTTCTTTCTTCTCAAGGGATTACAAGTAGAGTATATTTATCCCATATTATGGCCCCTTCGAGTAGAGTAGAGAGTAGTTGAAATCGGTACTCGAGTAGTACTTGTACTCGAATTTGTACTCGAGTAGCACAGCACACAGCAATCCGCCCATCGTTACAATAAAACACTTTGTAAACTGCTTTCCACAACAAACAAAAATAACCACAACCGTGAGACAAAAATATCAAGTACATGAGCCTCACCTCAGCAAAGGCAGCAGTTATGCAAAGTGCTGCTAGTGGAGTCAACTCCGATGGTTTGAGCACAACAGTGTTACCACAAGCGAGTGCTGGACCAAGCTTCCATGAACAGAGAGTTATGGGAAAGTTCCACTAAAACATAAAATGGAACTAATATGACCATAGCTGCTAGCACATAGCTGCTAGCACATAGCTGCTGTCACATAGCTGCTGTCACATAGCTGCTGCCACATAGCTGCTGTCACATAGCTGCTGTCACATAGCTGCTGTCACATAGCTGCTGTCACATAGCTGCTGTCACATAGCTGCTGTCACATGTTGCGGCTGCTGCTCCACTGTATAAGGTGTGACTGATACACTTCCTGAGAAAGACTGACAGGGCGACGTATTGGCAACCTTTGTAATTCACTTTTAGTTGCCCAACTGGGTGGAGAAACAGTTGAAGAAGCTAGCCTATGGTAAGAAATGCTTTGTGCTCCAAATCAATAAGGAATGTTCAACTCTTTTCATTTGTAGAATCATTCCGTTTTTCAGCTTTTGTTGAAAAAAAATTAACAGAGATTGACAAAATAATAGTTTCCAGCATTCTGGATGTTCTTCTTGTAGAGTTGTCCCTGTCAGCAAACTTACAAATGTCTAGTGTCCAGTTTTTTATTATAATGAAAAAAGCTTAATTATCGAATAGCACTGTTAATTAGACAAGCGCGAGCATAGGCTATGTCAAGGACGACTACGTGGCAAACACAATGCAGGTGACTGCGCTCTTTGTTACAATACCTAAAGAGAAAGTACAGTCATCCCTGCTGTTGTATGCTGACCCCTAATATTACTTGATCAAATCAGTCTTAACAATCCCTGTCTAACTATCTCGTTGGATACACAAATTACATCTTCTCATTTTACTAGTTGAAAAAAATGAATAATAAATTGTATTAATATTCAGTGTGTAACATAATAGACCATTGAGCATTACTTACTGGAATGATAACTCCACAGACGTCGAACATAATAGATCATTGAGCATTACTTACTGGAATGATAACTCCACAGATGCCGAACATAATAGATCATTGAGCATTACTTACTAGAATGATAACTCCACAGACAGCGAACATAAAAGATCATTGAGCATTACTTACTGGAATGATAACTCCACAGACGCCGATTGGTTCAGCTCTAGTGTAAGTGAAGAAATCGCCGTCTAAAAACCATTTCATTAAGGTACGTAATGAAATATGTACAGTAGATAATTCAATGACAAAATGATGTAATAGATAGCTTTATGACATAAAGTGTGATAGTAGATAACTCTATGAAGTAAGGTGTGATAGACGGACAGCTCTATGATTCAATATGTAGTGTATAAATCATTTTATAATACAATGCAACATACCGATAACGTTATGGCATGCAATACATAAAGAACTTTATGATTTGAGATGTGATATATGTATACTTCTATAAATTTGGTATGTGATACACAGACTTGGTAAGCGATATGTAGATAACTCTATGACATGTGATACCAAAATAATTCTATGCTTGATACTGCATAAAAACAATTCCATGACTTGAGATTTTATGGTTAGATAGTTCTATGATGAAGTGGTGTGATATGTAGTGGCATAGACATAGAAGTAGTAGCATGACGACATATAAGTAACATTAAAAAACAAACATAGTGAAAATAGTGAAAAGTTTATGAAGTGACAGTTGGGCAAAACACGCTGAGTAATAACCTCTCACAACTACATCAATTACAAAATATAATATTTACCAGATGGAATTGTCTTTCCTCCAAGTTTGTCTGCTAAACCAGCATAATATCTAAAGACCACAACAGCTCCGTGAACACTTGCCACACACTCATTTAGCGTCTTTCCCGTGTCCAACATATTAAGTTTCTGTTGCCAAAAAGAATAAACCATAACATTTAAAAACACACATATTTTCTGTCACACTGTCATATTCATACAACAGCAATGTGTGAAATTCTACTTTCAGCGATTCTTCTAACAGCACAAACATCTTCCCCCCACAAATACACCTACTCACCAACTTAGCTACATGTACATTCATACACAACCCATACGTACACACACCTACCACACGTGTAGCTATATAACCCCTACCCGTACATCTACATCTCCCTGATCCACATCTGCGCGCTCATATCTTTCAAGCGTATGCAATCAATTATTTTTATTCATATAAATAGATTGCTGGACAAATTCATGAAGAATACCACTGACAGCGATAAAGGATGCCTTCTGCTCAATAATATCGGCTGCCTTCATCATAATCTTCCCTCTCGCTGACGCATCCATCTTCCTCCAAGGAGAATTTCGTTTGAAGGCAGCGGCTGCCACCTGTACAGCCTTGTTGACATCTTCCTATACCAGAGAGGGCAACTACAGCGTGCATTTGAAAAAAAATTCAATGATTTGAGATTATATAATGTCATTAACAAGCTCTCAAAAAAGTAAAAAAACTTACTCATTCAGAAATGGTGAATGGAAAATTTACTTATAAACTAACATTATAAACATTTATGTAAAAGGGAGTTGAGCACCAGGTTTTGAATTCCCCGTAATCTATATGGCAGCCTCTGATACATTTTCCATGAGAAAATTTTATACTTTTCTCTGCTTTATCAGAATGTCCTTGAACTGGATTGGTATAAATATCCCCTCTCGCACGCCCACCATCTGCTGCGCACATATATTTAACAATTATTATTTCTATTATCTAACAATTATTATGATCTATTATGTAATAAGTAGGTCTATGATCTAAAGAGTACGTCTATGACCTGACAGGTATCTTAAATGTAGTTATTTGACATGCATATATATTACAATAGAAGCGAATACTGTGTCCTTACCTCATTAGCTTCAGCAACATCACATATTTTCTCCTCCGTAGCAGGGTTTATGCATTCAAATGTCTTGCCACTAACGGAGTCCAGCCATTCGTCATTGATGAAAAGCTATAACGATATTACGAACCTGATAACTACATGTACTACTCTATTGGTGGGACTTTTCATGCGCAACCTTGGCATAATGATTAACCTTTGTGTCACAGGGGTAGATATGCTCTTGTTTTAATAAACAACCATTTCTTGGAAATCTTATCTTTTTCCAGGCACATTTTGTTTGCATTGGAATAGCTAAGACTTGAATGCTATCAAAACTGCTGAGAAGATAATGCATAAATAGTCTTACTGTTGCACCTTTAGCACGATTTTTGAAGAGCAAGCTCACTACTGAAGGTCGGTTAATCTGAATGTCCCCTTCTAAAGGTAGAAACAAGCTAGATAGCTTAAGTATACTAGAAACAGCTCAAAATAGCCAAGTCACTCTTCAATTCCTCCATAGCTGTAACAGCAGCTTGGTGTTTGCCTAGCTTTGGCCTACAAGCCTTTGGTGTTTGCTTCAACGTTAAAACAAGCTGGCCCGTTTAGAAAATGAAAGGCTGCTTGCTTTCAACATAAGTAATTTTAAATTTGTTTCTAACAGGATATCAAAATTAATGATGAAATCTGTCTCAACACTGAGTAAAGCGACTGATCCTTGCATATCGGTGTATATTCAAACTAAAATGTCTATAATCCTTTTTCTCTTGCTCCCCTAGCTGGCTGTTTATCTAAACAACATAGTAAGAAGGGAAGGGCAACCCAAGTCCATTGCCCAGCTTGGCTGCTAGCTGCAATATGAGATTGCTGTATGGGCAGATTACGTTTCTGTCTTATGTGTCACATGTCCAAGCCTATTAATAGTGAGAGTAGTAGTGAAGTAGTAGTGAAGAGTCGTCTGTTCATTAGCCATATGAGGTATAGAATGCTCCTCATGAGTGATTAGGTTTTGATAATAGCCTGTCATCTTGAAGCACTGTATACACATAGGTAGCTTCTCTGCATGAGACATCTGACACTGTTGTGACTTACTAAACTATGACTATAAACTAGATGAACTCTCTAGCTATGGCTACTTACACAGACTATTATTCAGATTGAAGATTGAGCCCTGTTATGGAATTCTTTAGCTGAATGCCAATGTACACTATTTGTAAAACAAATTAGAAAAGAAAGATTGAATATTGATTTACAGGCTAAACTTCCAGCAGAGCCTTATATTTCATTGATAAACAATGAGCTAGCATGTGTGGAGTCATATTATGTTCTATTAATGATATGCAGCCCCCACTGGGGGGCTGTCTATCATTGGTTTTATATAAATGCTTGAAACTAGAAAGCATAACTCCCACTACAAGTTATTTGCAAAGGCAGTCACAAAATGTCATTTTACAGCCCCATTCTAATTAAGTCTAATCGAATAACACGATTAAAGCACGTAATAGAATTTAAAGTTGACAAGCAAGTAACCATGCCGAGGCACAAATCTGCTAACATATGAATACAGTTGTCATATCTAGCACCTTAGTAAAGACTTTAAAAATAATAAATCTAATACAGTCGAACAAACATAATTAAAATGCGCGAACTCTGATATATTCAAGTACACTCTTTGTAAGATGGCCAACAATGCGCTTTTAAAGCAAAAAAGTAATTTTAACTCCTTGGCTTTCTGTGCTGAAGTTTTTCATATTATTTTAGTATTTTTTACATTACGGTAATATCGCCAATGGGTAGCATTTAGAATGAATTTAGTGAGCTCCGAGTTTTTAAGCAGGAAAGCGATTAAAATTGCTTAAACATACGAAAATAACAAAGTGAAGTATTTATCCAGACAAAAAAAATGTTCATGATTTTGGTTTCACAAACCGTTATGCGTTTTCAAAAGGCGCACGGGCACAATTAGCATTGCCGAATGAAATTACTTGGTCAATGTTGTGCACAATTTTGCTTACTGATAAAATGGTTAGACGCATTCACGTTCGTATTTTGCAACTGAAATTACAAAATATATATATACTGTAAATGTTGAATGTTTAATATAAAGCACGTTTACCTTGGTATGCTCGGGCGTTGCATCTGTTCGCGACATTTTAGTGCTTTGGTTATGACTTTCTCAACGAATGCAAGATCAACCTGCGAAGGGGCGCGGCGGAGACAGGAAACATCCAAATATGAAACGGATACGAGAGCTCTCAGTTAGATGCAGATGGTACTGTTCGGTGCGGTAGTTGAGCTAGCTTTCGGAAATGTGAGTGACCGACTGACCGACCACACTGTGTATTTATAAATGTATCCATAATACGTTAAAAATAAGATATCAAACTCGTGATGAGATAACTCCGATTAGGTAGCGCAGGGCACAATATACAATATACACCAGGATTGAGTAAAGTCGGCTCTTTGGAAATTTTGTTGCGGCTCTTTGCCCTCTCTTTGCAAACTTTGTGGTGGCTCTTTCAACTCTGTGAACATTTAAATTTTTTTGACGTACATGTATATAAAAATATCCTTATAATATACCGTACTGCCAGATATCAGCTCTGGAAGAAAACAGGAGAACCTATTTTGCCAAGGAAACCAGAAACTACATGTACTATGACCTATGATGACAACGATACATGCTGAAAGAAAATTTAATGACCTATTCATCTTAACACAACGCACAGACCACCCCAGGATGTCGGATGCTAACTGGACGGAAAACCACCAATCACTATATCTCACCATAATATATACTTTTATTTATATACTTATTCAGATTCAACACAACTCATCAAAATATTGCATAAACATCGGAAGGAGAGACGTGAGAGCTGAGCAGCCATCCAATCCTATAAAGAGCCAGTACAGAATAGAAGAGAGCCTCCATGCGTACATCCCTGAGCTACAACGAAAATATTGAGTATGTTACATAAACAATAACTACATAATTTGAGCTTACACTTGAATCTTTGTATTTTATGCTTTTACTTTATGTTAGTTTTACACTTATGTTTTATGCTAATTTTTGTTTTATTGTACACTGGCAATGTCAAAGCAAATGTCCTCAGAAACTATCAAACTCATGAAAAACAGTCCTTTCAACTGGATCTCCATGGGATTAAATTTAATCATGGAATTTCCCAAGGAACTGGCTTCTAGCAGCAAGCAGAGTCTCTAAAAAAATAAGCTTTAATAATTTTCACAGCTAGATTACATTTTTTTAAATATGACATTTATAGTAAGGAAAAGAATGGAGCGAAATACATACTCCAGAATTTTTCTAGATTTTTAAAGCTAAAAACAAAAGAGATAGAGACACTTTTATAAATTCCACACTAAGAAAATTGGCCAAGTTTTTCAAACAACATGAGCTTCCCAGAAAGATGAGCTCAGACGCTCCACCATAGCCGATCTGTTGGGATATGCCTAGTCAGCAATTGCACAAAGTTTGCAAAATACTGACTAGAAGCCAATTAAAAGTTGTTATTCTCAGACAGCTTGTATATAAAAAGTCTCTGAAAGTAATCAAGGCAGAGAGCAGGCCAGGGAGGCCAAGTGGGTGAAATTATATACCCCTTTTACTACTGTTTTATCTCGAGGAGATAAAGCCATTTGGCTGAACACTATGATAATACTCGCACGTTTCTGAGGACATTTTTTATTGCTCATTTTGATAAAATATACATTTATTACACTATGAATAATTTGAACGATTTTCTTTATTCGTTTTATGCCCAAATGAGGCTTGTGATTGATAAATATACTTTATATCGAAGCCTGAGATAGGCCAATCTATTATTAATACGACAACGATATTTGAGTTTGCAACCAGCATTTGAAATTGCTCCTTAAAAGAGGCTATATACTGGTAATACAACAGTGGCTAACACTCATTCTACATAGGAACAAACATTGTGCCGAAGCGAGGCTAGACAACTACCGAGCTGGCAGATAAGTATAAAACATTCAGGAGAAGACAACTTGTGTCAGAATTGCAAATACGGTATAATTTTATAACAGATCATACACAAACTTGTAGGATTGATTTGACAGTTGATTGATATAGAGAAAGTTTCTTTGCCTGGCAGGAAGAGCCATTTTGCCAGTTCGAGAAAGTCACTGCAGAGTCACTCACATATGACCAGTGCTCAGAAAAGAATTGGACGCAACACCCGAGGAGCCAAACATCAGTTACTGGTGGATCGGACGGTCTGTCAAGACAGCAGGAGAAGGCATACCAATCTTGCCATGGCTTGGATCGACTACAAAAAGGTCTATGACTCAATTCCCCATAGTTGGATACTTGAGTGCCTCAGTATGTACAATGTTCACCCTGCTCTTGTGGCATTCATCAAGATGTCAATGACCAAATGGAAGACAGAACTGGAGGCTAATGGCAAAAAGCTAGCGAGTGTAAAAATTAAGCGAGGCATCTATCAAGGTGACTCCTTATCACCGCTGCTCTTCTGCATATGCCTAAACCCTCTAAGTAATATGCTGGAGAAGACTCACTATGGGTACCAGTTTAAGAGTGGCACCAACATAAACCACCTCTTCTACATGGATGACATCAAGCTGTACGCTAACAAAGAAAGGGACATTGATTCGCTAATACACCTCACTCAGGTATACAGCAAGGACATTGGAATGACCTTTGGTATTGAGAAATGTGGAAGGCTAATTCTTAAGAAAAACCATTCTATGCTCACAGATGGCCTAAGAATGCCAAATGGTACCATCAAAGATATAGAAGAAGGGTACAAGTACTTGGGGATTATGCAAAGCAACATCAACCACGAAGCCGAGGTACGGCACAAAGCCATTACTGAATACAAGAAACGCCTTCGGCAGGTCCTACGGAGCCAGCTCAATGCCAAGAACCAAGTCATGGCAATAAATACCTACGCACTGCCAGTAATAAGATATCCAGCAGGCATAATAAAGTGGACTGAGGAAGCCATCAAGGAAACAGATATAGCAACTCGTAGCCTGCTGAACATGCATGAAGCACTCCTCCCAAAATCTAATACTACCAGATTGTATCTCGATAGGAAATATGGCGGTGGGGGACTCAAAAGTGTACAGCAGACAGTGAAGGAGTAAGAGCAAAGCATCAAAGCCTATGCAGCCTCTATGGCCACTTCAGATAAGTTGCTAGCTGAATTTCAATCGGCTGCTCTTACAATGGACCTTCGCCCTGACGATGAGGAAATTGACTGGCACACGAAACCTATTCATGGTGCTTACCACCGACAAATATCTAAGGTTGGCGATCTTCACCAGACATATATGTAGCTGAACAAAGGAAACCTAACGGCCAATACAGAGTCGCTAATCGTGGCAGCCCAGGAGCAAGTGCTCCCAACAAGGCAACTCCAAACAAAAATCTATCACACTAGAGACGATCCTAGATGCAGACTGTGCAAAGATGCACCTGAGACCATCCAACACATCATCAGTGGATGCAAGCAGCTAGCAGGAAATGCATACACTGAGCGGCATAACCATTTTGCAGGTGTTGTGTATAGAAGTCTATGTGACGAGTATGGCCTGAATAAACCACAACACTGGTGGGAAACTCCTGGTAAGGTGAATGAAAATGACCGCGCTAAGATCCTCTGGGACTTCTACATCCGGACTGACAAGCATGTCCTAGCAAACCAACCAAATATAGTGGTGGTGGACAAAGAGAACAAGAGAGCTACTATAATAGATATAGCAGTACCCAATGACTACAATATAGACAGCAAAGAAAAAGAAAAGGTAGAGAAATATCTCCCTCTTGGAGAAGAGATTGAAAAATGCTGGGATTTAAGAACAATTGTAATCCCAGTAGTCATTGGGGCACTGGGTGCAATAACACCGGCACATAAAATGTGGCTTGCCCAGATACCAACAGCAATCAACTTAGGTGAGTTGCAGAAAAGTGCGCTATTGGGAACAGCTAAGATCTTGACGCGAGTGCTCAAACTCCCAGGCCTCTGGTAGGAGACCCGAGTTAGGGCAGAAATTACCACCCATACGGGTTAACCGGGATGAGGAAACAATTTATATATACATTATATATATACATTATATATATACATTATATATATACATATATATATATACATATATATACATACATATATATACATATATATACATATATATGCATATATATACATATATATACATATATATATATATATATATATATATATATATATATATATATATATATATATATATATATATGTCTGTTTGTAGGCATATTATTATTGACAAAGTTATCAGAATATTCACCTTATCGTAAATATATATGTTAGGTTTCTGATTATGGTTCAATGAAATGATTCAAGGTTGGAACAGTAACGTCATTTAAGCATTTGCTCTTGGTCAAATTTTAACTTTTCCACCAAATAAATCTTTTGCTGGAGTCAGTGTGAACAAATAAAAAAGTTGCCCGATGCAAATGAAAAACTTACCAAATATAAATAAGAAAGCCTGTTTGTTTTTCATCTTTGCCATTTGAGATAAAAATTGAAATAGTTAAGTAAGATAAGTAATTTCCAACATTCTAAGATTTTGAGTTTACAATTTTAAGTATTCATATCCCTTTTTTATCGGTTTGTGAAACAATCAATGATTTTTTGGTAGTTTTGTACAAATATTAAGGGGTATCTTAGGCACTTTGACATTCACCTCAAATCATGAAGTACGATTTAAACACTTTTTATAAAGAATTTATATGACTCATTTATGTGTATCAAAGAAAAAAAACTTATTTGAT
Organism: Watersipora subatra; assembly: GCF_963576615.1. Classification (NCBI taxonomy): domain Eukaryota; kingdom Metazoa; phylum Bryozoa; class Gymnolaemata; order Cheilostomatida; family Watersiporidae; genus Watersipora; species Watersipora subatra. The sequence continues at coordinate 32,595,354 of NC_088717.1, forward strand.
CAGACACGGCATCTTTAACGTTTTGTATAATATGCTTATCAAAATGAGTGTAGATTTTCATTTATTGACACAAACTGTTCCAACCTTTTAGCATACAGTGTAGGAGCTGAAATTTAGGTTTTTCTGGGCATCAAGCAATGCATTGTACAGTCAGTGTCAAACAAAATATTTTAGTTTCTCTCTACAATAGAATTGGTTCTACCAAACAACACTACAACGGTAATTTAATATTTTCACCGTTTGGAAATTTATTGAAAACTTAATTTTAGAAACACGGACAGCTGGTTGTCACTAGTTCATACTGGAACAAAATTTATAAACAGTGCAATTCTAAAAGATCGTAAAAATATTTACAGTTGTATCATATCCATTGACCACACATTCATCGTCATGATACCAATGATACACTATAACCAGCAAAACAAAGAGGAAACGTTGGAGTAATATTTGATTAAAATAAATACTGGTCGTTGACTCGATGGTTATTGTTATTATATCTTTTTAGATGAGCACTAGGTATTTCCTAACTTAAGTGATGGGATAGTATATCTGTGCATTTTTGCATGATTGCATGGATTCAAACACCGTGTGATGCAAATTTTCTCCCAACCTCCAATCAGGCTTTAGATGGACAAACAGACAAGCGCGGCTTTTATTATGGTAAATAATAATAAACCATACAATAGCAATGACAGCAACCAAAATATTTGACCTTATAAACCAACGATATGTTGGTAAAACAATGGTGAAGCTTGTAGCATTTAACACAAAAGTCTGGTTGCTCAGAGTGACCTTACCAATTCTCTCTATATACTAGCTTAGAATATAATTGTCGCGCTGAACATAATCTACAATATAAATGCTTTGTTAGTTTGACATACATACATGTTTTACCAAGAAAAGGTTTTAAGTCTTTTTATATCTAGATAACAGTTACATTTGTTATACACAAAATCAATCAGTATAATGTATCTGATCCTGGTTAACCATAGAAGTTGAAACAAACTGAATGGTAAATTAAACCCAAGCCAACTCATCTGATATTAACATATTCTGTTAGCTACTGGTCATGTTTTCATAAGTGAGTCTGCATGTGCTATTAGAGCTCTACGTTTGCTCAATATTATCTTTTTCCCTGTTATCATTATACTGTTAGTCTAACCTGTTATATATTTTGCATCATTAATATTATCAAAGTTTGTTGGTTTCTTGCATGTTTGAAACCAACTTGTTTGTTTGCTCAGGAAGCTTAGCAAATTTGATTTCACCAACATGCACAGTCCTACTCTTCATTATATCTGCTTTAACAAATGTTAGGGTTGTTCTGTCATCAATTGTTCCTTTAGCATCTTGCAGTTGTGAATAGAGTCATACCTCGACGCACTTAATTTGTTCAAGAACTGTGCTTACATCTATATGTTAATTTACTTGTGTTTCATAGCCCTATTTCCTATATAAAATAACTAAATACCAACTAATATAACCATACTATAAATAAACGCGCAAAACAGAGTATTGAGATAGGAAAATCGTTTTTAATTGTTTTAGTTTAGAATATACACTAACAAAGTAACAAATATATATTTAGTTTTTAGATTCTACAATAAAATGTAACAATACTCTGTACACTACAAGCTTCTACCTTCGAGACACACGTAGTGGCTGATTAGGATTGAAAGAGACATGACAATATCGCTCCAGACACGTTAAACTTTTGTGACGCTGCGTAACAGAAACTTTGAGTTTACTTTCAATACATTTAGCATACTAAACACACACTTAAAGCTAAGTTTTAATTTATATTTTTAAATCTCAGAGTTTATCGATCGCCTGTCGAGCTTTAGCAAAGAATATCTAGGAATGGCAAATGTGCATCATTCTGAATTTACACTCATATAGATTGCAACTACAAACTTGTAGATATGAGTACCTAACCACAAGGCTAAGCCATTCTATTCATTGTACTCGCTCTCACTGTATACTGTATACTCTTTTCACAATTGCACACACTACACTATTAATTACTTTAGTGCGCACACAAGTGATAAGATTATTTTGCCTCATTCTATGAAACACAATGCTTTTTTATCCTCGCCGTACTAGAGAAAAGTTGTTTTCTCCCATACGATATAAAAATGAATTTCTCTTAAATTTAAAGTTTTGCAGTCGGTATACTGAATATGACAAAAATGAAGATATGCTATTTGCCAAAAATTCTACCACAATGCCTGAAAGATATATATGATGCTTGTTATCTCAGTTCAGCATTTTCCGTTATAAGTTATAGCAAAAGGGAGCTTAAAACGAGACCAGTGATAAGATTTTAGCAAATGACGAAGGTAAATTTGCAAGAGAACATTGCGCATTCAGCTAAACCTTTAAAAACAAACTTTAATTTTATTGTCTACATTTTTTATTATCTCTTCCGGTTTTTGCTTTTCCCTCATTTTTGCGACTAACTTTTAGCCGACTGTATCAAAACTTTTGAGCTGATTTGAGGAGAACAATCGAGCGATGCAGTTCTTGAAAGTAGCCTTTAACATAATTGGGCATATAGCGGCCATCGAAAACCGGCTATTATCTCAAAGATTACTCGTTTGTCAAACACGAAACTGACTTGAAAACCTGCTTGAGTCTAGATTTTTTTGTATGCTGAGTCGCTTGATGTGTTGAGTCACTTGTATGACTATAGCCTGCATTTTCAGTCATGTATAGATATATTTTAAGTGTTCCTGAGACTTTAAATTTTAGGGCTTATAAATGAGCCAGTTCTAAAATGCAGCTAAATCTTTAGTGCTGAAAAATTAATATACTAATGTCATAGGTTATTGATTATTGAGTTTAATAATGACATGGCTGTCCTGTAAGCGCACCAAACTATTTTAGTAGTGTTTCACTTCTTTTCAATGCTATTAGCTTTTTTGAATAAAGTCCGAAGTGTCACATTCATCAGATGGGTTTTTCAAATGTCGTGATATGTGCAAATCTTTCTCTTTCCTACTTTTGTACTGCCTGCCTGACCTATCTACTGCATTTAATTATGGTAAGGACCGCAGTTGCAGTGACATACAGTACATGTATCATTGTGCCAAATAGTCACAAACATTTTATATCTACCTGCTTCAAGGTTGTTTTTATTGTGCCAGTCCTCTAAAACATTTTAGTTCTCCTCATTAGTAATTTTTCTTAAAAAGTTTTCTAATGTAAAGGAACCGCCCAACTTCATCTACTTGCTCCCCAAAAACCAAACCACATGAGTACAAGAAAATAAATGCATGTATTTTGTATTTACTTTGTATTTTAAGGAAAGATTTATTTCTCTTTAAAATATTTTCGTCACTATTATTTGTGATTTTTTTCACTGAAAAGATATTAAGTAGATGAGTGTGATGCAGAGTTTTCAGTTTCCCACTTTAACCAGACTCTAAGGTCATTTGCTATACACACGCTTACACAACTACATACCATGGTATTCCAGTCATGGAATCTGCTTTGTTCTTTTCTGTTATTTAACTTTGTTAAATGCTGTCTGCTGGTAGGCTGTACTTTGAAAGCAAGAATGACTTCAGTAGTAAGACTCAAGTTTATCGCCTGTTTTGTACACAATTGAGGTTATTAGTATTTGTAATCAAAATATTTCGAATTATATAATAATGTTAGCTTAAAGCACATCAATTACATAAGTACTGTTTTAGTTTATTCAGGTTCTTCAATATCGTGGCTTTCAAATAAGCCATTGTTTGGCATAGTGAGACAGACATTGGTTGGTGTTTATAATAATTTATGCACTTTAAGGCTAAATGAGACAGGTAGAGAAGTGCCACAAAATCTTTACTTTAGTAAGAGCGTAGTGAATCTGTCTGTCTGTCTGTCTGTCTGTCTGTCTGTCAGTCTGTCTGGAGAAATGGCAGAATATTAAACAAACATAGCAGACATGAATTAAACTTTAGACTTTTATTTTGAAAGACCAACACTCTAAAATCTCCACCAAATAGTTGTAAGCTAACATTTCAGATTATTCGCTTACAACACACTAGACTGACTTTTTATAAGGACATATCGTTTACTAGCCTGTAGTTGACCTCTAGTTGACCTCTAGTTGACCTGATTGATGTTACATTATAACAGCTTTTGTAGTTGAGTTTCAAATACTTGGCTAGCTAAACTTATTTAGTGGCATAGTGCAGTCCTAACATAGAATTGGTTGTAACATAGATATACAAATACATATTTATTGTGCCCAGAGTTATTATTTGCAATGTATCGTGTCACCTGATGACCTTTGACAGCGCACTAGGCTGTCTTTTTTAAACATAACTTTACTAGCATGCATTTGACCTGATGGGTGTTACTTTGTAATAGTTCTTTTTATTTGAGTACAAGGTATATTACTAGCTAGAATGATTGAGTATTATATTGACATAAGAATATAGAATGCTGTTGTTTTACTGAAGACAAAACCTACAATTTGAATGCCACATTATTTTCCTGAATATGGATTACCAGATGTCATTTGTAAGTATTTTTCAAATGTTGAAATAACACCTAAACTGAAGTTTACCAACTAGCATCTGATAGTTTACCAGTTTCTGGTCAACCCTAAAATTTAGAGCAGTCTGCCTGATGGGATGAGACGAGGTCCAACTAATCTGATGACTTACTTTAGCTTCTAAGGACTTGAAGGCAGAAACTGAATAGTTAGCCGCGGCTGTAGTTCTAACATCATGGTTTAATACTAGTCAGTGCTGCATGACAACATGCTATCTGCATAAATAAAATTACTTTTTTCTTAGGGTATAACTAGAATTATCTATTAGTTAGCCATTGTGATATCACAGAATCAAGACAATCAAAGAGGCACTCTGCAGTTCGTATCACTGATAACTTCTCTTCTTTCTAAATCGGTGCTGCTAGTAGTACAAAAGCTAGTGACACATTAATAAGCTAGGAGGCGGTTTTTATGTGTTCAGCATTGATTTGCTGTATATTCAGGACAAGATTGAAATTTAAACCCAAAAGGTTCACAAATATCTGTAGAATGAATTTCAAAGTAGCTGCATGAAAAGATTGCGCGCTTATTTAAAATCAACAACATAGGAACAATTGGAAATCCAGAGCAAGCAATGCTATTATTATGGTTTGCTCAATTGTTTCAAACCAACATTTGAAAAAGGAAACCTATGATCTTCATATGTGCATAGCTAATTTCCTAGCAATACAGTTAGCAGCAGCTTAGAAAATACTTTGCTAGTCATACGCATAAGTTTATAGCAATAATAGCCAAAATAAGTGATAGTTCCACAAGACCTTTCACACACTATAAAACTTCAAGTATTTACATGTACAGGTAAACAAAGTTTAAGTTTTTTAAAACTTTTTCAAGCTCATTGAAGCTGGTTAAAAAGACCATTTTATAATCCACATACATATCACTTTGCAATTAGCATTATAACTTTTGTAACTGAAGTCAACACACAGTTCTATTCGTTTTGAACCAAACTAGTATTTTTCAATATATCCATTTATTCATAGAGCATTTATACAAGTCAGAGTTTTTAAATCATTCTATTTGGGTGTTTACAAATCGGCAGATGTTTACGAGTCGGCAAATGTTTACGAGTCGGCAAATGTTTACGAGTCGGCAAATGTTTACGAGTCGGCAAATGTTTACGAGTCGGCAAATGTTTACGAGTCGGCAAATGTTTACGAGTCGGCAAATGTTTACGAGTCGGCAAATGTTTACGAGTCGGCAAATGTTTACGAGTCGGCAAATGTTTACGAGTCGGCAAATGTTTACGAGTCGGCAAATGTTTACGAGTCGGCAGATGTTTACGAGTCGGCAGATGTTTACGAGTCGGCAGATGTTTACGAGTCGGCAGATGTTTACGAGTCGGCAGATGTTTACGAGTCGGCAGATGTTTACGAGTCGGCAGTTGTTTACGAGTCGGCAGATGTTTACGAGTCGGCAGATGTTTACGAGTCGGCAGATGTTTACGAGTCGGCAGATGTTTACGAGTCGGCAGATGTTTACGAGTCGGCAGATGTTTACGAGTCGGCAGATGTTTACGAGTCGGCAGATGTTTACGAGTCGGCAGATGTTTACGAGTCGGCAGATGTTTACGAGTCGGCAGATGTTTACGAGTCGGCAGATGTTTACGAGTCGGCAGATGTTTACGAGTCGGCAGTTGTTTACGAGTCGGCAGATGTTTACGAGTCGGCAGATGTTTACGAGTCGGCAGATGTTTACGAGTCGGCAGATGTTTACGAGTCGGCAGATGTTTACGAGTCGGCAGATGTTTACGAGTCGGCAGATGTTTACGAGTCGGCAGATGTTTACGAGTCGGCAGATGTTTACGAGTCGGCAGATGTTTACGAGTCGGCAGATGTTTACGAGTCGGCAGATGTTTACGAGTCGGCGGATGTTTACGAGTCGGCGGATGTTTGCGAGTCGGCGGGTGTTTGCGAGTCGGCGGATGTTTGCGAGTCGGCGGATGTTTGCGAGTCGGAGGATGTTTGCGAGTCGGCAGATGTTTGCGAGTCGGCAGATGTTTACGAGTCGGCAGATGTTTACGAGTCGGCAGATGTTTACGAGTCGGCAGATGTTTGCGAGTCGGCAGATGTTTACGAGTCGGCAGATGTTTACGAGTCGGCAGATGTTTACGAGTCGGCAGATGTTTACGAGTCGGCAGATGCTTACAAGTCGACCGATGTTTGCGAGTCGGCGGGTGTTTGCGAGTCGGCGGATGTTTGCGAGTCGGCGGATGTTTGCGAGTCGGAGGATGTTTGCGAGTCGGAGGATGTTTGCGAGTCGGCAGATGTTTGCGAGTCGGCAGATGTTTGCGAGTCGGCAGATGTTTGCGAGTCGGCAGATGTTTGCGAGTCGGCAGATGTTTGCGAGTCGGCAGATGTTTGCGAGTCGGCAGATGTTTGCGAGTCGGCAGATGTTTGCGAGTCGACCGATGCTTACAAGTCGACCGATGTTTACAATTCAGTTGAGGTATTAATATGCACAGAATATTAACAAAATCTGATGCAACCTTTTTTGGCTGCGTCAGATTGAATAGAAGTTTCATGAGAATTTTCATGTCATACTTTATTAGATTTATTTTTAACGCTTTAAAATAACCCTGTTCAAATACTTTCAAGGAACTATTTCAATTCAACTCACACCAATCGACAAAACCAATTCTTTATAGATTCTCATCAAAAAATTGACTTAAGACAGTGTTGTATAAATCAATGTATTTACATGTATTGATGTGAAGATGAAGAAGAAGCTCCTCCGTCTTTTATTACACTTCCTTTTATCCTCCCTATACTGCCTTACACTAGCTAATCTACTAGCTTTACCCACTAGCTTTATCAAGCTTTATACACTCACCGTAATTACCAAGACCACCTGTTCTGCCTTGAGCTCAGACACCAATATAGCCTGAGCCTAACAAATCCCATAATACAACATGCCCTTTCTTTTTTTCTTTTTGTTTTGGGCCACCCCATCACTACCAACAAGCAGACGTAGTAACTTACCTTACTTGTGGTGCTCGTTACCCGATTTCGTTAGGGCAGTCTCCATAGGCTATGCCTCTGGCTTGTCTGACCCTGTGCCACCATCTAAAATACTCTCCTCGTTACTGCCAGCTCCATTGCCAGTCCGCACTGACCTCTGCCGCTACCAATACTTTTACTGTGGCCACTGTCACTACCAACATTACTTCCACCAACATCTCCAACACTACTTCCATCAACCCCGACTAGCCGGGAGTCTTTTGGTTGGGTCGGTAATGACTCCTCAACCTCAACTTCGCCTCTTCCGTCTTTACCTCGCTCTCCCCAATAAGAGGCAGGCTCAACAGGCTTCCTGTGGGAGGTCTCTACCTGGGCCGTAACTGGCTGCACAGGGGATGGCACCGCAGAGCTGGAAGTTGGCATAGGCCCAGACCTATCTAGCTCGGCCTCACCTGCAATCAGTGCAGGTCTGCTACCAGCAATTCTCTTCTTAACCTTGGCTAACTCCTGCACAACTACCCTGAATGCCTTGACATTTTCCAACTCCATGACTGCTGCCTCACGTATGGCTTTTAGCTTAGCCAATTTCTCTTTCGACTTCCTCCGCACCTCCTTTTCCTTTCTTTCAATCTCTGCTACCTTTCTCTCATGACCATTCCATGAGAGAAAGGTAGCAGTCTGTCTAACATTCCATTGCTGGATACCTCAGCTAAAAAAGAGCAAACCTTTTTCCATTACAGATACTGGTTCAGCTACTTTCTCAGCACCTTACCTTACCTCATCGTGACTGTGTCCTCTATCACACCCCATAGACACTTGCACATCTCTGGTGCCTTGGGCTGTCCCCCGTTGACTACCAATTTTTACGTATCCACTACTCTTCACCCCCTTGGTTTTACAAGTCCACCAATCTTGAGCTGTGTGACCTTTCTTTACATTGCTCTCTCTCTGTCGTACTTTTTGTCAGCCTTTGAAACTTGACATCTAAAACATAACTTGACCCTTCAATAATGGTTCTCGGCGAAAACGGCTTAACTGGCTTAATACTTTTACATTCCTTAACAGGCTCAAACTTGCTTTCGCATAATGCATTTACAACAGCAAATAATTTTAGCTGCTTCAACTCAGTTATGCCCAAAAAGTTTTTTTTCAATTTTTTCACCACATGAACTTCAGCATCCATATGCATGTGTTTACTTTCCAAATGAACTACCACACTCCCAACCACTTTTAACTCACTAACATCAATGGTTTCTAAAACCGTCGACGGTTTCTTAGTTCATTTTGGCTCGAGTCATTTTGCTTATTGGAAATAGATAAACAAGTCAATTCGTTTATGGTGACAGCAAACAGCCAATACAACTTGTTTTTTTAGTAGGATGAAACGACTCAATTAATTTTTACAGTAAGTGAAGAGATACTGAAGATTGATTAAACACAATTATGAGTTGAGAGTTAAAGCATGCTCGAGCCATCGTGTTAATTTGAGAGCCCATTTTTAAATATAAATAATTTAACATCATAAACATGGCGTAGTGAATATTTGTATCCAAGATGCTTACAGATAGTTTATAGAAGTCTTGTTCGTCCTTTATTGATGACTAGACCAAGTACCTGTCTTGACAGTTCCATTTGCTGCTTTGAGACGTATATTCTGTTAGTCTGTGTTAAAGCATGCAATTTCACCCGACCTAAATAATAGAGAAATCAAGGATCTAAAAGAATGTAACAAAAGAACATAACATTTTCTTTAAATAAAGATGGTTTTTATAGTTTATAAATTTAAGATATTAGATTCCTGTCTAATATTTTTATGTTTTGTTTACCTTTTTTTCCTTTCGAAATTGTTAAACAATGAGATTTTCTTAGGGAGTACTTTTGTTCAAACATTAAGTGATCTAACAGTTTGCCTTTGCGCTAAATGTCTACCATATGCACAAGGCCCCATAAATATTGCCTGAAAATATTGATGAAAACATACTAATAACCATTAATTCAGTGTGCAATGACAAGTTAGCACATATGCACAAAATCCCAAACAACTACCGTCAAATGTTGGCGAAAACTTACGAATCACCACTAAATCAGTGTGCAATGACAATTTAGCACGATATCCCGAAAAATTACTGTGAAATGTTACCAAAAACTTTCTAACAACCATTAGGGGTTTTGAATAGTAAAGCGTTCTAATAATAACTGACTTACCTCTTATAGGTCAGCGAATATACCCACGCCATTGTTTCAGAAAGGCTTCCTTCGACCAGTAGGCTCATTCGTGAGAACATTCGCCATCGATGTTTCCCTATAAAGTGAAAGAAAAGACAAGTAGATAAAATTACTCAATATTTAAAAGCGTGTTGGGAACAATATCGTTAAACGATAAGATGGCGCTGCATCAAACTAAATGTTCATAACTTATGACTCAGGGTGGGCGATGCGATGGACTCACCGTGTCTCTTGACTGAAATGAGATGAGACGACAATGAATTTCTCCTTTCCGACGACTGAAACAAGTCTTGATCATCTATACGTCTCTCGATATCTGTAAAGAAAAAAATTTAATAATCGAGTTGAAAAGCTAATTTGTAAAGCGACGGGTTTCGAATAGTAAAGTGTTTTCATAATAACTGACTTATACTAACTCTCATAGGTCAACGAATATACACTAACCATCGCTTCGGAAAGGCTCCCTTCAACCAATAGGCAAACTCATGAGAACATTTTCCATCGATCCTTCTCTATAAATTGAGTGGAAAGACGAGGTGAACCAATTACGCAGTATTTAGAAGCCTGTTGGAAACAAAATCATTTAACGATAAGACGGCGCTGCGTCAAACTAAATCTTTATAGCTTACAACTCATAGTGGGCGGCGCGATAACGACTTTCCTCCTTCGGACAACTGAAACAGCTTTTAGTCATCTAAACGTCCATTGATACCTGTAAGAAAATGTAAAAATCGAATTGAAAAGCTAATTTGCACAGCGAGATGTTTTGAATAGTAAAGCGTTATCATAATAACTGACTTACCTCTTATAGGTCAACGAATATACACCAACCATCCCTTCAGAAAGGCTCATTTCGACGAGCAGGCTCACTTGTGAGAACATTCACCATCACTTCTTGCCCATTAATTGAGCGGAGAGATTTGAGGTCGGACAACACTTTGAAAGGTATCAAACGGTTAGAAGCATAGGAAATGTTTCTAAACAGAAGCAACAATCAGACCGCAACTGGTCAAGCAAACGACGCCAATATTTCTGTTTCATGACTGTAAATATGTTTTAACATCCTAATTTTTGATGTTGCGAGTATTATAAGTATGGTTTATGTCACTTGATCTTGAATATACATGTATATACTTTTGGCACTCAATAGATTGCTTTTATAGAATTTATAACTATATACTACAAGCATAACTATATTATAAACTCACAGGTTGGTACCGTATTTTTTATAGTGTCATCGGGGTTATATACACTCGGCTTGTTATGTATCGATGGCTGCAAACTTTGGCAAACATATCAAAGAGTGCTAAAAGTTTGGTAGCGCAAAATAGTTCTATAATAAAAAACAAGCCTTCAAATTCAGAGTGAAATAAAAGACTGAGAGCTCTAGCAAATTTCAACGCAGGCTCTAAGATTAACGCACGGTTACAATGTAATTGCAAGCAATAGTAAGCGACTTATAGAGATACTTCGCAGCTTCGAAAATTGTCAAGTTTTTATTTTGGTTCCTGCATATATCCTTAACGTTGTTTGCTTGAGTCTCTCGTTTTGAAACTATATATTTTTAGTTTTGATAGATTATTATGATATAACTTGTACATAATTAATTTGTAGCATAACATTTGACAATGCCATGGCGGTCAAGTTGGGCTTCGCTACAAACATTGTTTAGGCGATCATATCGACTAGTAAGCAACGTGAAAAAAGATTTCAAGTCGGAAGACGGAATGCTCTATACTGAAAAGCCAGAAAAACTGTGTTAAAAAGAAAAATGTAAGGCGACAGTCAAATTGCAACTGAGAGTTGGTTCGTCGGAAGATGCTTTCTAAAATAATTTACGAGTTTTTATTTTGGTTTCCGTGTGTATAGTTGTAAACATTGATTCTTTATGTAAGTATATATAGAAGTATGAATATTTTGATACAACGAACATCAGAAGAGCAAATAAACAACGTAAACTGCAACGCCAACTTACCGAGATAAAGCCCTGATAGCAAAAAATACTGTTTAACAGTCTCAGCCAATCTGTATTAAAAAGTATTTCCAAAATGTCGGACACACGGCGGGCAACAATACAATCTTTTTATGGGATGGATACAAGCCTTTTTGATGTTCAAATAGCGAATGACTGCGCTTCGATCGACGAGTTTTATTAAACTATGTTACCTCACCAACACAAATTAAAATTGTTTCCTCTTGTCATAACATTGCAATATATGAAAAAAGGGGGAGCGACTCTCAGTTTTGAAACTGAAGTTTCACAAAATCATCCTTCCATCATTTGGCCCAGCTTTTCTCTGCTTATGGAATGCCCATAGAATGCTTCGGACTACTCTAAATAGCTTTGCAGAATAGGCTTCAATGCAAAATCATTTTATCTTACACTCGATATCCGTCTAAATTTAGCTATATTTGGCTGTAGCGGCACTTGACAGATTTCCATTTGTTCACAAATGAGCCTGTTTTTTTCCTTTGTCACATTACTGTGACGGGTTGACTGTGACTGCTCGCATATACCCTGCACTGCACGCATATACTCTGCACTGCACGCATATACTCTGCACTGCACGCATATACCCTGCATGACATTACCTATTTACCTATTTACTTGCAGCTGCTGTACCTTGTGTTTTTTTGTAGCCTTGTTATTTGAACATTGCGAGGTCAAATTCACTACAAAGGTGATTTGTCGTTGCGAAAACTTTTTTGTTATAACTGGACAAACAAATGACAGACAAACATTGCGGTTTATATATATAAATGAATGGTCTCCTGATGTTGAAAAACCTTAAAGCAGTTGATTCGGAATGTAGCCAAGTAATAAAAGAGTTGTCACACCAATTTTGACCTGGCATGATTTTTTACTTTACAAACTTTCAGATATTGATGAATGCAAAGATGGAAATGAAAGATTTTGCCAATCAATCTGTATGAAAGATGAAGGGTGTGGCCAGACACTGTGTTAAATAACGGATGAGACTATTAATAATAATTCCTGTCACTGTGTTAGCCCACCTTTCCTAGAACTAGTGCAGACATTCAAAACTATTCCAACAAACATTATTATAAACTTGTTATACATGTACAAACATTCGAACCATAGTTTTATACTGATTCAACTGCGCTGTGCTTTTAGAACTGCTTGTGAAATTCGCTCCAAGTATAAAGTTTTTAAACATCAAAACGAAGTGTCGCTATAATTATTACTACTATTATTATTGTTAATATTAGTATTATTATTACCATTACCACATTTGTTTGGCAGTTATAAAGTCGTGACTTGATGCTAAACAACAGTTTTTATTACTCTGTTCATGTATATATCAAAGATTTTTGTTTGAAGTTTAGGGGGTTCAAGCAGCTTTATATTTTTAAGCCTATACTAAGCATCTGCATTCTGAATGCTGGTGATGCTACCACTTTTATTCTATCTCATCTCAATATTATTGAACATTCAATTATGGCTGTCACAAAGTTATAGATGGTTACGCAGGAGCTAGTTGGTACAGCCTCACCATATATCTAATGACCACACAAGTAAATATAAACGAGGTCTCAAATAAGTGTAATTGAGCTATCAGGTAACTATAATTGAGCTATCAGGTAACTATAATTGAGTCCTCAGGTAACAATAATAGAGCTCTCAGGTAACTATAATTGAGCTATCAGGTAACTATAATAGAGTTCTCAGGTAACTATAACAGAGCTCTCTGGTAACTATAATTGAGTCCTCAGGTAACAATAATAGAGTTCTCAGGTAACTATAATAAAGCTCTCAGGTAACTATAATTAAGCTATCAGGTTACTATAATAGAGCTCTCGGGTAATTATAATATAGCTCTCAGGTAACTATAATAGAGCTATCAGGTAACTATAATAGAGCTCTCAGGTAACTATAGTAGAACTATCAGATTACTATAATAGAGTTCTCAGGTAATTATAATAGAGCTCTCAGGTAACTATAATAGAGCTCTCAGGTTACTATAATAGAGCTCTCAGGTAACTGTAATAGAGCTCCCAGGTAACTATATTGGAGCTCTCAGGTAGATCATACAGTGACTTCATGTAAACATATAAATTTATTTTATTTTCTATTTATTGTATTTATTTGGGTGGAGAGTAAAGGGGCTGGCGGTTTTCTTTACAATACAGCCTCAACCATAATAAGACTGCAAGCACTGTGAATGTACATGTATTTTAACAACCACCCTCAGCCTGCCTGCATAGTTGATGAACATTATAGATGTAGTACCAATTGCAGCCAATTGTTTTGGGAATACAGGCAGTGACACGGTCACCACCAGCTATTTACTCATATGGAATGCCATTTAGTTCTTTCATAAATTGTTAACAGTATTTCATATAAGTGGCATAATCGTGGTAATTCGTATCTTCTGCAATGATCAAAGTGGCATTTTTTTAGAATTGATAAAAGACTGGTGATTTCTGTGGGCTAGTAGAATTATTAGAACTACACTGAGTGCATAGTCAATTATCTACTATATAAACGGCAATCGTTGTCTGTCTGTCTATCTGTCTATCCATCTGTCTATCTGTCTATCTGTCTGTCCGCCTTATAGAGCGGTCTTTTCTTTTATCGTCGTACGAATTTCGGTCGTACGAAGCGAACTGAATTAATATGGGTAGTAACGGTAAATAAATTATAGAGCGGTCTTTCTTTTTCCATTCGGTCGAACGAAGCCAACTGAATTAATATGAGTACTAATTATCGTAATTTCGTAATATCGTAATTTCGTAATATGGACTATTAGCCGCTACTTTTCTCTGACGATTTGAGCCAAGCGGCTTATATAAAGGTGTGGCGATTTTGTTGTTTTTCTTTCACCGCTCGAGCGCATTAACCGAAATCCCCTGTTAGCATGCTTTTTAAACGGCAAATTTTCTGCCGTGTTAAAAAGCACCTTTCCTGAGTTCTGCGGCCTATACAAAGGTGTCTATACAGCTATACAAATGTACTATTCATTAAATAAAATAAATTAATGAGTAGTTATTTACATGCAATTAATATTTACTGCCAACGTGTACCGAGAAGGTCACGTAAACGTTTGTTTCTTGGAGCCACTAAAAAAACGCATTTCTCACCTACTAAATTTCCACATCAAAAAGGTAAGTGTTTCTTATACGATGTTGTATTGTCTATGAATTGCCACATCTTCACTACTTAATAACGTTGGATTTGCCGCTGTTCGTGATAGTGGGTCATGTTCATTTCCTTCAGCAGCCGAGTTACTAATTTTTTTCCAGCTCTGAGTAGGCCTACTGTAACTTACTATTACAGAACTTTCACGAGTACTCCGAGGGTTGCGATACGCTATTGTGAAAAGAAAGAGAGCAGCTGCTATCGACTTACTGTCACCCTGCATCAGCCATGACCAGCTATACATCGCCTGCTCAAAAGTAGGCACACGCCGAAAACTGTTTCTTCATACGCCCGACAGAAAAACCAAAAATGTTGTCTATCCGCATATGTTGCGTTGAACTAAGGGAGAGAGAGAGAAAGGGAGAGAGAGGGAAAGCGAGGAGGAGAGGGGGGAGAGAGGGAGAGAGAGCGAGAAAAGGAGAGAGAGGGAGAGCGAGGAGGAGAGGGGGGGGGAGAGAGAGGGAGAAGAGGGAGGGAGAGAGAGAGAGGGGAGAGAGGGGAGAGACGGAGAAAGGGAGAGAGGGGAAAGAGGGAGAGAAAGAGAGAGAGAGGGAGAGCGAGGAGGAGGGGGGGGGGGGGGAGAGAGAGAGAGGGAGAGAAAGAGGGAGGGAGAGAGAGAGAGGGGAGAGAGGGAGAGGGGAGAGAGGGGAGAGACGGAGAGAGAGAGATGTAACTGCATAGTTGGCGTTGTTTTACAGTATGAAAGACAACTCTCAATAAACCTCTTGCTGTACAAGAATCTGATCCCGTTGACGGGTAATGCAGTTAGTTGTATATATATTGCTAATTTTTGCTGTCAGAAATTGACTTGTACGCTTGTAATATCAGCTGTATCAGCATACTAGTGACTGGATGGTTTGTGGGACCTCATTTAAGTAGTTGTAGATCTTCTTTGTTAGTGGCTGACATCTTTCATCACCCCCGTCTCGGAGCCTCTAGCATGGTCAACTCCAAACATGAAACAGGTTTTTTCTTGTTCCTCCATGCATTGCCAATTATTATATGTAATGATATTTGTGATTATCAAAGCTTGGCAGCCTGTTTTGGAGGGTACATATATTCAGTTTTGGTATATGGTATTTTAAAAACATGATTGCATTCCATATACGTATTTTCATGAATAAAGTTTAAGCTGGCGGTTGTTGTGCTTTACATGAGCTGAGCTATAAAGAATGGTATCTTAGGCTTGTTGACTTTAATAACTGTGAAACTTTGTTGACAGTTTTTCTAGCAAAGCACCGATAACTTCAGTTGCATAAGTACTGATAATTTCAGTTGCATAGGTACTGATAACTTCAGTTGCATAAGTACTGATAACCTCAGTTAAATAAGTACTGATAACTTCAGTTGCATAAGTACTGATAATTTCAGTTGCATAGGTACTGATAACTTCAGTTGCATAAGTACTGATAACCTCAGTTAAATAAGTACTGATAACTTCAGTTGCATAAGTACTGATAACTTCAGTTAAATAAGTACTGGTTCAGCAATCTTTAGAGAAAATTGTATCTGGCGTTACACGTTGCTATTTCTTTGAAACTTTTGAGGTTGCATTCAGCTCTGTTATTGCATGTAGTCAAAAATGAAGCTGTAGGTGCAAGATTGATTTGTTTCCCAAGCAGGATGTTAGAACACTTTTAGCTGTTGAACTCTTTTTGATAGTTGGATTGAATTTTTGACTCATTGTAAATCGGTGCAACGACATCTTTTAAAAATTCTTTATAAGCCGTATGAGGGACATTTTTCCTTTGTGGCAAAAATAACAAGCTTTTGTGTTCATCAATTAACTTTTTGATATACCGTACTGATTGTGTCTGTGCAGTGTCTGCGTGGACATGCTGAAAACATTTTTGCATGTGGTAAAAGTTCATCTTGTGGCGTAGGCTCGGCAGTTGTCCTTTTTCCATTAAATCTGTTGCATGCAAATCGCTTTGAATTTGTTAGTGACTTTCAGTAGTGTAGTAGTGTAGTAACTACATGTACTTGTGATGTTTGTGACTTTCCTGTCTGTAGTAACTGCTTGTAGATGTATAATTTTTGTAACTTTTCTGTCTGTAGTAACTACTTGTAGATGTATAATGTTTGTGACTTTCCTGTCTGTAGTAACTGCTTGTAGATGTATAATGTTTGTGACTTTCCTGTCTGTAGTAACTGCTTGTAGATGTATAATTTTTGTAAATTTTCTGTCTGTAGTAACTACTGGTAGATGTATAATGTTTGTGACTTTCCTGTCTGTAGTAACTGCTTGTAGATGTATAATTTTTGTAACTTTTTTGTCTGTAGTAACTACTTGTAGATGTATAATGTTTGTGACTTTCCTGTCTGTAGTAACTGCTTGTAGATGTATAATGTTTGTAACTTTCCTGTCTGTAGTAACTACTTGTAGATGTATAATGTTTGTGACTTTCCTGTCTGTAGTAACTGCTTGTAGATGTATAATTTTTGTAACTTTTCTGTCTGTAGTAACTACTTGTAGATGTATAATGTTTGTGACTTTCCTGTCTGTAGTAACTGCTTGTAGATGTATAATTTTTGTGCAGATGACAGGTTCATTTTCATTCAGCGCCTCTCTTAGAGCGTTTAGGTGGTGAATAAATTTCAAAATGAATATTCAATCTGAGTTTCAACAAAGTATAGTTGTCTTTACATTACAATGAACAAAAAAAGAGCTAATAGTTGCCCTTCTTTTCTTTTGTTTTTGTTTTATGATTTTTGTATGGCATAATTTCAAAAGCATTTTTGTTTGGAATGAAATTATTGCCAACAAAGTAATATATAATATATATAATAATACATATATATAATATATATAGGCTGTATGTATATATATATGTATATAGTGGATATATATATATATATATATATATATAGCTGGGAACAGCTAAGATCTTGAGGCGAGTGCTCAAACTCCCAGGTCTCTGGTAGGAGACCCGAGTTAGAGCAGAATTTACCACCCATACGGGGTATCCGGGGTGAGGAAACAATTTTATATATATATATATATATATAATATATATATAAGGTAAGGTCAATGAAAATGATTGCGCTAAAATCCTCTGGGACTTCTACATCCGGACTGACAAGCATGTCCTAGCAAACCAACCAGATATAGTGGTGGTAGACAAGGAGAACAAGAGAGCTACTATAATAGATATAGCAGTACCCAATGACTTCAATATAGCCAGCAAAGAAAAAGAAAAGGTAGAGAAATATCTCCCTCTTGGAGAAGAGATTGAAAAATGCTGGAATGTAAGAACAACTGTAATCCCAGTAGTCATTGGGACACTGGGCGCAATAACACCGGCGCATAAAATGTGGCTTGCCCAAATACCAACAACAATCAACTCAGGTGAGTTGCAGAAAAGTGCGCTATTGGGAGCAGCTAAGATCTTGAGGCGAGTGGTCAAACTCCCAGGTCTCTGGTAGGAGACCCGAGTTAAAGCAGAAATTACTACCGATACGGGTTAACTGGGGTGAGGAAACAATTATATATATATATACATATACATATATATACATGTATATATATATATATATATATATATATATATGTATATGTATATGTATATATATATATATATATATACATATGCATATGTATATATGAAGTGCTAGATCGGGGAGGCTCAGACATTGGCTTCTGCAGTTCACCTTTGAACTGGGAATACACTCTAGATGGATTATTGATGAACAATTTGTTCATTCTCTTGTTATCCCGCTTTTTGGTGTACCGCTTAGGATGGCGGTAGGGAGCTCAAAAGTGTACAACAGACAGTGAAAGAGGAGGAGCAAAACATCAAAGCATATGTAGCCTCCATGGCCATTTCAGATTAGTTGCTAGTTGAATTTCAATCGGCCGCTCTTACAACGAACCTACGCCCTGATGATGAAGAAATTGACTGGCACACGAAACCTCTTCATGGTGCTTACCACCAACAAATATCTAAGGTTGGCGATCTTCACCAGACATATATGTGGCTGAACAAAGGAAACCTAACGGCCAATACAGAATCGCTAATCATGGCAGCCCAGGAGCAAGTGCTTCCAACAAGGCAACTCCAAACGAAAATCTATCACACTAGAGACGATCCTAGATGCAGACTGTGCAAAGATGCACCTGAGACCATCCAACACATTATCAGTGGATGCAAGCAGCTAGCAGGAAACGCATACACTGAGCGGCATAATCATGTCGCAGGTGTTGTGTATAGAAGTCAATGTGATGAGTACGGCCGTAATAAACCACAACACTGGTGGGAAGCTCCTAGTAAGGTCAATGAAAATGACCGCGCTAAGATCCTCTGGGACTTCTACATCCGAACTGACAAGCATGTCCTAGCAAACCAACCAGATATAGTGGTGGTAGACAAGGAGAACAAGAGAGCTACTATAATAGATATAGCAGTACCCAATGACTTCAATATAGCCAGCAAAGAAAAAGAAAAGGTAGAGAAATATCTCCCTCTTGGAGAAGAGATTGAAAAATGCTGGAATGTAAGAACAACTGTAATCCCAGTAGTCATTGGGACACTGGGCGCAATAACACCGGCGCATAAAATGTGGCTTGCCCAAATACCAACAACAATCAACTCAGGTGAGTTGCAGAAAAGTGCGCTATTGGGAGCAGCTAAGATCTTGAGGCGAGTGGTCAAACTCCCAGGTCTCTGGTAGGAGACCCGAGTTAGAGCAGAATTCACCACCCATACGGAGTATCCGGGGTGAGGAAACAATTTTTTTTATATATATATGCGTCATTCTGTTTTCCCTACAAACATGATCCGTTTGACTTAGTATATTATTTAATTATAATACCGTAATAATTAGTAGCATAGAAAACATAGTATTTATGTTCTCCTGATAATTTCTGGTTTTGAATCTTAACAATATTTTCTTTCTTTTTCCAGTTTTTATTACTAAAACACGATCTGTTCTAATTAGATGTCAAACTAGGTCAACTGGCATTGTCTCACTGTTCAAAATACTAGACCCAGAAGACACAAGTCACTAGTGAATGTGTCAGAAAGTTACCACCTATAGTTAACATTAAGACACTAGTCACAAATACATGTATGTACTCCGCAATATCCCAGCATACCACTGTATTAAATATTTGTTTTATCAATTGTAGTTTTGTTTTCTAGTTTGGTATGAATTACCTCAAAAACTAAAGATGACTACCAATATTTAAACTGATTTATTTATGAGTCATTGTGATAGCTTGTGATAGCTCGAACTTGGTGAGTTTAAAGTTCTAATCGTGTCTGTGAAACCAAAATTTTAACAAACGAGTA
Organism: Watersipora subatra; assembly: GCF_963576615.1. Classification (NCBI taxonomy): domain Eukaryota; kingdom Metazoa; phylum Bryozoa; class Gymnolaemata; order Cheilostomatida; family Watersiporidae; genus Watersipora; species Watersipora subatra. Next base: position 32,615,541 of record NC_088717.1, read on the forward strand.
CTTTTTATCGTTTGCATGCACTCTTTGCTCTGTGAGATAAAAAATGTGCGTAGAAAGTAGTTACATAAGGCCTATTTCAGCATCAACTGTTAAAATCAAACTAGCTCAACTTATGGGTCTTGTGAAATTGCTAATCGAAAGATGAAGACAGACCTATGATCGTCTCCAAATGCATTTGTAAAGCAACTAATCAACTAATATAAGCAGTATAAATAAACCAGTATATTCATGAGACTACAATGATGACACAACAAACTAATAAAATTAAATTTTAGCTGAAAACTTACTAGATGCGCTGTTAGCAATTGTACATACTTATGACCAGAGGCTAGTTAGTATTTTGAATTTTCCTCATTCTCAAAGTTTGATTACTATACCAGCCAGTCTTACCAGCCAAACACCTCTAGTTCACGCAGCTTTAAATTTTTATCGATGCCGACAGCAGTAACCCTTACAAATCTCCCGTAGAGTCTCTGAGTGCAGATCATGGTGAACTCATCTCCTGGAGGTTGACCTTCATTGTAAGCACACAAGTACTCATCACCTTCCTCAGTTAAGTCACTCTCTGTCTCTCCAATTGTTACCCTGACATTTGCCAAATTATCATCTAGAAAGTAGTATGCAGTATTTTGAAGTACTGCACTGTTTTAAGTAAGTCTATAGTTTAGATATCTTTACGCATTTCCACCATATGAATTGAATAATATCTGAGCTTTCAATCTGAATTATTCTAATTTATGCCATTATTACATCTCCTAAAGGCAAGGTAGTTTTTAAGGTAGTTTGTAATATTGTGATTAGGAGATTATACAAATAATTACAAACAACATAGCTGTTATTTTAGTCCATAATGTTTGCGATTAATATGGAAGTAAAAAGGAATTACAATTAGTTTAAAAAATATAATTTTTTGTTGTTAATTTTATGCTTGAAATTGATCATTTAGCTGTTTTCAAATATTCTATAAGGTATATTCTAAATGCAACTGTCTAAAATTTGTTACTTTTAAAAACAAATTTCATATGAAAAAGCATTCAGTTTGTTTTAAATCTTAACTACTATTTAAATTAGTTATAAGTGTAACAAGTAAAAAATTCGTTTTACAGAAAAGGTGGAAAAAATAATAAAATAACATTGCATATGTTACTCATCAAAGTAAATATGGTAGATATAGTAGATATGGTAAATGTTTAAATAAAATGGGATTTAGAACTGCTTGCCATTAAATTAGCAGAAATATTATTGTTATCAATTATTATTGTTATAAATAATTATTGTTGTTAAAGGTTGACTTGCAACAAAAGTTACATGACAGTTATTTAATATCAAAAGATTCATCATGTCTTACTCTGCTGTGTTGTAGGTCCGTTTTGCTGTGATTTTCAATGGATAATTATTTGGTATACGATTATATTATGATTGTACATGTAGTTCGTCTCAGTGTTAGCATCATAAGGTGAAATTATTGTATATACGTATAGAGTAGTATAGAAACCCATAGTATTTATCTAATGCAATCACTGCCTGTTAAAAATCATCAAGATCATCATCATCATTTAAAAACATTAAGAAAACAATATGTTCACCTTGGTGACTATAATCACCTACATTAACTTTAGTGCATTTTGTGGCTATAATTTGCAAGTAAAATAACATTAAAATGTGCTATGTAGAGAGTTGTTACCTTTGAGACAGACGCGTAACATAAACCCTGAAACTAATTTATATAAATTTAGCAACAACGGATGATGCTGAGATACAACCGCTTAATTTTAATTTCGAGATGTTTGTTGGTATCGCATAGTGTAAAACAAATTAGCCCTAGTATGGCAAAGACTAAAAAGTATCATGTTTCATAGAGTTAATAGAATTCATAGAGTTTTAATTACCACATCATTCAGCATTGACAACTGAAAAAAAGGTATAGAGTGTATGATAAGAGCAATAGAATCGTAAGAAGAGAGATAAAACCATTTATTTAACTTGGTGGCTAAATGAATAGTTCAAAACTTGTTTTTGCAATCTTCTTGTGTTAAAATCCAGCATGGTATGGATATTACATCCTAAATCCAGCATGGTATGGATATTACATCCTAAATCCAGCATGGTATGGATATTACATCCTAAATCCAGCATGGTATGGATATTACATCCTAAATCCAGCATGGTATGGATATTACACCCTAAATCCAGCATGGTATAGATATTACATCCTAAATCCAGCAAGGTATGGATAATACATCCTAAATCCAGCATGGTATGGATAATCCATCCTAAATCCAGCATGGTATGGATATTACATCCTAAATCCAGCATGGTATGGATATTACATCCTAAATCCAGCATGGTATGGATAATACATCCTAAATCCAGCATGGTATGGATAATCCATCCTAAATCCAGCATGGTATGGATATTACATCCTAAATCCAGCATGGTATGGATAATACATCCTAAATCCAGCATGGTATGGATAATCCATCCTAAATCCAGCATGGTATGGATATTACACCCTAAATCCAGCATGGTATGGATATTACACCCTAAATCCAGCATGGTATGGATATTACATCCTAAATCCAGCATGGTATGGATATTACATCCTAAATCCAGCATGGTATGGATAATCCATCCTAAATCCAGCATGGTATGGATATTACACCCTAAATCCAGCATGGTATGGATATTACATCCTAAATCCAGCATGGTATGGATATTACATCCTAAATCCAGCATGGTATGGATATTACACCCTAAATCCAGCATGGTATGGATATTACATCCTAAATCCAGCATGGTATGGATATTACATCCTAAATCCAGCATGGTATGGATAATCCATCCTAAATCCAGCATGGTATGGATATTACACCCTAAATCCAGCATGGTATGGATATTACATCCTAAATCCAGCATGGTATGGATATTACATCCTAAATCCAGCATGGTATGGATATTACATCCTAAATCCAGCATGGTATGGATATTACACCCTAAATCCAGCATGGTATAGATATTACATCCTAAATCCAGCATGGTATGGATATTACACCCTAAATCCAGCATGGTATGGATATTACATCCTAAATCCAGCATGGTATGGATATTACATCCTAAATCCAGCATGGTATGGATATTACATCCTAAATCCAGCATGGTATGGATATTACATCCTAAATCCAGCATGGTATGGATATTACATCCTAAATCCAGCATGGTATGGATATTACATCCTAAATCCAGCATGGTATGGATATTACATCATAAATCCAGCATGGTATAGATATTACACCCTAAATCCAGCATGGTATGGATATTACATCCTAAATCCAGCATGGTATGGATATTACACCCTAAATCCAGCATGGTATAGATATTACATCCTAAATCCAGCATGGTATGGATATTACATCCTAAATCCAGCATGGTATGGATATTCCATCCTAAATCCAGCATGGTATGGATATTACACCCTAAATCCAGCATGGTATAGATATTACATCCTAAATCCAGCATGGTATAGATATTACATCCTAAATCCAGCATGGTATAGATATTACACCCTAAATCCAGCATGGTATGGATATTACATCCTAAATCCAGCATGGTATGGATATTACATCCTAAATCCAGCATGGTATGGATATTACATCCTAAATCCAGCATGGTATGGATATTACATCCTAAATCCAGCATGGTATGGATATTACACCCTAAATCCAGCATGGTATGGATATTACATCCTAAATCCAGCATGGTATGGATATTACATCCTAAATCCAGCATGGTATGGATATTACATCCTAAATTCAGCATGGTATGGATATTACACCCTAAATCCAGCATGGTATGGATATTACATCCTAAATCCAGCATGGTATGGATATTAAATTCTTAAATTTCAATACCTATTGCTGAATAAACCGAAGGACACAGACACAAACTTTGAGATTTATATACCAAAACTGCTAATTGACAGCCATGGCGCTTTATTTTTAACCCTTCCCCTGTAGTGGCGGTCAATTGGAGGTGGCTTTCAACTACAGGCTGGCGGCGGTATTTTTCAAATGGCTTGTCAGAATTTCTAGAAAATAAATTTGGCCTTATCACGAGCAAAGCGAATGTCACCTATATTTGGTTCTCTCTTTTCCAGTAGAGCAGTTAAACCTTTTGAGTGCAATAACTCTGCTCATTGCTAACTTACCTCAACCTTGTCAAAGATTTCTTAATAAATGTGCATCGGGAAACCGAGAAATGTCTTTATCAGTTGATATCTATTGTTTGCAATTGACCTGCGATGATATTATAGCCTGTGTCCTGCTTTGAAAATTGTTGGAGTTTTTACTTTCTATTTCATTCTAAATTTGAAAACATATTTTTATTTTATATCTATATTTAACAATGTTGCATAAAAGCTCATCGCACTTGTTGGTATGTTTGCTATAGTGTGCATGTCAAACTAGCTTTGTATGTGCAATAGAACTTGAGTTATGAGCATCGACCCGTTGTAAGCCGTGGTAAAAGGGCCGCAGAGATCCTAATAAATAACATGCTATAAATGTGCATATTAGTAAGTTCTAAAATGGCAATATATTAAACCATAACAATATATATTCGTAAACAAGTGAAATAACTGAACCATACTTATATTACACACAGAAACCAAAATTAACGTTTTTACAACAAAAATATGGCGGGCAATTGAAGGTGGCACACAATAAAGGGTTGCACTCTGTTTGTCAACCTATCTCTTATAGCGGCGTTCAAATAAAGGCAGCGTTCAATTACAGGTTTTACGGTATATAGATTTAAACACATTTTAAGTAGTGCCAACCCTCACAGAAATTGGTGACAATTTCAGAAAGGCTAATAATTGCTAAAAAATTATTACATTAAAAAGAGCTTTTTTACTGATTCCAAATTTAGGGTGTTTCTGTTTAATTTGGTTATTCGTCTGAACACATGACTGTGCACATGACCAGATGCATGACCAGACCGAAAGGGAAGAGACTGCTGTCAAATCTTTCTATTTTTTTGGCGTTTTCTTTAAATGGTCAATTCATTTATTCATTTGAAAAAAGGGAAACTTATTTTAAATCAAACAGTAAAACCAAAAATGGAATTAGAATACCTATCATGGATGGAGGCATAGAGATAGGTATGGAGGATCTTAGGCCATTGCTAGTTGTTATAACTAGCTTCAGATCTTAGATGTCTGGGTAGCAGCTATGGGTGCTTGGGGTACCATAGTTGGGTATTAGCTGGTCTATGGGGTAAGGGGTCTATGGCCATAATGGTTCTTAAAAGGCCCAATACCTCATACTCAAGTGAAGTACCTTGTTTAGTGTATTTTTTCGTTTCATTTTTTGGTAATAAAAGGTACACAGCTGGCTTGAAATACGGTACCACATTTTTTGTTATAATCTCATGGCTACCACCATAACAAACTCCAAAAAGCTTCAACAGGAGAACTACTTTCTGCTGCTCTCTTTTAGAGTTAATCTTAACGTTTAACTTTTGCACCGTCTAACTGTAACTCTGTGTTGTAGGTGTTTGCGATATCTTTTCTGTGGCACTCAATATGTTTTCAATATTGAACCTTTTACTGTTAAAAGTTATTAGATGATGTAACGGATGCCAGACAACCAACAATTGGCTGAATGCTTGGCAGCCCTACTCAGCCGGCATGGAGATGGTTTTGTTTCACTGCTTCAAGAAAACGATAACTAGGCCTTGCCAGGTTGCAATGGAATACTGCTCGATATCACCGAATCAAGAGGAGGAGCAACCAGCCCAACTGAAAGAATTACCGGCCAGGCAGCGGGAAGCACTAGATAGACCTGCAAGCTTCCAGAAGGATTTGTTTGCCTTCAATATGTAAAGGTACAAATTTTTACTTTGCAACTTAGATTTTAGGCATAAGATATACACTATTTTTCATTAAACGTGAGACCTACACCATTTTATTTTATACATAAAGTCTATACTGTTCCATTCCAAGTCTTAGGTATGCGCTATGTTATTTATAAATTATAAACTGTGAATTAATTATTTATTGATATTATGGAAGGAAATTAATAACTAATAGTATACATGGGCATTTAAAAAACAAAAGCACACACACAGTTACCTCAGCTCAAAAACATATGTGTACCTCGTTAGACTGCACTGACTATGGCTAGTATAAAGTATGACTATGTCAAACAACATGGAGTCCGCGGGGGTGTGAAATGGCCATTTTATATGAGTTTGCTTTAAATAGATTCAGTTTTCATCAAAAAAACATTGCTTCTAGAAAGACTGCATGTAGTTTAATGCAATGGTCTTGAATTATATATCATATGACATGTAATTATATATCTTATGACATGTAATTATATATCTTATGACATGTAATTATATATCTTATGACATGTAATTATATATCTTATGACATGTAATTATATATCTTATGACATGTAATTATATATCTTATGACATGTAATTATATATCTTATGACATGTAATTATATATCTTATGACATGTAATTTGTCTGCAAACTTCTTTTAAGAAATCGGTTGTTTATTATTTGTTAATTCTCCGAGACTGCGTAGGAAAGACATAATGTATCCTTGATAAAAGATTAAACCTCTAGCTCTTTACCTAGCGTAACTGCAATCACATGTATGTCAGGAAAGTGCCTTGCATAAATAAATATACATATGTATTTGTTTGTACAAAAATCAAATCAAAAACCAACTATCAGTTTTTGCATTTTCTTGCCAAATAGTTTTAGTGATTTTTTTATTGAAGATATTTATCAAAGGCTTTTGCGGGTTCGTTGTACTCTGTCATTAAATGGTGGTATGTACATATTTTATTGTTGACAATGATTAGAACATCTTTGCTGTGACTAAACCTCAAATTGATTTTGTTGTAACTCAGCATGTTGTTTCTCAGCATGCTGTATTTCAGCTATTTTGGCAACTACAGTCAAAGCCTATTCACAGCATCAACAAAGTAATAATTAATATTCTCTGCATAATTACAACTCACCTGAAACAAAAGCAAACCCTTAAAAGTTAAATTGTAGCTTCCCGAAAACTCAATTATGGTTACCTGAGAACTCTATTATAGTTACCTGAGAGCTCAATTATAGTTACCTGAGAGTTCTATTATAGTTACCGGATAGCTCAATTATAGTTACCTGAGAGTTCTATTATAGTTACCTGATAGCTTGTTTATAGTTACCTGAGAACTCTATTATAGTTACCTGAGAGCTATATTATAGTTACCTGTGAGCTCAATTACAGTTACCTGAAAGATCAGTTGTAATTAACTGAGAGCTCAATTACAGTTAACTGAGAATTAAATCATTGTTACCTGAGAAGTCATTAAAAACTTGATCATAAACCTTGACAGAGTGAATGCAGTGAGCGATGGTAAAGTCAAGTTGTATCCATGGAGAATGTTCAATAAGAGTCACAGTGAGACTAGTCCATAAGGCTCCTGTGTTACCATCAATAACAGCGTCAGGGCCGTAGTTGTATGATCCATAATATTGAGATGAAATGGTGGCAGTTACATCATCTGTGCACAAGAAGCAAATGCCATACATTGTGTACTGTAGTATACCTCACTGTATAGAGCTGCTGTGTTGTTGGTTTTCTTAAATCTTCTAGCACAGTAACAGTGGCAACAGAACCTTAGATTTGAACAGCTGTTAAACAATAGTATTTTTTATTTAATGCTAAGAATACATCTGTATTATTCTTTTATGGCACACAAACTCATGGATGAAGACACTACTTCACATAAAAAGCATACGATACCCTGTAAATTCATTAGCAACTTAATGCTTCAAGTCATTCAAATATTTATATACACAAAATACAGTGTATATTTTATTATTATCCTCGTAAAATCTATGCAATCATATTTCAGTGATATATTAAATAACCAGTGCTGTCATATTCCAGCAAAATATCATATAACCAGTGCTGTCATATCTCAGTGATATATTATATAATCAGTGCTGTCATATCTCAGTGATGTATCATATAATCAGTGCAATCATATCTCAGTGATATATCATATAATCAGTGTTGTCATATCTCAGTGATATATCATATAACCAGTGCTGTCATATCTCAGTGATATATCATATAATCAGTGTTGTCATATCTCAGTGATATATCATATAATCAGTGTTGTCATATCTCAGTGATATATCATACAATCAGTGCTGTCATATCTCAGTGATATATCATATAACCAGTGCTGTCATATCTCAGTGAGGTATTATATAATCAGTGCAATCATATCTCAGTGAGGTATCATATAATCAGTGCAATCATATCTCAGTGATATATCATATAATCAGTGCTGTCATATCTCAGTGATATATCATATAATCAGTGTTGTCATATCTCAGTGAGGTATCATATAATCAGTGCAATCATATCTCAGTGATATATCATATAACCAGTGTTGTCCTATCTCAGTGATATATCATATAATCAGTGTTGTCATATCTCAGTGATATATCATATAACCAGTGCTCTCATATCTCAGTGATATATCATATAATCAGTGTTGTCATATCTCAGTGAGGTATCATATAATCAGTGCAATCATATCTCAGTGATATATCATATAATTAGTGCTGTCATATCTCAGTGATGTATCATATAATCAGTGCAATCATATCTCAGTGATATATCATATAACCAGTGTTGTCCTATCTCAGTGATATATCATATAATCAGTGTTGTCATATCTCAGTGATATATCATATAACCAGTGCTCTCATATCTCAGTGATATATCATATAATCAGTGTTGTCATATCTCAGTGAGGTATCATATAATCAGTGCAATCATATCTCAGTGATATATCATATAATCAGTGCTGTCATATCTCAGTGATATATCATATAACCAGTGTTGTCATATCTCAGTGATGTATCATATAATCAGTGCAATCATATCTCAGCGATATATCATATAATCAGTGTTGTCATATCTCAGTGATATATCATATAATCAGTGTTGTCATATCTCAGTGAGGTATCATATAATCAGTTCAATCATATCTCAGTGATATATCATATAATCAGTGCTGTCATATCTCAGTGATGTATCATATAATCAGTGCAATCATATCTCAGCGATATATCATATAATCAGTGTTGTCATATCTCAGTGATATATCATATAATCAGTGCTGTCATATCTCAGTGATATATCATATAATCAGTGCTGTCATATCTCAGTGATATATCATATAATCAGTGTTGTCATATCTCAGTGATGTATCATATAATCAGTGCAATCATATCTCAGCGATATATCATATAATCAGTGTTGTCATATCTCAGTGATATATCATATAACCAGTGCTGTCATATCTCAGTGATATATCATATAATCAGTGTTGTCATATCTCAGTGAGGTATCATATAACCAGTGCTGTCATATCTCAGTGATATATCATATAATCAGTGTTGTCATATCTCAGTGATATATCATATAACCAGTGCTGTCATATCTCAGTGATATATCATATAATCAGTGTTGTCATATCTCAGTGAGGTATCATATAATCAGTGCAATCATATCTCAGCGATATATCATATAATCAGTGTTGTCATATCTCAGTGATATATCATATAACCAGTGCTGTCATATCTCAGTGATATATCATATAATCAGTGTTGTCATATCTCAGTGAGGTATCATATAACCAGTGCTGTCATATCTCAGTGATATATCATATAATCAGTGTTGTCATATCTCAGTGATATATCATATAACCAGTGCTGTCATATCTCAGTGATATATCATATAATCAGTGTTATCATATCTCAGTGAGGTATCATATAATCAGTGCAATCATATCTCAGTGATATATCATATAATCAGTGCTGTCATATCTCAGTGATATATCATATACCCAGTGCTGTCATATCTCAGTGATATATCATATAATCAGTGCTGTCATATCTCAGTGATATATCATATAATCAGTGCTGTCATATCTCAGTGATATATCATATACCCAGTGCTGTCATATCTCAGTGATATATCATATAATCAGTGTTGTCATATCTCAGTGAGGTATTATATAATCAGTGCAATCATATCTCAGTGATATATCATACAATCAGTGCTGTCATATCTCAGTGATATATCATATAATCAGTGTTGTCATATCTCAGTGAGGTATTATATAATCAGTGCAATCATATCTCAGTGATATATCATACAATCAGTGCTGTCATATCTCAGTGATATATCATATAATCAGTGCGGTCATATCTCAGTGATATATCATGTAATCAGTGCTGTCATTTTTCAGTGATATATCATATAATCAGTGTTGTCATATCTGCACAGTGAATTGAACTCAAAAGTAACCAGATCAATAAAGTACAACTTTTTATAAATTAGTTTTGGTTAATTATATGTGGTAGGAAACAGTAAATGTTATTGCTAAGGATTAAGTTTTTAGAAACATAAGACTATAGAGACTGCATATTAAATATGTTAAACCATACTCAATTTGTATGTTAATTGATGTACATAATACTAATTATCACTTTAATATGATGTGCTATACTGCGCTAGATAAGCAAAAGATGAGATATAAAGTGATGATAGATCATTGTATAAGAAAGACTATCAGGAGATCATTGGTTAACAATAATTAAATTGTCTTCCAAAAGATTAGGCGGTAATAGTTTCGAGAGCCTTTTATAATTTAGGCATAGTTTTTAGAATAGACTGTTGTTCAACCCATTTCAGGAACAAACTAGTTTTTAAATCAAGCAGAGCTGCAAAAAGTGAAGTAATTAATATTATTCGAGTTCCTTACAAGCTACTAGCTGATAATTTGACATCATGCTCAGGTAATAGAGGTCAATGCTCGTGCTTGAGTTGCTATTTTACGCTGAGCCACAACTCATTACATTAAATAGTAGATGGCAGTAACATTATAATATAACAAGCCCACCTACGCAATGCATACTACCTACTTAGTTTTAAAGGCCAGACTATGTTTTAACTCAGTGAAGCCGATGTTAAAGCTATGAGAATTGTTTTGATTAGATACATTGAAAATGAGCTCATCCAACGCTTTGTTCACAATGTTTTTTTTCATGTTCAAGCTTGATTTATTGTTATCATTCGACGCGGCAGCTGACCCTTGGCCAACCAGAATTATCATTAGGAATCATGTCGTCTGCTGGTTCAGAGCTCGGCCTGGTTAAGGATTTGGTCGACTAAAAATCGGCTTCTCTCTTTGATACCACTTTGGTCTTGGCGATCGATCACGGCACTAATAATTGTTATCATAAGATTGAGTCTCATAAGTTGGCTCTTGTTGATTTGACATGACCTAAAGGAATGTTATCTATACAAGTATTTGGTGAAACAGAAATAACAACTAAAACCAATCAACTGCTGCCAATAGATGTTTTAGTCAAGAACCTACTTCTGAATGTCTGTATAAGCTCTACCATGTCCACAAGAGCTAAGTTATCACAGGAACAAAAGAAGTTTCCTCCAGTGTTTACGCAGAGAGCTTGATTACATCCTCCATTTTCATCTATACATTCATCAATGTCTATAAAATAGACAACTGTATGTGATCACTAGTCAATGTAGCTTCAGCCATTGTCACCTTGTCTTAAATAAACAGAATTCGTCCGAGGTCATTACATTCCATATTTATGTTGTAGTAACTTTGACTGTAGCTACAATGTTTAAGTGAATAGCTAACAAGTTTATGCAATTAAAAGTCTGAATTCATTTTGAAGTTTTGTGTGAAGTACAACTGTTAAATAAATCTGTGATGAGAAGAAACTTTTGTATCTATTATATCTAAAAAAAGTATTCATCCTTTTCAGGAACTAAGCAAAAAAGTCTAAGCTTTTTTGCTTAGTTTTATCAGATGGAAAGTTTTAGCAAGCGTCTAACATTGGTTTTTTTACTGAAAGCTGAAAGCTTTTACTTTGGTGTATTCGTAAGATGCTAAAAATGGTTATGTGTTACAGAAGACCTAATGATCACTCTGCTCTCTCTACTTACCATTATAAAGAAGACCCAATGATCACTCTATTCTCTCTACTTACCATTATAAACAGAAGACCTAATGATCACTCTATTCTCTCTACTTACCATTATAAAGAAGACCTAATGATCACTCTGCTCTCTCTACTTACCATTATAAAGAAGACCTAATGATCACTCTATTCCCTACTTACCATTATAAACAGAAAACCTAATGATCACTCTATTCTCTCTACTTACCATTATAAAGAAGACCTAATGATCACTCTGCTCTCTCTACTTACCATTATAAAGAAGACCTAATGATCACTCTATTCCCTACTTACCATTATAAACAGAAGACCTAATGATCACTCTGCTCTCCCTACTTACCATTATAAAGAAGACCTAATGATCACTCTATTCCCTACTTACCATTATAAGCAGAAGACCTAATGATCACTCTATTCTCTCTACTTACCATTATAAAGAAGACCTAATGATCACTCTGCTCTCTCTACTTACCATTATAAAGAAGACCTAATGATCAATCTATTCCCTACTTACCATTATAAACAGAAAACCTAATGATCACTCTATTCTCTACTTACCATTATAAAGAAGACCTAATGATCACTCTATTCTCTCTACTTACCATTATAAACAGAAGACCTAATGATCACTCTATTCTCTCTACTTACCATTATAAAGAAGACCTAATGATCACTCTATTCTCTCTACTTACCATTATAAACAGAAAACCTAATGATCACTCTATTCTTTACTTACCATTATAAAGAAGACCTAATGATCACTCTATTCTCTCTACTTACCATTATCAAGTGAAGACCTAATGATCACTCTATTCTCTACTTACCATTATAAAGAAGACCTAATGATCACTCTATTCTCTCTACTTACCATTATAAACAGAAGACCTAATGATCACTCTATTCTCTACTTACCATTATAAAGAAGACCTAATGATCACTCTTTTCTCTACTTACCATTATAAACAGAAGAAGACGAACTGTTAGTTCCATTGCCTGTCACTGCAGGAAATTGAGACATTTTACAGACTCTGGTTTGTTTATCGTATTCAAAGGAGTAGCAGTTATCTTCCAGTTCTGACATACACTGAAGAGAGCAGTCTATCACACTAACAGCTGATGATTCATTGCTGACTTCTACCAGAGTTCCTCCAGTCTTCCTTTCATAGTCGCCAAGCTTCACCTTTCTGCTGGCCTAACAATTAGTTTTTGCCTTTAGTATATCAAACTAAAAACTTAATTGTACATACATATTTATGAGTCTATCGGTGACTACTAGAGATGTTTATTTGATGCAAACTATAAGAGAATGTTCAAGAATCTTTGGAGATACCATGTAACTATATATTAAAATTATTTTCAGTATTTCCAATATATCCTTTCAAACTCTGTACCGCTATTGGAACTCTAACTCTTATTCTTAACAATGATGAGTTTGTAAATAACTTACTACTAGAGCAACTCCAGCTTCAACAGACAGGAAGAGAATAAATAACCATGAAGACTTCATCTTTTCAAGTAAAACCTGGAAAACAAGGAAAGAAATTCTGATTCTTTTGACATGAACCCAAACTTTTAAATTATCTAAGTTCGTTTGATTGTATTATATTAATATTTCACATCATTATTGACAGCTTTCAACAGCTTTTCCATGTAAGTATAGCTTTTTACTGCCATTAGCAATAATTAACAAAGTGATATTTTCTTTTACCCACAAAAACAAAAATAAGAAGTCAGAAATCAGGAATTATTGTGTGAGCTCTAGATTATACTGGTAGCTTACTTCACTAATATTATGTTGATGACTTTTAAAAAGCAAAGTGGTTTAAATGTTGGTAATCTAATAGTATTGCATAAGTGTGGATACTATGAATGATAAGCTGTATTACAGAAAGCTCGTAAACTGAAACATGCAATGGTGGATGTATCATATGTAAGTCTTACAAAATTGAAAACTTGATTGAAAACTTGATGCTACTTTTTTACCAAGTTATGGCAGCAAATTGAAGTTTCAGCCCGCTTTTTATTCCAAGTATACATACAAATCCTACTCAAGACCCATTTTTAAAACTGCCTACTCATCAGTTTCGGTTTTTTTAGTAATGATGCATTTATTTAAAAGTTTAAAATGTTTCATATTTTTTATGTGATAAAATGAATCATCATACTTTCATTTTGTTTTAAGTATCCTAGCTCATTTTAATGTATATCACATTTAACAAATTTAGAATTTTTGAACCACAGCATAACTCTATTTGCAACCATAACAACAAGGTTTAATAAGACTAGATTACTCTAATTCAAGCTGATAAAGAGCTCCAGTCTGCTGAAAAATTGATAAATATTAGCAGTTTGTGACATGTACATCTAGTAATCATATTCAGAGTTCTGTAAACACGTCAAATAAAAGAGTGCAGTAAAACTCCTAGTTCAGATATATGCAAAATAAAATCAAGTTTTTCTACAATTGAGGTTGAGAAATATTTAGACTAAGATACTAAAATACTGATAGAAATACTCTTTTAATTGCCATAAACATTAGCGGTATCTATGAACTAAAGCTTTGTGTAAGAAAGGTATACACATTTTGGTGATATACAGCAACTTACTTTATTGGTACGTTGTTTACATCACATCAGCACTGAATCCTCTATTTGTCAGTATCTCAGCAAATGAATATCCAGAAATTATTAAGTTATATAGTGCTTAGATGGATCAATAATCACAGTTATTGACTTTATTTCTTATGGTCATCACCGTCAGTTTGATGGGACCATATTATGTAAGATTCCATAATGATAGAGTGATACGACTGTCTGTCATGGAATACTGTTGAATATATTTCAATGTTTGCATTTATTGATACCAAAAGTTGATTGACCACTCATTATATAAAGTGGCAGATTAACAGTTTTAGCAGCCATCTAAATAATTAAATCAATATTGAGCTTTAGTAGCCCTTGATAGAGACACAAACTGATCAGTTATAATAACTTAGATATATAGCCTGATAGTAACCATACATTTATGCTTTTCGCTAACGTTTTACTAAAGCAAGTAATTAATAGCACATCTCTGACATTGTCCAATCAACAGCTTGAGTTATGTACATTCATGGTTATGTATGGTTTGAGTATGTACATGTATGGCTATGTATGGTTTGAGTTATGTACATGTATGGTTATGTATGGTTTGAGTTATGTACATGTATGGCTATGTATGGTTTGAGTTATGTACATGTATGGTTATGTATGGTTTGAGTTATGTACGTGTATGGTTATGTATGGTTTGAGTTATGTACATGTATGGTTATGTATGGTTTGAGTTGTGTACGTGTATGGTTATGTATGCTTTGAGTTATGTACATGTATGGTTATGTATGGTTTGAGTTATGTACATGTACATGTATGGTTATGTATGGTTTGAGTTATGTACATGTATGGTTATGTATGGTTTGAGTTGTGTACATGTATGGTTATGTATGGTTTGAGTTATGTACATGTATGGTTATGTATGGTTTGAGTTATGTACATGTATGGCTATGTATGGTTTGAGTTGTGTACATGTATGGTTATGTATGATTTGAGTTGTGTACATGTATGGTTATGTATGATTTGAGTTGTGTACATGTATGGTTATGTATGGTTTGGATGCATTTCGTTCAAAGGTTTAAGTAATTCACACTTTCACAATTAAAACTTTATTTGATAAAATAGGTTGGTGTATTTTTTATTTATTTTTTTAGGTTATGTAATTTTGAGTATCATGGCCTAGTTTAATGTTTTTTGAAATTTAACGAGTTCAGAAATAGTAGAAAAGTGACATAACTCTATTTGTAACCAAAACAACAAAATTTAATAAGACTTGATTACACAAATTCAAACTAATAAAGAACTCCAGTCCGCTAACAACTGGATAAGTATTAAAGGTTTGTGACACTTGCATGTCTATCTATTAATTTTCAGAGTTCTGTAAACTCGTCAAATAAGAGAGTGCGGTAAAACTGCTGATTCAGATATATGCAAAATAAAATCAAATTTTTCCACAATTGAGATTGCAAAATATTCAAACTAAGCTACTGGTGGCTTACCTCTTCTGATTTTTATACACATCAACATCTATAAACTACAGATTATTTTGTAAAAAGCTATAGGTTTGCGTAATATGCAGTAAGTTACCTTAATGACACGATGTTCTCGTTGGATAAGCCCTGAGTCTGCCAAATGGTCCCCAAATAAACTGCTACAAATAACAACACCGTGTTATACTTGTATAGATCAATACTCACAGTTATTGACGCTATTTTATATGGTAGTTACACCTTAGTTACATGTAAGCACCAAGGATTCAGTACTTATAGGAAATGTCTGTTTTATAATATTTTAACTTTCCTCCCATCATGGCTGACAGTAAAGCAAAACAGTTTGCCACCTTGTTCTGCAAAAAGATGGCCCCATAAAATGTAAATACAACATAAATTAAGATGTCTGTATTTTAATTGCTAAATATTTAATTAAATGTAGAGTTCATTAATGTTAATAACCAAATAATAAATAAATGATACACACAGAGGAAATACTTTTAATAATTCAAATATGAATAAAAATGTCCAACCCTCTATTACTATTATTTGTCAGCGACGATTTACCCAACTTTTTCATGCTGAACTCTTGACCTCGTTTAAGATATTATTTTGCACAATACCAGACTGCTCTATAAAAACGTTATCACAGTCACTGACTGCTCTCTCTTATCACAGTCACTGACTGCTCTCTCTCATCACAGTCACTGACTGCTCTCTCTTATCACAGTCACTGACTGCTCTCTCTTATCACAGTCACTGACTGGTCTCTCTTATCACAGTCACTGACTGCTCTCTCTTATCACAGTCACTGACTGCTCTCTCTTATCACAGTCACTGACTGCTCTCTCTTATCTCATAAATGACTTTGTCTTATTCTTATCTCTATGCCCCCCCTATGTGTCCTATAATTAAGGAAATTAGCCAGCATGCTTTGTATAGATGTTCCCGAGAGATTTTATTCAACTGAAATATATTACAAATATTTTGACTCTTTTTTGTCAAAAGAACAAACCAGCTGCTTGGCAATGTAGTTGGAAAAGAGCCAGCAAATGAGGAAAGTTGAAAGTTGGCGACGGAAGACTATCCAGTCTTTTTTTCAGTGATACTTCGAAACATGAATTCCTTTGTATGTGTGACCCTAACCTTGGCTGTTGATTTACTCTGTATGTGTGACCCTCACCTTGGCTGTTGATTTACTCTGTATGTGTGACCCTAACCTTGGCTGTTGATTTACTCTGTATGTGTGACCCTAACCTTGGCTGTTGATTTACTCTGTATGTGTGACCCTAACCTTGGCTGTTGAATTACTCTGTATGTGTGACTCTAACCTTAGCTGTTGATTTACTCTGTATGTGTGACCCTAACCTTAGCTGTTGATTTACTCTGTATGTGTGACCCTAACCTTGGCTGTTGATTTACTCTGTATGTGTGACCCTAACCTTGGCTGTTGATTTACTCTGTATGTGTGACCCTAACCTTGGCTGTTGAATTACTCTGTATGTGTGACTCTAACCTTAGCTGTTGATTTACTCTGTATGTGTGACCCTAACCTTAGCTGTTGATTTACTCTCTATGTGTGACCCTAACCTTGGCTGTTGATTTACTCTGTATGTGTGACCCTAACCTTGGCTGTTGATTTACTCTGTATGTGTGACCCTAACCTTGGCTGTTGATTTACTCTGTATGTGTGACCCTAACCTTGGATGTTGATTTACTCTCTATGTGTGACCCTAACCTTGGCTGTTGATTTACTCTGTATGTGTGACCCTAACCTTGGCTGTTGATTTACTCTGTATGTGTGACCCTAAACTTGGCTGTTGATTTACTCTGTATGTGTGACCCTAACCTTGGCTGTTGATTTACTCTCTATGTGTGACCCTAACCTTGGCTGTTGATTTACTCTGTATGTGTGACCCTAAACTTGGCTGTTGATTTACTCTCTATGTGTGACCCTAACCTTGGCTGTTGAATTACTCTGTATGTGTGACCCTAACCTTGGCTGTTGATTTACTCTGTATGTGTGACCCTAAACTTGGCTGTTGATTTACTCTGTATGTGTGACCCTAACCTTTGCTGTTGATTTACTCTCTATGTGTGACCCTAAAATTGGCTGTTGATTTACTTTGTATGTGTGACCCTAACCTTGGCTGTTGATTTACTCTGTATGTGTGACCCTAAACTTGGCTGTTGATTTACCCTGTATGTGTGACCCTAACCTTGGCTGTTGATTTACTCTGTATGTGTGACCCTCACCTTGGCTGTTGATTTACTCTGTATGTGTGACCCTAACCTTGGCTGTTGATTTACTCTGTATGTGTGACCCTAACCTTGGCTGTTGATTTACTCTGTATGTGTGACCCTAACCTTGGCTGTTGATTTACTCTGTATGTGTGACCCTAACCTTGGCTGTTGATTTACTCTCTATGTGTGACCCTAACCTTGGCTGTTGATTTACTCTGTATGTGTGACCCTAACCTTGGCTGTTGACTTACTCTGTATGTGTGACCCTAAACTTGGCTGTTGATTTACTCTCTATGTGTGACCCTAACCCTGGCTGTTGATTTACTCTCTATGTGTGACCCTAAACTTGGCTGTTGATTGACTCTGTATGCGTGACCCTAAACTTAGCTGTTGATTTACTCTCTATGTGTGACCCTAACCTTGGCTGTTGATTTACTCTGTATGTGTGACCCTAACCTTGGCTGTTGATTTACTCTGTATGTGTGACCCTAACCTTGGCTGTTGATTTACTCTGTATGTGTGACCCTAAACTTGGCTGTTGATTTACTCTGTATGTGTGACCCTAACCTTGGCTGTTGATTTACTCTGTATGTGTGACCCTAAACTTGGCTGTTGATTTACTTTGTATGTGTGACCCTAACCTTGGCTGTTGATTTACTCTGTATGTGTGACCCTAACCTTAGCTGTTGATTTACTCTCTATGTGTGACCCTAACCTTGGCTGTTGATTTACTCTGTATGTGTGACCCTAACCTTGGCTGTTGATTTACTCTGTATGTGTGACCCTAACCTTGGCTGTTGATTTACTCTGTATGTGTGACCCTAAACTTGGCTGTTGATTTACTCTGCATGTGTGACCCTAAACTTGGCTGTTGATTTACTCTCTATGTGTGACCCTAAACTTGGCTGTTGATTTACTTTGTATGTGTGACCCTAACCTTGGCTGTTGATTTACTCTGTATGTGTGACCCTAAACTTGGCTGTTGATTTACTCTGTATGTGTGACCCTAACCTTGGCTGTTGATTTACTCTGTATGTGTGACCCTAACCTTGGCTGTTGATTTACTCTGTATGTGTGACCCTAACCTTGGCTGTTGATTTACTCTGTATGTGTGACCCTAACCTTGGCTGTTGATTTACTCTGTATGTGTGACCCTAAACTTGGCTGTTGATTTACTCTGTATGTGTGACCCTAACCTTGGCTGTTGATTTACTCTCTATGTGTGACCCTAAACTTGGCTGTTGATTTACTTTGTATGTGTGACCCTAACCTTGGCTGTTGATTTACTGTGTATGTGTGACCCTAAACTTGGCTGTTGATTTACTCTGTATGTGTGACCCTCACCTTGGTTGTTGATTTACTCTGTATGTGTGACCCTAACCTTGGCTGTTGATTTACTTTGTATGTGTGACCCTAACCTTGGCTGTTGATTTACTCTGTATGTGTGACCCTCACCTTGGCTGTTGATTTACTCTGTATGTGTGACCCTCAACTTGGCTGTTAATTTACTTTGTATGTGTGACCCTAACCTTGGCTGTTGATTTACTCTCTATGTGTGACCCTAACCTTAGCTGTTGATTTACTCTGTATGTGTGACCCTAACCTTGGCTGTTGATTTACTCTGTATGTGTGACCCTAACCTTGGCTGTTGATTTACTCTCTATGTGTGACCCTAAACTTGGCTGTTGATTTACTTTGTATGTGTGACCCTAACCTTGGCTGTTGATTTACTCTGTATGTGTGACCCTAAACTTGGCTGTTGATTTACTCTGTATGTGTGACCCTAACCTTGGCTGTTGATTTACTCTGTATGTGTGACCCTAACCTTGGCTGTTGATTTACTCTCTATGTGTGACCCTAAACTTGGCTGTTGATTTACTCTGTATGTGTGACCCTAACCTTGGCTGTTGATTTACTCTGTATGTGTGACCCTAACCTTAGCTGTGTATTTACTCTCTATGTGTGACCCTAACCTTGGCTGTTGATTTACTTTGTATGTGTGACCCTAACCTTGGCTGTTGATTTACTCTGTATGTGTGACCCTAACCTTAGCTGTTGATTTACTCTGTATGTGTGACCCTAACCTTAGCTGTTGATTTACTCTGTATGTGTGACCCTAACCTTAGCTGTTGATTTACTCTCTATGTGTGACTCTAACCTTGGCTGTTGATTTACTCTGTATGTGTGACCCTAACCTTAGCTGTTGATTTACTCTGTATGTGTGACCCTAACCTTGGCTGTTGATTTACTTTGTATGTGTGACCCTAACCTTGGCTGTTGATTTACTCTCTATGTGTGACCCTAACCTTAGCTGTTGATTTACTCTGTATGTGTGACCCTAAACTTGGCTGTTGAGTTACTCTGTATGTGTGACCCTAACCTTGGCTGTTGATTTACTCTGTATGTGTGACCCTAAACTTGACTGTTGATTTACTCTGTATGTGTGACCCTAACCTTGGCTGTTGATTTACTCTGTATGTGTGACCCTAAACTTGACTGTTGATTTACTCTGTATGTGTGACCCTAACCTTAGCTGTTGATTTACTCTGTATGTGTGACCCTAAACTTGGCTGTTGAGTTACTCTGTATGTGTGACCCTAACCTTGGCTGTTGATTTACTCTGTATGTGTGACCCTAAACTTGACTGTTGATTTACTCTGTATGTGTGACCCTAACCTTGGCTGTTGATTTACTCTGTATGTGTGACCCTAAACTTGGCTGTTGATTTACTCTGTATGTGTGACTCTAACCTTAGCTGTTGATTTACTCTGTATGTGTGACCCTCACCTTGGCTGTTGATTTACTCTGTATGTGTGACCCTAAACTTAGCTGTTGATTTACTCTGTATGTGTGACCCTCACCTTGGCTGTTGATTTACTCTGTATGTGTGACCCTAAACTTAGCTGTTGATTTACTCTCTATGTGTGACCCTCACCTTGACTGTTGATTTACTCTGTATGTGTGACCCTTATCCTTGGCTGTTGATTTACTCTGTATGTGTGACTCTAACCTTAGCTGTTGATTTACTCTGTATGTGTGACCCTCACCTTGGCTGTTGATTTACTCTGTATGTGTGACCCTAACCTTGACTGTTGATTTACTCTGTATGTGTGACCCTAACCTTAGCTGTTGATTTACTCTGTATGTGTGACCCTAACCTTAGCTGTTGATTTACTCTGTATGTGTGACCCTAAACTTGGCTGTTGATTTACTCTGTATGTGTGACTCTAACCTTAGCTGTTGATTTACTCTGTATGTGTGACCCTCACCTTGGCTGTTGATTTACTCTGTATATGTGACCCTAACCTTGGCTGTTGATTTACTCTGTATGTGTGACCCTAACCTTGGCTGTTGATTTACTCTGTATGTGTGACCCTAAACTTGACTGTTGATTTACTCTGTATGTGTGACCCTAACCTTGGCTGTTGATTTACTCTGTATGTGTGACCCTAAACTTGGCTGTTGATTTACTCTGTATGTGTGACTCTAACCTTAGCTGTTGATTTACCCTGTGTGTGTGACCCTCACCTTGGCTGTTGATTTACTCTGTATGTGTGACCCTAAACTTGGCTGTTGATTTACTCTGTATGTGTGACCCTCACCTTGGCTGTTGATTTACTCTGTATGTGTGACCCTAACCTTAGCTGTTGATTTACTCTGTATGTGTGACCCTAACCTTGGCTGTTGATTTACTCTGTATGTGTGACGCTAACCTTGGCTGTTGATTTACTCT
The DNA here is from genome assembly GCF_963576615.1 of Watersipora subatra. NCBI lineage: Eukaryota > Metazoa > Bryozoa > Gymnolaemata > Cheilostomatida > Watersiporidae > Watersipora > Watersipora subatra. The sequence goes on from NC_088717.1 coordinate 32,637,679, forward strand.
CTATGTGTGACCCTAACCTTGGCTGTTGATTTACTCTGTATGTGTGACTCTAACCTTTGCTGTTGATTTACTCTGTATGTGTGACCTTAACCTTGGCTGTTGATTTACTCTGTATGTGTGACCCTAAACTTGGCTGTTGATTTACTCAGTATGTGTGACGCTAAACTTGGCTGTTGATTTACTCTGTATGTGTGACCCTAACCTTGGCTTTTGATTTACTCTGTATGTGTGACGCTAAACTTGGCTGTTGATTTACTCTGTATGTGTGACCCTAACCTTGGCTGTTGATTTACTCTGTATGTGTGACCCTAAACTTAGATGTTGATTTACTCTCTATGTGTGACCCTCACCTTGGCTGTTGATTTACTCTGTATGTGTGACCCTAACCTTGGCTGTTGATTTACTCTGTATGTGTGACCCTAAACTTGGCTGTTGATTTACTCTGTATGTGTGACCCTAACCTTGGCTGTTGATTTACTCTGTATGTGTGACCCTAAACTTGACTGTTGATTTACTCTGTATGTGTGACCCTAACCTTGGCTGTTGATTTACTCTGTATGTGTGACCCTAAACTTGGCTGTTGATTTACTCTGTATGTGTGACTCTAACCTTAGCTGTTGATTTACTCTGTATGTGTGACCCTCACCTTGGCTGTTGATTTACTCTGTATGTGTGACCCTAAACTTAGCTGTTGATTTACTCTCTATGTGTGACCCTCACCTTGGCTGTTGATTTACTCTCTATGTGTGACCCTAACCTTGGCTGTTGATTTACTCTGTCTGTGTGACCCTAACCTTAGCTGTTGATTTACTCTGTATGTGTGACCCTAACCTTAGCTGTTGATTTACTCTGTATGTGTGACCCTAACCTTGGCTGTTGATTTACTCTGTATGTGTGACGCTAACCTTGGCTGTTGATTTACTCTGTATGTGTGACGCTAACCTTGGCTGTTGATTTACTCTGTATGTGTGACCCTAACCTTGGTGGTTGATTTACTCTGTATGTGTGACCCTAACCTTGGCTGTTGATTTACTCTGTATGTGTGACCCTAACCTTGGCTGTTGATTCACTCTGTATGTGTGACCTTAACCTTGGCTGTTGATTTACTCTGTATGTGTGACTCTAACCTTAGCTGTTGATTTACTCTGTATGTGTGACCCTATCCTTGGCTGTAGATTTACTCTGTATGTGTGACCCTAACCTTGGCTGTTGATTTACTCTGTATGTGTGACCCTAACCTTGGCTGTTGATTTACTCTGTATGTGTGACGCTAACCTTGGCTGTTGATTTACTCTCTATGTGTGACCCTAAACTTGGCTGTTGATTTACTCTGTCTGTGTGACCCTAACCTTGGCTGTTGATTTACTCTGTATGTGTGACCCTAAACTTGGCTGTTGATTTACTCTGTCTGTGTGACGCTAAACTTGGCTGTTGATTTACTCTGTATGTGTGACTCTAACCTTGGCTGTTAATTTACTTTAAGTTTCTAGTGATTGCAATAGCTTGAGGACTATCCTTGAAGACTATTCCATGACACTATTTTAACTTTATTACAATGTTTAGACCAACATGTGGCTACATGATAAACATCTGGAGAGTTAATAATTAACACCATATACAAAGGCTCCAGCAACACTATGTGCTGCATTAAGTAATATTATGAGTTTTTCCATGACTACTCATACGAAAAACATGTGGAATTCTGTCACTGTGATTTTCTACATCTTGGCGCCGTCAGAGATGTTCTGGCTTAATTGTTAAACCAGAAGTGCCAGCGTGACATGTTTAATTATTAATGATTACCTAAGGATGTATAGAAATGGAGCACTTTTCAGGCATCAAAGAATTTATTATCTTTTTACAAGAAATGAGATGGACCTAAAAATATTTATAAAGAATCGCTTTATACAAACATTAGAGCAGTTTCTTTTCTCGATTTCAGTGTAATTGTTTTGTAGAGGAAGGAAGCATTCTAATTTTTGTGAACATAAAGTCTGTAATCTGAATCTGTATGACTTGGTTTTGGCATCATTGCTCGGCAGTCATCGAGATACAATTCGAAGTTTTATGTATTCACTGTTTGAAAACATTTTAGTTTTCTTATCCTGTCATAAGTATCCAACTCAGAGCATTGTGTGGTTTGAGTTGCTGTTAGGTTCTGAATATATTGTAGTTATACTCATTGAAAATGAAGTCAAAAACTTGAGTCTCATACTTTTATCAACCAACCAGCACCATGAAACAAAGTTTTGATACTTTTGGTAAACATATGCTCAGTATCATCTAGTAAACATATGCTCAGCATCGTCTAGTAAACATATGCTCAGCATCATCTAGTAAACATATGCTCAGCATCGTCTAGTAAACATATGCTCAGCATCGTCTAGTAAATATATGCTCAGCATCGTCTAGTAAACATATGCTCAGCATCATCTAGTAAACATATGCTCAGCATCGTCTAGTAAACATATGCTCAGCATCGTCTAGTAAACATATGCTCAGCATCGTCTAGTAAACTAAAAATTATCGTAGCAGGAATGTAAAACGTTCAACTGTAAAATTACAAAAAAAAATTGTTTTAGTAAAGTTATGTGTTAAGAATGCAGTAAAATAAATAACAAAATATTCAGACATTGCCAGAAGCATATTGAACAAGACATTTGACAAGAATCACTTTGTCTAGACAGCATTAAAAATCTAATAAAAATACAAAAATTTACAACATGAATAAAACTTCTTTAAACTTAGTTCAATGACCAAATGATAATAGATTTACTAATAAACACCTAAAAAACCTAGTTTAATAGTTTAATAAACTAAATCTGACATCTCTGAAGTTTCGTAGCAAGAATAAGAATAACAAGAATAACTCACCTCTAAGAACATTTTGATATGAGCTAAAACCCACAACCCAGCTTCGTCAAGGTAAAAACTCAGTCATATTCACGGGTTAGACTTGCATGTTAGTTAAATATTGTTTTTAACTTTGCTATATATTATTTCACATCAAAATAGCTGCCAATATACACATAAAATTCAGTAGAAAAATTTGGTGCCTAAAAAAGTACATAGTTCAAATTAGTTCAAACTTGTTCCTAAATAGAGTAAGTTATATCGCATATCTATTTTAACACTTTTGTATCTCTGTAGCCCGCAGCTTCCGCAACTTCCGCAACTTCCGCAACTTCCGCAACTTCCGCAACTTCCGCAATTTCCGCATCCTCATGTTTACACATGTGCATACTTCTCTAAGGGAAGATAACTCTCTAAGGGAAAATAACTCTCTAAGGGAAGGAAACTAGGTAAAACCCAATTTTATCTATTACTTTTATCAATTGTTTTAATCTTCTAGAATAACTTATCTAATTGCTGTCTAGAATATCTTGTGGTACTTAGTAATAAGTTCTCATAGGCTACTTTGATGGAAAACAGTTGAAAGAGAATGTCATTTACTTTATAGAAACACCAGATCACAAAGCAAATGTAGTATCATTAGGTTATGACGTAGTTTTGATCATAAAAAAAAACATCGAAGTCTGAGGAGTTGTCTATTGTCTAAAATTATGTTACAGAACTAATCATTTTTGGTCACTTAAAGATTGGTTTAAAAACTAAATTTCTGAAACTTTTAAATGAAGTTCCTTTAGTTGTTATTTTATTGATGATGTCTTATTGTTCCTTTTATGAAATTAAACCAAAGAGCATCATATAGAAACCAAAATATCACTCAGCTCACAGTCATCTGTCACAACCTGTCAATTACTGACTAGTTGTGACAGGTTTCCTACCCAGTATGGTTATAACTTATTACGGGCAAAGAACTTCAGCGGCGCTCTCTCCCAGATTCATCTTATTTAGTTATTCATGAAAGTCCATTTTTTACATTTTTGTTTTAAATTAAGATTACATAATACTTATTTAGCTTTAATAGGGCAACATGATCAGTCGTAATTATAATCCAGTGTTTTAAGAGCAGAACTTGTATGACTTGATAAGACTTGTATGACTTGATACTGGTAAAGTCATCAAATACAACCAGAAACAAACTGGTATGTAGAGAAGTATATTTGGTATTACAATGCTTTAATAATGGTAATAATAATACTATAATAATACCAATTTAAATTCATAAAAAAAGATTTGTTAAAGATTGAAACTAAACTTTGATCTGTTTAGTAAAACAACTCATATTACACAGTAATTTTCTTATGAAGACATTCCTCAATTCTAGAACAACAAAATTCAAAAGAATAGTAAAATAGCTACATTTCTGTAACTTGTAGCTTAGATATTGTATACTTTCTGGTTCGCAAGAAAATAATTATTTGCTTTTCAATTACTATGTATGACTCTAGGGACGCATGAGAGGCTTAAAATACTTGCTCAAAATGAACTAAATGGTTTTCAACAATGGCACAAATGTTTATTTTGAAGCTAATGCTGAATCTTTATAAGTTTTCATTAAACATGCCATTTTAGTATTATAAGAAGGCTCTAATGGCATTGATTCATTTAAAACTTAATGTCGGTATGATAACTCTAAGCTGTATTTATCTATAGCTCCATAGATCCATTACCTGCAGATATATAAATTTTACCCCACCTATATTTATATATATATTTATCCCAACCCATTTATAAACTTACCCCACTTTTTTGTTTTTGCCTATGCATGTAGTATTAACACTTACAAAATCGCAAAAAAATATGCCGATTCTCACTATTTATGATAACAACAGTTTTGATGGTTTAATACAACCACTTTGATAATCCGACTTATCAGTATAAAAAGCATCCAACATTATTGTAATGATAAATGAAAATAGAACAAAGTTGAGAGAATTAACAGAGCCACTCAAGTACTATTAACTGTGAGTTGTCATTCTGTGTTAGTGATACAGATTTAAAGATATGTGTAACAATAATAAAGTCCAAAATTAGCATTTTATGAAAACTGTTGATACCCTCCATCTTTATAGTATTATAAAGCTAAAGTTGCTTCACCTTTTTATACAGAAAAATATCAGCAGTTTGATGACATCAACAAATTTTTATAAAAGAAATATATTAAAAGTTGTCTGCATCCTTTAAAAATTGTAATAATTCAGACATATTTTTTGTACACTAGTCCTATGTCACAATTAAAAAGATTTTATGCTGCTTTTTACAACAGTATAGTGTAAGTAAAGAAGCTGTAAACTGTATATTTGTCAATGTATGTGTTGGTATCTTTGCCATCATACATGTAGATTCTGACACTCCTTGACTCGTTTACATTAATAAACTGTTATAGTTTCATACAACACGCAATTTATTTTTTTTGGCCCCAAATAAATCCACCTTAAGGCAGTGACAAGCTTATTTGTCTTATGCTTTAGAAATATTACTTACAAGTCATTGATGAGTGGTTCAGTTTGAAAGTCTGAGTTTTTGACAGCAGCAGACTGTATTTCAGCATTAACAATGGTAACAATACCACAACCATGGTAACCATGGTAATAATCCTGGGTTGTTTAGCTTCCAAGACTTTAAAGTAAAAAACTGCATTGTACAAAAAAATTCCAAATTTCAATAATATAAGTATATTTTGTGCATCTTTGTTGAAAACTAAATTTTTAGGTTTAAATAAACCAGAACGAAAACACAAAAACGTAGTGGTATCATAGAGTGAGCAAATATGTAATTATCATGCACTTTGAAGTTTGACTAATCACCATATTTACTCTATCCACCTTATCCACCATATCTACCATATTCATCATATTCACCATATTCACCATATCTACCATATCCACCATATCTACCATATCCACCATATCTACCATATCCACCATATCTACCATATCCACCATATCTACCATATCCACCGTATCTACCATATCTACCATATCCCCCATATCTACCATATCCACCATATCTACCACATTTACTATATCTACCATATCCGCCATATCTACCATATCTACCATATCTGCCATATCCAACATATCCAACATATCTACCGTATCCACCGTATCCACCGTATCCACCGTATCCACCGTATCCACCGTATCCACCGTATCCACCGTATCCACCGCATCCACCGTATCCACCGTATCCACCGTATCCACCGTATCCACCGTATCCACCGTATCCACCGTATCCACCGTATCCACCGTATCCACCGTATCCACCGTATCCACCGTATCCACCGTATCCACCGTATCCACCGTATCCACCGTATCCACCGTATCCACCGTATCCACCGTATCCACCGTATCCACCGTATCCACCGTATCCACCGTATTCACCGTATCCACCGTATCCACCGTATCCACCGTATCCACCGTATCCACCGTATCCACCGTATCCACCGTATCCACCGTATCCACCGTATCCACCGTATCCACCGTATCCACCGTATCCACCGTATCCACCGTATCCACCGTATCCACCGTATCCACCGTATCCACCGTATCCACCGTATCCACCGTATCCACCGTATCCACCGTATCCACCGTATCCACCGTATCCACCGTATCCACCGTATCCACCGTATCCACCGTATCCACCGTATCCACCGTATCCACCGTATCCACCGTATCCACCGTATCCACCGTATCCACCGTATCCACCGTATCCACCGTATCCACCGTATCCACCGTATCCACCGTATCCACCGTATCCACCGTATCCACCGTATCCACCGTATCCACCGTATCCACCGTATCCACCGTATCCACCGTATCCACCGTATCCACCGTATCCACCGTATCCACCGTATCCACCGTATCCACCGTATCCACCGTATCCACCGTATCCACCGTATCCACCGTATCCACCGTATCCACCGTATCCACCGTATCCACCGTATCCACCGTATCCACCGTATCCACCGTATCCACCGTATCCACCGTATCCACCGTATCCACCGTATCCACCGTATCCACCGTATCCACCGTATCCACCGTATCCACCGTATCCACCGTATCCACCGTATCCACCGTATCCACCGTATCCACCGTATCCACCGTATCCACCGTATCCACCGTATCCACCGTATCCACCGTATCCACCGTATCCACCGTATCCACCGTATCCACCGTATCCACCGTATCCACCGTATCCACCGTATCCACCGTATCCACCGTATCCACCGTATCCACCGTATCCACCGTATCCACCGTATCCACCGTATCCACCGTATCCACCGTATCCACCGTATCCACCGTATCCACCGTATCCACCGTATCCACCGTATCCACCGTATCCACCGTATCCACCGTATCCACCGTATCCACCGTATCCACCGTATCCACCGTATCCACCGTATCCACCGTATCCACCGTATCCACCGTATCCACCGTATCCACCGTATCCACCGTATCCACCGTATCCACCGTATCCACCGTATCCACCGTATCCACCGTATCCACCGTATCCACCGTATCCACCGTATCCACCGTATCCACCGTATCCACCGTATCCACCGTATCCACCGTATCCACCGTATCCACCGTATCCACCGTATCCACCGTATCCACCGTATCCACCGTATCCACCGTATCCACCGTATCCACCGTATCCACCGTATCCACCGTATCCACCGTATCCACCGTATCCACCGTATCCACCGTATCCACCGTATCCACCGTATCCACCGTATCCACCGTATCCACCGTATCCACCGTATCCACCGTATCCACCGTATCCACCGTATCCACCGTATCCACCGTATCCACCGTATCCACCGTATCCACCGTATCCACCGTATCCACCGTATCCACCGTATCCACCGTATCCACCGTATCCACCGTATCCACCGTATCCACCGTATCCACCGTATCCACCGTATCCACCGTATCCACCGTATCCACCGTATCCACCGTATCCACCGTATCCACCGTATCCACCGTATCCACCGTATCCACCGTATCCACCGTATCCACCGTATCCACCGTATCCACCGTATCCACCGTATCCACCGTATCCACCGTATCCACCGTATCCACCGTATCCACCGTATCCACCGTATCCACCGTATCCACCGTATCCACCGTATCCACCGTATCCACCGTATCCACCGTATCCACCGTATCCACCGTATCCACCGTATCCACCGTATCCACCGTATCCACCGTATCCACCGTATCCACCGTATCCACCGTATCCACCGTATCCACCGTATCCACCGTATCCACCGTATCCACCGTATCCACCGTATCCACCGTATCCACCGTATCCACCGTATCCACCGTATCCACCGTATCCACCGTATCCACCGTATCCACCGTATCCACCGTATCCACCGTATCCACCGTATCCACCGTATCCACCGTATCCACCGTATCCACCGTATCCACCGTATCCACCGTATCCACCGTATCCACCGTATCCACCGTATCCACCGTATCCACCGTATCCACCGTATCCACCGTATCCACCGTATCCACCGTATCCACCGTATCCACCGTATCCACCGTATCCACCGTATCCACCGTATCCACCGTATCCACCGTATCCACCGTATCCACCGTATCCACCGTATCCACCGTATCCACCGTATCCACCGTATCCACCGTATCCACCGTATCCACCGTATCCACCGTATCCACCGTATCCACCGTATCCACCGTATCCACCGTATCCACCGTATCCACCGTATCCACCGTATCCACCGTATCCACCGTATCCACCGTATCCACCGTATCCACCGTATCCACCATATCTACCACATTTGCTATATCTACCATATCCGCCATATCTACCATATCTACCATATCTACCATATCTGCCATATCCAACATATCCAACATATCTACCATATCTACCATATCTACCATATCTACCATATCTACCATACCTAACATATCTACCCTATCCACTATATTCACTACATCTACCATATTCACTGTATTTACTGTATCCAACATATCTACCATATCCACCTTATCCACCATTATATTGAAACAACTTTACTAATTCATTCGTAAGTACAAGTTAGGTGCATACCAAGTACTGGCACATATAATAAAATAACCTGTTCAACCTCCAAGAGTTGTTTCTAGTCTTATCGCACCCGTAGACGCATACCCTTACTCATAACCTGGTAAAGCTATATTCACCTTATCCACCATATTCACTACATCTACCATATCCACTGAATTTACTGTATCCAACATATCTACCATATTCACCATTTCCACAATTTCTACTATTTCCTATAGATCTCAAGTGATCTAACGGCTGAAAAATCTCTGCAAGCAAGGCAAGCAAAATAAGCAATATATATTTGTGATAGCAAATCAAACTGCTAATAAAAGACCATCAGAGTATTAAATTGATGATTTATCTCCTAAATATGTCAAATGGTTATAAAAAATTGATGATTGGTTCTTCAGAAGTTACCTGAAAGTCCAATTATGTTACATACTTTTATAATCATTATATTTCAATCATCAGCAACATTTTTGATGCTACAAAAACATAAAAATAAAATAACACTAGCTACGCAAGCTCCAAGATGAGGCATGAGGTGACAATTCTTTTTGCAAGATACTCACTTATGTTAGTGTTTTGAGAATGAATGCAAAACATGGGCCTTTCATTTAGTTGCTCTTTTCAAAAATTTTTCCATCCTAGTCATAAATCTGGGTTGTAATAGTTGTCACCCAACATGGCAGGGTGTTATTACAACAGGTCAAAGATTCCGCAAATACAAAAAAAACATCTGTGGCATATTCATACATCTCACATTAACTTACAAGCAGCGGTTATACAATTACAACATTTGCCTTGCGCGTTCATCTTGTAGAGTAAACTAGCCAGAAATTTGTTTTTCCCGCTAATAAGGCATTTGAAAAGTTTTCCAAAAAAATTAGCCATTCTTTGATGCCCTATGTTTAAAATCTGTCAAAGCATGGGGGCAGCTGCGCTTTAGTATTAGCCTGCTGACTTGTGATGAGTAAATCAGTGGTTTGAGACACACAAAGACCATTGGTGGTGGTAAAAAGGGTGACCAGCCACAAATGCTTCTTTGCCAAATCTCATTAGCGATTGGCTACAGTAAGTCCTATAATCGGAGAAAGACTACACCTAATAGGAAAAGCCCAAAAAAGAAGTCTATTATTTAAAATGAAGTCAAAAAACTAAATGTTTTGTTTAAAAGCATTTTCTTATTTTTAGTTCACCCCAATCCTAACTACACAAAATGTTCTTTGTTCCAAGCTTCAGTATAGTGCTCGCTAGCTGTTATTTTTAGCAGTTCTCTATGTTGCTATTATATTCAGTCAAAAATCAAAAACAACACAATTTCATAATTTTTGTTATTGTAAAAAAATTAATTTTTTTCTCTTAAGCAAGTGGTGCGTAGTTATTACACTAATGCTGCTCAATACGGCTAATTATTATTATAGGTAAGCACTGCTGTACCTGGCGTTCCTATATTTAGTTGCATATTAAAATTATATCGTCTTTTCCTTTACATTATTAAGCCAACAAAGCTGGCCATAATAGCAACTACTATCTGGAGTCTAGAATGTAATGCTGATATGACTTTTGACTTTGGAACTTTAAAAAATTACTAGCAGTAAAAAACCAAGTTTGTTGTTTAGACAACTAGAAGGGAAAGAGAAAGTTGCTTAATGGTTTTATATTTTTGCATGGTTCAATGTATTGAAAATGGCTGCAACTTTAAACTATTAAAAACACGAAAGTTTAAAAGTACAATTATTATTAAAATCATTAATAAAAATACACAACACAAATACTGCAAATTAAATAACAGCAATTAATATTGCTTTTTGGAATCTTTCAGTTTTTGCAAAGAAACACTCACGAAATGCACCATCTTCGTGTCATGGAAGTGCCTTCGTAACCAACCGCGTCACATTTATGCTTGCATATAAGTCTTGCTTTTCTGCTGCTTCATATGCAAACAAATACCTCGACACAAGGCATCACATGATCATCACTCTGCTACAGCTCTATGCAACATAATAAACTGCTGGTTGGCTCAGCATAGCACTTGGGCACCGGCACACCACTTATTATTGCTACACTATCACTATATGGTATCGCTACATGGTATCGCTACACTATCGCTGTGTGGTATCGCTACACTATCGCTATATGTTATCGATACACTATCGCTATATGGTATCGATACACTATTGCTATATGGTAATGTAGTAATTATGAATCAGTGAGTCGTTTTTCTTGTCAGATGATATACTTTCAACCATGTAAAGGGAAGTGATATCAAGGTTGGCCTCACCTCAGATTCACAAATGTCACCAGGCATAACATAGACTACAAACAGATTGATCCCAACTCCTGGTGGTCTAAAGCTAACAATACAATTTGTTCAGAAACGGCCACAAAAATGGCCAATGCGATTAACTATGTGAGAGAGAAGAAGGGAGGGAGAAGGAGAGAAAGAGAGAAAGAGAGAAAGAGAGAAAGAGAGAAAGAGAGAGAGAGAAGGAGAGAGAGGTAGAGAGAGGGAAAGAAAGGAGGAGAGAAGGAAGAGAGATAGAGAAAGAAAGAAAGAAAAAGAGGGAGAAGGAGAAAGAGGTACTTATGTCGACACAGTTTGGTGCTCACCTTTCCAGAAACCATATGTTATATTGAGTTTAAAACTGGTGGCTTTAGCCATTTACGTTGCTTTTTTTTTATCTAAAGATTACAAAGCAAAGCATGGTGTTGAGAACTTAAGATTTACATGTAGAACATGAATTGTCATTTTTATTCAGGATCTTATAATGTTCTGTGATAAAACATGGAGAGAAATTCTAAAAATAACTTGATCTAACAGCATGAACAATGCCGCATGTATGTAATTCCAGAAACTGCCAGAAGGTCTTTCTGATGTTCACCAACAGTGTAGACAGTCCCTAAAATATACATGTATAGCTGTGCTTCCCGGCATTGCCCGGGTTTTAAAAATCAGCTTATCAACAATGATAAGTAATGAGAGTTGCCTGCTACTTGCAATCAGCCTGGCACATTGCCAATGAAAGACTTGAGTAAGCTTACTAATGAGAGCTATTCGTCTAAGTGGCATTACACAACCACCCTGCGTAGTACGCAAAGCCGTTGGGTATTTGCTCCCATATAACAACATATATCAGCTGTCTAACAAATCAATCTCTGTGGCCTAGTTGGTACGGTGCTGGACTTATGAACAGGATGTGTGAGATCAATTCTTTGTTCAGCTTTTTGTCTTTTGGCCAAATTGACTAGAATGACTAGTCGAGCCGAATGTATACTATGGGTGGGTGCTGAATTGAAGCACTTTAAATATCACTTTAAAAGTGTAAATTTGGGAAATTGCAGTGAGAAAAGGAAGTTAACAAAAGAGCTACACTCGCCTGCAGACATGTCTGTTATTCGCACTAATAAACGCTGCATGGCATGGGAGGGGGGTGACAGGCAAGCGTATTGAGATACCCAAACTTAAACAAAGCACTATACGATAAGGCTGACATATTATTTATGTTGCTATGCTACTTCTTAGCCACAAGTATGTACACAAACATGCCACAAGTATGTACGTATAACTTTTCATTGAAATTAATAATCATCAACGAAACAATGTTTTTCGTTACCAAAACAAAAAAGAAAAGACAGATATCATAAGTAATTTGAATAAAAAGGTTCTGAAAGTTGGTAATCTAATAGTATTGTTGAGGGGTCAAAAAATCAATTATAGTAACAAGAAGTTCCTGCCACAAGTAATGTAGTACATTTTGAGGTCAATGTCAAACTTCAAATCTGAAGGTTTTTTAAAAATATGTTGCAGAGTAAAATGTTATGATTATGAAAATACGTTTATGTAGAATGAGTGCTTGTTAAAACTAGTGATGCTGACTTAAAATGTAACTGCCTCGATGTCAGAATGTTGGTAGATCGGCTCTTTGATGATGCAATTATTATTGGGTGTGGAAATATGTGCTTATCTCTGACTATCAGCAGATGGCTTCTCGCATCATATTTCTTAAAAGACTTAGTTTGCAGATGATATCAGTATGAAAATAAAATACCTTTCCTACAAGTTTCCCTAAGCTTTGTACAGGCTTATACTATATACTTATACCTTTATGCATCTGAGGCCCTTTCATGTTTTGCAAGTTCATTTCGGTGGGTTTGTTCTTTCTTAAAACGCAAATTGTCAGAATTTGTATGCAAGTACATGAATGTGTGAACTTGGTAGGTGTGATAGCAATGAAGATGCAGTTCATACGAGCACATGCACATGTGTGGTCAAAGTTTAGTTTGTTAGTCAATTTAAACCATCATAGATTAAATTGCTTTCATATTCATGAGGTTCTATGAAGGACAGAGGCATGTTCTCTGAATTTTAGAAACAAGCTAATACTTAGAAATTGTCTTCTCAATGATAAAAATATCATGAATTAAATATCTTTGCGTAACACCTACATGTATTTGTTGAGACATTTAACCTGCTCATAGGCAGTTACTTATGACCACAAATGTAAGAAAGTGTAGCAAAACACTAGTAATAATTTTACTGATGATATTAATAATATTGATATACTGATGATATTAATAATATTGATATACTGATAATAATATTATATGAAGGGACAAAATAGACAAGACTAGTTCAAACTAGTAAACATCTCGCTGTAAGATGAGAGGTAATTAATATCCAAGATTAGTAGCAGATTAGCTTAATAAATTTTAATTTACTGCCCCCATCTTGTTGATGAGTTTTATCATTCAACCTGTTGTTCAAATCTAGCGCATTTGTAAATATTTTTTTTAATAGCTGTGTAAAATTTTGCTACACAAATCAAATATGAAAATATAAATAGCAAAGACTCATCAGATACGTTTCTGCGTTTGTATTTATGGTTGAGGTACTGCCAACTCAAATATAATCTTAGAAGAGTTACTTAACCCTTTGAACCTTGACGGTAGGTGATCCAGCATGGTGTAGTTTGAGTCACGAATTGTGATGGTAGGTATACTGGCATTCACATGGCTCTGTTTAAAAACGTTGTTTCCAAGTAACGGCACAAACCTATCAAGCTAATGTTTACTTAGTGTGTTAGACTGGAAATTTTTGCTTTAACTTTTACCTTTTACAAATATATTTTATCAGTTTCCTTTGTTATTCTGGAAACTGTAGTGTTGCAAAAAAATTGGATTCAACTCATTTGTTGGTATGCGATAGAAGAAGGTCATGCAAAATGAAGAATTATGTGTTACTAGCTATAACTATTAGCTATTACTAGTTATAACTATTAGCTATTACTAGTTATAACTATTAGCTATTACTAGCTATAACTATTAGCTATTAGTAGCTATAACTATTAGCTATTACTAGTTATAACTATTAGCTATTACTAGTTATAACTATTAGCTATTACTAGCTATAACTATTAGCTATTAGTAGCTATAACTATCAGCTATTACTAGCTATAACTTTCTATAACTTTGTGGATGATTTTATGTTTGGAAGCAATGATGATCAGAGTGCATTTGAATAAAATAGTATGAATTTAGTAGAGACTATAAAAACAGTAAAAACTAATTTTTCTGATTTGGTGGCATTTGCTGTGCGCTGTTGATCTAGTTTGTCCAGTGTTTCACTAAATATCATTTGATTATGAGCATATTCGAATTTTTTTTACTGACAAATTGTCCCGGGATATTGAGACACATTGATCAAAAAAGTCGAGGTTCAAGGGGTTAAGGACCGTTTCGTTTCATCAATTGTACAAAGTAGTTGAACAATCTGTCAAAAGGTGAAATACATTAGCATGATTTAAATCGTAAGTGGATTAAAAATTTGACACCAAAGTTAGAAAGGCTTGCAATAGAAAATGTTGTTAAGTTTGTCTAAAATATAAAAGTATGTTTTAGATGTGACTGGAAAGGATATACTGTCAAACATCAACTTATGATCATCTCTACCTTTAAATGTTTTGACATAAATCGAAACAAAATTTATTTTGATATAAGTAATCATTTTAATTGGCAACATGTGCAACTGGTTAAACATTACAATTGGCAACATGTGCAACTGGTTAAACATTACAATTGGCAACATGTGCAACTGGTTAAACATTTTAGTTGGCAACATGTGCAGCTGGTTAAACATTTTAATTGGCAACATGTGCAACTGGTTGAACATTTTAATTGGCAACATGTGCAGCTGGTTAAACATTTTAATTGGCAACATGTGCAACTGGTTGAACATTTTAATTGGCAACATGTGCAACTGGTTAAACATTTTAATTGGCAACATGTGCAGCTGGTTAAACATTTTAATTGGCAACATGTGCAACTGGTTAAACATTTTAATTGGCAACATGTGCAGCTGGTTAAACATTTTAATTGGCAACATGTGCAACTGGTTAAACATTTTAATTGGCAACATGTGCAACTGGTTGAACATTTTAATTGGCAACATGTGCAACTGGTTAAACATTTTAATTGGCAACATGTGCAGCTGGTTAAACATTTTAATTGGCAACATGTGCAACTGGTTAAACATTTTAATTGGCAACATGTGCAGCTGGTTAAACATTTTAATTGGCAACATGTGCAACTGGTTAAACATTTTAATTGGCAACATGTGCAGCTGGTTAAACATTTTAATTGGCAACATGTGCAACTGGTTAAACATTTTAATTGGCAACATGTGCAGCTGGTTAAACATTTTAATTGGCAACATGTGCAGCTGGTTAAACATTTTAATTGGCAACATGTGCAACTGGTTAAACATTTTAATTGGCAACATGTGCAACTGGTTAAACATTTTAATTGGCAACATGTGCAACTGGTTAAACATTTTAATTGGCAACATGTGCAACTGGTTAAACATTTTAATTGGCAACATGTGCAACTGGTTAAACATTTTAATTGGCAACATGTGCAACTGGTTAAACATTTTAATTGGCAACATGTGCAACTGGTTAAACATTTTAATTGGCAACATGTGCAACTGGTTAAACATTTTAATTGGCAACATGTGCAACTGGTTAAACATTTTAATTGGCAACATGTGCAGCTGGTTAAACATTTAAATTGGCAACATGTGCAACTGGTTAAACATTTTAATTGGCAACATGTGCAGCTGGTTAAACATTTTAATTGGCAACATGTGCAACTGGTTAAACATTTTAATTGGCAACATGTGCAACTGGTTAAACATTACAATTTTAAGTAAAAGTTCAAGAGTTGATACAAAATTTAAATGGAATTTAAATGGAATTTAAATGGAATGGTAGAAATAATTAAACAATATATAAGGTAAGTGATTTTATACCATGTCTCAAATAACTTATAGTAAGTTATGACAATTCAGCTTTCACTTACTCTCCTTTCAAGCTTTCACTTTGCTAAACCTGCATTTCTATTCGTTTGTCTCAAAGTAGCCAATAAGCACTAAGTAAAAAATAAGTAGCCAATAAGCACCAAATGAACAATAAGTAGCCAATAAGCACTAAGTAAACAATAAGTAGCCATTAAGCACCAAGTAAACAATAACTAGCCAATAAGCACTAAGTAAACAATAAGTAGCCATTAAGCACCAAGTAAACAATAACTAGCCAATAAGCACTAAGTAAACAATAAGTAGCCATTAAGCACCAAGTAAACAATAACTAGCCCATAAGCACTAAGTAAACAATAAGTAGCCAATAAGCACTAAGTAAAAAATAAGTAGCCATTAAGCACCAAGTAAACAATAACTAGCCAATAAGCACTAAGTAAACAATAAGTAGCCATTAAGCACTAAGTAGACAATAAGTAGCCAATAAGCACAATCAGATAGTCTGCAGGTGGGTTTTTAATAAGAAGGTTTTCAGGAGCCAGACAGAGTTTTGAAACCAAATGTTTTAGCAACCTGGTGGAAGGCACATAGGATATGCTTGTGAAGTTTGGATACAATCAGTCAAAAAATGGGAAAACGCATAGCGTTTACAAAGAAAAACACACAGAAAAACACACAGACAAAAGCATGAACAAAGAGAGGTTTATTAATATAGATTACATTGTTAAAATAACTTCACATATATTTGATGTTTAGTTTTTTTACAGTTAGTGTATATAAAATTCAATTGCTTTAATTTCATGTGCAATTATTTTGAAAAATGCAAATGAGTTATAAATAAGTCAATGCATTCATTTGCTGATATTTGCTCCAATACACAACACAATACAGAACACAATACACAACAGACAACACAATACACAACAGACGACACAATGCACAATACAATACACAATACAATACGCAACACAATACACAACACAATACACAACGGCTTTGGTGTTACAAGCGAATACCAAAAGGAATTATCTTTTATGTTGAGGTTCGGCTCTGCAGAACACTGCAATTTGCAAATATGCCATCTGTGTAACCTTTCACGTCTGTGTGATCTTCCACAGCTACAAATATTGTTCGTGTGAGGAATCCCAACATCTGAAAAGGCTGTTATAGACAAACAACCGAGAAACTTTATTACTAAATGCTTGTTTGATGTAACATGAAGTTGTTCAAGTAATAAGATAAACTAGCAAAAGCATTTCATTATAATATGGTTTGAATTTTTTGCTAAATCTTTTTAAAAACATATCATGACAAGCAAATAGTGAAACCAAACAAATGGTTTGTCATTGGCAAGTTCTATGTTATACTAAAAGCAGCATTAAGAAAGCATCAGTATTGATGTTATGAAAATACTCTATGTGAGGTCTAAAAACTAATAAAATGATTTGGACAACTTGAAGATAATGTTATTTTGTAAAGAGCAGTTCATTAGTACATCAGGCAAGAATATTTATACATACAAATGTATCTATTACAAATCAATTCCTTGATGTTTCGATGGCAACTTAAAACAGGGTTCTAATATAGATGAGGAGGCATAAGAATAGACTGTAGGACCAAGTGTTTATAGATGCAGCAGATTTAGGTGGAATCCCTGTCAGAGAAGATTCTGTCGTTAAATTGGCTTTGGCTGGAGCAAGTGAAGGGGTCAGATTCTGTTTAGTAGCCACACTTATTTTATTTAAAGCTGACCCAGCAGCCACAACTGTTCTATTAGTTTGTGCATCAGAGACTGTGATGAGCAAGTGAACACCTACAAATGTAAGAAGTAAACACATGAGCCCTATTAGTCTGCCCTCCATTTAATCAAGGAAATATTCAGACATTCAATATTTTATTCAAAATAACTCGGAGCTAAATTCTAGAATGACATTCGCCAGAAGTAATAAAATACTTCATAGAGCTTCTTATCCACCAGGTGTGTATCTAATACATTCATATTACCTTTAAGGTTTTGTAACTGATTTTATAAGGATTTAGACGGTTCCTATGACATTTGCTCTTTAAAATATTTGCTATTTTAGAAAATAAATCATAGCTTTAAATAAATATAACATTAGAATTAAAAAGATTATGCCCAAATCAAGCATCCAGCTTAGTTTTAAGTAACTATAGTAGACATTCCTATTGAGTACATGTTAATTACTTACAAAAAATATTCAGTAAGAGCCAGAACTGGATAGTCACGAAACCTCTCATGTCTGTGGCTGAGAAAGAAATGATTGATGAAGGTGGTCGATGAAGGAAAGATGGTCTGTGGTCAATGAAGGAAAGAATATCTAAGATGATTCTACGAATTTCTTATATAGTTAGTTATGTCAATAGTTACCAAGGCGTAGTCAACGCATAAGCGAATATTAAACACTAACATAAGTTATCTGAATTCAACAGGGATTAAATTAGTTTGTTCGTTGTCAATGTTACCGTCTATACATTTCATAATGTTATCAGCGTTCATGACGAGTCTGTTTGAATGTGTTTGCTTGCTGATAGCTAGAATCAAGGAGAAGTAATATAGCTGTCAGTCATTGTGTACTTAAGCCATTTATTAGAAGATAGTTGAGTTTATGACAGAGAAAAACAGGAAGATATAATCTGATACTCAAATTAATGACTGCTGTAGCCATTGAGATTAATTCTACTCCTAGTAACACAGATTATGGCTTTTGCATAGATACATCTTAGTTACTGTTGCCTCAGAATAGTTGGTAATAATCACGCTTTTAAATATTCATGAAATATTATAAATTGTTAAGTATTCTAACAAAACTTCAATGGTTGTTGTCTTTTTGCTTTTATTTGGTTGGATAAAGTATACAGAACAGTGAGAAAGAGAAAAGAAGAAGGTACAATGAGGACTCACATAAGCAGTAGCATAGTTAGTTTATTTAGCTGAAAAACCCATACAGCGACTATTCGAGTGAATCAAGGAGGTGTTGCTTGAGGTGTTGCTTGAGGTGTTGCTTGAGGTGTTGCTTGAGGTTGATTTGAAATGATGAAAATTGCTTATTTGTATGATGTTAGCTATCAAAGAGTTAAAATACTGCCAATACAGGAAATGTGACCCTATGCAGAAGAGAAAGGTAGAAGTGGTAGAGCCCTCAAGGAATGGCATGTGTTATATGTGACTAGTGGAATAGTGATTTTAAAGGTCTTTTGTTTGATCCAAACGCCAAGTGATGTTTCTGTGCCAATGAATTTTGTCAGTTTTTTGGAAAAGGACAAAAGATTATATTCAAAATGATTTAATTTTTAGATATGGGTTAACAAAAAATGCTGTTTTCCAAGGCTTTGAAGGTACGCATCAAGTTTTAAGTTTTAAAATATTTTATTAGTATGAAGAGATATTTTTGTTTCTTGAGATTTTGTTTGCTGTTTCAGGTGATGAGATTGCTAGAAGGTTTTTAAATTAATATTCGCAAAACTCGATTGCTGTTAAAATGCTAAAAGAAAAATACTTCTCCAAAAAATATGTCAGTAAAAGCACTACCCGTTTGTACCTCTTGCTATGACATTATTGGAGTTGTAGTCTTATGTGTCCTTATTGTCTTTTATTTTGTACTCTCTCATAATAAAACTTCAAATATTTCCTTAGATGTTTCAAATAGTTTAAAGATAGGTTGGTTAAAAATTATCTCGTTGTTTTTATCTAAACGCTGTGTAAACATTCAAGTACCCGGTGCTGATGAGTTCGTATATTAGTCAGTTATGAATGATGAGAAGTATATTAGTCAGTTATGAATGATGAGAAGTATATTAGTCAGTTATAAATGATGAGAAGTATATTAGTCAGTTATGAATGATGAGAAGTATATTAGTCAGTTATGAATGATGAGAAGTATATTAGTCAGTTATGAATGATGAGAAGTATATTAGTCAGTTATGAATGATGAGAAGTATATTAGTCAGTTATGAATGATGAGAAGTATATTAGTCATTTATAAATGATGAGAAGTGTATTAGTCAGTTATGAATGATGAGTTCATATATTAGTCAGTTATGAATGATGAGAAGTATATTAGTCAGTTATGAATGATGAGAAGTATATTAGTCAGTTATGAATGATGAGAAGTATATTAGTCAGTTATGAATGATGAGTTCATATATTAGTCAGTTATGAATGATGAGAAGTATATTAGTCAGTTATGAATGATGAGTTCATATATTAGTCAGTTATGAATGATGAGAAGTATATTAGTCAGTTATGAATGATGAGAAGTATATTAGTCAGTTATGAATGATGAGAAGTATATTAGTCAGTTATGAATGATGAGAAGTGTATTAGTCAGTTATGAATGATGAGAAGTATATTAGTCAGTTATGAATGATGAGAAGTATATTAGTCAGTTATGAATGATGAGTTCGTATATTAGTCAGTTATAAATGATGAGAAGTATATTAGTCAGTTATGAATGATGAGAAGTATATTAGTCAGTTATGAATGATGAGAAGTATATTAGTCAGTTATGAATGATGAGAAGTATATTAGTCAGTTATAAATGATGAGAAGTATATTAGTCAGTTATGAATGATGAGAAGTATATTAGTCAGTTATGAATGATGAGAAGTATGGACATGTCTTTTTCTTCTGAGCATTTTAACTGAGATCAAGTTTTGCCAATTTTAATCTTGAACAATCCTGGCAATCAGATGACTTAAAACCATCTGATTCTTTAAAGATATTTACCATAGCATATGTCAACACACTAAAGATATCTACCATAGCATATGTCAACACACTAAAGATATCTACCATGGCATATGTCAACACACTAAAGATATCTACCATAGCATATGTCAACACACTAAAGATATCTACCATAGCAGGTGTCAACACACTAAAGATATCTACCATAGCATATGTCATCACACTAAAGATATCCACCATAGCATATGTCAACACACTAAAGTTATCTACCATAGCATATGTCAACACACTAAAGATATCTACCATAGCATATGTCAACACACTAAAGATATCTACCATAGCAGGTGTCAACACACTAAAGGTATCTACCATAGCATATGTCAACACACTAAAGATATCTACCATAGCATATGTCAACACACTAAAGATATCTACCATAGCATATGTCAACACACTAAAGATATCTACCATAGCAGGTGTCAACACACTAAAGATATCTACCATAGCATATGTCAACACACTAAAGATATCTACCATAGCATATGTCAACACACTAAAGATATCTACCATAGCATATGTCAACACACTAAAGATATCTACCATAACAGGTGTCAACACACTAAAGATATCTACCATAGCATATGTCAACACACTAAAGATATCTACCATAGCATATGTTAACACTTTAAAGATATCTGCCATAGCATATGTCAACACACTAAAGATATCTACCATAGCATTTGTCAACACACTAAAGATATCTACCATAGAAGGTGTTAACAGTCTAAAAATATCTATTATAGAAAATGTTACCACTTTAAAGATATCTATCTTAGAAGGCGTTAAAACTCTGCAGATATCTATTTTAAAAGATTTTAACACTTTAAATATATCTATTATAGAAAATGTTAACACTTTAAAGATATCTATCATGGCAGGTGTTAACACTCTAAATATATCTACCATAGAAGGTGTTAACACTTTAAAGATATCTATCATAGAAGATGTTAACACTCTAAAGATATCTATTATAGAAAGTGTTAACATTTTAAAAGATATCTACCATAGCAGGTGTTAACACTTTAAAAATATCTACATATCATAGAAGGTGTTAACAACTTAAAGAAAAATAGCAGACCTATTTTTAGGATGCCTGAAAATATCGTAGGTAACCCAGTCTCACATATTCTATATGAATGGCTTGCCAAGATGAGAATTTGTTTATAAACTGTTAAACTTTTGAGAATATTTCACATGGTTGCCAATTTATTCTGACTATTTACATCATCTCCAACCTTTTTTTGAGGTCAAATATATTTAGAAATTTAGCAATAATCAGTTTGTCTTACCTGTATACAGTAGTTCAAATTTGTTTAAATCGATCTTTTATTATTATAAAGTGATAATAATGGCATTGGAGTTATTACAATAATTAAATGCAACAGTCTGGATCTGGCTATACAAGGCAAGTAAAACAATTCTGCATTTGTTAACTAATTTTTTGCAGTATGTAATCTTTGTTGAAAAAACTTTGTAAGAAAAACTTCTTTTGAAGAGTGGAATATTTGCAGTCATTCGCTTTCTACAATTTTAATGAGGTGACAATTGTTCGGCCGTTCAAGTGTAGAAACTCAGTGACTATCCTAGCGGATGAAACAAATCCTATCACAGCTGTTATTGCGCTTGTTCTTCATCGGAATTTATGATTGCCATGGCAACTAGCTCTACATAAAACACATAAGCTGTTTCAGTGTGTAAAGCTGAGCAGTCTCTTATGAGGCATAAACACAAACTGACTTCTTAACATGTTGTCTGATATAGTTTTAGTTATCGCTTTTGGCATGGTGGCTGGCCAAGGGAGTAGTGGGTAAGTAAGCTGTGCTGAGTGGCTGTGTGTCAACATGTACATGCATCTTGTTTATTAAGTACAAATACCCTGGCTGTCTGGTTTGTTGTGAGAGATCCTCATGTGTGCTGATAAGGCACAGAGAATAATTATATCACTTCGATTCTAAAGCATAAAATTATTGCAGCCAGTGGTACGAGCTACCAACTGCACTTTTGTTGCAGTGAAACCAATTGTCAAGAGTTCAAATCCTGTGCAATATAATATTTTTCTTAACCTCAATCGAGACTTAAGACCGATGAACAGATCAACAAACTCATTTTATTTGAGTAAAGATTAATTACATGAAGTTTTCACAAATTTGAGACACTGTCTGATGTCTGCATCATGCGCAAGAGTTAGGGAGTTGCCTTATTGCACCATGAATAGCTGTTTAGCGTGCACAGCTTGTTAGCATTTATGGTAATGCAATATTAAAAGACTCGTATATGCTAAGTTATATAGTGGAGTATGTTTGGTTATGCTAAGTTATATAGTGGAGTATGTCTGGTTATGCTAAGTTATATAGTGGAGTATGTCTGGTTATGCTAAGTTATATAGTGGAGTATGTCTGGTTATGCTAAGTTATATAGTGGAGTATGTCTGGTAAGATCCTTTCCAATTGAAAGCATATACAACATAAATTTCTCTAATCTCATGGAGGTCATTTGAAGGCTCCATATGGAGCTGAAGTTTAATCCAGTGTAGCTGTACCTTCCTTGAGATGACTAACTTTTAGTGAGTCATCAGGGAGTTGGGAAGGTTTTATGTTAATTAACTTTGAATAGATGTTGACACTCTCTATGGTTTATAGCTGCTAGTCATTGATGAGATTTATAACTTCTATTGTAGAGATCCTACCGGAGGGAACTCATTATCTGTAAGTATTACAGACTCTGCACATGGTTCATTCAACAGCAGATGCACTGCTACTCGATGTCTAGTTAGTATGACCATTGCCTCTTTAATTATTACTACACTGTGACATCACCAGATATATTATTACTACACTGTGACATCACCAGATATGTTGTTATTACTCTGCGACATCAATAGATATATTGTTATTACACTGTGACATCACCAGATATATTGTTATTACACTGTGACATCACCAGATATATTGTTATTACACTGTGACATCACCAGATATATTGTTATTACTCTGCGACATCAATAGATATATTGTTATTACACTGTGACTTCACCAGATATATTGTTATTACACTGTGACATCAATAGATATATTGTTATTACTCTGTGACATCAATAGATATATTGTTATTACACTGTGACATCAATAGATATATTGTTATTACACTGTGACATCACCAGATATATTGTTATTACTCTGCGACATCAATAGATATATTGTTATTACACTGTGCCATCACCAGATATATTGTTATTACACTGTGACATCACCAAATATATTGTTATTACTCTGCGACATCAATAGATATATTGTTATTACACTGTGACATCATCAGATATATTGTTATTACACTGTGACATCAATAGATATATTGTTATTACACTGTGACATCACCAGATATATTGTTATTACACTGTGACATCACCAGATATATTGTTATTACACTGTGACATCACCAAATATTTTACTCTGCTGATTTTCAGAACAATCTTATATGACCACTAAGGGAAGGGAAATGCTTTTTGTTGCTTTATTGGCGCTAACATTATAGAACTTCAAGTTCTTAACACTAGTCAATCAATTTAATAAGTTGTTTATATAAAATACTTGCGGTTGACAGTTGACTAAAAGTGGATGGACACTGATCAAAGTGTCATTTTAATGCTGTTTATTAAGTTTAAAAGGTTATAGTGTGTAATAATATTTCTTATCATTTAGTTGTTTGCTGACTACCTGACTATGTCTTCTCTTGACTGCAGAGGTTATTGATGTTAGCATTTCCTCTTTCATCATAATGTTGAGCGACAAATTGTCAGCCATAATCATAGTACTGCGGTAGAAATTATTGGTCCCAGTTGTTGATGTAGATACCAGATAATAGAATATGTTAGCTGATCATTTTAAATTTATCTGCCATATAATCTTGTGATGCGTGTTCAATCATTGAACGTTTTTGTTCGTCAGATAGGTTGCAGCATTGTTATCAGGCTCTCTTATTACCATAGTTACAGTACACATTTGTCACCATAGTTACAGTATAAATTTGCTGAATGGTATGTCTTGAGCCTGTAGGGTTTGAATTAACCTGATTTTAATTTGGATCGAGTTGTTTTGTAATTCTATTTTGTTTTACTAATTTATATCTGATTAGAATTAGGACAGCTAAAATGTGCAACACAGCTAAGTATATGTATAGCGATGTGTAAAAATACTTCAAAGAAAGAACTCGCTTTTGAAAGTGCCCATAATATTGTCCTAGTCTAATTTCTAAACTTCAAAAAACAACTGACATTACTGATGGCCAGCTAGGATGTGGTTGTAGTTGGTAGGAGCAATAGAGTCACCTGTATGTGCTGACCACACAGTTTAAGAAGTAGCAAGTCTACTCAGTGCTATTTATTTATTGGCACGCATAATTCTTTTATGCTTCTACGTTAAGTTGATAAAAGAAAGTTAGAGCATCGTATCAACTAGTTGAGAATGATCTTATTCAATAATTTAGTGGTGAATATATTGTATATATATTGTATATATATTGTATATATATTGTATATATATTGTATATATATTGTATACATTGCACATATATATATATATATATATATATATATATTCTATGTATATTGTATATATATTGCATTTATATTGTATATGTTGCATATCGTATATATATTTGCTGTTTATTGTATATGTATTGTCTTACATTGTATATCAATTGTTTATACATTTTATATCTATTGTATATATGTTGCATATACTGTATATATATTGTATAAATTGCATAAAAGTTGTACATATGTTGTACATAATGTATATATTTTATGTATATCGCATATATAAGTATATCTATTGTACATTTCTTTTTTGCATATATTGTCGAATGGCATAATACAAAGACTATAAGCTCAATGTTTGCGGATCAAAATTAGCAAGATACTGAATAGCGATCAATAATGTGCAGGACAACAAACCCCTTTCAACATTAATTGTTTGGCCTTGACCTAGCCATGCACATAACTTTGTACAAACCAATGACAACTGCTTTGAATGGCCTGCATATAAACTGTTTTTACCTATTCAGCTATGCCGCTGTCAAGGTAAAATTTCAACACCTATGACACAATTACTCATTTTAACTCTTCAGTTTCTGTTATCGAATGTTCGCATTCAAACAAAGTTTTTGTAGTCCATGTTTGAGCGACACATGACTAGCTAATCAGGCAGGCCTCACTGAGCACCAACTGATCTTTTAACAAACAAGCTTTTAGCAGCTGACATTTCCTCTGATACACCTGAGTGAAGTCTTAACCCTAACCATGCACTGAAACACAAATGCATGCACCAACTTACTTCTCACAAGATTTATATGGTACCATGAATGTGCATTTTGAGTAATTTATTTGGTACCCTGAATGTGCCTTCTGAGTGATTGATATGGTACCATGAATGTGCCTTTCGAGTGATTTATATGGTACCATGAATGTGCCTTCTGAGTGATTTATATGGTACCATGAATGTGCATTTTGAGTGATTTATTTGGTACCCTGAATGTGCCTTTTTGAGTGATTTATATGATAACCTGAATGTGCCTCTTAAGTGATTTATATGGTACCCTGAATGTGCCTTTTGAGTTATTTATATGGTACCCTGAATGTGCCTTTTGAATGATTTATATGGTACCCTGAATGTGCTTTTTGAGTTATTTATATGGTACCCTGAATGTGCCTTTTGAATGATTTATATGGTACCCTGAATGTGCCCTTTGAGTGATTTATTTGGTACCCTGAATGTGCCCTTGAAGTGACCTAGAATGTGTAGCTTAAAAGATGTTTTTCACTTTGATGTTCTTAAAAAAGAGCTACTAATAATCATTATTGGCAGATGTAGCATTGCAGTGGCCCTAAGTGTTTTCGGAATATAACTTTTCTATAGTCACAAGAGTAGTATAATAGTAGTTAGTAGTCAGTTCTACGGTATAGGAGTAGCTAGCAGTTAGTTATATGGTCCAGTAGTAGTCAGTTCTACGGTATAGGAGTAGCTAGCAGTTAGTTATATGGTCCAGTAGTAGTTATTTATATGATATAGTAAAACTTAGTAGTTGGTTATATAATATACTAGCTGTACTACCCGGCGTTGCCCGGGTAATAAAAAAGTCTGGACAAAAAATTGATTTGCATTTAACATATAACAACATTTCCCATTTTAACTTCCAAACTACATATCATGAGAAAAGTGTTTTGTGTAGTTGAAAATAAATTAAGAGACAAATAAAAACAAATGTAAAGGTTTTAAAACTTTGTCCAACAACTGTAACTTTCAAGCTATCAGCCTGGCGCATTGCCGATGAAAAATTTCAGTAAGCTAGGCTACTAATGACGGTAAGCCATGACGTTGCGTCAGCATTGTTGTCTAGCTACAGTTATTCTAATAATAACTATAGCCGGAATTCAGACCGACAAACAGAGGGACATACTTTGAAAAAAATATATAAATTAGTAGTTAGTAGTTAGTTATATAGTATAGTAGTAGTAGTTGCTTATATAATATGGTAGTTATGCGCTCAAAAGTTGAGTCATGCACATATTTGTCAAACTTGGAAATAGTTGATTGTGATGAATTAGCAAAAAAAGGCGTGCAGGTTTTCTGTCACTCAATAATGCTAATTTTGTGTGAGTTGCATAACCATTAGTAGTCTATTTTAAGACAAGGGCATATGGAATGGCTGAAATCAGTTTGGCTTAATATTACGTCGGCGATCTAATTGAACGAACTACTTATATAAATGTGCTCTGTATAGAGTCAACATGGTAAGAGGTTCCATAACTTACATACCATAGGTTACATATGGTAGTTGTTGGAAGTTATCTAACATAAATAGGGTCACCAGTAATGTTCATCGCTAAGCCTCAGATTGGACAATTATACTTTCATCCACTTCAACCTGCTACAAAAAACAAGCAGCACTCACCATACAAAATATTAAAATATCTGTGATGTCCTGGTTTTGGCAAACTTAGTTATGACGGTTGCCTGTAAAAAATAATATGTCAGGAAATTTGGTGATTGGACTTGTGATATCATTGTTCTTCTCTCTACTGCGTTTAATGTTTGAACTGTTTAATCTGGATTCTTTTTGTTACAGGGTCAGCTACCACCAGGTATAACCTTTGTGGTTACCAGACTTGGGGTGGGTTGGCCTACCTCCCTTTTTGTGTAATTGCCTACTGTAACTGCCTAATTTTTTAAATTACCCGTAGCTGCTGGCAGCAGCTTTATTACTCATTCAGTGTGAACGATTATTCAAAGCTTAAAGTAATTGTATGGCTGATCGGATTGGCTGCTTAAAGTCTATTCATAACGGCTGATGTCGCAAATGTGCCGCTGTAGCAAATAACAAGTGTTATACATAAAGTTGGATTTGTCTTCTACTTTTTGTCGGACATGGCTTAGCTTTAGTCAGTCGCGACTACCTTCCACATACCTTTATTGCTGTTCACAGAGCCTCGCATGCCCAATTCCGAAGACATTCTTTATAACAACTAGAACTGAACCATCTTGTACGTCTGACAACCAGTGCACGGGTCACAGAGATTTATGCTGCAATTGGTTTGGAAGCCAGCACTGTTTGCGTGGCATAGCAACTGCACCACGGACTGGTGAGAGTTCATACAGTTTTTTACTCTTCTATGTTATATTTAGATATTTTTGTTGAATAAATTAAGAACATCTCAACAAAGACTAGTAGATTCATTTAAGTTATTCAATGTATAACTTTGGACTGAAATATAGTCTAGCTCACTCGAAGCATTCCTTTCTCCGCTACTTGTGGCAAGTATATGTACATAATTGCTAACAGTGGCACGAAGTAGGAGAATGTTGATTTGCTTGTGGAAAAATGTGAGTCACTCATTATCAAGGTCAAACCACACGGTGTCGTAGCAACTTCAAAGAGACAACGGATGATGTTCTCATAATGAGAAAATCTAGTCAAGAGCCTCTCTAGATTAATGTGATTAGCGAAGGCTGTTTCTGGCACAGACTAATTCGTTGTTGTCAGGTATTATGTTTGAGTTGGTAGTGAAGTGAATGTTCAACTATCACTCCAACCTGAGCTACATTTGCTTTACTAATCATGCTATGAGCTATCTATACTAAAGTTGCTGCAAATGCCTTCTGGATTTTAAGGAATAGCCAAAGTGTTGAACTTTGTACCAAGATGCTTATCCGAATTCATCAAACACAGACTTGCATAGTTAGAAATTGGACTTGCTATAATCATTAAACAATTATATGACAAGACTCTCGACAAATAAATCTGGTTTCTTGCTCGACAAATAAATCTGGTTTCTTGCTCGACAAATAAATCTGGTTTCTTGCTCGACAAATAAATCTGGTTTCTTGCTCGACAAATAAATCTGGTTTCTTGCTCGACAAATAAATCTGGTTTCTTGCTCGACAAATAAATGCTTACATACATGTACTGTACTTGATACTGAGCTAAATTGGCTTTATTTTGCCATAACAAGCACTCAGAAAGTTATTAAGGTTGGTAAAGGGTGGAGGGTTCTAACATGTAAATGCGCAAATGTTACCTGAGCAAACCATTCAACTTATCAACCAACTCTGACGGTTCTGCTCTAAACGCTTACCGTGTACCGATCATCTGTTCCCAAATGAGACCCAGAATCTCTCACAATTTTTGAGCATGCGCAGATTGCAGCTTCCTGTTTCTCAAGTTATTTTGCTCATTTTAAACCATCACCGGTTGATACTTTTAAATATCCAGAGTTTTTATGAGATATTTTATATACGCTAGTACCAAAACTAATACAGGTATTAGTATCGATTTTAGTACCAGTATTAGTACTGGTATTAGTACCGGTACTAATACCAGGAGTCAGGTGTGTCAGTAGAGTACAGAGAATCAGTATATGCACAATAGATGGTAAGCGAATAGAGTAGGTGTTAAGGTGCGTGCACACTAGAGCGAATGTAATACGAAAGTGAAGCGATGCACACTAGAGCAAATGTAATACGAAAGTGAAACGATGCACACTAGAGCGAATGTAATACGAAAGTGAAGCGATGCACACTAGAGCAAATGTAATACGAAAGTGAAACGATGCACACTAGAGCGAATGTAATACGAAAGTGAAGCGATGCACACTAGAGCGATTGTAATACGAAAGTGAAGCAATGCACACTAGAGCGAATGTAATACGAAAGTGAAGCGATGCACACTAGAGCGAATGTAATACGAAAGTGAAGCGATGCACACTAGAGCGAATGTAATACGAAAGTGAAACGATGCACACTAGAGCGAATGTAATACGAAAGTGAAGCGATGCACACTAGAGCGAATGTAATACGAAAGTGAAACGATGCACACTAGAGCGAGTGTAATACGAAAGTGAAGCGATGCACACTAGAGCGAGTGTAATACAAAAGTGAAGCGATGCACACTAGAGCGAATGTAATACGAAAGTGAAGCGATGCACACTAGAGCGAATGTAATACGAAAGTGAAACGATGCACACTAGAGCGAATGTAATACGAAAGTGAAGCGATGCACACTAGAGCGAATGTAATACGAAAGTGAAGCGATGCACACTAGAGCGAATGTAATACGAAAGTGAAGCGATGCACACTAGAGCGAATGTAATACGAAAGTGAAGCGATGCACACTAGAGCGAATGTAATACGAAAGTGAAGCGATGCACACTAGAGCGTATGTAATACGAAAGTGAAACGATGCACACTAGAGCGAGTGTAATACGAAAGTGAAGCGATGCACACTAGAGCGAGTGTAATACGAAAGTGAAGCGATGCACACTAGAGCGAATGTAATACGAAAGTGAAGCGATGCGTCAAGGCGGAAGCAGCAGCGGCAAAATTGTGGCGTTTTCAGAGCGTTCAAATATGTTTGATCTTGTGTGAGACCTCTTGCACGCTATTGGCTGTTCCAAGGTAATAGACCGCAAAAACTGCAAGAGTGGTCGTACCAGTACCAAACACTAGTGTATTAATAATTATAAATTGATTAATTAATTCATAATAGTAGCGTGATCAGGTATGGAAGAGCAACTCATTAGGCTAGTAAGAGAGAAGCCATGCCTCTATAATCAAAGACACCAAAATTATAAAAGAGAAGATATCAACATTAATAACTGGCGAGAAATAGTGAAAGAGTTAAAGCTAGCTGGTTAGTAAATAAATCATAATAATAATTATTATATTTTAATTCTAATTTGAACTAATGCTGGATGGATGCAAATGATGTCGCACCAAGTGTGCTTTGAGGTGACATTCGTTTGACGCCTTAGCTGCTACAGCTTCGCTTAACTCGCTTTTAGTGTACTCACACCTTTAGAGTACTGGGCCGTTATAGTAAATATCGTGGCCTCGAACCCTGTTTAGCGGTATCTTTTTCTCATCCTCCAACACTGGTTTCAGACAGACAAACATGGCTCTCATTACAGCAAAGATTTCCAAAGCTTTTTATGACCTATTTAATAATATTTTTATTTTGCCGAATTAAAGGCACACCTTTAAAAAACCAGCTGAAAGGCCTAACTACCACCTTTAAACCAACATATTACAAAAAGGTCTCCCTGCAGATAGTATGGATCTTTAGGGCTATCTCATGGATAATCTTTAATTACACTGTTGATTACTCTATGAACTACTTCATTAGTTGCTTTATTGATCGCTCTATTGATAACTCTATTGATCCATCTATTGATCACTCTATTAATTCCTCTATTAATTACTCCATAGGCTACTTTATTGCAGGATTCAATTGATAAGGCTGTAAAATCAGCATGCCAACAAAGGGACTATTAATACCATAGATATAGTAAATATATATATATAGTATATAGTAAATAGAGTGTATTATATCTATGATTAATACTTTCTTCCCTCACCTTCCTTGTCTGATAAAAACTTAGTACCGACTTCTTTGGTAAATGCAGACTCCATCTCTTTGAATATCATCAAACATTGACTGCCAATAGAAAAGCTTACGTTGTGCTCAAACAAAACATCTAATGTATTTTCAGTGGTAATATTTTCGTCCGCCTATTTTTGCTAAGAGGGGGATTTGGGTCATGCAAGATCTTCTATGAGTCACCAGCAATTCAAGATTGGCAGTAAATTATTGGTTTTTCACTGGCGAGTCGCACACTGGTACTGCTCATGCACATGAAAGGCAAGCGCTCAACAAGCTCACATCAATCTCGGCTAATCCAATCTTATAAAATAACACCCTTGTAGGTGACTGAAAACAACAAGTGCAGTGATCATCTTGACTATAGCATGAGTTGTAGAGTAGTCTGCCTGTCTGTTGCCTAGTGCCATAGTTTTAGGTTGAGAAAAATATTGTAGCATATGGGATTTGAACTCATGACATCTCGACACTATTACACCTCGGTTAATTCTTCACCAACCAGTATTTTTGTTTAATTGTAAAATGATTTTTTTCTGCGAGCTATATTGGCACACCTGACCGTCTTTCACAGAACAAGAAATTGCCAGGATACAATTACAATAATAAGAGCGTCGTCTGTCTATCTGTCCTAGTATTGCAGAAAAATGTAGAAATACGGACTCTCTGTGCTTTGTCGATACACCTGACAATCTCTCACAGAACAACATGCTGCTAAGATACTAATAATAGTACTAGTAATAATAGCAACAAACTCACTAGTAATAATAATGAGAAATAAGTGTACATCAGTGAGTGCAAAGTGATGCAAAGTCCACCAACAACCAATTAAAAGTACAATGGAAAATAGCTTATCAAAAGCTGGCATGTAATATATAATATAATTCCTTATAATAATATTCAATATAATAATTCATATAATTGTTATTTCTATATGACTAGCCAACTGTACTTCTTTATTGTATAATTTATTTATTGCCTGCATCGCTATTAAAATGTTGGTAATTATTTAAAAATACATAGCAGTTGTTATAAGGTGTTGTTTGATATTGTGGTTTATGGCATCATTGACAGCTGACACTGACAGCTGACATTGGCATCTGACAGCTTGAGAAATCAGGTTCTTGTTGAGTTTCTTGCTAGAGTTCTTCAGTTTCTCAGCTGGTGTGATAAACAAAAGACAAGCCACAGAAGAAGGGAAGATTTTACATCACCACTCTTCATCAAAATGCAATTGCCATGTTCCCATTTTTGTGCTATTTTATGAGGGTTGTCTGCCCTTCAGACAAGAAAACTAAATATTTCACCTTTTATCATTTATGGTTCTAATTGGGGCTATAAGTTTCAACTTACACACTGCAACTGAATCAATTTTAGGGGAATGCCCAGTTGAGGTAAATACTCCTTGTCGGGCTGACTTTGTTGGATGTAGATATGATGACGAGTGCCAGGGTGAGAGAAAGTGCTGTAACAACACAAGGTGCTTCTACTCAGAGTGCACTGAACCGGCAGTGAGTATTAGATATATTTGCCTAAGAATCGTGTCAAAATCTCATATAGAACTTTGCATCTGTCTAACAAACTAAACTAGGCAGGTTTGGATGCATGTCAAGGTTTCCAAGGTAAAAGAAAACAGTCTATAAATATTTAATGTATTTAATAAATATATGAAATAATTAATAACTTTGTTTCTGGTTATGCAACAAACTGTTGCCGTGGCTACTAATAAAGTTGTTGCCATGCCTACCGTGGAAGCTACACACAATCATCGCTATCATAAAAGTTGTGTCCGTCGGTCTAAAGCCAGCGCTTCAAGGTTGGATGAGAAAAAGATTGCATCACACGGGATATAAACTTTAACATTTGGCTTAGCGGTCAGGCATGCTACCATCTTCAACACTTCACCTCCTTCCTGCTCTGTGGAATAGTTATTCAGTATATAATATATAGCTGTCATAAAAGATTATTTGTTACGGCGCACTGGACCGTGAGGGTAGTCATAGCGCTATGAGGTCTCACAGAACTGCATCCATTTTTATACACTCGGATTGCCTAAACAGCGAATATAACAATAAGAGATTGAAGATATCTATAATTCATGCAATGTTTATCATCATAAGGGCCTTGTCCCTTTGTACCAAGTTGCAGTTGGTCGGTTAAAAATATTGTTACGTTTGGGATTCGAACTCCTATAGGTTAAAGCTAAACCATATTTCAGTGCGTAACAGTTTGTGTCCTAAGGAGTAAGGACCACCCTCTTCGCTGATGATTCGGCAATTTGGTTGCTAAACAAGCCAACTCTAGACTTGCTACATTATGAGAAGCGGTTAAGCTGTTTGGCCCACCTTCATATTTTGCTCTCAATCATATTTTTACATTTTACTCTGTTGCAATAAATCACTTGAAATAAATCACTTTACGTACATTATGCATTATACATACATTATACATTATGTACATTATATGCACATTATATGTACATTATACGCACATTATATGTACATTATACGTACATTATATGTACATTATATGTACATTATGCGTACATTATATGTACATTATATGTACATTATATGTACATTATGTGTATATTATATGTACATTATACGTACATTATATGTGCATTATACGTACATTATATGCACATTATACGTATATTATATGCACGCTATATGTACATTATACATACGTTTTATCTACATTATATGTACATTATATGTACATTATACGTACATTATATGTACATTATATGTACATTATATGTACATTATACGTATATTATATGCACATTATATGTACATTATACATACGTTTTATGTACATTATATGTACATTATACGTACATTATATGTACATTATACGTATATTATATGCACATTATATGTACATTATACGTACATTTTATGCACAATATATGTACATTATACGTACATTATATGTACATATAATGTACATATAATGTACATTATATGTACATTATATGTACGTATAATGTACATTATACGTACATTATATGTACGTAAAGTGCTTTAGGTAAATAGAGTTTCTACTGCAATCCTAAACTAATAAAACCATCGTGGTTACATATTTTGTTTAAGAATCTACTTTGAGTGATTTATTGCAACAGAGCAAAATGTGGAAATATGATTCAACGTTAAATGTCATAGTAGGTCAAACAGCTAAACTGCTTCAAGACTCTGCATATGAAGTTATCAACTTACGAAGCGTCATTTCATAGAAATATTGCTGCTATTAACGAAATATGCTTCTAAATACAAAAGGAGCTGCTTAAATGGGCGGATGGCAGCGCAGTTTGAAAGTGTTGGCCCTGAGTTGTTTTGCTATTGGCTGACGCCCAGCAACTTCTACCTATCTCATTGGCCCGTTTGTCTGTCGGAGGTACTCGCAATGAGTCTTACTCAGTTTTAGCTGCTAGCAATACTCAGTGAACACTCAGTATATCCTAGCTGCTAGCAATACTCAGTAAACACTCAGTATATCCTAGTTGCTAGCAATACTCAGTAAACACTCAGTATATCCTAGTTGCTAGCAATACTCAGTAAACACTCAGTATATCCTAGTTGCTAGCAATACTCAGTAAACACTCAGTATATCCTAGTTGCTAGCAATACTCAGTAAACACTCAGTATATCCTAGTTGCTAGCAATACTCAGTAAACACTCAGTATATCCTAGTTGCTAGCAATACTCAGTAAACACTCAGTATATCCTAGTTGCTAGCAATACTCAGTAAACACTCAGTATATCCTAGTTGCTAGCAATACTCAGTAAACACTCAGTATATCCTAGTTGCTAGCAATACTCAGTAAACACTCAGTATATCCTAGTTGCTAGCAATACTCAGTAAACACTCAGTATATCCTAGTTGCTAGCAATACTCAGTAAACACTCAGTATATCCTAGTTGCTAGCAATACTCAGTAAACACTCAGTATATCCTAGTTGCTAGCAATACTCAGTAAACACTCAGTATATCCTAGTTGCTAGCAATACTCAGTAAACACTCAGTATATCCTAGTTGCCAGCAATACTCAGTAAACACTCAGTATATCCTAGTTGCTAGCAATACTCAGTGAACAGACAACTCCTAGTTGAACACTTGGCTAGTTGCCAATGGTAAACACTCTTTGTTGTTTTATTTGTTGTTTTTCTGTTCATTCTTATTTTATGCATATTTATTTATTCATTATGTAATAATATAATTCTAAAATGTAATTATTACATCTTTTAATCATTATTTATAAGTCATGCAAGTATTACCTACGCCCAAATTATGTGGTAGTTTGGAACGGATCAGGGCATTTACAGTGTAAAAAGCGTTTAACTTGGGAATTTTTCTGCTTACAAAATGACTTCTCAAACGAATTAATTAATAGCTAGAGTTTCTACTGTAAATAATAATATTAAAATTGTCTGCCTGTGCCTATCATCACGGTCTCTAAGTAGCCTTTAGCAGTCTTTTACTAAAGATACTCAGTTGAGAATGTAAGTCTCTACTTAACGCAGCAACTCAGGAACAGCTAAGTCTGTCTGTATGAGACTAGCTTGTAAAGGAATAACTTACTGGTAGTTTAGTTTCCTGCCCTTTAGTTGTCTGTTTCAACATTAAGCAGATAACTCCAGTCAGTCTGTAGATAACACTGCATTACATCAATGCCTGAGTGGAACATAGAAGAGTTTAAACAATCGCGTAAACATCGTTTTATATAAAGCCTTTTTTTTGGTGGCGGCGAATGTTCAAAAAATTTACATACACTTGCATTGCGCTGAATTATTTTTACACTTTTTGAAGCTTAGAACCAGCGCTAAAAATTATTGACTGGAGAAACTTTGTATTAGAACCAGTGCTAAAAAAATATTGACTGGAGGAACTTTGTATCAGTCTAAATTAACAAAGTAGTGTAAATTTTATTAATCCCACGACCAAACACGAGCGAAGCGATTGTTTGGGAGCTTTATGATAAACGCATATGCGCACACAACTCTCGAAAAATTATCCATTAACGGCCGTTACCAAACCTTGTACCGAAATCCTATCAAAAAATTTAACCATTTTTGTGTGCAGAGTTGTTAAAGTATAATAATGATACAAAACACATATAAACATATTTAATAATGTTAGTCTTTGAAAAGTCTTTGAAAAGTTGATGCAATATCCTAACACTAACCCATTTGATCGGATTATACATAAATAGACAGATTAATTTGGCCTAAAATCGCAATAAAAACTTGACAAGCTTTTTTTAATCAAAATTAAGACCGGCAAACGAAATGCCGATAAGGCCCTGCGACAAATAATAGAACCATTAAGTCATGCACATTTCACGAGAAAAACGTGCACATTTTACCAGTTTATGACATTGTCCAGTCGTCGAAAGTTTCTGTAATTAACGTACGTAAAAGTAATGAAAAGTAATCGTTTCTCTTTTGCCGATTCTACCGGAATCCGACATTTTGGACACATATAATGAGTACTTTGGTATTCCAACTGATGTCCATAGCAGTGAAAGTAAAGGAAAGGATGATGATATTTTTCTAACAATTCTACCGGACTCTGACGTTTTGGACACTTATAATGAGTACTTTAGTATTCCAAATGATGTCCAAAGCAGAGAAAGTAAAGGAAATGACGATGATATTTTTCTGATGATTCTTATAAGATTATTACAATATTTAATTGTAAGCATAATTATTTGACTATACAAGATTATTATAAGATTTAGTTATAAGAAGAATTATTCGAATTTACAAGATCGAAGTATATAGTGACTGATGGTGTGCAATATGTTACTATTATTATTTTTTTAAAGATTTTGTTGATGGTACTGCCGCTCTGCCCAATATCGCGGCACTGCCAAGCCGTTTTTAATATCTGCAAAATTAAGTAATAGGCCTACATTTTCTTATAGATATACATCTATTTCTATGACAGCAAGCTAAAATCTGTTTAGATTTTTAAATTCAGTATAATTTTTAGATATAAATACAGAAATCTAGATAAATATCACAACTTTTTGATATTGGTTGCTATGACCAATGATATACAACCCCCCAGCCTGTGTGTATTACACAGCAGCTTGCCATTTTACTTCTAAAATTGCATTTCTCTATTGCAGGGAGAGATATAAACATAAAATCTTTTCCTTTCATTATTGCTGTTTGTTGTGCATAATAACACCCAATACATTACAGCTACCATTGCAGCTACCATTGCAGTTCTCCTATTGCACTGCAGTGCCATTTGACTGCTAATATTGCATTTCTCAACCGGCAGTACCCTTTCCTTTTCCATTATCACTTTGGTCATGGGCTGTATGACAGGGGAATTTTTAGCAATTAAAATATTAGTTATTATTTGAAAAACGTATTTTACTAATTACATGTATTGAATATACAATTTTGAAGTTATCTTTTCAAACATCTAAGAACCGAAAACTTCCAATATATAAGAGTCGCCAACAAAGTAAAGAATGGAGAAGTGGAATTGTTGTGGTTAAGTAACCCTAGCTACTTTTTGAAGTGGGTTTTTGGAAAGTGAAAGTGTCTCAGTAATATGATATAAATTAGAGGCATGGAATTTCTGCTGCCTTGGCTAACTAGCTATGACGTCTTTGTCTAAACCCTTATAATCGTAAACTCAGGTCAATGTTATAGCAAGTTGATTATCCAGCAATTTCATAAATCAAGTATTTAGGAGTAGAAAATTCTTAGTTTTCTTTCCCTGCCTTCTATAAACAAACAGATTACAGGATCAGCATATCTATGTCTTTGTCATTACTGCTTGTTACATCACTAGCATATCTATGTCTGTGCTGTTTGTTACAATATCAACATATATATGTCTATGCTGATTGTTATAGTACCAGCATATCTATGTCTATGCTGCTTGTTACAATATCAACATATATATGTCTATGTAGCCTGTCTTGACAAACTGTTGTTTTTGCGAAGTTGTCCCCCCGTCGAGTGGGTGAGCAACACAACAGCTTTTCACAAGACGTACTGCACCTGATGCATCAGCTGCACTGAAAGGGAGTTGTTCTCTTCCGTCTATGCGGCTTGGCTGCGATGTTCTGGCGGTCGCTCCATTGGTAATCATAATGGATTTCGCGCAAAAATTTGTGTAGAAAAAATAAGATTACAACGTTTAACCAAAGACCAGTCTCTGTTGTAAACTTTAGTAGAACTTACAAATAAAATAAATTGAAAATAAAACACATAAGAACAAATAAAATTAACTGATACAAAAACAGAAATAAAATTGACTGAGCGTACAAATAACGACATGTTTAGTCGCTGTTGTTACCTAAGTTCTCAAGTTCTACTAAAGTTTACCGCAGAGTCTGGTCGCTGGTTAAACGTTGTAATCTTATTTTTTTCTACATAAATTTTTTGCGGGAAATTCGTTATGATTACCAATGGAGCGACCGGCATAACATCGCAACCAAGCCACAGAGACGGAAGAGAACAACTCCTTATAAATGCAGCTGATGCATCGAGTGCAGTACGTCTTGTGACAAGCTGTTGTGTTGCTCGCCTGCTCGACGGGGGGACAACTCCGCAAAAACAACAGTTTGTCAAGACAGGCTAATGTTTATGCTGCTTGTTACAGTACCAGCATATCTATGTTTATGCTGCTTGTTACAGTATCAGCATATCTATGTCTTTACTGCTCTTGCTAATCAACTAATGAACCGAAGTTTCTTATAGGCCTACATGTAAATTTGCAAAGCTTTTCTGCTTTTCCTTGGAACTTTGAAAGTAACATCAAGGAAATAAGCAATAGCTCTTTTTATTCAATATGCTTTACTTAAAGGTTGACTTGCAATAAAATTCACATTACAGCTATTTGGTAGCAAAAGATTCACCATGTCTTACTCTGCTGTGTTGTAGGTGCCAAATATGTGGAAATGTGATTACAAGCTCTTAAAAGCTCAAAAACGAAAAGCCGCCGTAGATTGGAATCTCTTGATTTCGATGACGTATCCGCGGAGTTTGGTTATTGTCTTGTCACGTGATGTTCTCGTGTGAATTGAAAGGCCAATAAAAAGCTCAATATAAAACTTATCGTAGCGATAGTTTATGAGAAACACTTCGGGTTTTACCTAAGACCCCGTATCAAATATAGATGCTCGATACTTTACAGTTTCAGCTTGGCCATTCCGTACAACAATTCAACGTACGTGTACATGTCCGAGTTGCGATCATAAAAAATTTCCAAGTCTGAAGAGTTAAGACCCTGGCGTTTCGAGCCTGACGCTCTATCTGAAGAAGATCCTCAACAGAATCAAACCTCCCAGCAAGTAAGCACCGCCACTAGCCAGCTCTTATGTGCCAAGCTAGCTAGTAGTAATAGTTTTACCTAGAGAGTGATAGAACGAATATTATTTTATATATATATGATTTTAATGATGATAATTATTCCTTCATATTGCGAAAAAATAATTACAGATTTTTCTCGAATGATAACATTAACAATTTTAATATTTAAATCTATTGCTGTACTGATATACTGTTGGATAACATCGACCTGATGTATTAGCTATGGTTGCATAGACATATCTGTTCATTTCTTTAGGAGCTAATACCACCGGCTACAGAGTGAAGTGTCTGCAAGCTCTGTCAAGACATGCCATCTCTTCCTGAATGTTTGTGCTGCCATGATGCTGAGTTTGTGCATCGCCTCCATGACCGCGGGGAGCATGAATGCCTGTGTATGCATTCTGGTGTGGACGGACTTGTGGTGCCTGCACCCCTTGAGTTGGGGTGCAATAATTACCTGCAATATCATAGTGAGTTGGATTTTCATTTAATGCCAACAACACCAAAGCTATGCTAATGTGTCAAGCATTATCTACATGTACAATTCTTGTGTTACACATTTAATGCATCAGTTGAACACACATATTCTGAATTCGTGGAACACAAGGAGAACTGTTTTATTTGGCTTGTACACTTACTAAAGTAGAGAGTGTATTAGTTTTATGATTTTATTATATAAAGATCGAGATTATTTTGATGATCAGCAATTATTGTTTTTCAATAATTGTTTTGGTAGATAATCTATTCCCATTTGGAGAGCCATCGCCAAATGCTCGGAAAAGGTTGTGTGCATACCGCAATCTTGTGTTTTGGCAAATGCCGAAAATCTTGTTTGCAAGTCTGCAAACTCTTCTTCATCATCCGTTGGTGGGAAAAGAGCCCGAATCTTAGACACCAAGCAGGCGTGTAGAGGCCGTCGCTCGCCACGACGAATTTGCCGCATAAGCCAAAACACAAGCTTGCGGTGTGCACACAACCTTTGTAACAACATCCGTTGTAATGGACCTCACTCTCAGGCCGTGGGAAATTAGATCGGACTGGCATCGCTTGAAGCCTTACAGCTCCGTGGCGTTAGAGCTGGTGGTCTCCGTTGACTGCAAAGTAAAGAAAGTTACGACCAACAATCACTTTCACATTATTTGAATGAATTATTTAGCTAGATCAGCAACTTCATGTTTATGTATTGATAACTACTAAAAAATTTGGGTTTTTGTCAGGCTGTGAAGTAAAAACTGACAAAGTTTTACCTTGACAAGAAGACTGCTGACTATTAAACTGCAGCTCTGATCCATCATAGTGTAGGCCTCGTATAGTGCGCAATGCCCAGGACTATCGCATCCACTGTCACCTGCCAAATCAAGCTCCCAATCGATTGCCGCCATCAATCCCTCGTTATGCAGGGTGTACTGCTCAGCAATACACTGTAAAATATTGTAAAACTTCATTATACAAGATTAATTTGTATCATTGTCATTAGTCTAAGAATGTAGAATCCTCTTCTCCCTTTTTGTGCTATATTATAATGAAGAATCAGAATTTTAAATTATAATATGTTTTGCTTGAAGGATGGCATATTTTCATTTCAAGAGAAAAATGGTTTCTAAATGTCGTTATTTAATTAGTGTGCCAAGCTTTTACTCACATTTTCCAAGTTTATGGGTAAATAATAACACTCACACCATGTAAGTATTCTCTTTGTTGGTAGAGGCAAATGCTGTGGCTTGGTATCGCGATGTTCAGGAGCGACAGAAAACGGAGGTTCTGCGTAAGGCATCCGCCTGAAAAGAGTGATGCAGCTGCCAGCAGGGGGTTGATGACGTGAGCTCTGTTCACCTTGGCAGTTGTTTCCCAAGTGTACGATTGGTGACAGGAGGCACATGTAACCTTGAACTCTACCCATCCGCCTTCTTGCACCATCGTGAATGAGCAGGGGAGGGCGCAGGCGAGACAGTGAAATAGTCGCTGGAGTGCTGTCACACTTACTATTATTTTCTCCTCTTTGAAGCAGGATACGGGTCTGAAATCACAACACAATAGTTGACTTGCAATAAGATTTGTACAACATCATTTCCTGTTATTATATCATACTTGCTTGATCAGAAAAAGAATAAATATATAGCCATGCAATCATGACACAGATTTTACAAAACCTTATCAGAATCCATAATATTGTAAACATAAAATGTGAGTAATAACTCTATGGATATTTTTTATATTTTGTCAAGTTTGGTTAAATTCAGCTCTAACTTACATGTAATTGGAGAGCGTTTGACGCTGGCCAACATAGCGCTCAAACTCTTCCCAGTCTTCAGTGGTTGGCACAAACTCTTCATCTAATACTAATAATCTAATAATATTAATATGCTATTAACGATGATACCAGAATAGATTAATATATTACGTTTTACAGATAGATATGCAGTATGAATTAGTTTTGTTATTACAATAAGAATAATACATGTAATTAAAAAGATAAAATACTAATAATATCATATTACAATTAAATGACATTAATATTGTTATATTAAATATAGATTTATACAGTAGTATTAGGAAAATACTAGAAAATAACCCGAGTTACTACTACTAATACGAGTAGTTCATAAAATAAATTACTCACTTGCTTTGGTGACATGTGGAGTATGCAAACAGGTTAGAAAACATGTCGTCTTTGAAATGGTGAAAACAAAGGTAAGAGTAAGCGGGCGAATAAATAAAGTTTGTCACATCCAGCTTCACCCAGTTGCTTCACGTCCGATGAAGGTCTGGTCTTTTCTCTGCTCTTGGCCAAGAAAAAAGGTGCTTCTCAGCTTGGCAGCCGCACAAACACGATGTGGTACGTTAGAGATTATGACGCATTGAAATTAACAAGTTTAATATGAGAAAGCGTGTCTGTTATTTGCGATAGATCAAACTTGAACTGAAACTAACATTATCTGATCATGTGACTTACAATTCCCGCCATATGGCGCAAACAATTTCTACAGCATTTTTTGTCCATCATAGTGGACCAAAAGGCTCATCATTTTTATCAGAGGATGATATGCAATCGTTCAAGCTAAGTTTAAAAAATTGAACATACTTTGATGCTAAGTTTTGAGATATCAGTGATCAAAGTTGCAGCATTACGATGCCGATAAAATAGACGCTTAAGAACAATAGACATGGTTTTTATTGCAAGCGTGAAGTATATTTGTGAAAATATTTCGACGAATAAGGATGCATGAAAGTGTAAACATAAACCATCTTGCACACATACGTCACATTTTAGCCGTTTTGGAAAACGAATCCAAACTATCGCGGTCTCGTATGGCTGCGATTTTCTGTTCGCTTTTGAGCCTCTAAGAGCTTTTAATCACATTCCCACATATTTGGCACCTACAACACAACATAGTAAGACATGGCGAATCTTTAGATACCAAATAACTGTAATGTGAATTTTATTGCAAGTCAACCTTTAAAGTACGTAAATGTTTTGATTAATTATGCATGATATACTATGGACTCTGGTTTGCATTACAAATTTGGCTCATGCTTCTCTAGATGAGCCATTTGGAACTTTAAATCAAATTGATTGTTTTTACATGAAAACGTTTATACTAATACAAAGTTATATTTAAATAAAACAATACTACACATTTGGAGAGAATTTTCAATATTTCTGTAAATTTCTGTATTTCATGAATATTTCTGTTTCAGGCTTCAATCTGCACTCGAATCGGTTGTCCTCCTCCACCATCTGAAGGATGTGTAAACATTGGAACAACCTTCCCGAATGGTCCTAACTGCCCTTCTTGTAGAGTATGCAATGATCCACCAACTACCACCCCACCACTAGTGATTTGTACTCGAATCGGTTGCCCTCCTCCACCATCTGAAGGATGTGTTAACATTGGAACAACCTTCCCTAATGGCCCTGATTGTCCTGGATGTAGAGTATGCAATGATCCACCAACTACCAGCCCACCACTAGTCATCTGTACTCGAATCGGTTGCCCTCCTCCACCATCTGAAGGATGTGTTAACGTTGGAACAACCTTCCCGAATGGCCCTGACTGTCCTGGATGTACCGTTTGTAATGATGTGACTCCTCCAGTCATCTGTACTCTAATTGCTTGTCCCCCTCCACCTCCTGCAGGTTGTGTAAACATTGGAACAACTTTCCCTAATGGCCCAAACTGTCCAAGGTGTCGAGTTTGTAATGATCCACCAACTACCAGCCCACCACTAGTCATCTGTACTCGAATCGGTTGTCCCCCTCCACCATCTGAAGGATGTGTTAACATTGGAACAACCTTCCCTAACGGCCCTGACTGTCCTGGATGTACCGTTTGTAATGATGTGACTCCTCCAGTCATCTGTACTCTAATTGCTTGTCCCCCTCCACCTCCTGCAGGTTGTGTAAACATTGGAACAACCTTCCCTAATGGCCCAAACTGTCCAAGGTGTCGAGTTTGTAATGATCCACTAACTACCACCCCACCACTAGTCATCTGTACTCGAATCGGTTGCCCTCCTCCACCATCTGAAGGATGTGTTAACGTTGGAACAACCTTCCCGAATGGCCCTGACTGTCCTGGATGTACCATTTGTAAT
The DNA here is from genome assembly GCF_963576615.1 of Watersipora subatra. Lineage (NCBI taxonomy): Eukaryota > Metazoa > Bryozoa > Gymnolaemata > Cheilostomatida > Watersiporidae > Watersipora > Watersipora subatra. Next base: position 32,682,595 of record NC_088717.1, read on the forward strand.
GATGTGACTCCTCAAGTTATCTGTACACAAATCGCTTGCCCTCCTCGGCCACCTCCAGGATGTATCAATATTGGTACAACCTTCCCTAATGGTCCTAACTGTCCAGCATGCAGAGTTTGTAATGACCCAACAACAACCCAACCTCCTTCGCAACAGGTGATTGTTTCAGCTTTGATTAATAATGTTCAACTCTATTTTGCCAAGTCTTTTAGTAGTTTCAACCTAGCGCGAGTCACTGTTAAGATAAGAGTATGGGATAAAAATCTGACGATATATGTAAAGTTATTTTGGTAAGATGCAAGCATGTAGACTACTCAAACTCAAAGCTGTCTAATGTACACAAGTAAAGCACTCAGAATACATAGAGTTACTAACCAAACTTTCTTATTTATATACTAAGGGGCACTATGCTAACCAAGATGTTATACACTCCCTCTATGGCCTAATTGTATAGAAATCCTGACCTGCTAACAACAAGCTTGGGTTCAATTCTCAACAAGGTCAATCATGGTGACAAGATTGATATCCAACCTTAAACTGCTTTCTGCGACTGAGCATGTCTCCAGTTGTGGAGGTTTCCTAGTCACTGAACTTAGACATGTACAGACAAGATTGTAGAGCCATTATCTGGGCAACAATGCTCTTGAAAGCATACATAGAATTTGCTTGCAGTAAGCTAAGGAAGCATCACACTTGACCTTCAAGGGATTGCTCGCATACCTCTCTAGTTCTATAAATATGTTCTAATACTACTGGCTTATTGATGATAGAAGCTTCCAGAATCAATTTTTAGAGATGCCCAAGAAGAGGATGTGACAAGCCTCCACCACCTCAAGGTTGTGTAAATATTAGAAACTCGTACCCTAATGGGCCGAACTGTGAGCCACCCTGTCCATACTGTGTAGATTCTCCGCCAACATTGGTAAGCTCCTGAAAGCAAACTTGGACTGTAATGACACTGCTCATGATTTTCCGTTATCCAACTTTTACTGTCATCGAATGATGTTAGTCTGAAAACTTTTGATCAGCATAGTTTGAAGCCCAAAGTCTAAGTCAGCTGTAGGAACAACTGAAAAAAGTTATTTATTTGTTTGTTTTGCAGGCTTCAGTATTGGGTGTTCTTGTCATCAACTCTTGCATGTCAACAAGTAAGTATGTGGCTAGATATTGCTTGACGGTTACTGGGGTTGATAACAAGTCTTCTGAGAAAGCACTTCTAACGCTAGACATGATTATATTTGTTCTACTCTTGACGTACATTTGCACACATACATGTTGCAACACAACCTGCACCATTTTCCCAATGGTTTTAAATGTTGAATGTAGCAGTTCATATATTTTTGGTGCTTTGAACTTGGTTACAAAGCTTCTGTTAAATTGTGCTCTTGGCTTTAGACTACTAAATGTGGCCTTGTTTGACTGTATTTAGATGAATATGGCCTTGACTAATTTTAGGCAACTGAATATGGCCTTGGCTCACTATAGGAAACTGAATATGGTCTTGACTCACTATAGACAACTGAATATGGTCTTGACTCACTATAGACAACTGAATATGGTCTTGACACACTATAGGCAACTGAATGGGAAAACTGTGTTTTCCATTCAGTTGTCTTCAATGAAAGACCACTTTAGGTTGCCTTGCATTCAATGAAACCTCACTGAAATAGAAATGAAGCTCTCAAACAAATTAAGAGAGGTATGAGATATAGATTAGCTATACTAGATATAGATTAGCTATACTAGATATAGATTAGCTATACTAGATATAGATTAGCTATACTAGATATAGATTAGCTATACTAGATATAGATTAGCTATACTAGATATAGATTAACTAGACTATCATATTTTTAGATTCTTACTTCAGCACTGAGCTCGGTAACTGTCAAAAGTTTTCTAACTCTGCATCCCCTCCTGCTACCAATGCTGTTGCTTTAAGCCAGCCACAGCTGTGCAGCTCTGGAACACTCTTCGACCTACGGATATGCGGGTGCAACCATGCTAGGAATGTAGATACAACTACCTGTAGGTCATGAGCTCTCCGGACTAACTTACTCCTATTTTATATTAAAAACCATGCAAATGTAAATTACTAAATCATTTGTATCATGTGTTGCATACTGATTTCAAACTGAAATATTTAATCAGCAATAAAATGTATGTTTTCTGTCTGATTTATCAACTCACTCTCTCTTGTTCAGAAGTTTATCCCTGAATAAATAGATTAAGGTAGCCTCAGTTCCTATATATATTATATATATATATATATATATATTATATATATATATATATATATATATAAACATATATATATATAAACATATATATATATATAGATATATATATATATATATATATATATAAACATATATATATACATAAACATATATATATATATAAACATATATATAAACATATATATATATTTATATATATATATTTATATATATATATTTATATATACATATATATACAACAGTTTACAGTGTTGTGCAAAATTATTGCAACCCCTTTGTAAATTGTTGGCCGAAAGCATCTATATATCATTTTGAAGCTAAATGTATGATCTTTCAATTTAATTTGGTGAAAGTATTTGTTTCTTTGTTTACGAAAAGTTAAAGAGATTACTTTACTTCTAATCTCTAAACTCACTGTAAACTTGTCACTCACCTAATCACACCAACAGGGTCTTTGAAGTACTCTAATCTGCTCAATGTTGTACAGAATGTTGGAGACATGTAAGAAATTTATCAACAATGCAAAACTATCTCAAATTCATCACAATAATGACCAGTTGACTATAAAAGTAGGCTCACAATGACCAGCGAAATCATTTTAAAATTCTATCACAACATGAGATTGACCGCTGAGAAGAGAACTGTAATCATTCATTTTCACCAGCAAGGGAAATCAAATAAGCAGATTTCTAAGGAGGTTCAATGTTCCATGAAAGGTGTTGCTGGCACAGTCAACAGATGGAAATCGACAGGCGCTCCAGATGATCGTAAAGACAGAGAGAAAAAAGCGCAAAAGCTCTACCAGAGACGACCACAGTTTGGTTCGACTTTCACTTTCTGACAGAAAGAAAACTTGCACTAACTTGCGGTGAGAATGGAGAGAGTCTACTGGAGTAAAAGCCTCATCCTCATTAGTAAGGAGAAGATTGATTGAAAATGAATTGAGAGGATGTAAGGCAAGACGAAAGCCACTGCTGTCAGAAAAGCAGAAGAAACGTTTAGGCATGGGCCAAGATTCACTACTCCTGGACTGAAGAACAGTGGCATAGAGTACTTTTCAGTGATGAATTAATCTTCACTCTACAGAATCACGCTGGAAATAATTATGTGAGAAGGGAACCGGGTGAAGAGTTTAAGCCTCGGTGTATTTTGCCTACTGTGAAGCATCCCACATCTGTTATGGTGCGGGGTGCATGTCCGCAGCTAGAGTTGGTGGCCTGAAAATCGTTGAGGGAATGATGAATGCAAATGAATACATTCAAGTCCTGACAAGAGTCATGTTGCCATGTGCCAGAGAGATGTTCACTGGTGATTGGATTTTTCAGGATGACAACGCTCCTTGTCATAGAGCAAAGAAAGTGAAGGAATGGGCAGATACCAAACAAGTGAAGTTTCTAAACTGGTTCGCACAATCTCCGGACCTCAATCCAATAGAAAATTTGTGGCAAAAAGTGGGCATGGAAATTAGCAAGCGCAAACTTACTAGCAAAAGAGAACTGATTGAGAAGATTATTGAGGCCTGGCATCACATAGTGACACCTGAACAAACTCGAAAGCCGATTGACAGCATGCCAAGGCAGTGTCGCGCTGTCATCAGAAATGAAGGCTAGCCAACAAAGTACTAGACCTCAATTTTAAACCAAACAACTCTTTTTAGGGCCACCATCACTTGTACAAAGTGTTCAGTTTGTAAGTTTTCCTCAATTGAGCAATGTTTGCTGCTAAACTAATTCGAGCACTTTCACTATAGCGACAAGTTTTCCACCATTAGAAATATATTTTTAGTTATAAAAAAAACAGTTGGATTGTGCTAGAGATCAAATGCATCTTTGAATTGCTCACAAAATTCTGAACAAAATGATGTATAACATTGCTTAGTTATCTTGATTGTAAGCACAAAAAATTACCAATGGAACGTGATGCTTGTCATATTGTGCAGGGGGTTGCCATAATTTTGCACAGCACTATATATACATGTATATATATATATACATGTATATATATATATATATATACATGTATATATATATATATATATATATATATATCCGAACTGACAAGCATGTCCTAGCAAACCAACCAGATATAGTGGTGGTAGACAAGGAGAACAAGAGAGCTACTATAATAGATATAGCAGTACCCAATGACTACAATATAGCCAGCAAAGAAAAAGAAAAGGTAGAGAAATATCTCCCTCTTGGAGAAGAGATTGAAAAATGCTGGAATGTAAGAACAACTGTAATACCAGTAGTCATTGGGACACTGGGCGCAATAACACCGGCGCATAAAATGTGGCTTGCCCAAATACCAACAACAATCAACTCAGGTGAGTGGCAGAAAAGTGCGCTATTGGGAGCAGCTAAGATCTTGAGACGAGTGCTCAAGCTCCCAGGTCTCTGGTAGGAGACCCGAGTTAGAGCAGAATTTACCACCCATACGGGGTATCCGGGGTGAGGAAACAATTTTATATATATATATCTATATATATACTGGCTGAATGCCCGTCGTTGCCCGGGTAATAAACATCTTTGCACAAAAAACTTATTTATATTTAACATATAGCAACAGTCACCATTCCAACTTTTAAACTTCATATCATGACAAAAATATTTTGTGCAGCTTGAATAAATGAAGAGAAAAAAATAAAACAAATGTAAGGGTTTTCAAACTTTGTCAAACAACTGTAACTTTCAAACTTCATACAGTATCATGAGTAAAAAATTTTGGTACCGGTCAAATAAATTAGGAAACAAAATAAAGCAACTATAAAGGTGTTTAAATGCAAATGTGAAATAATTAGCAAGTAATAGCTAAGTTAAGTCTGTTTTACTATGATTACAATCAAAGATGATTTAGTAATGACAATGGTGATGATGTGATTAATACGAACCAAGAAAACATATTAAAAACTGTGAACATGCTAAATTAATAATACCAATCTGTGCATAGAAGTGTGTGTATAAAAAAGGTTGCTCTTCCAGCAGAAGCTATCCATCAAAACTTTGGATTCGACAATACTGGTACCTTCGATACCGGTACAAATGTAAAAATGAGATATCAGATTGTTAGTCAGAGAGCAGGGTAGCCCTATCTGTCATAAAAATAATTCCTATTCCCTCTCTCAACTTATGCAATCTTTTGAACTGAACCAGTAGTTTTAGCTATAGCGGTGATAAGATTAAGCCTTGCATCCTGTACAACCATTCTGCTGCTGTCGGCAGCACTTGAAAGTTTATTCGGAGTTGTGTTACTTTCTCGACGTTGTAGTACCTTTTGGCCGTTAAGCTTGCGTGTTAAAAAACTAAAACTAGTTCAGGGAGAGGGTTCAGGGGTGAGAACTGTTTAGAGAGCACTTACTAACACGTGTTGTTACAAATGTACTTGGTTAAAGCATTTGATTTTGTTTCATTAAATATTTATAGTTGCTTTACATCTCCTGAGATGACTCCAATGGAAACATACACTCTCACTTGGTTGATGCTTTATTATCAATCGGCTTCATCTTAAAATAAAATAATATTCATAATAGCACCATCCCTTATGATGACAATTAATGTTTTGAGCTACGGGTGTAACAACACACAAAAAGCTAGTGTTTGGGGCATTAGCGGGATCTTTGTCATTTCTTGGTTTAGCATGTTATGGATACACTCAGGTTAGCTTTATTGCTTTATTGCAACATACAGTATAGGAAATAGATGTCATTTTGCCTGATGGGTCACACTACACACACACACAAACACACGCACGCACGCACACACACACACCAACACACTCTTCTCTACTACTATTATGATGCATAATGTATAATCTGAGACACAATTATCTTCTACATTCCGGTTTGAACAGCTATCCATAGAGCAGGCGCAGAGGTCAGTGCAAGGTAGTTGTTGCTTCTAGCAAGAGTACCTCCCAACACATGAAGTCTTGCATCGGCAGAACGCAGTCTAAAATAACACCAAACGAAGTATTACAACTTGGAGCCAATATAACCAATCTATAATGTTTCAGCCCTTCTTTTATTGTGGTTGGGGTCTTGGAATTAAGGTTTGTAACAAAGTCAAAAACTGCAACTGAAATACACCCATAATATATTGTTCCGTTCAACTGCTACTCGATGTCTAGTTAGTATGACCATTGCCTCTTTAATTATTACTACACTGTGACATCACCGGATATATTGTTATTACACTGTGACATCACAAGATATATTGTTATTACTCTGTGACATCAATAGATATATTGTTATTACACTGTGACATCAATAGATATATTGTTATTACACTGTGACATCAATAGATATATTGTTATTACACTGTGACTTCACCAGATATATTGTTATTACACTGTGACATCACCAGATATATTGTTATTACTCTGCGACATCAATAGATATATTGTTATTACACTGTGACTTCACCAGATATATTGTTATTACTCTGCGACATCAATAGATATATTGTTATTACACTGTGACATCATCAGATATATTGTTATTACACTGTGACATCACCAGATATATTGTTATTATTCTGTGACATCAATAGATATATTGTTATTACACTGTGACATCAATAGATATATTGTTATTACACTGTAACTTCACCAGATATATTGTTATTACACTGTGACATCACCAGATATATTGTTATTACTCTGCGACATCAATAGATATATTGTTATTACACTGTGACTTCGCCAGATATATTGTTATTACACTGTGACATCATCAGATATATTGTTATTACTCTGCGACATCAATAGATGTATTGTTATTACACTGCGACATCATCAGATATATTGTTATTACATTGTGACATCACCAGATATATTGTTATTGCACTGTGACATCACCAGATATATTGTTATTACACTGCGACATCAATAGATATATTGTTATTACACTGTGACATCAATAGATATATTGTTATTACTCTGTGACATCAATAGATATATTGTTATTACAATGTGACATCAATAGATATATTGTTATTACTGTTATAAGTTGTGATAATTACCTAAATGTTGTCTGGTTAGTTGATGATGAAACCTAATGGCTGGCCAGCCCTAAACTATCTAGATGATGTCAATCGTTAAAGATTAAAGTTACAGTCGTAATTTATTTAGCGTTCTAGCATTTCATCAGATCCTCAGGAAGTGCTGTTCTTGGTTGCATCATGGGAAGGTCTTGTAGCATCATGGGAAGAAGGGTAGACAACTCTTATCCAGACTGATTATCAATTACTAATTAATAAAGATATGATAACTCTAACAATATACAACATCCTTCCTTTCCTCGGAAGTTTAGATCCAAAACATAAAGTCTTTAAACGATTAACAATTAATACAAAGAACATATATACAGTTAAAGTAGCAGCTGGGACAGCTGCTAATACATTTTTTAGGAGTCGTACTTTGAAGGAAGCTTGCCATGATTGCTACGTGCACTTGTTCGTTGCGTTGACTTTGGAGTGTCTTGCTTCTTCGGTGCGCTACCGGGAGCTAAGTCTTGTGATTCATCAGGAATAGCTCGTTCATTCATGGTTGTCATTTCATCTGTTTCATCGGGTATACTTTGGACTGGCTTGATATGGGTTCTAGTTGTACGAAGGTGTGATGTGCCAGTGTCTACCATATAAGACCGTGGATGTGGTGTTTTACTTAACACTTGTCCTCTGCTCCATTCATTTTCGTCATCTGTTCTGATGACTACCTTTTCTCCTTTATGTAAAGGAAGCAAGTCTCTAGCCTGTCTATCACTGCTTAACTTTTGACTTCTTTGTCTCTCTGATAGCAAGGGATATGCGTCAGGAATCAATGGTTTTAAGGTCCTTCTAGTGTAAGGCAATGGACCGCGAATACATCTGTTAAAGAGCATTTCAGATGGACTGAAAGGTAGACCTTGGACTGGAGTTTGTCGGCAGGCTAACAATGATTGATAAATGTCCGACTTAGATTCATCAGCAGCTGCCTTTTTCAAGAACTGCTTAACTGTTTGAACGTATCTTTCGGCCATACCGTTGGATTTGGGATAACGTGGACTAGAAGTTGTAATGTTAAAGCCCCATTCGGATGCAAACTGACGTAGAGCCATACTACCAAAAGGCATGTTGTCTGCAACCACATCAATAGGTACCCCATGAACAGCAAATATACTTTTTAATGCTAGTGTGACATCTTTGGCAGTCTTCCCTTTGATGATCCTTAGTTCTGGATAATGAGAATAAAAGTCCACCACTAGTAAGTAGCTGTTGTTTTTAAACTCTAGTATGTCCATTCCAACTTTATTCCATGGTAACTTAGGTACTTCATGTGGTAGCAACGGCATTTTCTGTTGTCTATTAGAAAATCTCAGGCATATAGGACACTCAGCTACAAGTTGCTTAATCTGTTGATTCATGCCAGGCCAGTACATGCTTTGTTTCGCTCTCTCGATGCATTTATCCATTCCCAAGTGTCCTGAGTGAAGCTTCGTGAGGTATGGGCGTTGCTGAGACTTAGGGATCACTAGACGCTCACCTCTGTAAATCAATCCTTCACTGAGATATAACTCATCACGTACACCCCAATATGGCTGTAACTCAATTGGAACCTGTTTTTTTACAGCCCAACACCAACCACTTAGAATTGCCGATGTTAGGAGTTTCATGGTATCATCCATGGCATAATGCATCTTTATTTCTTCTTTGGCGGACTCTTCTAACTGAAGTGAGTAAATCATGACAACATCATCTTCAATGTTATCGCTGATACCCTCGAGATATGCCCGTGACAGAGTGTCAGCTAAGTATAGATATTTGCCAGGCACGTAGTGGATCTTTTCAACCCTGTATCTTTGTAATCTTACAAGAAGTCTCTGTAGTCTAGGTGATGCTTTGCAAAGTGGTTTCTGAACAATGGAGACCAGAGGTTGGTGATCTGTCTGAACATCAATTCCACGTCCATAAGTATAAGTGTTAAATTTTTCACACCCATATACTATAGCTAGTAACTCTTTATCAATTTGTGGATAGCCCTCTTCAGTCTTAGTTAGAGCCCGTGAGGCATAAGCTACTGGTTGATTCGCTTGAAGCAAAACTGCTCCTAGACCACCCTGAGAAGCATCTACTTGCAAAACAATGTCTTTCTCTGTGTCAAAATACTTCAGAACTGGTTCATTAGTTAGAACAGCTTTTATTTTAGTCATAGCCTCTTCTTGTTGATTGCCCCATACCCATGGAGTGTCTTTCTTTAGTAGGTCTCTAATTGGTTGAGTTTCCTTTGATATATTTGGAATATATCCTCTCAGAAAATTAAGTGATCCCATGAGCCTTTGAATTCCTTGTCGGTCTACTGGGTTTGGCATCTGCTTGATTGCTCTGACCTTTTCTGGATCAGGTTTTAGCCCATGCTTGGACACAATGTGGCCCAAATAATTAACTTCCGACTGATTATGTTGAATTTTGTCCTTGTTAAATTTAATGTTGTTCTCTCTTGCCCGTTGTAGCAATCTTCTGAGTTTTCTATCATGATCTTCTGGTCTGTACCAGCAATAATCAAGTCATCAAAATAGATGCAAACATCAAGGTCACCAAATACTTCTTCGACTCTCTTTTCAAATACCTCTGCACTAGAGTTAATCCCAAAGGGTAGACGCTTGTAGCAGTACCTGCCAAATGGCGTATTGAAAGTTGTAAGTAGCTGTGATTGGCGATCGAGTGGAACATGCCAGTATCCTGCTTTCATGTCTACAATGGTGAAAACAGATTTTCCTGTGAACTTGAATGATATGTTTTCTAGCGTTGGAATATGATGATGCTCACGAAGAATCGCTTTATTTAACTCTTTTGGATCTAAACATATTCTGACACTGCCATCTCGTTTCTCTACCACCACCATACTGTTTACCCATGGTGTTGGTTGGTCAATTTTCCACTGTTGACCAACCATTCTTTATCAATTACTAATTAATAAAGATATGATAACTCTAACAATATACAACAATTACACTGTGACATCACCAGATATATTGTTATTACACTGTGACATCACCAGATATATTGTTATTACACTGTGACATCACCAGATATATTGTTATTACACTGTGACATCACCAAATATTTTACTCTGCTGATTTTCAGAACAATATGCTTTTTGTTGCTTTATTGGCTCTAACATTATAGAACTTCAAGTTCTTAACACTAGTCAATCAATTTAATAAGTTGTTTATATAAAATACTTGCGGTTGTCAGTTGACTAAAAGTGGATGGACACTGATCAAAGTGTCATTTTAATGCTGTTTATTAAGTTTAAAAGGTTATAGTGTGTAATAATATTTCTTATCATTTAGTTGTTTGCTGACTACCTGACTATGTCTTCTCTTGACTGCAGAGGTTATTGATGTTAGCATTTCCTCTTTTATCATAATGTTGAGTGACAAATTGTCAGCCATAATCATAGTACTGCGATAGAAATTATTGGTCCCAGTTGTTGATGTAGATACCAGATAATAGAACGTTAGCTGATCATTTTAAATTTATCTGCCATGTAATCTTGTGATGCGTGTTCAATCATTGAACGTTTTTGTTCGTCAGATAGGTTGCAGCATTGTTATCAGGCTCTCTTATTACCATAGTTACAGTACACATTTCTCACCATAGTTACAGTATGAATTTGCTGAATGGTATGTCTTGAGCCTGTAGGGTTTGAATTAACCTGATTTTAATTTGGATCGAGTTGTTTTGTAATTCTATTTTGTTTTACTAATTTATATCTGATTAGAATTAGGACAGCTAAAATGTGCAACACAGTTAAGTATATGTATAGTGATGTGTAAAAATACTTCAAAGAAAGAACTCGCTTTTGAAAGTGCCCATAATATTGTCCTAGTCTAATAGTAGTATTTAGAGAGCAGATCTACACACAAAAGTGACGGATCCAGCGGGGGGATAGAAAAAGGGGGTTGTGAATTAAATTGGATAGGGGTGTAGATTGAATCGTGTGGAGTTGAATGAGATGTTGGGGTTTGGGGGAAATTGTGGTGTAGAGTAGGGGGTTGAATTCGAGGGGTTACGGATCCGCTCCTGGCGTAATCGGCGGATTATCTGTGGATGAGTCATCCGATTAGCGGGGGATGAGTCATCCGATTAAACGCGGATTATCGCGGGATTAGTCGGGGGAATCGTCGCGGATTAGTCGGGCGAATCGTCGCCGATTATCGGTGGAATAGTGGGGGTGAATATCTGGGACATCGAGGGCTGGATGGTTTTCCGGAGTGGATCTCGCGGATTATCGAGGAGAGCGAGAGATTACCTACCGGATGAGTGAGGGGGTTAATATCTGGGACACCGAGGGGTTGATTTTCCGGAGATTGTTATATATTTGAAACATGGAATATATATGAGAAAGTGTTTATGTGCAAAGTGGAGAATGTTATATATTTGAGAACGTTGAATATATATGAGAAAGTGTTTATGTACAAAGTTATTTTTTTTGAAAATTTGATGTTTTTGTAATGTTGAAGCTCTTGAATGGTTAAGAATTTTAAGGATTTTGCGAAATTCACTTTCGCGAAATTCAATTTCGCGAAAGTTGACTATATAATATATAATGTGTAATTTCGCGAAATTCACTTTCGCGAAATTCAATTTCGCGAAAGTAGACTATATAATATATATGTGTAATTTCGCGAAATTGAATTTCGCGAAATTCACTTTCGCGAAATTCAATTTCGCGAAAGTTGACTATATAATATATATAATGTGTAATTTCGCGAAATTGAATTTCGCGAAATTCACTTTCGCGAAAGTTGACTATATAATATATATAATGTGTAATTTCGCGAAATTCAATTTCGTGAAAGTTGACTATATAATATATAAAAATGTGTAATTTCGCGAAATTCAATTTCGCGAAAGTTGACTATATAATATATATAATGTGTAATTTCGCGAAATTCACTTTCGCGAAAGTTGACTATATAATATATATAATGTGTAATTTCGCGAAATTCAATTTCGCGAAAGTTGACTATATAATATATATAATGTGTAATTCCGCGAAATTCAGTTTCGCGAAAGTTGACTATATAATATATATAATGTGTAATTTCGCGAAATTCAATTTCGTGAAAGTTGACTATATAATATATATCATGTGTAATTTCGCGAAATTGAATTTCGCGAAATTGAATTTCGTGAAATTCACTTTCGCGAAATTCACTTTCGCGAAAGTTGACTATATAATATATATAATGTGTAATTTCGCGAAAGTTGACTATATAATATATATAATGTGTAATTTCGCGAAATTGAATTTCGCGAAATTGAATTTCGTGAAATTCACTTTCGCGAAATTCACTTTCGCGAAAGTTGACTATATAATATATATAATGTGTAATTTCGCGAAATTCAATTTCGCGAAATTCACTTTCGCGAAATTCAATTTTGCGAAAATCTGTTTACTATTTTCGCTTCATTAATTCCTTTGGACACACCCATCATTCTTCAATTCACTATATAAGCGTTGCATAATCTGATGGAATATTCTGCCTCATTAACCATCTCTTGATGCCTACTTATATTTGAGAATTTGGGTTGATCGAGTGTTGATACCATAAGGCTTGTATGCTTCAGCTAGAATTCTGTTAGCCGGCTACTCGCGATTAAGTTCGTTGAGTGTCGCTGTTTTCAGGGGCTGTTGTGTGGACAAGCGCCTTGGCATTCGACCTGATTGTTTTCCTAGGTTTACCTATGGAATTCTCCTGTTTGGTTTGGCTTAACCATTCCATAACAGTCTCTCGACCAGTAAATAGATGAATATGATGAACTAGTAAAGGGGCATACATGGATTAATATGTGATTTATTTTGAGGATAGCTCCAACTCAGTGTGAGTATATCAATATATAAAACTTATATCAAAAAGTAAATAATATTCGGTTGTATTTGTTCCCAACTTTATTTTGATATAAAGTATATATGTATATTCAATTGTAAAATATAGAAAATAAAATTTATGTCAGTTCTTCTAGTAATTTAACAATTTGGGAAGTTCCTTGAATATGTACATTGTCAACACCTTCATTTTCTTCGTTATTAAGACTTTTACTAATTTTTTTTCATTCCAATCATATCTATCTAGTATAGTTTTTCGAACTACATGATCTCGTGTATCTGTTTCAGAAATTTTTAGCATAACTGTTAGAAAATCTTCTATTGAACATCCTCTGCTCTAAAATATTGCAAAGAGAAGACAGTAATCTGGTTTTTTTAAATCTGGTAATTTCGGCTCAACAATTCCATTTCTAATTATTTTTTCAAAAACGGTAAAACCAGACCGTTATCGTCATGACAATAAGAAACACACCGAGTTTGTTCAACGCAAAGAAAAGCGTCAGGAATTTTGTGAGAGTAAGAGTTGCTAAACAATTTTACACCTATCTTGTGGAGAATTTTGTTCTGAATAAGATACATTTAAAAGTAAAACGATATATGTTTTCATTTTTTGAGATATTGCTTAAATACTAACGGTATATCGGATTTTTTAGAAAATCCGTTTGAATTAACTTGGGCAGAATAATCGTTTGGTCAACAATTAACGTGGTAGCGAAAGAGTTAATATACAAGTGAGCAGTGATTATAAATGTATATATAATAATAAAATGTGAGTAAGATAAAAGCTACTGAAAATACAATAAACAAAGCTAGGATTGTGCTAGTCCATGTTGATATACAAGGGAGCAGTGATTATATATATATATATATATATATATATATATAATAAATCGTGAGTAAGATAAAAGCTACTGAAGATACAATAATCAAAGCAGGATTGTACTAGGCTATGTTGATGTACAAGTGGGCAATGATTATAAATGTATATATAATAATAAAATGTGAGTAAGTAATGTGAGTATATATAATAATACATTTTATTATTATATATATTTATAATCACTGCTCACTTGTATATTAACATGGACTAGCACAGTCCTAGCTTTGTTTATTGTATCTTCAGTAGCTTTTATCTTACTCACATTTTATTATTATATATACATTTATAATCACTGCTCACTTGTATATTAACATGGACTAGCACAATCCTAGCTTTGTTTATTCTATCTTGAGTAGCTTTTATCTTACTCACATTTTAATATTATATATACATTTATAATCACTGCTCACTTGTATATTAACATGGACTAGCACAATCCTAGCTTTGTTTATTCTATCTTGAGTAGCTTTTATCTTACTCACATTTTATTATATATACATTTATAATCACTGCTCACTTGTATATTAACATAGACTAGCACAACCCTAGCTTTGTTTATTCTATCTTGAGTAGCTTTTATCTTACTCACATTTTATTATTATATATACATTTATAATCACTGCTCACTTGTATACTAACATAGACTAGCACAATCCTAGCTTTGTTTATTCTATCTTCAGTAGCTTTTATCTTACTCACATTTTATTATATATACATTTATAATCACTGCTCGCTTGTATATTAACATGGACTAGCACAATCCTAGCTTTGTTTATTCTATCTTGAGTAGCTTTTATCTTACTCACATTTCATTATATATACATTTATAATCACTGCTCACTTGTATATTAACATAGACTAGCACAATCCTAGCTTTGTTTATTCTATCTTGAGTAGCTTTTATCTTACTCACATTTTAATATTATATATACATTTATAATCACTGCTCACTTGTATATTAACATGGACTAGCACAATCCTAGCTTTGTTTATTGTATCTTCAGTAGCTTTTATCTTACTCACATTTTATTATTATATATATATTTATAATCACTGCTCACTTGTATATTAACATGGACTAGCACAATCCTAGCTTTGTTTATTCTATCTTGAGTAGCTTTTATCTTACTCACATTTTATTATATATACATTTATAATCACTGCTCACTTGTATATCAACATGGCCTAGCACAATCCTAGTTTTGCTTATTGTATCTTTAGTAGTTTTTATCTTACTCACATTTTATTATTATATATACATTTATAATCACTGCTCACTTGTATATTAACATGGACTAGCACAATCCTAGCTTTGTTTATTCTATCTTGAGTAGCTTTTATCTTACTCACATTTTATTATATATACATTTATAATCACTGCTCACTTGTATATTAACATGGACTAGCACAATCCTAGCTTTGTTTATTCTATCTTGAGTAGCTTTTATCTTACTCACATTTTATTATATATACATTTATAATCATTGCTCACTTGTATATCAACAGGGTCTAGCACAATCCTAGCTTTGTTTATTCTATCTTGAGTAGCTTTTATCTCACTCACATTTTATTATTATATATACATTTATAATCACTGCTCACTTGTATATTAACATGGACTAGCACAATCCTAGCTTTGTTTATTCTATCTTGAGTAGCTTTTATCTCACTCACATTTTATTATTATATATACATTTATAATCATTGCTCACTTGTATATTAACATAGACTAGCACAATCCTAGCTCTGTTTATTGTATCTTCAGTAACTTTTATCTTACTCACATTTTATTATTATATACAATTATAATCACTGCTCACTTGTATATTAACATAGACTAGCACAATCCTAGCGTTGTTTATTGTATCTTGAGTAGCTTTTATCTTACTCACATTTTATTATTATATATACATTTATAATCACTGCTCACTTGTATATTAACATAGACTAGCACAATCCTAGCTTTGTTTATTTTATCTTCAGTAGCTTTTATCTTACTCACATTTTATTATTATATATACATTTATAATCACTGCTCACTTGTATATTAACATGGACTAGCACAATCCTAGCTTTGTTTATTCTATCTTGAGTAGCTTTTATCTTACTCACATTTTATTATATATACATTTATAATCACTGCTCACTTGTATATTAACATGGACTAGCACAATCCTAGCTTTGTTTATTCTATCTTGAGTAGCTTTTATCTTACTCACATTTTAATATTATATATACATTTATAATCACTGCTCACTTGTATATTAACATGGACTAGCACAATCCTAGCTTTGTTTACTGTATCTTCAGTAACTTTTATCTTACTCACATTTTATTATTATATATATATTTATAATCACTGCTCACTTGTATATTAACATGGACTAGCACAATCCTAGCTTTGTTTATTCAATCTTGAGTAGCTTTTATCTTACTCACATTTTATTATATATACATTTATAATCACTGCTCACTTGTATATCAACATGGCCTAGCACAATCCTAGTTTTGCTTATTGTATCTTTAGTAGTTTTTATCTTACTCACATTTTATTATTATATATACATTTATAATCACTGCTCACTTGTATATTAACATGGACTAGCACAATCCTAGCTTTGTTTATTCTATCTTGAGTAGCTTTTATCTCACTCACATTTTATTATTATATATACATTTATAATCATTGCTCACTTGTATATTAACATAGACTAGCACAATCCTAGCTTTGTTTATTCTATCTTGAGTAGCTTTTATCTCACTCACATTTTATTATTATATATACATTTATAATCACTGCTCACTTGTATATTAACATAGACTAGCACAATCCTAGCTTTGTTTATTGTATCTTCAGTAGCTTTTATCTTACTCACATTTTATTATTATATATACATTTATAATCACTGCTCACTTGTATATTAACATGGACTAGCACAATCCTAGCTTTGTTTATTCTATCTTGAGTAGCTTTTATCTTACTCACATTTTATTATATATACATTTATAATCACTGCTCACTTGTATATTAACATGGACTAGCACAATCCTAGCTTTGTTTATTCTATCTTGAGTAGCTTTTATCTTACTCACATTTTAATATTATATATACATTTATAATCACTGCTCACTTGTATATTAACATGGACTAGCACAATCCTAGCTTTGTTTATTGTATCTTCAGTAACTTTTATCTTACTCACATTTTATTATTATATATATATTTATAATCACTGCTCACTTGTATATTAACATGGACTAGCACAATCCTAGCTTTGTTTATTCTATCTTGAGTAGCTTTTATCTTACTCACATTTTATTATATATACATTTATAATCACTGCTCACTTGTATATCAACATGGCCTAGCACAATCCTAGTTTTGCTTATTGTATCTTTAGTAGTTTTTATCTTACTCACATTTTATTATTATATATACATTTATAATCACTGCTCACTTGTATATTAACATGGACTAGCACAATCCTAGCTTTGTTTATTCTATCTTGAGTAGCTTTTATCTTACTCACATTTTATTATATATACATTTATAATCATTGCTCACTTGTATATCAACAGGGTCTAGCACAATCCTAGCTTTGTTTATTCTATCTTGAGTAGCTTTTATCTCACTCACATTTTATTATTATATATACATTTATAATCACTGCTCACTTGTATATTAACATGGACTAGCACAATCCTAGCTTTGTTTATTCTATCTTGAGTAGCTTTTATCTCACTCACATTTTATTATTATATATACATTTATAATCACTGCTCACTTGTATATTAACATGGACTAGCACAATCCTAGCGTTGTTTATTGTATCTTCAGTAACTTTTATCTTACTCACATTTTGTTATTATATACAATTATAATCACTGCTCACTTGTATATTAACATAGACTAGCACAATCCTAGCGTTGTTTATTGTATCTTGAGTAGCTTTTATCTTACTCACATTTTATTATTATATATACATTTATAATCACTGCTCACTTGTATATTAACATGGACTAGCACAATCCTAGCTCTGTTTATTGTATCTTCAGTAGCTTTTATCTCACTCACATTTTATTATTATATATTCATTTATATCCGCTGCTCACTTGTATATTAACATAGACTAGCTCAATCCTAGCTCTGTTTATTGTATCTTCAGTAACTTTTATCTTACTCACATTTTATTATTATATATATTTATAATCACTGCTCCCTTGTATATCATCATGGACTAGTACAATCCTAGCTTTGTTTGTATCTTCAGTAGCTTTTTATCTTACTCACATTTTATTATATATACATTTATAATCATTGCTCACTTGTATATTAAAATAGACTAGCACAATCCTAGCTCTGGTTATTGTATCTTCAGTAGCTTTTATCTCACTCACATTTTATTATTATATATTCATTTATATTCGCTGCTCACTTGTATATTAACATAGACTAGCTCAATCCTAGCTCTGTTTATTGTATCTTCAGAAACTTTTATCTTACTCACATTTTATTATTATATATACGTTTATAATCACTGCTCACTTGTATATTAACATGGACTAGCACAACCCTAGCTTTTATCTTACTCACATTTTATTATTATATATACATTTATAATCATTGCTCACTTGTATATCAACATGGCCTAGCACAATCCTAGTTTTGCTTATTGTATCTTTAGTAGTTTTTATCTTACTCACATTTTAATATTATATATACATTTATAATCACTGCTCACTTGTATATTAACACGGCCTAGCACAATCCTAGCTTTGTTTATTGTATCTTCAGTAACTTTTATCTTACTCACATTTTATTGTTATATACAATTATAATCACTGCTCACTTGTATATTAACATAGGCTAGCACAATCCTAGCGTTGTTTATTGTATCTTGAGTAGCTTTTATCTTACTCACATTTTATTATTATATATACATTTATAATCACTGCTCACTTGTATATTAACATAGACTAGCACAATCCTAGCGTTGTTTATTGTATCTTGAGTAGCTTTTATCTTACTCACATTTTATTATTATATATACATTTATAATCACTGCTCACTTGTATATTAACATAGACTAGCATAATCCTAGCTTTATTTATTCTATCTTCAGTAGCTTTTATCTTACTCACATTTTATTATTATATATACATTTATAATCACTGCTCACTTGTATATTAACATGGACTAGCACAATCCTAGCTTTGTTTATTCTATCTTGAGTAGCTTTTATCTTACTCACATTTTATTATATATACATTTATAATCACTGCTCACTTGTATATTAACATAGACTAGCACAATCCTAGCTTTGTTTATTCTATCTTGAGTAGCTTTTATCTTACTCACATTTTAATATTATATATACATTTATAATCACTGCTCACTTGTATATTAACATGGACTAGCACAATCCTAGCTTTGTTTATTGTATCTTCAGTAGCTTTTATCTTACTCACATTTTATTATTATATATATATTTATAATCACTGCTCACTTGTATATTAACATGGACTAGCACAATCCTAGCTTTGTTTATTCTATCTTGAGTAGCTTTTATCTTACTCACATTTTATTATATATACATTTATAATCACTGCTCACTTGTATATCAACATGGCCTAGCACAATCCTAGTTTTGCTTATTGTATCTTTAGTAGTTTTTATCTTACTCACATTTTATTATTATATATACATTTATAATCACTGCTCACTTGTATATTAACATGGACTAGCACAATCCTAGCTTTGTTTATTCTATCTTGAGTAGCTTTTATCTTACTCACATTTTATTATTATATATACATTTATAATCACTGCTCACTTGTATATTAACATGGACTAGCACAATCCTAGCTTTGTTTATTCTATCTTGAGTAGCTTTTATCTCACTCACATTTTATTATTATATATACATTTATAATCATTGCTCACTTGTATATTAACATAGACTAGCACAATCCTAGCTCTGTTTATTGTATCTTCAGTAACTTTTATCTTACTCACATTTTGTTATTATATACAATTATAATCACTGCTCACTTGTATATTAACATAGACTAGCACAATCCTAGCGTTGTCTATTGTATCTTGAGTAGCTTTTATCTTACTCACATTTTATTATTATATATACATTTATAATCACTGCTCACTTGTATATTAACATGGACTAGCACAATCCTAGCTCTGTTTATTGTATCTTCAGTAGCTTTTATCTCACTCACATTTTATTATTATATATTCATTTATATTCGCTGCTCACTTGTATATTAACATAGACTAGCTCAATCCTAGCTCTGTTTATTGTATCTTCAGTAACTTTTATCTTACTCACATTTTATTATTATATATATTTATAATCACTGCTCCCTTGTATATCATCATGGACTAGTACAATCCTAGCTTTGTTTGTATCTTCAGTAGCTTTTTATCTTACTCACATTTTATTATATATACATTTATAATCATTGCTCACTTGTATATTAACATAGACTAGCACAATCCTAGCTCTGTTTATTGTATCTTCAGTAGCTTTTATCTCACTCACATTTTATTATTATATATTCATTTATATTCGCTGCTCACTTGTATATTAACATAGACTAGCTCAATCCTAGCTCTGTTTATTGTATCTTCAGAAACTTTTATCTTACTCACATTTTATTATTATATATACATTTATAATCACTGCTCACTTGTATATTAACATGGACTAGCACAACCCTAGCTTTTATCTTACTCACATTTTATTATTATATATACATTTATAATCATTGCTCACTTGTACATCAACGCGAAAGTGAATTTCGCGAAATTGGAATTCGCGAAATTACACATTATATATTATATAGTCAAGTTTCGTGAAATCGAATTTCGCGAAGTGAATTTCGCGAAATTGGATTTCGCGAAAATTACATATTATACATTACATAGTCAACTTTCGCGAACTTGAATTTCGCGAAAGTACTACATTATATATATTATATAGTCAACTTTCGCGAAATTACACATTACATATATTATATAGTCAACGAAAGTTGACTATATAATATATATATTGTGGAATTTCGCGAAATTCAATTTCACGAAAGTTGACTATATAATATATATAATATGTAATTTCGCGAAATCCAATTTCGCGAAAGTTGACTATATAATATATATAATGTGTAATTTCGCAAAATTGAATTTCGCGAAATTACACATTATATATATTATATAGTCAACTTTCGCGAAATTACACATTATATATATTATATAGTCAACGAAAATGAACAACTCGATACAAACTTCGTTTTAAAGAATGTACATGAACATTTTCTTATATATATTCAATGTTTCATTTATACTATATTATCTTTATTCTGACTTATCTACTTGTACACTTCGTTTTAAAGAATGTACATGAACATTTTCTTATGTATATTCAATGTTTCATTTATACTATATTATCTTTATTGTGACTTATCTACTTGTACATTTCATATATTTCAAGTTAAACATAAACTATTTTATTTTTATTGAAACGAAATGATAATGGAAATAATGAATAATACATATAAATATATCTTTTAAAGTGAATAATTTTGTAATAAAACTGATCTTTCATTCAACATATATAAAAAAGAAACCGAAAATAAAAATCCTTAAAATTCTTAACCATTCAAGAGCTTCAACATTACAAAAACATCAAATCTTCAAAAAAATAACTTTGTACATAAACACTTTCTCATATATATTCAACGTTCTCAAATATATAACATTCTCCACTTTGCACATAAACACTTTCTCATATATATTCCATGTTTCAAATATATAACAATCTCCGGAAAATCAACCCTTCGGTGTCCCAGATATTAACCCCCTCACTCATCCGGTAGGTAATCTCTCGCTCTCCTCAATAGTCCGCGAGATCCACTCCGGAAAACCATCCAGCCCTCGATGTCCCAGATATTCACCCCCACTATTCCACCGATAATCGGCGACGATTCGCCCGACTAATCCGCGACGATTCCCCCGACTAATCCCGCGATAATCCGCGTTTAATCGGATGACTCATCCCCCGCTAATCGGATGACTCATCCACAGATAATCCGCCGATTACGCCAGGAGCGGATCCGTAACCCCTCGAATTCAACCCCCTACTCTACACCACAATTTCCCCCCAAACCCCAACATCTCATTCAACTCCACACGATTCAATCTACACCCCTAGCCAATTTAATTCACAACTCCCTTTTTCTATCCCCCCGCTGGATCCGTCACTTTTGTTTGTAGATCTGCTCTCTATATACTACTTCTAATTTCTAAACTTCAAAAAACAACTGACATTACTGATGGCCAGCTAGGATGTGGTTATAGTTGGTAGGAGCAACAGAGTCACCTGTATGTGCTGACCACACTGTTTAAGAAGTAGCAAGTCTACTCACTGCTATTCTTTTATTGGCACGCATAATTCTTTTATGCTTCTACGTTAAGTTGATAAAAAAAAGTTAGAGCATCGTATCAACTAGTTGAGAATGATCTTATTCAATAATTTAGTGGTGAATATATTGTATATATATTGTATATATATTGTATACATTGCACATATATATATATATCTTATTCTAATATATCTAGTGGAAATCTTCTGACTAAAAAGTGCTCAATGCCATAAAGGCAGTGCATATAAAATAATTTAAAATAATTTAAAAGAAGATAAAAATTTTGACTATTATATTTACACTACTAATAGTTTCGTGTTAAAAACACTCATCAGGTGACATTCATTTATGCGCAGAAGCTTATATATACGTAGGAACATACAAGCTAGGCAGTGATCTTATAATGAGGCATGCAAGCACTGTAAATTCCCAAATTGATGGCAGTAGTAAAAGTGCAAAGGCTAAGCATTAAAATTGTAAACAATAAATGGGATGAAAAAAGCTAATCTATTAACTGTTTATTAGCAAAAATTTACTTGAGTGTCTACACCCAGATACCATTTCAGATTTCTTATTCAGTGTCGCCATATGTGGCTTGTACATAATGTAGAATTTTTCCCACAGACATAGTTCGCACTTCTTGGCACGATTATTGTAAGCTGCTGATCTGTGGATAATATTCCATTTGATGGTATGCATGATGTTTTTCTCTTTGAGGGACCATACATGTTCGCTTAGCCTGGTTGCTGATCTTTTGCTGGTATTGATGAAGGAAGACTTGTGGTTGGCGTACCTCTTCTTAAACGTATTTTCGGTTAATCCGATGTAGGTCTCTTTATTGTTATTTGTGCTTACTGTAGCTTGATATATATAATTTGCTCAGTAAGGCATTGACCATTTAATGGACACTCGATATTTTATTCTATATATATTGTATATATATTGCAGTTATATTGTATATATGTTGCATATCGTATATATATTTGCTGTTTATTGTATATGTATTGTCTTACATTGTATATTAATTGTTTATACATTTTATATCTATTGTATATATGTTGCATATACTGTATATATATTGTATAAATTGCATAAAAGTTGTACATATGTTGTACATAATGTATATATTTTATGTATATCGCATATATAAGTATATCTATTGTACATTTCTTTTTTGCATATATTGTCAAATGGCATAATACAAAGACTATAAGCTCAGTGTTTGCGGATCAAAATTAGCAAG
Organism: Watersipora subatra; assembly: GCF_963576615.1. Taxonomy (NCBI): domain Eukaryota; kingdom Metazoa; phylum Bryozoa; class Gymnolaemata; order Cheilostomatida; family Watersiporidae; genus Watersipora; species Watersipora subatra. The sequence continues at coordinate 32,706,266 of NC_088717.1, forward strand.
ATACTGAAATGCGATCAATAATGTGCAGGACAACAAACCCCTTTCAACATTAATTGTTTGGCCTTGACCTAGCCATGCACATAACTTTGTACAAACCAATGACAACTGCTTTGAATGGCCTGCATATAAACTGTTTTTACCTATTCAGCTATACCGCTGTCAAGTTAAAATTTCAACACCTATGACACAATTACTCATTTTAACTCTTCAGTTTCTGTTATCGAATGTTTGCATCCAAACAAAGTTTTCGTAGTCCATGTTTGAGCGACACATGACTAGCTAATCAGGCAGGCCTCACTGAGCACCAACTGATCTTTTAACAGACAAGCTTTTAGCAGCTGACATTTCCTCTGACACACCTGAGTGAAGTCTTAACCCTAACCATGCACTGAAACACAAATGCATGCACCAACTTACTTCTCACAAGATTTATATGGTACCATGAATGTGCATTTTGAGTAATTTATTTGGTACCCTGAATGTGTCTTTTGAGTGATTGATATGGTACCATGAATGTGCCTTTTGAGTGATTTATATGGTACCATGAATGTGCCTTCTGAGTGATTTATATGGTACCATGAATGTGCATTTTGAGTGATTTATTTGGTACCCTGAATGTGCCTTTTTGAGTGATTTATATGATAACCTGAATGTGCCTCTTAAGTGATTTATATGGTACCCTGAATGTGCTTTTTGAGTTATTTATATGGTACCCTGAATGTGCCTTTTGAGTTATTTATATGGTATCCTGAATGTGCCTTTTGAGTTATTTATATGGTACCCTGAATGTGCCTTTTGGATTGTTAATGTTACAGTCTATACATTTCATAATGTTATCAGCGTTCATGACGAGTCTGTTTGAATGTGTTTACTTGCTGATAGCTAGAATCAAGGAGAAGTAATACAGCTGTCAGTCATTGTGTACTTAAGCCATTTATTAGAAGATAGTTGAGTTTATGACAGAGAAAAACAGGAAGATATAACCTGATACTCAAATTAATGACTGCTGTAGCCATTGAGATTAATTCTACTCCTAGTAACACAGATTATGGCTTTTGCATAGATACATCTTAGTTACTGTTGCCCAGAATAGTTGGTAATAATCACGCTTTTAAATATTCATGAAATATCATAAATTGTTAAGTATTCTAACAAAACTTCAATGGTTGTTGTCTTTTTGCTTTTATTTGGTTGGATAAAGTATACAGAACAGTGAGAAAGAGAAAAGAAGAAGGTACAATGAGGACTCACATAAGCAGTAGCATAGTTAGTTTATTTAGCTGAAAAACCCATACAGCCACTATTCCAGTGAATCAAGGAGGTGTTGCTTGAGGTGTTGCTTGAGGTTGATTTGAAATGATGAAAATTGCTTATTTGTATGATGTTAGCTATCAAAGAGTTAAAATACTGCCAATACAGGAAATGTGACCCTATGCAGAAGAAAAAGGTAGAAGTGGTAGAGCCCTCAAGGAATGGCATGTGTTATATGTGACTAGTGGAATAGTGATTTTAAAGGTCTTTTGTTTGATCCAAACGCCAAGTGATGTTTCTGTGCCAATGAATTTTGTCAGTTTTTTGGAAAAGGACAAAAGATTATATTCAAAATGATTTAATTTTTAGATATGGGTTAACAAAAATGCTGTTTTCCAAGGCTTTGAAGGTACGCATCAAGTTTTGAGTTTTAAAATATTTTATTAGTATGAAGAGATATTTTTGTTTCTTGAGATTTTGTTTGCTGTTTCAGGTGATGAGATTGCTAGAAGGTTTTTAAATTAATATTCACAAAAATCGATTGTTGTTAAAATGCTAAAAAAGAAATACTTCTCCAGAAAAGATGTCAGTAAAAGCACTACCCGTTTGTACTTCTTGCTATGACATTATTCGAGTTGTAGTCTTATGTGTCCTTATTGTCTTTTATTTTGTACTCTCTCATAATAAAACTTCAAATATTTCCTTAGATGTTTCAAATAGTTTAAAGATAGGTTGGTTAAAAATTATCTCGTTGTTTTTATCTAAACGCTGTGTAAACATTCAAGTACCCGGTGCTGATGTGTTCGTATATTAGTCAGTTATGAATGATGAGAAGTATATTAGTCAGTTATGAATGATGAGAAGTATATTAGTCAGTTATAAATTATGAGAAGTATATTAGTCAGTTATAAATGATGAGAAGTATATTAGTCGGTTATGAATGATGAGAAGTATATTAGTCAATTATGAATGATGAAAAGTATATTAGTCAGTTATGAATGATGAGAAGTATATTAGTCAGTTATGAATGTTGAGAAGTATATTAGTCAGTTATAAATGATGAGTTCATATATTAGTCAGTAATGAATGATGAGAAGTATATTAGTCAGTTATAAATGATGAGAAGTATATTAGTCAGTTATGAATGATGAGAAGTATATTAGTCAGTTATAAATGATGAGAAGTATATTAGTCAGTTATGAATGATGAGAAGTGTATTAGTCAGTTATGAATGATGAGAAGTATATTAGTCAGTTATGAATGATGAGAAGTATATTAGTCAGTTATGAATGATGAGGAGTATATTAGTCAGTTATGAATGATGAGAAGTATATTAGTCAGTTATAAATGATGAGAAGTATATTAGTCAGTTATAAATGATGAGAAGTATATTAGTCAGTTATGAATGATGAGAAGTATATTAGTCAGTTATAAATGATGAGAAGTATATTAGTCAGTTATGAATGATGAGAAGTATATTAGTCAGTTATAAATGATGAGAAGTAACGACATGTCTTTTTCTTCTGAGCATTTTAACTGAGATCAAGTTTTGCCAATTTTAATCTTGAACAATCCTGGCAATCAGATGACTTAAAACCATCTGATTCTTTAAAGATATTTACCATAGCATATGTCAACACACTAAAGATATCTACCATAGCATATGTCAACACACTAAAGATATCTACCATAGCATATGTTAACACTTTAAAGATATCTGCCATAGCATATGTCAACACACTAAAGATATCTACCATAGCATATGTCAACACACTAAAGATATCTACCATGGCATATGTCAACACACTAAAGATATCTACCATAGCATATGTCAACACACTAAAGATATCTACCATAACAGGTGTCAACACACTAAAGATATCTGCCATAGCATATGTCAACACACTAAAGATATCTACCATAGCATTTGTCAACACACTAAAGATATCTACCATAGAAGGTGTTAACAGTCTAAAAATATCTATCATAGAAAATGTTACCACTTTAAAGATATCTATCTTAGAAGGCGTTAACACTCTGCAGATATCTATTTTAGAAGATGTTAACACTTTAAATATATCTACCATAGAAGGTGTTAACACTTTAAAGATGTCTACCATAGAAGATGTTAACACTCTAAAGATATCTATTATAGAAATTGTTAACATTTTAAAAGATATCTACCATAGCAGGTGTTAACACTTTAAAAATATCTACATATCATAGAAGGTGTTAACAACTTAAAGAAAAATAGCAGACATATTTTTAGGATGCCTGAAAATATCGTAGGTAACCCAGTCTCACATATTCTATATGAATGGCTTGCCAAGATGAGAATTTGTTTATAAACTGTTAAACTTTTGAGAATATTTCACATGGTTGTCAATTTATTCTGACTATTTACATCATCTCCAACCTTTTTTTGAGGTCAAATATATTTAGAAATTTAGCAATAATCAGTTTGTCTTACCTGTATACAGTAGTTCAAATTTGTTTAAATCGATCTTTTATTATTATAAAGTGATAATAATGGCATTGGAGTTATTACAATAATTAAATGCAACAGTCTGGATCTGGCTATACAAGGCAAGTAAAACAATTCTGCATTTGTTAACTAATTTTTTGCAGTATGTAATCTTTGTTGAAAAAACTTTGTAAGAAAAGCTTCTTTTGAAGAGTGGAATATTTGCAGTCATTCGCTTTCTACAATTTTAATGAGGTGACAATTGTTCGGCCGTTCAAGTGTAGAAACTCAGTGACTATCCTAGCGGATGAAACAAATCCTATCACAGCTGTTATTGCGCTTGTTCTTCATTGGAATTTATGATTGCCATGACAATTAGCTCTACATAAAACACATAAGCTGTTTCAGTGTGTAAAGCTGAGCAGTCTCTTATGAGGCATAAACACAAACTGACTTCTTAACATGTTGTCTGATATAGTTTTAGTTATCGCTTTTGGCATGGTGGCTGGCCAAGGGAGTAGTGGGTAAGTAAGCTGTGCTGAGTGGCTGTGTGTCAACATGTACATGCATCTTGTTTATTAAGTACAAATACCCTGGCTGTCTGGTTTGTTGTGAGAGATCCTCATGTGTGCTGATAAGGCACAGAGAATAATTATATCACTTCGATTCTAAAGCATAAAATTATTGCAGCCAGTGGTACGAGCTACCAACTGCACTTTTGTTGCAGTGAAACCAATTGTCAAGAGTTCAAATCCTGTGCAATATAATATTTTTCTTAACCTCAATCGAGGCTTAAGACCGATGAACAGATCAACAAACTCATTTTATTTGAGTAAAGATTAATTACATGAAGTTTTCACAAATTTGAGACACTGTCTGATGTCTGTATCATGCGCAAGAGTTAGGGAGTTGCCTTATTGCACCATGAATAGCTGTTTAGCGTGCACAGCTTGTTAGCATTTATGGTAATGCAATATTAAAAGACTCGTATATGCTAAGTTATATAGTGGAGTATGTCTGGTTATGCTAAGTTATATAGTGGAGTATGTCTGGTTATGCTAAGTTATATAGTGGAGTATGTCTGGTTATGCTAAGTTATATAGTGGAGTATGTCTGGTTATGCTAAGTTATATAGTGGAGTATGTCTGGTTATGCTAAGTTATATAGTGGAGTATGTCTGGTTATGCTAAGTTATATAGTGGAGTATGTCTGGTTATGCTAAGTTATATAGTGGAGTATGTCTGGTTATGCTAAGTTATATAGTGGAGTATGTCTGGTTATGCTAAGTTATATAGTGGAGTATGTCTGGTTATGCTAAGTTATATAGTGGAGTATGTCTGGTAAGATCCTTTCCAATTGAAAGCATATACAACATAAATTTCTCTAATCTCATGGAGGTCATTTGAAGGCTCCATATGGAGCTGAAGTTTAATCCAGTGTAGCTGTACCTTCCTTGAGATGACTAACTTTTAGTGAGTCATCAGGGAGTTGGGAAGGTTTTATGTTAATTAACTTTGAATAGATGTTGACACTCTCTATGGTTTATAGCTGCTAGTCATTGATGAGATTTATAATTTCTATTGTAGAGATCCTACCGGAGGGAACTCATTATCTGTAAGTATTACAGACTCTGCACATGGTTCATTCAACAGCAGATGCACTGCTACTCGATGTCTAGTTAGTTTGACCATTGCCTCTTTAATTATTACTACACTGTGACATCACCAGATATATTATTACTACACTGTGACATCACCAGATATGTTGTTATTACTCTGCGACATCAATAGATATATTGTTATTACACTGTGACATCACCAGATATATTGTTATTACACTGTGACATCACCAGATATATTGTTATTACACTGTGACATCACCAGATATATTGTTATTACACTGTGACATCACCAGATATATTGTTATTACTCTGCGACATCAATAGATATATTGTTATTACACTGTGACTTCACCAGATATATTGTTATTACACTGTGACATCAATAGATATATTGTTATTACTCTGTGACATCAATAGATATATTGTTATTACACTGTGACATCAATAGATATATTGTTATTACAGTGTGACATCAATAGATATATTGTTATTACACTGTGACATCACCAGATATATTGTTATTACACTGTGACATCACCAGATATATTGTTATTACACTGTGACATCACCAGATATATTGTTATTACACTGTGACATCACCAAATATTTTACTCTGCTGATTTTCAGAACAATCTTATATGACCACTAAGGGAAGGGATATGCTTTTTGTTGCTTTATTGGCTCTAACATTATAGAACTTCAAGTTCTTAACACTAGTCAATCAATTTAATAAGTTGTTTATATAAAATACTTGCGGTTGACAGTTGACTAAAAGTGGATGGACACTGATCAAAGTGTCATTTTAATGCTGTTTATTAAGTTTAAAAGGTTATAGTGTGTAATAATATTTCTTATCATTTAGTTGTTTGCTGACTACCTGACTATGTCTTCTCTTGACTGCAGATGTTATTGATGTTAGCATTTCTTCTTTCATCATAATGTTGAGTGACAAATTGTCAGCCATAATCATAGTACTGCGATAGAAATTATTGGTCCCAGTTGTTGATGTAGATACCAGATAATAGAATATGTTAGCTGATCATTTTAAATTTATCTGCCATATAATCTTGTGATGCGTGTTCAATCATTGAACGTTTTTGTTCCTCAGATAGGTTGCAGCATTGTTATCAGGCTCTCTTATTACCATAGTTACAGTACACATTTGTCACCATAGTTACAGTATAAATTTGCTGAATGGTATGTCTTGAGCCTGTAGGGTTTGAATTAACCTGATTTTAATTTGGATCGAGTTGTTTTGTAATTCTATTTTGTTTTACTAATTTATATCTGATTAGAATTAGGACAGCTAAAATGTGCAACACAGCTAAGTATATGTATAGCGATGTGTAAAAATACTTCAAAGAAAGAACTCGCTTTTGAAAGTGCCCATAATATTGTCCTAGTCTAATTTCTAAACTTCAAAAAACAACTGACATTACTGATGGCCAGCTAGGATGTGGTTATAGTTGGTAGGAGCAACAGAGTCACCTGTATGTGCTGACCACACAGTTTAAGAAGTAGCAAGTCTACTCACTGCTATTTATTTATTGGCACGCATAATTCTTTTATGCTTCAACGTTAAGTTGATAAAAAAAAGTTAGAGCATCGTATCAACTAGTTGAGAATGATCTTATTCAATAATTTAGTGGTGAATATATTGTATATATATTGTATATATATTGTATACATTGCACATATATATATATTCTATGTATATTGTATATATATATTGCATTTATATTGTATATATGTTGCATATCGTATATATATTTGCTGTTTATTGTATATGTATTGTCTTACATTGTATATTAATTGTTTATACATTTTATATCTATTGTATGTATGTTGCATATACTGTATATATATTGTATAAATTGCATAAAAGTTGTACATATGTTGTACATAATGTATATATTTTGTGTATATCGCATATATAAGTATATCTATTGTACATTTCTTTTTTGCATATATTGTCAAATGGCATAATACAAAGACTATAAGCTCAGTGTTTGCGGATCAAAATTAGCAAGATACTGAAATGCGATCAATAATGTGCAGGACAACAAACCCCTTTCAACATTAATTGTTTGGCCTTGACCTAGCCATGCACATAACCTTGTACAAACCAATGACAACTGCTTTGAATGGCCTGCATATAAACTGTTTTTACCTATTCAGCTATATTGCTGTCAAGTTAAAATTTCAACACCTATGACACAATTACTCATTTTAACTCTTCAGTTTCTGTTATCGAATGTTTGCATCCAAACAAAGTTTTCGTAGTCCATGTTTGAGCGACACATGACTAGCTAATCAGGCAGGCCTTACTGAGCACCAACTGATCTTTTAACAAACAAGCTTTTAGCAGCTGACATTTCCTCTGACACACCTGAGTGAAGTCTTAACCCTAACCATGCACTGAAACACAAATGCATGCAACTTACTTCTCACAAGATTTATATGGTACCATGAATGTGCATTTTGAGTAATTTATTTGGTCTGACATTTCCTCTGACACACCTGAGTGAAGTCTTAACCCTAACCATGCACTGAAACACAAATGCATGCAACTCACTTCTCACAAGATTTATATGGTACCATGAATGTGCATTTTGAGTAATTTATTTGGTACCCTGAATGTGCCTTTTGAGTGATTGATATGGTACCCTGAATGTGCCTTTTTGAGTGATTTATATGATAACCTGAATGTGCCTCTTAAGTGGTTTATATGGTACCCTGAATGTGCCTTTTGAATGATTTATATGGTACCCTGAATGTGCCCTTGGAGTGATTTATTTGGTACCCTGAATGTGCCCTTGGAGTGACCTAGAATGTGTAGCTTAAAAGATGTTTTTCACTTTGATGTTCTTAAAAAAGAGCTACTAATAATCATTATTGGCAGATGTAGCATTGCAGTGGCCCTAAGTGTTTTCGGAATATAACTTTTCTATAGCCACAAGAGTAGTATAATAGTAGGCTTGGCAGCCGCACAAACACGATGTGGTGCGGTAGACATTATGACACATTGAAATTAACAAGTCTAATACGAAAAAGCGTGTTTGCTATTTGCGATAGATCAAACTTGAACTGAAACTAACATTATCTGATCATGTGACTTACAATTCTCGCCATACGGCGCGAACGATTTCTACAGCTTTTTTCGACCATCATAGCGGACCAAAAGGCTCATCATTTTTATCAGAATATGATATGCAATTGTTCAAGCTAAGTTTAAAAAATTAAACATATTTTTATGCTAAGTTTTGAGATATCAGTGATCAAAGTCGCAGCATTACGATGCCGATAAAATAGACGCGTAAGAACAATAGACATGGTTTTTATTGCAAGCGTGAAGTATATTTGTGAAAATATTTCGACGAATAAGGATGCATGAAAGTGTAAACATAAACCATCTCGCACACATACGTCACATTTTAGCCGTTTTGGAAAACGAATCCAAACTATCGCGGTCTCCTGTGGCTGCGATTTTCTGTTCGTTTTTGAGCTTTTAAGAGCTTTTAATCACATTCCCACATATTTGGCACCTACAACACAACATAGTAAGACATGGCGAATCTTTAGATACCAAATAACTGTAATGTGAATTTTATTGCAAGTCAACCTTTAAAGTGCGTAAATGTTTTGATTATTTATGAATGATGTACTATGGACTCTGGTTTGCATTACAAATTTGGCTCACGATTCTTTAGATGAGCCATTTGGAACTTTAAATCGAATTGATTATTTTTACATGAAACCGTTTATACTAATACAAAGTTATATTTAAGTAAAACAATACTACACATTTGGAGAGAATTCTCAATATTTCTGTAAACTTCTGTATTTCTTGAATTTTTCTGTTTCAGGCTTCAATCTGCACTCGAATCGGTTGTCCTCCTCCACCATCTGAAGGATGTGTAAACATTGGAACAACCTTCCCGAATGGTCCTAACTGCCCTTCTTGTAGAGTATGCAATGATCCACCAACTACCACCCCACCACTAGTCATCTGTACTCGAATCGGTTGTCCTCCTCCACCATCTGAAGGATGTGTAAACATTGGAACAACCTTCCCTAATGGCCCTGACTGTCCTGGATGTAGCGTTTGTAATGATGTGACTCCTCCAGTTATCTGTACTCTAATTGCTTGTCCCCCTCCACCTCCTGCAGGTTGTGTTAACATTGGAACAACTTTCCCTAATGGCCCAAACTGTCCAAGGTGTCGAGTTTGTAATGATCCACCAACTACCACCCCACCACTAGTCATCTGTACTCGAATCGGTTGTCCCCCTCCACCATCTGAAAGATGTGTTAACATTGGAACAACCTTCCCGAATGGCCCTGACTGTCCTGGATGTACTGTTTGTAGTGATGTGACTCCTCCAGTCATCTGTACTCTAATTGCTTGTCCCCCTCCACCTCCTGCGGGTTGTGTTAACATTGGAACAACCTTCCCTAATGGCCCAAACTGTCCAAGGTGTCGAGTTTGTAATGATCCACCAACTACCACCCCACTACTAGTCATCTGTACTCGAATCGGTTGTCCCCCTCCACCATCTGCAGGTTGTGTTAACATTGGAACAACCTTCCCTAATGGCCCTGACTGTCCTGGATGTAGAGTATGCAATGATCCATCAACTACCACTTCACCACTAGTCATCTGTACTCGAATCGGTTGTCCCCCTCCACCATCTGAAGGATGTGTTAACATTGGAACAACCTTCCCGAATGGCCCTGACTGTCCTGGATGTACCGTTTGTAATGATGTGACTCCTCAAGTTATCTGTACACAAATCGCTTGCCCTCCTCGCCCACCTCCAGAATGTATCAATATTGGTACAACTTTTCCTAATGGTCCTAACTGTCCAGCATGCAGAGTTTGTAATGACCCAACATCAACCCAACCTCCTTCGCAACAGGTAATTGTTTCAGCTTTGATTAATAATGTTCAACTATATTTTGCCAAGTCTTTTAGTAGTTTCAACCTAGCGCGAGTCGCTGTTATGATAAGAGTATGGGATAAAAATCTGACGATATATGTAAAGTTATTTTGGTAAGATGCAAGCATGTAGACTACTCAAACTCAAAGCTGTCTAATGTACACAAGTAAAGCACTCAGAATACATAGAGTTACTAACCAAACTTTCTTAATTATATACTAAGGGGCACTATGCTAACCAAGATGTTATACACTCCCTCTATGGCCTAATTGTATAGAAATCCTGACCTGCTAACAACAAGCTGGGGTTCAATTCTCAAGAAAGTCAATCATGGTGACAAGATTGATATCCAACCTTAAATTGCTTTCTGCGACTGAGCATGTCTCCAGTTGTGGAGGTTTCCTAGTCCCTGAACTCAGACATGTACAGACAAGATTGTAGAGCCATTATCTGGGCAACAATTCTCTTGAAAGCATGCACAGAATTTGCTTGCAGTAGGTTAAGGAAGCATCACACTTGACCTTCAAGGGATTGCTCGCATACGTCTCTAGTTCTCTAAATATGTTCTAATACTACTGGCTTATTGATGATAGAAGCTTCCAGAATCAATTTTTAGAGATGCACAAGAAGAAGATGTGACAAGCCTCCACCACCTCAAGGTTGTGTAAATATTAGAAACTCATACCCTAATGGGCCGAACTGTGAACCACCCTGTCCATACTGTGTAGATTCTCCGCCAACATTGGTAAGCTCCTGAAAGCAAACTTGGACTGTAATGACACTGCTCATGATTTTCCGTTATCCAACTTTTACTGTCATCGAATAATGTTAGTCTGAAAACTTTTGATCAGCATAGTTGGAAGCCCAAAGTCTAAGTCAGCTGTAGGAACAACCGAAAAAATTTATTTATTTGTTTGTTTTGCAGGCTTCAGTATTGGGTGTTCTTGTCATCAACTCTTGCATGTCAACAAGTAAGTATGTGGCTAGATATTGCTTGACGGTTCTTGGGGTTGATAACAAGTCTTCTGAGAAAGCACTTCTAACGCTAGACATGATTATATTTGTTCTACTCTTGACATACATTTGCACACATACATGTTGCAACACAACCTGCACCATTTTCCCAGTGGTTTTAAACGTTGAATGTATCAATTCATATATTTTTGGTGCTTTGAACTTGGTTACAAAGCTTCTGTTAAATTGTGCTCTTGGCTTTAGACTACTAAATGTGGCCTTGATTGACTGTATTTAGATGAATATGGCCTTGACTAATTTTAGGCAACTGAATATGGCCTTGGCTCACTATAGAAAACTGAATATGGTCTTGACTCACTATAGACAACTGAATATGGTCTTGACACACTATAGGCAACTGAATGGGAAAACTGTGTTTTCCCATTCAGTTGTCTTCAATGAAAGACCACTTTAGGTTGCCTTGCATTCAATGAAACCTCACTGAAATAGAAATGAAGCTCTCAAACAAATTAAGAGAGGTATGAGATATAGATTAGCTATACTAGATATAGATTAGCTATACTATATATAGATTAGCTATACTAGATATAGATTAGCTATACTAGATATAGATTAACTAGACTATCATATTTTTAGATTCCTACTTCAGCACTGAGCTCGGTAACTGTCAAAAGTTTTCTAACTCTGCATCCCCTCCTGCTACCAATGCTGTTGCTTTAAGCCAGCCACAGCTGTGCAGCTCTGGAACACTCTTCGACCTACGGATATGCGGGTGCAACCATGCTAGGAATGTAGATACAACTACCTGTAGGTCATGAGCTCTCCGGACTAACTACTCCTATTTTATATTAAAAACCATGCAAATATAAATTACTAAATCATTTGTATCATGTGTTGCATACTGATTTCAAACTGAAATATTTAATCAGCAATAAAATGTATGTTTTCTGTCTGATTTATCAACTCACTCTCTCTTGTTCAGAAGTAAATCCCTGAACAATTAGATTAGGGTAGCCTCAGTTCCTATATATATATACCCATATTTCCGAGTTAGGAGTTGAATAAATATATACCAGTTAGGAGGTTGCGGAATATAAGGGATTAGGAGTTAACGCAAATATATATGGGTAAGCCTCCTATATGGTCTAATTTATCTACATTGTAGATATATATATATTTATTCACCTCCTAATTATTATATATTTTTATGGAAATTTTAGGAGAATATGGTATCATACAATATATATTCATCGCCTTATCATACTTTGTATATATGCATTCTAGAAAAACTGTCAAAACTTGGAGAATGTCTAGATGGTTGTTGTAAATTACATATCAATTTGAAGGTAAAATAATTCATACCTCAATGAGTAAGCAAAAATAATGATTACCAGTTAGCAGATTGCTACAAATTACACATAAATTAGAATGTTACCATTGTAACTTATGTAATAGTTACAATGGAAACATTACATAGCATGGCATAGCTTACATACCCTTTAGTAAGATGCCGTAACTTATATCATTTAGGAGTTTGCTATAACTTGTTTCTTTTAGAAGCTGCTCTGATTTACATATAATAAAGTATGTTGCTATAACTTATAGATCATTTGAGAAATTGATATAATTTGAATTTCACATAGCTGGTAGCAATTATCTATATATCAGTTAGGAGGCTGCTATGGATTATATATTAATTAGGAGGCAGCTGATATTTATATATCATTTAGGAGGTTGCTATAACTTACATATCATTGCAGAGGCTGCTATGAGTTACATATAATTTAGGATGTTGCTATCACTTATAGATCACCTAAGACCTTGCTATAATTTGAATTTTCCATAGTTGATAGCTATTATTTATATATCAGTTAGGAGGCTGCTATGGATTATATATTAATTAGGAGGCTGCTGATATTTATATATCATTTAGGAGGTTGCTATAATTTACATATCATTGCAGAGGCTGCTATGAGTTACATATAATTTAGGATGTTGCTATCACTTGTAGATCACCTAAGACCTTGCTATAATTTGAATTTTCCATAGTTGATAGCTATTATTTATATATCAGTTAGGAGGGTGCAATGGATTATATATTAATTAGGAGGCTGCTGATATTTATGTATCATTTAGGAGGTTGCTATAACTTACATATCATTGCAGAGGCTGCTATGAGTTTCATATAATTTAGGATGATGCTATCACTTATAGATCACCTAAGACCTTGCTATATTTTGAATTTTCCATCGTTGATAGCTATTATTTCTATATCAGTTAGGAGACTGCTATGAATTACATATTAATTAGGAGGCTGCTGATATTTATATATCATTTAGAAGGTTGCTATAACTTACATATCATTGCAGAGGCTGCTATAAGTTACATGTAATTTAGGATGATGCTATCACTTATAGATCACCTAAGACCTTGCTATAATTTGAATTTTCATAGTTGATAGCTATTATTTATATATCAGTTAGGAGGCTGCTATGAATTATATATTAATTAGGAGGCTGCTGATATTTATATATTGTTTAGGAGGTTGCTAGAACTTACATATCATTGCAGATGCTGCTATGAGTTACATATAATTTAGGATGTTGCTATCACTTATAGATCACCTAAGACCTTGCTATAATTTGAATTTTCCATAGTTGATAGCAATTATTTATATATCAGTTAGTAGGCTGCTATGAATTATATATTAATTAGGAGGCTGCTGATATTTATATATCATTTAGGAGGTTGCTATATCTTACATATCATTGCAGAGGTTGCTATGAGTTACATAGAATTTAGGATGTTGCTATGACTTATAGATCACATAAGAGTTTACTACAATTTGAATTTCATATAGTTGGTAGCTACTATTTTGTATATCAGTTAAGAGGCTGCTATGAATTATATATTAATTAGGAGGCTGCTGCTATTCATATATCAATTAGGAGGTTGCTATAACTTACATATCATTGCAGAGGCTGCTATGGGTTACATATAATTTAGGATGTTGCTATCACTTATAGATCACCTAAGACCTTGCTATAATTTGAATTTTCCATAGTTGATAGATATTATCTATATATCATTTAGTAGGCTGCAATGAATTATATATAAATTAGGAGGCTGCTGCTATTTTTACATCATTTAGGAGGTTGCGATAACTTACATATCATTGCAGAGGTTGCTATGAGTTACATAGAATTTAGGATGCTGCTATGACTTATAGATCACATAAGAGTTTACTATAATTTGAATTTCATATAGTTGGTAGCAACTATTTATATATCAGTTAGGAGGCTGCAATGAATTATATATTAATTAGGAGGCTGCTGCTATTTATATATCATTTAAGAGGTTTCTATAACTTACATATCATTGCAGAGGCTGCTATGGGTTACATATAATTTAGGATGCTGCTATCACTTATAGATCGCCTGAGAGTTTGCTATAATTTGAATTTCATATAGTTGGTAGCTACAGTACTATTTATATATCAGTTAGGAGACTGCTATGAATTATATATTAACTAGGTGGCTGCTGCTATTTATATATCATTTAGGAGGTTGCTATAACTTACATATCATTGCAGTGGTTGCTATGGGTTACATAGAATTTAGGATGTTGCTATGACTTATAGATCACAAAAGAGTTTACTATAATTTGAATTTTATATAGTTGGTAGCTACTATTTATATATCAGTTAGGAGGCTGCAATGAATTATATAGTAATTAGGAAGCTGCTGTTATTTATATATCATTTAGGAGGTTGCTATAACTTACATATCAATGCAGAGGTGCCATGGCTTACACATAATTTGGGATGTTGCTATCACTTATAGATCAACTAAGAGTCTGCTATAATCTGTACAATAAAACAACAATCTGTATAAAACAACAATAATTGTTGTTAGAACCTACATATTGTATAGTATGTTAAACTTTAACGTAGGAATCAATAAATTTGTATTTAAAACAACAACAGCCACCATGCTTGATACTAAAAAATTCAACTAGTCAAGTACCATAGAATGGTCGTTGCTTAGTCACCAAACGGAGTAAATTTATTCAGACGTCAAGTTTAATGCGATATTACAAAAGCCTCAACAACAAGAAGACCCTGCTGCCAGTTTAATTTTGCAGCTTCTTGAGTAAGTTGTGGGCTCGGGCATAAGTCATCATTATAATTTTCAAACACCAATTTCTTTTAACAGTATACAGCTCTGGCATTTTTGGTAGTTTGCCTCAATCTTCCGATCATGGCTTTTTGAACTCTCAATTTTCTTTTAGGCTGCATAACTTGCTGCTCACTAATATAAACGAATAATGTAACTCGATATTTGTAAATATGGTCTATGTTATAGTTTCTTATTCAGTCACATATCGCTGCTGCACTGCATACAAAAACTTAAAAAAAATTAGTTGGTAACAATGCATGGACGCAACTCAGTTACTGTGATTGCTAAAATGAAACACACACATTTTTGCTTGCTGTGCATATTATCTACAGTAATAATATGAATTACTTGCACAACATACTTAGTTACTCAATCTAACATACAATAACAGCAATGTCTTTCTATTCATCTTAAGCCACTCTTAGAACATTAAGTAAAAACATTTCCCCACTCGGGAATGGAGTGTCAGGTTGCAAAACCTGCGCAATACCACAGCACCATAAATTGGGTAGATTCCAAACAAGCCCATTGTGCCTATGTAGAACCCAGGGAAAAACTTAATGTCACATAGAGAGCCAATAAAAATACAATAACATTCTATCTTGAGGGCATTTTCGCTTTTCAAAACTTCTTTCTTACTGCAATTTATTGTTAGCAATGATCAGTCGGGCTGGACCCAGCGCAGTACCAAATTTTTTCTAACTTTAGATCTCTTGACTTTGGGTGGTTTTATTGATCAATAGTAATACTGAGTGCTATTATTCACATTTTACCAGTAATAATAATGCCCTGAACTGTCAAGAAATTGATAGAACATTCTACTCAGACACATTCACTTAAATTTGGAAAATGACCCAAAAAGATATATTTCTCATTGTGTAGTGAATTTCCGATTGTTTTTAGTCAAGCACAGCGTTCTAAGTAATTTTTTGGGCTTGTCGGTTTGACAGTAAGTTGTCAGTAGACTGGCTGCTGCGGCATATTTCCTTATATTTAGTTTTTCTTTAAAAGAATTATTATAATTTATCTTAGAGCTTGTTTCTTGAATAATACATCATAGTGTACAGTGCAGTACAACAGATAATATCTATTGTCGGTATTGTATTATCTATCATAGTCATTGTTTTATGCACATTTTCTGTACATAAAATAATAGCTAAGACTGCTTGATACAAAATAACTATACAAGTGCATTACTGCGGAGTTGGTCTCTTTTAGTCTTCAAAAAGAGCACATTTATTGACAAATACAACGCAATGATAATAAGAAGGTTCAACAACATAAAAAATTCAGCAGGCATTTTTTCTCGCAGCCTTCTTTAGCAAGTTGTTGGCTCGAGCCCGAATCACTGTAACACTTCTGTTAGGCAGCGTTGAGTGTTTAGCATCCAACACTGATCTTGTTGGCAGTTTGCCTGATTTTTCAGTCCAGTACTTGTCTAATTCTGCTATTTCCTCTGCACTTTACCGTTTTCTGCTGACTGAAATAGTAAATAATGTGAATTATCATTTATAAAAATCTGATAAGCTATGGCTTTGATGAATCACATATCATTGCTCAGCTCCATTCAAAAGTTAAATAAGCTGGTTTATGTGCTGCAAGTCAAAACAGAATTGACGGTTTCTAAGATACAAGTGAACAATAAGGACATTAATGCTCGTTAGTGTCATTTCTCATTTAGTAATATAATACTTAACCAATGTATTGTTATTCAAAACACACATATACTGTAGAAGGTACTTTGATGACCACTTCTATATACTACTTTAGTAGCTAATTATGAAACTAAATGGTGTGCCACTTGCATGCATGCGATAGAGCAGTTTGGATTTCTATTTGCTTCAAATTATTAGAGAAATGATCAGGATTAACATTTATTAAGCAGTCTCAATGGCCAGTGTTCAGAACGATTGCTGCTAAGCTTAGTGTGACCTGACTGGGTAGCTATTTATTGAGTCATTAATTAGGCTAATACTTGACCTATGGGGTCAAGCAATGTGGTTAAACACCATTGTTCAGGTGTTCATTGAAACCACTAATGCCTAGATTGCTCTAGATACCTAAATGCCTCTGACTAGGAGAGCTATGTTTTGTAACCTGACAGCAGCAGAACACAAAGACTAGTGTCAGCATTTATGTAGGCAACGAATTTGACTGAAATACTTGAAAAGTTAGACACCTTTATTTTTTCTACTGCATTTGAGCTACAGCAAAATAATCACGCTTGGTTCCCTAGTACATTGTGTTAGTTTAAAGCCACTTATCATAGCATCACCCACATTTAATCTGATGTCTGAAAATCACTCTTCGGTGTTGATAATCCATGTATGTCACTCTGCACTTATTTAAAATCAATGCATTTTTGATTAGATGCTACTACACAAAGAGAAATATACCCTTGGGTTCTTTTTTTAAATTCATGCATTAGTGATTTGCAAATATATGAAAGCAGAGCCTTATTTAAAACTAAAATCTTGTTGCGTCAATATTTGCAAAGTTATGCTTGCTATTTTAACCTTGACCCAAAACTCCAATATTATAACATTCTGAAATACAGCTAAATTGACATAAGGTAGAATCTTAATTTGAAGGCCATGTTCATTCGAGTGCTATTCTAGAAGTGTTGAAAACTAAAGTGTCACCCTTTAATTGACAACCACATCCAGCTGACTGCGACTTCAACATTCTTTGATCTTTGGATCCGATTTTGGACAGGATGGATAGAAAAATGTTGACAAATTTTTACTAACAATGACTCAGTTACAACAATAGCAATTAATACTTTTGTCAATGCATATTGAAGCGAGTTTTCTAACTTCTAAGCTTTACAGTGTTTTCGTTAAAGCTTTGAAAGCAGCACCGTGGAAATAATTAATAACTCTATCAGGCTGATAATAATTTTATTGTTTAAGCGGCCTTGATAGTTCGGCATATATGAAAAAACGGTTTAGCAAATATGATGAAATCTGTACTACTATTTGAGGCTAAAATTTCTTGCACATGCTACAGCATTAGAATAAGCAGTTAACGATGGCATTTTGCAAGCTCAACGCCCAGTGTATATGTTATCCCTGAATCACAGCTTAGTTTGTGTGTTATATAGTTTTTTATGTGTTTTTTTCAAAAGAAGTAACGTTCACTTGAACGGCGGCGTTCTATCTTTAACCGTCATCTATTATAGTACAGGTCTAGTAGAGGGGCGTTTAAATGAATGGGGATTCAATTAGAGATTACATAATATTTTATTAACCCTTTCACCGCTGCATGCGCATTTAGGCGAAATCAATGGACGACCGGCATATGTGCATGTTGCGAATTTCCTGGCAATTGCGTAGTAACTTAATTTTATTATTCGTTGACGACATAACTAACAGTCTTTAAGACTTTTTATGGTATTGACAGTGTTGTCCAAAAGTTTCCCTGTAAAATTACCCTAAACTCACGAAGCAATTTTAAATTTTTGTTTAGGACTTTTCAACATAAAAAGAAACATTTGTTCTTTCTGATTTTCGAAATATTTAGTGCTATTATAGCTTTCGCAAGTACATCCAGAATTGAAAACAGATAATTACTTATGTTGATAACATTATTGATGATTGTTGATGACTGACGGATTAAGATTTTAGTGATTACACATATAATTAAAGTAGCAGCTCCAATAGTGACTCCAATGGTGGTCAAAGTAATAGTTTTTGTAAGAGTAAGGAACATGGTAGAGCATTGTTTTTTGAGATTCGAAGGGATCGTAGCTTCACATAGCATTAGCAATGCACAAAGTAGGAATGCATTAAGTTTTTTGAATAGTACTATTTTTTAACGTGTTGGAAAAATAAAATCTATAACAAAAAGGTTTTAGATAGAGTTGAAGCTAATAAAGATTGAACATATATTATGAAGCAAAATCGACAATTTTTGCCACTATAATTGGAAGGGTTAAAAAATGCAGTGCCATGGCATTCAAACATAGATTTTATAGTAATATTATTTCATATAAATTTTTTGAAATAAAACTTTTATTAATGTGGCACGCTCTTGTGGAAACTAACTGTTAATCAGCAACATACCCCCTTCAAGAAAGCGTCCAGCTTTGCTTCGTACCATTTTCCATCTGGTGGATATAGTGCTTGGATGCGGTGACCAGGTTTCTACCAAAATAAGCAAAACAATTTTAATAGCCCAAACAGATGTTATGCAGATTAAAAAGTGATGCAAAAGATGCCTGTTGTTTTTAGGTTTTTCAGCAAACCCGTGTACCTACCTCCCATTACTAAAATTCTATGAAGCTGTAATATTTTATCTCATGCGATATTCTTCTACAAAATTGAAACATAGGTTTTAAAGCTTCAACAATTTAAAGGATTTCATTTACTCCAGTCACTTACTTATGACTCAGCCTCTAGTTTAAATCCGTATCAAATTACGACTAAAATGCATCAACTTGTTAATTACAATGAAAATAATACATTATCATAACTTTATACTGCCCTAAGCAAGCAAAACGCCATATCTGAAAAGTTTTTCAAAATTCACTTTTTTGTGCTTATATGTAATTTAGGTTGAGATCTAACATGTCTCGAAATTTCATATATCTGAGACCACCAGAAATAGCCCTTTTCACAATGTGCAAAACGCCCTATCCACATTTACCACACATAAAGTGGCAATCAAAGCGCTCTATCTGCAGATACAGCGTTTTGATTGGCCTGAACATACACAAAGTTGGACATTATGAGCAGCATTATGTAATCAAAGAGTATATAAACAAAGGGAAGCGAAACTGAAGCATATATATTTGGTTGTTTCAAGGCAGCTCATACAAGCTAGTGCACTTCTAAGTGCTCAATCTTATTGCTATATTTTTTATCATAATATATTTATTATGACAAGACGATATCTAAGTGACAAAAGTCTCGATTTAAAGATCCGACTCAGAGATTTGATGAAAAATTTGTTTTAATTACATGTCCATTGGAAGGTTTTGCTTTTTTAAAATACTGACATTATTGCACTCAGTTGTTTGCTTTAAATTATTTTTAATAAAAGCGTTTGATCTTTTTTAAACTACTATTTTACTTATTCCTTTCATTTCATGACATCTGGTTTGAAGGATACCTAGATCTTTGATCATCTCTTAACTTTTGAGCTAAATATGGCTATTACAGGGTTTTAATCCATGTGTTGACTGGATGAGTAATAGGAATTGCAACATATATCATTTTGTTGACTAATTGGGGGTTAATATCAGAATTTAAACTTGTAATCCTTTGATAATCCAGTCATGGCAAATGGTCTTGTGGCAAACTAACAATGAGAAACCAGTCCAATTAAGCAATCAAAAGGCCCTATCTGCAGTGATAGGGCGTTTTGATTGCCTAGTGCCAGCTTAGTAAATTGTCAATTTAAGCAAACAAAATGCCCTAAGTGAAATAACTCCTTTGATTTTAAAGTTTCACGAAAAAAAAAATTCAGTAAAGATTGTTGGATATCTCACCATAATAAATAAAAAAAACAACTAAAATACTGCTAATACTGATGCCAGGCTTGACCAAAACGCGTTTGTGCTTGTGCTGAACAATTTAAAAATATCAAGATACAGCGTTTTGCTTGCTCAGGGCAGTATAGTATAGGCTACTAATAATTCTGCCTGTTTGGTGCTATCAATCAGCTAACACTACTAATCAGAATAAAAAGCATCCATAATTATTTTAATGCTTTTTAAAAAGTTACAAAAGTTAGGAGCATCGACAGAGTCACAGATATTCATCAATTGCTGGCTACTGTGCTATATGTTACCATAACTATTTTAATGTGTGTCGGTTAATCTCACAAAGCTACCCTTGTGTATAATTACAAAGTTATCATTTTATGAAAATTAGTAATAATTTCATTCTTTTAGCATTATAAAGTTGGGGTTTCTTGACCTTTTTAACTTGACAATATTACGATCTTGCAATTAAGGCAGTAAAATCCAAATCCAAATTAGCTGCGAAAACCTATGCGTTGTTGTTTGCCGTCGCAATTTGATGACATGAGTAAGTTGCTTAGATATAGTATTTAAAGTGGCTCGCCCTAAAGGTCAAAAATGGCCACTACCGGTCTAACCTTTTGCATTGGTATTGAGGCGAAGTAAAATACTTTTTCATGATGCCTTTTCACCATAATATGGTACAATTAATTCAATGACAAAATTGGCAAAAGTAATATAAAACAATTGTGATAAACAAATATACCAATTGTGACATGATTAGTCTGTTCTTCTGCTGCTGCAAAACCCTAAATGGCTAGACGCGTGAAAAAAGCAAAATGTTTAGCGGCTACAATCTCGCTAGAAGGTTGAACTTATGTGATAAGTCTTTAGGTTGTGTAGGAATGAGAGGTTGGCTTGTTTCTTACAATCTATTTAATCAATTGACTAGCATGCAAGAAGATAGCAAGCCATGCCACATTAGGAGAATGAGTCACTTTAAGCACAAACCACAATTGCATAAGTACATAGGTCATTTCTGCTAGTGAGAAGACCTTGGAGAATAAGACCACATTAAGCAATTCTGTGAAGATTTTATTACTGCAGTTATACTTGTGCTGCAATATTTCTAATAGAGTGAAAAGCAAATGAGCTGCCCAACCACAACCTCCTTCATTATAAAGTTACAAAGAATAGGAATAACAACAATAGCTTTCATTCGGAGGCTGAGGCAATTGAGAAGTAGAAAGTGAATTAGCTAAGCAGGCAATAGTAGAACACACATAATAAGAGCATAGGCATCATGATTGATGTGTATGCAGGCAATGAATTTATGTACAATTTCACTACCAAATATTTTAGTAAAGCTAGACACCTTTGGCTAAAGAGTGCTAAATATAGGTCAAAACAAGCCAGTGACAAATCTCATGTTATGCATCCTTGTTTGGACACTTTATTTCTAAAGTGTTTAATGCATTGGAAGTTTAACATAAAAGTGTGCCAAGAATGCACAAAGAACATTGACAGCAATAACTGTATAGTACTGACAGCAATAACTGAATAGAACATGATGTTTAATTAAAATGTAACATAAAAATAAACGTTTTATTTTGTTTTGGTAAGCTTGCAGCAAAAATGTTTGCTGTGCACATAAAATATTGTTTTGCTCCAAATACTTTACAAACAAGTAATAATAACTTTATTGATGCAAATTGTACTGAAATTATATTTGCTACGAGCACCAATGGAAGTCAAAATAAGTAATACAATTCTTACAGACCTTTTAAAAACAATGGCCTTTGCTGCTACAGAAAAGTGAGTAGACCCATAGGAAGAGAAGTATATGTTCTTATACTGCTAAAACTACCTTTGGTTCAGAAATGAGATTTGAAAAGAGCAATGAATTATTATAAGCATTGGCAAAATGTTTGGGATGGATAGGAAACAAAGCTGGGTATTGCACATGCTGGTAATTTAGCTAATGTAAATAGATTTCCTACACTACCTAATTGAAAGCATCAATGCAAAATCTAAATACATGTAAATACTTACTAGCCATAGTACAGAGTGACCTTTTAATGTTTGTCAACATAACATCCGTACCGCTTTGAGCATCTTGAAATTATATTAAAGTTGCTTTCATTATGAGCTCCCTTTGACATTTTAAAGTATTAAAATGGCCAAATACAAGTTGCATTTTCAGAGAACTTTTAAATTCAAGTCATATGCCACAAAAAGTTCCTCTGCGTTGTTTGTAGTATATTCTAAAAGTGCTAACACTACATTTGTTTTAAATTTTAAAGTTGACACAAATAATTGAGCAAATTATGTAGCTTATTAGTAAAACTTTTGTTAACATCAGCAAACAAACTGCATACATGCTGCCCGATACCGAAGGCCAAAAATAATAATATATATTGCTATTTATATTTTAACCAATAGTTTTGCAGTTTTGTTATTGTACAGCAATTTGTATAAAACCTACTGTATTTCAGGTTTGAGTAACTATGAGTTTTAGTAGTGTTCTGGCCCTTCCTATCGCGTGTTTTCAACATTTTGAGGTAATAATTAAAAGCCATGAGTTGAATTGCGCAACTTCAGCAGCATCTTATATATATATCATTCGCCAAACTCATTGTCTTGAATCATCAAAGTTCACTAAATCATTCAAAAGGAAATACATACACTTGTATCTCTAATTCTTTTATAGCTTTACCCTTTTACTGCCACCCATGTACAAACTAAGCTACCGGCCTACCGCCAGCCATTTCACCGAAAATTGCCAATTTAGCTTCATGATATGTACATGAAGCATGTATACTATTTTGTTTCAACTTCAAAGTTTATCTATAAACTTTTTGCAATATATTTTATTTTGCTAAAATGTTAACATATAGGGCTATGCAAAAATCAATGTACCTTCACTTTGTGCATTGCTAAAGCTATGTGAAGCTACAATCGCTACGAAGCTAAAACGATGCTCTACAATGTCCCTTACACTTAAAAAAACTATTATTTTCACTATCATCAGAGTCACTGCTGCTAATTTAATTATCTGTGTAATCACAAAAATCTGAATTTGAATTGACTATAGTGTCATCAACATACATGTAAGTAATTATATGTTTTCTGACTTGCGCGATACTTAACAAAACTTACACAAAAAATGTCCATTTTTATTTTGGAAGTTCTCAAAAAAAAATTTGAAACTGCTTGGTTATCTTAGACTAATCTATTAGAGAAATATTCGAACCACACTGACAATACCATCAAAGTTTTAAAATCATCCGTTATGTTTTTAATGGATAATAAAATTAGGTGACCACGCAATTGTTGGAAAATTCGCAAAAATGTGCATACGGCAGTTGCTGATAGATTTAGCATAAATTCGCATACGGTAGGGTAAGAGTAAAAACCAACAAAATATTTGTCAATCTCCTGCCTCTAAACATGATATCTCAAATCTGATAATTACTCTCAGTGTTGACTGAGTAACTAAAAGTGGTAATGAGTAACCATGGAAAACTATTCATTTTATATAATTATGCAATTGCTCAGCAATTGCAACCATGACTCATAAAGACTAAGAAGAGCAATACTAAATCTCTTTGCTATGCTACATTCCTTTGATTGGTTTGCGCTATTTATATTATGTAATCTGCCAATAATAGATGAATAGAACACAAAAGTGGCATAATGGTTTATGTAAGCGTTTAAATAATACAATGCCTGTAAAAATTAACAACTTTTCTTACTGAAGCTATGGCTATATCAAATTATTACACTAATTTTTGGCTCGCATGTATAATGTGCTATTTTGCAGCAACTTATTGCAATATCGCATACCTTTAATTTGATGTCTGCAAATCAGTCTTTGGTGTGGGCCATCAATGCTTCTCATCCAGCATTTATCTATAACTAAAGCGTCATTGATTATTTGCAACTATACAAAGAAAAACTACTTTTGGGCATGCTGTTACATTCTTACGTCAGGTATACATTTGCTAGTTACAGTAAAACTTTGTACAGTATATTTTGTGTTGGTGAATTTAAAGTTTTGCTTATCATAGTGACTTTGCCAAAACGTCAAACTTTACTACATTTCAAAATACAACCTTACTGATATAATGTTTTATAGTTTGTAATCTATAAATATGTATATGTTAAAAAATATTATAAATTTCGGTAGATGAAACCTTGGTTATTTTGACATATTTTTTATGCAAACCAACGTGTAATTAGCAACATACCTTTTCTAGAAAAGAACATCCAACTTTGTCTAATACTCTCTGCCATCTGATAAATATGCCATCTTGGCAATAATGCTTACCAAGTTTCTACAAAAATGAAAAGATAATTCAAATAGCATAAACAGATATACAAACCAAAATGAATGCAAAATACACATTTTAGTTCACTGGTTAGGTTTTTTTTGGCAAACTTGAATGTCTGCCTCCTACTACTGAAGCTCTATAAAACAGCTAAGCTCTTAATTACTACACAATTACTACACAAGATTCAAACTAAATACTAAAAGTTTCAAAATTCAAAGGCTGCATATACCCACTTACTTGCTTATGCCTATGCATGTACTACTATTACTTACAAAATCATAACTGAAATACGCAAACTCTCACTATTCATGATAACAATAATACAATTACTTTATGATCATGTTATTCTAATAACAGTTTTGACTGTTGGTAGAACCACATTAATAACGTTACTTATCATTATAAAAAACATCAAAAATTATAATAATAATAACTGAAAATAGATTAAAGTTGGAGAATTAACTGATTCACTAAAATAACTATTAATTGTCAGCTGGCGTGTCTGTGTTGATGTTACAAAACTGAACATTCGTGTAACAATAATAAAGTCAAAAATTAGGACTTTACAAAAAGTTTTGATTTTTTCCTTTTTGGTAATATAATGCTGACCTTTCTTGACTTTTCTATGCAGAACAATATCAGCAGTTGGATGACATAAACGGATGTAAAAAATATATCAAATGTGTTCTGTGCTACCTTCCTTAAAAATTATAATAATTGAAACATACTTTTTTCACGCTAGTCCTATTTCAATATTAAATAAAATTTATACTGCTTTTCTACAACTGTATGTTTCAAGTAAATAAACTGTAAATTGACTAAAATAGCAGGAACAACTTACCGAATGTGACTTGCTCCCTTACATGTAGTCATTCTGCTGCTACCAAGCTCTAGTAGACTACATGGGTGAAGAACTAATAGTCCTAACAGCCACAGCAACATTATAACAGCCACATCTCTCTAGCTGTTATATACTGTGGTTATACTTTTGCCACTTTACTTCAATAAATTTAAAAAATCAACTCTTCGACTAAAAAACCATCTCTCAGGTATTGCGTTTGGATGCAAAGTTTCAAAAAAAGATTTATTTTGTGGCTGGATGCAATGGCATCGAAAATATGAATTGTACTGATTATAGACTTATTTAAACTTTTACTACAGCCATGCTTAAACATCAGTTGAAACCATAATGTGCAATTATTGTGAATTTTCACAAAAAAGAGCAGATCAATGAGAAACCTTGCAAAAAAAGGGAGTGCTTAAATGGCAGTCTTGAAAACTATAAAGAGGGTCAGCAAATAAATTGTAATGTATTGTAGTTTGTTAATATACAACTTTATTTCTCAAATCTAATAAAGCTATCATGAATATTAGCAAAACTGACTGTATCCGACATAGCTGCTAATTCTTTGTATTTGCTGATGCTTAGTCATAAACTTATTGCAATATGTTTTTAAATAGATTGTGCTATTAACTGAAACGATACCAAAACAGTTAAAAGTAAGAATGTTTTAAAATTGATATATGCCTTCTAGTTCCATATATAAGAGCCTCCTAGGGTTTATAATTTATTGATAGAAAATTACACATTTTTGTTGGAGTTGTCTCCTCTTTTCCATATATATGAATATAGATATATAAGGCGATTATGGGAATCATGTTTAAAATACTTCTATAGGGTTGTTAAGCACTATAAACACTGCTAGAATTAGGAGGCTCCCTGGACGCCTCCTAATTTTTCAGAGCCTCCTAACATGGATTATATATTGATAGAAGCCTCCTAGTTGGGAAATATAGTTCTATATATATACATATATATATATATATACATATAAATATATATATATTTATTTATATATACCTATATATATATACAACAGTTTACAGTGTTGTGCAAAACTATTGCAACCCCTTTGTAAATTGTTGGCCGAAAGCATCTCTTGTCTCATATTTCATCTCAAACTTGCCTAATTCCTTACGTCTATATATCATTTTGAAGCTAAATGTATGATCTTTCAATTTAATTTGGTGAAAGTATTTGTTTCTTTGTTTACGAAAAGTTAAAGAGATTACTTTACTTTTAATCTCTAAACTCACTGTAAACTTGTCACTCACCTAATCACACCAACAGGGTCTTTGAAGTACTCTAATCTGCTCAATGTTGTACAGAATGTTGAAGACATGTAAGAAATTTATCAACAATGCAAAACTATCTCAAATCCATCACAACAATGACCAGTTGACTATAAAAGTAGGCTCACAATGACCAGCGAAATCATTTTAAAATTCTATCACAACATGAGATTGGACCATGAGAGGAGAGCTGTAATCACCTTCACCAGCAAGGCAAATCAAATAAGCAGATTGCTAAGGAGGTTCAATGTTCCATGAAAGGTGTTGCTGGCACAGTCAACAGATGGAAGTCGACAGGCGCGACAGATGATCGTAAAGACAGAGGGAAAAAGCGCAAAAGCTCTACCAGAGACGACCACAGTTTGGTTCGACTTTCACTTTCTGACAGAAAGAAAACCAGCACTGACCTGCGACGAGTATTCAAGTCCTGACAAGAGTCATGTTGCCATGTGCCAGAGAGATGTTCACTGGTGATTGGATTTTTCAGGATGACAACGCTCCTTGTCATAGAGCAAAGAAAGTGAAGGAATGGGCAGACACCAAACAAGTTGAGTTTCTAAACTGGTCCGCTCAATCTCCGGACCTCAATCCGATAGATTTGTGGCAAATTTGTGGCAAAAAGTGGGCATGGAAATTAACAAGCGCAAACCTACTAGCAAAAGAGAACTGATTAAGAAGATTATTGAGGCCTGGCATCACATAGTGACACCTGAACAAACTCAAAATCTGGTTGACAGCATGCCAAGGCAGTTTCGTGCTGTCATCAGAAATGAAGGCTGGCCAACAAAGTACTAGCCCTCAATTTTAAACCAAACGACCCTTTTCAGGGCCACCATCACTTGCACAAAGAGTTCAGTTTGTAAGTTTTCCTCAATTGAGTAATGTTTGCTGCTAAACCAATTCGAGCACTTTCACTATAGCGACAAGTTTTCTACCATTAGAAATATTTTTTTTAGTTATAAAATAACAGTTGGAATGTGCTAGAGATCAAATGCATCTTTGAATTTTCACAAAATTCTGAACAAAATGATGTATAACATTGCTTAGTCATCTTGATTGTAAGCACAAAAATTACCAATGGAACGTGATGCTTGTTATATTGTGCAGGGGGTTGCCATAATTTTGCACAGCACTATATATACATTAATATATATATATATATATATATATATATATATATATATATATATATATATATCCGAACTGACAAGCATGTCCTAGCAAACCAACCAGATATAGTGGTGGTAGACAAGGAGAACAAGAGAGCTACTATAATAGATATAGCAGTACCCAATGACTACAATATAGCCAGCAAAGAAAAAGAAAAGGTAGAGAAATATCTCCCTCTTGGAGAAGAGATTGAAAAATGCTGGAATGTAAGAACAACTGTAATACCAGTAGTCATTGGGACACTGGGCGCAATAACACCGGCGCATAAAATGTGGCTTGCCCAAATACCAACAACAATCAACTCAGGTGAGTGGCAGAAAAGTGCGCTATTGGGAGCAGCTAAGATCTTGAGACGAGTGCTCAAGCTCCCAGGTCTCTGATAGGAGACCCGAGTTAGAGCAGAATTTACCACCCATACGGGGTATCCGGGGTGAGGAAACAATTTTATATATCTATATATATACTGGCTGAATGCCCGTCGTTGCCCGGGTAATAAACATCTTTGCACAAAAAACTTATTTATATTTAACATATAGCAACAGTCACCATTCCAACTTTTAAATTTCATATCATGACAAAAATATTTTGTGCAGCTTAAATAAATGAAGAGAAAAAAATAAAACAAATGTAAGGGTTTTCAAACTTTGTCAAACAACTGTAACTTTCAAACTTCATACAGTATCATGAGTAAAAAATTTTGGTACCGGTCAAATAAATTAGGAAACAAAATAAAGCAACTATAAAGGTGTTTAAATGCAAGTGTGAAATAATTAGCAAGTAATAGCTAAGTTAAGTCTGTTTTACTATGATTACAATCAAAGATGATTTAGTAATGACAATGGTGATGATGTGATTAATACGAACCAAGAAAACATATTAAAAACTGTGAACATGCTAAATTAATAATACCAATCTGTGCATAGAAGTGTGTGTATAAAAAAGGTTGCTCTTCCAGCAGAAGCTATCCATCAAAACTTTGGATTCGACAATACTGGTACCTTCGATACCGGTACAAATGTAAAAATGAGATATCAGATTGTTAGTCAGAGAGCAGGGTAACCCTATCTGTCATAAAAATAATTCCTATTCCCTCTCTCAACTTATGCAATCTTTTGAACTGAACCAGTAGTTTTAGCTATAGCGGTGATAAGATTAAGCCTTGCATCCTGTACAACCATTCTGCTGCTGTCGGCAGCACTTGAAAGTTTATTCGGAGTTGTGTTACTTTCTCGACGTTGTAGTACCTTTTGGCCGTTAAGCTTGCGTGTTAAAAAACTAAAACTAGTTCAGGGAGAGGGTTCAGGGGTGAGAACTGTTTAGAGAGCACTTACTAACACGTGTTGTTACAAATGAACTTGGTTAAAGCATTTGATTTTGTTTCATTAAATATTTATAGTTGCTTTACATCTCCTGAGATGACTCCAATGGAAACATACACTCTCACTTGGTTGATGCTTTATTATCAATTGGCTTCATCTTAAAATAAAATAATATACATAATAGCACCATCCCTTATGATGACAATTAATGTTTTGAGCTATGGGTGTAACAACACACAAAAAGCTAGTGTTTGGGGCATTAGCGGGATCTTTGTCATTTCTCGGTTTAGCATGTTATGGATACACTCAGGTTAGCTTTATTGCTTTATTGCAACATACAGTATAGGAAATAGATGTCATTTTGCCTGATGGGTCACACTACACACACACACAAACACACGCACGCACGCACACACACACACACCAACACACTCTTCTCTACTACTATTATGATGCATAATGTATAATCTGAGACACAATTATTTTCTACATTCCGGTTTGAACAGCTATTCATAGAGCAGGCGCAGAGGTCAGTGCAAGGTAGTTGTTGCTTCTAGCAAGAGTACCTCCCAACACATGAAGTCTTGCATCGGCAGAACACAGTCTAAAGTAACACCAAACGAAGTATTACAACTTGGAGCCAATATAACCAATCTATAATGTTTCAGCCCTTCTTTTATTGTGGTTGGGGTCTTGGAATTAAGGTTTGTAACCAAGTCAAAAACTGCAACTGAAATACACCCATAATATATTGTTCCGTTCAACTGCTACTCGATGTCTAGTTAGTATGACCATTGCCTCTTTAATTATTACTACACTGTGACATCACCAGATATATTGTTATTACACTGTGACATCACCAGATATATTGTTATTACTCTGCGACATCAATAGATATATTGTTATTACACTGTGACATCATCAGATATATTGTTATTACACTGTGACATCACCAGATATATTGTTATTACACTGTGACATCACCAGATATATTGTTATTACTCTGTGACATCAATAGATATATTGTTATTACACTGTGACATCAATAGATATATTGTTATTACACTGTGACTTCACCAGATATATTGTTATTACACTGTGACATCACCAGATATATTGTTATTACTCTGCGACATCAATAGATATATTGTTATTACACTGTGACTTCACCAGATATATTGTTATTACACTGTGACATCATCAGATATATTGTTATTACTCTGCGACATCAATAGATGTATTGTTATTACACTGCGACATCATCAGATATATTGTTATTACACTGTGACATCACCAGATATATTGTTATTACACTGTGACATCACCAGATATATTGTTATTACACTGCGACATCAATAGATATATTGTTATTACACTGTGACATCAATAGATATATTGTTATTACTCTGTGACATCAATAGATATATTGTTATTACAATGTGACATCAATAGATATATTGTTATTACTGTTATAAGTTGTGATAATTACCTAAATGTTGTCTGGTTAGTTGATGATGAAACCTAATGGCTGGCCAGCCCTAAACTATCTAGATGATGTCAATCGTTAAAGATTAAAGTTACAGTCGTAATTTATTTAGCGTTCTAGCATTTCATCAGATCCTCAGGAAGTGCTGTTCTTGGTTGCATCATGGGAAGGTCTTGTAGCATCATGGGAAGAAGGGTAGACAACTCTTATCCAGACTGATTATCAATTACTAATTAATAAAGATATGATAACTCTAACAATATACAACATCCTTCCTTTCCTCGGAAGTTTAGATCCAAAACATAAAGTCTTTAAACGATTAACAATTAATACAAAGAACATATATACAGTTAAAGTAGCAGCTGGGACAGCTGCTAATACATTTTGTAGGAGTCGTACTTTGAAGGAAGCTTGCCACGATTGCTACGTGCACTTGTTCGTTGCGTTGACTTTGGAGTGTCTTGCTTCTTCGGTGCGCTACCGGGAGCTAAGTCTTGTGATTCATCAGGAATAGCTCGTTCATTCATGGTTGTCATTTCATCTGTTTCATCGGGTATACTTTGGACTGGCTTGATATGGGTTCTAGTTGTACGAAGGTGTGATGTGCCAGTGTCTACCATATAAGACCGTGGATGTGGTGTTTTACTTAACACTTGTCCTCTGCTCCATTCATTTTCGTCATCTGTTCTGATGACTACCTTTTCTCCTTTATGTAAAGGAAGCAAGTCTCTAGCCTGTCTATCACTGCTTAACTTTTGACTTCTTTGTCTCTCTGATAGCAAGGGATATGCGTCAGGAATCAATGGTTTTAAGGTCCTTCTAGTGTAAGGCAATGGACCGCGAATACATCTGTTAAAGAGCATTTCAGATGGACTGAAAGGTAGACCTTGGACTGGAGTTTGTCGGCAGGCTAACAATGATTGATAAATGTCCGACTTAGATTCATCAGCAGCTGCCTTTTTCAAGAACTGCTTAACTGTTTGAACGTATCTTTCGGCCATACCGTTGGATTTGGGATAACGTGGACTAGAAGTTGTAATGTTAAAGCCCCATTCGGATGCAAACTGACGTAGAGCCATACTACCAAAAGGCATGTTGTCTGCAACCACATCAATAGGTACCCCATGAACAGCAAATATACTTTTTAATGCTAGTGTGACATCTTTGGCAGTCTTCCCTTTGATGATCCTTAGTTCTGGATAATGAGAATAAAAGTCCACCACTAGTAAGTAGCTGTTGTTTTTAAACTCTAGTATGTCCATTCCAACTTTATTCCATGGTAACTTAGGTACTTTATGTGGTAGCAACGGCATTTTCTGTTGTCTATTAGAAAATCTCAGGCATATAGGACACTCAGCTACAAGTTGCTTAATCTGTTGATTCATGCCAGGCCAGTACATGCTTTGTTTCGCTCTCTCGATGCATTTATCCATTCCCAAGTGTCCTGAGTGAAGCTTCGTGAGGTATGGGCGTTGCTGGGACTTAGGGATCACTAGACGCTCACCTCTGTAAATCAATCCTTCACTGAGATATAACTCATCACGTACACCCCAATATGGCTGTAACTCAATTGGAACCTGTTTTTTTACAGCCCAACACCAACCACTTAGAATTGCCGATGTTAGGAGTTTCATGGTATCATCCATGGCATAATGCATCTTTATTTCTTCTTTGGTGGACTCTTCTAACTGAAGTGAGTGAATCATGACAACATCATCTTCAATGTTATCGCTGATACCCTCGAGATATGCCCGTGACAGAGTGTCAGCTAAGTATAGATATTTGCCAGGCACGTAGTGGATCTTTTCAACCCTGTATCTTTGTAATCTTACAAGAAGTCTCTGTAGTCTAGGTGATGCTTTGCAAAGTGGTTTCTGAACAATGGAGACCAGAGGTTGGTGATCTGTCTGAACATCAATTCCACGTCCATAAGTATAAGTGTTAAATTTTTCACACCCATATACTATAGCTAGTAACTCTTTATCAATTTGTGGATAGCCCTCTTCAGTCTTAGTTAGAGCCCGTGAGGCATAAGCTACTGGTTGATTCGCTTGAAGCAAAACTGCTCCTAGACCACCCTGAGAAGCATCTACTTGCAAAACAATGTCTTTCTCTGTGTCAAAATACTTCAGAACTGGTTCATTAGTTAGAACAGCTTTTATTTTAGTCATAGCCTCTTCTTGTTGATTGCCCCATACCCATGGAGTGTCTTTCTTTAGTAGGTCTCTAATTGGTTGAGTTTCCTTTGATATATTTGGAATATATCCTCTCAGAAAATTAAGTGATCCCATGAGCCTTTGAATTCCTTGTCGGTCTACTGGGTTTGGCATCTGCTTGATTGCTCTGACCTTTTCTGGATCAGGTTTTAGCCCATGCTTGGACACAATGTGGCCCAAATAATTAACTTCCGACTGATTATGTTGAATTTTGTCCTTGTTAAATTTAATGTTGTTCTCTCTTGCCCGTTGTAGCAATCTTCTGAGTTTTCTATCATGATCTTCTGGTCTGTACCAGCAATAATCAAGTCATCAAAATAGATGCAAACATCAAGGTCACCAAATACTTCTTCGACTCTCTTTTCAAATACCTCTGCACTAGAGTTAATCCCAAAGGGTAGACGCTTGTAGCAGTACCTGCCAAATGGCGTATTGAAAGTTGTAAGTAGCTGTGATTGGCGATCGAGTGGAACATGCCAGTATCCTGCTTTCATGTCTACAATGGTGAAAACAGATTTTCCTGTGAACTTGAATGATATGTTTTCTAGCGTTGGAATATGATGATGCTCACGAAGAATCGCTTTATTTAACTCTTTTGGATCTAAACATATTCTGACATTGATTCTGATTCTCGTTTCTCTACCACCACCATACTGTTTACCCATGGTGTTGGTTGGTCAACTTTCCACTGTTGACCAACCATTCTTTATCAATTACTAATTAATAAAGATATGATAACTCTAACAATATACAACAATTACACTGTGACATCACCAGATATATTGTTATTACACTGTGACATCACCAGATATATTGTTATTACACTGTGACATCACCAGATATATTGTTATTACACTGTGACATCACCAGATATATTGTTATTACACTGTGACATCACCAAATATTTTACTCTGCTGATTTTCAGAACAATCTTATATGACCACTAAGGGAAGGGATATGCTTTTTGTTGCTTTATTGGCTCTAACATTATAGAACTTCAAGTTCTTAACAAGTCAATCAATTTAATAAGTTGTTTATATAAAATACTTGCGGTTGACAGTTGACTAAAAGTGGATGGACACTGATCAAAGTGTCATCTTAATGCTGTTTATTAAGTTTAAAAGGTTATAGTGTGTAATAATATTTCTTATCATTTAGTTGTTTGCTGACTACCTGACTGACTATGTCTTCTCTTGACTGCAGAGGTTATTGATGTTAGCATTTCCTCTTTTATCATAATGTTGAGCGACAAATTGTCAGCCATAATCATAGTACTGCGGTAGAAATTATTGGTCCCAGTTGTTGATGTAGATACCAGATAATAGAATATGTTAGCTGATCATTTTAAATTTATCTGCCATATAATCTTGTGATGCGTGTTCAATCATTGAACGTTTTTGTTCGTCAGATAGGTTGCAGCATTGTTATCAGGCTCTCTTATTACCATAGTTACAGTACACATTTCTCACCATAGTTACAGTATGAATTTGCTGAATGGTATGTCTTGAGCCTGTAGGGTTTGAATTAACCTGATTTTAATTTGGATCGAGTTGTTTTGTAATTCTATTTTGTTTTACTAATTTATATCTGATTAGAATTAGGACAGCTAAAATGTGCAACACAGTTAAGTATATGTATAGCGATGTGTAAAAATACTTCAAAGAAAGAACTCGCTTTTGAAAGTGCCCATAATATTGTCCTAGTCTAATTTCTAAACTTCAAAAAACAACTGACATTACTGATGGCCAGCTAGGATGTGGTTATAGTTGGTAGGAGCAATAGAGTCACCTGTATGTGCTGACCACACAGTTTAAGAAGTAGCAAGTCTACTCACTGCTATTTATTTATTGGCACGCATAATTCTTTTATGCTTCAACGTTAAGTTGATAAAAAAAAGTTAGAGCATCGTATCAACTAGTTGAGAATGATCTTATTCAATAATTTAGTGGTGAATATATTGTATATATATTGTATATATATTGTATACATTGCACATATATATATATTCTATTCTATATATATATTGTATATATATTGCATTTATATTGTATATATGTTGCATATCGTATATATATTTGCTGTTTATTGTATATGTATTGTCTTACATTGTATATTAATTGTTTATACATTTTATATCTATTGTATATATGTTGCATATACTGTATATATATTGTATAAATTGCATAAAAGTTGTTCATATGTTGTACATAATGTATATATTTTATGTATATCGCATATATAAGTATATCTATTGTACATTTCTTTTTTGCATATATTGTCAAATGGCATAATACAAAGACTATAAGCTCAGTGTTTGCGGATCAAAATTAGCAAGATACTGAAATGCGATCAATAATGTGCAGGACAACAAACCCCTTTCAACATTAATTGTTTGGCCTTGACCTAGCCATGCACATAACTTTGTACAAACCAATGACAACTGCTTTGAATGGCCTGCATATAAACTGTTTTTACCTATTCAGCTATACCGCTGTCAAGTTAAAATTTCAACACCTATGACACAATTACTCATTTTAACTCTTCAGTTTCTGTTATCGAGTGTTTGCATTCAAACAAAGTTTTCGTAGTCCATGTTTGAGCGACACATGACTAGCTAATCAGGCAGGCCTTACTGAGCACCAACTGATCTTTTAACAGACAAGCTTTTAGCAGCTGACATTTCCTCTGACACACCTGAGTGAAGTCTTAACCCTAACCATGCACTGAAACACAAATGCATGCAACTCACTTCTCACATAATTTACATGGTACCATGAATGTGCCTTTTGAGTGATTTATATGGTACCATGAATGTGCCTTCTGAGTGATTTATATGGTACCATGAATGTGCCTTCTGAGTGATTTATATGGTACCCTGAATGTGCATTTTGAGTAATTTATTTGGTACCCTGAATGTGCCTTATGAGTGATTTATATGGTACCCTGAATGTGCCTTTTTGAGTGATTTATATGATAACCTGAATGTGCCTCTTAAGTGATTTATATGGTACCCTGAATGTGCTTTTTGAGTTATTTATATGGTACCCTGAATGTGCCTTTTGAATGATTTATATGGTACCCTGAATGTGCCTTTTGAGTTATTTATATGGTACCCTGAATGTGCCTTTTGGATTGTTAATGTTACCGTCTATACATTTCATAATGTTATCAGCGTTCATGACGAGTCTGTTTGAATGTGTTTACTTGCTGATTGCTAGAATCAAGGAGAAATAATACAGCGGTCAGTCATTGTGTACTTAAGCCATTTATTAGAAGATAGTTGAGTTTATGACAGAGAAAAACAGGAAGATATAATCTGATACTCAAATTAATGACTGCTGTAGCCATTGAGATTAATTCTACTCCTAGTAACACAGATTATGGCTTTTGCATAGATACATCTTAGTTACTGTTGCCTCAGAATAGTTGGTAATAATCACGCTTTTAAATATTCATGAAATATCATAAATTGTTAAGTATTCTAACAAAACTTCAATGGTTGTTGTCTTTTTGCTTTTATTTGGTTGGATAAAGTATACAGAACAGTGAGAAAGAGAAAAGAAGAAGGTACAATGAGGACTCACATAAGCAGTAGCATAGTTAGTTTATTTAGCTGAAAAACCCATACAGCCACTATTCCAGTGAATCAAGGAGGTGTTGCTTGAGGTGTTGCTTGAGGTTGATTTGAAATGATGAAAATTGCTTATTTGTATGATGTTAGCTATCAAAGAGTTAAAATACTGCCAATACAGGAAATGTGACCCTATGCAGAAGAAAAAGGTAGAAGTGGTAGAGCCCTCAATTAATGGCATGTGTTATATGTGACTAGTGGAATAGTGATTTTAAAGGTCTTTTGTTTGATCCAAACGCCAAGTGATGTTTCTGTGCCAATGAATTTTGTCAGTTTTTTGGAAAAGGACAAAAGATTATATTCAAAATGATTTAATTTTTAGATATGGGTTAACAAAAATGCTGTTTTCCAAAGATTTGAAGGTACGCATCAAGTTTTGAGTTTTAAAATATTTTATTAGTATGAAGAGATATTTTTGTTTCTTGAGATTTTGTTTGCTGTTTCAGGTGATGAGATTGCTAGAAGGTTTTTAAATTAATATTCACAAAAATCGATTGTTGTTAAAATGCTAAAAAAGAAATACTTCTCCAGAAAAGATGTCAGTAAAAGCACTACCCGTTTGTACTTCTTGCTATGACATTATTCGAGTTGTAGTCTTATGTGTCCTTATTGTCTTTTATTTTGTACTCTCTCATAATAAAACATCAAATATTTCCTTAGATGTTTCAAATAGTTTAAAGATAGGTTGGTTAAAAATTATCTCATTGTTTTTATCTAAATGTGTGTAAACATTCAAGTACCCGGTGCTGATGAGTTCGTATATTAGTCAGTTATGAATGATGAGAAGTATATTAGTCAGTTATGAGTGATGAGAAGTATATTAGTCAGTTATAAATGATGAGAAGTATATTAGTCGGTTATAAATGATGAGAAGTATATTAGTCGGTTATGAATGATGAGAAGTATATTAGTCAGTTATGAATGATGAGAAGTATATTAGTCAGTTATGAATGATGAGAAGTATATTAGTCAGTTATGAATGATGAGAAGTATATTAGTCAGTTATGAATGATGAGAAGTATATTAGTCAGTTATGAATGATGAGAAGTATATTAGTCAGTTATAAATGATGAGTTCATATATTAGTCAGTTATGAATGATGAGAAGTATATTAGTCAGTTATAAATGGTGAGAAGTGTATTAGTCAGTTATGAATGATGAGAAGTATATTAGTCAGTTATAAATGATGAGAAGTATATTAGTCAGTTATGAATGATGAGAAGTATATTAGTCAGTTATAAATGATGAGAAGTATATTAGTCAGTTATGAATGATGAGAAGTATATTAGTCAGTTATGAATGATGAGAAGTATATTAGTCAGTTATGAATGATGAGAAGTATATTAGTCAGTTATAAATAATGAGAAGTATATTAGTCAGTTATAAATAATGAGAAGTATATTAGTCAGTTATGAATGATGAGAAGTATATTAGTCAGTTATGAATGATGAGAAGTATATTAGTCAGTTATAAATGATGAGAAGTATATTAGTCAGTTATAAATAATGAGAAGTATATTAGTCAGTTATGAATGATGAGAAGTATATTAGTCAGTTATGAATGATGAGAAGTATATTAGTCAGTTATGAATGATGAGTTGGTATATTAGTCAGTTATGAATGATGAGAAGTATATTAGTCAGTTATGAATGTTGAGAAGTATATTAGTCAGTTATAAATGATGAGTTCATATATTAGTCAGTAATGAATGATGAGAAGTATATTAGTCAGTTATAAATGATGAGAAGTATATTAGTCAGTTATGAATGATGAGAAGTATATTAGTCAGTTATAAATGATGAGAAGTATATTAGTCAGTTATGAATGATGAGAAGTGTATTAGTCAGTTATGAATGATGAGTTCGTATATTAGTCAGTTATGAATGATGAGAAGTATATTAGTCAGTTATGAATGATGAGAAGTATATTAGTCAGTTATAAATGATGAGAAGTATATTAGTCAGTTATAAATGATGAGAAGTATATTAGTCAGTTATGAATGATGAGAAGTATATTAGTCAGTTATAAATGATGAGAAGTATATTAGTCAGTTATGAATGATGAGAAGTATATTAGTCAGTTATAAATGATGAGAAGTATGGACATGTCTTTTTCTTCTGAGCATTTTAACTGAGATCAAGTTTTGCCAATTTTAATCTTGAACAATCCTGGCAATCAGATGACTTAAAACCATCTGATTCTTTAAAGATATTTACCATAGCATATGTCAACACACTAAAGATATCTACCATAGCATATGTCAACACACTAAAGATATCTACCATAGCATATGTTAACACTTTAAAGATATCTGCGATAGCATATGTCAACACACTAAAGATATCTACCATAGCATATGTCAACACACTAAAGATATCTACCATGGCATATGTCAACACACTAAAGATATCTACCATAGCATATGTCAACACACTAAAGATATCTACCATAACAGGTGTCAACACACTAAAGATATCTGCCGTAGCATATGTCAACACACTAAAGATATCTACCATAGCATTTGTCAACACACTAAAGATATCTACCATAGAAGGTGTTAACAGTCTAAAAATATCTATCATAGAAAATGTTACCACTTTAAAGATATCTATCTTAGAAGGCGTTAACACTCTGCAGATATCTATTTTAGAAGATGTTAACACTTTAAATATATCTACCATAGAAGGTGTTAACACTTTAAAGATATCTACCATAGAAGATGTTAACACTCTAAAGGTATCTATTATAGAAATTGTTAACATTTTAAAAGATATCTACCATAGCAGGTGTTAACACTTTAAAAATATCTACATATCATAGAAGGTGTTAACAACTTAAAGAAAAATAGCAGACATATTTTTAGGATGCCTGAAAATATCGTAGGTAACCCAGTCTCACATATTCTATATGAATGGCTTGCCAAGATGAGAATTTGTTTATAAACCGTTAAACTTTTGAGAATATTTCACATGCTTGTCAATTTATTCTGACTATTTACATCATCTCCAACCTTTTTTTGAGGTCAAATATATTTAGAAATTTAGCAATAATCAGTTTGTCTTACCTGTATACAGTAGTTCAAATTTGTTTAAATCGATCTTTTATTATTATAAAGTGATAATAATGGCATTGGAGTTATTACAATAATTAAATGCAACAGTCTGGATCTGGCTATACAAGGCAAGTAAAACAATTCTGCATTTGTTAACTAATTTTTTGCAGTATGTAATCTTTGTTGAAAAAACTTTGTAAGAAAAGCTTCTTTTGAAGAGTGGAATATTTGCAGTCATTCGCTTTCTACAATTTTAATGAGGTGACAATTGTTCGGCCGTTCAAGTGTAGAAACTCAGTGACTATCCTAGCGGATGAAACAAATCCTATCACAGCTGTTATTGCGCTTGTTCTTCATTGGAATTTATGATTGCCATGACAACTAGCTCTACATAAAACACATAAGCTGTTTCAGTGTGTAAAGCTGAGCAGTCTCTTATGAGGCATAAACACAAACTGACTTCTTAACATGTTGTCTGATATAGTTTTAGTTATCGCTTTTGGCATGGTGGCTGGCCAAGGGAGTAGTGGGTAAGTAAGCTGTGCTGAGTGGCTGTGTGTCAACATGTACATGCATCTTGTTTATTAAGTACAAATACCCTGGCTGTCTGGTTTGTTGTGAGAGATCCTCATGTGTGCTGATAAGGCACAGAGAATAATTATATCACTTCGATTCTAAAGCATAAAATTATTGCAGCCAGTAGTACGAGCTACCAAATGCACTTTTGTTGCAGTGAAACCAATTGTCAAGAGTTCAAATCCTGTGCAATATAATATTTTTCTTAACCTCAATCGAGGCTTAAGACCGATGAACAGATCAACAAACTCATTTTATTTGAGTAAAGATTAATTACATGAAGTTTTCACAAATTTGAGACACTGTCTGATGTCTGTATCATGCGCAAGAGTTAGGGAGTTGCCTTATTGCACCATGAATAGCGGTTTAGCGTGCACAGCTTGTTAGCATTTATGGTAATGCAATATTAAAAGACTCGTATATGCTAAGTTATATAGTGGAGTATGTCTGGTTATGCTAAGTTATATAGTGGAGTATGTCTGGTTATGCTAAGTTATATAGTGGAGTATGTCTGGTTATGCTAAGTTATATAGTGGAGTATGTCTGGTTATGCTAAGTTATATAGTGGAGTATGTCTGGTTATGCTAAGTTATATAGTGGAGTATGTCTGGTTATGCTAAGTTATATAGTGGAGTATGTCTGGTTATGCTAAGTTATATAGTGGAGTATGTCTGGTAAGATCCTTTCCAATTGAAATCATATACAACATAAATTTCTCTAATCTCATAGAGGTCATTTGAAGGCTCCATATGGAGCTGAAGTTTAATCCAGTGTAGCTGTACCTTCCTTGAGATGACTAACTTTTAGTGAGTCATCAGGGAGTTGGGAAGGTTTTATGTTAATTAACTTTGAATAGATGTTGACACTCTCTATGGTTTATAGCTGCTAGTCATTGATGAGATTTATAATTTCTATTGTAGAGATCCTACCGGAGGGAACTCATTATCTGTAAGTATTACAGACTCTGCACATGGTTCATTCAACAGCAGATGCACTGCTACTCAATGTCTAGTTAGTATGACCATTGCCTCTTTAATTATTACTACACTGTGACTTCACCAGATATATTATTACTACACTGTGACATCACCAGATATGTTGTTATTACTCTGCGACATCAATAGATATATTGTTATTACACTGTGACATCACCAGATATATTGTTATTACACTGTGACATCAATAGATATATTGTTATTACTCTGTGACATCAATAGATATATTGTTATTACACTGTGACATCACCAGATATATTGTTATTACACTGTGACATCACCAGATATATTGTTATTACTCTGCGACATCAATAAATATATTGTTATTACACTGTGACTTCACCAGATATATTGTTATTACACTGTGACATCAATAGATATATT
Organism: Watersipora subatra; assembly: GCF_963576615.1. Classification (NCBI taxonomy): domain Eukaryota; kingdom Metazoa; phylum Bryozoa; class Gymnolaemata; order Cheilostomatida; family Watersiporidae; genus Watersipora; species Watersipora subatra. The sequence continues at coordinate 32,748,454 of NC_088717.1, forward strand.
ATTATTACTCTGTGACATCAATAGATATATTGTTATTACACTGTGACATCAATAGATATATTGTTATTACAGTGTGACATCAATAGATATATTGTTATTACAGTGTGACATCAATAGATATATTGTTATTACACTGTGACATCACCAGATATATTGTTATTACACTGTGACATCACCAGATATATTGTTATTACACTGTGACATCACCAGATATATTGTTATTACACTGTGACATCACCAAATATTTTACTCTGCTGATTTTCAGAACAATCTTATATGACCACTAAGGGAAGGGAAATGCTTTTTGTTGCTTTATTGGCGCTAACATTATAGAACTTCAAGTTCTTAACACTAGTCAATCAATTTAATAAGTTGTTAATATAAAATACTTGCGGTTGACAGTTGACTAAAAGTGGATGGACACTGATCAAAGTGTCATTTTAATGCTGTTTATTAAGTTTAAAAGGTTATAGTGTGTAATAATATTTCTTATCATTTAGTTGTTTGCTGACTACCTGACTATGTCTTCTCTTGACTGCAGAGGTTATTGATGTTAGCATTTCCTCTTTTATCATAATGTTGAGTGACAAATTGTCAGCCATAATCATAGTACTGCGGTAGAAATTATTGGTCCCAGTTGTTGATGTAGATACCAGATAATAGAATATGTTAGCTGATCATTTTAAATTTATCTGCCATATAATCTTGTGATGCGTGTTCAATCATTGAACGTTTTTGTTCGTCAGATAGGTTGCAGCATTGTTATCAGGCTCTCTTATTACCATAGTTACAGTACACATTTGTCACCATAGTTACAGTATAAATTTGCTGAATGGTATGTCTTGAGCCTGTAGGGTTTGAATTAACCTGATTTTAATTTGGATCGAGTTGTTTTGTAATTCTATTTTGTTTTACTAATTTATATCTGATTAGAATTAGGACAGCTAAAATGTGCAACACAGCTAAGTATATGTATAGCGATGTGTAAAAATACTTCAAAGAAAGAACTCGCTTTTGAAAGTGCCCATAATATTGTCCTAGTCTAATTTCTAAACTTCAAAAAACAACTGACATTACTGATGGCCAGCAAGGATGTGGTTATAGTTGGTAGGAGCAATAGAGTCACCTGTATGTGCTGACCACACAGTTTAAGAAGTAGCAAGTCTACTCACTGCTATTCTTTTATTGGCACGCATAATTCTTTTATGCTTCTACGTTAAGTTGATAAAAAAAAGTTAGAGCATCGTATCAACTAGTTGAGAATGATCTTATTCAATAATTTAGTGGTGAATATATTGTATATATATTGTATATATATTGTATACATTGCACATATATATATATATTCTATGTATATTGTATATATATATTGCATTTATATTGTATATATGTTGCATATCGTATATATATTTGCTGTTTATTGTATATGTATTGTCTTACATTGTATATTAATTGTTTATACATTTTATATCTATTGTATGTATGTTGCATATACTGTATATATATTGTATAAATTGCATAAAAGTTGTACATATGTTGTACATAATGTATATATTTTGTGTATATCGCATATATAAGTATATCTATTGTACATTTCTTTTTTGCATATATTGTCAAATGGCATAATACAAAGACTATAAGCTCAGTGTTTGCGGATCAAAATTAGCAAGATACTGAAATGCGATCAATAATGTGCAGGACAACAAACCCCTTTCAACATTAATTGTTTGGCCTTGACCTAGCCATGCACATAACCTTGTACAAACCAATGACAACTGCTTTGAATGGCCTGCATATAAACTGTTTTTACCTATTCAGCTATACCGCTGTCAAGTTAAAATTTCAACACCTATGACACAATTACTCATTTTAACTCTTCAGTTTCTGTTATCGAATGTTTGCATCCAAACAAAGTTTTCGTAGTCCATGTTTGAGCGACACATGACTAGCTAATCAGGCAGGCCTTACTGAGCACCAACTGATCTTTTAACAAACAAGCTTTTAGCAGCTGACATTTCCTCTGACACACCTGAGTGAAGTCTTAACCCTAACCATGCACTGAAACACAAATGCATGCACCAACTTACTTCTCACAAGACTTATATGGTACCATGAATGTGCATTTTGAGTAATTTATTTGGTCTGACATTTCCTCTGACACACCTGAGTGAAGTCTTAACCCTAACCATGCACTGAAACACAAATGCATGCAACTCACTTCTCACAAGATTTATATGGTACCATGAATGTGCATTTTGAGTAATTTATTTGGTACCCTGAATGTGCCTTTTGAGTGATTGATATGGTACCCTGAATGTGCCTTTTTGAGTGATTTATATGATAACCTGAATGTGCCTCTTAAGTGGTTTATATGGTACCCTGAATGTGCCTTTTGAATGATTTATATGGTACCCTGAATGTGCCCTTGGAGTGATTTATTTGGTACCCTGAATGTGCCCTTAGAGTGACCTAGAATGTGTAGCTTAAAAGATGTTTTTCACTTTGATGTTCTTAAAAAAGAGCTACTAATAATCATTATTGGCAGATGTAGCATTGCAGTGGCCCTAAGTGTTTTCGGAATATAACTTTTCTATAGCCACAAGAGTAGTATAATAGTAGGCTTGGCAGCCGCACAAACACGATGTGGCGCGGTAGACATTATGACACATTGAAATTAACAAGTCTAATACGAAAAAGCGTGTTTGCTATTTGCGATAGATCAAACTTGAACTGAAACTAACATTATCTGATCATGTGACTTACAATTCTCGCCATACGGCGCAAACAATTTCTACAGCATTTTTCGACCATCATAGCGGACCAAAAGGCTCATCATTTTTATCAGAATATGATATGCAATTGTTCAAGCTAAGTTTAAAAAATTAAACATATATTTTTATGCTAAGTTTTGAGATATCAGTGATCAAAGTCGCAGCATTACGATGCCGATAAAATAGACGCGTAAGAACAATAGACATGGTTTTTATTGCAAGCGTGAAGTATATTTGTGAAAATATTTCGACGAATAAGGTTGCATGAAAGTGTAAACATAAACCATCTCGCACACATACGTCACATTTTAGCCGTTTTGGAAAACGAATCCAAACTATCGCGGTCTCGTGTGGCTGCGATTTTCTGTTCGTTTTTGAGCTTTTAAGAGCTTTTAATCACATTCCCACATATTTGGCACCTACAACACAACATAGTAAGACATGGCGAATCTTTAGATACCAAATAACTGTAATGTGAATTTTATTGCAAGTCAACCTTTAAAGTGCGTAAATGTTTTGATTATTTATGCATGATGTACTATGGACTCTGGCTTGCATTACAAATTTGGCTCACGATTCTTTAGATGAGCCATTTGGAACTTTAAATCGAATTGATTATTTTTACATGAAACCGTTTATACTAATACAAAGTTATATTTAAGTTAAACAATACTACACATTTGGAGAGAATTCTCAATATTTCTGTAAATTTCTGTATTTCTTGAATATTTCTGTTTCAGGCTTCAATCTGCACTCGAATCGGTTGTCCTCCTCCACCATCTGAAGGATGTGTAAACATTGGAACAACCTTCCCGAATGGTCCTAACTGCCCTTCTTGTAGAGTATGCAATGATCCACCAACTACCACCCCACCACTAGTGATTTGTACTCGAATCGGTTGCCCTCCTCCACCATCTGAAGGATGTGTTAACATTGGAACAACCTTCCCTAATGGCCCTGATTGTCCTGGATGTAGAGTATGCAATGATCCATCAACTACCACCCCACCACTAGTCATCTGTACTCGAATCGGTTGTCCCCCTCCACCATCTGAAGGATGTGTTAACATTGGAACAACCTTCCCGAATGGGCCTGACTGTCCTGGATGTACTGTTTGTAATGATGTGACTCCTCCAGTTATCTGTACTCTAATTGCTTGTCCCCCTCCACCTCCTGCAGGTTGTGTTAACATTGGAACAACTTTCCCTAATGGCCCAAACTGTCCAAGGTGTCGAGTTTGTAATGATCCACCAACTACCACCCCACCACTAGTCATCTGTACTCGAATTGGTTGTCCCCCTCCACCATCTGAAAGATGTGTTAACATTGGAACAACCTTCCCGAATGGCCCTGACTGTCCTGGATGTACTGTTTGTAGTGATGTGACTCCTCCAGTCATCTGTACTCTAATTGCTTGTCCCCCTCCACCTCCTGCGGGTTGTGTTAACATTGGAACAACCTTCCCTAATGGCCCAAACTGTCCAAGGTGTCGAGTTTGTAATGATCCACCAACTACCACCCCACCACTAGTCATCTGTACTCGAATCGGTTGTCCCCCTCCACCATACGAAGGATGTGTTAACATTGGAACAACCTTCCCGAATGGCCCTGACTGTCCTGGATGTACCGTTTGTAATGATGTGACTCCTCAAGTTATCTGTACACAAATCGCTTGCCCTCCTCGGCCACCTCCAGAATGTATCAATATTGGTACAACTTTTCCTAATGGTCCTAACTGTCCAGCATGCAGAGTTTGTAATGACCCAACAACAACCCAACCTCCTTCGCAACAGGTAATTGTTTCAGCTTTGATTAATAATGTTCAACTCTATTTTGCCAAGTCTTTTAGTAGTTTCAACCTAGCGCGAGTCGCTGTTATGATAAGAGTATGGGATAAAAATCTGACGATATATGTAAAGTTATTTTGGTAAGATGCAAGCATGTAGACTACTCAAACTCAAAGCTGTCTAATGTACACAAGTAAAGCACTCAGAATACATAGAGTTACTAACCAAACTTTCCTAATTATATACTAAGGGGCACTATGCTAACCAAGATGTTATACACTCCCTCTATGGCCTAATTGTATAAAAATCCTGACCTGCTAACAACAAGCTGGGGTTCAATTCTCAAGAAGGTCAATCATGGTGACAAGATTGATATCCAACCTTAAATTGCTTTCTGCGACTGAGCATGTCTCCAGTTGTGGAGGTTTCCTAGTCCCTGAGCTCAGACATGTACAGACAAGATTGTAGAGCCATTATCTGGGCAACAATTCTCTTGAAAGCATGCACAGAATTTGCTTGCAGTAGGCTAAGGAAGCATCACACTTGACCTTCAAGGGATTGCTCGCATACGTCTCTAGTTCTCTAAATATGTTCTAATACTACTGGCTTATTGATGATAGAAGCTTCCAGAATCAATTTTTAGAGATGCACAAGAAGAAGATGTGACAAGCCTCCACCACCTCAAGGTTGTGTAAATATTAGAAACTCATACCCTAATGGGCCGAACTGTGAACCACCCTGTCCATACTGTGTAGATTCTCCGCCAACATTGGTAAGCTCCTGAAAGCAAACTTGGACTGTAATGACACTGCTCATGATTTTCCGTTATCCAACTTTTACTGTCATCGAATAATGTTAGTCTGAAAACTTTTGATCAGCATAGTTTGAAGCCCAAAGTCTAAGTCAGCTGTAGGAACAACCGAAAAAAGTTATTTATTTGTTTGTTTTGCAGGCTTCAGTATTGGGTGTTCTTGTCATCAACTCTTGCATGTCAACAAGTAAGTATGTGGCTAGATATTGCTTGACGGTTACTGGGGTTGATAACAAGTCTTCTGAGAAAGCACTTCTAACGCTAGACATGATTATATTTGTTCTACTCTTGACATACATTTGCACACATACATGTTGCAACACAACCTGCACCATTTTCCCAGTGGTTTTAAACGTTGAATGTATCAATTCATATATTTTTGGTGCTTTGAACTTGGTTACAAAGCTTCTGTTAAATTGTGCTCTTGGCTTTAGACTACTAAATGTGGCCTTGATTGACTGTATTTAGATTAATATGGCCTTGACTAATTTTAGGCAACTGAATATGGCCTTGGCTCACTATAGGAAACTGAATATGGACTTGACTCACTATAGACAACTGAATATGGTCTTGACACACTATAGGCAACTGAATGGGAAAACTGTGTTTTCCCATTCAGTTGTCTCCAATGAAAGACCACTTTAGGTTGCCTTGCATTCAATGAAACCTCACTGAAATAGAAATGAAGCTCTCAAACAAATTAAGAGAGGTATGAGATATAGATTAGCTATACTAGATATAGATTAGCTATACTAGATATAGATTAGCTATACTAGATATAGATTAGCTATACTAGATATAGATTAACTAGACTATCATATTTTTAGATTCTTACTTCAGCACTGAGCTCGGTAACTGTCAAAAGTTTTCTAACTCTGCATCCCCTCCTGCTACCAATGCTGTCGCTTTAAGCCAGCCACAGCTGTGCAGCTCTGGAACACTCTTCGACCTACGGATATGCGGGTGCAACCATGCTAGGAATGTAGATACAACTACCTGTAGGTCATGAGCTCTCCGGACTAACTTACTCCTATTTTATATTAAAAACCACGCAAATGTAAATTACTAAATCATTTGTATCATGTGTTGCATACTGATTTCAAACTGAAATATTTAATCAGCAATAAAATGTATGTTTTCTGTCTGATTTATCAACTCACTCTCTCTTGTTCAGAAGTTTATCCCTGAACAATTAGATTTGGGTAGCCTCAGTTCCTATATATATATATACATGTATATATATATATATATATATATATATATATATATATATATATATATATATTTATTTATATATACCTATATATATATACAACAGTTTACAGTGTTGTGCAAAACTATTGCAACCCCTTTGTAAATTGTTGGCCGAAAGCATCTCTTGTCTCATATTTCATCTCAAACTTGCCTAATTCCTTACATCTATATATCATTTTGAAGCTAAATGTATGATCTTTCAATTTAATTTGGTGAAAGTATTTGTTTCTTTGTTTACGAAAAGTTAAAGAGATTACTTTACTTTTAATCTCTGAACTCACTGTAAACTTGTCACTCGCCTAATCACACCAGCAGGGTCTTTGAAGTACTCTAATCTGCTCAATGTTGTACAGAATGTTGAAGACATGTAAGAAATTTATCAACAATGCAAAACTTTCTCAAATCCATCACAACAATGACCAGTTGACTATAAAAGTAGGCTTACAATGACCAGCGAAATCATTTTAAAATTCTATCACAACATGAGATTGGCCCATGAGAGGAGAGCCGTAATCACCTTCACCAGGGGAATCAAATAAGCAGATTGTTAAGGAGGTTCAATGTTCCATGAAAGGTGTTGCTGGCACAGTCAACAGATGGAAGTCGACAGGCGCGACAGATGATCGTAAAGACAGAGGGAAAAAGCGCAAAAGCTCTACCAGAGACGACCACAGTTTGGTTCGACTTTCACTTTCTGACAGAAAGAAAACCAGCACTGACCTGCGACGAAAATGGAGAGAGTCTACTGGAGTAGAAGCCTCATCTTCATTAGTGAGAAAACTGATTGAAAATGGGTTGAGAGGATGGAAGGCAAGAGGAAAGCCACTGCTGTCAGAAAAGCAGAAAAAGAAACGTTTAGGCATGGGCCAAGCTTCACCGCTCCTGGACCGAAGAACAGAGGCATAAAGTACTTTTCAGGGATGAATCAACCTTCCCTCTACAGAATCACGCGGGAAATAATTATGTGAGAAGGGGACCAGGTGAAGAGTTCAAGCTTCGGTGTATTTTGCCTACTGTGAAGCATCCCACATCTGTTATGGTGTGCGGGTGCATGTCCGCAGCTAGAGTTGGTGGCCAGAAAATCGTTGAGGGAATGATGAATGCAAACGAATACATTCAAGTCCTGACAAGAGTCATGTTGCCATGTGCCAGAGAGATGTTCACTGGTGATTGGATTTTTCAGGATGACAACGCTCCTTGTCATAGAGCAAAGAAAGTGAAGGAATGGGCAGACACCAAACAAGTTGAGTTTCTAAACTGGTCCGCTCAATCTCCGGACCTCAATCTGATAGAAAATTTGTGGCAAAAAGTGGGCATGGAAATTAACAAGCGCAAACCTACTAGCAAAAGAGAACTGATTGAGAAGATTATTGAGGCCTGGCATCACATGGTGACACCTGAACAAACTCAAAAGCTGGTTGACAGCATGCCAAGGCAGTTTCGTGCTGTCATCAGAAATGAAGTCTGGCCAACAAAGTACTAGACCTCAATTTTAAACCAAACGACCCTTTTCAGGGCCACCATCACTTGCACAAAGAGTTCAGTTTGTAAGTTTTCCTCAATTGAGCAATGTTTGCTGCTAAACCAATTCTAGCACTTTCACTATAGCGACAAGTTTTCTACCATTAGAAATATTTTTTTTAGTTATAAAATAACAGTTGGAATGTGCTAGAGATCAAATGCATCTTTGAATTTTCACAAAATTCTGAACAAAATGATGTATAACATTGCTTAGTTATCTTGATTGTAAGCACAAAAATTACCAATGGAACGTGATGCTTGTCATATTGTGCAGGGGGTTGCCATAATTTTGCACAGCACTATATATACATTAATATATATATATATATATATATATATATATATATATCCGAACTGACAAGCATGTCCTAGCAAACCAACCAGATATAGTGGTGGTAGACAAGGAGAACAAGAGAGCTACTATAATAGATATAGCAGTACCCAATGACTACAATATAGCCAGCAAAGAAAAAGAAAAGGTAGAGAAATATCTCCCTCTTGGAGAAGAGATTGAAAAATGCTGGAATGTAAGAACAACTGTAATCCCAGTAGTCATTGGGGCACTGGACGCAATAACACCGGCGCATAAAATGTGGCTTGCCCAAATACCAACAACAATCAACTCAGGTGAGTTGCAGAAAAGTGCGCTATTGGTAGCAGCTAAGATCTTGAGGCGAATGCTCAAGCTCCCAGGTCTCTGGTAGGAGACCCGAGTTCGAGCAGAATTTACCACCCATACGGGGTATCCGGGGTGAGGAAACAATTTTATATATATATCTATATATATAAAATATATATATATAGATATATATCAGTATATATCAGTATATATATATATAGATAGATATCTATATATATCAGTATATATATATATCTATATATATACTGGCTGAATGCCCGTCGTTGCCCGGGTAATAAACATCTTTGCACAAAAAACTTATTTATATTTAACATATAGCAACAGTCACCATTCCAACTTTTAAACTTCATATCATGACAAAAATATTTTGTGCAGCTTAAATAAATGAAGAGAAAAAATTAAACAAATGTAAGGGTTTTCAAACTTTGTCAAACAACTGTAACTTTCAAACTTCATATCATGAGTAAAAACTTTTGGTACCGGTCAAATAAATTAGGAAACAAAATAAAGCAACTATAAAGGTGTTTAAATGCAAATGTGAAATGATTAGCAAGTAATAGCTAAGTTAAGTCTGTTTTACTATGATTACAATAAAAGATGATTTAGTAATGATAATGGTGATGATGTGATTAATACGAACCAAGAAAACAAATTAAAAACTGTGAACATGCTAAATTAATAATACCAATTTGTGCATAGAAGTGTGTGTATAAAAAAGGTTGCTTTTCCAGCAGAAGCTATCCATCAAAACTTTGGATTCGACAATACTGGTACCTTCGATACCGGTACAAATGTAAAAATGAGATATCAGATTGTTAGTCAGAGAGCAGGGTAACCCTATCTGTCATAAAAATAATTCCTATTCCCTCTTTCAACTTATGCAATCTTTTAAACTGAACCAGTAGTTTTAGCCATAGCGGTGATAAGATTAAGCCTTGCATCCTGTACAACCATTCTGCTGCTGTCGGCAGCACTTGAAAGTTTATTCGGAGTTGTGTTACTTTCTCGACGTTGTAGTACCTTTTTGCCGTTAAGCTTGCGTGTTAAAAAACTAAAACTAGTTCAGGGAGAGGGTTCAGGGGTGAGAACTGTTTAGAGAGCACTTACTAACACGTGTTGTTACAAATGAACTTGGTTAAAGCATTTGATTTTGTTTCATTAAATATTTATAGTTGCTTTACATCTCCTGAGATGACTCCAATGGAAACATACACTCTCACTTGGTTGATGCTTTATTATCAATCGGCTTCATCTTAAAATAAAATAATATTCATAATAGCACCATCCCTTATGATGACAATTAATGTTTTGAGCTACGGGTGTAACAACACACAAAAAGCTAGTGTTTGGGGCATTAGCGGGATCTTTGTCATTTCTCGGTTTAGCATGTTATGGATACACTCAGGTTAGCTTTATTGCTTTATTGCAACATACAGTATAGGAAATAGATGTCATTTTGCCTGATGGGTCACACTACACACACACAAACACATGCACGCACACACACACTAACACACTCTTCTCTACTACTATTATGATGCATAATGTATAATCTGAGACACAATTATCTTCTACATTCCGGTTTGAACAGCTATTCATAGAGCAGGCGCAGAGGTCAGTGCAAGGTAATTGTTGCTTCTAGCAAGAGTACCTCCCAACACATGAAGTCTTGCATCGGCAGAACACAGTCTAAAGTAACACCAAACGAAGTATTACAACTTGGAGCCAATATAACCAATCTATAATGTTTCAGCCCTTCTTTTATTGTGGTTGGGGGTTTGGAATTAAGGTTTGTAACCAAGTCAAAAACTGCAACTGAAATACACCCATAATATATTGTTCCTTTCAACACATTCATATACATTTAAAAACTTTCCACGTTATAATGTACATGGTGCCCTACAAACATAAAATATGTCTTTTTGAGAAATCACTATAAAATAACTGTGCTAAGCTGTGATTATTTAATGGTGGTTGAAGTCATTGGTGTGCTTATGATCTATTCTTGACACATGTTTCGGCAGAAAGGGTCAGGAGAGGAGAAGTAATTTGTTAGACTTGGCGGCTTTTTGAGCACTAAAAACATCAAAAGGTTTACTATTTAGTATTTAATGCAGATGAAAAAAAACTTACCAGCATTGATAGTCTGTGCCTTACACAGTTTGTCATGGATGCATGTTCCCTTCCGAGTAACTCTCTTTGACTTAGCGTCACCACCGCATATGACACCTATCAGATCTAATATTTGACGAGAGCCTGTCTTTGATCATTTGGGACGATTCTCATATTAGTCTTGACAGGAATCTGAGTCCTCAATACTCGGAGGTGTGGATGTACTTGGCTATAAGAATAAAACATAAATTTAGTCTATAATTCCCTAGTCAGAGTCTCAAAAGCCAGTTTTCTTTCAGCCTGTTTAGCTAGGAAACCATTGACAAACGTATAAAAAATGCAGTTTGCAGTTTAAAAGCATACTAGGGAGATCATCAAAATGCAACAGCAGTTGGTACCATGGCTGCAGGATGAACTCCAGTGTGATCTTATTCATTATCTCAGTATTTAAAATTTGATAGTTTTCAGTGGGAAACTTGGTAGGGACAGGCAGTTGGGAAGCTACGACGCTGTGTCTTGCATGATAATTCATTAAACTTACTTGTTGTTCAGAATGTGCCCTCTATAAGTTTCTTCTATGGGTGAACTTAATGTAACAAGGTTGATGTGCTTGAAGCATATCACCTCGGTTCATCAAATCTGTGAGTGCTCTACCAAACATTTCAGTTGTAGAGCCAAACTTGTTTTGGCTATCCCGAACACAAACTATGGTCAGGGTTAGAGATATGGCCAATCATGGTTGATGCCAATAACAACATAACATCAAATCTGATTCATATAATAATCTTTTGGGATCTTGGAGGCAGATCACATGACGAGAAAGCAGTAAAGAAAAGTTAAAACTTTTTGAGTTGAGTCTGAGCGCTTCCTCACATTAGGTCTTCAGTTCAAACCATGTTGATTGGCCTTGATTGATAGATCATCATGATCATCAAACTCAAATGAACAAAACAACAGGTTACAATGGAATATTTAACCACGCCACCTGGAAGATATGGTCTGCGATGGCATCTGTTAGTTGCTTAGAATGTATTGTCAGTCAATAGTGATTGAATCATCACATTACTATGGACATCTTTCATGATATTCAGTGACAATGAATCAATAGCTATCATGACGTCTTCTTTTTGGTCATAAAAACACAGGCAAACTCGAATAACTCAAACTTCACGGGACTAAACGGAAGTGTTCGAGTTATCAGAGCATTCAAGTTATCGGAGCACTGTCACAAGTCCTTGTATTTATTAGTGGATACATGTACATGAACAAACAATATATAAATCAAAAGCATATATGGTTTATTTCAAATTAAAAGGCTTCTAATGTAAAGTTTTAAAAAATTTTGTCAGAAAGTATAGGGATTTTTTATCACTTGAGATTTGTTTATTGTTTTAGGTGATGTGACTGCCAGGACGTTTTCAGATCAAAATTAGCAAAACTTGATCGCTGTTGAAATGCTCAGAAGAAAATATATTTTTTTCTTTTGAGCGTTTCAACCAAGATCAGCTTTGACAAACAGTTTTTTTTTTCTTTAAACTTATCTGAAGATTACCTTACTTTTCTTTGCTTTCAAAGGGCCATCGCCAAGCAGATGTTTGGTAAAATTTGATTTTTGCAAACTTTTAAAAAAGTCGTTAATGAAAATATTTTGCCAACGATGGTAACAATGACGCCTAAGAACTACTAAAAGTTGAAGTTTGTTTTTATGGCTTGGAATAAAATGATATTCTAAAGCGATAACAACTGTCTCGGTAGTCGTTGGGCAAAAACTGTTCAAGTTAATGAAGTTAAGGTCGAGTTATCTGAAGCAATTTATCATTGCGTGGGAGCGGATCAAACAAAACCGTTCGAGTTAACCATGCGTTTGAGATATCCGAGGGCGAGTTATCCGAGTTTTACTGTAATTAGTTCTGGTTACCTAGCAACAGTTGTAAGTAGTTCCAAATGGTTGACCCTATTATAGTGGTCAACACAATCAGCTACCGTTTCTATTTGTTGAGGTGATAGAACTGCTAAATTTGAAGTTAGTAGCTCAGGCACGCAGTGTAGACAGCGCATGCTACCAGCTTGGGCCGCCATTACTAAGCAGACTGGCAGGTTATGATGTCTTGTGCGATTATCCAACCACAGTCTGTAAAATTCCTTGTCGCAATGGCAACGGTGATAGATTTGTTTATTGCGCCTTCACCCTTTGATGAGTGTGTAATTTTAAGCATAAAAGTATATAAGAAATGACGTTACAGAGTGCATTGTGCCAACAAACATATAAATTTTGAGGAATTCCTTGCTCACATCACAGTTCAAAAGTTCAGTAAGGGAAAAACAACTCAGAATTAAGTTACTCTGCTCCCAGACTATGGCTTTTTCTGACCAAACAGAGAGAGAATGTAGAGGCTATTCTTACTCAATGAAATACAATTGGGAAAAGGGTGAATACAGTATATAGTAAGAGCTATGAATTGTAAAAGCCTTCGTAGACTCGTGTCTAAACAATTGGATTAATAACCTTAGGTTGCGTTCTTCATGAGTTCTAATCCAGCAAAACTCAAGCTTTTAATTTCAAAATTTTAATAGCTATAGCCGGACATACCGAAGGACACACATAGTGTACATACAGATGACAAACTTTGATATTTATATATACAGTACTAGCTGCATTACCCGCCTACAGTAACAAATTCACGGGCAGCATAAGGTTTATTGAGAGTTGGCTTTCATACTGTAAAACAACTCCAAATATGCAGTTACATCTCCCTCTCTCCTTCTCTCCCTCTCTCCCTCTTTCCTCTCTCTCCCCTCCCCCTCTCTCTCTCCCTCCCTCTTCCCCCTCTCCCTCTCTCTCCCCCTCTCCCCCTCTCTCTCCCCTCTCTCTCCCTCTTTCTCTCCCTCTATCTCTCCCTCTCTCTCTCCACCCCTCTCCTCCTCGCTCTCCCTCTCTCTCCCCTTCTCTCCCTCCCTCTCTCTCTCCCTCTCTCTCTCTCTCTCCCCCCTCTCCCTTTCTCTCCCTCTCTCCCTCCCCCCTCTCCTCCTTGCTCTCTCCCTCTCTCTCCCCTTCTCTCCCTCCCTCTCCCCCCTCTCCCTCTCTCCCTCCTCTCCCTCTCTCTCCCTTTCCCCCTCCCCCTCTCTCTCCCTCTCTCTCTCTCCCTTAGTTCAACGCAACACTTGCGGATAGACAACATTTTTGGTTTTTCTGTCGGGCGTATGAAGAAACAGTTTTCGGCGTGTGCCTACTTTTGAGCAGGCAACGTATAGCTGGTCATGGCTGATGCAGGGTGACAGTAAGTCGATAGCAGCTGCTCTCTTTCTTTTCACAATAGCGTATCGCAACCCTCGGAGTACTCGTGAAAGTTCTGTAATAGTAAGTTACAGTAGGCCTACCCGTAGCTGGAAAAAAATTAGTAACTCGGCTGCTGAAGGAAATGAACATGACCCACTATCACGAACAGCGGCAAATCCAACGTTATTAAGTAGTGGAGATGTGGCAATTCATATACAATACAACATCGTATAAAAAACACTTACCTTTTTGATGTGGAAATTTAGTAGGTGAGAAATGCGTTTTTTTCAGTGGCTTCAAGAAACAAACGTTTACGTGACCTTCTCGGTACACGTTGGCAGTAAATATTAATTGCATGTAAATAACTACTCGTTAATTTATTTTATTTAATAAATAGTACATTTGTATAGCTGTATAGACACCTTTGTATAGGCCGCAGAATTCAGGAAGGCGCTTTTTAACACGGCAGAAAATTTGCTGTTTAAAAAGCGTGCCAACCGGGGATTTCGGTTAATGCGCCCGAGCGGTGAAGAAAAACAACAGAATCGCCACACCTTTATATAAGCCGCTTGGCTCAAATCGTCAGAGAAAAGTAGCGGCTAATAGTCCATATTACGAAATTACGATATTTAGTATTCATATTAGTTCGGTTGGCTTCGTTCGACCGAATGGAAAAAGAAAGACCGCTTTATAATTTATTTACTGTTACTACACATATTAATTCAGTTCGCTTCGTACGACCGAAATTCGTACGACGATAAAAGGAAAGACCGCTCTATAAGGCGGACACTCAATCAAACAGACAGACAACGATTGCCGTTTATATAGTAGATAGAGAACAGCGTTTTTCTAGTGGTTGCAAGAAACAAATGTTCACATGACCTTCCCGGTACACGGTTAGTTAGTTAGTAATCTTTTATTTTGCTGATAACAAAATAACAAAAAGCCTCTATTTGCAGGCATATTATCCAATAAAACGGAAACTGTAGAAGAATCCTGAATGCAAGATAGTAGTGAACAATTCATATTTAGTTTGAGATTATTTGTGTAAAAGTTAAAAGAAAATTTACATTTAAATTTACATTTACATTTCTTGGTACACGTTGGCAGTAAATATTAATTAGATGTAATTTACTACTCATTAATTTATTTAAAGAGTAGAAAATTTTATTTAATTCACTACTAGTATTTACTACTAATTTAATTTTACTACTTACTCATATTAATTAAGTTTGCTTCGCACGATCGAATCGAAAAAAAAGACCGCCATATAATTTATTTATACTGCTCATATTTGAGAGTTATCGGTGACTCAATATATCGAGAAGACAACTCATACTATTAACATATCAGTGTATATCGTCCATCCCTACGATGAATAGCAGGTTACGTATTATAATAGAGGCGTGTACTAACCGGAGATTCCCGTTAATGCGCCCTAGCGGTGAAAAAAAACCACAGAATAGACACGCCCTTATATAAAAGTAGCGGCTAATAGTCCGAAAAGTACGGTACTCTATAAAGCGGACAGACAGATACACAGATAGATAGATAGACAGACAGACAACGATTGCCGTTTATATAGTAGATATACATGTAGATATATATACCAGCTGTGTTGTCCGGGTGTTAAATTTCAGCTTATAAACTAAGTAAGCTCATAAGTTTACTAATTCTACGCTAGTAATTCCAGTAAACTAGTTAATAGGCGCTAGGATTCTAATGGTGGTAGGCTATGACGTTGCAACAGCATTGTTGTCCAGTTACAGCTATTCTAATAATAGCTATAGCCGGAATGACAGACAGATGACAGACAGACATACTTTGAGAAATATATATATATAGAATAGATACATCTATAAATAAAAGAGAAATATTATATGTGTATAATATATATTATATACATCTATTTATATAGCATAAATATGTATATAAAAACATGTGTAATTTATTAATATGCATATATATTGTATATATCCAAATATATACATGTATATGTATAGTGTTCGTGTGTCATGTGTGCTTTAGTCTGACCAGCTATAACTATTAGTATTTAGAAATGAAGAAACAGTTTCTCGGAAGATTAGATCTCAGAACCTCTCGTTCACCAGGCAATAAACTAACCCATTGAGCTTCACGAGATGCAATCGATTTATTGGGCGATGCGTGTGATTATCTGGGTTAAAATATGCATAGCACTCTGTGTTACGGCCCAATGTCCCTAAAGCTTGCTCTCATGGCTCTTATTAGTAAGTTTAGCAATACTAGCTCACTCAAATTAGCCATTCGCATTGTGTCAGACTAATGGCAAGTGGCAGGCAACTACATTACCTGCCACTGTTTATAAGCTGATTTTTCATACTCGTAGCCCGGGGGTGAGGAAACAATAACCGGGATGAGGAAACAATTTATATATATATATATATATATATATATATATATATAGTGTTTCCTCCCCCTGGTTAACCCGTATGGGTGGTAATTTTTGCTCTAACTCGGGTCTCCTACCAGAGACCTGGGAGTTGGAGCATTCGCCTCAAGATCTTAGCTGTTCCCAACAGCGCACTTTTCTGTGACTCACCTGAGTTGATTGCTGTCGGTATTTGGGCAAGCCACATTTTATATATACATGTATATAAATATAATAATAATAAAATATATATAATATTATATAACATAATATATATATTATATAATATAATATATATATTATGTATATATATATAAATATATATATGTATTTATATGTATTTATACGTATTTATATGTATTTATATGTACATATAAATACATATATATGTACATATATATCAGTTATAGTATGTATGAAAATATAAAAGTAAATTTTTAGAATCTAAAGACTCAAGGCTCCTTATTTCTTATTGTCTTCAACAACATCACTTAGCCTATCTTTAATATAACCTTTCATTTAAATTACAATTTGATGTGACTGGTAGGGCAGAAATATTTCTTAAGATATCTAAGAAGTTCTTTTATCTTGTACTTAGAGTAAAGGGAAAAACCATACAAACATATCACGCGTGACTTAAAGCAGCTACACTGCAATTTAAATTTTTTGTAAAAAAAGAACTATCTGATTATCGACAATCTATTTCCTACTCTTCCTAAGCCCATGTCAAAGAGCTCTTCTGGAACATTCTGTACCACGCTGGAACGTCGTTGATCTCTAGGAAAGCTACTGGAACGTCTACGATCTGTTGAAAAACGGCTCAACCGTTGATGATCAGTTTCAAATTCATCTGGAAAAGTATTTGCAAAGCTGTTGTCTCTTCTATTGTTTGCTACGCTATTTTCCCTTGGAGTGTTATAAGTAGAGAAATCTCTGTTGAGAAGAGGCTCTAATGGAAGTTCCTTCATAAAAACATTATCATCATTGGAGGACCCGAGCTGAGTACTTGGTGTCCAAGTAACCCTTCGTTGCAATCGTGTTGGGTTGAGGGTGGGTGAAGCAGAATAGCGACTGGCACTTCTATTTGTTTGAGAGTTGAAAGAGGTTTCTGATTCACTGCTTGTGACAGGTGAAAGCCTCTTTTCTGGGTTATTGAGACGTTCTGCCAACTTTGGATGTTTACTCGAAAAGTTTTGTACAAGCCTGGCTAGTGGTCGTTCTTTACTATCAGCTTGTAAATGATATCTTTTCTCTACCATTCCAGAAAGAGTCGACTTTCGAGAATTACTATAAAAAGTTGGAGATGGTTTGGGTTCGGGAGAGAATGGATTCTCAATCTCTGGGTGCTGCGTTAGTCTCTAAGATACAAACAAACCATTATTACAAAATTGGCGAAACTAAAACTTCTGGTAGTTTTCAACTTTTTTTCAAGCTTTACCAAACTTGCCTTTACAGAGGAACTTACACAAAATTTTAGTAGATTTTATCAGAAAGTATCAGTTTTTCTATTTTTTGCTTTTGATGTTTGAGATGATCTGATTGCCAGGATGTTTGAGATGATCTGATTGCCAGGATGTTTGAGATGATCTGATTGCCAGGATGTTTGAGATGATCTGATTGCCAGGATGTTTGAGATGATCTGATTGCCAGGATGTTTTAAGATTAAAATTGATAAAACTTGATCATGATTAAAATGTTCAGATTCAAGTAAAAGTGTGATTGTTGTAATTGTTCCATTTTAGCGATGAAAATGACAGAATAGAAAGCGCAACAATGCTACTTGAACGCAATGGTCGATATCAATAACAATGGAGACAGACAATCGTACAACTAGTGGAGTCAGTTTGGCGCATTCTAATATTCTGAGCATTTTAACTGCAATTAAGTTTTGTTGATTCTAATCTTAAAACATCCTGGCAGACAGATCACCTCAAGCATCAAAACAATCACACTCAATAGAAAAATACTAATACTTCCTGGTAATACTAGACTCAACTAAAGTTTGGTGATAGTTCATTTTAATGGAAGTCTGGCATGGAGAACTAATCACCACTAGGAAGTACTCAGATCACAAGTTACATAGCTATATACCGTTTCTGAGTAATGCCATTCAAGTATTTCTTGACTGTAACATGAACCAACTCTTGTTAAGAACTTAAAAGTTGACATGAAATATAAAATTTAAAAATTCAAATCAAACGGGGAGAAACCAAGCTCTCTTTATCGTGATAGGCAGTCCATTTAGCCTCAAGCGGACACAGGTCTTCTATAAAAGTGAAGTTTAAATAAAATTTTGTCAGTTTATACGTATGCATCTAGTTCTAACTTTTAGACTGGGTGAGTAACACTAAAAGCTTTAGAGTTATTCTCCCTTTTTTAATTTCTATGGTTAAAAATTCAATTTGAATATAACAACTCTCTTTGAAAGCACATTATCAAAAAGTAAGAAAAGGTGGGACCACTTTGTATTAAGATGCTGTCACTAATTATATTTGTCTCTTTGTTATGATTTCCAAAACTGAATAGCTGTAGATATTTATACAGAAATTTTAGTCCAAATGCTATATTGTAATATAATGTGTTGCTCCACATACTATACTGTAATATAATGTGTTAGTCCACATACTTTATTGTAATATAATGTGTTAGTCCACATACTATATTGTAATATAATGTGTTAGTCCACATACTACATTGTAATATAATGTGTTAGTCAACATACTATATTGTAATATAATATGTTAGTCCACATACTATATTGTAATATAATGTGTTGCTCCACATACTATACTGTAATATAATGTGTTAGTCCACATACCGGTACTTTATTGTAATATAATGTGTTAGTCCACATACCGGTACTTTATTGTAATATAATGTGTTAGTCAACATACTATATTGTAATATAATATGTTAGTCAACATACTATATTGTAATATAATATGTTAGTCCACATACTACATTGTAATATAATGTGTTAGTCAACATACTATATTGTAATATAATATGTTAGTCAACATACTATATTGTAATATAATATGTTAGTCCACATACTACATTGTAATATAATGTGTTAGTCAACATACTATATTGTAATATAATATGTTAGTCAACATACTATATTGTAATATAATATGTTAGTCCACATACTACATTGTAATATAATATGTTAGTCAACGTACTATATTGTAATATAATATGTTAGTCAACATACTATATTGTAATATAATATGTTAGTCAACGTACTATATTGTAATATAATGTGTTAGTCAACATACTATATTGTAATATAATGTGTTAGTCAACATACTATATTGTAATATAATATGTTAGTCAACATACTATATTGTAATATAATATGTTAGTCAACATGCTATATTGTAATATAATATGTTAGTCAACGTATCATACTGTAATATAACAATATACTTTGTGACTAGACATTCAGTTTGAGGAGTAAGACTCTTATTCAAACTTACTTTTCCCAATTTTATCAAACAAGTTTACTGAGCTAAAATGTATCTATATTGCATGATATATGATTAGGTGTATGTATTATACATATTGATACTGAGTTGAGTGTATATATTATACATATTGATACTGAGTTGAGGTGTATATATTATACATATTGATACTGAGCTGAGGTGTATATATTATACATATTGATACTGAGCTGAGGTGTATATATTATACATATTGATACTGAGCTGAGTGTATATATTATACATATTGATACTGAGCTGAGGTGTATATATAATACATATTGATATTGAGCTAAGGTGTATATATTATACATATTGATACTGAGCTGTGGTGTATATATTATACATATTGATACTGAGTTGAGGTGTATATATTATACATATTGATACTGAGCTGAGGTGTATATATTATACATATTGATACTGAGCTGAGGTGTATATATTATACATATTGATACTGAGCTGAGTGTATATATTATACATATTGATGCTAAGCTGAGGTGTATATATTATACATATTGATACTGAGCTGAGTGTATATATTATACATATTGATACTAAGCTGAGGTGTATATATTATACATATTGATACTGAGCTGATGTGTATATATTATACATATTGGTATTAAGCTGAGGTGTGTATATTATACATATTGATACTGAGCTGATATGTATATATTATACATATTGGTACTAAGCTGAGGTGTATATATTATACATATTCATGGTGAGGTGTATATATTATACATATTCATGCTGAGGTGTATATATTGTAGCTTGTAGCTATTGTTGTACTGGTGAGACTAGAATGAGACAAGTTTGATAATACAGAGTGACTCACCCTGAGGGTTTCGAGCCGCGCCGGTCTCACAGTGCACAATGCATGGATTACAACAAGAATTACGGCTGATCCAAGGATAAAACCTCCTATGATTGCTGCGTAGGCCCAAAACCCAAGTATGGGAATAGTTATAGGCCCCGCCACTTGATCAGGAGGAGGGACGTATTGCAAGCCAGAGCATCCCTTGGCAGACATGACTAGTCCATAGTTGCACATGCATAAACCTGTTCAGTGTTCAACACGAGCGTTAGGGAATAGAATACGCAAGAGGCATTGTTTCATAGCATGGAAAAGCTGATTCATTAAAAGCCTAAAATGTTTATACCATGTATGGACATAATAAAATCGTTTTGGATTTTGTTGCTGAACAAATAATCTCCATCGAAGGAATTTTTCAAAAGAATATTTTTATCAGAAATAATTTGTGCATTTTTCGTTGTTTATTTTTGTGTTAAAAACAGATTTTTTTTACTTTTTCTCTAACAAAAAATGATATTGGAAAGAATATATTACTACTCTTATTAAAAGCAAACTACCTAAATTAGTGTGACAACTCCCCTCAGTTGCCTATTAGTTTAATAAATTGTTAAACTGAAATGACTTCATACTATTGTAAAGATTCTCAAAGGTATCTCTCGATGTACACACATTCCTACACATTACATAATATTAACATTTAAAGTAAATTTCATGATGTCTTATACTATTTTAGTATTGGCTCTTTTCTTTGCACTTAACTGGTATCCTTACATCACTGTCTGTATATCATATACATGTAGTACATACATGTCCACATTGTTCGCCTACTTTTTGTCTAATTATTACTGTGAGCCAACCTTAGAGAGTGTTACAACTTGTACTAACATTGTCATGATTCACTGTACTAGCAGTAATGATCGATTAAAAGCTATTTAAAATCTTACAGACCGAATTCTTATGGTTCCACTTACTAAACCAGTATAATCTGATTTCAATTTTGGTCAAAAACCAAATAAGACATCCAGTGTCTTATTTGGTTTTTGACTAAACTAACCAAACCGGTTTAACCTTGTTGAGTTTTGTCAAGCCCCAAATAACGCATCGAGTGTCTCAAGAGGATTTGAGGGTGTAGATGATAGTTGTATTTTATTTCTTGTTGAGGTCTACCAATGTCTTCAATATTACTCTGCAGCACTTTACTCTGTTTAAGTCAATTAAAATAAAGAGAAATACTAAGTTCCTTAGCTTAACAAATGAGAACTCTTTAAAAAATTGCATTTAGTTTTTAGAATTTGATAGACCTTTAGATCTGTCTTCAACTAGGTTTGAAAAACAACGTTGAAGGTAATCATATGGTATCCATGACAACAAGTTTTGTACAGTTTTAAGACTTTCAAAAGAAAATTAAAAGTTTTCATTTTCCTGACTACATGTACTTTAAAACTGAAAGTTCCCTGTTGATTTTGAGACACACAGTCAGGCTAGGAGCTTAATTTATATATATATATATATATATATATATATATGTATATATACATTCATATATATATATATATAAATTGCAGTGTTTGTCTGTCATCTGTTGTTTGCATGTCTACGTATAGCGATAAAATTCTAGCAACCAACGCTACCTTCATACTGGATGTGAACTCAAGATATTTAAATCTCAAGTTTACTAACCAGAACGCGTTACCACAAGTCCTAGTAACCATAAGTCCTAGTAACCACAAATCCTAGTAACCACAAGTCCTAGTAACCACAAGTCCTAGTAACCACAAGTCCTAGTAAGCACAAGTCCTAGTAACCACAAGTCCTAGTAACCACAAGTCCTAGTAACCACAAGTCCTAGTAACCACAAGTCCTAGTAACCACAAATCCTAGTAACCACAAGTCCTAGTAACCACAAGTCCTAGTAACCACAAGTCCTAGTAACCACAAGTCCTAGTTACTACAAGTCCTAGTAACCACAAGTCCTAGTAACCACAAGTCCTAGTACCCACAAGTCCTAGTAACCACAAGTCCTAGTAACCACAAGTCCTAGTAACCATAAGTCCTAGTAACCACAAGTCTTAGTAACCACAAGTCCTAGTAACCACAAGTCCTAGTAACCACAAGTCCTAGTTACTACAAGTCCTAGTAACCACAAGTCCTAGTAACCACAAGTCCTAGTAACCACAAGTCCTAGTAACCACAAGTCCTAGTAACCACTAGTTCTAGTAACCACAAGTCCTAGTAACCACAAGTCCTAGTTACTACAAGTCCTAGTAACCACAAGTCCTAGTAACCACAAGTCCTAGTAACCACAAGTCCTAGTAACCACAAGTCCTAGTAACCACTAGTTCTAGTAACCACAAGTCCTAGTAACCACAAGTCCTAGTAACCACAAGTCCTAGTAAGCACAAGTCCTAGTAACCACAAGTCCTAGTAACCACAAGTCCTAGTAACCACAAGTCCTAGTAACCACAAGTCCTAGTAACCACAAATCCTAGTAACCACAAGTCCTAGTAACCACAAGTCCTAGTAACCACAAGTCCTAGTAACCACAAGTCCTAGTTACTACAAGTCCTAGTAACCACAAGTCCTAGTAACCACAAGTCCTAGTAACCACAAGTCCTAGTAACCACAAGTCCTAGTAACCACTAGTTCTAGTAACCACAAGTCCTAGTAACCACAAGTCCTAGTTACTACAAGTCCTAGCCATTCTTGTCATTTCCATCGCTTTTAACCTATAGTGTATATTCTTTTCGTGATTGCGCACGCCAAATGGGCACATTTTTATTGCTAGATAATAGCACCTTTTGCTTTTGTTATTTTTTTAATTTTCTTTTATGCTAATTTTTTTACAATTACCTATTTTTTAATTTGTAATTTTCAAATGTGACACTTCAATTTCAAATGTCCTATTACTATCTCCAATTTCTGGTTCTTTCTCGTGGCGATCGTTAATATTCATTAAACTTAAAACTTTTACACAGACTGTTAGTAGTAACTACAAGTCATGGACTGTTAGTAGTAACTACAAGTCATGGACTGTTAGTAGTAACTACAAGTCATGGACTGTTAGTGGTAACTACAAGTCATAGACTGTTCGTAGTAACTACAAGTCATAGACTGTTAGTAGTAACTACAAGTCATGGACTGTTAGTGGTAACTACAAGTCACAGACTGTTAGTAGTAACTACAAGTCATGGACTGTTAGTAGTAACTACAAGTCATGGACTGTTAGTGGTAACTACAAGTCACAGACTGTTAGTAGTAACTACAAGTCATGGACTGTTAGTAGTAACTACAAGTCATGGACTGTTAGTAGTAACTACAAGTCATGGACTGTTAGTAGTAACTACAAATCATGGACTGTTAGTAGTAACTACAAGTCATAGACTGTTAGTAGTAACTACAAATCATGTACTGTTAGTATTAACTACAAGTCATGGACTGTTAGTAGTAACTACAAGTCAGAATTACATTCACATTCTTTCTTCCTTTGGTCAAACAAAGCATCAGACAAAAACAGTCTGGTATCTAATTTTTACATTTGTACCAGTATTGAGAGGTACCAGTTTCATCTTATTCAAATGTTTGATGGATAGCTTCTGCTGAAACAGTAACCTTTTCATACACACCCGCTTCTATGTAATTATTGTTATTATGAAATTGCATAAAAATCTAAACGGTTCGCGCCATAGCTGTTTCTCATGTAAATAAGTACATTTAAATACTGCCATAACTACACTAAAAATCGAAGACAAAAATTTAGATATAAAATAACACTTTCCTTACAAGAATGTATACAAACAAGAGATTACAACCATCATCATATACTTTAAAGTCGCCCAGCTGTTCATACTTGATACACACACACCATACGAACCTGACATACATGTACATACCTGACACACATACAGCCAAACTCTGCCTACAGTCAGAAGTCTTTTGACATGGGACGAGACAACGAGAGTTGATACAGTTCTCAACCAGTGGAGGTACACCTGACTTGCAGTCATACGACCGGAAGCATCTGCCAAAAGCCTAAGATGATTGAAGGTCCTTACATTTACAGTTGGCGTGTAATAACAAGCCTTTCGGGTTACATGCATTGCAAATGCTATGAATATGTCAAACTAATTCAAGTAAAGAAAGTCCAATGATGCTTTTGTATGAGATTGCCTGCAGGATATTGTTAATGGCTCTCTGTTATACTGAGTGGTAGCTAATCATAGACTTGTCTATATTATAGCTATTTTCATAATGCTTTTTTAATTATTTTCAGATTTGTTAGCAAACAGTCTGTGTGCAAGATCATTCTGTTGATGATTACTAATGTCAATACAAAGTTGCATACATACATACATACATACATACATACATACATACATACATACACGCATACATACATACGTATGTACGTACGTACATACGTACATACGTACATACGTACATACGTACATACATACATACATACATACATACATACATACACGCATACATACATACGTATGTACATACGTACATACGTACATACGTACATATGTACATACGTACATACGTACATACATACATACATACATACATGCACTAGTTCTCGTGGTGCACTGCTAGCCTTAGTTATCGTACATACATACATACATACCTACATACATACCTACATACATGCATAAATACAAACATATATACATACACGCATACATACATACATACATACATACATACATACATACATATATACATACATACATACATACATACATACATACATACATACATGCACTAGTTCTCGTGGTGCACTGCTAGCCTTAGTTATCGTACATACATACATACATACATACATACATACATACATACATACATACATCATGGATTTGAAGTCCGCAGATCCATTGTGGAGCACAGCTATTTCACATCAATAAGCCGATATTAATGCCATACACAAGATTTTAGTTTTTTATAAAGCGTTTTTTTTTTTTCTTTTTTATTGATAAAAGTATATCAAAACAGGGGCGATAAGATTCCATAGACAAAGTGGTGCAATTTGAGATGCATTAACATAGTTACTTAGCGCCTTTCCACCAGACCATTCTTCAACACACTAATCATCCCACGCAGCCAGCGGCAAATCTAATTTTTAAGATAGCAGTGCACCATGGGAACTAAGGCTAGCAGTGCACCATGAGAACTAAGGCTAGCAGTGCACTACGGGAACTAAGGCTAGCACTGCACCATGAGAACTAAGGCTAGCAGTGTACCACAGGAACTAAGGTTAGCAATGCACCACGGGAACTAAGGCTAGCAGTGCACCACGAGAACTAAGGCAAGCAGTGCACCACAAGAACTAAGGTTAGCAGTGCACCACGGGAACTAAGGCCAGCAGTGCACCACGAGAACTAAGGTTAGCAATGCACCACGGGAACTGAGGCTATCAGTGCACCGCGAGAACTAAGGCTAGCAGTGCACCACAAGAACTAAGGTTAGCAGTGCACCAAAGAAACTAAGGCTAGCAGTGCACCACGGGAACTAATGTTAGCAATGCACCACGGGAACTAAGGCTATCTGTGCACCGCGAGAACTAAGGTTAGCAGTGCACCAAGGGAACTAAGGCTAGCAGTGCACCATGGGAAGCAAGGCTAGCACTGCACCACAGGAACTAAGGTTAACAGTGCGCCACAGGAACTAATGCTATCAGTGTACCGCGGGAAATAAGGCTAGCAATGCACCACAGGAACTAAGGTTAGCGATGCACCACCGGAACTGAGGCTATCAGTGCACCTCAAGAACTAAGGCTAGCAGTACACCACAGGAACTAAGGTAGCACTGCACTACGGGAACTAAGGCTAGCAGTGCACCACGAGAACTAAGGCAAGCAGTGCACCACAAGAACTAAGGCTAGCAGTGCACCACGGGAACTAAGGCCAGCAGTGCACCACGAGAACTAAGGTTAGCAATGCACCACGGGAACTGAGGCTATCAGTGCACCGCGAGAACTAAGGCTAGCAGTGCACCACAGGAACTAAGGTTAGCAGTGCACCACAGAGACTAAGGCTAGCAGTGTACCATGGGAACTAATGTTAGCAATGCACCACGAGAACTGAGGCTATCTGTGCACCGCGAGAACTAAGGTTTGCAGTGCACCAAGGGAACTAAGGCTATCAGTGCACCATGAGAACTAACGCTAACAGTGCACCACAAGAACTAAGGTTAACGGTGTGCCACGGGAACTAAGGCTAGCAGTGCACCACAAGAACTAAGAGTAGCAGTGCACCTCTATAACTAAGGCTAGCAGTGCACCATGGGAACTAAAGCTAGCAGTGCACCACGGGAACTAAGGCTAGCAGTGCACCACGAGAACTAAGGCTAGCAGAGCACCACAAGAACTAACGCTGGCTAATTATTTATAGATCTTCCTTAATCTTTGCTAATTGTTTTCTGATTTGTTTGCAATCAATCTATTATCAATCAATCAATCTATTGTCTACACAGATATTGCTTTAAAATAATGTTTCTTATCTGATAATTTAGTCGCTATATTATAGTAATAATAATGTAATAAATATTGTTTTGATCTAAGTTTTTTGTAACTAGATCTATTTTCACTTACTCGCGAAGTGGATACGGTGTTCTAATCTTTGTATTATCACACTGTTGTGTTGTGTTGTACCGCAGCGAGTTCTCACAGAGACAGAGTTTCTGAATGCAAACAGCTTCTTCAGAGTTTGTTGGACACGGAAGTCCTGAGCAAATGCTAGTTGGAATAGCCATAACTAGCTTTACCTTGTACTGCTGCTTTTTCTATTATCCAAGAATCTACATATTTCAATAATATAAACTGAAGCATTGTTGTTGTTATAAATAGACATAACCAAAAGTAAGTTATGTCTTGTCTATATGTAAATAGCTAGTAAATGTTTACTTATACAGCTTTGCATTATAATTGTACAAAACCGTAGAATGTGCTGTCTCTCTTATTACGATATTGCTAAACATTGAGTAGACAACTCTCATTAAGTATCGATATATACCTGATGCTGTTTATATAATGCTGATTTGGACTTACCTGAAAGGCAAAGATGACAAAGTTCTAGAATGAAAGATCACTCAAAAGAAGTTGAGAATGTTAAATCGAACTATGAATTACAATCTATATTTGCATGTACTCCCAAAAATGGCATCACTAAAAGTGTCTAAAGCATGATCTCTACAATACACTTTTGAAAGTTTTGACATATAAATCCTTACCTCTGGCACATTATGAATCTGTGATTAAAATAAAAACATTCTTAGTGGTTTCCTTAATTATTTATAGTTTAATACTTTTCTAGAAAAAATGTTGAGAGATTGGAAGTAAAATAAACATGATATTGTCAGTATGGCAAAGCAAACCTAAATATCAGGTCGATTGTCATTGTTCAAAAACTTCTAACAAAATGCTGAAAGATGATGTTTAAGAGATAAAAGCCTAATGAATGACATACTTTTAGCAAGTTCTTACAAATAAAAGCATGATTACAGCATGTACATGCAGTGTGCTCATCCTATAATGGTAGACAGCATAGACCTTGGTCATTTTACTGCGTACACTAAAGTTGTATGTTGCTTAGTTTGGATACATTGCATAAATTCTTTTCAAGCATTTCTATTTTCAAGATATTAAATTCACTAGTGATTTTCTCCTCCAAAATACTAAACCACTTTCTCCTATCTATAGTATTATAGACCTGTGTAGAAAGTCAAGACCTGAGGCATTTTGCACAACACTATTTATTTTTTACTTTGTAATCAGTAATCACCTTTATCATATTACCATAATTTATATGTCTTACTGGCTTCACACACTGCTGGTAAATAAAGTTTGCAAATATTCATATCAGTATTTCTGTTCAAGTTTTGTTCGTCGACATATGATTAGTCCATAAAAATATAAAATAAAATCATTTGCTTTCATCTTTTATGATCCTATGTTGCTATGTATAAATTCTGGACTAAAACAAATTAGTCATCATTTAACAACTGGGGATGAAATACTTAAAATATATTGACATTGTTTAAGCAGTAAACTGTCTGTATATGATCAATACCTGGCGAGTCTAATGCCTGACAGTAATCATTATTCAATACAGCAGCTATAACTTGTTAAAGACCATCAACAAATGTATTTTAGAGCATTAAGCTCAGCAAAAAGGTTTTGAGTATATGTATCGTAGGCAATGCTACATTAATTAGTCTAAGAAAGTCCGTAGTACAGTTAAGTAGTAGTTACGAATCATAAAACTAAGTTAACTTTAGGAAATAGTGTCATCATCACATTAATAATGTGATAGTAAAAGGATTTTATGTAGGAGTGTACTAAAATAGCTTATAACAATTTAATATCATGAGTATAATGTTAACAACAGAAAAGTATTTTTTGCCATGTTATTCTATATTTACATTTTCAAAACATTTACCCATACCTCTACTAGCTACTGTTACTAGCACATACCTCTACTAGCTACTGTTACTAGCACATACCTCTACTCACACAACCATGTACACAATCTAACCCATAACTCTACTCACACAACCATGTACTCAATCCAACCCATACCTCTACTCACACAACCATGTACTCAATCCAATCCATACTTCTACTCACACAACCATAAGCTCAATTCAACCCATACCTCTACTCACACAACCATGTACTCAATCCTACCCATACCTCTACTCACACAACCATAAACTCAATCCAACCCATATCTATACCCACACAACCATGTACTCAATCCAACCCATATCTTTACTCACACAACCATGTACTCAATCCAACCCATAACTCTACTCACACAACCATGTAGTCAATCTAACCCATACCTTTACTCACACAACCATAAACTCAATCCAACCCATACCTCTACTCACACAACCATAAACTCAATCCAACCCATATCTATACCCACACAACCATGTACTCAATCCAACCCATATCTTTACTCACACAACCATGTACTCAATCCAACCCATAACTCTACTCACACAACCATGTACTCAATCCAACCCATACCTCTACTCACACAACCATAAACTCAATCCAACCCATACCTCTACTCACACAACCATAAACTCAATCCAACCCATATCTATACCCACACAACCATGTACTCAATCCAACCCATATCTATACTCACACAACCATGTACTCAATCCAACCCATACCTCTACTCACACAACCATGTAGTCAATCCAACCCATATCTTTACTCGCACAACCATGTAGTCAATCCTACCTATACCTCTACTCACACAACCATGTACTCAATCAAACCAATATCTCTGCTCACACAACCATGTACACAATTCAACCCATATCTCTACTCACATAACCATGTACTCAATCCAACCCATATCTATACCCACACAACCATGTACTCAATCCAACCCATATCTTTACTCACACAACCATGTACTCAATCCAACCCATAACTCTACTCACACAACCATGTACTCAATCCAACCCATACCTCTACTCACACAACCATGTACTCAATCCAACCCATATCTTTACTCACACAACCATGTACTCAATCCAACCCATACCTCTACTCATACAACCATGTACTCAATCCAACCTATACCTCTACTCACACAACCATGTACACAATCCAACCCATACCTCTACTCACACAACCATGTACTCAATCAAACCAATATCTCTGCTCACACAACCATGTACACAATTCAACCCATATCTCTACTCACATAACCATGTACTCAATCCAACCCATATCTATACCCACACAACCATGTACTCAATCCAACCCATATCTTTACTCACACAACCATGTACTCAATCCAATCCATATCTCTACTCACACAACCATGTACTAAATCCAACCCATACCTTTACAAAATGCTATGACCAGAATATTTGGCAGACTATGGTGGACAAGAGGCTTTATCATTTTTCAACTGCAGCTTTCCTTTTCAAGCAAAAGCATCAAAGGCTGTTAGTTATACTTTTGCCTTACATATCATCATAGCATCCATTACTGGCCATTACTCAGTAATAAGCTAAGTCCACAGTTTACAGTTACAGTACATGTAATCATTATCTAGTTACCACACATGTAAAGCCTCTATTTGAACACCACCTTTATTTGAATGCTACCTCTTTTTCACTTGACATTCTTTGATATTTGTGAAATATTAATTGAAAGTGATCAGTAGAAAAGTGTCCTTGAAATAGAACACATAATAACTCGATTACATCAATAACAATTACACGTAATTTGTTTGTTGTTCCTGTAGTAGTTGCCATGATTTTAGTGACTTCGCAGGTGAGAGAATTCAAAGTCACTAAGGTGTAAATACTATCCATTGTTTTTAGATTCGTTCATAATGTGGTTCACAATCTTACCTAAAAAATCTAAAGTGTTTTGATGAACAAAGAGTATATTCTGCAGGAACACCGTGCAATGTAGTAGCAGTCATTGTTATGGCATAGATACTCCAAGCTTAAAACGTTAAACGCATCCTTAAAAATTAAAAATGTGAAATCGGTTTTTTAACCCTAAAGCTCTATAGGTTTTTTAACTTTGAAAGTTATACCATTGAATTTTAGTAGATCCTCTTGCAATGCAAATAATGTGCTACAATAATGTTTACACTATAAAGATTTTGTGTTATACGAACAGTAAATTATATCTAAATTTCCTAATCCATTCCAATATATTTCTAAACACCCCCCTCACAAAGCCACACAAAGTCCTACACAAAGCAAAAAACTAAACTCAACATTTTAATTTATTGGCAGTACCGTGACTGTACTATTACGGTGACTGTACTATTACTGTGACTGTACTAATACTGTGACTGTACTATTACAGTGACTGTACTATTACCGTGACTGTACTATTACTGTGACTGCACTATTACTGTGACTGTACTATTACTGTGACTGTACTATTACTGTGACTGTAACATTACTGTGACTGTACTATTACTGTGACTGTACTATTACTGTGACTGTACTATTACTGTGACTATACTATTACTCTGACTGTACTATTGCTGTGACTGTACCATTACTGTGACTGTACCATTACTGTGACTGTACTATTACTGTGACTGTACTAATACTGTGACTGTAATATTACTGTGACTGTACTATTACTGTGACTGTAACATTACTGTGACTGTACTATTACTGTGACTGTACTATTACTGTGACTATACTATTACTCTGACTGTACTATTGCTGTGACTGTACTATTACTGTGACTGTACCATTACTGTGACTGTACCATTACTGTGACTGTACTATTACTGTGACTGTACTATTACTGTGACTGTACTAATACTGTGACTGTAATATTACTGTGACTGTACTATTACTGTGACTGTACTATTACTGTGACTGTACTATTACCGTGACTGTACTATTATCGTGACTGTACTATTACCGTGACTGTACTTTTACTGATTTGTGTCAACATCTTTTCTCCTTTTTCTTATCAGTTTTATTCGGTTTATGGCCTTTGAGTGCGGTAATTTTACAACAAGTTAAGGGAAGTGTACACTTTTACAATTCAGATGCAACAACTTGTTTATTTTTTTAGACAATAATTTTTATTCTACAAAAGAAAAATGGTAACAAACATGTTATATGTTTACAATAAAGTAAAACAAAAATGTGTTTTTACTACAATAACAGCATTGTCTGCTTGTCGTCTATTTGTTTCTACGGTCAAGGTTATGTTAAAACATAGCTTTCGTGGATATTCTAACTCAGGACATTTAGGTTTGTAGATCGATGCTGTAACACCTGCACCAATCAACCGCCTCGAAGTATTCTGAACAACTGTGCCGCTACTATATTTTCTGTCCTCTGTTGACACACCTGACAATCTATCATGGTCAACTAAAGTGTCACATAACTTACACATACATTGTATATCATAGTGAATGCTATATGTGTGTCGTTTCCTCTCTCAAGTGCGGAAAGAGAGTGAACGATATTTTAAGACTAACTACAAGATTCTGATTCAAATAGAATTTGAGAACTCGCACAGACTCGACACTACTTTATGTGGAACTTTTTACGTAGTTCAAAGCAAAAACTTTACATAAGTTCTTTATGTTGTGTGGAATATACATTATAAGAGGTATAGGAGCGTCTATTCTAATTAATAGCACTACCACAGTAGTATTTTATTATCAAAGTAGCCCTTGTTTAACTGGTCTAATAGTTTGACTTATATGAATAACGGTTTAGCAAAAATGCTGAGGCTGGCAAAATTAATGTCGCTCTGCTCAAAGGAGAGTGTAAAATATAGGCAACATTAGCATCACTTTACTCGTAAAAGGGTTAAGTTTATCTTCTCAAAATTTTGAATACATCACCACTCTTTATTTGAACACCACCGCTGATTAACACCACCACGGCATTCAATTAGAGGTTTTAAGGTATCTGTTTTATTTCATCCAGGTTTACTTTCCAAGAAACTAATTTACCAGCTTCGTAAGTGAATATCAATGTTAAAAAATAAATTATCATATTGTTTGTTTGCCATAAAGTTCCTGAATATAATTCATTATATAATGTATAGGGTGTGACTAATATTTATTAGATTTAAAAGATGTGGTGAACTCAGACAATATCAACAAACAGACAGTATAAATATCAACAAACAGACAGTATAAATATCAACAAACAGACAGTATAAATATCAACAAACAGACAGTAGCAATATCAACAAACAGACAGTAGCAATACCGAGTTCAGGTCTTAAAAAGCCATTCGTATGCAAAAGTATTTAAAGTATGGTGAACATCGTACGATATCGAAATAAAAAGCAGAATAAACCATTTAACAAAAAAACTTATTTGTAGAAAATTGCTCCGTTTTGTCTAGACGTTAAAAAATAGAAAATTAAAAAGCATAGAACAAAGTTATTTGAGCAAAAGAAAGACTATGGGTAGATGTGGCTAGAGGAAACACTCACTAGCAGGTATTCTGTAAGTAGCTTTAGTAAAGCAAATTGAAAGAGTAACATAGCATAGCAGAACACTGTAGGAGACAAGTACAAAGCACAGGTTGGAGATGACTTTGACCAAGAAGTGGAATCATTTATGTTAGTGACAGCGTGCCCTCATTTCATTTCTTTTGATCTGATATCACAATTTCTTGTGAGAAACATAAAGTGAGGACTTGTGTAATTTCTGCTCTAAATCATCTCCAACAGTTTGCTATGTTTGGTAAACTCTGAGTTGAACTATCGGGGACTCGAGGTTATTCTTATATCAATCAACAGTTTGCTATGTTTGGTAAACTCTGAGTTGAACTATCGGGGACTAGAGGTTATTCTTATGTCAATCAACAGTTTGCTATCCTTGATAAACTCTGAGTTGAACTATCGGGGACTCGAGGTTATTCTTATATCAATCACCTCGCCCGGCTTCTGTTCCTTCGTTTTGCTCTTTCTACTCGGTTTCACCCACTTCTGGAAGTTTTCCTGCGCAATATCGAGCTCTCCGGTCTGATTAACCTTAGACTTACGACTCATAGACAAAATGTAGTACTGCGTGAAGTTGTTTACAACTACAGGAACCGTGAATGCAATAACCAATGTTCCTGAAACCACACAGAGAGCACCAATAAAGTAGCCTATTGGTGTCTGAGGAACCACGTCTCCATATCCCACAGTAGTCATGGTAACAACCGCCCACCATATGGCGTACGGGATGCTAGTAAAGGTTTCTTCTTCTACATAGTGTATGATGGAGGCAAAGATGAGAACGGCGGTAAAAAGAAATGAAAGGATGAGAAGTAACTCAGATACTGATACTACAATAGTGTATGCCAGCACTTTAAAGCCAGTCATGTGACGAAACAGACGGAAGATTCTAACGATCCTCATGATTCTGAGGCTTTTCAGGAATAGAATGAGTTCCTGTGCTTTTTGTATGTGAAGATTTGTATCTTCGGTCAGGCCATGTTCAATCATAGACGTTATATGGGCTGTCAAGCAGACAACTTCTACTGCATTAAGTACTTCTCTAAAGAAAGTTTTTTTGTTGTAAGAGACCAAAAAGCGGAGAAGAAGTTCAAAGACAAAGTAACTAAATGTGAAATAGTCGAGTTGATGAAGGATTTCGTGGCTGTCTATGTGGCTCTCATCATGTAGTCCATGCTCCTCCTCTACAATAGAAAGTTTTATCATACTTGATCACAAGTTTAGCTCTCAAACATCCATAAAGGTCATAAAGGTCGTTACTGAAAAAAAAACACATTTTCCTGAATTATCGGCAGTTGACCTAGCTTAGGGAGAATGTGAACAACACGTGTATATATATAGTATACCCTACAGGATGAATTTATTCGCGGAGTTATATTTCGCGAAAATTGCCTTTTCATGCATATTCGCGGATTAATTTATTTGTGGCTGAAAACTGTCACTCTCTATGAAGAGTTAACTCTATTACCTCTAGCAATAGAGTTAACTCTACGCATGCGCACATTGCGTGTTTCGTTTTCTATTTAGCTTACAACTACACATACGGGTCGATCGTTCTAAGCTATAAATTTTATGCTGCGTTCAGAGGTTCTCACGAATATTCATATATTTGGAGGCCTTTGATGAACCAACAATTGGTGGTAAGTAATGAGTTTTTCACATTTACTAAATTAGTTGAATTTTATTTTGGTTCTTCGGTAAAACGCAATATTTATGTTTTCCATCTCTACCGCTTAATTATTTGTTTTAGTGTGAGAGAGAGATTTTTCAACATACACGAAAGCACAATGATTGCAAGGGTGGTAGATGTCATTCTTAGAAGATCACCAATCATTTAGGGAGGTTTTGAAATTGAGGTAGAAGTGACTGCAGCTGCTAACGAGGAGAATATATCTGTTTTAAAAAAGGAACAAAAACGCCTCTACGAGCACAAATCTCTGGCCAACTGGCAGAACTTTGCATTAGTAAGCCGCGAGGAGAGTTCTGATGATAACTTCTTTACCAGTCATGTAATAGCGAAAGAATCGCCGTTAACATCTATCCAAGACAGTGACAGCGACAGAGCTGCTATTACCAAAATAACTAGTCAGAGAGCATCGTTACACGCTAGTATTCACTTATTAAGAGTACCAGTTTAATTTTATTGCTAGACAACCGCCATATGGACTAAACTGTTTATATTTACTCCATTCATCATTTGTAAAATTTTATTTTTATTTGAAATATTTTATTTGTACACTCAAGTTTGTAATAAATTATAATATATCTATACATGAAATAAAATATATAATTTAATCATGTTTGCTGCAGCGATATCAAGGAGTTGTTGTCGATGAAGGTGGTCTAGGTTGACTGGTTGCTTCTCTGCCAATATTCCTGCCTTGATGAATATTACTACTTGTCTCGAGTTTTCGTAATCGGAGTAGGTTGTTTCATTCTCAATCTGCAGTAAACACAAAAAAGAAAAAATATTAAAAAGTGTTACGGAAGTACAAAAACCATAGCTGAAGTATTTAATGAAAGTGATCAGTTTTAAACAAAAGAATTAACTAATGCAGTTAATTATGGAAAAACGTATCTGCACTGCAAATCAAATACATACCATAATGTCCAGATCAGAATCATGATCGTCTTCAACTTCGGTATTAGAGATTGATGGAGTTGATTTCAATGTAAAAAGACTAGGAGAGATCTTTTGCGATGACGAAGCCATGCCGAATAACTTGTGAAAACCTTGAATAATTTTGTAGTTTGATGCAATGGCAATAAAACTTGAAGCCTGGCGATGATTTTAAAGAAGTTTTGGAACTCGGCTACGTTTAGTACTTCTGCCTAGCGGCTATTTTCGCGATGACACCATTCTGCATATCTTGTGACAACCTTGAATAATTTTGTAAAGAAATGGGATGCATTGGCAATTGTGTTAGCTCAAAGCCCAGGCAATGATTTTAAAAATGTTTTGGAACTCAACTGCGTTTAGTATTTATATTAAAAACTAGCCTAGCGACTAGTTTTAATGTGATGCAGTAGTTATTCTTGTGATTAAAAATAGAACTAATTATTCACGGAATTTAATAATTCGCAGAATTGACTGTTCGCGAAATCGCGAATTTTTATAGCCAACGAATATTTTCATTCTGTAGGGTACATGTATACATTGGTATACATATATATACATGTTTATATTGGTATATATACATGTATGTATTGGTATATATACATGTTTGTATTGGTATATATACACATGTATATATATACCAAAATATACACATGTATATATATTGGTATATATACACATGTATATGTATATATATATACCAATGTATATATACCAATATATATATACATGTATATATATTGGTATATATACATGTATTGTATTGTACACTGACTATTTTGATTTCTTTGAATAAAGAAGACATATGGCAACCTTGTTGACAAACCAACCTGTTTCGTTGTGAGTAACATTTAGAGCCTGGTCTGCGGAATGGTTAGTTAAATGCTCTGATAGGTTGAAATAGCAGCAGCATTGTGAAGTGTTACGTATAACGGGTGGAGCTGGTACGCGTGTCCCGTTCTCCAAGGTTAGCTGCTGAAATACGTAGTGGGTCTCCGCAATGAAGGTGAAGACACTACCGGCGGTCACGATGAATGAAAACAAAACAAATACCTGAAATAGAACAGAGAGGCTCCTTTAGGAGAAAGGCTCCTTTAGGAGAGAGGCTCCTTTAGGAGAGAGGCTCCTTTAGGATAACATTACTATTTACCTTCTATTGCTTACATATTTATTCATTCTTGTTTATCCATTCATTCATTCAGTTGTTGATACTTATACGTTTCTTCATTTATTAAATACTGTATCTATTTATTTGTTTAAATATGTATCTGTCTATTTTAGTTGTCTATCTAATTAATACTTTATATTACTATTGATTTACCTATTTATTCATCCACATGGATGGTTTTTACCATCTACTGATGGTTATAAACACGCCGAATCCAATGATTGCTAGTTACAAACAGCCAATCAAACGTTTCAGTAATTCTTTGCTGATGAATTGGGCACAGGTTCATTGTTAGTGGCAGCAACCACTATTCTTCAAACCAATCGACTGGCATGGCAATGCAAAGGTCAGTACCAAGTAGCTAGAACTAGAGGCATATAGAAAAGGTCTTACAAGCATTTTATTGTGGCCTTGACTCTACTTGACTACCTTACCCAGTCTGTTATTATTTCTATTTCTCATTCTATTAACCTTTGCAAAGGGATTAGGGACTCTGGAAGGTGCGGGATGAACGAACAGTGCAAAGGACTGACACAAGCCAAAGCCATGTATTTAATATATTCTTAGGGTGCTTGTCATTGCTTCAAAGAGGTACTTCTAGGAGCATTTCAAAACTGCTTAAAAATATAAAAATCTAATTTTTCAACTTGAAGATAGTTATTTTCCAGCAGTTTTGCTTTGTTTATTACAAACCATTTTTTTAGCTCAGATTTAAATATATATCAAAAGGTATTTTATTATATTTAAATGATATGGGAATAAAAAAATCTACATATTGATTGCAGCAGTTAAAATCCTTAAATATCATTGCTATGAATAAAATAGTTCTCTATAAAGTTTGTTCCTTGAAAAATAGAAAAATGGTTCTGTTGAAGGTTAACAGTTTTCTTTAATGCTTTCAGATTTATCATAGAGTGATACATAGAGTGATATATAAAGTGATACATAGAGTAATACATAGAGTGATCGTTAAGGTATAGAACTTTCAGTCAAGTTAGGCCTGTGAACAACTCTAACTTCCTTGCAAGCAAGAGAAATGAATACTAAGCTATCTGGCCATCTCACCATCAGGTAAGTTGCTAGGGGTGGGCGAGATAAGCCTTGTTATTGTTCAGCTTTAGTCTGGCCATATTCAATTAGTCAACAAAATCCGTGTCTGGCGTCCATAGAGCCATTTTTAGAACACTTAGAGGCATTCTAGTATTTAAACAGCAGCTGAGCAATAGTATTATTTGTATATTGAATTTCCGCATCAAAGCTCCCATACACATTGAGTAAACAGTGCGCTGTAATGGGAGCTTTATGACATTGACGCCACCATTTGTTCAAATCAATTTTAGAAAATCGGTTGCTTAGTGACATTCGGTTTTCACGCATTGTTTTATTTAACTAGTGGTAAGTTTGCTGAAAAAAGTAACAGAACACAGCCAGCCATCACTAATCCCTTCATTAAACACTAGCGTGAATGTTGCATTAGCAGCTTTTTGTAGCTTTCATATCGATTGCAGAAGCAGCGAGTAAAATATGATTTTAACAAGCAAACAATTACATCATGATCTGCCCTGCTCAATAAGCAAATAGCAAACAAATCCTTTGTTTTCAGTAAGGATTTTCATACCCAGATCCTGTACATATTTCCAGTTTATTGATATTTGGCATATGACAAGGGAATCGACAAGTTTTCTCAGTGTCAATAACTAGCAGCATAGCTGTTCTACACATGGTATGCTTCTAGGGAATCTTGTATTATGCTAGTGGCAATGAAAAACTGGGAAGATGTAGTTGAACTTCATTTCAAATATATTATACATAATAGTTCCACTGCAACGATCTCTGATGAACGTCTGTCTAGGATTAGTAAATACACGAAGTAGAGATATCATCATTGGTCAGCTATGCAAGAAGCATTGGAGCCTTTCTAATAAAAATGACTGAAAAACAGTTTTAAAGTTCTGAATATTGTTTGTTTTTTCTTTCTATGGTAAAATATTTATTTGGGCTTGGGTTAATATCTACAACCAAAGAAAATGTACCCTTGAAATAGCCTCTATTTAATTTCTAGCCTATTAATAGTTAATAGTTAAGGCTTACAACTCAGCTATGCACCAAACATGTACATATACAATACATTATACTTAAATGCAGTTTGTAAGTAGTATTCCTTCTTTATCAAGTGCACCTCAATTTATAATTCCGGGGAATCACTACTGTACTACTGTAGAACACTTGAAAACATATTTTGCATGATTTAATTCAGAAGGTGGAACAAAGAGGAGCAAATACACTTTTCTGTCAACTCGATACTAATCAACTCTTAGTAAAGAGATAATATAAGGTGGCTTTGCTTTTTAACACAAACACAAAACAAAAGCAACAGAAGAAAACATGCTATATCTGTATTTTCCAGATTGTGTTTGTTCGATACTACACACTAACCACACACTAACTACACACTAACTACACACTAACTACACACTAACTACACACTAACTACAAACTAGCTACACACTAACCACACACTAACTACAAACTAACTACACACCAACTACACACTAACTACACACTAACTACACACTAACTACACACTAACTACACACTAACTACACACTAACTACAAACTAACTACGCACCAACTACACACTAACTACACGCTAACTACACACTAACTACACACTAACTACACACTAACTACAAACTAACTACACACTAACTACACACTAACTACACACTAACTACACACTAACTACAAACTAACTACATACTAACTACACACTAACTACACACTAACTACACACTAACTACACACTAACTACACACTAACTACACACTAACGAGCAAAGATATAACAGCTGTAAGATGCCCCATAATTGGGTGTTATCAGGTAGATGGTCGTTCATCAAAATGTCAGCCAAGTTGAAAATACATCTCTGAAAGAAGTCATCAGTATCGATAGCCTTCTTGGTAGCAGGTATTTGGTTAAATGTAAAATAAAATATCCCCTCCCACACATTACTATACATTACACATATTACACATTACTAGCTTATCAATAATATGAGTGTTTATAGGCTCCTTTATCGGTAGCCATTTTGACTTGAAAATCTTCAATATCAAAATTTAGGCAGAAAAGATGCTCTATTGCACTTTAAGCGGTGGGAGAACTCGCTATCAATCTTGGAGATTTGACCGAAATCTCACAAGGATAAGAAGTTTCAAGAAATCTTAACTTTTTGTCGTATAAACAAACTAGCCAGACTGTATTTTGAATCTCGTTTAGCTCGTAGATCATTGTTTAGTCTTGACAGCCAATCAGAGCAGATTTTGTACACAGCCTAGTTTCACTTTGCAATCGTTAATATAAATTTGATCATTGTTGTAATTTGAGAATTACAAATAGTGACAATCAATTTATTTGCGTGCGTCATGTTTATTGGCAGCATAGATAGGTCATGTTTATTGGCAGCGTAGATAGGTCGAAGCGTTCAGTTTTGATGCAAATTGATAAGCAAAAGAATATCTACTGTATATTGCTGAGACTTAGCAATATACAGTAGGTGTTCAG
The DNA here is from genome assembly GCF_963576615.1 of Watersipora subatra. Lineage (NCBI taxonomy): Eukaryota > Metazoa > Bryozoa > Gymnolaemata > Cheilostomatida > Watersiporidae > Watersipora > Watersipora subatra. The sequence goes on from NC_088717.1 coordinate 32,789,674, forward strand.
CAAAGCTGATACTAAAGCTTCAGTACTCACATAAAATATTTTTATGTTCAGCTGTGAAAACTTCTATGGTAAAAATTCTCAAGATTCCCGGTGAAACGTGTAGACATATACCAATTACCTTTGTAGTTTACTAACTGTAAAAATATTAGTATAACAGAAGTACTGGTACTTATCTCGGCAAGTTTACAGCACTGCCACAGACTTATTTGCAGTATTGCTCCACCAAACCTTCCCCCCAACCTTCACATGATGACAGGTTCTAACCAACTCATGGTGTTAAACTGAATTCATGCCTCAGAATTGAGAGAGATGGTTCTTGATGAGCAGCGTTTTAAGTCGCTGAGAAGACGAGGGACTGTTTACGAGAACGGTACCGTTTGGACTTTCTCACGAGATCAGTTTGATAGAGTTTGAAAAAGGCCAGCGACAAGTGAAGTAACCAACAAGTCAAACAGAAAAGTAAAAAGCCGAAAATATAAACCAAGCTTAAATTACGATGAAAATAAGATAAAAACATGTTTTCAAGTGTGTATAATCAGCTATTTTTATTGAAGTTAAATTAAAAATTTATGTTGATACTTGGGGTCACAAGAGTGTTGCGTAACGAATATGTTGCCATCAAGTCTCTCTCAGACTTCAGCTAGCCGCTGTCTGTCTGTCTGTCTGGATGATAAGAGCTCCACGCAGTACTCTATTTAATAATGTTACCCTTTATTGCAGATAATAGCCACTAGATAACCACATATCATAACTATCTGTTACTTTGTGAGCATAGGTAGAGAATTAGAGGGATTCAAAATATGCTTTCTTCATTGTAATTATTTTAGGTAGTTCTTTTCAGAATGTTGGAGCAGGTTAATTTATATTTATTAGTCATTTAAAATAGGAAAATTAATTTGAGAGACAAGAGAATTGACATACGAGCTTGGTGCCGGAGCACATTAGACATACGAGCTTGGTGCTGGAGCACATTAGACATACGAGCTTGGTGCCGGAGCACATTAGGCTCGAATATTGATGTATGACTGTATTATTATTGTTTTACTAACCTTGGCTAAGACAGAAAACTTTGGATTTTCAAGGGTATGATAGATATAGAACTTGAGCCATGACAAGCGGCTTGTTTCATCAGCAGGGGCTGTCACTCGGCTCGGCCCCTCAAATATCTTGTCTAGCTCATTGTATATGGCTATATCAGCCCTGTTGGAGTCATACTTGTTCCAGCAGCACATGCTTATGTCTGTGAAGTTTAGACCCCAATATTCCAACTCCTATAAAAGTGATGGTAACTTAACTAGACATCAGTGTGATAGCAAGTATTATAATACACTGCATTTTATGATATCAACTTATAGTATTTTGTATCATGCAATAATTATAATGTTTGCCTATATTGTGGTATAATGCAGTATACTATGTATATTATACCATATCATATTATGTCTTGCATTCTGTTATATTATATCGTAAGATGTTGCGTCGCATCATATTACCATAAGTTTTGTTTAAACCCTTACAAATTCAACTTACTAGAATTTGTTGAAAAGGGAGTCATCTTAACTAAATTAACATGGCTTACTTCCAACATGTTTTCAGGCTATTTAGCCGTAGAAAACAGTTCAATTCTCAATGAAAAAGCATAATTAGCTTGTCTTACCAACCAACCCGATTACCACCAACCTTTTTGAAGATAGCACCGCAATTGGCCTGATCGAGGTGCAGCTCTCCACACCTGTAGTACTCTAGGATGTCAGCAAATGCTGCTACATTTCGATCAAAGTAATAATCTTTAGTGTCCTCTCTGTAGTTCTTGTCATCACATAAGTTTTCTGCAAGACGTGATAATCTCGTCCCTGGGATACGCCTGAGAGTACTCACTGGAACCTGTGTGAGTGCAAGAAGTTTGATATAATGTTTGCTAAGAAAGATAACCTAAACGTTGTACGTATGTGTGTCCAGAAAGAGCCAGTAAGTAAATATAAAATCAGGGTAAATAGCTGATGTAATACTTCAACCAGTTTGAAAAAATTTTGGCATCAGAATGGCCATAAAAGAGTATTGTTTCAGTATCCAATGAGTAGTTTAGAATACTAGGTAGCACTCAGGCACAGTATAATCGGTTGGAAAAATAGTATTACCACTGCTATATAGAACGATCAGCAATAGTATTATCACTGCTATATAGAACGATCAGCAATAGTATTATCACTGCTATATAGAACGATCAGCAATAGTATTATCACTGCTATATAGAACGATCAGCCAAATCAACTCAGTGTTAAACATTGAGAGTGTGATGTAAAAATATTTCTTTTCTGGTTCACTCTTTGTAAGCCAACTTTGTGGTTTTCAACTAAGTGGATACGCTGTGAGTGACGCACTTCATAAAAGGTAAAAGAGGAGTATTAAGGGAGATTTTAGGTTGTAAAACAGTTCTATCGGAACATGTGTACCATTTCTAGTTTTTAATGTTTACTATCATGAAGGCCATGTCTGTTCAAAAATATCTTTGCATGTAGCGGGATTTGAACCCACAATCATCAGCTTTGTAGACCAACACTCTAACTGCTACAGCGATCATTCACCTTCTTCTTTAGAATAATTGTGCATATTATTATTTGTAGGAGCTTTTCCAACACACTTGATGATCTTCCACAGCACGCTGGATTGCCAGGGCACTGGTAACATTTGAAGCACATTTCTGTTGCTGTCGGAAGAAATCCTTAAACTCCACTATGGCTTACATCATTACATCAGAAAATCAACAACACCCACATTCACGGTAGGAATAGTTTCGCGCTATTATCAGCTTTTCAAAGAGCGATTGTGTAGTGACATCTGTGTGCTAGTGACACCTGTGTGCTAGTGACACCTGCAGGCTAGCGACACCTGTGTGCTAGTGACACCTGTGTGCTAGTGACACATGCTGGCTAGCGACACCTGTGTGCTAGTGACACCTGTGTGTTAGTGACACCTGTGTGCTAATGACACATATGTGCTAATGACACCTGTGTCCTAGAGACCTGGGTGTTAGTTTCCCTTGCGTGCTAGTGAGACATGTGGGCTAGTGACACCTGTGTGCCAAACTGCTGAAGTGCCACACTGGGTTGGCAAGCAGATCCATGTTTTCATTAGGCGCTATAGTAAATCAGTAGACTTGTGGCTTCTTTTTGTCAAGTTGGTATCTTTAAGCGGTCAAAGACAAAAAAATTCTGTAAGCTTCACCCTCAATCGGGTAATCGAGTACCAATTTAACTGCAGGGTTGATCCATACAGTCTTCTCTTCTGCTATTTTTAGGTTCAAGTAAAAACAGATAGATTAGCAAGTTTTAACAAAAGATTTCTGCATATGAAGCCACAGGAAAGCAAGACCTATCCGCACACACAAGTACAATGCTGTGTGCCGCTCAGGTCATTTTCACGATACTAAGATGACGCATCCCATAGGTGTTTCCATTTCCAACAGCAACACTACTGAACCACGTATTCATTATTATATCACAGCTGTTTCCATTATGGCATTGCAGCGCTATGTGACGGTGTGCTGCTATCCTACTGCTGTATGGAAACTTGGTAGTAAATTTTAAGAGCAGCGCTATAATGCAAATCAAGTGTTTGATACAAAAGTATGAAATTTTCTATCTTTGTATTTTCAGCTTACATTTAGCTTTCATTTTTTTCATCTGTAGACAGCCCTGCTTCAAGTCTGCATTGAAGTCTACTACCATGTTCTTATAACATAAGTTAGGTACCTGGTAACTCACCAGAATTTATGTAACACAATGACGCTTTGACTTGCAATCACCTCTAAAGACGATAATTTTGCATGTCGCATAAAATTAGAACAAATATTTAGTTTTAAATATGAAGTAATGTCTTAGATACTGCAAGATGTTTAAAATTTCTTTAACACTTATTGCTGTAAATAAAATAAACAGCTGTTAGAATTTGAAAGTTAAATGTGACAGCGTTTAAATGAATGAATGAAGTCGGTTATGCACTATAAATTGTGTAAGTTTAGAGTAAGCTACATCACATACTCCTGTCGATCAATCTACGACTGAACCTACAAGCTGGTACACCGATAGTTCTCCTCAAATATCTCTAAAGTAATATATAAATTGAAAACATTAACTTATTATTACTTTATTTATTTAGTTTGGCATATAATTTAGTTTTTTTCATTTATTTTTGTATGTTTGTTTTAATGCTATATGTCTATGGCTTTATGTAATCGCTAAATTAATACTATATGTAATCACCAGATTAATGCTATATGTAATCACTAAATTAAAATTATATGTAATCACTAGATTAATGCTATATGTAATCACTAGAATAATGCTATATGTAGTCACTAGATTAAAATTATATGTAATCACTAGATTAATGCTATATGTAATCACTAGAATAATGCTATATGTAGTCACTAGATTAAAATTATATGTAATCACTAGATTAATGCTATATGTAATCACTAGAATAATGCTATATGTAGTCACTAGATTAATGCTATATGTAATCACTAGATTAATGCTATATGTAATCACTAGATTAATGCTATATGTAATCACTAAATTAATACTATATGTAGTCACTAGATTAATGCTATATGTAATCACTAGAATAATGCTATATGTAGTCACTAGATTAAAATTATATGTAATCACTAGATTAATGCTATATGTAATCACTAGAATAATGCTATATGTAGTCACTAGATTAATGCTATATGTAATCACTAGAATAATGCTATATGTAGTCACTAGATTAAAATTATATGTAATCACTAGATTAATGCTATATGTAATCACTAGAATAATGCTATATGTAGTCACTAGATTAATGCTATATGTAATCACTAGATTAATGCTATATGTAATCACTAGAATAATGCTATATGTAATCACTAAATCAATACTATATGTAATCACTAGATTAATGCTATATGTAATCACTAGAATAATGCTATATGTAATCACTAAATCAATACTATATGTAATCACTAGATTAATGCTATATGTAATCACTAGATTAATGCTACATGTAATCACTAAATCAATACTATATGTAGTCACTAGATTAATGCTATATGTAATCACTAGAATAATGCTATATGTAATCACTAGATTAATGCTATATGTAGTCACTAGATTAATGCTATATGTAATCACTAGATTAATGCTATATGTAATCACTAGATTAATGCTATATGTAATCACTAGATTAATGCTATATGTAATCACTAGATTAATGCTATATGTAATCACTAGATTAATGCTATATGTAATCACTAGATTAATGCTATATGTAATCACTAGATTAATGCTATATATAATCACTAAATCAATACTATATGTAATCACTAGATTAATGCTATATGTAATCACTAGATTAATGCTATATGTAATCACTAGATTAATGCTATGTGTAATCACTAGATTAATGCTATATGTAATCACTAAATCAATACTATATGTAATCACTAGATTAATGCTATATGTAATCACTAGATTAATGCTATTTGTAATCACTAGATTAATGCTATATGTAATCACTAGATTAATATTATATGTAATCACTAGATTAATGCTATATGTAATCACTAAATCAATACTATATGTAATCACTAGATTAATGCTATATGTAATCACTAGATTAATGCTATATGTAATCACTAGATTAATGCTATATGTAATCACTAGATTAATGCTATATGTAGTCATTAGATTAATACTATATCTAATCGCGAGATTAATGCATCATGATTTTTCAGCGCCGAAACCATCTAAGCAAAATAGAATGAATAAGGAATAGATTTTTAACATGATACAGTATTTGTTCTAATGCACAATTCTTATGATATCTCTGCCAGAGTTTAATTGTGTTTAAGTTTACCAGAGTAGTCAAATAGTGTGGTACAGACCTCGAACTTTGTTCCACCAACATTGATATGTACTGTCTCTAACTCTTGCACGTCTGTGAAGGTACTGATTGTGTCATCTAAAGTGAGCTTAGAATGTGGAGAGTCACAGAACAGCCCCGAGTCTCTATCACTATCTAGGTCAATTATCTTAGCCTGGTCGATGCTAAGACGGTTGGGTTTGATAACTATGCGCTCAGTTGGCATCGCTCTCTCATAAAGATTCTAGCTGTAGGCTTTAAAACATTGACCTCTGAAACATTAACTTCTGAAACATTGACCTCTGAAAAAAGAGATTCAGAACAAATGCTAATTATCGATGCAAACAGAAAAGAGACCATGTCTCAGAAAAAAGATCATGTCTTGGTTACTATTCATGGTAGCTGTTTGAAATTTTATTTCCTAATAACTTTTAATATTGGCAGGAAAAATCAAAGAGGTAAAGGTATCAGGGTATAGGTATTAGGGTATAGGTATAAGGGTGTAGGTATAAGGGTATAGGTATAAGGGTATAGGAATAAGGGTATAAGTATAAGGGTATAGGTATAAGGGTGTAGGTATAAGGGTATAGGTATAAGGGTATAGGTATAAGGGTATAGGTATAAGGGTATAGGTATAATGGTATAGGTATAAGGGTATAGGTATAAGGGTATAGGTATAAGGGTATAGGTATAAGGGTATAGGTATAAGGGTATAATAGGTATAAAGGTATAGGTATAAGGGTATAGGTATAAGGGTATAGGTATAAGGGTATAGGTATAAGGGTATAGGTATAAGGGTATAGGTATAAGGGTATAATAGGTATAAAGGTATAGGTATAAGGGTATAGGTATAAGGGTATAGGTATAAGGGTATAGGTATAAGGGTATAGGTATAAGGGTATAGGTATAAGGGTATAATAGGTATAAAGGTATAGGTATAAGGGTATAGGTATAAGGGTATAGGTATAAAGGTATAGGTATAAGGGTATAATAGGTATAAAGGTATAGGTATAAGGGTATAGGTATAAGGGTATAGGTATAAAGGTATAAGGGTATAAGGTTATAAGGGCATAGGTATAAAGGTATAGGTATAAGGGTATAGGTATAAGGTTATAGGTATAAGGGTATAGGTATAAGGGTATAGGTATAAAGGTATAGGTATAAGGGTATAAGGTTATAAGGGTATAAGGTTATAAGGGTATAAGGGTGTGAGGGTATAAGTGTGAGGGTATAGGTGTGAAGGTATAGGTGTGAGGGTATAGGTGTGAGGGTATAAGTGTGAGGGTATAGGTGTGAGGGTATAGGTGTGAGGGTATAGGTGTGAAGGTATAGGTGTGAGGGTATAGGTGTGAGGGTATAGGTGTGAGGGTATAGGTGTGAGGGTACAGGTGTGAGGGTATAGGTGTGAGGGTATAGGTGTGAGGGTATGAGCTGTAATTAATGTGAATCTGCTTATCATTCCTTACTTCTTTATTCATTTATTTATTATTTTGAATGTTTAAACTCAATCAGGTCTCTGAAATTTTTTATAGTTATTAATATCACAATTTTATCTAAAAGTTCTCAAAAAAATGTTCAAATATTTATTTTTAAATTTGTAAGCTTTGAAATTGTGCTTTCACAGAGTCAATTTTTCAAGTTTAGCAAGATATTTATTTAATTTTTGATATTAATCCTCACAAATTCGCATCGGTAAGATTTTCCTAGGAAAAGGTTTTTTAAATGCAAAAAATTGTTTAAAGAAAAGAGAGCAATGGCACCAAAAGCTCTATAGTTCTACTCGCTACAACTCACCTACACTCCAACCAAAACCTCACAAGATTAAGAATTTGAAAATCCAAATAATTTTTTTCTTTCTAAAAATAATTGCTGGTCAACAGTAGAGACTATTTCACTATCTCACTATTAAATAATCTCAATGGGCTTGCGGGAAGATTTTGGTGAAAAAAAGTTAAACGATTAACAAAATAATTCCTATATTATTTAGACTTCTGCGTATTTCTGTGACTAGGAAATTTTGGCTTATAAATTGACATGTAGTACATGCTAACGAGTGTCAAAAATTAACTACACTACAAAATTTGAGCTGTTCATTGCTCTGAGACGAAGGTGTGCTCTGCCATATTGTATTTTGAATGCGACTCACAATCATAGGAGGTGAAAATAGGTAGTAGACAGTCTACCCATACAATATATTTGTATCCTGTAATTACATCAGATATGTTGTTGGTATTTTTGGTTATGACAGTAAAATCTATTTATCTGTGTGCTGAGTTTATGTAGCAGTACTCAGCAACGCATTGTAAGAAACTCAAGTCTGAAAAATGTTTTTTATGATTACAATTCAATCTAAGAAGATGATAGAAATGAACTTAATTATTACTAGTCAAAGCATATTACACCATGAGTCAAAGCATATCACACCATGAGACAAAGCATATCACACCATGAGACAAAGCATATCACACCATGAGACAAAGCATATCACACCATGAGACAAAGCATATCACACCATGAGACAAAGCATATCACACCATGAGACAAAGCATATTACACCATGAGTCAAAGCATATCACACCATGAGACAAAGCATATCACACCATGAGACAAAAATAGAATTAAAGTTGGGAATAGTAAAATAACATTATGCTGGAAGAATGGCTCTTTTTGCATTACATTATTCTATAAAGTAGATTTACATAGTATATCATTATTATTATTACATATATTTACATAGGGAAGGGAGCAGTGCAGCGGAGCAGATTACATCGTATGCATAGGGAAAGGTGCAGTGCAGCGGAGCAGATTACATACCATATGGTAGTATGCATAGGGAAGGGTGCAGTGCAGAGGAGCAGATTACATAAGACCAGAGGAGCAGATTACATAAGACCAGAGATATTGCGAAGCCACAGCTAAATAAAATTTGAAGCATCCTGTTTAAAATATTTAAACTTACCTGTAGTTGCGTTATTTCTTCCTTTCTCTCATCAGTAATATTGAGTTGTAACAGGCACTCTAATATCTCACCTATAGCGTTATTAGCTGTGTGTAATGGCGAGCCGTGTAACATGGAGTAAATGGTTACCAATAAAAACAGTCATGTTAGATGTCACTCGAGTCAGTGAGTAGAGAGCTCAATGAAAGCACAACAACTGTTCACGAGTATTTAATCATTCACAATCAATAAGAGAGAGGTAAAACTAACGGAGGACTTGAGATTATACGAGAGGGTCAAGAACAAATATTGATCATTTTAACACTATGGAGAAGCTATCTCTCTATTGGCTCTTAATTTTAACTCATGAGAGTTGTGCCTGTGCCTCTAATGCTCATCAATTCTTTTCTATAAGATAAAATACAAGCGCTGTAAAAATAAAAGCCTATAGAATCTGAATTATTTTGTTGAATACAGTGGTGATCTTTATGAGCTTACTTAATGATGTTTTTTGTGTTCTTTATAATTTATGATCAATTTATGATTACTTTTTTCATCGTCTCAGACCATCGATACCAAACATATTTGAGAAGCAAGTTTTGTAGATATTCTGTCTGCCAGCAAAATTATTTTCAGGAAATGTAATATACTTATTTGGTTTCCATTTTATCCTTAACCCGTGATTGAAAGTAAGGGCTGGCTAACTAAATATTAACGTGCTACCAGTACTCCATAAGCCACCAAATTCTTTTCATATGGTTACATGTATATGTAGATTAAGAAACCATGTTACAATTGGTTAATTTTTGTTGATGAATATAAACTTAGTTTGTAATTTATTTATGCCATAATGTACAGATATATTATGTTATAGTTATGTTATACGACAACCAAGCTAAAAAATCAGATACAGTTGAATATTTAATGATACTCGTGTGTAGAAAGAACATCCTTAGCTTTCCAATGATGTGCCATGTTTGGCCATGTTTAATAATTACTTTACAAAATGTGAATTATTAACAAATAACATGTTTATTGTAAGTGGGTCATAATCACGATCATCACTCCGAGTGTACTTATGTACTGGCTCAAAAATGATTAAAAGAGGCCTATTACAGGGTGAGTGTGCAAAGAGGCTTATCACAGGGTGTGAGGCCTATCACAGGGAGAGCATGCGGCTCAGCTTTCCTATATGCTCTCTGAAAAATGTCAAAGTTTACTTCTGCACCATGAAATCTACTTATCTCTTTAGCAAAACCTAGCTAAATGTACAGAGACAAGACTGCTAGCTGACCACTAGCACAAATTGTTCATTTTTGCTTCAAAACACACAATTGCATTTAGTCAAGCATATCATGGAGATTAATTTTTGTTTAGCTTCTTTTGAAAGTAGGAAGAAAAGGACATTTTTAGCTGCATAAAAATCGACAGCAAAGTTGAATGAGTGAAAAATTATTGTTTTTTTTTCATTCTTTATGTGCATCAATGCTTAGTATGCTTTGGTTGTTCTAGATTACACAGGTTAGAGAGTTAATACTACAAATGGTGCATTTTCAATAGCTTAGCAATAGTCAAATTACGGTTAGTTATGGCTTTGAGTAAACTGACTAAGCTTTCAAGATCAGTTGTTTTCCTACTTTGACAGCTATTGGTCCCTTTAGAGCGGGTTATTTAGAATAGGTACTTTAGTATGACAGACTGCATGGAGCAGGTGCTTTACCATGCCAGATTGCATGTAGATGAAGCAAGTTCTTTGATATGACAGACTACATGGAGCAGGTGCTTTACCATGCCAGATTGAATGTAGATGAAGCAAGTTCTTTGATATGACAGACTACATGCCAATAAAAAAGCTGCTTTAATTTCACAGGCTACACAGAAAAAGGTCAGGTACTTTGATAGGGCTAGCTATTTGTAAATAAAGTAGGTGCTTCCATATGACATACCACATGTGTATGGAACATGTGTTATGAAATGCCATTCTACTGGCAGATGGAGCACATGCTACACTATGACAGATTATGTGTAAATGAAAAGGGTGACTTAATATGACAAACTATACGTGTAGGTGGAGTGGATGCAGGGGCTCAATATGCAAGTGAAGAGAGCTTGAAGACTCTATTATGTAGATGGAGTGGAGGTTCTAGTATGCAAGTGGAGAGTGTTTAGCTGCTCAAATATGCAAATGGAGTGTGTGCTTTTATATGATAGACCACATTTTTCTTTAGCTTTGATGTTATTTGCGTAAACGTGCAGAAAACTAACAATAGATGACTGCTGGACACAGGCTGGAAGTGTCAGTCTTATCGCCCCTGTATATTAAAAATTAAATAAGATAGTAAGTAGTTCCTGATGATTACAAACTCTAAAATGAAAAAAAGAATTTAACAATAGTATATCATCAGCTATTTGTTGTTTGCTTTGATGCTCATATAAGCTTGGAGTCACAATGCTTAAAATCAAAAGCTTTTAAACATTAGGCTGGTCTTGGTTGATTTTGGTTGAACAAGTGGCTCTTGACATTTCTTTCAAGGTTAATAAGTATTTTTTGTGAAGACTGTCCCATTGTGATGGAACTATATACTCAATTGGTTTTTTGCTAAAAGCGATATAAAATATCGATAATGGTAATCTGTTACAAGAGATATAATGTTAGACTGATAAAAAAAAGAGATAATGGTAGACTGACAAAAGAAATAATGGTAGACTGACAAGAGAGATAATGGTAGACTGACGAGAGAGATAATGGCTAGACTGACGAGAGAGATGATGGTAGACTGACAAGAGAGAGATAATGGCAGACTGACAAGAGAGAGGTAATGGTAGACTGACAATAGAGAGGTAATGGTAGGCTGACAAAAGAGAGATAATGCTAGACTGACGAGAGAGATAATGGTAGACTGACAAGAGAGACAATGGCTAGACTGACAAAAGAGAGATAATGGTAGACTGACAATAGAGAGGTAATGGTAGACTGACAAGAGAGAGATAATGGTAGACTGACAAGAGAGAGATCATGGTAGACTGACAAGAAAGAGATAACGGTAGACTAACAAGAGAGAGGTAATGGTTGACTGAAGAGAGAGAGGTAATGGTAGACTGACAAGAGAGAGATAATGCTAGACTGACAATAGAGAGGTAATGGTAGACTGACAATAGAGAGGTAATGGTAGACTGACGAGAGAGGTAATGGTAGACTGACGAGAGAGAGATAATGGTAGACTGACAAAAGAGATAATGGCTAGACTGACAAAAGAGAGATCATGGTAGACTGACAAGAGAGAGATAATGGCTAGACTGACGAGAGAGAGATAATGGTAGACTGACAAGAAAGAAATAACGGTAGACTGACAAGAGAGAGGTAATGGTAGACTGAAGAGAGAGAAGTAATGGTAGACTGACAAGAGAGAGATAATGGTAGACTGACAAGAGAGAGATAATGGTAGGCTGACAAGAGAGGTAATGGTAGACTGACAAGAGAGAGATAATGCTAGACTGACAATAGAGAGGTAATGGTAGACTGACAAGAGAGATAATGGTAGACTGACGAGAGAGAGGTAATGGTAGACTGACGAGAGAGAGATAATGGTAGACTGACAAGAAAGAGGTAATGGTAGACTGACAAGAGAGATAATGGCTAGACTGACGAAAGAGAGGTATTGGTAGACTGAAAGAGAGAGATAATGGCTAGACTGACGAGAGAGAGATAATGGTAGACTGACAAAAGAGAGATAATGGTAGACTGACAAGAGAAAGGTAATGGTAGGCTGACAAGAGAGAGATAATGGTAGACTGACAAGAAAGAGATAACGGTAGACTGACAAGAGAGAGGTAATGGTAGACTTACAAGAGAAAGGTAATGGTAGGCTGACAAGAAAGAGGTAATGGTAGACTGACAAGAGAGAGGTAATGGTGGACTGACAAGACAGAGACAACGGTAGACTGACAAGAGAGAGGTAATGGTGGGCTGACCAGAGAATGACCAAGTTGAAAGCTAGATTACAAACTTGACTTTTTTTCAAAGAATGATTTTGTTTTTACGATAAGTTGTCATTGTCTAGGTGCCTCCATTTTTGATAATATAAGTTTGAATACAGCGATTCAACTTTGGACAGTCATGATGTTTATTTTAACTCCATCAGCAGTGTCATCTCGTTATTTACTCATTGCGTTTTTTGTTAGTTTTTGCTTTAAAAAGTGAGTCGCTAGCTTCCAGTACAAATATCTATCAATGCTAAGCAAAATGCTCTCAGACACAATGGTTAAAATCAGTTTAAATCAATGACCAGTAGATGAATAGAACAATGGTATTCTTGTTTTAACTGTCTGTATAGTCTTTTACAAACCAAAACAAACAATCATTCATTTTTCTTCTCATTGTAAAGTTTTGATCGTTGGTATTCTTTCCTGGCAGCAGTAAAAAGCCGAGAGGTAAGAGTCTTGGAGTACTGTTCCGAGACGCCCAGGTACTGTAGTAGGGTGATGCTCCAGTTTTCCAATGATCGGCTGCAAAAAGATTAACTGTGCATTATATCGGCAACATTTCATGTATATCATTCACTGTTCCATGACACGCATGACACGCATGACTCGCATGACACGCATGACTCGCATCATGCGGATTCTGAGTTGTGAGCAAGTTGCATTACCGTGCGAATTAAGCGTTTCTGTGGACATTCGTATGATGCGAATTGACTCCGGCGCCTTGTTGAAAAAAGGTAAGAAATTGTACACTATAAGTTAATAATTATTGACGCAGTTAGCAACGCAAACACATGAAACTCGATCGAGAAATGATGAACAGAAGTATTAAAAAGGTTTAAAATTGAATAGCTATCACGGTATTTTCATGTGCATCATTTGCGAGTTCTGTTCTCGTTGTTTGAAAGCATGAAGGGTTCGATAAAGTTTTGTGAATCGCAAAACTTCCTTAGCTTGCTGATTTATGCCATTTCTATGATGTAACTTGCAGATTAGCTCAAATTTGTGCATATGCGTGTCATGGAAATATAGTAACTCTGCCTAGCTTATGTGCTGTTTGGTATTTTATTGATATCATTATCAATATTTTTTATTTGTAATCTCAGATACTTACAGAAAGTGTGTATGCCTTCTCTAAAATAGTTTTCTGAGAGTGTGCTCAGAAAACAGCAAATTAATTTGTATTTTTCAAGCTTATAAACCAAAAATTTTCCAAAAACTAAACTAAAACAAAATCGAAAAATATCATTTATTGTAGTACAATAATATAATAATATCTATAATATATTTTTGATTTGATATTCGTACAGATCTTGTTACAATAGAAGAAACAATTCAGGGTTAAATGCACTTTCTGTCACCCCTAGTGGTTATCATAGAACCTAGGCCCTGACCTGCTGTTTGCAGGTTGTAGCACCTGGCCTGCTGTTTGCAGGTTGTAGCACCTGGCCTGCTATTCGCAGGTTGTAGCACCTGACCTGCTGTTTGCAGGTTGTAGCACCTGACCTGCTGTTTGCAAGTTGTAGCACCTGACCTGCTGTTTGCAGGTTGTATTACCTGACCTGCTGTTTCTACCTCTTAACCAAGATACAGAATTAAATGAGCATTATCTGATAGATAAATCATTTCCATTAAAATCGACTATTTATATTGTATTTGTTATTTTATATACGAATCGTTGAGTCGTTGCCGTAGTGAGTGTCATTATTGACCAATCAGAAGGCCAAAGTGAGTTGGCCAATCAAGACAGTGAATTTCAACCATGCCAGAACAATGGAGTTACATAACCCACAGTACATGAGATCTCAACCATGCCAGAACAATAGAGTTACATAACCTACAGTACATGAGATCTCAACCATGCCAGAGCAATGGAGTTACATGAGTTACATAACCCACAGTACATGAGATCTCAACCATGCCAGAACAATAGAGTTACATAACCTACAGTACATGAGATCTCAACCATGCCAGAGCAATGGAGTTACATGAGTTACATAACCCACAGTACATGAGATCTCAACCATGCCAGAACAATGGAGTTACATAACCCATAGTACATGAGATCTCAGCCATGCCGGAACAACAGAGTTACATAACTCATAGTACATGAGATTTAAACCATGCCAGAACAATGGAGTTACATAACCTACAATACATGAGATCATGTATGGTAGTTGGTTTCACTCAGCCTTCGCTGATTTTGGAATTCAGTCGACCAGTTGTCAGATTATTTTTAATTTATGAGCTGACAGTTTTAACATTACATGAAGTCTCTCAGCAACCTATCATCGACTCAGCAGAGAGGAATATTGGTAACATCGACTCGACCTTATTAATGACCTTAACTTATGTTGTAATTCGATTCCTTCATAACACTTCATTGTTATTCAAGTTTGATGGACCAGGTATGTGGACTTGTGCCTTAAAGGCTCTTTCTCTGTATCCTAGGTAATGAAGCAGCAAAATTGATAGAGCAAAAGGAACCACTAAAATGGGAGCCTTGTTTTCTTATAAATCTAGCTGTAGATACTCGTATGCATATTTATATCAAACTGTCAGGCGTAGTGGTTTGCCAATCATTTTATTCAACATAAAATAAAACTGGAAGTTAATTATTTATTTGCACAAATAAACTGAATATCTGATCTTTTAAATACCTTAAAGAAATTTCAGCAACACTAACAACGCGTTTCTGCAATGCATATAGAGAGTCCGACTCTTAAGCAGTGCTTGCTAATAGGTCAGTAAATTAACCTAAATCCCAAACTTTGTGTTTCATTGCCAATGATCTGTTTTTTACTCTGAGTAGATTTCATAGGATAAAGCTGTTTACACCTGCAAAACTTTTCTGTTACATTTGCTTATGTACAAGTATCTATTGTATGTTAAACCTGCTTTTTAGAAAAAGTTAGCCATTGTTTACATATTTATAATCAATGATACTATATACTATGATCGACTACCTACAGTAAGAGATTCTGGCATTACCCAAAGAGCTTCTCCATAACGTGGACACTAGAATAAGATTGGAATCAGTCGCTTTATTAACAGCGATGTATCCTTAATGGAAGGAGAACATGACCAATATATATAATGTTACAACAAGGAAACTTTTCCCCTTCCGCTTACCATTTTGTCCTCCAGCAAACTGAGTGAAAAGATAGTAAACTCAAAAGAAAAACTTGCTCATTGGCTGACTTCCTCGATCTGCTGATGTCAAAGTATGGGAAAACACATGCAACATTATACCTGTCAACTTACATTTTAAACAAACAAAAAGTTCATACTACTAGTAAACACAATGAATAATTTATTACTTTACACTGATTATTGTTTATACGCAAACCAACAATAGCAGTGTAATTAATATAGAGCTTAACGATGAAATCGAACACTTTTACTCACTTTTTATGTATGGAAATTGGTCAGCAGACAAGCTGCTTATTTTATCTATATGATTATGTTACAATACACTTGTAAATCAATCATGTCAACTAGCACTTCTCCCTACTTAGAACAAGTGTGTAGCTGGACCTTGAGAGGTCACAGAGCTGCCAACAGAGCTGCCGTAGTAAACAAGAGTTAATTAAAAGTTTTGTTATGAATCAGAACCAAAGAGCATTTTAAAATACTTTTCCAGCCACTCACTCAACAAAAGCAGCGTCAGGTTTCAAGGCCACCCAGAAAAGTCCCAACTGACAGGAAGCAACATAATGCTTTGACTGTTGCCACGGCTCAGCATTATAAGAATGGAAAAAAGGTTTTGCTATATAAAGAGACCTAATCGAGTCAGTTGATGGCTACCTAAAGCCTGTAACAATTTGCTGTAATGACTAACACTACACCACAGTATAGAGTTATTGTTACAGTGATTATATAAACCTCTAATAGACTAACACTGCGCTAGAGTATAGAGTTATTGTTACAGTGATTATATGGCATGATGATTAAGGTTGAGACAAGAGTACTTCTATGTAGCTATTTTCACTTAGCTTTCGTGACAGAAGCCAGAGAGAAGCTAATACTTTTTATTAATCCTGATATAAAAAGGCAGCTGTCTGGTTGATTGGATGGCCATTTCATAAGAGTTGAAGGATACAGTAGGGAAGGTCATGAGCTGTTTATCGAACATTTGAAAAATGGCTGTTAGCAGATATTGGTAGCAATTCAGTGAAGGGGTAGTGATTGGGTTGCAAAAAACTTCATTATTAACGGGTATTTGCAAATTTCAGAGTTATCTCTCCTTAAATTATATTACCACATATCGGTATTAGGTAAATTGTAAACAACTCATTGTATTACAGAAACATTTAATATTGTTTGATAAATTCTTATGTAAGAGAATACAGTAAAAATTTGTCTGCTGGAGAATTTGATGAACAGGTCAAAGACTCGCTTGTTGTCTCTATAAAAGTTTTTAATTTTGTTAATTCTTACTTAGCGATAAAAAGCAGTATTACTACAACATCTTCAAAATGTTAGAGCAGAAACTCTCGAGCTAGGCCTGTGTTACAAAGAAGATGTCAATATGACACTGCAGGATAATGTCATCGCATAGAAATACTGTTAAAGACGTTGTCATCAACTAGAGCTAGGTCAGCAGCAACTGGTAAAGCTGTAGTGGTCTTGTATGGCCATATATCTCTGAAAGGCACCAGTGTTAGAGTATTTCTTAAAAAAGCAAAAGTGACAGAATAACTTGTAGCATTAGGTCGATTATTTTGGCTTGAAATTCACTTTTTGGTGATAAATGGTGATCTGTTTGTCCAAAGCAATGAATATACATTTTAAAAAAGATTACATCATGCAGGATTCAAACTTACAACTTTCGGTATCACAGCCTTGCATACAACGATTTCGGCTAATCATTGCCTTTCCAAAACTTATTAAAACAGCCAAACAGATAGTTATTCTCAGCACTGTATTAGCTCACCTGACAATCTCTCATTGGAAACTAGACTGATAGACTCACAAATTATTAAACAAAGACAAAAATAAAGTACGACGTGTGATCAGGAAGCGGGAACTACAACTGGCAGTCACTAAATCTGATCGGTTCGACGAGGTCAAATGAGACCATTACTTATGGTAGCCAATCACAGACAGCTAGAAGCACTCATGCGAAATAGGAATAGACATACTTTACGACTGACAATATAAACATGCCAGTTTTCAACATTATTGATCTACCTGTTCATCATGGTCATAAAGTAATCAGAGGTTCTTATCAAACATGCTAATTTGCGCTCTTATTTGTGTATTTGCAGTAGAGATGGTAATATTGAACTTGGGTGGTGACATTACATTTCTACGAGTAGGAAAATACAGCGATTATGGAATATAATTACCATGAATAGGTTTTCAAGAGATAAATGCTTAGATATTGACTATTAAAATGAGCTTTCAGGCTCAAGTCTGTCTCAAGTTTGTTTCAAGCATGTCTCAAGTCTGTCGCAAATCTGTCCAAAGTCTGTCCAAAGTCTGTCTCAAAGTCTGTCTTAAGTCTGTCTCAAGTCTGTCTCAAGTCTGTCTTAAGTCTGTCTCAAATCTGTCTCAAACCTGTCTCAAGTCTGTCTCAAGTCTGTCTCAAGTCTGTCTAAAGCCTATCTCAAGTCTGTCTTAAGCCTGTCTCAAGTCTGTCTCAAGCCTGTCTCAAATCTGTCTCAAGCCTATCTCAAGTCTGTCTCAAGTCTGTCTCAAATCTGTCTCAAGTCTGTCTCAAGTCTGTCTCAAATCTGTCTCAAGTCTGTCTCAAGTCTGTCTCAAATCTGTCTCAAATCTGTCTCAAGTTTGTTTCAAGTCTGTTCTTAAACCTGTCCTTAAGCCTGTCTTATACAACATCCAATGAAATTATCACCAATCTCTAGACTACTAACCCGTCTGTTCAACTCAATAACTCCTGATTTCTGTCTTTCCATTTATCTTTTTCTTACTTTTGGCACCAAAAAACATAATTTTCTTGATGATTACTAATTATACATAAATTCATATGTACATACATGTGTACGTATGTGCATACATATGTACATACGTATATACGTATGTACATATGTATGTATGTACATACATATGTACATATCTATGTACATACGTACATACATGTGTACATTTAGTATATGGTATTTAGTATCCAGTATTTAGTACCTGGTATTTAGTATCTGGTACTTAATATTTGATATTTAGTGTCTGGTATAGTCAGACTGAGTACTTACAACTAACTTGGCCATATTTTTTATCACTGCTCAAGCTAGCAATATTCTGTGACTTAAGCCATAATTTATAATTAATTCAATTTAGAATGATAGATTCAGGTTTGTTGGCTGGGACCATAGACCTAGCCATAGACCTATTAACTATAGTATGGTATAGTTAATAGGTCTATAGCTGGAACCAAAGTATCATGCAAATTATACTAGTTTTATTTTTGTAAAGAATGATTAAACTTGATCAATAACTATTGCATACAGAACTAATCATTGAGGCCTCATTAGTTGGATTTCAATAGAAAGACCTCATTGAATGAGACATCATTGGTAAAAAGAATCTGTACCAGATACTCTTACCAGCATGCCATGGTAAGAGGCATGCTGGGAAAAATATTGCATAGCACAGGATTCGAACTCCGACATTTGGCTCAACAGCTCAGAATGCTGCCATCTTAACAGCTAAGAATGCTGCCATCTTAACAGCTAAGACAGCTGCCATCGTAACAGCTAAGAATGCTGTGTTCTTAACAGCTAAGATTGCTGTTATCTTGACAGCTAAGAATGCTGCCATCTTTTTGCTAATCAGAATATTTGTTCAGACAGTTGGTACTCATGATGCTCTCTCAAGGAATAACTGACTGCCACCTGACTGCCGAGTTACCAGTAGTAGTTAGCTGAAGCCAAGAAAATCAGCAAATACCCTCACTTGATCTTGTTAGTCAACTCTCTTCTCTCTTCAATGTAATGAATAATGAGTGGGTCATCCTCATGCCAGTTTTTTGCGTCAAGCTTGTATGTAGGGGGATGCAACTCTCCTAATTGACTTATAACCTTTTTTTGACGGCTTTTTCTACAATGACAAACAACAGTTAATTTTTGATTTCAATGGATAATATCGAATTATATAGAATCAATAAGCACACTTGGTTTTACATAGAATCGCAAAACTGAATAACGAAAGCAAAAAACTATGAATCTTATTATTGTCTATCTAGAATTCATCATTTTTGCTTTAAAAATATACTTTGTACAAACTATCAACTTTGTCTAGCAGGGTTGCGATATCTGAAAGTGAACTAAAAGCAAAAAAATTTAAAAGCTCTGCTGGTGCTGGTGTTTTTATTGTACACTTTGTTAAGAGCCGTATGAGGTAAGCTTTCAACTGTTACGCAATGTTTCATAAAGCTGAAACATCTAAAATACAATCTTTAAAATTTTAGCAGCAGAAAAACAACTTGAATATTTAGTTCTAAGGCCAATTAGGTTACAGAAATTTTACATATTGTGGGCAGTAAAATGCATGTGCATTGCCTAATCTGTTCCAAGATTTTTTAGACTCACCCCTTTGGCATACAAAAAGGAAAGACTAAACTTAACTTTTTAACTTGTTTGCTGTACCATAACTGCAGCATTATTAATTTACAATGAACATGTTCTTCCTTTTTTTGATCAATCTTACAGGTTTTATAGATTATGCGGTAATTTTGCAATAAATTGATTGGAAGCACACACCCTTGACGCTCAGTTACAGCGGTTTGCATATTTTTTCTAAACAGCAAAATCTATTCTGCAAAGTGAAACTAAGAAAAAATATTTTATACATTTACAATAAAACAAAAATAAATTTTACTATAAAAAAGCATTGCTACCTGTTTGTCATCTATCTGCATCCAGGTGTCAAGGTCAGAATAAAAGATAACTTTTGACAATACTCCAACTCGTGACATTCAGATTGGTAGACCGACGCCGTAATACCCGCACCAGTCAATCACCCTTAAGTGTTTTTGGATGATTGCAAAGCAACATTATTTTTGCTTAGTCGGTGCACCTGTCGATCTATCACAATGAGGTCAAATATCAGGGAAGTTGTATATATAATAGGCATAATGCTATTTGTAACGCTAACTTTTTTTCTCGTATATGCCACGAAATAGGTTACCGTTCAAATCGAATTTGAGAACTCGCCCGACTTGACGCTTTTTTATAAAATGTTTCATGTACTTCAAAACAAAAACATCATATAAAGTTTTTACGTTATCTGGAATTTATGTTATAGAAGGTACAAGCTATAGGAGCGTCTACTGTACTAGATTTATTATGATAACTAACTATTATGGTAACTAGATTTATTTATGATGCAATCACTCAGCATGTCATGCTAGGCTCTCAGAAACAGTCCTTTTGATATAGTACATAACGTATTCATTCAATGCACTAAGCCTAAGTCTGGAAAACTGCAGTATTGACAAAATATAAAACACCACAGTGGGGGGATTGCTAGGCAAAACCCAGACATGGAGACATTGCGAGATCAACCTTTACTATGATAAGAACTGTGTCAATCCGTTCGTCCATCCGAAGACACTTCAACTGGTTAGGAAAAAGATTGTTTTTAACAGGATTTGAACTCACACCTTTCAGCTTAGTAGACCAATACTCTATATCTGCATCAATCGTTTGCTTTGCCATATTTCACAGTAATTGTGCACTTAGCTACTACAACAAAGTTCAGACGATCTCTCACAGCTCACCGAACTACGTGGCTACTAATACATATATTGGAACTTACTCCAACACTATTGTATAGTGTAAAACAATTATACATATATATATATACACTTGATTTTAAAACAAAATTATTGGTTGTTGCCAGATAGCTTTAAAAGAAGACACCTGGTTTTGCATTCTTTCATAACTCATTTTCGATAGCTTTTTGCTCTCTCAAAGATAAACTTACACAAACTTTTAGTAGATTAGATCAGAAATTATAGGTTTTTTCTATCAAATGTGATTGTTTTTTATTTGTGAGGTGATGTGACTGCCAGGTTGTTTCTAGATAAAAATCGGCAAAATCTGATTGCATTTAAAACTTTTTTGTCAATTTTAATTATGAAACATCCTGGCAGTCAGACCACCACAAACATTAAAAGCAATCGCAAATGATAAAAAAACTGATGTTTTCTGATAAAATCAACTAAAACTTTGTGTAAGTGCATCTTCAAGCATCGATATTCACCTGCTACATCTGCTGAGTTACCTGCTACATCTGCTGAGTTACCTGCTACATCTGCTGAGTTACCTGCTACATCTGCTGAGTTACCTGCTACATCTGCTGAGTTACCTGCTACATCTGCTGAGTTACCTGCTACATCTGCTGAGTTACCTGCTACATCTGCTGAGTTACCTGCTACATCTGCTGAGTTACCTGCTACATCTGCTGAGTGGTCACAACTAGGGATATTCACCTGCTACATCTGCTGAGTGGTCACAACTAGGATCAATATTCACCTGCTACATCTGCTGAGTGGTCACAACTAGAGTACCATGCAAGCTGACTCACGCGTTTTTAGCTGAGTTCTTCGCATGAGGTCGCTTAGCCTTAGTCTTGAAAGCTTTAGGCTTATTGATACTCATAGCCGGTCGTGATACATCTACCATGGATAGTTCCGCAATACTTTCAGTGGATGGAGTTGATACAACAACATTGCCTGTGCTTGCTTCTTCTCTAGGACAGTGTCGATTGTGCAACTTGCTTAAACGGGGTAAAAACTTGCCGGCTTGCTTCTCTGTGTGTGGTCTCTGAACGGTTACAGCATAAAAAATTGCTGAGTTAAAAAAACGAACACACAAACTGCTCCAATCATTGGTTGAAGGATAGGTCAATAAAATCATTGATTAAATTATAGTTGGCAGCACATGGAACAAAAAAACAATATCAGACACTCTGAAATATTTTGTTACCTTCGTCAATAAGAGCACGGGAGATCTACAAATATTTGTGCCTAAAGTCAGTGCTGATTTACGAAACTATTTGATTTGTATTTATATACTAATACAGCTCTGACAAATGCATGGAGGTTAGAAGAAGTAGCAAAGTTAAGATGGAAATTTCTTAAATGCTGGCCAAGTGTAGGGGTAACGATGATAAGTCTGTAGAGGATTGTGGGTAAATGAGCAAAGTTCTGAATTCTTTTAGTCTCAGGTGGTTTACTGCCTGAGTGATTGCCAGCTGTCGGTATAAATATACAGATAAGCATGTCATGCTGTATGTAATGGTAACCAGCAGGTTGTAGGCTTTCTTACATTCACAAACATTTCTTGTTTGTTTTGAACGTTTTAAGAAAAGTTAAAAAATTGTAAAAAAGTCTATCTTTATATTTCTATCTGTCATGATGTGGCTTAGTTGAACTCCATGCCCTGTTGTTTTTGCTAGCTGTTTGCAATTTCTGTGTCTAGCATCATACTTGTTCATCACCCCTGCTAAATACAGCGAGAGCAGTTCATCTTTAGCAATCATAGCAATCAGTTAAATAAATAGGCACAAACCTATGACTTTATAAGATGGTGTCAGGGTTTCGTACTCCACGTCGGATGTACTTATTGTACATACTAGACAAGACTGAACTTTCCCAACATTTGAAGCTGATGTAGGTGCAATTAAGACAATGGCTGATGGTACACTAAAGCAATCAGAAAATGTTTTCCTGTCAAACAAAATACAGACCCGAACGAATCCTCGCGAAATTGGGACAGTCTGGTTGCAGCAATACGACTTTGCATGCAGGCAACAAAAAACACGCAAGAAGGCTTAAGATATTCAAGTGGCTACATTGCCTACTATACTAGGTGCTCAGGGACAAAATGTTTTTAGAACTTTCAATCTGTCTGATGATGGGAAAGATAAAACAAAGGTCAGGAAAGCTTTCACTGAGTGCTTTTCACCAAAATGAAAGACGAATTTGAGGGATACCGTTTTTACAGCCGCACTCAGAAGCAAGATGCCTCTTTTGACAGTTTTTTCAATGCTATCCAAGTACTGATTGGCACATGCACCTTATATTCTGAAAAAAACAAGGCCATGCGAGACCGAATTGTAATGGGCATCCATGCCGATTGAGCAAGGCCATGCGAGACCGCATTGTAATGGGCATCCATGCCGATTGAGCAAGGCCATGTGAGACCACATTGTAATGGGCATCCATGCCGATTGAGCAAGGCCATGCGAGACCGCATTGTAATGGGCATCCATGCCAATTGAGCAAGGCCATGCGAGACCGCATTGTAATGGGCATCCATGCCGATTGTGCAAGGCCATGCGAGACCGCATTGTAATGGGTATCTATGCCGGTTGAGCAAGGCCATGCGAGACCACATTGTAATGGGCATCCATGCCAATTGAGCAAGGCCATGCGAGACCGCATTGTAATGGGCATCCATGCCGATTGAGCAAGGCCATGCGAGACCGCATTGTAATGGGCATCTATGCCGGTTGAGCAAGGCCATGCGAGACCGCATTGTAATGGGCATCCATGCCAATTGAGCAAGGCCATGCGAGACCGCATTGTAATGGGCATCTATGCCGATTGAGCAAGAGAGGAGTTTTAAATGAGAACTATCGCTTACCCTGGCTCGAGCGACCCAAATATGCAGACATGCAGAAGCTTCCAAACCATACATGGCAAAGATGTCAGATCAGCTCATCGATCTCAATAAATGCCTTCCAAGACAGCAGACTACAAATCGAAAGCAATCCTCAAAGATAAGTTCTCCGATGATAAAATCTCAAACTGCAACTAGGTACTGTGGAAGTGACTATGTAAGGCGACATATGGCCCTGCATATGGAAGAGCATGCAAGGCTTGCAGAACTAAGAACCATTTCAGCAAAGTCTGCAAGACTAAAGGTAGACTGAAACAATCACATTCTAACCTAGCTCACAAGCTCATTGGTGAGACTGCTGTATTCATCTCTGATGATGGCGCTGGTAAAACTGTATGCTACACTGTTGAAAACGCTGATTCTAGAAAAAAATGGTTTGTCAAAGCAAAGTACAACTATGAGCTGCTCAAAATCAAATTAGATACCGATGCTTCCTGTAACGTGACGCCTTCCTCTGTCTATGAGAATCTTACTGATAAACCAAATTTAAGGAAGCATGCCTTGAAACTGACGTCGTAGAGTATACATAATCTGAATGTGTTAGGCAATGCATCCCTTTTATTTGAGATAAGCAATAGGTTTTCTGTATATGATTTTGTTGTCACTAATACTGGCAGTAATGTTTTGCCGGGCTTTCTAGTTGTCTGTTTATGGGTTTGGTCAACCCAGTAGGATTTGTTACGATTGCTTCATAGTATTCAGATGTTTTTAAAGATTTAGGCAAGCTAAGCAATAAGCACGTTCTCAGGCTAAAAAATAATGCTAATCCAGCGATACGGGCCTTAAACACATGCCATTTAGACTCAGAGATAAACTACAAGCTACCCTAAAACAACTGGAAACTTCAAATACCATAGCAAAGGTGACGAATCCGACTGATTGAGATTTTTTATTGTCAATGTGTTGAAGCTGGATGACTTTCTGAGAGTTTGTCTAGTTTAAACATAATTAAACAGATGCATAAAAATGAAGCATTATGCTCTCCCAACCACCGCAGAAATATTTGCAGACATTTCCGGTGTGGCGGTGTTTTTTTAGTTGCAAGGCTCCTTCGGCTTGAGTTAAACAAAAAATATAATTACCTGACCACATTTGCTATGCCGTTTGGCCACTACAGGTTTTTGAAACTTCTATATGAGATAAGCAGTGCCGCTAAGGTAGATCATAGAACCATTGCAGAGTTATTTAGCAATAGGGCGCATATCCAAACCTATGTAGATGACATTCTAGTTTATGCACCAGATAAGCAAACTCATGAAAAATTTTTTAGGGAAGTTTTAGACCAATGCCAATCTAACATTGAACTTCGACAAATGCAAGTTTGAGCAACAAGAGATCAAGTACCTAATGCATATTAATGGTAATGGGCCAATCAAACTCGACCCAGCTAAAATAAAGGCCATAAATAAAATGCTGAACTACAGTGTGCTGACGATGTAAGACGATTGCTAGACATGGTGACATATCTTGCTAAATTTTTTCATACCTAGATCATATTTCAGCAGTTTTAAATTTAGCTCATACCTAGAGTTAATCAATGTAAAACAGATCACAGTGAGCCCATACATCAGTCTATTATCAAATGGGCTAGCGGAGCTTACTATACAAACCATAACATCATGCCTAGTGAAAATATAGCAGAGGGGGCAGACACTGCGCGATGTGCTCAGAGCGCTAAAACGACACCTCTAGGGAATGGTTTATCAATCATGAGAGAGTATTAGAATCCCAGAGATTACAAAGCAGACAGTTTAGAGATCATTTGAGTTTTAGCATAGAGCAGTAGAAAATGCGTAGGAATGTTGACCTCGTTAAGATGGAAGAGGCATTCAGAAAACGGCAAAAGTTGTGCACAAGCAAATTCAATCAGCCAAATGAATTCAGGTTTACAACAGGTTCTTTGGTATGGTTGAAGACTGGCCATTGACAATGATTTCCAGAGGAGATAGTAAAATATGCTGAAACACCTCAGAGTTTTTATGTGTAAATAAATGGAAAGACATATAGGTGCATTGTTAGAGAGATGAGTCTATGATAGCACCGCTTATAGTCATAGTTTAGCCCAGCAAATGCCGTTGGTGTTAGCACAAATTCCGTTAGGCCTGGTACCATTTTGATCGCACCCGCTGCTTCGGCACCTGTCAAAAGGTCAAATATCGTAACAAAACCTGTCCAAAAACTGAACTATTAAAGGCTAAGTGGTATTTAAAGGTGTCAGCTTACCATGGTACCATGGGCACCTATGGTACCAGGGGCACCTATGGTACCAGGGACACCTATGGCACCAGGGGCACCTATGGTACCAGGGACACCTATGGCACCAGGGGCACCTATGGTACCAGGGCACCAGTAACATATCATGTATGAGAAACATTTAGATCAGGAATGGGCAATGTGCGGCCTTCAGGCCACTGCAGCCTTTCCGCTGCTTCAGTGCGGCCTTTCCGCTGCTTCAGTGCAGCCTTTTTTTTGTTGGGTAAAGAAAAAAACATTGAATATAGTTTTTAATCTAAATACTGCAAAAGTTGATTGTCAGTCTGGCATCATAAAAAAGTTGTTTCCCTTATTTATTGATGGAATAAAACAGGGATAACCAATTGGTTATGACTGCTTGTTCTGCAGAAAATTGAAATTCCTTTTTTGCAAGAGGAATCTTTCCCTTCTATCCTTTATTTTAACCACAAAATATTCAGCAACTCTGTGGCAGTGAGTTTTTAGGTGCAGCAACCGTAAGTGCAGCAAAGGAATCAAAGTGTTCAGTAGGTGACAAGAATTGTAAATTCAACAGAGTAAACTGATGAATTTCTAATGGTTGAACTACCAAACAGGAATGGAATGTCATGTTTAGAATGTTTGGACATCATAAAGACCACGAAAAACACGCAATGCAAAGACGCATTTCAACGCTAAGCGTAGAACAGTATATGAACAGATGTGCAATGATGCTAAAAAGGAAAAAATTGTGACAATGCTCAGCAACAGAAGAACACAGCAGAATATGATGAGGACCCCCTACTGAGAGCAGTCAAGAGGCCAGTTTAGCAATCATGAAGATTACTGAATCAGCAGGTGCTGAGAGCCATTTATGGATGGGGAGTTAATCAAAGAGTGTATTGAATATGTAGCTTATGTTATATGCTCTGATGAAAAAAACAAAAAAACTTTTAAAAGTATACCCCTCTCCAATCAAACAGTAGCTCGTCGAACTGAAGTTTTGAGTTGGGATGTGCAGCAACAACTACAAGATTATTTGCAAGGTTTTACAGCATATTCAATTGCACTCGATGAAATGACAGATGCAACAGATACAGCTCAGTTAGCTGTGTTTATTCGTGGAGAAAACAAAGAGCTTACTATTACTGAAAATTTGCTTGCTCTGTGCAACATGCATGGTCATACAACAGGAAAATATGTGTTGGCCGCAATACGAAAAGTGATAGAGCAGAAAAAACTTGAACTCAACAAATTATGTTTTATAGCAACAGATGGAGCTCCTGCTATGGTTATCCATGTCAATGGTTTTAAAAGTTTGCTAATGGAGGAGCTCAATAAAATGGGATTAATTCATACCCTTTACAATTCCACAGCATTTTACATCAGCAAAACCTGGCTGCTAAAGTAATGAAACTGGAACACGTTGTAAGTGTTATCAAAAGTTTTGTCATCTATCTGCGACAGAAAGAGTTGAGACATTGTCATTTTTGCCAGTTTCTCAATGATATCAAATCAGAAATTGAAGATGTTCCTCATTTTGCTAAAGTACGCTGGTTATCAAAGGGAAAGATGTTACTCCGAGCCTTCAACCTGCAAACTGAGATAATATAATTCTTTTAATAGACTGCAAGATAAATGGTTGCCTGAGTTTCATGTAAGACTGCCTTACAAGAAAGGTAGTCATCCAAGAATTGAACATTGGCTTTGCCTTTCTGGTTGAGATGATGCTGGACCTTAATGAACTCAACACTAAACTGCAAGGTAAAAATCAGCTGATTGGTAACATCTATCACACTATTGGTAGTCTTCATGGTTGACTTGAAATGTGGGTATCACAGTTAAGAGAGGACAACGTTGATGTACAAAGCTTTCCAACACTTTTCGATCGACCAAGTGAACCACAGCTAAAAAGGTATGCTGATGTTGTGTGTGATCTAGAGCAAGAATTCAAAGCCATATTTCATGACTTCAAAAATACAAAAAAATAGCTTTGTCTGTTTTCAGCATCGCGAATCATTAGCATGTTTAGAAGCACATACAGGTGTGAACAACTTTTTTCTCGACTGCATTATGTCAAAAATAATTCCAGAACAAGGCTCAAAGATGAGCACTTCAACGACATCTTTTCCCTACAAACATCTGCTACAAACATTACGCCGCCCGCGGTACACTCAAGTTATGAGGGACATTCAATACCAAGTGTCTCATTAAAAGAGTCATGTGTAAACATAAACTGCTGTTATCAAGCTTACAATATCTTATTTTTGCTTTCTATGTAGACTAGTTCATGTTTATGTGCATTCAACCAAAATTAAAGGGGATTAATACAGTTCCTGCAATAACTTGACAAAGTTGACTTTCTTCCAATTTGCATAAATTTTGAAAATGCTACACAATGGAAGCAATATCTGAAAATTCATGCCATGAGCATTGACATTCTGAGAAACAGTGATACAGAGAGTAAACATTTTTTTGCCTGCACTGGTCGTTAAAAGTTATTGGACATACATGTAAGTGATGGCGCCCTTTTATCAAATTACTAACTGAAAGTGACCTTATGCCCAAAAAGGCTGCCCATTCATGATTTAGATAGTGGAGTAGGTATTGTGTAAACAGTAACAGGTTATATCCACTTTTAGCTCGCTATACCATTTAACACAACGCATGTATGTATGTAGTTTTTGTGTTCAAGAACAAGCTGTTGCTTTGCAGACCCGGTTTTGTTCCGACAGTTTTGTTTGTAGCAATGCCACTTTTATTTCCTTGATTGGACTTTGTGTTTCTTTTGAAAACATATGGGATGTCCTGATGTAGCTACCTAGGTATGTTGCACTCCATGCCCTGTTGTTTTTGCTTGCTATTTTTGTGTCTTGCATCATACTTGTTCATCACCCCTGCTAAATACATGAGGACAGTTTATCTTTAGCAACCATAGCCTTCAGTTGAATAAAGAGATTCAAAATTAATGCCAAAGACACAAACCTATGACTTTATAACACTATCTTTCTATACCCACATCTTTGTATCCCTCTGTATCTATATGTCTACATCTATGTATCTCTATGTATCTATACACCTCTGTGTCTCTATGTATTTATATATCTAAATATTTGTATATTTATGTATTTATATATCTACATCTCTGTATCTTTATGTATTTATATATCTATATATCTCTGTATCTATATATGTATTTATATATCTACATCTCTGTATTTCTATGTATTTATATATCTACATCTCTGTATCTCTATGTATTGATATATCTACATATCTGTATATTTATGTATTTATATATCTACATCTCTGTTTCAAGTATATTTACTGTAGAGTCATTCATTTAGGCTGAAATTAAAAACACACACCAAAAAAGACCTGATGTTTATAAAGATCTCATTTTGTTATGGAGAAGTTTAAAAAGCTCCAATGCAGCTGTAAAACATTTAATGGTGAAGCTAACAGTAGCTAAAAACAGCAATTCCACTTCTGGCATTACAATGAAAACAAAGATTAAAAATTCATGTCATGTTTAAATACATGAAAATGAATTAAATTACCTATAATAAAGTTGTAAAAATCAAACTTACAGTTTTTTCGTGACTTCTGCGGAAAGAGTTTTAGCTAAATGAGGTTGAGAGGTCTTGCTGCTTGAACTGAGCTTTGTGGACTAAAATAAAATTAATAAAGTCAGTTGTTTTACTTCTTTATGATCTTAATAGGAAAAAACCTTTTTTCACACAGATATATATGTTGACATACAGGTGACACGTGTAGTTCATCATTTGGATGTTTAGGGATAGATGGTTTCTTCTTAATATAATAGTCAAGCATGTTGGGACCTAATTGTGGCTCCTCAAGTTGATGATAACCAAAGACCTGTGCAATAACAAGAATCAAGTAACAATCATTTCATGAGTCATTAAAAAGTTATAATTAAGACTCATATACCATTCAACACAACAATAACTATCAGTTGTCTTGTTACTAACTATCTGTTGTCTTGTTACTAACTATCTGTTGTCTTGTTACTAACTATCTGCTGGCTTGTTACTAACTATCTGTTGTCTTGTTACTAACTATCTGCTGGCTTGTTACTAACTATCTGCTGGCTTGTTACTAACTATCTGTTGTCTTGTTACTATCTGTTGTCTTGTTACTAACTATCTGTTGTCTTGTTACTATCTGCTGTCTTGTTACTAACTATCTGTTGTCTTGTTACTATCTGCTGGCTTGTTACTAACTATCTGCTGGCTTGTTACTACATGTTGTCTTGTTACTATCTGCTGTCTTGTTACTAACTATCTGTTGTCTTGTTACTATCTGCTGTCTTGTTACTAACTATCTGTTGTCTTGTTACTATCTGCTGGCTTGTTACTAACTATCTGCTGGCTTGTTACTATATGTTGTCTTGTTACTAACTATCTGCTGTCTTGTTACTATCTGTTGTCTTGTTACTATCTGCTGTCTTGTTACTATATGTTGTCTTGTCACTAACTATGTTGTTTTGTTACTAACTATATGTTGTCTTGTCACTAACTAGATGTTGTTTTGATACTAAATATCTGTTGTCTTGTTACTAACGAGCTGTTGTCTTGATACTAATTATATGTTGTCTTGTTAAAAAACAATACAATATTTATAATAAGAACAATGTGTTTCAATCAGTTAATGCATAAGTTTCTACGATAGAACGACAAGTTGAAGAATTCAATAACTTTTAGCAAGAACAAACATGTCGCTTTAGGTATTACTTGAAGAGACTAATGCAAATAAACCTCAGGTTGTTAATAAAACTGTAGCAGTCTTTAAAATGTTTGTCATATGAGTTTACAGAAAGAGAGTTGATAAAAAATGGTGAATGTTTGACACATGAAGGATTACTTTATTTGAGCTACATGCAAGTGAGTAAAGAAGAAGTCGATTCTCACCAGAGGATCTAATGCTGCATTGGCCTCTTCCCTCATAATTTCATATCCTTCAGCGTGATGTTCACATATTGGGTTATGTTTATGGGAGTTGAGGATTGGTCGATGGTCTCTAAAGGCCATGCTTGAGAAAGTATTTGGCATGTTCATTTTTCCCTGTAATAGTATATAGCATATTAGCGCCTGTAATAGTATACAGCATGTCAACATAATTTTTTTTTAATATTCACACTTTCAAATCTACTTGTTATAAACTCAAATAAGACCTTCAGTAGATGTTTTCATACAGAAAAAGGGTAATGATAAACTACCATATGACACTGTAATGCCGTCATAGAAACAGTTGTGTCACCCGCATTCTGGGTGGCTGTTTGGAAGCAAAATACTCATGAGTTGCACCATATTTGTGTCATGGAAACGGCATTGTGACCAACAGCGTCATACCTGTGCGTGGATATGTGTCGTGCTTTCCTGTTACTTCTTGTAAAGACATATGCCTAGACATACATGTAAGGGATCGCACAACTATTGCTCTACTATGCCATATGGCAACATGATCTGCTTGTCAGCCCAGACTAGCGCTTAAGCACTGCCCACCCAGGTGTCGTTACTTTATCACTCTATGGAAATATTGTAAATAGCATGCTGAGCTTATGGTTGTGCTACTTTTCTAGGACCAATGCAATAGATTTCTGTATACAAATGCTAGTTAAGGTATAGTTGTCGCATATACAGCAATTTTCAGCACCTTTTTTCTCACTGCCAACAATTTTTTATAGAGCTTAGTTTATAGTCTTACAGAAAATGAGAGTAGGAGTTCCTAGTGTCTCTCATATGATACCATTGCTATTCCTTAAACTGATAAGAGTTCTTAAATGTTTAGCAGAGTAATTCCCTACACAGACTTCAGTGATACTATATTTACCTGGCCAGGTCATGAGGCACCTTAGTTGAGTAACTATAGTATGCCAACTTTGACTATATTTTACACTTGAAGGAAACTAAACTTCAACGCTTCCGCCTCATTAAAAACTTATTTGAGGCCTCAGTTAAAGCTTTGGTTCTGGTTATTAAATTAAAATAGTTGTTTTTCTAGTCAAGTGAATCAATAATTGTTCCTACCGCAAACTAATGCTTTTTACGATATTAAAAAGAACGACATTTTGGCTAATAAGAAGTTTTCACTTTTTGATATCGAAAAAATTTTGAAGTTAAAATACTTTTTATGATAGAATGATCTTTAATGGTTAGAAATATTCAGTATTTTGATTCTTTCTCAAGAACTTCAATAGCTTTTTTAATATGCTAACAAGTATTCTAGTAACCACCATACTAGTAGAGTGACAGTTTGATGTTTAAAATAGTGTTTTGCGCCAATTATGCTCTAAATAACTGTACAAGTATAGCTGTATGACTGTACACATCTAGCCGTAAACTTAAGTACAAATCTGTATGACTGTATACCTATGTATAACAGTATCGCTTTATGAATGTATGGCTGCATAACCATATAACAGCTCAACTGTACTACTGTATAATTCTGCACAACCATATAACTTTGTTTAATTATACAACTGTATAGTTAAACCAAGTTTACTATACAGTTGTAACTGTATAGTAAACTCAGTTAACATACAGTAACAACTGTTGTACAGTTGTAACTGTATAACTCTATAGAACCTTATAACAGTTGTATAGAATTATACAGTTGTAGCTGTATAACTCTATGGAACATTATAACAGTTGTATAGTGTTATACAGTTGTAACTGTATAACACTAAACAAATTTAAAACAGTTGTATG
Source organism: Watersipora subatra (assembly GCF_963576615.1). Taxonomy (NCBI): domain Eukaryota; kingdom Metazoa; phylum Bryozoa; class Gymnolaemata; order Cheilostomatida; family Watersiporidae; genus Watersipora; species Watersipora subatra. Next base: position 32,823,087 of record NC_088717.1, read on the forward strand.
GAATTATACAGTTGTAGCTGTATAACTCTATAGAACTGTAAAACTATGTGTAAGCAATTCCTCAAAAGATTAAGTATGATGTCTGTTTAGCTTACTGCAAGCAGAGGCTGTGCGTGTTTTTAGGAGCATTGTTGTAGGAAAATGGCTCCATGATCTATGCTAGACATGTATATGTCTATATGTCTATAAGTATATGCGAACTTTGATGTCTAGAAACCTGCTCTGTTGCAGAGAGTAATTTAAGGTTGGATTTCATTCCTATTCCCACCAGTAGCTTTTTGGTAAATTGAACTTTAACTTTTGTTTGCATGTCAGGCATTCTAGAGCGTTAGACCTAGACTAGGTCTTTGTCTGCTCTTTGTAGTAGTACAGTATTACAGTATAGAATAACAACTGTATATTGTTATAACTTTATAACTACTTAACTGTTAGCCCACATAGCTGTATAATTCTATATCTTGGTACAGCTACGTATGTATCTGTTTAACTGTACCACTCCTAATAACTGTATAACTGAGTGTAACTCTGTATAACTGTAAAACTATCTGTAATGTTTTTGTAGCTGTCTGGAACGATCAGTATTAGCTCTCAGTCAATATTATTATGTAAGTAGATAAAAATCACAACATACATATTTGTTTCTGAGTTGACGAGTGTCTTTGAAGCAAAATGCTTTAGAAACTGGTTTAGGTTTTATGGAAACATCGATTGAGCTCTGGTTAGATTGATAAGAGATGATGTAGCTTCCTCCAGATTTAACTGAGACACTCACATTCTTGTTAATCTAAACAGATGTAGATGATGCTGTACAACAGTTATCAACAATCGTGATACTTCATGGTGCTCCATAATTTATATCTTATAAGACTCAAGTCTCAAGTTTGTTATCACTAACAAAAATTAGGGCAGATTAACTATTGCGCTTTCATACACAATTTAGTAGTTGTTTAAACAAACATAGTATATTTTTGCATCACCCGAGGCAAACAATAAATTGTATGCATTGGTTTTCTTATAAAACAAGCAGTTTTAGTCAAAATATCATGAAAACAATTCAAGTAGAACTATTCAAAGACTGAATGTAAACACTTTCAGTTAACATGTAATGTTAGCATGTAATGTTAAGTTGTTAACATGTGAAATTTTATCAATTTTTGCCCTCGAAGTTTTGGCACATTCAGGTAGCAAATGTTATGTATACAGTATATATTTACTGTTTGCCTCATATCACTATAATTATTTGGCTGAAGGCCTGATTACATAACAAAAGCATTTTTGCTTTAGCCAGTTTAGGAAAAGGTCAAAATAAACTCAGAGATTTTCCATTTAATCGGTTGCTGATACCACAAGCTTTAAATGTTTGCTATAAGTGATAGTTCTGGCACAAAATCACATTGTTACAATATGATAGCAAAGCCTTGCAGCCATTTATAAGCCTATAGCTGAGCTTTTAGACCAACTGGATCTATCAGAAACTCTAAACCTCAAGTCTCAGTTACTAACTATAAGATATCGTTGTATTATTTAAGATCAAGTGTTGTGTGAACAGCTCAAAAGTACCAGAGTTAGACTCACTTCTAAACACGCTGTTGGTGGAGGGTCTGATGGAGGTGCCCATCTTTTTATTGAAGCTCCATCAGGATACAGCCACCAGCCACATCTGCCACTACAATAAAAATTATTTGACACAGATGGTTCAGAGGTAATGGTGACATCTCTGGAATGCATCCCGAGCTGTTCTCCTTTTAGCTGATTGTCTCTGGTAATTATTTAAGAGAATCTTTTGCTAGTTTTTTGATTATTTTGATTTTTAGGTTTTAAAACAACAACCAAATAAAAAAGTTAAATATCGCAAGAGTGAACATTAAAGATGGCAAAACAAAGAGGTCAGATTTATAGCAAGTACTTAAAGTGAAAACTGGGAGGAGAAAATTGTAATGTTTTTAATGAATTTTATTTTAATGTTTTGATAGGCCGGTGCAGTCTACAAAGGAGTTGACACAGAATGACAGGTAGCTGCTAGGCAGATACAACATAACTGCTACATGTAGTTGACAATGAATAACAATGATGCTAGGCAGAAGTAATGTCAAGCGTGTACTATGGTTAGCAAGTTGGTATAAACAGTAGGTAGAAGTTATACAGGCGAAGAGCCATTATGAGACAGCAATAAAAAGATGGTTGTTAACCTGGTATGATATATGTATATCTATTAATTGAAAATGAACAGCAAAGTAGAAACTAAGCCTGTAAAATGTTGACAATGTACAGCGAGTGTTTGTATTTTAGGACTATCTGGAGATTAGACTAGAAAGACAGCATAGGTACTATCAAAGCTTCTTACCTGTGAAGGTACCAAAGGCTGCCATCAGAATGATAAAATGTTGAAGCCCCACTTGGAGTTATGAACCCCCGCACAAGTGAGTTTGTATCCAATATGAGACAGGTATATTCATCAAGTTCATGGTGGCTCTTTACTACAGCCGGTCGTCCATCTGCATAGCTTTATGTATAAACACATGAAGAAAACACTTTCATTGCATCAGCATGCTATCGGAAACAGTTTCAGCAGTCATTGTTAACACAAACATAACAAATTGTTTATGGTGGAGATCGGTAGCCGTCATTAATGCTGCTATCGCTTGTCCATTTATTGTTCTTCATAAGAAGATGAGTGAATAATTTGGTCATGGGATGACACCTTGAGCATCATCAAAAATTTTCATATAGAATAATTGGTTGGAACACCATCAAAGTATTGTTATCATAACACATTGTGGGATAATAAAAAATATTTTCATGCATTGGATGTTATATATGCATCGTCCAAACAAATGTGTTAATCACAAAGAAAATTTGATTAATTAGGCGTCACCAATATGTCTGAATCAGCAACCTTACAAGTCTTACCAAAATGTCTGAATCAGCAACCTTACAAGTGTTACCAAAATGTCTAAATCAGCAACCTTACAAGTCTTACCAAAATTTCTGAATCAGCAACCTTACAAGTGTTACCAATATGTCTGAATCAGCAACCTTACAAGTCTTACCAATGTGTCTGAATGAGTAACCTTACAAATGTTACCAATATGTCTGAATCAGTAACCTTACAAGTCTTACCAAAATGTCTGAGTCAGCAACCTGACAAATGTTACTAATATGTTTAAATCAGCAACCTTACAAGTCTTACCAATATGTCTGAATCAGCAACTTTACAAGTGTTACCAATATGTCTGAAACAGCAACCTTACAAGTGTTACAAATATATCGGAATCAGCAACCTTACAAGTGTTACAAATATGTCTGAATCAGCAACCTTACAAATGTTACCAATATGTCTGAATCAGTAACCTTACAAGTGTTACCAAAATGTCTGAATCAGCAACCTTACAAGTCTTACCAATATGTCTGAGTCAGCAACCTTACAAATGTTACCAATATGTCTGAATCAGCAACCTTACAAATGTTACCAATATGTCTGAATCAGCAACCTTACAAGTCTTACCAAAATGTCTGAATCAGCAACCTTACAAGTCTTACCAATATGTCTGAACCAGCAACCATACAAGTGTTGCCAGTTTGCTAATGTTTGGTGTGGACAACCAAAGTTGTATCAAATAACATTTCATAATTAATAACACTGTAAACTTTGTCTTTCCCTTTTTCGATAAAGGGAAAATCTTTCTTGTAGCAACAAAACTGGGTGAATGAGCCCAATAAAGCTGCACTCGGCGACCCCGTGTGTTTGAGGTACACACTTTGGAGCATGGGAGGCGTTCAGATTACAATCACGATCTCTTCACTTTTAGAACAGTATGTGAGGATGTTCTGACATCACACTTATGAGTTGGCAAAAGGTTTATGTAAATGAGACGTTCACTCCAGACCTCAAGCAAAATACAGTATAAGAATAATATACACTGTGCATACAGCAATCACATGTAAAAGACTGACTATATATAGCTGAAAATACTTTTAAAATATAAAAAAAACTATGATGGCAGGATTGATGTTAAGACATAAAATTTGCCAAACACGTCTTGGAATGTGGAAATGTAATACACAACATAAACCAAAATATACATTTTATACTTTATGAGGTGAATGGTGTGACCGCAGTTCACACACAGATGTATCATTACATTGACAGTGAGAGTAAACCTCGAAGGCCATCACATGATGAGATTACAAATTTCAAACATAATAATAATGATCAATACAAATAAAACAGTAAACATTGCATGGCTTATGACTTTCCTGGAAATGTTATATGAATGCTGCTATAACGAAGTAATGACTATCAAATAAATGTCGAGCTGGCCTTACAGTTAATTACAGTGTTTTCTATGGTACAGAACAGCTGAGTCAGTCGGAGTGTTATGACTGTGAAGAATGCATCAATCAAAACTTTAGCACAAGATCGTCATAAATATTTTACCCTTTTTAGGTTACGATAACCAAACGGTTTTTCCACAATAGCGATGCTCTACCTCGTTTTATTCTGGGGCTATGCTCAAATTTTAAATAAACCATGCAGGCAAAAGGAATTTTCAAATTTTCAACCATTTTCAACATAGGTCTGAGCTGTAACACGGTTTAAAGAGTTACATGAATAACCAGAAAAGTTTTAATGTTCCCTTAAAATTTGGCTCGTCTTATTCGGAGGATTCTTCCTCAAAGGTGTTTAGTGGAAGACAGCACATCAGGTGGACAATAAAAGTCTATTAGCATGAGAGATAAGAAGGGGATTAACAAAATCCTCTATGTGTATGAGGTGACATTCCGGCACCTTGTCAATCTTTTAAAAGTTATTTTAACATTATAATTACAATTTGCCGCTCTTATGAACTAGATAAGAGCTGACCATGTGAGCCGAATGTAGCCTGAGGGCTGTAGGTTGGGCAGACTACAGCACAAACTGGGGCCATTGGTTAGGCACACTATAGCACAAACTGGGGCTATTGGTTAGGCACACTATAGCACAGCCTGGGGCCATTGGTTAGGCACACTATAGCACAGCCTGACAGCCAGATGTTGGGCATAATATAGCGCAGCTGCCTTATAACCGACGCATTCAGTGTATGCTAAAAATGTCTTATTGAATATGTTCATAGGTAATCAATAGAATAATTTCCAAGTCAGTAACATATTGCTGAGAGTAGCGTAAAGAGGATAACTTCAAGTTTGTGGATGTGCGTATAAAATCAAAAACTGTTCCTACTTACTTTATAACTTGACTACCGTCAGGGAGGCTACATGTGAACACTTGTCGCTGAGTGACTCCATCAGACAGCTTGAGTTGAGCATTTATGAGAGCTCTGCGGAGCCGATCCAAGTCATTCAAATTGCTTTTTGATCCCTTCAATTGAAACGAATGGGAAAAGTGACATGATGCACAGGCATGTTTTAATTTGATATTTAAACATTGTAGTTGTTTGCTCTTCAGCTTAAAACTCAAATGTGTTAAACTCCGAGGTTTCGACAATAATTCTATGTATAATTTTCAGTTACAACCTAAACATGTCATAAGCATCTGACAGATGGAGTCAGGCATGAGAATTGAGGGCATAGACTTGATTTTGTATTTTCTCTAAATGCATGATAAGAAAGATTGAAGGATTGAGGTATATTTCTCTTCCTACTTCTGTTACTAATTTTTTATATTGGTGAATCTATTTAGCTATCATATGTAATTATTGTTCTAATTAAAACAACGTTCAATTACTCCAGTTGTTTATGTATACAAATAAATCAAATATATCACATTGAACAAACAACCCCCACTAATTAACATTAAATAAAATATAACATAAAATACCTACAACATTTTAAGCAACTCTAATGAGATAGGAAGTAGAGCAATGAGTGTAAAAACGTACAACTAGAGACCACAATAAACATACAACTAAAGACCACAATAAACATACAACTAGAGATGACAATAAACATACAACTCAGTGTTTACCTCATTAGTGTAATCAAAGTCATCCTTCTGTTGTGACCTTGCGGCCTCTTCACTGTAGTAGGTTATTTGAGTTATGCTCGAGTTTCCCTTGTTATTCATCCGTTTGTGAAAAAGACGTCTGAAAATAACAGTCACACTCACCGTTATAAATATATAAAATAGTTACAATTTAAAGTCTACAGCCAATAGTTGAAGGATTTACAAAGTGTTCCATTTTATGGTTTGAGAACTTACATTTTATTTGTAACATTTTCTAGCTTTTCAGCACAGAGCTCTTCTTCTACTAGCCTTCAAAATATAAAACACTCATCAAAAGATTTTGGAGCTTTGTGCTGCTAGCACTGAGAGGTATCAAGTAGACATGCTTATATGAAATGAGTTCTGAACCAAGTGTATGATATAAAGTAAATAGTGGAAGATGCTAGCACTGAGAGGTATCAAGTAGACATGCTTATATGAAATGAGTTCTGAACCAAGTGTATGATATAAAGTAAATAGTGGAAGATGCTAGCACTGAGAGGTATCAAGTAGACATGCTTATATGAAATGAGTTCTGAACCAAGTGTATGATATAAAGTAAATAGTGGAAGATGCTAGCACTGAGAGGTATCAAGTAGACATGCTTATATGAAATGAGTTCTGAACCAAGTGTATGATATAAAGTAAATAGTGGAAGAGTTCAAGAAACTTGGCTTGTATGCCTTGATATGCTCAGATACCTCAAAAACTTGCATAGTTGTAGTTAATTCTGGTGCCATTGCCTCAACTAGTTTCTTAATAGTAGGTAATCTAGTTGCTGCTAAGGAGCCATGGTTTAGTAGTCTGGAACCGCTAGTTACTGTTGAGGAGCCATGGTTTATTAGTCTGGAACCGCTAGTTACTGCTGAAGAACCATGGTTTATTAGTCTGGAACCGCTAGTTACTGTTGAGGAACCATGGTTTAGTAGCATGGAACAGCTAGTTACTGCTGATGAGCCATGGTTTAGTAGCATGGAACAGCTAGTTACTGCTGAAGAACCATGGTTTAGTAGTATGGAACAGCTAGTTACTGCTGAGGAACCATGATCTAGTGGTCTGGAACAGCTAGTTACTGTTGAGGAACCATGGTTTAGTAGTCTTGAACAGCTAGTTACTGTTGAGGAACCATGGTTTAGTTGTCTGGAACCGCTAGTTACTGCTGAAGAACCATGGTTTAGTAGTATGGAACAGCTAGTTACTGCTGACAAGTTATAGTCTAGTGGCCTTGAACAACTATTTACTGCTGAGGAGCCATGGTCTAGTGGTGTGGAACAGCTAGTTACTGTTGAGGAGCCATGGTCTAGTGGTCTGGAACAGCTAGTTACTGCTGAGGAGCCATGGTTTAGGGGTCTAGAACAGCTAGTTACTGCTAAGGAACCATGGTTTAGTGGTCTGGAAAAGCTAGTTACTGCTGAGGAGCCATGGTTTAGGGGTCTGGAACAGTTAGTTACTGCTGAGGAGCCATGGTCTAGTAATTGGAGCAGCTAGTTACTGCTGAGGAGCCATAGTGTAGTGGTCTGGAACAACTAGTTACTGTTGAGGAACCAGGCTGTAGTAGTCTGGATTGCCTAATCTGTTAACAGCATCTTAGAGATTGAGTTTCAAAAAAAGTCACCAATGGTGATAAGGACGGCATCCAAACGAGCAATGCTCTTTGCAATTTGTCATGTCTCCGGTTGTTTTTCTTGTGTTTTCCTGTTACTAGTTACCAATGTTTCACCTGTTCTGTACATCCTATATTCTCTTTTTGTAAATGTCTTTGTCTGTGATGTATTTCAATTTTCATTCTAGTCTTTTTGAGTTTAACCTTCTAGTTTAATGCTAGTCCTGGCATTGCCATATTTTGCACCATTTCGATGTGTTTTTTTTACATCCAATGCATGTGTGCATGGGTGAGCGGGCATGTATGCATGTGTGTGTTTGTTTGCAAGTGTGCACATGCCCGTGAGTATGTGGGTGTGTGTGTGTGTGCGAACATGTGCATGTGTAAATGTGTGTGTGCGTGTGGTTGTGTGCATATGCGCATGTGTACATGTACATGTGTGTGCGTGTGTGTGTGTGTACTTGTGTGCGTGCATGCCAGCATGCGTGCTTGCGTGTGTGTATGCACGTGAATGTATGCGTGTGCATGTGTGCACTTTGCTTTGCATAGCTATTTTTTTCAAGTTACAGAGTTACGCGTCTTTATTGTCATAAATTTTATTTTGCATTCGCTCATGATTGGTGGAATAAAACTTCAAATATAGCCTCAGGTACATTCTTGTAGATGTTTCAAATGAATTAAAAATAGGCTGGTTAAAATTAGTTTAATCAAGGAAGACTAGCTGGAACTGTCAGATACCTACAATAGTCTGGAGTTTGATAGCTAGATATTTATAATTACAATTGGTTAGAAAGGAATGATTAATAAACTTGCTTTTACCAAACTGCTGACTGTGATATATATATATATATATATATATATATATATATATATATATATATATATATATAATGTGTGCATATATATTTAAATAAATATACATTTATGCATGTATATATATGTTATATATATCTATGTATATATAGATATGTGCAGTATATATATATGTAAATGTATACATATACAGTGTATATATACTATATATCTGAGCAAATTACAAGTACGACACAAAGTATTTTGGTTGTTGTTATTGAGGTTATATCTTTCTGATTTTCTAGGCCACTATTAGCTTTTTAATTAATTTTTTTGTATAATTCAGTCTTTCATCACTATATTCTGATTTCAATCTACTTCTTTGTTTATCGTCTTTCTGGATACTCAAAATGTTTCTTAATACAATCGCGCTTTTGGAACTAAAAATGGAAATTAATTGCCACCTATACGTACTGGTTTGCTTTGGAATACTTGGAAAGCTGTAACTTCTGATGCTCGGTTTGCCTAGAGTCTCCTATTAAGTGCTTTATTTCCGGGTGGCTCTCCATCATTGCCTAAATACCAGTGATGGACATGAAACTGTTTGTTAGATCATCTCTTCATATAGTAGGCTACACACATTCGCTTTAAAATATTCTACCTTCAAGCTAATTTCCTCTGTTTAATAAATTGCTTTAAAGAGAAAGATTGCTTTGTTTGCTGCCAAATGTTTGAAATAACTTGGAGGTAGGACATTAGTTTTTACTCTAGTTTTAAACTTCAGCTGATTCACTACGCAAAATCTTTCCTATAATAAGAAATGTATGTGTCTTTCTGTCTTTCCAGAGCCAAAGTTGAAAATGAGAAAAAAATATTGCATCATTCAGGATTGAAACCAGCGACTTTCAGCATGGGAACATTACTACACCTGACCTTCACCTGACCTTCTCTCACTGCACACTAGACTGCTAGGGTACTGCTGTAGTTGGTATAAAAACACAAGTTTGTTGATAAAATAGCATGTATGTATGTGTGTATATGATATGATGTATATAATTTGGTTGATAGCATTTAGTTGCCATACAACCAATCTACAGTACTGATCAACCTGTAGTACTCATCAACCTACAGCACTCATCAACCTGCAGTACTCATCAATCTACAGCACTCATCAACCTGCGGTACTCTGCAGACCTGTTAAAGGCATCACTTATTTATCATAAAACAGATTAGATTTGTTGTCTGTTTGGCACTTTGCTCGAATATATAATCGCTGCCGAAATGTCTATATTAAATAATATAAATAGATAATAACAAAGAGTCGAGCGATATACAGCCACGACCTGTCTGATTAAAAGATATAGTCAAACCTTTTGATAAAGTATTATTAAAAGGTCAAGGCAATATTTGCCTCAAAATCCACATCCTAAAGCTTGTTGCCCTAAGATCTCAAATAGCGCACAAACCTTAAATAAAATTAGGCTCCACGCTTGCTCCAACTGGTTTCCATGATGTTTAGCCATTTCCCTGAGTTGAATGTTTCTCACAATATTTTGAGGAAGAATAGGCTGCTTTGGGTTGAGAGCAGGGAGATTTTTAGTAGCAGCTCTCTTTGCAAACTTGTATGGTTTATTAAGATCATAAGGCTCCCAGGCTAAGCAGGGCGTTTCTAGATGCAGCGGGTCAGATTGTTTTTCTGTAAGACATAAACCCGAATTATATGTACGTTAGGTATGACTTAATGGACTCATCATGTAAGTAGTCTGGCCTTGAGTGTATTTTACACACACTTTGAATTTTAAGGAGCTCAGCCTAGCAACTAACTATATCTGAAAGGAAGAGTACACATGAAAGTCCAACTAACTATACCTGATAGAAAGAGTACAGATGACAGTCCAACTAACTATACCTGATAGGAAAAAGTACACATGAGAGCCCAACTAACTATACCTGATAGGAAAAGTACACATGAGAGCCCAACTAACAATACCTGATAGGAAGAGTACACATGAGAGCCCAACTAACTATACCTGATAGGAAGAGTACACATGAGAGTCCAACTAACTATACCTGATAGGAAGAGTACACATGAGAGCCCAACTAACTATACCTGATAGGAAGAGTACACATGAGAGCCCAACTAACTATACCTGATAGGAAGAGTACACATGAGAGCCCAACTAACAATACCTGATAGGAAGAGTACACATGAGAGCCCAACTAACTATACCTGATAGGAAGAGTACACATGAGAGTCCAACTAACTATACCTGATAGGAAGAGTACACATGAGAGCCCAACTAACTATACCTGATAGGAAGAGTACACATGAGAGCCCAACTAACTATACCTGATAGGAAGAGTACACATGAGAGCCCAACTAACAATACCTGATAGGAAGAGTACACATGAGAGCCCAACTAACTATACCTGATAGGAAGAGTACACATGAGAGTCCAACTAACTATACCTGATAGGAAGAGTACACATGAGAGCCCAACTAACTATACCTGATAGGAAGAGTACACATGAGAGCCCAACTAACTATACCTGATAGGAAGAGTACACATGAGAGCCCAACTAACTATACCTGATAGGAAGAGTACACATGAGAGCTGTAGAAAGTAGCTGTTACAATTATATGTCACAGTTAGAAGTAATGATTTACTTGCTGAGGAATTCAACAGCCATAGAAACCAAACTGTTAATAGACGTGTAGATGTGTTAACCAATCACAAATAAGACTCGATAATTGAATCCTTAAACTTTTCATTTCCCTTTCAAAAGAGCTATTTAATGAGTTACACTACACACAGATGATGAGGCATGCGGTCACTGTGAAGCAATCTTGGTTTGAAATCACTCAATTGAGTGCCCTAGATAAATAATTATCAATTATTGTACATACAGTAAATGTACCGTCTAATTTGCCATCTACATCAGAAATATCTATCATACGCAATCTTAAATATAAGCACTTCCTTGAGAAAAACAGAAAAAACTATTACTGTATTCGTGGTGTCTAATTTCTTTTTTTAATGACTAAAGATCTCCATAATTTCTATAAAAACATTAGTTTATGATACTAATGGGTACCTCCAAAGTAGCTCTACTCTTAAGTTTAACAATCAATCTACCACTTGCAGAGATGAGACAAATTTGCCAGGTTTTGTTCTGACAGATCGAATCTTTTGGAGTTATCATGTCAACACTCTTTGTAGTAAGGTTATCAAGCTACAGACACTGCTCCAATTTTGCAGGTCAGACATGAACTCAAGATCTACCATTGCATTTGATTATCAGTTTATCTCTTGCGATGTTATTTATGGTATACACATTTATTATAAACTAGCTTCAAGATATGTCCCAAACGATTTATTTTTGTAGCAAAAAAGAGCATTTCGACTAATTGCAAATCATCATCATATTTCAGCATATTTTATTCTAATGTATTATTTATTCAAATCTGTTCATTTTCTCACCTTACTTATGCTAAATATTTATTTTATGTCTGTTAAAGGTTTTAAGATCTTTCATGGTTTGTGTCCTCGTTTTTTTACAGAACATTGACAGGTTTTCAACTCATTTCAACTTATGTGATAGGAACATAAGTGCATACAACATCTGAGAAATATTTTGAAAATGTTATTGTTTGCTGCTTTAATAATCTTCCACTTAATATTCGTTCTCTTAGCAGAAAAAAGTACTTTAAACCCATTTTGTTCAACTATCGGTTTGATATTAGTCGCCAGGAGTTGCTCTTTTTTCTTTTTCTGTTTTATTATTGGTGTGTGGCATATTTTTAAATGCATTTCTATTTAAAATGAAATTACTGCCAACAAAGTACTCTATATAAATACAGTTAAATGAAACTCTATATAAAGTGAAACAATACATATATAATATTTTAAAGTACTATAATTACCTGTTATTGGAGCTTTCTTGTTTTCCTTCTCTCCTTTAGAAGGCATCTGTTTATTAACATATACTTGTCAGACATAAAAAAATTGTTACATCAGCATTATTATATACGTTAAACTGCTAAATTCTGTATTTGAGCTTTTGACATGATTGTGTGTAACTACAGTTTTTTCCAAGATCTATTGCAGCCAATTTGTTATCAAGCTGTCTGAATCTATATAAGCGGGTTATCTTTCACTATTTCATTGTAAACTTACCTCCGCTAACTTACCTCCACTAACTTACCTTCGCTAACCTACCTTCGCTAACTTACCTCCACTAACTTATCTCCGCTAACTTTGCTCCGCTAACTTACCTCCGCTAACTAATACATGCAAGTATCTGTGGAAATATGACAGTATTTTTACAATGAAGCAATGCATTATATTGATTTGTTAGTTTTTTCAAAAATTGCACGAAATATCAAAGCTGACAAAAACAAAAATATTTATCATTAACATTTTTAGTCTCATTACATGTATAATCTATAGCTATCGTAGGTATAAAATATAAATTGTTGTTATGACATGTATAGCTATTAATTATAATTAAAATATTATAGTATTAAATACCCTCAGGTCTGGCTACTCCGAACAAATTTTTAAACTTCCTCAACTTACTTGTTTAAACAGAATATGTTTTTTTTTTCAATTTAAACATTAAAATGTTACAAAACTTTCTTATTAGAAAATAGTTCTGTTACATATTTAATCTTTAAAATAATGTCAGACTTTTTCTGTATTGAAAATTATTTTTGTGATGTTAAATATTAGTGCAAAATAGCTTCATATAAGATTATTACATAAATAAATATTATAAATAAATATTATATATGTTTATACATATAAATAGTAGTTGAACCATTTTAGAATTGAAAGCGCTGAGGGTTAAACTTTTGTAGCAATTAGAATAAAAACAAAAACATAAAGTCACGACTCTTGTAGGACTTTTTGAGTCAGCAGAGCAGACTGGCTGATGCACTGGTGATGTTAATTTAGAAAAGATACATGATCATTAGGTACATGACCATTAGGTACATGACCATTAGGTACATGACCATTAGGTACATGGCCATTAGGTACATGACCATTAGGTACATGACCATTAGGTACATGACCATTAGGTACATGACCATTAGGTACATGACCATTAGGTACATGACCATACAACCAAAACTTTCTCTAGTAAACACAAAAGCAGGGAAGCTTCTTAACATATTTTAAATTCATCATAAAAGTATGTATGAAATGTATATGAAATATATATGAAGCATATATGAAGTATATATAAAGTACGTATGAAGTATATATGAAGTACGTATGAAGTATGTATGAAGTATGTATGAAATACGTATGAAGTACGTATGAAGTACGTATGAAGTACTTATGAAGTACGTATGAGGTATGTATAAAGGATGTATTAAGTATATATGAAGGGCGTATGAAGTATATTATACTTCATAGTATATTATACTTCATACATACTTCATACTTCATATATTATATGAAGTATATACGAGTTATATATGAAGTATATATGAAGTGTATATGAGGTATATATAAAGTGTATATGAATTGTATGTGAAGTATATGTGAAGTATATGTGAAGTATATGTGAAGTATATGTGAAGTATATGTGAAGTATATAAGAAGTATATACATCTAATGATTTTAAATATTCTTTTAGCATTTTTAAGCCTATTAACAAATAAAGTATTATACATTTTACTAAAAGCAAGTTTTAAAAAAAAAGTAAATACACATCTATTGTAGGCTGTGTATTTACTCAATATTATCCTTTAAAGTGGCTGACTACACATGCTTACAGAGTACAATGTGATTCATACACAAGCATTTAGCACCGGTTTAAAATCTTATTGTTTCTATTTTAGAAGTCAAGTTAAAAGCATTTGATTATCAATAAACAAATTTGACTCAGTTATTATCTACACTAAGTTATTAAATGTTGCAATAGCAGTCTCAATGTCCTTTGTCAGAGCCTTACAAAGGAGAAGGCAACGGAACTTATCATAGCAAAGCTTTCGAACAGAAATCCTTGTGGAAAGTAACCACAATGCCAACAGACAACAGCATTGAAGGAGAGAAAGAGGTAGAAAATGGCATGGTTATTAGAGATCTACCAATTAAAATAATTTTGTGAGTTGATAACTTCAAAATAACAAAAAGTTATCTGTCTACAATAACCGTATTTTTTAAATACAAAACAGCTACTGCTTTTATACTTTCTTGCTCTGAGTATCACTTCATTAACTCAGATCTATCAAAAAAGACATAAAACCCATCTCTGAACATAGATTATAGGTAGTGTCTACATATAAACCTATCGAGCACTACCAGCAACACTCTATAACCAGTGGAGTTCAGAGCCTACCACCCAGGTCCGTATTCCCTGGGGCGGCTGGCCGGCCCAACATTTTAGGAATTTTTGGCGGCTAAGTATAGTCAAACACGGAAAACTCGCCCTCGGTTAAAATGTAAAAATTTATCACGAACACTTGGTTAACTCAAATGGATTTGTTTGGTCCGTTCCCATGCAATGATAAACTGCTTTAGATAACTCAACCTCAACATCCTTAACTCGAACAGTTATTTGCCCAGCGGCTACGGGAACGGTTTTTATCGCTGTAGAATATCACTTTATTCCAAGCCATATAGATAAACGTTAACTTTTAATAGTTCTTGGGTGTCCTTATTATCATGATCGGCAAAATATTTTTGTTAACGAATTTTATAAAGGTTTGCAAAACGTCAAGTTTTACCAACCATCCGTTTGGCAATGGCCCAACGAAAGCGTAAAAACCTTCGGATGGACTTAAAATAAAATCGGCAAAATTGATTTTGGTTGAAGCGCTCAAAAGAAAAAAGATGTTTTTTTTCTGAGCGTTTCAACTGCGGTCAAGTTTAGCCTATTTTAATCTGAAAACGTCCTGGCAGTCACATAACCTAAAACAAACAAATCTCAAGTAATAGAAAAAATGCTTATACTTTCCGATAAAATCTTTTAAAACTTTACGTGAGATGCCCGGTTGAGGCCCTACATGAAAAAAACCTGTTGAGGGAGCTGATATCGCCCCTCCAAATCCCCAGATGCTTATAACTAGTCACCTAACATTAGCCGCCCTAATTTGCAACCAGGGAATACAGGCCTGCTACCACCTGTACCAAACATACATACCTTAACAAAGTTGGCCATATCAACCATATAATCACTCCTACTGGTTAAAAGTGGTGACTGGTTTGTTCTCTGTCTGTGTAAGTTCCTGCAGAAAGTGTCCGGTGAACTGTTGGAGTCGTCATCCCCTGACAGTATTCTTTCCGCATGGCAACTCACCAATTTCGCATTTTTACTCACAATACTTAAAGATTTGCGATTATTCCTGTGAACCTGTGAAATTCACTCCTTTGATATACCATAACTAACATTAAATCATACGAAAATAAGTTTTATTGACTAAATAAAATTTTCAGGTGAAAGGCTGATGTTAATCCGAGACAACTCACTTCGACACACCAGTTTTTGTGTCCAAAACTGCAATGAGATGTGTTTACTAGTTATGTCGAGTGTTACTGGATTAGCTAGAGTAGATCTTAGACTGGTTATACATGTAGGTTACATTACACCAGTAGAATACCCAGCTTTGCTCGGGTAATAAAAAGGTCTTTTGGGTAGAAACTTATTTTTGATCAATGTACACAACGTGTACAGTTTCAACTTTTAAATGAAGGTTTGTTGTTTATTTCTGTATGTCTGGTCAGTGCATTATTCAAATGTTTGAAAGCGCGAGGCATACATAGCTAAAACAGACCATTAAAAACATGTCCTATTTCTTATGCTGCACATTCGTTCAAGATTTAAAACAACTTGTAAACCCTGGCAGGTAATGGCAGGTAATGGCAGGTATGGCAGGTAATGGCAGGTAATGGCAGGTATGGCAGGTATGGCAGGTAATGGCAGGTATGGCAGGTAATGCAGTTGCTATCGGCTAAGTTTCTCTTCCCAATGATTTTGAGTAACTTAAGCTAGTCTAAATCTTTACTATAATAAAAGCGGTGTCCCTCCGCCTGAAGCCAGCGTTAGAGAAAAGATTGCATCTCACAGAATTTGAACCCATACATTCGGTGATTGCAGGGATGTGAAACATAGCGCAGATATTTCTGTCATAAACTGACTTATCAGATGTTATGGTGACCCTGACTAGAGTCTTACTTAGACAATGTTGATCAATCGTTCCAGCTCTAATAAAAATGATTTGCTATAAAGTTATCAGAAAGCAGCTGTTTTTATTACCTGAGAGATATTGCGTGTTACATCTTTCTGAGCGACTAAAGCAGTGAGGTGCAGCCCAGGCATGATCGCTCTGCCTTCTTGCTGCTAGAGAGAAATCTTTCACTTACTTTCATTGTTGTGAGTTATGTCAGCGCTGCCGTAACTCTAACAATATAGTCTGGGTGAGTCAGCATTCGATAGACATAACTGTGTAACTGAAACAGATTATTGATGTATTTATAACTACGTATATGAATAGCTTTTTATTGGCATTAGTTACCATCAACAAAATGATGTTTCTCGTTATATGTCAAAAGAAAAAAACAAATAACAAGGAGGAAAAACAGAAATCAGGAATTATTGACTGAGTTGAATAAAAGTGTTTAAAAGTTGGTAATCTAACATTATTGTGAAGGAGTCGGGATAGTTTGTTTGTTTGTTTTATTTCATCAAAAAGTATGAAAACAGAAAAAAAAAAGAAAAAGAAATAAATTGTGAATTGAAGGTGAATTAAAGGTTGCAGTAACAGAAAGTTCACAAACTGAAACATATGATGGTGGATGTAGTATGTTGGTGTCACGGAATGGAAAACAATGTTTGTCATACATGTATGTGTGGAGTGATAAATACCTATATTTTGGGCAAAGTTTACGTTAGATTTTGAATTGGAATTGCTTGCATGAATTGCATGGCGCATAAATTGAAAAATCTTGCTACGCCTTTTGCTTTAAGCGGAATACATGTAAATTTAAAAAGAACAGCTAGAAACAAGATAAACATGCTGTGACACACAAAAACACAGGCAATTGGGAAAATATTATACTTGACTGAAGGTTGATGAGCTGCTCTTAAATAAAAATGATTGTAAGTAATGTGTGGCTTTGGCAGCTTACTGCCAACAACCGGCTGCCAACAACCGGCTGCCAACAACTGGCTGCCAACAACTGGCTGCCAACAACTGGCCGCCACTTCTGCAACAGGCTGGCTATAAAATTTACACCGAGTACAGACTGCTGTGTTTTGTTTTATTTCATCAAAAGATATAAAAACAGAAAATAAACAAAAGAAAATAATGATGAGGCCCAAACTGCGCAGTAGAATTGCTAGTCAAGGCGCTAAGCCACAAGTTAACAGCGAGCAGCCAGAAACTATCTAGTCATCACTCAACAGGTACAACTTGAGAGCACGTTGGGGCGTTCCATTGTGCTGACTGATGATAAGACATTCTGCGATGACCCGAAACTGATTTAGAGGGAGGTAGCTTTAGATTTAAGAAAGAGCAGCGAGTGCGATATTGATGAAATCAATGTGATTTAAGGCTGTAGAATAATTGATGAGACAGGATGAGAGTTCGAAATTTAAAGGCTTTATTCACAGTCAAAATTGAAGATTTTTGACAAAGTGGGTGGGTGTGTTCCAATTTAGGTTTTTTATGTAAAATCCTGAGAACTCATTTTTGTAGAGATTGGAGCTTGTTTAAAGGTTGACTTGCAACAAAATTCACATTACAGTTATTTGGTATCAAAAGATTCACCATGTCTTACTCTGTTGCGTTGTAGGTAGAAAATATATGGGAATGTGATTACAAGCTCTTAAAAGCCCAGAAACGAACAGTTAATCGCAGCCACACAAAACCGCTGTAGTTTGGATTCGCTTTCCAAAACGGCTCAAATGGGACGTAGTTGTTACAGGATGGTTTCTGTTTACACTTTCATGCAACCTCATTCGTCGAAATATTTTCACAAATATACTTCACGCATCCAATAAAACCATGTCTATTGTTCTTACGCACCTGTTTTATCGTCATTGTAATGCTGTCACTTTTAGCACTGATATCTTATAATTTACCGGAAAAAATCGTTAAACTTTTTAACCTTAGCTCGAAGAAGTACATATAATTGTCTGATAATCATGACGAGCCTGATGGTTACCTGTGATAATCGAAAAAGGCTGCAAAAATTATTTGCGAAGTACTGGGTCATGTGATCAGGTTACGACTTGACGATTGAATAATGCTGAAACAAAACTGTAAAGTAGCGAGCATCTATATTTAATACGGGGACTTTGGTAAAACCCGAAGTGTTTGTCATAAACTAGTGCTACGATATGTTTTATAGTGAGCTTTTTATTGGCCTTCAATACACGTGAGAACATCACGTGACAAAACAATAGCCAAACTGTAATGACTACGTCAGATAAATAAAGAGATTCCAATCTACGGCGGCTTTTCGTTTTTGCGCTTTTAAAGGCTTGTAATCACATTTCCACATATTTGGCACCTACAACACAACAGAGTAAGACATGGTGAATCTTTTGATACTAAATAACCGTAATGTGAATTTTGTTGCAACTCAACCTTTAAAGGTTGGGTTGCAACAAGATTCACATTACGGTTATGTGGTAGTTAGTATTTACCTGGGGGCGTTACCCCAAGCCTCAATACAATAACTGAATCTAGAATGAATAACTGCGTTGTATAAATTAGAACCAGAATTTTGTGAGGTAAATAACTTGAGCATTTATATAGGAGTCCTAACAAAGGTCTAACACTATTAGAAATTTGGTCTATGTGATCCTTCCATGATAAATTTGTATCAATTTGTGTTAAAGCACTCCCGCCAGATGTGATGTAATCAATCTTTTTATGATAAAGAAATGATCATCCAAACACACCAGATCCGCAAGCCTTGTGGCCACTTGATGAAATAGGAAGATGGCTCTGACTATAAAAATACAATATATACACCTAAATCTATATGTTGTATTTTATATATTTCTTCTTAATCTCATATACGCCTGAATCTCATTCTATATATCTAAATCTGATTGTTTGTCACTTGTCTGTTGGCTTTTCTGTTGTTGGTGCATTCAATTGTAGTAATAAAGTTTTAGCAACGAAAAACACACACTGGATTTGAACTCAGCGCCTCCAAGTCTACAAACGGACTGACTACAACAACAAGTCACTGGTTAAACAAGACTGCGTGTTCAACTGGTCATAGTGCGAAAATAGTAGCAAACGTTTAAGTATGCATTCATGACATCGGTTATAATACCCATGCTTAAAGCGCCTGGAAAAATACTATTGGTTATTAAATTGAGCCTTTCATCATTACGCATAACATAGTTGTTATTAAGTTGGCTTCACACACGGGTCTTATTATTTAGCTTAAGTTGCTAGCTTACCATGCAAGTTACTCTAACTCATTAGGTAATTATTCTATTACCAATGCAATGAGGAACATTCACCTAGTATAATAATCTACTATATAATTGGCAAAAAATCTGTGTGTATATCTGTGTATAGGGGTATCTATTATATTTTCTTTATTTTCAACAAATACAGCATTTTTTCTTTTCCTTTGGAGCATAGACCTTGCATAAATGACAAAAATTGAAAAGAATCGACTAACATTGACATTGAAAGTGTGCACTCCCTTAGTGTAAAATTACCTTAACCATGACCCTGACCTTAACCATGACCCTGACATTAACCATGACCCTGACCTTAACCATGACCCCCTAAATTAAGTGTAAGTTATAAAAAGGAGGAAAGTTGTTGATAGAAACCAATAACACTACAGTTACTGCAGGCCTACGGTTATTAAATTAAAAAGTTAAGTCCAGTTTTGTCCTTTTTGCAGGGCTAAAAGGGTGAGTTTGGAAAGATCTTAGAAAAGATTGGGCAATTTACCTGTATTTTAGTATTTGTATAACATAAAATTGATATAACGTAACCGGTCACTGAATGGATTATTTACATTGTAGGGACGCCTACTGTACTGTGTATTTGCCAACCAAGAGGTCAGCAAGAGTTCTGTCAATCTTACTTCATGAAAGAACATCTAATCTAGCATTCCCAGTGTACGCCTCGCAATCGACTTATCGTAACTACCACGGAATCATCCAAATATTATTTGGGCATGCTTATTCAGTGTGAGTCAGCAAATAGTGGAGCAGCAATCCATCGGAGATCGAAGTATCTTCGGTTAGCTTACGGATAGCAGAGGCTGTGCGCGTGTTTTCAACGGCTGAATACGTCTCCCATGTCGAGGGAACCTAAATGACTGGAGACATTCCCAGTTGCGGAGAGCAATATTATAAGATTGAATGTCTGTTCTGTCACCACCAGAAGTCTTTGTTCGGAATTGAACCCCAAACTGTTACATATGAATATTAGTTGAGGAGTTCTAGAGCACTGGGCCAGCATTTTCTTTGCTCTCTAAGAAATAAAAAGAGAGATCCAATAGCCTAGACTGTATTATAATTACTGTACTGGGAATCTAAAATAGAGGTCTGAAGTTAGGTTATAAACACAGCTACACTGATACTCTGTAGAGGAGCTGCTCATTTTTAAACACTTGCGCTCTTTATAGCTCAGATAGATTTAGCCCAGCATATAAACTGTTTCCATACGGTGACGGCGTCACGACATGCCTCCATATGACGCTGCAATGCCATCATGGAAACAGCTGTCACTTGCATTCTGTCGTGATTCAAGGGTGGCTGTTTGGAAGCGAAATACTCATGAGATGCACCATATTTGTGTCACGGAAACGGCATTGTGACCAACAAAGTCATACTTGTGTGTGGATACGTGTCATGCTTTTCTGTTACTTCTTGTAAAGACATTTGCCTGGACATACATGTAAGGCATAGCACAACTATTGCTCTCCTATGCCCTATGGCAACATGATCTGCTTGTCAGCCGAGTGTAGCGCTTTGCATCGCCCACCCAGGTGTCACCACTCCATCACTCTATGGAAACTAAGTATTAGTAATATTTACTATAATCAGAGCCGCTTCTGTCTGAAAGGTGGATGCTAAGAAAAAGATTGCATCACACGAGTTTAATAGCCCAGAAATGGTGCTATCAGCGCAACTCGACTGCCTTGCCACATTAGGGAATAACTGTGCAGATAGTTATTACACCAGATGATCACTTACGGCGCACTGACTGTTAGGGTACTAGTACGAATCTCTCACACAAGTTTTTATGAGCTGTTTGAAATCTGCATGTATGGAATCATCCTTCTATGCTGCCCTGAATTATCCTAAAGCGCCAGCATATGATGGACAGTAAGAATTAAAAGCGCTACATAAGGCTTTGTATGACTTGACTTCACTACTGTGTCACTGCAGCATAAGGATAGCATCAAATATTAGTTACTTGGCTACCAGCTAATTTACAAACATTAAATAGCTGGCCACATAAAGCTAGTAGATGTTATTAGGATGTACAGATACTTTTTCTAATCATTTGAGACTTTGTTTGCTGTTTTAGGTGATCTGACTACATGGATGTCTCAAGATTAAAATCAACAAAACTTGATCGAATTGAATCTATAAAATTAAGAGCAATGGCTGTATTTTTGATTATCTGAAAGTACCAAAACAACTGAGTGTAGAAAAAAGATGTAACAGAAAATAAAACAAACATTGGTCAGTGAAAAATCTATAATAAGAATGATGCCAGATTCTGTACCAAAGGACTCTATATCAAGGAATTCTAAAACCGCTTGTAAAAATTAAAAGATCCAAAATGAGCTTGCTAACTGATTATAGCCAATAAATTACAAAATCATTCATAAATATGTGTGAGTGAAGAATAGATATGTAATAGTAACAAAGTATAACTCTCGTTGCGAGCAACTGGAGTATTGAGCTAAAAATATCACGACCAATAAAATCGAACCGTAAGTAATAAATATTAAAAATAACAATGCGGAACAAAGAATGATGAAGAATGGCCTACACTCTCTTGGTATACTTGTCAGGTTTCGATATGAAATCCGATTATTGTTTTTCAGGCTACAATAAGTACCGTCAACATTGAGAGCAACACAGCTGGAAAAATGTATTTTTTAATATACAACATACATACATTCTTGACATACAGGCGTTGTATCAGTAGATACGGCCTACGACAGATACCTGGATCACTGCCTTGTATCAGTAGATACAGCCTATGTCAGATACCTGGATCACAGCCTCGTATCAGTAGATACGACCTATGACAGATACCTGGATCACAGCCTTGTGTCAGTAGATACGGGTCATGACAGATACCTGGATCACAGCCTCGTATCAGTAGATACGGCCTATGACAGTGTGGTGTTCTCACTGTAATGTTCTTTATTCCAGTACTGAGTTTACAATGAATTGGTAAGAAACATCCCAAGTATAGTCAAACATGGATAACTCGAACTTCAAGGGACCGAGCAAAAGTGTTCGAATTATCAGAGCATTCAAGTTATCAGAGCACTGTCACAAGTCCATATATTTACTTATTTATTAGTAGATACATGTACATATACAAACTATAATATAAATCAAAAGCACAAATGGCTTGTTTCAAATTAAATGCTTCCAATGTAAAGTTTAAAACGTTTTCATGAAAAAGTATAGAGATTTTTCTATCACTTGAGATTGGTTTGTTGTTTGAGGTGATGTTATTGCCAGGACGTTTTTCAGATTGACATTGGCAAAACTTGATCGTTGTTGAAATGCTCAAAAGAAAAGACATTTTTTCCTTTTGGGGTTTTACCCACGATCAATTTTGCCGTTTTTTCTTGAAGTTTATGCAGATTACCTTACTTTACCTGGGATTCGTTAAGAGCAACACTCCGAGGCAGTTCAATTAAAAGTTTTACGGTACATTCTATATCACTCACGCTTTTTTAATAGATACTTATTGAATGTACACACGTATTCTGTGTTTAGGTCAAACGATGGATAGTTTTTTGTAGCTCAGACAACGTATACGTTTAATTACAACATTTTTTAAGACGTTTTAAACATTCAACATTCTGACGTTGATTCAACACGGAATCAACGTCGGAAAACTATTCATCACGGGCTAGCCGAGTCACGCACTCAAGGATTTTCGCCACGCACATACAAAACAAAAACAACATGCGATTTTTGTTTTGTATGTGCGTGGCAAAAATTCTTGCGCGCGTGACCCGGCTAGCCCGTGCTATTCATCATATCGCAGTATAAATCAAATTTCACCAAACTTTTAGAAAAGTCGTTGACAAAAATATTTTGCCGCTGGTGGTAATAACGACGCTTATGAATTACGAAAAGATGAAGTTTACCTCTATGGCTTTGAATAAAGTGATTTTCTAAAGCGAAAACAACCGTTTCGGTAGCTGTTGGGCAAAAAAACAGTTCGAATTAACAGTGTTGAGTTCGAGTTATCTATAGCAATTTATCATTACGTGGGAACGGACCAAAGGAAATGTTCGAATTAACCATGTGTTCGAGCTATCCGTGGACGAGTTATCCATGTTCGACTGTATATGTATAGATAGCTGTTAGCAAAAGAATTATCCTGGAATTATACATTAAACAAATGAAAGTAATCTGTAATTATTTCATAAATAACCAGCTATGTATAATGACATAGTCAATATCATTTGCCATGTAATGCACTGGCTATCCATTGTAATGTCCCAACAGACAGATACCTGGATCATAGCCTTGTATCAATAGATACGGCCTCATGACAGATACCTGGATCACAGCTTTGTATCAGTAGATACGGCCTATGACAGTTACCTGGATCACTGAACTAACATCTAGTATACTATGTAGCAATATTATACAGTACTACAGCAAACTGGTTGCCTCAACTGTGGAATGGTGCTATACAATTTGAACCATGAGATAGTCCTGCAGGAAGCTACCTGACATCATGCTGCAGGATATCACAAACTATGATATAAAGTTCTACAGGAAATTATCTGTAGAGAGTAGAAGGCTACTGAAATAGTGGAAGAAAATAAACAAAGTTACTACACATTCAAAATTTCGATCTTCGAAAATGGATTGCATCTTCGACACGTAAAAATGAAGAAAACTGAGAACAACTAGTGCCTTTTCGATTCCAGGTCTTATGAAGGAACCATCCCTCCACCCTTCCACCCCTCCCTCTGTCCGCCCCTCCCTCCACCCCTCCACCCCTCCACCCCTGAATGGAAACAGTAATCTTCAGAGTCAGAGTGTAACAGGCAATATCTGGTTTGTATTAAAGATTGCAACGTATAAATTCTATTGTGACTATTCATAATACACTGCCATAATATAACTTATTTTAATAAAAAATTAATTTTAAATGCAAACCCTGAACAAAATCCGTATTTTAATTTTGAAAAGAAAATTACTCGAAAAATGAATCATTGATGACTTATATGGGAAGAACAACCAAGTAAAGCAGAGAGAAGAGAGTGTAAAATGTGCTCAAGAGTTCACTAGATCATAAACCTGGGTTATTATCATTCCATCAGGACAATAGACTAGTATAGATGTAGATAATTATAATAGACTAGTATAGATAACAGTAATAGACTAGTATAGACTATAGTAATAGACTAGTATAGACTATAGTAATAGACTAGTGTAGACTATAGTAATAGACTAGTATAGATTATAGAAATAGACTAGTATAGACTATAGTAATAGACTAGCAAAGATTATAGTAATAGACTAGTATGAATTATAGTAACAGACTAGTATAGATTATAGTAATATACTAGTATAGATTATAATAATAGACTAATATAGATTATAGTAATATACTAGTATAGATTATAATAATAGACTAATATAGATTATAGTAATATACTAGTATAGATTATAGTAATAGACTGGTATAGATTATAGTAATATACTAGTATAGATTATAGTAATAGACTAGTATAGATTATAGTAATAGACTAGTATAGATTATAATAATAGACTAATATAGATTATAGTAATATACTAGTATAGATTATAATAATAGACTAATATAGATTATAGTAATAGACTGGTATAGATTATAGTAATAGACTAGTATAGACTATAGTAATAGACTAGTATAAACTATAGTAATAGACTAGTATAGATTATAGTAATAGACTAGTGTAGATTATAATAATAGCCTAGTGTACACAAGTGTACACAGTGATTGGCTATCTTCCACCTCCAACTGCATAGCAGTTTGCAAAGAAATTACTACTAACAAATGACAGATTCTATGATAGAAAGACATTTTTCAAGCATGAAAACACAGTCCCGGTGCCGCAGCAGAGACCTTTTTGGTGAGCAAATTATTAGTAGACTAGATTGATTACCAGCACGATTCCTAGACCGGCGCTCCTCCTCCTCCTTCTCTTTCTGATAGTGTTTAATATAATCCACTATTTGGTTTGCAACTTCTCCTTTGCCTTCCTGATCAGCTGCAAGTAGTAAGGATGTTTAATGTTAAATAACACATACAAATAAAAAAAGCGTTTCCTCGCCCTGGTTTACCCAAGCAGGTGGTAATGTCTACTCAAGATCGGGTCTCCTACCAGAGACCAGGGAGTTTGATAACTTGCATCTTTTTTACAACTTGCTTGTGTTGACTGTTGCTGGTGTATATATATACGTGTATATATATATACTAGCTGTATTAGCCAGGCAACGCCGGGTAGTAAAAAAGTAATTAGGCAGAAAATTGATTTGTATTTAACATATACCAACATTTGCCCCTCTAACTTTCAAACTACATATTATGAGAGTGTTTTGTGTAGCAGAAATAAATTAAGAGAGAAGAAAAACCAAAAGTGTTCTGTTGAAATAAATTAGGAGTAAAAATAAAAATGTGAAGGTGTTTAAATGTAAAATCATGAGCAAGTAATGGCTAAATATAGTCTGTTTTGCTACAATTACAATAAAAAATTATTTGGTATACAATTACAATATTTCAGTTCGTTTCAGTGTTAGCTTGCAAAAATATGGTGGGCTATAGACTCACATAAAGTGGTATAGAAACCCATAGTAATTATCTAATGCAATCACCTAATGGTAGCAATCATCATAATTAAAAATAGTAACAAAATAATATGTTAACTTTAGTAACTATAGTTACCTAAAACAACTTTAGCGCATTTTGTGGTTATGATCTGCAAGATAATATAACATTACAATGTACTATGTGGAAAGTTGTAACTTTCGAGACAGACGCGTAACGTAAACCCTGAATCTAACTTAAATGAATTTAGTTTAGTAAACACATACTTGAAGGTAGTCTTAGTATGTATTTTAGTAAACTTCAAACTTTCAACTAAAATTTTACCATTTATCCGTTTGCGAATCCGTTTTTACCATAACAGATACTGCTGAACTTGCCATGGCGAGCAGCGTATATCTTTTAATAACGTATATAATCAGCACACAAATCGCAAAACTTAAATTTCGAAAGAAATTATTGTCGATATTGTGTGGCAGAAAAATTTCGGCCTAACGAAAAAGCATGTGTTTCCGTGAAATGAGCGAAAAATATTTTATAACTGGGGCAACGTAACGCGTGGGCGCAGTGCTCAAATATTATGTCATTTAGTCATTTAATACCAATTGATGAATAGGCCTTGTATAGCTCAGTGGTAGAGCTCATGGATTAAAACGTTGGATGGAATCTCCATGAGTTCCAATCTATTAAATGGCCAAGTTTTGATTCCAAGATTTTATTAGCTTTAGCTGGACATACACACAAACTTTGAGAAATATATACTTATGTGTACATACATATAGTAGATGAATGCCCGGTGTTGCCTGGGTAATAAAAAGTTTTTGGACAGAAAATTTATTCTTATATTAATATATACAACATTTATCATTCTATCTTTAAAATTTCATACCATGAAAAAATGTGTTTTGTTGAAATTAATTAAGAGAAAAAATAAAACAGCTGTAAAGATGTTTAAATGTAAATGTGAAATAATTAACAAGTAATGGAGAAATGATGTCGATTTTGTTACGATTGCAATGGAAAATGATCAGAAATACAATTATACGATTTTACTTTGTTTCAGTGTTGGCATCATAAGGTGGAAATATCGTTTGGAGTGGTATAGAAACCCATAGTGCATAACTGATGAAAACACTTCCCTGCAAAAATCATCAAAACTACATATTGTACATATTAAAAATTAGTAACAAAACAAATATGTTAACCTTACCAACTATAGTTAGCTACAGTAACTTTAGTGTACTTAGTGGTTATGAATTGCAAGAAAATGTAACATTACACAGTACTATGTGCGATAAGTACCGAGGAGAGTTTTTACCTTTGAAACAGATGTAAAACATAAATGTTGAATTTAACTTGAATGAATTTAGCTTAATAAAGACATACTTGAAGCCGAGTTTTAGTATGTACTTTACTCAATTAAACTTTAACTTTGTCAACGGCTAATATTTTATCACTTACCTGTTTTCATATTCATTTTCACCATAACTTATAATGAATAACAGTGAACTGAGATAGCTCGCATCATGCCGTATATCTTTTTCAGGCATTGTGGGAGGGATTTCAGCGAATAACATGTCAACATTTCTTTCTCGACATTTTTTTGCAACTAACTATTGCAAACCTTTAATTTTGAGAAAATATTTCGGTGATATCGTATGATGGAGAAAAATTCACCTTAGTATGGCGAGGATGAAAAAGCGTCTTTTTTCATAGATTGAGGTAAAAATCTAATAACAGGGGCATCATAACCCATGGGGACACTATAATAATTAAAAATTTAGCGTGTGCAATCGCAAAAATTATATACAGTATATGGTGAGTGTGACAGATGCGATAAGAGCGGCATAGCCTGGAGGTTATGCGCACTCTTTAGCAGTCCTGCGATTTGCATGTCATGAGTTCCGATCCAGTACAAAGGTGATTTTTCGTTGCAAAATCTTTATCGCTATGGCTGAATGAACAACGACAAACTTTGATATATATAGTCATACCACGAAATATGGGCAAACGGGATGGTTCTCAACGCAGCCATTGGGTGGCCAAGTATGCTACAGGGTACAGGCCACCTATACTAGAGCAGTGTAGTATGCTACAGGGTACAGGCCAACTACACTAGAGCAGTGTAGTATGCTACAGGGTACAGGCCACCTATACTAGAGCAGTGTAATATGCTACAGGGTACAGGCCGACTACACTAGAGCAGTGTTGTATGCTACAGGGTACAGGCCACCTATACTAGAGCAGTGTTGTATGCTACAGGGTACAGGGCACCTATACTAGAGCAGTGTTGTATGCTACAGGGTACAGGCCACCTATACTAGAGCAGTGTTGTATGCTACAGGGTACAGGCCAACTACACTAGAGCAGTGTTGTATGCTACAGGGTACAGGCCACCTATACTAGAGCAGTGTTGTATGCTACAGGGTACAGGCCAACTACACTAGAGCAGTGTTGTATGCTACAGGGTACAGGCCAACTACACTAGAGCAGTGTTGCATGCTACAGGGTACAGGCCACCTATACTAGAGCAGTGTTGTATGCTACAGGGTACAGGCCACCTATACTAGAGCAGTGTTGTATGCTACAGGGTACAGGCCACCCATACTAGAGCAGTGTTGTATGCTACAGGGTACAGGCCACCTATACTAGAGCAGTGTCAGCAGTGTTGCTAAGTTTGTCTCGTCGAATCAGTTTGAAGTTACAAAAAGGTCGGCTAAAAGTAAAGGTGAAAGCAAATAAAAAGGCGAAGCAAGAAAAGCAAAGGTGAAAGAAAACCAGTAAAAATCAAGTAAAAATTAAGTTTGATGTGAAGCAAAACTTAGTTTAAATGTGCGTATAGCAAAGTAAGGGGTCATTTAAGTCCAATTTAAATGTTACAATTTGTACTTTGCCCAGTTTGTGTCTCGTTGGTACGACATACAATGTGCCTCACTCAGTTTCATTTGCTATTGCAAGTCAGTAAACGAGATGTGTTTTGTTTTTATTTAATGCACAATTTGGAGTTATCAAATATCACATTTGCGTATTACATTTTTTTTCATTTATTCATTCTCGGTGTTTTCTGCATGATGACATTTATTTTTGAAATTGTGTCGACTAAATAAATCTTTCTACTTACATTCCTAAAAACAACACGGCCACCTTTTCTCACCGCCATCCTCCCACTTCCTATGGTCCTTCTTAACCCCGTTTTTACGGTGAACGCCAAACATGAACAAACAAACAAACTGTATGTGGTCTCGATTCATTATTTTTACGTTCTCCCTTCTTTGCACGTGTTTTTGCTTTTCCACATTGTTATGTAATACTATAACTTTAACACGTATTTGTTAGATTTTTACCATTATACAGATTGATAACTTATATATGTTATTGCCGAGTTTGTGGGTGCTTGGAACAGATTAGGGCATTTAGACGTTAAAATCAGCTTCTAGTTCCGACATTGTCTTTTTACAAAATGACTAACAGAACGAGTTACTTACATAAGTAGGAGTTCCACTGTACTTTCTTCAGCAAAGACAAAGAAGTTGTTAGCAAATCACAATTTAAACTTAAACCAACTAATTTGTCATTTTGGAATATCTAATAATTAGAACATATGGAGTACATGCTAACATATAATAGGGCAAGGCCAGGCATAGTCTTACGCACATAAGCAATTTTTTTTCTACCTTTTGTGATCATAACTTTCTGTCAATTATTGCGTAAACATGTTTAGACATACAGAAACATGAAAATTTTTATAATGAAATCTTTTCTCATAATAATATAGGGCATGCAAGTAGATTTTTTTGGTATTGTGTCTGAGGCGCGGGACAATAGGTCATTTTCTCTCAAACATTGTCACTCATTCTGAAATAAATTTTGCTTTTCTTTTATAATCAATACAAGAGTAGACTTTTTAGCCCAGGGTTTTTTTCTAACAAATGTAATTTTTTTATCTATAATTCAATTTTGGGCTGCTATGCTTCAGCCGAACTCGCCGAAAATATGGCAAAATATGGCAAGTTACTGTTTTATAGGCACATGGAAGTATTTGTGACGCGCAGGACATTCTTTAATAATATGACGGTGTCTGCCTTTGTTTGAGATTTCATTTTGATACCCTGCATGTGAAAGCAACGTTTGATATTCCAAGTCAAAAAAGCCAGTTTCTTTGAGAGAGATGAAAAATTGGAATTAATTTGTCATGTTTTGTAACTCAGAACAAAGAGTTTGTCAAGATTACCGACACTGATACCGATTACTGATACACACCTGGGGTGCTGCCGTCAAATCATGAGGTAATCTTTGAACCAAATGTATGTTCGTAAAGCATGGTTACAAAAATGAGATGACATGGCAAAGGTGCAAGAGATGGTATTGAGGGAAAGCATCAAACAACAGGTTCTAATGGCAGTGTACCGAAAAAGGTATGTCGTAAATTCAGCAAAGTCAGTTGCGAAAGCTGCAACAACAATAACTTCCAAATCAGCGAAACCAATAAAGATATTCTCCACCTCAAAAGATAAGATTGCGGAAACAGTGCATATCTGCAAAGAACCCTGGTCCATGGTGCCTATAAATCATGGCATTCAACTGTGCCAACACATAGCAAATAAAAAAGATAGTGATGTTGTTCTGATGGAATGGTGTTCTTCTCCCTGGCAGCTAATTCCACACACACACCGAACAGCGAACCTAATCAAGAGGTAATCACAAAAGATATTTCACCAACACTAACACAGTCTTCACCACAAATGCTAGTTGCATTGGCCTATGACTCTGAAGTCAACATTGGAGAAATTCTCACAGCGGAAGCCAATGAAAGTAGTCACACTATAAAGTACATGCACCGTGCACACAAGCAGTTCATGCGGCCAAACCCCAACGACAAAAGAACCACGCATAAGAACTATTCTCTTAAAACATCTCCAGTTATTGCACCAGCAGTAACTATCAGGTCACTGAAAGCTTTTACTCGAAAATGAGGAAATTATAACGGCGGAATGTAATGGCGTTAAGAAAAAATGGTTTACTCTATAAGTCTGACAATCTTTGAATCGTATGTGTTTTATGTTTCATGTTTAAATAAAATAAGTATAATATATACTAGTTTTAAATTATTAGTTGGTTTACCACATGTATATCAATGTTATATAAGATATTTACATCTAGTGAGATTAGAAAGTCTATAGTAAAACTAACAGATATAAACATGTAGTGATATTACAAGGTCTATAGTAAAACTAACAGATATAAACATGTAGTGATATTAGAAGGTCTATAGTAAAACTAACAGAGATAAACATGTAGTGATATTAGAAGGTCTATAGTAAAGCTAACAGATATAAACATGTAGTGATATTACAAGGTCTATAGTAAAACTAACAGATATAAACATATAGTGATATTAGAAGGTCTATAGTAAAGCTAACAGATATAAACATGTAGTGATATTACAAGGTCTATAGTAAAACTAACAGATATAAACATGTAGTGATATTAGAAGGTCTATAGTAAAGCTAACAGATATAAACATGTAGTGATATTAGGTCTATAGTAAAACTAACAGATATAAACATATAGTGATATTAGAAGGTCTATAGTAAAGCTAACAGGTATAAACATGTAGTGATATTAAAAGGTCGATAGTAAAACTAATAGATATAAACATATAGTGATATTAGAAGGTCTATAGTAAAACTAACAGATATAAACATATAGTGATGTTAGAAGGTCTATAGTAAAGCTAACAGATAGAAACATGTAGTGATAATACAAGGTCTATAGTAAAACTAACAGATATAAACATGTAGTGATATTAGAAGGTCTATAGTAAAGCTAACAGATATAAACATGTAGTGATATTAGGTCTATAGTAAAACTAACAGATATAAACATATAGTGATATTAGAAGGTCTATAGTAAAGCTAACAGGTATAAACATGTAGTGATATTAAAAGGTCGATAGTAAAACTAATAGATATAAACATATAGTGATATTAGAAGGTCTATAGTAAAACTAACAGATATAAACATATAGTGATGTTAGAAGGTCTATAGTAAAGCTAACAGATATAAACATGTAGTGATATTAAAAGGTCGATAGTAAAACTAACAGATATAAACATATAGTGATATTAGAAGGTCTGTAGTAAAACTAACAGATATAAACATATAGTGATATTAGAAGGTCTATAGTAAAACTAACAGATATAAACATATAGTGATATTACAAGGTCTATATTAAAGCTAACAGATATAAACATGTAGTGATATTAGAAGGTCTGTAGTAAAACTAACAGATATAAACATATAGTGATATTAGAAGGTCTGTAGTAAAACTAACAGATATAAACATATAGTGATATTAGAAGGTCTATAGTAAAACTAACAGATATAAACATATAGTGATATTACAAGGTCTATATTAAAACTAACAGATATAAACATGCAGTGATATTAGAAGGTCTATAGTAAAACTAACAGATATAAACATATAGTGATATTAGGTCTGTAATAAAACTACAAGCAACTGCGTGCTTGTTTGTAGTCTTAGTACAGCTTTAGCATCCTTTACGAAAACAGTCTGTCAGTCATCCGGGACAACTACAGTCATGTTACTGACCCATAGTATAGCAACAAGGTCAGCGCACAATACATTGTTCTTACCTGCGAACCTTGATTACTAAGAAAAGGTGAGAGTGTGACAATTAGTCTCAAACACAAATTATGTAAGAACTTTGAAAGTTTTGGCAAAGTTTTTGCACAATGATCTGCAGTATACTGATAACACAGTCAGCTTATACTGGGCACTGAGATATATCGAAACTAAATCGATCATGATGGTAAAAACAGCGACAAACTTGTAACTACGCACCTTTGAAAAAGACTATCTTGAATGCGTAGCCCTCCCTTACATCATGCACAATGCCGTGAGAGAGGATCCGGTCAAGGAGGTACCTAAATCGCTGAATTTGGTGTAGCTTATCCTCTTCAGAAAGGCCAGCTATAGATTCCTCACACATATCGTAAATAGACAGGACAGGAGTTGCGTACTCACAAGGCGCATAGTACTCCTACAAAAACCCATCCAAAGAGTAAGCTCACTAATCAGCACTGCGACACCTGGTTGTAATAGATACAATTCTGGAACTCAAGAGCCGGCTTTATTAATTTCTTTAAAGTATTGAAGTTTGATAAGTTATTTTATAGAACTGCCCGAGATAGATAACGTTCAAAACCCTAGAAGAAACAATCACTATGAGAATGATGAACTTGGAATATTAAAACTGGTATAAACTCACTCAATCTCATAAACTCAAATCTTAGAACAAAAATGCTCCTTTTATAATTTGAGAAACTTCAATGAATAAATTTCCCAACTGGTGAAAAAGTAACTTAGAAACTAAAAAGAAATAATAGCAAATCACCAAGTTACTTGGGGAGAAACCACTGAGAGGGGGAGAAAGCACTGGGAGGGACAGGGAACAATGTGAGCTGGGCATTTTAACCCAGTTGAGTAAGCTTTAGAAATCACACTGTACTAACACTCTATCAGGGAACAACCAAATCTGTTATTTAAGAAGCTTCCAGCTCTGAGGCAGACCTGCGACTCGCACGTCTGCCATCAACATTCAGATAAAGGTATTTTTTACCCCTGAGCTGTTTTATTAAGCTGTACATGCAATGTTTTAGATCAATCCCAATGCTATATACGTACATAATTTAGAATGCTTGAAAATTTTCTTGGCAGAACTATTGGAATATCACTTGTATATCACTATTGGGATATCACTTATATATCACGATTGGGATATCACTTGTATATCACTATTGGGATATTACTTATATATCACTATTGGGATATCACTTGTATATCACTATTGGGATATCACTTGTATATCACCATTGGGATATCACTTGTATATCACTATTGGGATATCACTATTGGGATATCACTATTGGGATATCACTTGTATATCACCATTGGGATATCACTTATATATCACTATTGGGATATCACTTGTATATGGGTAAGGCCGTTTTTGGCAGGATTGTGACGCATGGGACATTTGAATGCTTCCTCGCATACATCTCAGCTCAGATGCGAAATTCTGGTGTCATTTATACTGTTTTAGAAAGCACTTGACATCAACTATCAGTGAAAAAGATTTTATCCTTGTCATGAAATGCGTTAATAAATCATGAACCATTAAAGCTAGTGTGACGCGCGGGACCATAATTTGACATGAAAAACTACTCTTTGATCAAATGGAAAAATCTTCTGAAATTTTAGACTCATAACATTATTATTTGACTAGCTTAAAGCTCTAATGCCATTCTACTAGGAATACATACTATTTGTTTTCAGGCCAAAGTTTAATGATTCTGTAAAGTTTGAAAGAGGACTACCATTTGTGACGCGCGGAACTGTGACGCGCGGGACAAAAATAACATTATGAAAAATTAAGCATCTTTCTATGTTTTGTAGTTGTTAGACCACAAATTGCCATGAGTTGTAGTTGTAACATTGAATATACTTGTGCTAAACCAACCAATAATTTAAAATTATTATATATTGTATTTATTTTATTTAAAAAACGTCAAACATAAAATAGTTATAACAAAGATTGTCAGACTTTTATGCAGTAAACCATTTTCTTTTAAAATCATCATATTCTGCCATTATTATCGCCTCATTTTCTAGTACAAAGTATCTCAGTGACCTGGTAGTTGCAGCTGGTACAATAACAGGGCATACTTGAAGAAGAAAATTCCTGTGGGTGGTCCTTATGTCATCGGGGCTTGGCCACATGAACTGCTTGCGTGCACGGTGCATATATTTTATAATGTAGCTACCTTCATTAACTTCCCCTGTGAGAATTTCTCCAATGCTTACTTCAGAATCATAGGCCACTGCGACTAGTATTTGTGGTAAGAACTGAGTGAATGTTCGTGAAGTAGCTTCTGTGGTTACCATTTGATCCGGTTTGCTGCTCGGTGTGGATGGAACTGGCTGCCAAGTGGAAGGACACCATTCCATCAGTCTAACATTGCCATCTTCTTTAATGGTTATGTGATGGCAAGATCGAATGCCATGAATTGGAGGTGCAGTGGACCAGCGTTCTTTGCAGATCCAAGCTGTTTTAGTGATCACATTTTCTGAGATGTATAAAATCTTCATTGGTTTTACTGATTTGGAAGTTATTTTTGTTGCAGCTTCTGCAAATGACTTCGCTGAGTTTACGACATACCTTCCCCAATATACTGCCAATAATACCTGTTGCTTGATGCTTCCCCCAACACCATCTACTGCACCTTTGCCATGCGATGTCTCAAAAAAACTCCAGTCAGCTAGCATACCCATTTCTTCCTTATGCGCAATCAAGTTCTGAACTGTGAACCGATTTTTGAATTGCGATGCGGATCCATCACTTACATAATGAATATGTTGCAAGTTAATACTTTCTGCTTTCAGAAACTTTACAAGTTCTCTATTAAACGTGTAAACTGCATCCTTAGTGTGTTCTAGACTATCACTAACTATTGCAAAGCATTTGTGGGCTAGGACTCCATCCAGCTTATAATAAATCATGACAGTGAATACTGTCACCCTTATTGCGGTGTAGTAGGCACTTTGGATTTCGGTTGCTTGCTTACAGTTAAAGTTCTCACTGAAGTCTTCGTGAATGATCACTTCCCCATTTTTTAAATTATGTTTGAGGTAACTGATTGATTTGTGTTGACGGTTGGAAGTGTACATATGAAGGGAAAGTGATGTCAGTTGGTATTTTAGCAGCACAAGCAAGTCAGACGATGGCATCTGATCTTTGAGCTTGTTTAGGAAGCCATTTTCACCATCTCTCCACTGATAAAAATTCACATGTTCTTTAGCGCTAACAACCAAACTATCGATTGAATCGACGCCACAAGAGTCGCATTCCCTCTTCACGCATGATTCATTTTCCATGTTACACACAGTTCTTTTCAGTAGCTGGTGGACAGCAGTAGGCATTTCCAGAGAACAGACACTGGCCTGCCGCAGTCCCAATAGAGCTAACTCCGCATTTTCGCAGTATTTGCAAGCACAGACAATTTGATCATGTCTAGAAACTGGCTTGCAATTTACCGGGCGCAACTCCTTAAATTTACTAAGGCTCACCTTGATATCTGGATATTCCTCATTAAAAATCTCAAAGATGTCACTCAACATGTAGTTCAGCAGGCGTTTTCGAAGTTTTCGTCGCTTACCAGTCTTGTCTTTTACACTAATGGTATCCTTCTGGCCTGGCATTACTCGACTGATCTTACTGTCCAGGTAAAAATGTGTTATCTTCTCCATTGTTGATTCAAGTAGCTTGTTCCGTGGCTGAAAATTTATTCGCGCTTTTGGTTTAGGCTGACAAACTGCTTGAAGGACAATATCCTGTTCGGTCGGGCTCATCATGGACAGCTCTTTACCAATCAAAAGAACTTTTTTTCGCGGAGAGTGTGGCGATGCTGTCTGTAGTTTTTTTCTTGCTCGTCCTTCAGACTGTCGACTTGGAAATATGGAAAAGGTGCTTGTTTCCGGTGTTGAATTAGCGTCTGCCATTTTAGCGCGATATTTGGCCTTTCTCTCTCTTTCCTTATCGCGCGTTGCTTCTAAATCTGATGGAGTCATGCGAAATTTCTTTCTCTCCCTGCGCTGTCTACACCTATAAAATCATAAAGCTGTACACTCATATGCAATACAGATTATACCATATTATGTACATATTATATACATGTATATGGCATGAAACCTGTTGAATGTTTGCTCAAATTCGTGATTCACTTTACATTATTGAACCACCACTATGGTGATTGATAAAACATGCTGTACATACTTGTATATATTTGCTCAGAAATGTAAAATAGGCATAAAAATATATTTTACCTTTCATTCTCTAGTTTCCTGAATGCTTTAAATCCATGTTGTGCTATGAAGATTTCTCTACTTTTACGCTTACGATCCATTGAGTTAGGCATCTTGCAAGCAAATGACATCTAACATAACGTCAAGTATGACATGACGCTGAGCATTATGCTGAACGCAATGTTATTCTGTCAGCCCTGCCTGACAGGGAGGATGGCATGCTGTTTAGTATGGTGTCATTTTGGCAGTATTACCATGCCGCCAGGAGGTGTGGCATGATGTTAACAGCAGTTTGGCAGTCATTAGAAAACATGCAAGTTTGAAAGTGTGAAAACAGCAAACGTACTTCATTCTGAAAAATTCTGACAATGTTTATGAGGAAAACCTACTTACTCTACTGACTGAAAATTCAATGCGTGAGTGAAAGGGAATTTTCGTAACCATACCTTAAGAATACACATTTGGTTCAAAGATTACCTCGTGATCTGCACACTAGTTGTGTGTATCAAAAGAATAATCTTGACAAGCTCCATATTCTGAGTTACAAAACATCATAAAATATTTCTAATTCATTATTTTTCTAAAAAAAACTGGCTCTATAAACTTGGAATATCCAGCATTACTTTCACATACCAGGGTATCAGAGAGAATTCCCAAACAAAGGCAGACATCACCAAATTACTAAAAATGTCCCGCGCGTCACAAATACATCCATGTACCTATAAAACTGAAACTTGCAGTATTTTCAGAAAATTGGCGAGTTTATCTAAGCTATAGCAGCCCAAAAGCGAATTATAGATGAGAATTTTTTTATCTCAGATAGCTTTGAAAAAGCAGGCTGCAACTAAATACACTAAAATTGTGACGCGTGGGACAAACTTCTTTTGCTTGCCTGAATGGTAAGGAAAAATTTTCATTTTCTAGGAAAAAACACCTGGGCTAGAAATTCCACTCATGTATTGATTATAAAATGGAAGCAAAATTTATTTCAGAATGAATTGCAAAGTTTGAGAGCATATGATCAATTGTCCCGCGCGTCACACACGATACCAGAGAAACCTACTTGCATGCCCAATATCTTCATGAGAGAAGATTTGATTATAAAAACTTTTGTGTTTCCACATGTCTGAACATGTTTACTCGCTATTAACTGAAAATTATGGTTGCAAAAGGTAGAAAAAAAATTGCCTTTGTGTGTGACACCATGCTTGGGCTTGCCCATATCACTATTGGGATATCACTTGTATATCACTATTGGGATATCACTTATATATCACTATTGGGATATCACTTGTATATCACTATTGGGATATCACTTGTATATCACCATTAGGATATCACTTATATATCACTATTGGGATATCACTTATATATCACTATTGGGATATCACTTGTATATCACTATTGGGATATCACTTGTATATCACTATTGGGATATCACTTGTATATCACTATTGGGATATCACTTGTATATAACTATTGGGATATCATTTGTATATTACTATTGGGATATCACTTGTATATCACTATTGGGATATCACTTGTATATCACTATTGGGATATCACTTGTATATCACCATTGGGATATCACTATTGGGATATCACTATTAGGATATCACTTATATATCACTATTGGGATGTCGCTATATCAGTTGCTCTGATATAGCATTGTTGCAATAATATAAACTAATAACTCATAGCTCAGTCACTTATGAAAAAATAGCTAACCCTCAACATACAAAAAAGGTAAACAGTTTCAAAATTTCCTTTGTATATTGAAAATGTCATAAGTTGGAGGTAATATCCCAAAATGACTGCGCCATGTTTTACTGAATTTGTTCCACAGCTCAAAAAGCTAAGCGATAAACATCTTAGGTTCTATTTATAACATTTAAGATAATGCAATATATAAAACTGCATAACCGTGAGAAAACTAAATATATAAAATAAATAATAAATATAACAACATAAATTCAATAGAAACTTCACTATGAAGACCCAATAACAGAGCATTGGCTACACGGTAATGGCAATATTCAGACTTAGAGCATGTCAACTCTAAACTAAAATAAAGGCAGTTGTTATTTTGTTATCACTTTTGTATATATGCCCGTCGCGTTAAATATTCAATTTTTCAATCATGGAACTTGACATTTTTAAAAATTCATATTTGAAAATTACTTCAAGCGCTGAGTAAAATATTGGCACAAAGAAATTTGTATACAAAAGTGATTGTAAATCAAGTAAGTTTGTAAGTAAAATTTTGACTATAAATTCAACATTTTCCATTGAGCATACCTAAGCAACTCTAAAACAACCCTCACCGTTAAAGTGGTCTCAAAACGCTGTCAATTTCAATGAAACGAAAAACTGTATTCAACCATGGACTTCTTGTCGAGAGCTGATCTGGAAATGTATAAAACATACAGAAAGTTTAAGATTTCATCCCTAAAGACACTGAATTGGAAATGTACCACAGTTAGAGCCGCGTCTGATCCGAAGCTGCGGGTAGACGGTGGAAAAAGAGTGCTCTTTCGAAATCGAAGCAAAAACACCAAGCCGGAAACAGATGGGTAATAAAAAATTGAGACGATAACAAAATTAAAATTAAGTTTAGCAAAATAATAAAGCTTAGCTTTGAGAGTGTGTGTTTAATTAGCTAAATTCGTTAAAGTTAAAACCATAATTGATATTACGGAGCGTCACGAAAGTTTAGTGTACTGAACGTGTTGCTGTCAAGTCTCTCTTGCACCGCCGTTAGCCAATACGTCTGTCTCAAAGGTAGGAACTCCATACAGCACTGTATGGAGTTAATATTACATTTGATTGCATATCAGAACCACTAAGAAGTAACTATAGTCACTAAGATTTATTATAATATTTAATCACCAATTTTTGGTGTGCACAGTTTGAATATACAATTGAGATGGATTTACCTGAGGAAGAATTGCACTACATAATTAATATAGGTTCCTATGCCCTACATATGACTTTTTTTCGCCTTACAATCCCAAAACTAATGAGCGAAATAACAAATGGCGGGTCCAGTGTAATGCGAAAACTGATCGCGATACCTCCCCTGCAGAGCTGACAATTTTATGCACGGTATTCTTATATATCCTCTTGTGCACTCCAGCACGAGAAATCTCGACGGGTTCGGTGGAGCCTTCCAGTGTTATGTTAGGATCACAGTCAGTAATAGAAGTGTGGCACTTGCCGGTGTTTGGAATGAGTATGAATAACTTGGGTATAACACGCTTGTCGTGTTCCTTACCCCATTTCTCACACTTCTCCACCATCCCTATAAAAATGTAGAATCTCTAGACCTCTGGAGTACCTAACAATGTCCTCGAACTAGCACTAAAGATGGAAAAGATAATATGAAACTCAAAGACTTGCCATCAGGCAGCTGTGAGTGATGAAATCATACGGCATGCAGATAGCGAGTAAAACATTTTACAATATTGCACTGACAGGTGTAAAGAATATGTCATAACTTCATTTGTTTCGACACACAGCTGTTAAATAAAACTGTTGAGATTTCAACAGCAACAAGGCTAACCTGACCTCATCACTCTCCTAACTGAAACAAGTAACACCATGTATGACTCCTACAATAAGCGATCACTATGCAATGACCACTATGAGCAACCAATGCCCGGACTATGAGAATAGAACTATGTGAATACAAAAGAAATAAGCCTCTATGTAATTACAGAGACTCACTTTTTGTATTCTCACTCTAAAATATAATTTCAGAATATATATAGCCTACTACTATAAAAAATCATTCAATCAAAACGATTAATTTTACGTTAGTTAAAGCATACACAGAGAATGAGAATGCAGAAAGATAAGATAGAAAGGTGTCTTTTCTAAGATAGAAAAAAATGTTGCTAGCGGGTGCAATAAAAAGAATGCCTTAGAATTTAAACAAAAATCCATACGCAGAGATCTAATGACAGCCTGTATGTGACAATATTAACTCAAATTTTTCTTATTCAGAACTAACTTTGCGGAGACAGGTATGATGTCGTGATGATTACATTTTCTGAATGCGATTATAATAGTACATCACTGTTACGGGGCTGACTTAGGGGTAAAAAAAGAAGTATTCAGGAGCCCCATGAACGAGACACCAACTGAGGCACCCACGAGTAGACACATATTCAGGATCTCCGACAGACGAGACACCGACTGAGGCACCCACGAGTAGACGCATACTCAAGAGCCTCAAAAGATGACACACCACCTGACGCACCCATGAGTAGATGCATATTCAGGAGCCTCATAGTCGAGACACCACCTAAGGCACCCATGAGTGGACGCATATTCAGGAGCCCCATAAGCGACACACCAGCTGAGGCACCCACGAGTAGATGCATATTCAGGAGCCTCATAGTCGAGACACCACCTAAGGCACCCATGAGTGGACGCATATTCAGGAGCCCCATAGGCGACACACCACCTGAGGCACCCACGAGTAGATGCATATTCAGGAGCCCCATGGACAAAACACCACTTGCGGCAACCGCGAGTAAACACATATTCAGAAGTCCTGACAGGAGAGACACCATCTGAGGCACGCATATTCAGGAACCCTCATAGGCGAAACACCACCTGAGACGCCAGTGAGTAAACACATATTCAGAAGCTCCGACAGGCGAGACACCACCTGAAGCACCCACGACTATATAATCATATAACCATATAATAAATGATAACGATATAATCATATAACCATATAATGAATGATAACCACAGTTGTAAAACCATATAACAAGTGATAGCCAAATAGTCATATATCACATAATAAATGATGACAAATTCTGCTGACTTTCCAACTTATAATTAACATAAAATATTGCCTGTGTTGATGGACTTGGATCCCTTAGAAATGAATAAGACAAGTAACTGCAGGTAATTAGGTAACCACCCTTAATTACATTAGCAGTAAGATTAGTTTACATGCTGAGTTTTAGGCTTCTTAAAGACAGTTCTGCATCTGAGACAGGAAACACTCGGGACACAGGAAACACTCGGGACATAGGAAACACTCGAGACATAAGAAACACTCGGGACAAAAAAAACACTAGAGACATAGGAAACACTCGGGACATAAGAAACACTAGAGACACAGGAAACACTCGGGACATAAGAAACACTAGAGACATAGGAAAAACTCGAGACATATGAAACACTCGGGACATAAGAAACACTAGAGACACAGGAAACACTCGGGACATAAGAAACACTAGAGACATAGGAAAAACTCGAGACATATGAAACACTCGGGACATAAGAAACACTAGAGACATAGGAAACACTCGAGACATAGGAAACACTCGAGACATAGGAAACACTCGGGACATAAGAAACACTAGAGACATAGGAAACAATCGGGACATAGGAAACACTCGAGACATAGGAAACACTCGGGACATAAGAAACACTAGAGACATGAAAAACTCGAGACATAGGAAACATTCGGGAAATAGGATACACTCGAGATATAGGAAACATTCGGGACATAAGAAACATTTGCTTAGCATAAAATATAACAAAGTTGTTTTTATTAGATAAGTAAACAGCTGGCTAAAAAGCTATATAACCTAAATGTTACAAATTGTTAATATAGGAAGCAGGAAACTACTTCTGATAACAATGAAGTTGTCTGCTTGTAAATATTTGACAGTTGAAATTTTTCTCGAACAAAAAACAAACACAAGCTAGAATATGGCTAACATACCTGGCAACAGAAGCTTTATATATCCATAGTAATAGCTCCACACGAGACCTTCGGCAACCTCCCCACAACTTAGGGTAGCTTCAAGGGGAATATCTTTGGCTATAAGTAAAAGAATGTTGCAGTTTGTGTAATGGTTTTTGCTTCAATATGACAAAGACATATGATGATAGGCAACTTTGAGCTTTCACGATC
Source organism: Watersipora subatra (assembly GCF_963576615.1). Lineage (NCBI taxonomy): Eukaryota > Metazoa > Bryozoa > Gymnolaemata > Cheilostomatida > Watersiporidae > Watersipora > Watersipora subatra. Next base: position 32,866,316 of record NC_088717.1, read on the forward strand.
CAAATTTATAGACAATGCGGTTTGAATGCACGATGATGCATGCTTTTGAACAATAATTATTAAACTGCACTTTACTACAAATCAATCTTGCAAGCTTCGTGATTGGCTAGGACAATGCAAATCGATCTTGTAAGCTTCGTGATTGGCTAGGACAAACTAAAAGAACAAACATTTATAATTACCAAGTATTTGGGAAAACCTTTTTTAACATTTGCAAGAGGCAAAAGATGCTGCAAAATGGCCGTAGTTCAATTGAGAAAAACCTCAGATGCCATTGCAAAAGCTTTTCTGATCAGATAAAGAAAAATGTAATGGTAAATGTAGTGTATGCTGTCTAAACAGAAAGTAACTTGCTCCAGCAATATTTGAACCTAATGCAAAGGCTGGTCATCAACAGCTGGAAGCTACAGTCTTAAACCATAACTGCCACGTACAACTTTTATCATATTTTCTAGGTAAATTAGACAAGCCGATTCCAATTTTGTACTCAAAATATAGATTGGTCCACTATCCTTCAAAGTCATGAAGGCTTTTTTGAAGTGTTTTAATATCCGTCTCGAAAATAACACAATCGGCACAACCAGTTACGCCCATAAATATGTGACGTAGCCTAGATTTTTAGGAACGGAAATTAGGGATGTTTAGTCTGATTTAGAATGATAGAGATAGAGGTCTTAAAACCCCTTACTGTCTAAATTCAGCCTATAAAATAATCTCGGTCTTTTATGAAAAGTACATGTATATAAACTATTTAAAACAATAACAATGTTCAAAGCCATTCTTTATTTTGGGTAATAGGATATTGGATATAAAATCAGAATCAGCGTGTCCGATTTACCTAGTAAATACGATAAAAGTTGTAAGTGACCGTTATGGTTTCAAGCTGTCTGAAATGGTGAAACAGCTGCTGCCAAATATGTTATACATACAATATCAGGAAGCAGCTGCTGCCAAACATGTTATACATACAATATCAGGTAGCAGTTGCTGCCAAACAAATTATACATATAATATCAGACCATAATAGAAGCAGACCAGTTGCATGACTCCTCCCAAACAGAACCCTTAATAAATTAACATTTGTAACTATGAATTTACTGCCTACCAACCAGGCCCTATCTAGGCACAAGTCTTACACATCTAAAGAAGCTGACATATTCCAGCATGTGCAGAGAGTTAAGAGTACACCTGACATATGCCAGCATGTGTAGAAAGTTAACAGTACACTTGACATATGCCAGCATGTGCAGAGAGTTAACAATACATTTGACATATACCAACATGTTTAGTGAGTTAAAAGTACACCTGACATAAACCAACCAACTGCCAACTGAATGACAGCCTTTTATCAATAGCTGTTTAAAAATGGAGGATACCAAATGTGAAAGGCTGTGGCATAGAGTGACCTGACAATAACCTCATTTAGAGATAGACATAGCACAAGCAACTTGGGTCAATGTCTAGATAATTAAGTGAGGCAATATACTTAACGAATGCATTTGGTATACTGCATGAGTTGGTGCTATATATATATAACATGTATATAATATTTATATTATGTATATATGTATAATATATATATAGCATATATATTATATTGGTTATGATCTCAGAAGCCATGGTTAAGTCGGAGGTGTGAGATTTGGAGTTATCTACACTAGCAGAAGAAGAAAACTCTCAGTTATTTTGCAAAGAAATTTTAATTCTAGCTTAATTACAGCAGATTTTATGGTCAATAAACTGAACGCACGTTCACCATCTGTGCAAAAACATGGTGCTGAGAAAACTGGTGTTAAAGTTTGAAAAACGAAACCAATGCACAATTTTGTTTACATTTCAAAACGCCATAGCAGCCAATATCAAGAAGATGTGATATTAATCTAGATTTCTGTATTTATATACAAAAAAATATGCTGAAATAAAAAATCTAAACAGATTTTAGTTGGCTGTCATATAGATAGCTGTATATCTATCAGGAAATGTATTACTTATTCTTAATTTTGCAGATATTAAAAACGGTTTTGGGCACAGCCGTAGTATCACCAACAAAACCTTAAAAATATATTAATAGTAACATTATGAACACCATTGGACACTATATACTCCAATCTTGTAAATTCGAATAATTATTCTTATACCCTACAAGAAGAATTTATTCGCGAAGTTAAGTTTCGCGCAAATTGCCTTTTTCATGTATATTCGTGGACTAATTTATTCGCGAGTGAACACAATCACTCTCTATTAAGAGTTAACTCTATTGCGGCGACCAATAGAGGTAACCCTTCGAAAGCGCACACCACGTGTTTCAGTTTCTATTTAGCTTACAACTACGAGTCGATCATGCTAAGCTATAAATTTCTTGCTGCGTTCAGAGGTTTTAATGAATATTCATCGATTTGGAGGCCTTTGATGATGAACCAACAACTTGTGGTAAGTAATGATTTTTTTCAAAACCATTTACTAAATCAATAATTGAATTTTACTTTGGTTCTTTGGTAAAATGCAATATTTATTTTTTCCATCCATATCGCTTTGTTATTTGTTTTAGTGTGAGAGAGAGATTTTTCATCATACACGGAGGCACAATGACGGCAAGGGTGGTAGGTGTCATTCATAGAAGATCGCCAATCATTCAGGGAGGTCTTGAAATTGAAGTAGAAGTGACCGCAGCTGCTACCGAGGAGAACATATAATGTTTTAGAAAAAGGAACAAAATTGCCTTTACGAGCACAAATTTTTGACCAACTGGAAGAACTTTGCAATAGTAAGCCACGAGGAGAGTTCTGATAACTTCCTTACCAGCCATGTAGTAGCGAGAGAATCGCTTTTAACATCTACCCAAGACAGTGACAGCGATATAGAGCTGCTATTACCAAAATAACTAGTCAGAAAGCACCTTTACACGCTAGTATTTACTTATCAAGAGTATCAGTTAAGTTTTATTGCCAGACAATCGCGATATGGGCTAAACTGTTTTTATTTACTTCATTCATCGTTTGTAAAATTTTAATTGTATTTGAAATATTTTATTTGTACACTCAAGTTTGTAATAAATAAATTATAATATATCTTTACATGAAATAGAATATAAAATATAATCATGGTTGCTGCAGCGATATCAAGGAGTTGTTGTTGATGAAGTCAACAACAACGTCTAGGTTAACTGGTTGCTTCTCTGCCAATATTCCTGACTTGGTGAATATTACTACTTGTCTCTAATTTTCGGAATAGGTTCTGTTTCATTCTCAATCTGCAGTAAACACAAGAAAAAAAAACCCTTAATAAGTGTAAAGGAAGTACAAAAACAATAACTGAAGTATTTAATGAAAGCGATCAGTTCTTAAACAAAAGAATTAACCCTGTGAGGCCCATACACAGAAGCTTTGCTCTAAAAATTTTCAAACTTTTTGGATAGTTTCCAGATATATGTATGAGTGTTTTCCTAATTTTTTTATTTTCTACAACGACCCTGACCTGAGATATTAAATGTTGCACTCACGCAACATTGGGCTTTAATGCTACCTATATACATTACGCATTAGACAATAGTGTTATGAAGTATTTGAGCCAGTAAAATAACTTTATTTCAATAAATAAATGGTAAATGTACTTATATACATACACATGTATACAGATACATACATATACATGTATCTAGTACATATATTGAATATATATATATATTCAGTATATATAAATTGTATATATACATACATATACGCATACATATATATATATATGTATATATTGTATATATGCATACATATTTGCACACACCTATATATATATATACATATATAAATACATGTATATATATATAAATATATATATATATGTATATATATATATATATATATATATATATATATATATATATATACATGTATATATATATATATAACACAAGCATATAAGTTTACATCACTGTTTGGTACAAATGGACTAAATCCTGGAGCAATATCAACTGTTCCAAAGTAACTATAGCTCTCCATTCGCTTGCAGTGATAGGTACGAAAATAATTTCGTTCATCAAGAAAGCAGAGACTCTTTCACATTTTGTAGTAGTTATTTTCTTGAACAGCTTGCCGTGACTTCGCTTTGGAGCCTTTATTGGCCAATGAGCAAAATTGTCATAGTGAACATTGCACGGACCTCTTCCAATTTTTTAGCTGGTGTAAGGCATAGACTAGCATCACCTGCTGCAGCAGGTCATCCTTGTTTGGCAGCACTATTGACATGGATGAGACTGGCGGCAACTTCAGCTTGGAATTCTCTTCTATTTAGTACTTTATTTATGGTAGCTTGAGAAGGCGACTATCACTTCTGTAGATATTCCAAGTGTTGATTTTGGTTACCATTACAAATGTCATTACAGGTAGAGATATCATCACCGGCTCTTCATGGCAAAATGATACTCTGCTAAAAATAAATCTTACAAATCACTGCCTCCCATATTTTTATGTGGTTGTATAACAGCAGGCATGTTATAGAAACGATGCTCTTTTGACGACTTGTCCCACCGTTTGGCTTGAGCAAAGGGCTGTACACCAGTCAATGAGGAGAGAACGGTGATAACTTTGTTGTCACACTATTTGACAGCAACCACATTGCTGACCTCCTTTACATAGCTGTCATAAGATCCTTTACTATCTCGTTTGAGGACTTTTGCATTATTGAGCATGCATTCTTGAACCCTGTTGGTTCGAACAGTATCTGTATAGAACATCCCAGTTTTATTTAGCTCAGAGATGAAGGGAATAGCAATAAACAAGTTGCCTCCGACAATTTTGTACCTCCAGTTCTTTTGTAGAGTAGATGTTAGCTTGAGCACAACATTAGCTTCTTAGCCCAACTCCATCTGCTTACCATCACCACCTTGGTATACTTCAGTCATGCAAAATGCCACTGACTCCTGCTCGATGCTAGATCTTGAAGCGCCATGGATGTGGCTTACTCTTTATGTATTGTCGGGTTATATTTATAGACATTCATTCCATATAGCACCTATCCTTCGTCTAGTAAATTCGTTCCATCAACTCTGCTTCTCATTCAAAGGCAATTGCTGTTGCTGTTTGAAGTGGAAGGCTTTGAATGCATTTTGTATCTACAAACTAAAACAGAATATTTTAAAATACTATTCATCTAACACCTAAAATCGCCCAAAAGAAAGCCTACACATCTAACTATCATGCTATATCAAGTGAAATAGTTGCACAATTTTGTATCATCCGGAAATACCAATTTGCTTTGGTAGTAAATGACTAATAGCAGTAGTACTAGTAGCAGTGAAGGTAACCTGGTAATATTACTTCAATGGTAGTCAGTGTACCTCTACTACTATCTTCCCAACACTAAGTATTATGCACATCAACAAAAATGAAGAACATGAGCCCTAACAATGGTCTATTGGAACATCCGATACTAACCCCTTGGCTTGCAGCTTAGCTATGTAGAGCCCAATGTTGCACTCCTGCACAAGAAATTTTGAGCTCATATAGATAGAAGAAAAAAATTTACTTTTTCGAAACATTTAATGTGTGTGAAAATATGGTCAACATAGTACCAAAAAACAGAAAATGAGTTATTCCAACTTACCTCAAAGAGCTATAAATCTTTGCCTAAAAAGTTGCTTTCCTCATGTGTGGTCAACTCTCAATTCCATGAAATGTTCTAGAGTTATGTGATGACATCACGAGCATGACATCCAATCAATTTTGGGTTCAAGGTTGCATAAAGATATGTAAGAAGCCACTTGAGAATAATATTTGGCTATAAAGCATTTGTAGTTGCTCTATCTAGTTTTGAAAATTATGTTGCACCAGTGCAACAAGGGGCCCCAGAGGGTTAACTAACGCAGTTAATTATGGAAAAACGTGTCTGCATGGCAAATCAAATACATATCATAATGTCCAGATCAGAATCATGATCGTCCTCAACTTAGGTATTTGAAGTTGATGGAGTTGATTTCAATGTAAAAAGACTATAGGAGAGATTTTTGCGATGAGGAAGCCATGCCAAATAACTTGTGAAAACCTTGAACAATCTTGTAAAGAAATGTGATGCATTGGCAATGGGGTTAACTCGAAGCCCCGGTGATGATTTTAAAAAAGGTTTTGGAACTCAGCTACATTTAGTATTTATGCCTAGTGGCTAGTTTTTAATTTGAGGCAGTAGTTATTCTCCCTTGTGATTAAAAATAGAACTAATTATTCGCGGAATTTAATAATTCATGGAATTGACTGTTCGCGAAATCGCGAATTTTTATATCCATCGAATATTTTCATCCTGTAGGGTAATTCAATCTTATAATAATCATATAAAATCAAATAATTATTCTTATAATTAAATATTATAAGAATCTTATAAGAATTGGTAAGAAATTAGCATCAACATTCCCTTTACTTTCACTGCTTTTGGCATCAGTTGGAATGCCAAAGCACTCATTAAAAGTCTCCAAAATGTCAGAATTATCTTTAACCCTTAGGTTGCGTGGGGAAACGAAATTTATGTCGCTTTCGGTCGATGTTTATAAAGCTGTCGTCTAGTGACGTTAAACAAAGGATATGACCACTAGTAAGTTTTAAATATCTTCAACAAGATATTTGTCGATGATTTACAATATGAAATGATTATCTGAGAAGCGCTGCTTTGTGCTAAAAGCTAAAGAAATAGCGCCTCCTTGGAAAAGAATAAAAGTTGGAAAAACCAGTCAACATTGGCTCGACTTTCAAAACGGTAAAATGAAAAATTATTTGATCCTGCGATCTTTAGTGATTTTTGTCTGATCAGAATAAAAATAATTTAAATGATAGAAGTGATGCAAACTTTTCAGACTTTTAATACACTTGGAATAAACAGAGAAAAATGATCATTATGGTAGCTCGCACGACTACGTTATAGCGTTTGACTCTACCGATAGAAATGCTTCCAAGCATTTCATACAGGTACAATTGCACATGGTTGTATTTTTTGTAGTGGTGGATATGTAAATGAATGTTTATGCACAAAGGAGTTTGTTCATAGAAATAAATTTTAGATTTGAGCTATGCATGTTCATAAAATACCGATTTTATTGAATTTTGAAAAATAAATTACATGATTTTCGGGTGTTTTTGCCGGGCTTTACCCCAGCCAAAGGGTTAAACTCAGCAAAAACGAGTGATTAATTTTCTCGGACGCCATTATTTAGTACTACCTGTTTGGCATAGCAACGGCTTTAAGGGGGGTTTTCCGATGTTTGGAGACTTCTATTGGCTAAACTGCCTTCAGATTTGAAAATATCACTCTTTGATTGGTCTGGATGCCCGTGTTGCAAAAATCGTTACCAATACTGTATTATAAATTCAGTTAGTGCAGCTTCAAAGTCGGATAACTCAATTTTGTGATTTGCGACTTAACCATGGTTTCTGAGATCACGACCCATATATACAGCATATACATATTATATATGTACATATATAATATATATATAGCATATTATATATAACATATACGCTATATTATATATATAGCATATAAAATGTATACAATATATATATACGCTATATTATATATATAGCATATAATATATACATAATATATATGAGTTGGTACTATATAAAGTATATATATTTCTCAAAGTTAGTGTGTCGTTCAATCTATAGTTATTAAAATCTTGGAATAAAGAATCTGTATCGTAGAAGATGAGATCTCGGGCCCTCCGATGCTCCAGTCAGATACCAGTTTAATACCTTACCAATTCACCCACACAAGCTTGACGAATTCATTAGGCGATATATGTCGCTATATGGGAGCAAATACGATACGACTCTCCGACACCACGTTATGCGATGGCCTAACGTCATGAGAAAGTAACTCTTATTAGTAAGCTCACTCAAATTATCCATTAGCAATGTTCCAGGCAGACAAGTCTCATTACGTCTCATTGTTTATAAGCTGATTTTTAATACCCGGGCAATGTCGGATATCACAGCTAATGAGTATATATATATATATATATATATATATATATACTAGCTGCATTACCCGCCTACAGGAACAGATTGACGTGCAGCATAAGGTTTATTGAGAGTTGTCTTTCATACTGTAAAACAACTCCAAATATGCAGTCTACTGAAATTGTTGTCCTGATCAGAGTAAGCATGCACATATACATGTCAATGTTGGAGAGAACAATGGAAATCTGCAATGTGTTTTACAGCTAGATGCGTGTAAAATCTAGTAAATATTCTAAATTCATGTGTCTACATTCATGCATCCGTTCATACTCATCTATATTTGCAGTTGACGGATCGCGCACTTCTGCCGCTGAGCCCCCGCCTCGGCTGAGCAGCCTTTACCTGCCAAGCAGTTGTCAATCGCGCTCTTGCACTCGCAATCAATCGCTTCGCAGTCGCAATCAATCGCCTTGCAATCAATCGGCCCGCACCCGCCTCGCAATCAATCGCCTAGCACTCAATCGCTTTGCAATCAATCGCCTTGCCAACTCATTCATCCAGAAAGCCGCGCCTGGAGACTTTCGCTGTACTTGGGCCGAAAAAGGTCTCCCGCGCATCCCCGAATGACGCCACGACGCCAAGCCTACCCGGCGTTGCCCGGTTAGTAAAAAAAGTCTTTGCACAGAAAAATGATTTGTATTTAACATATAACAACATTTGCCATTCTAACTTTCAAACTACACATCATGAAAGAAGTGTTTTAGGTAGTCGAAATAAATTAAGAGAAACAATAAAACAACTGTAAAGGTTTTCAAACTTTTTCAAACAATTACAACTTTCAAACTTCATATCATGAGGAAAAGGTTTTGTGCAGGACAACTGATTTAAAACTAAATAAAACAACTGTATAAGTTTTTAAACCAATGTAAATTTAAAATTTCATAACTTTCAGCGACCTATATCTTTTGGTAACGTATAGTGGAACCCCAGTTCTCGAACACAACCAGTTCTAGAAGTTCGAGATCCGAAACATTTTTCCCATTAAAATAAAATAATGTAAATTTTAATCCGCTTCAAGGCGAAAAAACAACTTCGGTAAAGTATTTTTTCAACATTTTACACCTAAAGCTGTACTTGTACTCGGATAATAAAAAAGTCTTTGCAAAGAAAATCTATTTGTATTTTTAACATATATAACAACATTTGCCATTCTAACATTCAAACTACATAGGTAACATGAGAAAACATGATAGGTAACCTATCATGAGAAAAGTGTTTTGTGTAGTTGAAAATATTTGAGAGAAAATAAAAACAACTGTAAAGTTTATCAAACTCTGTCAAACAACTAACTTTCAAACTTCATATCATGAGGAAAAGGTTTTCGGCCAGTCTAATAAATTAAAAAAATAAAACAATTATAAAAGGGATTAGATGTGAATTTCAAATAATTAGCAAGTAATAGCTAAATTAAGTCGGTTTTGCAACAATTACAATAAAATATGATACGGTAATGATATAATTAATAAAAACTGAGAAAACAAAACAAAAATCATGAATATGTTGAATTAGTAGTAGCAATTCTTGCATAGAAGTGTGTGGGTATGAAAAAGGTTACTGTCCCACCAGAAACTATCCATCAATTTTTTGAATACGACGATACTAAAAATATGACAGAATATCATAGCATTTTGTAGTTGAAATTTTATTTAAACAATGTCTGCCAAATATGGTTGAATAAAAGAATAATATTAATACTAAAGATTGGAAACTAATCAAGTAATAATAACAGTGATAGGAAAATGAATAACGTTTAAACTTCAAACACGATACTCAATTTATGTTTAAAAGAATGCAAGTTGAAATAATAACAACGATGAAACAAACTTTAAAAAACTTATATTATAAACTTCAAAAGTCATAAGAAGTTTATAAATGTAATAAGAGAATTTAAATATCTATATATATATTTCTCAAAGTATGTAAATGTATGTAAATATAAGAGAGTGGAAAATAACTGATACTTGCAATCTTACACGATGAATCTTACAGAAATCTTACAAATGTTTGTTGTAAAATGTGAAATTAATTACGAAAAACTAACTGGTTAGGTTTAACAGGAAAGATGTGTAAGCTAATACATCTAGCTGTACAACCCAGCGTTGCCCGGGTAATAAAAAATCTGAACAGAAAATAGATTTGTATTTAACATATATATCACAACATTTGCCATTCTACCTAAAACAACTGTAAAGGTTTTCAAACTTACTTTGTCAAACAACTTTTAAACTTCATATCATGAGAAAAATGTTTCGTGCAGGTCAAATAAATTTTAAAAATAAAATGACTATAAAGCTTTTAGATGTAACAGTGAAATAATTAGCAAGTATTAAATGGCTAAATTGAGTTTGTTTTGCTACGATTACAATATGAAATGATTCGGTAATGATACAATAATACGAACTGAGAAAACAAAATAAAATTCGTGAATAGGTATGTTGAATTAATAATAATAACAATTTTTGCACAGAAGTGTGTGTATAAAAAGTTACTGTTCCACCAACAGCTATCCATCAAAACTCTGAATTCGACGATATGTTATGTAAAAATAAAATATTGTAGTGTCTTTGTCTGATCGAAGGTGAGAGAATCTAGATGCTATTCCTATTCGAGATAATACACTTGTCCGCATGAAAAGTAGTGACCTTAACAGCGATTTAGCAATTGAATAATTTAGCCAGAAATAAAGGTTCACAAAAACGGCATCGTGTTTCATAGAGTTAATAAAATTTAATCACTTAATTCTAATATCGAGAGAGTCTATTGTCGATATCGTTTTGCCGAAAACGAATCAGCCCTAATACGTCGAGGACAAAAAAGCATCGCGTGTCATGAAGCAAAAAGAAAGCCATAGAGTTGTAATTATTACGTCATTTTTGTGGGCAAACGATGAATAGGTTATGTATAGAGGCGCGTACTAACCGGAGATTCCCGTTAATGCACCCTAGATACCTAGCCGCGGGTAATAGTCCAAAAAGTACGGTACCCTATAAGGCGGACACTCAATCAAACACGCACGCAGACAGACAACGATTGCCGTTTATATAGTAGATATATATATATATATATATATATGAGTTGGTGTTCCAGGAAGGCACCAATGCAAGAAAACTAGTTCCGCCCCATATTCTGCAAATACACTCCTAATATTTTGCCTTGCCGAAACTCTGAAGTGTACGAGGCATTGGAATATGTGGGAATCAGACAAACAGATATTACTAATAATGGAACTAGCGGTCAAATCAAGTTGGAGAAATCACTAACACCAACTCTGCTCGACTAAAACCTACTTTCTTCCAACTGTGCGATGAGAGAACAACTCTCTAGCTCACTTTACGAGCCTTTGCTCCTTAGGGCTAAGGAATATCTTGCCAATACTTGCACATTATCTTCTAGTTTTAATCCAAATGAAAAGTACAGGTTTATCCCAGAGTCAATTACAAATATAACGACGATCTTTTTGCGATTTTAATGCCCCTCATTGCCAAACTCTGACTATAAGAACAGTCTGACGTCATCCAAACTAGTACAAACTAGTAAGAGTGTCTCACTCCTTACAGTATTTACTTAACTAGCTGTCAGCCAGACTCGACAATTGAAACCCACACTTTCCCTCCACACACTCCAACCAGTACGCTCCCAATGCAACCTTATTAATTATAGCTTCAGCCACACGCTCTGATCAGCTACGTAAATATCACCAGTAATGCACAGCAAGATATCATCGACAAATTTCAGCCCGTGACTAAAACAAGAAGGTAAACGTGAAATAATTGATTTGATGCCACTATGGTCAATGTTAAGGTGTCAAAGGTCAATGCAGAGGTGCATTCAAAAAGCTACTAAAGCTTTGTGTAGTGAATTATTTTAGGAGGCATACCCGCTAGAGCCTTAGCGATCCTAGACTTGTGTTCAGGGATTTCGGGGTCATAGTTAAGATACTGAGCGCCATAGACACCGAGACGACTCCAAGTCATCTCTTCCTTAGAAAGTCCATAGCACACAGGGATAATGAGCTGCTTTCGTTTGGTAGAGTTGTTATGGATAAGGACGAGGGATTCGTGGTCATACCAATCACTGTTGTGAACAGACATATGTGAATGTCACTTAAAGGTTGCCTTGCAACAAAATTCACATCACAGTTATTTGGTATCAAAAGATTCACCATGTCTTACTCTGTTGTGTGTAGGTGCCAAATGTGTGGAAAAGTGATTACAAGCTTTTAAATTATCTCTGGCTGCGATTAACTGTTTGTTTTTGAGCTTTTATGAGCTTGTAATCATATTTCCACATATTTTGCACCTACAGCACAGCAGAGTAAGACACGGTGAATCTTTTGATACCAAATAACTGTAATGTGAATTTTGTTGCAAGTCAACCTTTAAGCATGACAGGCAGATGATGAGCTATGTCTACTGTTATTGTACCCTCCGCAAACATCGCATTATCTCTCTGTGGAGAACAGATACTAAGAGTGGTTTCGCTACTATACAATAGATAAGTGATTTAGCAAATAATCAAAAGGTACAAAATATAGTATCTCCTGCACTAACTATGGAAGAAAGGAAGAGGTGCTCACACGAGGTCAAAAGTTTGCAAATAACAAACGACAGCAATTGCAAGCTCAATACAAAGTAATGCAAAGTCTCCACTGATGCAGCAGGAACATAACATGGCTGATATGGCAGTGCTGTTGGGTGTTAGACAAAAGTTGTGATTCCAAATCTAACTTGAAAAACGTACCTTTCAAGGTAGGCCTGGCTCATGATGACAATAATACGGCGAGACGTCTTGACTCCAGATTCAATGTCATCTACGATTATACCACCTAGCCCAAAGTCATGGAAAGTAGCCACTTTGAACTTGCACTCCTCTAGATACCTCTGGAGATCTATAACTGCACAACAAACACAGACTTACATTGAATCTAATGAGAGAATGGTAGGAACCATAAACTTACGGATAGTTACGATTTCCGAGAATAAGTTATGCATATGGGGTATGTGTATGGGACATGTATGATGTGGTGGTGTGAAAAATAGATGAACAGCCGTAGAATTGCGACCAACTTCCGCAAATATGTTGTCATAGTTGCTAGTCAATGCTCGGAAGTTGCAACTATTATATATTAAAATGAAGCTCAGAGCCTCCTTTATTCAAATACGTTATTATATAAAAGCCCAGAGAAATGTGAATTTTTTGGACAGGTGCACTGTAAACGAGTCACTAATTGTATTTTTAGTCTAAAGGCATCATAAACTAAAGATAATAGCCCTTTTTAGAGCCAGAAACTTTGGCAGAGTTTATTAACAACTAACTGTAGTAAACTTAATACATTACTAACTGAAAAGTCCCTGGTTTTCAGTTTGTTGTACTAGTAAGCAGCACAGGTTTACATTCTGCATGCATGTGCCACTGTAGGCCTATATGCGTATGAAATATGGATTTAACAGCATATCCCCTACCTTTATGCAGTTTATGGAGAAATTGCGATAGCTTTTGTAAGTATTGTGACACACAGACCTTGCCAATTGTGGGTATATGCATGATTATTTAAAAATCGTGACCTGACTTGAGACTTCATATTTATGGTTTGCAAGCTACGATAATCAGCTGCTTGCAGCATGAAAAAGTTTTCAATTAATATTTAATATGTACATAGTTATTGGATCTATTTGTGGACTTTTATACACATTAAAATGATCACAACGTCGATTCATTACTCTTAAAAGGGATGCGTAACATAACGGACAGCTCTATGTGTAGTGTCACATTATAGGCTTCAGCCAATGACCTGTCCAGGACTTCAGGTGCAGTACTGCATTTACATGAAGGCAGTTGCTTGTGATGACTTAGAATCTTAGATGCAGACAGTACATTGTCAGTTATCACGTAATAAACTATTGTCTAATGACTATCTACTACATGAATGGCAATCGTTGTCTATCTGTGTATCTGTCTGTCCGCCTTATAGAGCGGTCTTTTCTTTTATCGTCGTACGAATTTCGGTCGTACGAAGCGAACTGAATTAATATGTGTAGTAACGGTAAATAAATTATAGAGCGGTCTTTCTTTTTCCATTCGGTCGAACGAAGCCAACCGAATTAATATGAGTACTAATTATCATAATTTCGTAATATGGACTATTAGCCGTTACTTTTCTCTGACGATTTGAGCCAAGCGGCTTATATAAAGGTGTGGCGATTCTGTTGTTTTTCTTTCACCGCTCGAGCGCATTAACCGAAATCCCCGGTTAGCACGCTTTTTAAACGGCAAATTTTCTGACGCGTTAAAAACATCTTTCCTGAGTTCTGCGGCCTATACAAAGGTGTCTATACAGCTATACAAATGTACTATTCATTAAATAAAGTAAATTAACGAGTAGTTATTTACATGCAATTAATATTTACTGCCAACGTGTACCGAGAAGGTCACGTAAAAGTTTGTTTCTTGGAGCCACTGGAAAAACGCATTTTTCACCTACTAAATTCCCACATCAAAAAGGTAAGCTTTTCTTATACGACGTTGTATTGTCTATGAATTGCCACATCTCCACTACTTAATAACGTTGGATTTGCCGCTGTTCGTGATAGTGGGTCATGTTCATTTCCTTCAGCAGCCGAGTTACTAATTTTTTTCCAGCTACGAGTAGGCCTACTGTAACTTACTATTACAGAACTTTCACGAGTACTCCAAGGGTTGCGATACGCTATTGTGAAAAGAAAGAGAGCAGCTGCTATCAACTTACTGTCAACCTGCATCAGCCATGACCAGCTATACGTCGCCTGCTCAAAAGTAGGCACACGCCGAAAACTGTTTCTTCATACGCCCGACAGAAAAACCAAAAATGTTGTCTATCCGCATGTGTTGCGTTGAACTAAGGGAGAGAGAGAGCAAGGGAGAGAGAGAGGAGGAGAGAGAGAGGGAGAGAAGGGGGGAGAGAGAGGTAGAGCGAGGAGGAGAGCGGGGAGAGAGAGAGGGAGAGAGAGGGGGAAGAGGGAGGGAGAGAGGGGAAAGAGGGAGAGCGAGGAGAGGGGGGGGGGGGAGAGAGTGAGAGAGGGATAGAAAGAGGGAGAAGAGAGAGGGGAGAAAGGGAGAGAGAGGGGAGAAAGGGAGAGAGAAGGGGAGAGAGAGAGGGAGGAGGAGAGGGGGGAGAGAGAGAGGGAGAGAAAGGGGGAAGAGGGAGGGAGGAGGAGAGGGGGGGGGGGGGGAGAGAGAGAGGGGGAAGAGGGAGGGAGAGGAGGAAGAGGGAGGGAGATAGGGGAAAGAGGGAGAGCGAGGAGGAGAGGGGGGAGAGAGGGATAGAAAGAGAGAGAAAAAGGGAGAAGAGAGAGGGGAGAAAGGGAGAGAGAGGGGAGAAAGGGAGAGAGAGAGAAGGGGAGAGAGGGAGAGTGAGGAGGAGAGGGGGGGGGGAGAGAGAGAGAGAAAGAGGGAGAGAGAGAAAGGGGGAAGAGGGAGGGAGAGAGCGAGGAGGAGAGGGGGGGGGGGAGAGAGAGAGAGGGGGAAGAGGGAGGGAGAGGGGGAAGAGGGAGGGAAAGAGAGGGGAGAGACGGAGAGAGGGGAAAGAGGGAGAGAAGGAGAGAGAGAGGGAGAGAAAGAGGGAGGGAGAGGGAGAGAGGGGAGAGACGGAGAGAGGGGAAAGAGGGAGAGAGAGAGGGAGAGCGAGGAGGAGAGGGGGGGAGAGAGAGGGAGAGAAAGAGGGAGAAGAGGGAGGGAGAGAGGGGAGAGAGGGAGAGGAGAGAGAGGGGAGAGACGGAGAGAGGGGAAAGAGAGCGAGGGAGAGAAAGAGGGAGGGAGAGAGGGAGAGAGAGGAAAGAGGGAGAGATGGAGAGAGGGAGATGTAACTGCATAGTTGGAGTTGTTTTACGGTATGAAAGCCAACTCTCAATAAACCTTATGCTGCCCGTGAATCTGCTCCTGTAGACGGGTAATGCAGCTAGTTCTTATATATATATACATTGTATTTAAAAATCTCGTTGTTGTCTTTTGTTTTCTATCCTCACTGTGTCAATGTATAAAGATTAAATTGAGGCAATGAAAAATCCCCAGCATACAGGATTTGAACTTGCGACAATTGCAAGTATGCAAACATGCGCACCTAACCACATGGCTGAGTCGCTTTTCTCTTATCTACATGTAGCTTATCTCCGATATCCTTATTGCGATGAGAGCTAAATACTGCGATGTTTGGTTTTTTATGAATTAATATAACTTTTTGCATTTGTTCTTTTTTTGAAGTTTTTTTAAAGGCCTTTTAAAATTCATTATCCAATTTTTTTATCTTTTAATATTATTTGAACCCTTTGGCTGGGTTAAAACCCGGCTAAAGGTTTTTTCTAGCTTTTAGCACAAGGCAACGCCTCTCAGATAATCGTTTCATATTGTAATTCATCGACTAATATCTTGTTGATGATATTTAAAACTTACTAGCATTCATATCCTTTGTTTAACGTTACTAGACGACAGCTTTATAAACGTCTACCAAAAGCGACATAAATGTCGTTTCCCCATGCAACAGATAAACGACATTTTTGTCGTTTCCCAGCCAAACGGTTAATTTTTTTTTTTTAATTTTAAAATGTACTGTTTCAATTTTAAATGTTCCATTACGGTGCAACTGTAACACTATGTTGATGTTACTGAAATGTTATGGTGATAGGTATTATATATATGTTAAATAAAAATAACTTTTCCGTGCGAAGACTTTTTTATTACCCGGGCAACGCCTGCTATTCACCTAGTACTCTCCATATCAATGAATAACACACTAGGACAGCTCTGCCCTACTCAAGTGCATCGCGAACAACAGACATAATCAGAACATATGAAAACCATATATATGTCATTGGCGAGTCAATCTACAGGAGTCTAACACTCGCACACAGCAGCAACATAAAAAAACAACTCACTTTATGATGTTTGACATTTTTCTTGCTTATTCTCTGTTATTATCTGATCGAAACGTGTTTCCTCACGGGTGAGTGAAATGGGCAGACCATTTTTAGGATTTATGGCGTTACGATATGATTTTTGACATATAAATAAGATGAAAATCTGGATTCATATTGTTGGTGTGATGACAAATACACTTTTGTCGCCTTCGCGATTGATCTTTTCACCCCCGCGAACAACAGCTCGAAGCCCTGAAGGTGCAAACACACTAGATGACTTTATCACGTGCATCATGAGAAGCGCGGAGATATCGCTGGCGTGTGCCTAAACCCACTTGAGCAATTCACCAGCAAACGATAACGCTGGCACACTCACAAACTGCCAATAGAATTCCAGTATCATTAGCTTCTTCAGAGTGGTTAATAAATTTAAATCTATATGGCACCTTCTAGACGACGACGTAAACTACTTCTGCTTTGGTTATTAGGCTTATCTCACTTTCGCGAATTGTACACTAAAAGACATGAAAAAATTGATTCTTGTATTTTTAACAATAATATTTTATGATTTTTATATATATAGTTTACTTTATAATAGTTTTTTATTTAAACATAATAAATATTTACCATTCTCAAGATGGTCAATCTGCGCAACGATTGATTCCCAAAGGTTGGTTTTAAACTGGGTTTCCTTGTAATGTTTGTGTGTTGTGCCGCACAGGACAGGGTGTGCTCTTAATAAATCTATGAACAAGTCGGTGTTCCTTTTTAAGATGTTTCATTCTTAACAAAATAGCAAAATGTTGATTCTGTATGTCGGTGACGTGAAAAAACTAGCAGTCAGGGCATTGCATTCTGGAAAAAACCAATCAATAGAAATGCATCTCACGCGCGATGAAGTTCTGATAAAGAAAGTCTAGCGTTATTGCTCGGCATCAACTTGCCGGACGAGTTCCAGCACAGATTGGCGCCACACCCCGCGATATCGTGCTACATACCGCCTAGTGTTTGAGCCTTTAGAGGTGTAAGCAACTCCCAATTGAGAAGCCCTGCACTAAGGCTATGCAAAGATCTTAGCGATTGCACATCCCTGTCAATAGAAGGTAATATTTTCGCTGTAATGAAGATACATGTATATGCATATACTGAAGTACGTCCATACCTAATTGTTCATCTTTAGAAGAGAAGGCAATGAAGCAGTGGTACTCATTACCCTCATCGAGATCTGGAACAGCAATATCGCTGCACTCAGCCATAGCTTATGCCTGATTCACCTAAAAACAGCAAACATGCATTGTAATACCACCAGGAATGAATAATTGTCAGAAAATTCCTTTATGATAGTACTCACCAACACCAAATAAAAATTATTATCTTATTTGCTGCTAGCACGCGTTAGCAGCACCAACAAAAGTTCAAGACAATTAACTCTTACTCACTTTTACAAAAGGACCCGAATGAATTCTAACATACTATCGGCTAATGTTTATAATTGTGATAACATTATTGATTGCCCATACAATGCAGGTGATAGAGTTCATATATACAATGATGATAAAAATAACTATTGTTAAGTTTAGCAGATATAAAAGGGGATTTTATGACCACAGGTGAACTGGAAATTTCTAGAAGGGGTACTTCCCTAGGCATAACAAAACAAGATGCAGACAAAAATTTCCACATTGAGCCAACTATACTAAAGTCCTTGGTTACAGATGCTCTATCTCACGCCATTGAATATGATGATAAAAGAGTCACCTTAATGAACAATTTGAGTTTAAATGTATTCGAGGTGTCAAAGGTTGAGTGCATGAGCTAAGAGCATAAAATAACTTTAGGAGAAAACTTCCTGTAGCTAAGCTTTAGGCTTAGAACTGGATGGTTTCAAATCATTTATTGGCTAGAGCATTTTTATGAGATCAGTGAGCCAGATGGAGAGCCTTAAGCGTGATTATTGTTGATGCACTGACGCTTCAGATTCCATATACATGTACAGTCAAACATGGATAACTTGCTCACGGATAGCTCGAACACACGGTTAACTCGAACGGTTTCTTTGGTCCGTTCCCACGTAATGATAAATTGCTATAGATAACTCGAACTCAACACTGTTAACTCAAACTGTTTTTTGCCCAACGGCTACCGAAACGGTTGTTATCGCTTTAGAAAATCACTTTATTCCAAGCCATAGAGGTGAACCTCAACTTTTCGTAATTCATAAGCGTCGTTATTACCAACATCGGCAAAATATTTTTGTCAACGACTTTTCTAAAGGTTTGGTGAAATTTGATTTATACCAAACATCCGCTTAGCGATCCCTTCGGAAGCAAGGTAAAGTGAGGTGATCTTTGCGTAAACTTCAAGAAAAATCGGCAAAATTGATCGTGGGTAAAACGCTCAAAAGAAAAAGATGTCTTTTTTTTGAGCATTTCAACAACGATCAACTTTTGCCAATGTCAATCTAAAAAACGTCCTGGATATAACATCACCTCAAACAACAAACCAATCTCAAATGATAGAAAAATCTCTATAATTTTTGATAAAAACATTTTAAACTTTACAATAGAAGCATTTAATTTGAAACAAGCCATTTGCGCTTTTGATTTATATTATACTTTGTATATGTACATGTATCTACTAATAAATAAGTAATTACATGGACTTGTGACAGTGCTCTGATAACTTGAACGCGCTGATAATTCGAACACTTTCGCTCGGTCCCGTGAAGTTCGAGTTACCCATGTTTGACTGTAATAGGTCAGCTGCCGGTGTGTAATAGCAAAGATTAATCCAAGAAATTGAACACGTAAAAGTTTCTGCCAGGTTTTTGCTTCTTAGTTCTATCCTATGATACAAATATTTCATTTGACTATTACTATTGGTGCTATTACTAAAAAGTGCCCCTCTGTTAACAACCAACAGTTAAACTTATAAGAAAAACATCATCAACATTTATACATTTACATCATCTGTGTACAGAAATGCTAGCGGTAGATAGCTTACAAATAATACCAGCAAATATTATGTTTATCCTACTACCACGTAAAATGATCTGTTATATATAACTCAAATTTTTAAAGGTTTACTTGCAATAAAATTCACATTACAGTTATATGGT
Source organism: Watersipora subatra (assembly GCF_963576615.1). Lineage (NCBI taxonomy): Eukaryota > Metazoa > Bryozoa > Gymnolaemata > Cheilostomatida > Watersiporidae > Watersipora > Watersipora subatra. Next base: position 32,886,319 of record NC_088717.1, read on the forward strand.
ATCTAAAGGTTCACCATGTCGTACTCTGCTGTGTTGCAGGTGCAAAATATGTGGAAATGTGATTACAAGCTCTTAAAAGCTCAAAAACGAACAGTTAATCGCAGTCATCACGAAAATGCTGTAGTTTAGAATCTCTTTATTTCGACGACGAACATTGATTAACTCAAACATTGATGTTATCACATTAAGTTAAAGGCTAATAAAAAGCTCAATATAAAACTAGTTTATGACAAACAGTTCGGGTTCAACCGGAAAGTTCGTATCAAATATAGATGCTTGCTACTTTACAGTTTTGTTTCAGCCTGGTCTAATCATCTTGGCATAATCTGATCATGTGACCCAAACTTCCTGTCAAATAGCGCGAACAATTTCTGCAGCAGTTTTTGACTATCACAGGTGACCAACAGGCTCATCATGTTTATCAGAGGATGATATGCACTCCTTCGAGCTAAGATTAAAAAGTTACACAAATTTTACAATGGGTTTTGAGATATTAGTGCTCAAAGTGACAGCATTACAATGATAATGAAACAGAGGGTAGAACAATAGACATGGTTTTATTGAATGCGTGAAGTATATTTGTGAAAATATTTTGACGAATCAGGTTGCATGGAAGTGTAAATAGAAGCCATCGTGTTCAACTACGTCCCATTTGAACTATTTTAGACATGGATTCCAATCTACGGCGTTTTCGTGATGGCTGCGATTAACTGTTCGTTTTTGAGCTTTTAAGAGCTTGTAATCAAATTTCCACATATTTTGCACCTACGTCACAGCAGAGTAAAACATGGTGAATCTTTTGATACCAAACAACTGTAATGTGAATTTGGTTGCAAGTCAATCTTTAAGTAATTATATCTGCCATAAAACCTGTCTGATCGCCATAGCGCTGTATTTTTCTATTCTTCCAATATAGCGGCGTTTTATCAGAGGTGCCCTTCAAATCTTGAGAAGTGAAAGTGAATCGTTTTTCAGGCGAAGTGATGCTTATGCCGCCTATATTTTGCACCCTCCTTCGGGCAAAGCGACATTAATACCATCAGCCTCAGATATTTTCTAAACAGTTTTTCATATACGTTTAAGAATCAGACCGAGTTAAACAAGGAACTACATTTAGTAGAACATTGGACTGATAGAGTAATTACTTACTTTCATGGTGATGCTTCCACAGTCTTGAAAAAAAAACTGAAAAATTTTGGAGTTAGAAAACAGATTTTGATACCCAGTAATAATGGCTGCTATTAGTCATTCATACAATGTTCGTGAAGAGTATTCTCATCGTTCATCAAAACAGGTTTTAAAGTCTTTAGATCAGGTTGTAAACCTAATTATGAACGAATCCGAAAAGAACGGATAAGATTTAGACCTTAGTGACCTCAAATCAGAGTGTAGTTCTGATGATTATGACAATCAATCTTCTCAGGCACCTCGTTACTAAAACGTGGACAACCGCTACAGCACCAACAAAATAATTGATTGTTATTGATGTAACCGAGACCTTAGCCTACTAGTGCAATATTGTGGTCAATTTTATACTAACACTTTCTATTATGTGTTCGTAAAGTCTTATTCACAATGTCTGTCTCAAAGGTAAAAACTCCACAAAACAGTGTACATAGTGATGTTGCATTTTGTTACAGATTATAACAACTAAATATGTATTTGTTCCTTTTTAGCCCATGTACTGAATTACAATGATTAAAAACATGTTTTCCCTCCTTAACAACCAATTTAGGTGTTTTTTTAGTATACTAACGGATTAATTTGTACTTTGATATTTTATATAGGAAATAGTTCTTTGAGCTGCGAGTAAATTGACATACGAACACAGTCCCAGAACGAATTAAGCTAGTATGTCGAGGTATGACTATACATATATACATATAGTCATACCTCGACATACGAGCCTAATTCGTATATACACGTCTATACAGCTTAATATATATACGTATATACATACAGTGAAACTCGGATAACTCAAACTTCACGGGACCGAGCAAAAGTGTTCGAATTATCAGAGTGTTCAAGTTATCAGAGCACTGTCACAAGTCCATGTATTTACTTATTTATTAGTAGATACATGAACATATACAAACTATAATATAAATCAAAAGCACAAATGGCTTGTTTCAAATTAAATGCTTCTAATGTAAAGTTTAAAACGTTTTTATCAAAAAGTATAGAGATTTTTCTATCACTTGAGATTGGTTTGTTGTTTGAGGTGATGTTATTGCCAGGACGTTTTTTAGATTGACATTGGCAAAACTTGACCGTTGCTGAAATGCTCAAAAGAAAAGACATCTTTTTCTTTTGAGCGTTTTACCCACGATCAATTTTGCCGTTTTTTCTTGAAGTTTATGCAAAGATTAACTTACTTTACCTGGCATTCGTTAAGAGCAACACTCCGAGGCAGTTCAATTAAAAGTTTTACGAGGTTTTACGGTACATTGTATATCACTAACGTTTTTTGAGTGGATACTTATTGAATGTACACACGTATTCTGTGTTTAGGTCAAACGATGAATAGTTTTTTTAGCTAAGACAACGTATACGTTTAATTACCACAATTTTTAAAACGTTTTAAACATTCAACATTCCGACGTTGATTCAACACGGAATCCACGTCGGAAAACTATTCATCACGGGCTAGCCGGGTCACGCACTCAAGGATTTTCGCCACGCATATACAAAACAAAAACTACATGCTGTTTTTGTTTTGTATGTGCGTGGCGAAAATCCTTGTGCCCGTGACCCAGCTAGCCCGTGCTATTCATCGTATAACAGTAAAAATCAAATTTCACCAAACCTTTAGAACAGTCGTTGACAAAAATATTTTGCCGATGGAGGTAGTAACGACGCTTATGAATTACGAAAAGTTGAGGTTTACCTCTATGGCTTGGAATAAAGTGATTTTCTAAAGCGATAGCAAACGTTTCGGTAGCCGTTGGGCAAAAAACAGTTCGAATTAACAGTGTTGAGTTCGAGTTATATAGAGCCATTTATCATTGCGTGGGAACGGACCAAGCAAATCCAGTCGAGTTAACCATGTGTTCGCTATATCCGAGGGCGAGTTATCCATGTTTCACTGTATATATAAAACTTAAGTTGTTTCTCGGTATATACATGTATATTGTATATATATTCGGCATATATATACACACTTATACATGTATATATGCCGAAAAACAACCTAAGTTTTATTGTGTTACGTGTATCAAAGGCTGAGAGTACAATGATTAGAGTAAGAAGGAGAGCCTCTTGCCTGAGAATGATAAGTAATACAACGAATTCTGCCTAAACAGCTAAAGAGAACTCCTGCCAGCTCATTAGAGCTTTTCTTTTTTCCACAGTAACCACAATGATATTGATTACCTTTGATTACCATGCTTGATTGAATGTTGTTTGTAGGTGCGAAGAGACACTATTGTCGATTAATAGTCTTTCTGTTAGTTAGATCTCTCAAAGTCTCTGCAGCTGAGTATAAATTGGCCAAATGTGCAGGTAACACATACTACTAACCTTTGCTTTCAAATTCTGTTTCAAGCCTACTAACAGCCACTTAAGCTAAATGTGCATAAGTAACTTTGCAATTAGGAGTCAGTTTTCACGTAAAATTCAATCAGTCATCTGGTTTAATCAATGATGAAATGGAAAACCTTACAACACTAAAAAATGATGGTGCTTCATAAATCCTCCAACCTCTGGTTGCCTAATAAATATCTGCATTCACAAAAGAAGTTGCTGCAGAACTGGTGTGATGAAAATCAAAAAGACAAATGGAGAGGAGATACAGACAAAATTTAGAGGGAATTTTAGAAGTATTTCAGCTTGGTTAGAGCATAAGAAGGGGCAATTTATAAATGGCTGAGACATTCCTTAACCTATATAAGTTACCAGCATATTATGTTATTAAAGATTTGGCATATAATGATGCTACATATACATTTTTGAAATCATCTTGGTCGATTGTATTATTGTGAACATTATGAACAACCTTTATATTGGTAAAAAATAGTCATATTTAGTGATCTAACTAACATAATAGTGTTAGAAGTAAGAGCATAAAGTATGTAAAAAGCAAGCTTTGAGAATTGATATGAGTTAGAGATGAGATGGACAAGGATAAACTCTGTAAAAATAGTTATCCATATTAGAACAGATTTCAAGCTATTAAAACAAAAGTATAATGCAGACATGTTAAAATGGGTAAGGCTACAATGGTGAATGCAATTATCAATCAGAGGATAGTAGGTGTAGTGTGAGGTTAGTTTTAAACAAGTGCCAAGGCAATTGTTTAAAACTAAACTCAAACTATACTAAATGAATTTACTAGATTACTTTTGAGTTTGTTATGGCTTATGGCCCTAGGTAACTTAAATATGGTTCTGATTGTGTGATCATGGTTTAGAGTTTGAAAGCTATTGCTGAGATATTTAGGGGTTATTGTTGAGTATTGAATAAACAGTGAGGTAGGCGAATACTGTGATAGCCAAGGTAAAGGAAGAACGCCAGTAGTGTTTGTTATTACATCTAAGTTGGTAGGTGGTAAGCGATAGTTTTTATGGAGTAAGTTTAGGTCTTTGCATTTAAGTAATAAAACTATAGTAACATAGCCTAACAGTATGAAAGTTCATAAAATGATGAATGCTACAAAATAGACGTAAGTGAGATGATATTTTATTTGAGAAGAATGAGATGTGGTCCAGCAATGATAGAGAGTTGCTGATGATTAAGCCAAGTAGTTTAAAAGTAGCTTTAAAGTAACTTTAAAAGTAGTAGTAGAATATAGAAATTATCAGAGGGAAATTCAATGGTAGATTTACTAAGAGATAATGAAATGTTAAAAGACATTTGACTTGTCATATATCACTATCTCAAAATTAAAGTACACACATTTTGATTAGCTTTTATGGACAACCATGAGGCCATTATGTGTGTCAAATAAGCTTTTTTGAGTAAATTTTACTGTGAGAGCAGCATGGTATATAAATTGTGTTAGCAAATTGTACCACTAACCAAGGGTACTAGTGCAGGAGTTCGCAACGTGCAGCAGGCTACCCGTGCACATACCAAAAGAAAACTAGATTTTTTTGGCCAAAGACAACTCTGCTGCTTTATATACGTGTATTAAAAGAACAAAGTTTTAAACATATAGTGCAAGAACATAACTTCATTGTAGGCTATGTTACCGGCAAAACAATAACTGCTTCGATATTAGTCGTATTAAGTCTACGAAATAAGCTTAAACAGAAGAAACATTGAGCTAACAGATGTGGCTCGCCCAAAAATATTGCAAAGCTGTCTAATAATAACTACAACATTTTTTAAAAATACAATACATTAATAAAAAACATACATTTTCTGCCAGTGTTCATACGGTTTTAGAGACTTTAAAAGTTCTATATGACCCAGCTAGATACGTAGCTAACTTCGTAGTAGGATTTCGTTCAGAAAGGGATGAAACAAAAATCAGTTTTCGACTAATGAAATTCTGAAAGTACGCGCACTATGCACAAGCTAATAAGACTTACTCCTGTAATAGAAGGCAAAAAACTTGAACCCGTTAACAGTCTAGAACATGCTACTATTCTTCAAGTGCGAACATTACACCCGAAGTATTCCACACGCCGAAACGCTTACCTTTGGTATGACCCCAACGAATGTAACGAATAATATACCCGTTTTCAAAAAGTCTAGATGTAATGCGTTTTTCATTGGTTTTGGCTAACAAGTCATCTTGTTATTGGTTGGTTGTAGCCTATGATTCAGTTGAATGTGTCGCTTCGAGCAAGCAACGTGAGAGAAGCTACATGTGAACACTTTAGCCGCTTAGCTCAATATTGTAAAAAATAAGTCTATGAGAGCCTACTTTATGCGACTGGCTTTTAGAGCAATGAGTATTTTGTTGGACGTTAGGCTTGGAAGTTTAGGTCGGCGCGCGTTGAATGATCAGCAAAAGTATTTTTTCCGTCAGTTTATATTATACAATACTGTTTGTGTGGAGAGCATGTTGGATTGTTTTTAGTAGGGATATTTTGTGCAAGAGATTGGTTTGTGTTTTCCGTATTTTCAGCTATGGTAAATACCATTTGAATGTATCGCCAAATATCTCTCACCGGTCTTATTTTTATACAAGCCGAATCTCATTTTTTACCATTTTTGTTGGATTAATCCTAATTCTCACATATATCGGTGCAGAATTTGCTTTGTCATCTAACTCTATTTTGACTATGTTTAGTTTGCGCATCTTTGCTGAGCTTGTGTTAACCATAGATATATATACCTAGATTGGCCAATAATTGCTATTCACATCGGTTGCCTTGTCAGACTTAAATGGCACGACGTAACGTCACTGTATTGTACCTCATGCTTGACTGCACTGCTGTTTACAATGAATCTAATGGGAAGAAGGTAACAAAATTACATTTGTTTTCACATAAAAACCTTCTTGGATACATAATCCAGTAAACTAAAGCAATTCTGTGATAATATCTGATAACCACCATAGATTAAAACTATAAAAGCTATGAATTGTTGCACACAAATCATGAGCTATTATGGCTTTATTTGCAACCCTCTCTTATCCCCATTCTCTCTTCTCCCCTTCTCCAAAGAATAAGTTAGAAGGGGAAAAGAGAGAAGGGGAATGGAGAGGGGGGGGGCAAATAGCCAACCCACCCAAAGAGCCAGACCCTGGCTAGGTAAAAGACTAATATCATGTTGAACTAAACATTACTAAGTACAGTAATACTTCAACTTATGAGTGCTCCAACGTACGAGAAACTTGAGATACGAGCCAGCTTTTATGCAAGTTTCAGTGCTAACATACGAGCCATGTTTGAGATACGAGCACGTGAGTCAGTTGCCAAGTATGCCGAAGGTGTTTTATGAAAACAGCATCACTCTGTATTTTTCAACTACTCAGGTTTATACTTTGGTACTGCGTCTTTGTGCGCGATTTTCAGTGCAGAATTACACAGTATGTGAATTAAAAGTACTCTGCGTTGACTGAAAGTTTGCCAGTAAAATTAAAGATGGTGCAAAGAAAAATCAAATGATAACAGTTGATATTAAACAGAAAATTATTGAAAAATATGCGAAATGTGTATGCGTGATTGAGCTAGCTCAGCAATATGACAGAAATACATCCACAATTATCAAACAGAAGGATTATATTCAGGGCATTTAGTTTGCAAAAGGACTAACCATAGTTTCTAAATGGCGCAGCGATCTTCACGACCGTTGATGGAGAGACGGCTCAGGCATTTAATTGGATAAAAGATAAACAATTGTCCGGTGACAGCGTAACTGAAACGATGCTACGTGAAAAGGCCGGTGCTATCTATCCAAACTATAACAATAGACATTCGGACAAGTTGGCTAGTGGCCGTGCATTAATCCTTTGTGACGACACCTGTGTTCGTCCTAATCGCAACATGTTGAAAGGGCGACAAAGGCGAACGTATTTAGATAGATTTATTTTAAGACGGCCGGCTAGTCGTGAAAGCGAAACAAAGGAAAAATTAGCTAACCAGCGAGAAACTTTAAACTACGAATGCCGAAGAAATTTTAATTATGTCAAGTAAAAAATGAAAGTTTGCTTTTAGGTTTGCTTCTGAGTTTGTCTTTTAAGACATTGATAAAATTCAAATTTATCAAAGACAACTGTTGTAATGAAGGATAACTTATATCTCCCTCTCTCGCAAATGCTAGCATTAGCTGCTATTGTATGTATTTAATTTTACATTTTAAATAATCACATTTCCTTGTATTATTTTTTGATTGTTGCTTTTTGAAAGCATGTGGTAAATTATGACAATAATCAACATGTTCTTTCTGTTACAATATCTTGTTTTGAGTGTTTTATTTGAATTTCTAGAGTATGGAAACCAAGCAATATATATTTAATTGTTCGATATATAAATAAATTGCACCAACATGCGAGTATATTAACATACGAGCTCAGTCTCGGAACGCATTAAGCTCGTAAGTTGAAGTATGACTGTATAAGTTTTTAGCTTTTAAGAGCTTTTAATCACCTTCTCATATATTTCACACCTACAACACAACAGAGTAAGGCATGGTGAATCTTATGATACCAAATAACTGCAATGTGAAGTTTGTTGCAAGTCAACCTTTAACTTGCTTATTATGCATATTGTACAAATAACTTGGTATTGTCCTTTCGTGACTGGCTTCTTAGTGGTGGCAATTAGTGCTAGCCTGGCAAAGTTTTTCACCAATCCAGCACTACTAAGCAACACTCTTGTCGCTTTCTCGCTGTGGTTGCAAACCTCAATCACCACAGGCGAAGACAAAGTCAAGCCACCCTGATTCTTAACTGTAATTAGGGAATTCGTTGCTTGGTTTACATCAACGTTGGTAACATCCACGACGCTAGTGATACAATCATTACACTTCAGCTTTGGTGACCTAGCCAGCTGTAAAATAATCATTCTGTCTCATTTTTGACTTCAGACATACTTGCATACTCATCATATTTAGTCATGTTTAGTTCAGCATATTAGTCTATTTACCTAGCCAAGGTCTGGCTCTTTGAGTGGGTGGGCTATTTCCCCTCCCCTCTCCATTCCCCTTCTCTCTTTTCCCCTTCTAACTTATTCTTTGGAGAAGGGGAAAAGAGAGAATGGGGATAAGAGAGGGTTGCAAATAAAGCCATGATGGCTCATGATTTGTGTGCAACAATTCATAGCTTTTATAGTTTTAATCTATGGTGGTTATCAGATATTATCACAGAATTGCTTTAGTTTACTGGATTATGTATCCAAGAAGGTTTTTATGTGAAAACAAATGTAATTTTGTTACCTTCTTCCCATTAGATTCATTGTAAACAGCAGTGCAGTCAAGCGTGAGGTACAATACAGTGACGTTACTATTGTTTTATACGTGATTATAAGGGATTTATAGTTGAGTCCTTTTTATTATACAGCCACCATTATCATGGTACAATCAAGCAAGGGCAGAAGAAATAGAATTGTGGGTAAAATATAAGTTGAATAATAATAAAGACGAGCAGACAACTCTAAAACATAATCCAACATTATCTAAACTACTATGATATAATAATATTTGAACACTCCCACATAGTTTTGATAATTTCACAACAAAATAATGTATGCAAATACGAAGCGTACACCCTGTAATAATAATGTTCCCAGTTACCGGCCAGCCAGGCGTCTATCCCACATTTAACATAACACGAACTTTCTCGAAACGAATTTTAGGTAGGGGTTTGGTGAAGATATCGGCTATCATATCATCAGTTGGACAATATTCTGTGACTATATTGTGGTTTTGGACTTCTTGTCGAATATAATGATATTTTATATCCATATGCTTGCTGCGCTTACTAACGTTAGTGTTGTTTGCTATGCTGATAGCCGATTGGTTGTCTATGCGGAGTACTATTGGTGGTAATGTCTCTCGAGTAATGTCAACAAATAATTGCCGTAGCCAGGCTGCCTCTTTTGCAGCTTCGAAAGCTGCGATATACTCGGCTTCTGTTGAAGACAGAGCGATTGTCGATTGGCGTTTACTGAACCAGCTGATTGGCCCACTGCTAGACATAAAAACATTTCCGGATATCGAGTGTCTAGATTCGTCGTTCTCAGCCCAGTTAGCATCTGAATAACCAACGGGTTGTGTGTCAGTTTTGTTGAATGTAATCCCATAGTCCATGGTGCCTTTTAAGTATCTGAGAACGCGCTTTGCGGCAGTGAGGTGCGTTTGGGTCGGCATGGAATTGAATTTCGACAACACTCCCACAGAATGTGCGATGTCTGGTCGTGTAGCTGTAGATGCGTAGAGAAGGCTGCCTACGTTCGATTGATATGGAGTGTGATCCACAGATTTACTGCCGTCATCCTTCACTAGTTGTATATCTGTAGCGAACGGGGTTGCTACACTTTTGCAGTCGGACATATCATACTTCTCAAGAATCTGCTGAATATAATGTTTCTAGTGCAGCTTCACTGAGGTGTCTGTGAATTCCACGTTTGTAACTAGACAAAATTGCAGTTGCCCTAGGTCTTCCATCTGAAACTTTGAACTTAACGATTCTTTGATTATTTTCATCGATTGATCAGTGTCACTTAGGATTACGATATCATCTACATAGACCGCTAATATCGTTTGATCGCCATGGTCGTTACGTACATAGACACATTGTTCAACGCTCGAAGGAGAGAAGCCAAGCTGCCGCAGATACTCATCGAGGACTAGATTCCAACATCGTGATGATTGCTTTAGGCCATACAGAGGAGCGATTCAATTTGCATACCAACTCTTCATTTCCAGGCGATACAAATCCATCAGGTTGTGTCATAAATAATTCCTCAGAAACTTTACCATTGAGAAAAGCTGTTACTATGTCCATTTGATGTATCAACATGCCTCTATCCGTGCCATATGATAGAAGCGCTCGAAGTGATGACCGATGCACTACTGGTGCAAATGTTTCATCGTAATCTATTCCTTGTTTTTGACTATACCCTTTGGCTACTAATCTAGCTTTGAATCTGTCCATGCTTTCATCGGGTTTGCACTTGGTTTTGAACACCCACTTACTACCAATGGCTTTACGACCAGCCGGTAGTTTTACTAATGTCCAGGTTTGATTATCGATTAATGCGGTGTATTCTTCGGAGGCAGCATTCATCCATTGCTTCGATTGGGGACTAGACATAGCCTCTGACATTGTTAGCGGTTCGGTTATATTGCTGGTGAGACAAGCCACATGATTGACATACTCATCAACCCCGAATCTTACAATAGGTTTGGGGTTTCGCTGTGATTTTCGTGTATCGGCTGAGTGATTTTCAGGTTCTGGTAATTCAACTGTCAGCTTTTCGGAGTTGTCTTCATCCTCACATTGGTTAGTCTCGGACTCTGGTAACCCTAACCTATTTTCATCTATCACGACATCTCGGCGTACTACGACTTTCTTAGTAGAAGGATTAAATAAATGATAGCCTTTCGGTCTAAGGCTATAGCCAACAAACATCATTGTCTCTGCTTTATCATCCAGTTTCTGACGGAGCTCACTTGGTACATGAGCATGGGCTAAAGAACCAAACACCCTTAGATTACTAATATCTGGTTTACAGTTGTACCATTGCTGGTATGGAGTTGTGGGCTCATGGTGAGCAGTAGTGGGGGCACGATTCCTAACATAAACAGCTGTTGAAATGGCCTCAGCCCAGAAATGTTTCGGTAATGCGGCGTCGATTACTAACGCGCGGGCTAATTCACATACAGTGCGATTATACCGTTCTGCTACACCGTTTTGCTGTTGTGAATATCTAACGGCTAGTTGATGCTGAATACCTTGAGAGCGCAGGTATTCTTCAAATTCGCTTAATACGTATTCCCCTCCACCGTCAGTTCGAAGGGTTCCGATTGGCTGGCCGGTTTGGTTGGTCACTAAGGCTTCAAACTCTTTAAATACTGAAAATACATCCGATTTCTCATTGATAAAATACACATACGAAAATCTACTAAAATCATCAATAAAACTCACAAAATATCTACTGCCACCAATTGATTTATTCTGCATTGGACCACATACATCACTATGAACTAGTTCTAGCACTCTAGTAGATTTAATACCATCTCTAGCTATAAACGGTTTTCGAGCCATTTTGCCTTTCACACAAGGGTCACATATGGTACCTACACTTACGTTAGACAGATCGGCACCTGTAACAAGCTGTTCACGGTTCATAAGTCCGATGCTGGTAGGATTGATATGAGCGAGTCTCTTATGCCATATATCGTTACACGACGACGCTAGATTAGCTTTATGATCAGACGACTTCAGATCTAAATAGTAAAGTTTCCCAACGAGCGTTCCCATAGCATGTATTTGGTGGAGTTTGTTCTTAACCCAACATCTACTGTGGCCAAATTGTACTATCATACCCTTACTAGCGGCCGACTGTACAGAGAATAGATTTTGTTTCAGATCTGGTACATGAAGTACATCGTGGAGAGTGGCTTTTCTTTTTACTTTCCGGCTAACGGACACTGATATCATAATGTTACCTGAGCCTATGGCATCCAATATTCTGCCGTCCGCTATAGCAACTTTCTCAGGCTGGTCAAACTTTGTGTATGTACTGAAACCACCGTCTTCAGGAGTCATGTGACGAGTTGCCCCGCTGTCAATGAGCCATTCTTTCGCTGCCGCTATATTTTCTCCTACTAGAAAAGCACTCTACTCACTTTGAATTTTAGTTGCTTGGGATTGAGTCACAAATTTAGCTCCATGCTGATTCGCCTGACCACGGCTCTGACCACGGCTCTTACCTCGACTATTCTGTTGCGCTGTGCAATCTCTGACCATGTGATATGGTGAATTCCAGTTATAGCATTTTCTCTCATACGTGTTATCTCCGACGGTATATAAGGCAGTGTCAGAATTTGAAGTCGTTTTTCCATACTTGCCGCTTTCACCAGAATCCATTTCCGCAGCTTTTACGCCATGTTTCTGCTCTTCATTGAGTAACGCGTTTTGAACAAATTCTAATGTTAGGGTTTCAGGCTTTTGCGCTTCTAAGGCTGTCACGACAGTTGCATAGCTACTCGGCATACTGCCCAACAGTGTTACTACCTGATCTTCCTCGCTCACCGGGGCTTTGTTAGCCGTGAGCTTGTTTACAATATCCTTCATATATTTTAGATGATTTTCTATAGATGTACCATCACGCATGATAGCTCTGAAATATTGTTTTTTTAGATATATCCGATTTGCTAGCGTGTCTCTTTCGAAGTGAGACTGTAGCTTCTCACACGCTGCTTTCGGTGTCTCACACTCAGTGATCAAATATATGAATTCATCACTGATCGCCAATACAATATGACTAAGAGCTCTCTGTGATTGTTTTATATAAGCTTTCTTAGCATCTGCACCTTCCGTTGGCTCTGCAATACTACCATCACAATGTTCATAAAGTTCCTTTGCAATGAGCAAATGTTTTAGTTTGAATCTCCATGTAGAATAGTTGGACGTAGTAAGTTTATCCACAGACAGTTTATCATCCATGGTGCTTGCTTGATATTAGAGTCTTCCTGGGCCCATAACCTATTGTTTTATACGTGATTATAAGGGATTTATAGTTGAGTCCTTTTTATTATACAGCCACCATTATCATGGTACAATCAAGCAAGGGAAGAAGAAATAGAATTGTGGGTAAAATATAAGTTGAATAATAATAAAGACGAGCAGACAACTCTAAAACATAATCCAACATTATCTAAACTACTATGATATAATAATATTTGAACAGTTACGTCGTGCTATTTAGGTCTGACAGGCTTTTTCCCTATTGGCCAATTTAGGTATATATATCTATGGTGTTAACTAATTGGATTATTACTGGTTTGGGCACTAGCTATTTGATGTGGACTCATAAAAATAACCAATTATACATATCCATAATTATTCCTTGTTTCTGTATGTGCAATCATTATATGTGTAGCCATTATCTAATCTTAAGTTGAGGGCGGGGCCTGTTTTTCCTTAAAAACTCTCATGTACCTAGCTATTCTCTTTAACCTTGTTGAACTTGCTAAGGCCCACTCTCCAAGATATAAATACCCTGCCTGTATGTTCATTCTTGTTCACAAAGCAAAACATACTGTAACCTTCACTGGATCTTTCTACAAACATCAACTAGCTCGACTTTTCCTGCATTGCACCAGCATACACATTGCACCAGCAAACACATTGCAAAATAATACGTATATAAGCATTGAACCAGCAAACACGACTGCACCAGCAAGCATCATATATTTATTTAACCGTTAGGCTGTTAATCTCTCAAATTGCACCAGCCACACAGTGCGCCAGCAAGCATCATCTCCAAAAACATGAGTCTTTATTTTGAGTTTCACATGATTAGGATTTTTCACTATTTATTGATGCATTATTTTTCATCTGTTGATAGTCTATATGAATAACCGTATTCATGGTCAATGTATGAGGCGCTAAAAATACTCATCATTTAAACTACAATATAATGAAAGCTTCTTTTCCGGCTACATTTAAAAATGCGTTTTCGTTTAAAGAGTCTTCAAGACTTGTTTTATCGGTTATTGGTTGTACTTTCGACAAAAAAGTTATATGCGTTTTTGAAATTCATCTGGTCCACTGATTAGACTTACTATTTGTAATACAGTTCGCTTGTTTACTCAAAAGCTCCGAGGACAGTAAATAAAATGCATGCAGTGCATTTTATTTACTGTCCTCAGAGCTTTCCTAAAACACTGAAGCAGACAAAGTCTGACAACAGTCTAATATCGATTACCAATGAAGATGTTTTTTGTAGGTGAGCAGAGGTACTATTGTGGATTAGCAGCCTCTCTTAGTGTAATTTCTCATTGCCTCTGCAGCTATGTATAAAGTGGCCATATGTGCAGGTACGGCATACCAACCTCTGCTTTCAAGTACTGTTTCCTTAAAGGTTGACTTGCAACAAAATTCACATTGCAGTTATTTGGTATCAAAAGATTCACCATGTCTTACCCTGTTGTGTTGTAGGTGTCAAATTCGTGGAAATGTGATTACCGGCTCTTAAAAGCTCAAAAACGAAAAGCCGCCGTAAATTGGAATCTGTTTATTTATCTGACGTAGTCATTCCAGTTTGGTTATCGTCTTGTCACGTATGTTCTCACGTGAATTGAAAGGCCAATAAAAAGCTTAATGTAAAACTTATCGTAGCACTAGTTTATGTCAAACACTTCGGGTTTTACCGAAGACCCCATATCAAATATAGATGCTCGCTACTTTACAGTTTTCTTTCGGCATTATTCAATTGTCAAGTCGTAATCTGACCACGTGACCCAATACTTCGCAAATAATTTTTGCAGCTCTTTTCGATTATCACAGGTAACCAACAGGCTCGTCATTATCAGACAATGATATATACTCCTTCGAGGTAAGGTTAAAAAGTTTAACGATTTTTTACGGTAAGTTATAAGATATCAGTGCTAAAAGTGACAGCATTACAATGACGATAAAACAGACGCGTAAAAACAATAGACATGGTTTTATTGATTGCGTGAAGTATATTTTTGAAAATATTTCGACAAATGAGGTTGCATGAAAGTGTAAACAGAAACCATTCTGTAACAACTACGTCCCATTTGAGCCGCTTTGGAAAGCGAATCCAAACTATGGCGGTCTCGTGTGGCTACGATTAACTGTTCGTTTTTGAGCTTTTAAGAGCTTGTAATCTCATTTCCATATATTTTGCACCTACAACACAACAGAGTAAGACATGGTGAATCTTCTGATACCAGATAACTGTAATGTGAATTTTGTTGTAAGTCAACCTTTAAATGTCATAGTTTTTAGGTGAAGCAGATGTCGTGTATATTTTGCTCTCTTTTCCTAGTAGAGCGATATTAAACTTTTTGGATGCAATAAATCTGCTAATTTATCTCCAACATATCAAAGATCTCTTAATAAATGTGCATTGAGAAACTGAGAAATATCTCTACCAGTTGATATCTATTGCTTGCAATGACCTCCGATGATATTATAGCCTGTGTCCTTCTTTGCAATTTGTTGGCATTTTCAATTTTTATTTCATTCGAAGTTTGAAGACATATTTTTATTTTATATTTATAAATAACAACCTTGCATAAAAGCTCATTGCACTCACTGATGTTTGATACAGTTTCCAGCCAAAACTAGCTTTTTATGTGCAATAGAAGTGGAGTTATGACGATCGATCCATTGTAAGCCGTGTTAAGGTAGCCGCAAGTATGCTATTAAATAACATGCTATAAATCTGCATATTTATAAGTTTATTTATAAATATGTGAAATAATAATCGATCAAATGATACAAATATATATTCATGAACAATTCACATAAACGAATCATACTTATATTACATGCAGAAACAAAAATTAACGTTTTTAAAACAAATATCTCCATCGCTTGCTCGGATAGCTGCGTTCGGATGGTTGCTTTAGATGGAACGAACATCTTCTAGTTGTCCAATACCTTCCACGATATCTTCCGGCCTTAACTCTTCTTTTGCACTAATAAACTAGTCGATATTAGCATCCAAACATTTTTGGCATAGCAAAACCTTTATGCTCTGCATTTATCACTATAAAAGTATGCTCGAAAAACATAACCTTTGGTCCAAAACTTGCGAACCGATTTTTATATGCATGTCCTTAGAAGTACATGTATTAGGACCATACTAAACAAGGAACTACTATTAGCCTAAGACAGTAGTTATTTCTACGGCGTTGCTTTCAAAGTTCCATCTACCATCATCTACCATTTTTATATATGTACATGTACTTCGAAGTATGAGGACCGCGTCAAACAAGGAATCACTATTAGCCTGAGACAGTAATTATTTCTATAGCGTTGCTTGGAAATTTCATCCACCATCATAAATTTAGGCCGCTTTTTATATATGTAGGCTACTTTGAGATAGAAAGACTTCGTTAAACAGAGAACTACTAGCCTGAGACCGCTATTGATTATTGCAATGGGGTAACTTTCAAATTTTTAGCGAAGAACCGGAAAGCTTTGGAATTAAGCAATGAGAGAATTAAATGTTATTGATATAAACGATCCATGATCAATCCAATTTTGTGGACACTTTTGTACTGATCAGTTGATATTATAGGCTTGTAAAAATCAAGTAATGTCAGTGGCGGTCAAATGGAGAGTGGCGCTGTATTTTCCAAGCATTCTCTCAGGGTGGCGGTCAATTGGAGGCGGCGTTCAATTAGAGGTGGCGTTCAATTAGAGGTGGCGTTCAATTAGAGGTGGCGTTCAATTAGAGGTGGCGTTCAATTAGAGGTTTTATGGTAACCTTCATAAGTATGAACTGATTATAGTAGTAGTCATGAAAAATAAATTTTTATGTACATGTCTTTCGATAATATCTGCATCATCCCAGTATTGTAATACATTAAATTCAATTTTAACATTTGTCATTGATTTGAATTGCTGAAGTATAACGGTTGACATGAAACAAAGTTCACATTACAGTTATTTGGTATCAAAAGGTTCGCCATGTCTTACTCTGCGGTGTGGTAGGTGCAAAATATGTGGAAATGTGATTACAAGCTCTTGAAAGCTAAAAAACGAACAGTTAATTGCAGCCATCATGAAAACGCTATAGGTTAGAATTCTTTTATTTCGATGACTAACTCGACGAGGTTATTGTTTTGACAGGTGATGTTATCACGTAAATTGAAAGGCCAATAAAAGGCTCAATATCAAACGTCTCAGCGCTAGTTTATGACAAACACTTCGGGTTCTACCAGAAAGCCCTTATCAAATATACATGTAGATGCTCGCTGCTTTACAGTTTCGGCTTGGTCTTATCATCTAGTCGCAATCTGATCATCTGACCCATGTTTCCTGCCAAATGGTGCCAATAATTTCTGCAGCATTTTTCGACTATCGAAGGTGACCAACAGGCTCATGTTTATCAGAGGATGGTTTATGCTTCTTCGAGCTAAGGTTAAAAAATAAAACTAATTTTGTGCTAGGTTTTGAAATATCAGTACTCAAAGTGACAGCATAACAATGATGATGAAATAGATGCCTACAGACAATAGACAGTGTTATTGAATGCGTGAAGTATATTTGTGAAAGTATTTCGACGAATGAGGTTGCACGAAAGTGTAAACAAAAGCACCCATCATGTCCAACTCCGTCATATTCAAACCTTTTTTTTGAGAGGAATTTCAACCTAAGGCGTTTTCGTGATGGCTGCGATTAACTGTTCGAATTCTACGTTTTAAAGCACATAAATTACATAATTATTTTATCATATATTTTAATACATCAGAGTCTTGGCTTTCGAATGAGCCTATATTCAATACACAAAGAGTAATAGAACTATGAAAAACAGGGTGTCAAAAGTATGTCCTGCAATAAAAAAACACTTGGTTGCGGTTCCCACAATATGATGTCATAATTATTATTTAACCTTACGTCGTCGATCCCTTTCGCTGCCATTGAGGCTGCGCTTTTCTGTGACAATCGGTGCTGTTAAACCCAGAGAGCGCTAATAATAAACTAGGATTCTAGATAATCAACAATGCCCGGGGATCATGCTAACGTCTGACTAATACAAACTCATGTTCTGGGTTAATTAATTATGCTTCAATAAATATACTGTCGTTAATAAAGGTAATGAAATCACGTCGATTAAATTGTGACCTGCAGTGGCGTGGCCATAGGACTATATGTCAATTGCACTTTTCCGGCGATCACGCAATGCTCGAAATTAATTAGTCTCAGTCGTGCCCCTCAACATCACAATAAAGAGAGAGAGACTAGTGCATAATATCATCGGGAAAACATAGTATGGCGCTTGGAATCTGAGTTATTTATCATTGAAATAATCTGTACATGGAGAGGTAATGACACTGATTCCTTTGTCATCTTCATTGGTTCTCTGGAGTTGTCCTACCTTCGCCTGCCACTAGCGTCATAATCGTAGCTGATAAATATAAGCGGTAAGCAATAAAATAAGCGGTAAAAGCACATAGCACCGGATATGAAAATTGTGATGTCACAATTTTCAAGGATATATCAATGAACATTTCTGCGGTAGAGAGCTCTGGGGAAATCCTATAAACACCAACTAATGGCTGTCTCACCATGTCAAACAATGGCTCACTTGAAAGCCAAGATATTGAAGAACGTGAATAAGCTGAAACAGTACTTATGTAATTGATGTGCTTTAAGAGCTTTTAATCACATTTCCACATATTTTGCGCCTACAACACAGCAGAGTGAGAGATGGTGAACCTTTTGATACCAAATAACTGTAATGTGAATTTGGTTGCAAGTCAACTTTCAAGCTTGATGAAATAACAATTCTGGTCAACTGTAGTTTCCAGACTCTTTTTTATAGAAAAATATGCAGTTTCCATTCTGTGGATTTTGAATTGTGGGCGCGTTGAGTCACTGCGTTGAGTCACTGCGTCGAGTCACTGCGTCGAGTCACTGCGTCGAGTCACTGCGTCGAGTCACTGCGTCGAGACACTGCGTCGAGTCACGGTGTGATGTTTTTCAGGACATTCACATGTTGCAGATTAGCATGTAGCTTTGTTAAAACAGATAAGGAATTCTACTACAAAAATCGTAGCGTCGCACTACTATCTTGCTTAACAATGCACTTTTAATTTAGGAACGACTGCAGGGTGGAAATGTTTAAAATGTAATAGCTTGTGTGGCATTTTCTGCCACTGCCATTTCCCTCTTTCGCAAGCATTTGGTGTAAAATTTGCTTGACTCGCTGGTTTTGGCCGTTTTCATCTTTCAAATGATGCAAATGTGTGGAAGAACCATGTCATGAAAAGATAGTGATGGTGGTTGTGTTGTTCACTGCTTAGTAGCCTTTATAAGTTTATAAAGGCCAACAGCAACAACTTTATAAGTTTGTCTTCATAGTCACAGTAGTTGCAATTTAGAGTTGCGATTACAAACTGCTTATTAGTAAGTGTTTGGTGGGTGCATCAATAATGGCCCAACTGACATGTTCTGAACACATATCCTTGGGTATTTTAGACCAGCTTCTAAGAGGCGATGACTTCCATATTGTCACACTGAAACACCCAAAAAGTGATTTACCAACCCAGTTTGCTTTTTCGCAAGACTATTCAATCCTCGCTGAAGTTAGTACGATTTCTCTCTTTTTCTATCCTCTTCTCTCTCAAAACAAGTTAGCTGACATTTTTATGGACTATTTTTATTGCCTCTGTAAACTAGAGAAATGATATTTGCTATTGCTATTACTCATTCTCTTTCTTTCTATATATTTACTCGGTTCACTTTTATCACTTTTACTCATCTTCTTTCTGTCCGCAGATACTTGAGCATAAACCAGACACTGGATCCTGGTTCATTGGTTCAGAAGTGAGTTCTGCTGGTTCTATTCTCTATATGACTAAGTATGATCCAATCTTCCTGATCATCCCATATCTCCTCCAGCAGCATCAGACCAATGTGAGTCTATTTATCGCCTGTGTTGGTTGTGTTTTGCTGCACATATTACCGATGTCTTCTGGGAATGATAAACTTAGTACTAAAAACTTTACATCATGACATTTGATTTTAATAACATTAGCTCCTTGTGCTCTTGTCCGTGGTCCACTTGCCAGCAGCCATCAAGAAACACCTTTTCTGTAACAGCAGATGCCCCTATAATGTATCCCTTCTACAACGCAAATTTTACATGACGTAAATATTTTTTGTTAGGCTTCTGCTTTGTATTACTTAAAAATTCCATCAAGGTAGTATTAAGTGGGTAGAAGTTCTCAGATTTGATTTGAATAATGCCAATCCTGTGGTTTGCCTTGAAAATATCGCTTTCCTCTCACCGCATTTAGGAGAGAAAACGCCGTATGCAGTTATCTTTATCATATATCTATATATATACATGGGACCTCCGTCATGCATCATTAATTCGTTTTGGTGTTTGTATCGTACGACGAAAATGTCATATAGAGGGATATGGAAACCCGTAGTATGCAAACAGCAACTTGGTGAAAAAAACACCAAAATCTTATACACATAATGTACATATTGAAACTTTGTAACCAAATAGCATTTTCTTACTAAGTTTCAAATATTAACCCTTTCGCAGGCAAGTTTTTTTTGGGCTATTTGAGACCCTGGGCAGATTAATTTTTCACAAATTGATTTAAAAAAAATCATTGATACACTTTAATTTATTATATTGTATATGCGTACTGTGTTTTTATTATACAGGTGAATACAAATAAATATTTATAAGTCAAATTCTTATATAAGTGTTTCTCTAGCTATAGTTTTGGAAGCATTTGCCCTTGCAGAGGCCTACACCACAGTCTTGACATCATGTGGTTATTATTGTTTCTTTATAGCTTTGTCTATAGCCTTTGGAGGACGCCATGACAGTAAAAGAAAGTTGTTGCACTCTGGGAAAATATTCAGAAAGCAGTAACAGAAGCATAAACAAGCTACAAACAAAAATCCCCATTTTATTCAAATACGTTTTATTTCAGATTTTTCGTTCGTTTAATATTGCAAAAACGATCGTTTTTTTTCTTCTCAAAACGGCTAATTTTTTGGTTGTTTACAGAGACCAATATATTTTAGTTTACTATTAGTAAAAAAATTAAATAAAAAGACGCAATAAGCTAACCAGAAATCAATTTATAAACAATGTTCGCGTGGCGACAATAGTCACTCTGCCCATTGGCGTCAGTATCGCAAAACGACAATAATGTCGCTCTACCTGCCAAAGGATTAAATTTAGTAACTACGGTTACCTACAGTAGTGTATTTTATGATTATGCTCTGCTTGTTACTGTGGTTATGATTTTTCTTCCTTTCACGTCAATATCAATCTTGGGACCCATGGCTAATGAATTTAAGTTATATTTGTAGTTTCATATGTATAATGAATTAAAGTTTATAGTAAATATTATATTGAAGGCTAAAATATCCAATGATTTTCACTTTTTAATCATTTTTGATTCACTCGCACAATATCAAGCATTTACGAAACGCGAAGAATGCTGAACTTGGAAAAAGAGACAGAGAGTGAGCATCGTATCTCTTTCAGGCTTTGTGGGAGGGATTTTGGCAAATAGCATATATCAGGATTGTCGTTATTCCGACATATTCAGCACGCTGATCGTCAAATTTCGATTCCGAGGGAATTTTTTGTTGATGTAGTATGGCGGAAGAAATGTTGTAATGCAAAGACAAAAAACCGTCGTGTTTCACATTGTAAGGCCAAAAAACTGTAAAACAGGGGTGTCATAACCGAAGGGGTGCACTGTATTAGCAACCTGGCAGTCTAGTTCGCCATGAGAAATCGTCACATGTTTTAAAAAAGCACATACAGTCATTCTTCAACTTACGAGTGCCCCAACATACAAGAAACCTGAAATACCTGAAAAAGGCCGGGGCTATCTATCAAGACTATAAAATGGACATTCGGACAAGTTGGCTAGTAGTCGTGCATTCGTCCTTTTCGCAACATGTTGAAAGGATGACAAAGGCAAAAGTCCTTAGATAGGTTTCTCTTAAAATGACCGGCTGATCGTGAAAGCGAAACGAAGGAAAAATTAGCTGAGCCGCTAGAAGAAATTTAAAACTATGATTGCCAAAGGAATTTAATCACGTTAAGTTTAATATGAAAGATTGCTTTCAAGTCTGTGCATCAAAATCCAAATTTATTAAAGTCAAATGTTGTAATGAAGGATAACTTTTCTCTCCCTCTTTGGCAAATGCTAGCGTTAGCTGCTAGTGTATGTATTTAATTTTACATTTTAATTAATCACATTTTCTTGCATTTTTTTTTATTCGTTGCCTTTTGAAAGCATGTGGCAAGTTAGGACAATTATCAGCATGTTTCTTCTGTTACAATATCTTGTTTTAAGTGTTTTTGTTTGTGTTTTTTTAGAGTATGGAAACCAATCAATATGTATTTAATTGTTCTATATATAAATGAATTGCACCAACTTGCGAGTAAATTGACATACGAGCTCAGTCCCAGAACGCATTAATCGCGTATGTCAAGGTATGACTGTATAGGAAACATGCAAACACTGTTAGATTAGCTCTGTTAAGAACCGCTTTCGTATCTTTCATCATGTTCTATAAGATCTCATTTGTAAGCCAATATATCTAGTTTGTCTGTGTCTTTCAATGAGCTCTTGTTTTTTACTAGCGTTTTTATCCCTCTGACAGAGTGTATGAAGTCTTTAACCACCGTGAGTGATAGCAACCGTACCTTAGTATCCCAACCGTAGGCAGTTTGGTTTGATTAGAAATTCTGTCCACTTTACTCTTTGTGGAGACAACTCTTACTAGAGTTTGTACAAAAATTTGCATGATATATGTGTCATGATCACAGAAACCATGGTTAAGTCGGGATTATTAGATTTCGAGTTATCTGCATTAACAGAAGGAGAAAATTCTCGCAGTTATTTTGGAAAATTTTTTTTTGATTTTAGCTTAATTACAGCAGATTTTATGGTCAATAAACTGAATGCATGTTTACCATCAGTGCGAAAACATAGTTCCGAGAAAACTGGTGTTAAAGTCTGAGAAACGAAAACCGATGCACAGTTTTGTTTACATTTCAAAACGTCATAGCAACCAATATTAAGAGGTTGTGATATTTATCCAGATTTCTGTCTTTATATCAAAAACATTATGCTGAATTTAAAAATCTAAACAGATTTTGGCTGGTTGTCATAGAAATGGCTGTATATCTATAAGAAAATGTATTACCTAATTTTGCAGATATTAAAAACGGCTTGGCAGTGCCGCGATATTGAGCACAACCGTAGTATGGTCAACAAAATGTTTAAAAAAATAATAACAGTAACATATTGCACATCATCGGTCACTCTATACTTTGATCTTGCAAATTCGAATAATTTTTCTTGTAATCAAATCTTATAAAATCGAATAATTATTCTTATAATTAAATATTGTAAAAATTTTATAAGAATGGTTAGGAATATATCATGGTCATTCCCTTTTCTTACACTGCTTTTGACATCAGTTGGAATACCAAAGTACTCGTTATAAGTGTCCAAAATGTCAGAATTATCCTTCAAATCGGCAAAAAAGAAACGATTACGTTTTTCGGACGCCATTTTTCAGTACTTCCTGTTTAGCATAGCAACAGTTTTAAGGGTTTTTTTCTGAGGTTTTAAGACATTTATTAGCTAAATTGACTTCAGATTCAGAAAGATCACTTTTTGATTGGTCCAGAAGCACGTGTTAAAAAATCCTTACCAAAATTATAATTTCAGTTGGTGCAACTTTAAAGTCGAATACCTCAACTTCGTGATTTGCGACTTAACCATGGTTTCTGTGACCGCGACCCATATATACAACGTACTGGCTGTACTACCTGGCGTTGTCCGAGTAATGAAGTCTGGACAGAAAATTCATTTGTATTTAACACTAGCTGTGCTACCTGGCGTTGCCCTGGTAATAAACATCAGTCTATAAACAATTAGGGTAATGTAGTCGCCTGCCATTTGCTATTAGCCTGGCACATTGCCAATGGATAATTTGAGTAAGTTTACTAATAAAAGCTAACTACTTGCTTTAACGATTGAGCAGCACGCATAAAATGACACTACCCCCCACGACGCTGCGCCATCATGTTGTCTTGTAACGGAGAGCGGTAGCGTATTTGCAATGATACATATAATGCATACACGTATAACGTATACGCATTGATACATATACACATATGTATACACATGATACGTATAATGTATGATGTATAATGAATCCATCAAGTTTGTGTGGCTGAATTGGAAAGGCATCGAACTGGTGAACGGGAGGGTCCGAGATAAAATCCTCCGTGTTACGGATTCTCTATTTCAGGATTTTAATAGCTATAGCTCACCAGACACAGCCACACAACTTTGATAAATATATACATACAAAGTATATATATACATCATGCATATTTCTAAAGACATACAATGATAGGTACAGGTGATCATTTGTAACATAGTCCTTCAAAGACTTGCTTAATTAAAATGTAATCGATTTATTTTTAATATCCTGTTTGATTGTAAACTAATTTTTACAACGAGAATAGAATTGATCGAACACTACCCATGTTAGTGTGAGAGTCTCATCATTTCTAATTATGCACTAATCATTGTTTAGTTGTGATCTCTGCCTCTTTTGGAATATCATAAATGGTAGTCCTAAAGTATGTAGGTACAAAGCATGCATAGTTGACTCATTTTGTGAAAAATGATTGCCTGGCTGACAAATTAATTGTATCAGAAGTAATTTTTTCTCTCAGAATTTGTATCATAGCTAAGAATTGTGAGAAACAAGGAATACTAGATCAAAGAGGAAATGGTAAAAAGTTTCAAGACAAGAATATTCATGTACACGTGTAGATGGATGTTCCAGTAGTCAGACAGGTTCCTGCTCAAGCCATATACTAAACAGTTTTATCAATTTTCTCTGAATATGTCACTCATTAGCAGAAGTGTCTGATTAAATGAGACGGTACAATTATGTCTGACGACTATTTTCACCATATATATTGTGTTCTCTAGTTGTAGACAATAGCTTTTGAACCTCCTTGTTATTTTTTAGCCTGAAAGGTATAGTCCGCTCGAGCAGCTGTTGGAAGACGACTCCTACCCCCATGCACGCAAGCTTTGCAGATGCGCAAACATTGAGTTGCTGAACCAGGTGTCTGATGTAAAGGGTAGGTGAGTTTTAGAGACAGCTGATCTCATAACCCCCACGGGGAGTTTGACTGTGTGAGGGAGGAAGTTCTGGTAGAATTAGGTGCTGAATTACAGTGTGTATTATGGAGTTTTGATGCAACAATAATTGTTATTGAAGGTTTGACAGAAGATTTTCATAAACAGCAACTTGTTCACATTTGTATTAGCCCACAAATAAAATTAAGGGTTGTCTACTCGTCTACCATAAGTATGATGGTAGACTCGAATGCCGCTGACTAGACAGTTTCACTGCTGCCTATGCCTGACTGTATATGCATTAGTGTTGGGCCGGTATTGGGTTATCCGCTCTTACCGATACCGAGGGATTCTCGGTATCCGAGGAAACCAATCATTTTTGGTGTCAGCTAGGTATCCGCGGCCGGTTTGATATGATCGGTATTTATCCGTAAAAGCCTACCGGTAAATGGTTATACGGATATCCGGAGAGATTTTCAAAACGCTTCGTGACGAACATGCTAGTCTCAGCACGCATTGGCGAACAAATTCAACAAAAATTTCCACGCTTACTGTATTTACTATTATATTACGTTACATTGATAATGCCACCAGCCTCGAAGGTTTGGGAGTTCTACACAGATGGGAGGACGTATAAAGACTCTAACGGGACTGGACTCTATTTGGACTGCGTATAATTATGTGATTACATTACCTGATTACAATATGTGATAGTAAGATTTTTTTAAACTGTTTCAGTGTATTTAACAAAGAGAGCCCCTTGCCATTATCTATCTGTTTTTATTATACATAACGTTTGTATCAATAACTATATTTTTTAATAGAATAAACAATAAAAACATCTATCACGAAAATTATATTTCCATCTTTCTTTTCTTTTTTGGCTTTCTAAAACAAGGAATCTCTTTGCCGTAACAATATACCGCTGACTAAAGAATGTTTTTTTGCACTTGCTACTTTTTGCACTGGCTACTTTTTGCACAACGATAAAAATTGTTCGAGACAGTTATGATTTAAAGTTTAAACCATTTAAAAACACACTGATAACCACATACCGAACAATATTACCGACAATACCGAACTTTCTTAGTTGGCAAAGGATACCGAAGATGGTAAATACCGAGGATACCGATACCGGGAAAACCGATAAAAATGTGCAAGGATATCCGATCCGGCACTAAATTAGATACCGGCCCAACACTAATATGCATGGCTACATCTAAGCATATAAAGGAAATGATTGTGAAATCAGGTACTAGTTCTAGTACAACTAAAATTGTAATTGTAGAATGTGTTCTGATAATACATGTATTTATATTTATTTTTAAAACAGTGTAATAATAGATTTTGTTGACTCCCCAAGGAGTTAACCATAATTCATTCTAGACTGGTGTGTTTGACTTTTTATTTGGTCGACAACTGAAAACATTTTTTCCCGTTAACCCATACAAACAGGTGATATTGATATTATTCTGTCGTAGAACCAAAATGTACCTACACTATTAAACATAACTTTAATGGAAACAACATAAAATAGCTAAATGTGTGCACCATTAACTAAAACATGATAAAGAAAAAATATAAGGGACTTATAGAATGGAGGCAGAGAGGAGGAAGGCTAAGTGTGCCTTATGTAGTCAAGAATTAGGGTTGAAAAGGAGGTTATTCTGTACATTGACCTATATTTGTACTATTTATTAGTACATTGGTGTTTATATTGGTACTATTATTGGTACTAGAAAAGCAGAGGGAAGCAACACCGCATCATTCTGTTCCCTTACTCCGCCAAATTTGTAACCATGTGGTTGGTTTAATGTACACACACGATTGTTTGACTGCGGTAGAGCTGTATACTTCAGCAATATAATTGGAGTATATTAGCTGTAAGTCTGGCATATTTACTGTATATAAAATACTAGCAGTAAGCCTGGCCTTGCTCTGGATTCCTTTCATTTTCAACAAAGTTCACAATAACAACCATGAACAGGTTTACTGAAGGTAATTGTCTTTATTGCATTTGAAGGTGCATTCTCAAGTATCTAATCAGATAGATAGTGACATATTGTACATATAGAAGTCTAAAGTCTAATATTGCCAATTGAACCTGTCATTGCGTGAAGTAGACTTACTTCTATACAGTAAATAAGGAGTAGTGAGTCTCCTTTTATAACTAGATTCCTTCTCATGAGAATTTTTAAACATCATGGAACACCAGTTTGAGCCCCGTGCAGATAAATGTTTTCTGAAGCCCTGCACTTGCTGCCTATATTATATGTACCAGTACACTGACAGTCCTGTACCATGTGTACCAGTACACTGACAGTCCTGTACCATATGTATTAGTACACTGACAGTCCTGTACCATATGTACCAGTACACTGGCAGTCCTGTATCATATGTACTAGTACAATGATAGTCCTGTACCATATGTACTAGTACACTGACAGCCCTGTATCATATGTACTAGTACACTGACAGTCCTGTATCATATGAATTAGTGCACTGGCAGTCCTGTACCATATGTACTAGTACACTGACAGTCCTGTAGCATATGTACCAGTACACTGACAGTCCTGCACCATATGTATAAGTACACTGGCAGTCCTGTATCATATGTACTAGTACAATGATAGTCCTGTACCATATGTACTAGTACACTGACAGCCCTGTATCATATGTACTAGTACACTGACAGTCCTGTATCATATGAATTAGTGCACTGGCAGTCCTGTACCATATGTACTAGTACACTGACAGTCCTGTAGCATATGTACCAGTACACTGACAGTCCTGCACCATATGTATAAGTACACTGGCAGTCATGTACCATATGTACCAGTACACTGACAGTCCTGTACCATATGTGCCAGTACACTGACAGCCCTGTACCATATGTACTAGTACACTGACAGTCCTGTAGCATATGTACCAGTACACTGACAGTCCTGTACCATATGCATAAGTACACTGGCAGTCCTGTACCATATGTACTAGTACACTGGCAGTCCTGTACCATATGTACTAGTACACTGGCAGCCCTGTACCATATGTACTAGTACACTGGCAGTCCTGGATCATGTGTACCAGTACACCGGCAGTTCTGTCCAACATGAGAGATCATCATATGCAATAGCTATGTGCACAATTATTTCCCGAGGTGGAGTGGTGCAGTGGTGCAGTTCATAGTGTGCCTGGCCGCTAAGTGGAATATTCAATGGAGTGGTGCAGTTCATAGCGTGCCTGGCCGCTAAGTGGAATATTCAATGGAGTGGTGCAGTTCATAGTGTGCCTGGCCGCTAAGTGGAATATTCAATGGAGTGGTGCAGTTCATAGCGTGCCTGGCCGCTAAGTGGAATATTCAATGGAGTGGTGCAGTTCATAGTGTGCCTGGCCGCTAAGTGGAATATTCAATGGAGTGGTGCAGTTCATAGTGTGCCTGGCCGCTAAGTGGAATATTCAAGTTCGATTTGTTGGTCATGCATTTTCTCCTAACCTCTCAGTGTGGTGTTGAACGGGCGAACGAACAGATATTTTATTATAGGAAAGACTTCCTCAGTGGGACAATATCAAGATTACAAGATCAGAATTTTATCTATATATTTCTCAAAGTTGGTCGTAGGTGTATTCCTGTATTTGTCGTATTGGTTGTCCAGTTATAGCTATTATTTTATCGTCGCGCCCACACGCTACAACACCACTGTCTATACGTAGGTCTATGTATTTCTCAAAGTTGGAGTGCCCGTCCGTATGTGTGTCTCTTCGGCTATAGCGCACGCGGATTATTTTACCAATGCAGCTAAGCGTTACGATGCCACTGCTGAGAATTGATTTTTGTAAGGTTCAATTACTATATCTGGGGTCAAGGCCAATTCTTGTCACGGGGACAAATATACTCTATTTGTTAAAAGAGCCTCGACATTCTCTCTCCTTTCGGTCAGACAGAGTACGATATCTCATTTTCACATTTGTACCAGTATCGAGAGATAATAGTATCGTGGTATTCAAAGTTTTGATGGATATCTTCTGGTGGAACAGTAACCTTTTTTAAACCCAAGTTAGAAGAAAGATGATTACTTATGTTGATGACATTATAGCTGATTCAGATTCAGATTTTCGTGATTATACAAATAATTAAAACAGCAGCACTCACTCTGAAAGTAATTGTTTTGTAAGAGAAAGGAACGTTGCAGTGGATTGTTTTTAGCTTCGTAGCGATCGTAGCTTCGCATCGGTTTCTCAATACACAAAGTATAGATACATTGAATTTATTGCATAGCATTATTTTTTAACATATATTGGAAAATTAAAATATGTAACAAAAATGTTCAAGATAGAGTTTGAAGTTGAAAAAATATTGTTTACATATCATGAAGCAGTATTAGCATTTTTCGGTAAATTGGCTTGCCGTAGGCCGATAGCTAAATTTGCACATGGATGGCCGTGAAAGGGTTAAGCACCCACTTCTATACAAAAATTGTTATTATTAACTCAACATGTTCAGGATTTTTATTTTGTTTTCCCAGTTCGTATTAATTGTATCATTACTGAATCATCCTTTATTGTAATCGTAGCAAAACCGACTTAATTTAGCTATTACTTGCTAATTATTTCACTTTTACATCTAAACCCTCTTGTAGTTGTTTTATTTTTTTAATTTATTTGACCTGCCTACAGCATTTTCCTCATGATATGAAGTTTGAAAGTTAGAGTTGTTTGACAAAGTTTGAAAACCTTTGCAGTTGTTTTTATTTTCTATTGAATTCAGCTACACAAAACACTTTTCTCATGATGTATGTAGTTTGAAAGTTAGAATGGCAAGTGTTGTTATATGTTAAATACAAATCAAATTTCTGGCCAAAGACTTTTTCATTACCCTGGCAATGCTGGGTGGCACAGCTAGTAAGTATGTATACAGTCATACTTCGACTTACGAGCTTAATGCGTTCCGAGACTGAGCTCGTATGTCAATTTACTTGCATGTTGGTGCAATTTATCTATATATGTATATAGAACAATTAAATATATATTGATTGGTTTCCATACTCTAAAAAAATGCAAATAAAACACTCAAAACAAGATATTGTAACAGAAAGAACATGTTGGTTATTGTCCTAACTTACCACATTCTTTCAAAAAGCAACGAATGAAAATAATGCAAGGAAATATGATTAATTAGAATGTAAAATTAAATTCATACAATGGTAGCTAACGTTAGCATTTGCCAGGGAGGGAGGTGTAAGTTATCCTTCATTACAACAGTTGACTTTGATAAATTTGGATTTTATCAAATTCTTAAAATGCAAACTTAGAAGCCAACCTAAAAGTTAACTTTCATTTTAACTTAACGTAATTAAAATTTCTTCGGCGTTTACAGTTTCAAGTTTCTCGCTGGTTAGCTAATTTTTCATTTGTTTCGCTCTCACGACCAGCCGGCTATTTTAAGAGAAACCTATCTACGGACATCTGCCTTTGTCGCCCTTTCAACATGTTGCGATTAGGACGGACATAGGTTTCGTCACAAGGGGTTAATGCACGACCAATAGCCAACTTGTCCGATTGTCTATTTTTTATAGTTTTGGTAGATATCACCAGCCTTTTCACATAGCATCGTTTCAGTTACGCTGTCACCAGCCAATTGTTTGTCTTTTATCCAATGCTTGAACAGTCTCTCCATCAGCGGTCGGGAAAATCGCTGCACTGTTTAGAAACTATGGTTAGTCCTTTTGCAAACTAAATGCCCTGAAAATAATCCTTCTGTTTGATTATTGTGGATGTATTTCTGTCATATTGCTGAGCTAGCTCAATCACGCATACATATTTAGCATATTTTTCAATAATTTTTCCGTTTAATATCAATCGTTGTCTTTTGCTTTGCATTATCTTTCATTTTACTGGCAAACCTTCGGTCTACGCACAGTTATTTTAATTCACATAATTTAGTGCACAAAAAACAGGTACAAAAGAATAACCTGAGCAGTTGAAAAATACAGAGTGATGCTGTTCTCATAAAACACCTCCGACATACTTGGCAACTGACTCACGGGCTCGTATCTCAAACATGGCTCGTATGTTAGTACAAAAACTGGCTTAAAAGCTGGCTCGTATCTCAAGTTTCTCATACGTTGGTGCACTCGTATGTTGAAGTATTACTGTAGATGTAAGTAGTGGATGAAAAACCAAAACTCTCTAGGAATATGTTCCTGAAGAACTGTGTTTTAAAGCAAAATGCACACTACAATATCATTTGTAGCACTTGCTCCATCTCATACTGATACTACTGAATGTCTAGCACTGCTTGGCTGCTAAACTAATTACCCCATGAATTTGAGTAACTTAACTTACTTAAGCTAGTCTAAATATTTACTATAATAATAGCCGTGTCTGAAGCCAGCTTAATCGTTTTGTAACGCGAATTGATCTCTCACGCAATCATGAAGTTCAAGCAATGCTAGCAATAACCAATAATCAATAGCATTCACCAGAATTTACTGTGCAGCAACTGCTCTACAACACTGAGAGGGAGTCGGCACTATCACCTGTTATAATGAGTAACTGTTAAATGCAGTTACTATCGATAAATACATACCTGATCATCCCTGGTTTATCAGCTGGGTTTAGGAACTGTGTGATTGGTTCACAGCCGAAATAGATTTTTGCTTGAGCGGGTTTCGTATCATCGTCCTTCAACATATTAAACTTTTGCTGAAGCTCAACAGATTCTCCATCTAGTGGTGTATTTTTGACAAGGACATTTTCCTGTGAGCCAACATGTTTTTTCAAACAATGAGTATCCTACAAGCAGGTTTTTAGCGCTATTTCCTGATTATTTGTAGTGTGTTAAGCATGACAGTCATTTTGAAGTTGCGTTCTTTTGAGAAGTTAACTCCAAAATTTCATTAAAAACTTTGTTATAGTTGGCATTTAAGCAGAAGTTGCATTTTTTAAATTTAGCTCATTGTTATAAAGTCATTATCCTGTATAGCTATCTTGTATTATCCTTGATAGCTAGTCTATTATTCTGTATAGCTAGTCTATTATCCAGTATTATTCTGTATAACTAGTCTATTATCTTGTATTATCCTTGATAGCTAGTCTATTATTCTGTATAGCTAGTCTATTATCAAGTATTATTCTGTATAACTACTCTATTATCTTGTATAGCTATGGTCTATAATCCTGTCATTATCCTGCATAGCTGTTACTATTTGTGTTTAGTTGTTGTTTAGTGGGTCAAATATCCACACATACACATCCTGAACTCTCACCTGTCTTATTATATAATACATACTACAAGCAACTTAACACTCATGAAGCCTCCAGAGCAGTCAGACATGTCAGTCAAACATGCCTACCGTGTCACATTTGCCCGCTCTGGGTACCTCCCTACCGTGTCACATTTGCCCGCTACTGGGTACCTCCCTACCACACACTTCGAGACTTGTCATTCATAATCCGTAATTGTCAGCTAATTCATCATCAGGGATGTGTCTGTGTACACCAAATATTGTTTGATACTGCAGGAGCTGACGACTACAAGGCCTACAAGTACGATAATGAGAAACTGATGAACTGGTTAAAGGCTAAGGTGTGTTGCTGTAACTCACTTGGTCATAGGCATTAGCGATATGTGGGATTCGTATGCTGTCAAACCCATTGGTGTAGGTTGATATGGTAACCATTGGTGTGTTACCATTTGGTATGGTAACCATTGGTATGTTACCATTTGGAATCGTAACCATTGGTATGTTACCATTTGGTATGGTAACCATTGGTATGTTACCATTTAGTATGGTAACCATTTGGTATGTTACCATTGGGCCATTGCATGTAGTAATAGCAGGTCAGTCATAGTTTTTGAAAAGCTGCAACTGATTTTGGCGGATGGAACTGCTCTGTGTCTTCGCTTTGTTTTTCTTTCTAGTATTCATCAATAAAACCTGTACAGTAGACGCTCTCATTTTGTGAACCTGTACAGTAGACACTCCCATATTGTGAACCTGTACAGTAGACGCTCCCATATTGTAAACCTGTACAGTAGACGCTCCCATATTGTAAACCTGTACAGTAGACGCTCCCATATTGTAAACCTGTACAGTAGACGCTCCCATATTGTAAACCTGTACAGTAGTCGCTCCCATATTGTAAACCTGTACAGTAGACGCTCCCATATTGTAAACCTGTACAGTAGACGCTCCCATATTGTAAACTTGTACAGTAGTCGCTCCCATATTGTAAACCTGTACAGTAGTCGCTCCCATATTGTAAACCTGTACAGTAGACGCTCCCATATTGTAAACCTGTACAGTAGTCACTCCCATATTGTAAACATGTACAGTAGACGCTCTCATATTGTGAACCTGTACAGTAGACACTCCCATATTGTGAACCTGTACAGTAGACGCTCCCATATTGTAAACCTGTACAGTAGACGCTCCCATATTGTAAACCTGTACAGTAGATGCTCCCATATTGTAAACCTGTACAGTAGACGCTCCCATATTGTAAACCTGTACAGTAGATGCTCCCATATTGCAAATCTGTACAGCAGACGCTCCCATATTGTAAACATGTACAGTAGGCGCTCCCATATTGTGAACCTGTACAGTAGACGCTCCCATATTGTAAACCTGTACAGTAGACGCTCCCATATTGTAAACCTGTACAGTAGACGCTCTCATATTGTGAACCTGTACAGTAGACGCTCCCATATTGTAAACCTGTACAGTAGACGCTCCCATATTGTAAACCTGTACAGTAGATGCTCCCATATTGTAAACCTGTACAGTAGACGCTCCCATATTGTAAACATGTACAGTAGAAGCTCCCATATTGTAAACCTGTACAGTAGACGCTCCCATATTGTTAACCTTTACAGTAGACGCTCCCATATTGTAAACCTGTACAGTAGATGCTCTCATATTGTGAACCTGTACAGTAGACGCTCCCATATTGTGAACCTGTACAGTAGACGCTCCCATATTGTAAACCTGTACAGTAGATGATCCCATATTGTAAACCTGTACAGTAGACGCTCCCATATTGTAAACCTGTACAATAGACACTCCCATATTGTAAACCTGTACAGTAGACGCTCTCATATTGTAAACTTGTACAGTAGACGCTCCCATATTGTGAACCTGTACAGTAAACACTCCCATATTGTAAACCTGTACAGTAGACGCTCCCATATTGCAAACCTGTACAGTAGACGCTCCCATATTGTAAACCTATACAGTAGACGCTCCCATATTGTAAACCTGTACAGTAGATGCTCCCATATTGTAAACCTGTACAATAGACGCTCCCATATTGTAAACCTGTACAGTAGACGCTCCCATATTGTAAACCTGTACAGTAGACGCTCTCATATTGTGAACCTGTACAGTAGACGCTCCCATATTGTAAACCTGTACAGTAGACGCTCCCATATTGTAAACCTGTACAGTAGATGCTCCCATATTGTAAACCTGTACAGTAGACGCTCCCATATTGTAAACATGTACAGTAGAAGCTCCCATATTGTAAACCTGTACAGTAGACGCTCCCATATTGTTAACCTTTACAGTAGACGCTCCCATATTGTAAACCTGTACAGTAGACGCTCTCATATTGTGAACCTGTACAGTAGACGCTCCCATATTGTGAACCTGTACAGTAGACGCTCCCATATTGTAAACCTGTACAGTAGATGATCCCATATTGTAAACCTGTACAGTAGACGCTCCCATATTGTAAACCTGTACAATAGACACTCCCATATTGTAAACCTGTACAGTAGACGCTCTCATATTGTAAACTTGTACAGTAGACGCTCCCATATTGTGAACCTGTACAGTAAACACTCCCATATTGTAAACCTGTACAGTAGACGCTCCCATATTGCAAACCTGTACAGTAGACGCTCCCATATTGTAAACCTATACAGTAGACGCTCCCATATTGTAAACCTGTACAGTAGATGCTCCCATATTGTAAACCTGTACAATAGACGCTCTCATATTGTAAACTTGTACAGTAGACGCTCCCATATTGTGAACCTGTACAGTAAACACTCCCATATTGTAAACCTGTACAGTAGACGCTCCCATATTGTAAACCTGTACAGTAGATGCTCCCATATTGTAAACCTGTACAGTAGACGCTCCCATATTGTAAACCTGTACAATAGACACTCCCATATTGTAAACCTGTACAGTAGACGCTCTCATATTGTAAACTTGTACAGTAGACGCTCCCATATTGTGAACCTGTACAGTAAACACTCCCATATTGTAAACCTGTACAGTAGACGCTCCCATATTGCAAACCTGTACAGTAGACGCTCCCATATTGTAAACCTATACAGTAGACGCTCCCATATTGTAAACCTGTACAGTAGATGCTCCCATATTGTAAACCTGTACAATAGACGCTCCCATATTGTAAACCTGTACAGTAGACGCTCCCATATTGTAAACCTGTACAGTAGACGCTCTCATATTGTGAACCTGTACAGTAGACGCTCCCATATTGTAAACCTGTACAGTAGACGCTCCCATATTGTAAACCTGTACAGTAGATGCTCCCATATTGTAAACCTGTACAGTAGACGCTCCCATATTGTAAACATGTACAGTAGAAGCTCCCATATTGTAAACCTGTACAGTAGACGCTCCCATATTGTTAACCTTTACAGTAGACGCTCCCATATTGTAAACCTGTACAGTAGACGCTCTCATATTGTGAACCTGTACAGTAGACGCTCCCATATTGTGAACCTGTACAGTAGACGCTCCCATATTGTAAACCTGTACAGTAGATGATCCCATATTGTAAACCTGTACAGTAGACGCTCCCATATTGTAAACCTGTACAATAGACACTCCCATATTGTAAACCTGTACAGTAGACGCTCTCATATTGTAAACTTGTACAGTAGACGCTCCCATATTGTGAACCTGTACAGTAAACACTCCCATATTGTAAACCTGTACAGTAGACGCTCCCATATTGCAAACCTGTACAGTAGACGCTCCCATATTGTAAACCTATACAGTAGACGCTCCCATATTGTAAACCTGTACAGTAGATGCTCCCATATTGTAAACCTGTACAATAGACGCTCCCATATTGTAAACCTGTACAGTAGACGCTCCCATATTGTAAACCTGTACAATAGACGCTCCCATATTGTAAACTTGTACAGTAGACGCTCCCATATTGTAAACCTGTACAGTAGACGCTCCCATATTGTAAACCTGTACAGTAAACACTCCCATATTGTAAACCTGTACAGTAGACGCTCCCATATTGCAAACCTGTACAGTAGACGCTCCCGTATTGTAAACCTGTACAGTAGTCGCTCCCATATTGTAAACATGTACAGTAGACGCTCTCATATTGTGAACCTGTACAGTAGACACTCCCATATTGTGAACCTGTGCAGTAGACGCTCCCATATTGTAAACCTGTACAGTAGACGCTCCCATATTGTAAACCTGTACAGTAGACGCTCCCATATTGTAAACCTGTACAGTAGTCGCTCCCATATTGTAAACCTGTACAGTAGTCGCTCCCATATTGTAAACCTGTACAGTAGACGCTCCCATATTGTAAACCTGTACAGTAGACGCTCCCATATTGTAAACATGTACAGTAGACGCTCCCATATTGTAAACCTGTACAGTAGACGCTCCCATATTGTTAACCTGTACAGTAGACGCTCCCATATTGTAAACCTGTACAGTAGACGCTCTCATATTGTGAACCTGTACAGTAGACGCTCCCATATTGTGAACCTGTACAGTAGACGCTCCCATATTGTAAACCTGTACAGTAGATGATCCCATATTGTAAACCTGTACAGTAGATGATCCCATATTGTAAACCTGTACAATAGACGCTCCCATATTGTAAACCTGTACAGTAGACGCTCTCATATTGTAAACCTGTACAGTAGACGCTCCCATATTGTAAACCTGTACAGTAAACACTCCCATATTGTAAACCTGTACAGTAGACGCTCCCATATTGCAAACCTGTACAGTAGACGCTCCCATATTGTAAACCTATACAGTAGACGCTCCCATATTGTAAACCTGTACAGTAGATGCTCCCATATTGTAAACCTGTACAATAGACGCTCCCATATTGTAAACCTGTACAGTAGACGCTCCCATATTGTAAACCTGTACAATAGACGCTCCCATATTGTAAACCTGTACAGTAGACGCTCCCATATTGTGAACCTGTACAGTAGACGCTCCCATATTGTGAACCTGTACAGTAGACGCTCCCATATTGTAAACCTGTACAGTAGACGCTCCCATATTGTAAACCTGTACAGTAGACGCTCCCATATTGTAAACCTGTACAGTAGTCGCTCCCATATTGTAAACCTGTACAGTAGACGCTCCCATATTGTAAACCTGTACAGTAGACGCTCCCATATTGTAAACCTGTACAGTAGTCGCTCCCATATTGTAAACCTGTACAGTAGTCGCTCCCATATTGTAAACCTGTACAGTAGACGCTCCCATATTGTAAACCTGTACAGTAGTCGCTCCCATATTGTAAACCTGTACAGTAGACGCTCTCATATTGTGAACCTGTACAGTAGACACTCCCATATTGTGAACCTGTACAGTAGACGCTCCCATATTGTAAACCTGTACAGTAGACGCTCCCATATTGTAAACCTGTACAGTAGACGCTCCCATATTGTAAACCTGTACAGTAGATGCTCCCATATTGTAAACCTGTACAGTAGACGCTCCCATATTGTAAACATGTACAGTAGACGCTCCCATATTGTAAACCTGTACAGTAGACGCTCCCATATTGTAAACCTGTACAGTAGACGCTCCCATATTGTAAACCTGTACAGTAGACGCTCTCATATTGTGAACCTGTACAGTAGACGCTCCCATATTGTAAACCTGTACAGTAGACGCTCCCATATTGTAAACCTGTACAGTAGATGCTCCCATATTGTAAACCTGTACAGTAGACGCTCCCATATTGTAAACATGTACAGTAGAAGCTCCCATATTGTAAACCTGTACAGTAGACGCTCCCATATTGTTAACCTTTACAGTAGACGCTCCCATATTGTAAACCTGTACAGTAGACGTTCTCATATTGTGAACCTGTACAGTAGACGCTCCCATATTGTGAACCTGTACAGTAGACGCTCCCATATTGTAAACCTGTACAGTAGATGATCCCATATTGTAAACCTGTACAGTAGACGCTCCCATATTGTAAACCTGTACAATAGACGCTCCCATATTGTAAACCTGTACAGTAGACGCTCTCATATTGTAAACTTGTACAGTAGACGCTCCCATATTGTGAACCTGTACAGTAAACACTCCCATATTGTAAACCTGTACAGTAGACGCTCCCATATTGCAAACCTGTACAGTAGACGCTCCCATATTGTAAACCTACACAGTAGACGCTCCCATATTGTAAACCTGTACAGTAGATGCTCCCATATTGTAAACCTGTACAATAGACGCTCCCATATTGTAAACCTGTACAGTAGACGCTCCCATATTGTAAACCTGTACAGTAGACGCTCCCATATTGTAAACCTGTACAGTAAACACTCCCATATTGTAAACCTGTACAGTAGACGCTCCCATATTGTAAACCTGTACAGTAGTCGCTCCCATATTGTAAACCTGTACAGTAGACGCTCCCATATTGTAAACCTGTACAGTAGACGCTCCCATATTGTAAACATGTACAGTAGACGCTCCCATATTGTAAACCTGTACAGTAGACGCTCCCATATTGTAAACCTGTACAGTAGACGCTCCCATATTGTAAACCTGTACAGTAGACGCTCTCATATTGTGAACCTGTACAGTAGACGCTCCCATATTGTGAACCTGTACAGTAGACGCTCCCATATTGTAAAC
This sequence comes from Watersipora subatra, assembly GCF_963576615.1. Taxonomy (NCBI): domain Eukaryota; kingdom Metazoa; phylum Bryozoa; class Gymnolaemata; order Cheilostomatida; family Watersiporidae; genus Watersipora; species Watersipora subatra. The sequence continues at coordinate 32,925,492 of NC_088717.1, forward strand.
CTGTACAGTAGATGATCCCATATTGTAAACCTGTACAGTAGATGCTCCCATATTGTAAACCTGTACAATAGACGCTCCCATATTGTAAACCTGTACAGTAGACGCTCTCATATTGTAAACCTGTACAGTAGACGCTCCCATATTGTAAACCTGTACAGTAAACACTCCCATATTGTAAACCTGTACAGTAGACGCTCCCATATTGCAAACCTGTACAGTAGACGCTCCCATATTGTAAACCTATACAGTAGACGCTCCCATATTGTAAACCTGTACAGTAGATGCTCCCATATTGTAAACCTGTACAATAGACGCTCCCATATTGTAAACCTGTACAGTAGACGCTCCCATATTGTAAACCTGTACAGTAGACGCTCCCATATTGTAAACCTGTACAGTAGACGCTCCCATATTGTGAACCTGTACAGTAGACGCTCCCATATTGTAAACCTGTACAGTAAACACTCCCATATTGTAAACCTGTACAGTAGACGCTCCCATATTGCAAACCTGTACAGTAGACGCTCCCATATTGTAAACCTATACAGTAGACGCTCCCATATTGCAAACCTGTACAGTAGACGCTCCCATATTGTAAACCTATACAGTAGACGCTCCCATATTGTAAACCTGTACAGTAGATGCTCCCATATTGTAAACCTGTACAATAGACGCTCCCATATTGTAAACCTGTACAGTAGACGCTCCCATATTGTAAACCTGTACAGTAGACGCTCTCATATTGTGAACCTGTACAGTAGACGCTCCCATATTGTAAACCTGTACAGTAGACGCTCCCATATTGTAAACCTGTACAGTAGATGCTCCCATATTGTAAACCTGTACAGTAGACGCTCCCATATTGTAAACATGTACAGTAGAAGCTCCCATATTGTAAACCTGTACAGTAGACGCTCCCATATTGTTAACCTTTACAGTAGACGCTCCCATATTGTAAACCTGTACAGTAGACGCTCTCATATTGTGAACCTGTACAGTAGACGCTCCCATATTGTGAACCTGTACAGTAGACGCTCCCATATTGTAAACCTGTACAGTAGATGATCCCATATTGTAAACCTGTACAGTAGACGCTCCCATATTGTAAACCTGTACAATAGACACTCCCATATTGTAAACCTGTACAGTAGACGCTCTCATATTGTAAACTTGTACAGTAGACGCTCCCATATTGTGAACCTGTACAGTAAACACTCCCATATTGTAAACCTGTACAGTAGACGCTCCCATATTGCAAACCTGTACAGTAGACGCTCCCATATTGTAAACCTATACAGTAGACGCTCCCATATTGTAAACCTGTACAGTAGATGCTCCCATATTGTAAACCTGTACAATAGACGCTCCCATATTGTAAACCTGTACAGTAGACGCTCCCATATTGTAAACCTGTACAATAGACGCTCCCATATTGTAAACCTGTACAGTAGACGCTCCCATATTGTAAACCTGTACAGTAGACGCTCCCATATTGTAAACCTGTACAGTAAACACTCCCATATTGTAAACCTGTACAGTAGACGCTCCCATATTGCAAACCTGTACAGTAGACGCTCCCGTATTGTAAACCTGTACAGTAGTCGCTCCCATATTGTAAACATGTACAGTACACGCTCTCATATTGTGAACCTGTACAGTAGACACTCCCATATTGTGAACCTGTGCAGTAGACGCTCCCATATTGTAAACCTGTACAGTAGACGCTCCCATATTGTAAACCTGTACAGTAGACGCTCCCATATTGTAAACCTGTACAGTAGTCGCTCCCATATTGTAAACCTGTACAGTAGTCGCTCCCATATTGTAAACCTGTACAGTAGACGCTCCCATATTGTAAACCTGTACAGTAGACGCTCCCATATTGTAAACATGTACAGTAGACGCTCCCATATTGTAAACCTGTACAGTAGACGCTCCCATATTGTTAACCTGTACAGTAGACGCTCCCATATTGTAAACCTGTACAGTAGACGCTCTCATATTGTGAACCTGTACAGTAGACGCTCCCATATTGTGAACCTGTACAGTAGACGCTCCCATATTGTAAACCTGTACAGTAGATGATCCCATATTGTAAACCTGTACAGTAGATGATCCCATATTGTAAACCTGTACAATAGACGCTCCCATATTGTAAACCTGTACAGTAGACGCTCTCATATTGTAAACCTGTACAGTAGACGCTCCCATATTGTAAACCTGTACAGTAAACACTCCCATATTGTAAACCTGTACAGTAGACGCTCCCATATTGCAAACCTGTACAGTAGACGCTCCCATATTGTAAACCTATACAGTAGACGCTCCCATATTGTAAACCTGTACAGTAGATGCTCCCATATTGTAAACCTGTACAATAGACGCTCCCATATTGTAAACCTGTACAGTAGACGCTCCCATATTGTAAACCTGTACAATAGACGCTCCCATATTGTAAACCTGTACAGTAGACGCTCCCATATTGTGAACCTGTACAGTAGACGCTCCCATATTGTGAACCTGTACAGTAGACGCTCCCATATTGTAAACCTGTACAGTAGACGCTCCCATATTGTAAACCTGTACAGTAGACGCTCCCATATTGTAAACCTGTACAGTAGTCGCTCCCATATTGTAAACCTGTACAGTAGACGCTCCCATATTGTAAACCTGTACAGTAGACGCTCCCATATTGTAAACCTGTACAGTAGTCGCTCCCATATTGTAAACCTGTACAGTAGTCGCTCCCATATTGTAAACCTGTACAGTAGACACTCCCATATTGTAAACCTGTACAGTAGTCGCTCCCATATTGTAAACCTGTACAGTAGACGCTCTCATATTGTGAACCTGTACAGTAGACACTCCCATATTGTGAACCTGTACAGTAGACGCTCCCATATTGTAAACCTGTACAGTAGACGCTCCCATATTGTAAACCTGTACAGTAGACGCTCCCATATTGTAAACCTGTACAGTAGATGCTCCCATATTGTAAACCTGTACAGTAGACGCTCCCATATTGTAAACATGTACAGTAGACGCTCCCATATTGTAAACCTGTACAGTAGACGCTCCCATATTGTAAACCTGTACAGTAGACGCTCCCATATTGTAAACCTGTACAGTAGACGCTCTCATATTGTGAACCTGTACAGTAGACGCTCCCATATTGTAAACCTGTACAGTAGACGCTCCCATATTGTAAACCTGTACAGTAGATGCTCCCATATTGTAAACCTGTACAGTAGACGCTCCCATATTGTAAACATGTACAGTAGAAGCTCCCATATTGTAAACCTGTACAGTAGACGCTCCCATATTGTTAACCTTTACAGTAGACGCTCCCATATTGTAAACCTGTACAGTAGACGTTCTCATATTGTGAACCTGTACAGTAGACGCTCCCATATTGTGAACCTGTACAGTAGACGCTCCCATATTGTAAACCTGTACAGTAGATGATCCCATATTGTAAACCTGTACAGTAGACGCTCCCATATTGTAAACCTGTACAATAGACGCTCCCATATTGTAAACCTGTACAGTAGACGCTCTCATATTGTAAACTTGTACAGTAGACGCTCCCATATTGTGAACCTGTACAGTAAACACTCCCATATTGTAAACCTGTACAGTAGACGCTCCCATATTGCAAACCTGTACAGTAGACGCTCCCATATTGTAAACCTACACAGTAGACGCTCCCATATTGTAAACCTGTACAGTAGATGCTCCCATATTGTAAACCTGTACAATAGACGCTCCCATATTGTAAACCTGTACAGTAGACGCTCCCATATTGTAAACCTGTACAGTAGACGCTCCCATATTGTAAACCTGTACAGTAAACACTCCCATATTGTAAACCTGTACAGTAGACGCTCCCATATTGTAAACCTGTACAGTAGTCGCTCCCATATTGTAAACCTGTACAGTAGACGCTCCCATATTGTAAACCTGTACAGTAGACGCTCCCATATTGTAAACATGTACAGTAGACGCTCCCATATTGTAAACCTGTACAGTAGACGCTCCCATATTGTAAACCTGTACAGTAGACGCTCCCATATTGTAAACCTGTACAGTAGACGCTCTCATATTGTGAACCTGTACAGTAGACGCTCCCATATTGTGAACCTGTACAGTAGACGCTCCCATATTGTAAACCTGTACAGTAGATGATCCCATATTGTAAACCTGTACAGTAGATGCTCCCATATTGTAAACCTGTACAATAGACGCTCCCATATTGTAAACCTGTACAGTAGACGCTCTCATATTGTAAACCTGTACAGTAGACGCTCCCATATTGTAAACCTGTACAGTAAACACTCCCATATTGTAAACCTGTACAGTAGACGCTCCCATATTGCAAACCTGTACAGTAGACGCTCCCATATTGTAAACCTATACAGTAGACGCTCCCATATTGTAAACCTGTACAGTAGATGCTCCCATATTGTAAACCTGTACAATAGACGCTCCCATATTGTAAACCTGTACAGTAGACGCTCCCATATTGTAAACCTGTACAGTAGACGCTCCCATATTGTAAACCTGTACAGTAGACGCTCCCATATTGTGAACCTGTACAGTAGACGCTCCCATATTGTAAACCTGTACAGTAAACACTCCCATATTGTAAACCTGTACAGTAGACGCTCCCATATTGCAAACCTGTACAGTAGACGCTCCCATATTGTAAACCTATACAGTAGACGCTCCCATATTGTAAACCTGTACAGTAGACGCTCCCATATTGTAAACCTGTACAATAGACGCTTCCATATTGTAAACCTGTACAATAGATGTTCCCATATTGCAAACCTATATTAGAAATTCCAATTTATGTAAAATAAGAATTTATGTAAAAAGTTTTTGCTTCATAATACGTACTAGAAATTTCCCTGTCATACAGCCCATGACCAAAGTGATATTGGAAAAAAGGAAGGGTATTGATGGTTGAGAAATGCAATATTAGCAGTCAAATGGCACTGCAGTGCAATAAGAGAACTGCAATGGTAGCTGCAATGGTAGCTGCAATGGTAGCCATAATGTACAATGTACTGGGTGTTATTATGTACAACAAACAGCAATAATGAAAGGAAAAGATGATATGTTTATATCTCTCCCCTGCAATAGGAGAAATGCAATATTAGAAGTAAAATGCACTGATATTATTAGAATAACCAATATTATTAATATAGTACTACAGTAATAATAGAAAACCAATGCACAGTTTTGTTTACTTTTCAAAACATCATAGCAACCAATATCAAGAAGTTGTAATATTTATCTAGATTTTTAGTAAATCTATTTAACAAAATTATTTAGAAAAAATAATAACAGTAACATATTGCTCAACATCGGTCACTATATACTTCAGTCTTGTAAATTCAAATGATTATTCTTATAATTAAATCTTATAAAATCGAATAATTATTCCTATCATGAAATATTGTAATCTTATAAGAATCGTTAAAAAAATATCATCGTCATTTCCTTTACTTTCACTGCTTTGGACATCAGTTGGAATACCAAAGTACTCATTATAAGTTTCCAAAATGTCAGAGTCCGGTAGAATCGGCAAAAAAGATACGATTACTTTTCAGTACTTCTACGTTAATTACAGAAACCTTCGGCAATTAGACAATGCCATACACTGGTGAAATGTGCACGTTTTTGTCTCGTGAAATGCGCACGACTTAATGGTTGTACTCTCTGTAGCACGGCCTTAGCGGCGTTTCGTTTCCGGTCTTAATTTGGATTAAAAAAAGCTTGTCAAAGTTTTAATGGCGATTTTAGGCCAAATTAATCTATTTATGTATAATCCGATCAGATGGGTTAGCTTTAGGATATTGTCTACAAATTTCAAAGACTTGGTAACATATTTAAATATGTTTATATGTGTTTTGTATCATTATTATACTTGAAGCACATTAATTACATAATTTTCTTATTATATGGTTCTATACATCAGAGTCTTGGCTTTCGAATGAGCCTATATTCAATACACAAAGAATAATAGAACTATGAACGACAGGGTGTCAAAAGTATGTCCTGCAATAAAAAAAACACTTGATTGCGGTTCCCACAATGTAATGTCGCAATTATTATTTAGCCTTCGGTAATCGATCCCTTTCGCTGCCATTGAAGCTGCGCTTTTTTGTGACATTCGGTGCTGTTAAGCCCAGAGAGCGCTAATAATAAACTAGGATTCTAGATAATCGACAATGCCCGGTTCTTGCTAATGCCGACCAATACAAACACATGTTTTGGGTTAATTAATTATGCTTCAATAAATATACTGTCGTTGATAAAGGTAATGAAATCACATTGATTAAATTGTGACCTGCGGTGGTTGCGTGGCCCTAGGACTACATGTCAATCGCACTTTCGCGAGATCACGCAATGCTTGAAATTAATTAGCCCCAGTCGCGACCCTCAACATCACAATAAAATGAGAGGGCTAGTGCATAACATCATCGGGAAAACATAGTATGGTGCTTGGAATCTGGGTTATTTATCATAGAAATAATCTGTACATGGAGAACTAATGACACTGATTCCTATGTCATCTTCATTGGTTCTCTGGAGTTGTTCTGCCTTCGCCTGACACTAGCGTCATTATCGTAGTTGATAAATATAAGCGGTAAGCAATAAAATAAGCGGTAAGAGCACACAACACCTCATATGAAAATTGTGACGTCACAATTTTCGAGTCTATACCATTGAAAATTTTTGCGGTAAAGCTCCGGGGAATCCTATAAACACCAACCAATGTCTGTCTCACCATGTCAAACGATGGCTCATTCGGAAGCCAAGACTCTGATCTATTGAACTTTATTATAAAAAAATTATGTAATTAATGAAAAATGGTTAAATTTGTTGATGAGATTTCGGTACAAGGCTTTGCGACAGTGTTGATGAATAATTTTCGTGAGTTGTGTGCACATATATGCATTTATCATAAAGCCCCCAAACAATCGCTTCGCTACTGTTTGGTCGTGGAAAAATATTTCATATAATGTAAAGCTACAAGTCCGGTGCAAGTTAACAAATTCAATATTTCATATAATGTAAAGCTTCAAGTCCGGTGCATGTTAACAAATTCAATATTTCATATAATGTAAAGCTTCAAGTCCGGTGCAAGTTAACAAATTCAATATTTCATATAATGTAAAGCTTCAAGTCCGGTGCATGTTAACAAATTCAATATTTCATATAATGTAAAGCTTCAAGTCCGGTGCAAGTTAACAAATTCAATATTTCATATAATGTAAAGCTTCAAGTCCGGTGCATGTTAACAAATTCAATATTTCATATAATGTAAAGTGTCAAGTTCAGTGCATGTTAACAAATTCAATATTTCATATAATGTAAAGCTTCAAGTCCGGTGTAAGTTAACAAATTCAATATTTCATATAATGTAAAGCGTCAAGTCCGGTGCAAGTTAACAAATTCAATATTTCATATAATGTAAAGCTTCAAGTCCGGTGCAAGTTAACAAATTCAATATTTCATATAATGTAAAGCTTCAAGTCCGGTGCATGTTAACAAATTCAATATTTCATATAATGTAAAGTGTCAAGTTCAGTGCATGTTAACAAATTCAATATTTCATATAATGTAAAGCTTCAAGTCCGGTGCAAGTTAACAAATTCAATATTTCATATAATGTAAAGCTTCAAGTCCGGTGTAAGTTAACAAATTCAATATTTCATATAATGTAAAGCTTCAAGTCCGGTGTAAGTTAACAAATTCAATATTTCATATAATGTAAAGCTTCAAGTCCGGTGTAAGTTAACAAATTCAATATTTCATATAATGTAAAGCTTCAAGTCCGGTGCAAGTTAACAAATTCAATATTTCATATAATGTAAAGCTTCAAGTCCGGTGTAAGTTAACAAATTCAATATTTCATATAATGCAAAGTGTCAAGTTCAGTGCATGTTAACAAATTCAATATTTCATATAATGTAAAGCTTCAAGTCCGGTGTAAGTTAACAAATTCAATATTTCATATAATGCAAAGTGTCAAGTTCAGTGCATGTTAACAAATTCAATATTTCATATAATGTAAAGCTTCAAGTCTGGTGTAAGTTAACAAATTCAATATTTCATATAATGCAAAGTGTCAAGTTCAGTGCATGTTAACAAATTCAATATTTCATATAATGTAAAGCTTCAAGTCCGGTGCAAGTTAACAAATTCAATATTTCATATAATGTAAAGCTTCAAGTTCAGTGCATGTTAACAAATTCAATATTTCATATAATGTAAAGCTTCAAGTCCGGTGCAAGTTAACAAATTCAATATTTCATATAATGTAAAGCTTCAAGTTCAGTGCATGTTAACAAATTCAATATTTCGTATAATGTAAAGCTTCAAGTCTGGTGCAAGTTAACAAATTCAATATTTCATATAATGTAAAGCTTCAAGTCCGGTGTAAGTTAACGAATTCAATATTTCATATAATGTAAAGCTTCAAGTCCGGTGTAAGTTAACAAATTCAATATTTCATATAATGTAAAGCTTCAAGTCCGGTGTAAGTTAACAAATTCAATATTTCATATAATGTAAAGCTTCAAGTCCGGTGCAAGTTAACAAATTCAATATTTTATATAATGTAAAGCTTCAAGTCCGGTGCAAGTTAACAAATTCAATATTTCATATAATGTAAAGCTTCAAGTCCGGTGCAAGTTAACAAATTCAATATTTCATATAATGTAAAGCTTCAAGTCCGGTGCAAGTTAACAAATTCAATATTTCATATAATGTAAAGCTTCAAGTTCAGTGCATGTTAACAAATTCAATATTTCGTATAATGTAAAGCTTCAAGTCTGGTGCAAGTTAACAAATTCAATATTTCATATAATGTAAAGCTTCAAGTCCGGTGTAAGTTAACGAATTCAATATTTCATATAATGTAAAGCTTCAAGTCCGGTGTAAGTTAACAAATTCAATATTTCATATAATGTAAAGCTTCAAGTCCGGTGCAAGTTAACAAATTCAATATTTCATATAATGTAAAGCTTCAAGTCCGGTGTAAGTTAACGAATTCAATATTTCATATAATGTAAAGCTTCAAGTCCGGTGCAAGTTAACAAATTCAATATTTTATATAATGTAAAGCTTCAAGTCCGGTGCAAGTTAACAAATTCAATATTTCATATAAGGTAAAGCTTCAAGTCCGGTGCAAGTTAACAAATTCAATATTTCATATAATGTAAAGCTTCAAGTCCGGTGTAAGTTAACAAATTCAATATTTCATATAATGTAAAGCTTCAAGTCCGGTGTAAGTTAACAAATTCAATATTTCATATAATGTAAAGCTTCAAGTCCGGTGTAAGTTAACAAATTCAATATTTCATATAATGTAAAGCTTCAAGTCCGGTGCAAGTTAACAAATTCAATATTTCATATAATGTAAAGCTTCAAGTCCGGTGCAAGTTAACAAATTCAATATTTCATATAATTTAAAGCTTCAAGTCCGGTGTAAGTTAACAAATTCAATATTTCATATAATGTAAAGCTTCAAGTCCGGTGTAAGTTAACAAATTCAATATTTCATATAATGTAAAGCTTCAAGTCCGGTGCAAGTTAACAAATTCAATATTTCATATAATGTAAAGCTTCAAGTCCGGTGTAAGTTAACAAATTCAATATTTCATATAATGTAAAGCTTCAAGTCCGGTGTAAGTTAACAAATTCAATATTTCATATAATGTAAAGCTTCAAGTCCGGTGTAAGTTAACAAATTCAATATTTCATATAATGTAAAGCTTCAAGTCCGGTGCAAGTTAACAAATTCAATATTTCATATAATGTAAAGCTTCAAGTCCGGTGTAAGTTAACAAATTCAATATTTCATATAATGTAAAGCTTCAAGTCCGGTGCAAGTTAACAAATTCAATATTTTATATAATGTAAAGCTTCAAGTCCGGTGCAAGTTAACAAATTCAATATTTCATATAATGTAAAGCTTCAAGTCCGGTGCAAGTTAACAAATTCAATATTTCATATAATGTAAAGCTTCAAGTCCGGTGTAAGTTAACAAATTCAATATTTCATATAATGTAACGCTTCAAGTCCGGTGTAAGTTAACAAATTCAATATTTCATATAATGTAAAGCTTCAAGTCCGGTGTAAGTTAACAAATTCAATATTTCATATAATGAAAAGCTTCAAGTCCGGTGTAAGTTAACAAATTCAATATTTCATATAATGAAAAGCTTCAAGTCCGGTGTAAGTTAACAAATTCAATATTTCATATAATGTAAAGCTTCAAGTCCGGTGTAAGTTAACAAATTCAATATTTCATATAATGTAAAGCTTCAAGTCCGGTGTAAGTTAACAAATTCAATATTTCATATAATGAAAAGCTTCAAGTCCGGTGTAAGTTAACAAATTCAATTTAAATAACGAGAATCTCATATAATCTCATAGAAATTTTGTTTTCTCTTTTGCCACATGGGAAGAAGTGTAGGAAGTGTAACAACGTGTAGTGGTATCTCTATTCTATATACTAGTACCCTGGCGGTCTTGTGTATCTAATGAGAGATCATCAGCCATGGCAATCAAGCGCAGGTAGTATTGATTGGTGCAGGTGTTAGAGTGTCGGTCTACCTAGCTGAATGTTACAAGTTGGAGTTTTATTGGAAGCTATCTTTTAGCCTAACCTTTATTTCTGGCGATGGATAGACGAACAGACAGCTGCCACTCTTATTATAGTAAAGGTATATTTGTGTTATACCTTATGTTAGAGATATACAACATTTTTCAGACAGCAAAGACATTGCTGTCTGAAAAAGTGAAAATATCAATTTAACTTAAGAAATTGTACGTTCCCCTTAATTTAATGTGGCATTACCATAATTATGGACCATAAACAAGCAAAAGTGATAATAACACTAAAGAGAAAAGTGGTCTATACAAACCATTAATATGACAGTTCCTGTGCAGCCATTAATTTGAAAAAATGGTTTTAGTTTTTTCCTTTCTTTAGGGCTACAGGGATAAGCTTGAAATAATCTTGTAATGGGTTAGACAATTTTCCTGTATTTACGGTTCGTATAATGTAAAACCCCTATAACATAAATTATTCCGAAATAGATTATTAACATTGGAGGGACCTCAACTTTATTTGGTTTTACTAATACATGACAACTTGACCTAGCCTTACTTATTACTTGTATTGTTATGCGTCACAGGTAGAGAAGGTGGCTACCTACCTGAAGAACAGCAATATGCATGTTCAGACTGGTGCACAGTCTAGTGAATTTGTGAGAAGCAGAGCTGACACACAAGATGGTAGGTTACCTGTTCTACTACTATAGTATCACACAAGATGGTAGGTTTCCTGTTCTACTATAGTATCACACAAGATAGTAGGTTACCTGTTCTACTACTAGAGTATCACACAAGATGGTAGGTTAATTGTTCTACTACTATTATTAGTATCACACAAGATGGTAGGTTACCTGTTCTACTACTATAGTATCACACAAGATGGTAGGTTTCCTGTTCTACTACTATAGTATCATACATGATAGTAGGTTACCTGTTCTACTACTATAGTATTACACAAGATGGTAGGTTACCTGTTCTACTACTATAGTATCACACAAGATGGTAGGTTACCTGTTCTACTACTATGGTATCACACAAGATGGTAGGTTTCCTGTTCTACTACTATAGTATCATACATGATAGTAGGTTACCTGTTCTACTACTATAGTATTACACAAGATGGTAGGTTACCTGTTCTACTACTATAGTATCACACAAGATGGTAGGTTACCTGTTCTACTACTATGGTATCACACAAGATAGTAGGTTACCTGTACTACTACTATAGTATCACACAAGATGGTAGGTTACTTGTTCTACTACTATAGTATCACACAAGATGGTAGGTTACCTGTACTACTACTATAGTATCACACAAGATGGTAGGTTAATTGTTCTACTACTTTAGTATCACATAAGATGGTAGGTTACCTGTTCTACTACTATTATAGTACCAGCTATTTGATTCTTTTTATCAAATGTAAACTTCAGTTGTCTTCAAGTGGCAGCTCAGTTCCTGTTGTAAGAAACTCCAATAGGTCAAAATTGCCCGATGCCTAGCCTGTGCTAGGCCAATGCCTAGCCTGTGCTAGGCCAATGCCTAGCCTGTGCTAGGCCGATGCCTAGCCTGTGTACGATGAGCGCTAGTTACTACTAGAGTGTTGATTTTTATTAATAATAAATTGGTGACATGAGACATTTTTGAGTTAATTTATAACATTTCACTTCATTTTATCCGTCTGCTTTTCTACCTCTGTTTACTTATGCGCTATACATTTCTAGTGAAATAGAGAAATTGAAAAAAAATTGATTGCTTTGTCTTTATACCTGCAGAAATTTTATGACAGCAAATTAAAAATTTATGCAGTAATATACTCCATGGCTTTTTAGATTTTGTAACAGCAATATAATTCGGTTGGTTCACATCAATAGCAGCGCATGATAGGCTTGAATGATGGGTTATATACCATCTAAGGTAACTGGATGCGATAACACTCACCCTTGAAGGTTGACTTGCAACAAAATTCACATTACAATTATTTGGTATCAAAAAGTTCACCATGTCTTACTCTGCTGTGTTGTAGTCACTTGTAGGTGCAAATATGTGGAATTGTGATCAAAAGCTCTTAAAAGCTCAAAAAACGAGCAGTTAGTCGCAGCCATCACGAAAACGCCGTAGTTTTGAATCTTTTTATTTCGATGGCGTACTCAAACATTGTGGTTGTTTTCACACGCGATGTTATCATGTGAAATTGAAGGCTAATAAAAGGCTCAATATAAAACGTCTCGTAGCGCTAGTTTATGACAAACACTTCGGATTCTACCAGAAAGCCCGTATCAAATATAAATGCTCGCTACGTTACAGTTTTGTTTCGGCTTGGTCTAATCATGTAGTCGTAATCTGATCATGGGACCCATGCCAAATGGTGCGAACAATTTCTGCAGAATTTTTTGACTATCACAGGTGACCAACAAGCTCGTCTTGTTTATCAGAGGATCATATGCATCCCTTTGAGCTAAAGTTTTAAAATTGAACGAATTTTTACAGTAGGTTCTGAGATGTCAGAGCTCAAAGTGACAGCATTACAATGATGATAAAATAGACGCAATTAAGGACAATAGACATGGTTTTATTGAATGCGTGAAGTATATTTGTGGAAACATTTCGACGATTGAAGTTGCATGAAAGTGTGAACAGAAGCCATCGTGTTCAACCGCGTCACATTTGAGCCATTTTGGAAATGAATTCCTGTAACGGATTAATGTAATGGAATTACCTGTAATGGATTAACTGTTCGTTTTTTAGCTTTTAAGAGCTTGTAATCACATTTTCACATATTTTGCACCTACAACACAGCAGAGTAAGACATGGTGAATCTTTTGATACCAAATAACTGTAATGTGAATTTTGTTGCAAGTCGTATTTATTTATTACACGTCTCTAATCTGTCGGTCTCTTTGCTTAAATACAGCTATAGGTATCATAATTACTCTTTGCTTAAGTACAGCTATAGGTATCATAATTACTCTTTGCTTAAGTACAGCTCTAGGTATCATAATTACTCTTTGCTTAAGTACAGTTATAGGTATCATAATTACTCTTTGCTTAAGTACAGTTATAGGTATCATAATTACTCTTAAGTACAGCTATAGGTATCATAATTACTCTTTGCTTAAGTACAGCTATAGGTATCATAATTACTCTTTGCTTAAGTACAGCTATAGGTATCATAATTACTCTTTGCTTAAGTACAGCTATAGGTATCATAATTACTCTTTGCTCAAGTACAGCTATAGGTATCATAATTACTCTTAAGTACAGCTATAGGTATCATAATTACTCTTAAGTACAGCTATAGGTATCATAATTACTCTTTGCTTAAGTACAGCTATAGGTGTCATAATTACTCTTGGCTTAAGTACAGCTATAGGTATCATAATTACTCTTTGCTTAAGTACAGCTATAGGTGTCATAATTACTCTTTGCTCAAGTACAGCTATAGGTATCATAATTACTCTTTGCTTGAGTACAGCTATAGGTATCATAATTACTCTTAAGTACAGCTATAGGTATCATAATTACTCTTAAGTACAGCTATAGGTATCATAATTACTCTTTGCTTAAGTACAGCTATAGGTATCATAATTACTCTTAAGTACAGCTATAGGTATCATAATTACTCTTTGCTTAAGTACAGCTATAGGTATCATAATTACTCTTAAGTACAGCTATAGGTATCATAATTACTCTTTGCTTAAGTACAGCTATAGGTGTCATAATTACTCTTGGCTTAAGTACAGCTATAGGTATCATAATTACTCTTTGCTTAAGTACAGCTATAGGTGTCATAATTACTCTTAAGTACAGCTATAGGTATCATAATTACTCTTTGCTTAAGTACAGCTATAGGTATCATAATTACTCTTAAGTACAGCTATAGGTATCATAATTACTCTTTGCTTAAGTACAGCTATAGGTGTCATAATTACTCTTGGCTTAAGTACAGCTATAGGTATCATAATTACTCTTTGCTTAAGTACAGCTATAGGTATCATAATTACTCTTAAGTACAGCTATAGGTATCATAATTACTCTTTGCTTAAGTACAGCTATAGGTATCATAATTACTCTTAAGTACAGCTATAGGTATCATAATTACTCTTTGCTTAAGTACAGCTATAGGTATCATAATTACTCTTAAGTACAGCTATAGGTATCATAATTACTCTTTGCTTAAGTACAGCTATAGGTATCATAATTACTCTTTGCATAAGTACAGCTATAGGTATCATAATTACTCTTAAGTACAGCTATAGGTATCATAATTACGCTTTGCTTAAGTACAGCTATAGGTATCATAATTACTCTTTGCTTAAGTACAGCTATAGGTATCATAATTACTCTTAAGTACAGCTATAGGTATCATAATTACTCTTTGCTTAAGTACAGCTATAGGTATCATAATTACTCTTTGCTTAAGTACAACTATAGGTATCATAATTACCCTTTGCTCAAGTACAGCTATAGGTATCATAATTACTCTTTGCTTAAGTACAGCTATAGGTATCATAATTACTCTTAACCCATTCAGGACTAATTAGTTATTGGTTGACTGCTCCCCCAGCCCAATTAATTTTTCACTAGCCTTACAATTAAAATAGAGCTACACAAAATTGAGTATAACTAGAGTTCTTTTCAAAATAATCTTGATTTGTTTTTTGCAGCTTAACAAAGACATTCCAGGCTACAATGTGATATAAATTTTTGTGCACCTTTACAAATTCTACTGACCACAATTTCTAATAATTCTGTGAACTTTTTTTATCAAAATTGTTTTTCATGTTTCGTAGCAGCTCACAAGCAGTTTTTTGATACTGACATTGTTGGACCTATGTTGGATTGATAGTAAACTTTATCAGCAGCAAATAAAAAAAAAAATTTCTCAATTCCGAGCAATAGAACAGGTGTTACTAGCTTCTAACCAACACTACGTCACTGACAGTTTTATCAATTATATAATCAAACAATTTGTTAATTTATATTGAAATGCATTGCAGAGGTTATTATGAATATATTATGCATAAAAAATACTCAAGTTACCAGCTAACAGACAATCAATTACCAGCAAAAAAATAGGTGTAAAAATGCAGTAAAATATATTGTAAAAAATACAGTAAAAATGAATATGCATGAAAACGAAACAATATATACATGTATAATAAGGGTGTGTTCATTAAAAAATTATGACACGGTGAGAGTTATTTGATGCCAACTACACATGCATATTTGCTGCCATTATAAGTTAGTTGATGCAGTATTCATCAGATATTGGTGTTGAAGCCCTAGGCTCATCATCAACGGCATCATCACTCACAAGCCCTTGACTGTCTTCACCTTCATGTAGCAAATATAATACAGCCTAAAAAAATTGTGCTTTAGTAGCTTTTCAGGGTAAATACCTGATAACAAATTGAAAATAAGTAGTCTACTGCAGCTAACAATTGGTAATACAAATTGCAAATATTTTTTGATACTGTAAATATAAACACAAAAAGTCATGAAGATGATTACTGTGGTAAGTGTAACCTATCGACCAATATTAGAGCCTAGTGGTTGGGGCTAGTTTATAGTAGATGTTGAGGTTGAAAACTATATGCTTGACTAATTGTGGGTTGAACAATTGGATATAAATGAAATAAAAAATTTTTATTATCTTGTAGTTCTACAAGGAAATCATAAAACTATTGTTTATTATGGGGTAATAGAGTGATGAGTTCATGCTGCAAAAAGATCTAAATTTTATTGGATTGAAAATGTTATAATCATGTGTATCATGAAAAAAATTCATATCTTACACTGTTAGAATAAAGTTTGTTAGAAATTCACAAGAAAAATTTCGGCTTTTTATCGTTTTTCTTTTCGGTAAAATTCTATAAACAGCCACACAAAACTTACCTTCTTCCATCAGAAAATTCTTATTTTCTTCTTGAACATTACTTTTGTTGCTATTTTCTTCCCCTTAGCTGATTACCGCATCTAATTCACTTAAAAATTTTGCCATCGTTCGGATAAACCTTTTCCAAAATGGCGATCATCAAATTTCCAAAACAGTTGATATCTATCACATAATTTGTTAGTTAAAACTTTCTTGTCCAATCACATATTTGGTATCAAAATGATGCCCAGACTCTTAAACTTCGTTTGGTGAATAAATAAAACCGATGTACCTAAACAGCTAATCAATAGAGCAAATCAAAGTTTAACCCGAGTACTTCGGGAATGGGCCCTGGAGAGCACAACTCTTCCCGAGGTACTCGGGAACAGTCCTGAGTGGGTTAAGTACAGCTATAGGTATCATAATTACTCTTAAGTACAGCTATAGGTGTCATAATTACTCTTAAGTACAGTTATAGGTATCATAATTACTCTTTGCTCAAATACAGCTATAGGTATTATAATTACTCTTTCGCTTGAATCTGAGCATTTTAACCGAGGTTAAGTTTTGGCAATTTAAATCTTTAAACATCTGGACATTTAGATCACCTCAAACATCAAAAACAATCATAATTGATAGAAAAATACTGATAATTTCTGAGAAAGTCCACCAAAAGTTCATGTAAGTTTGCTTTTAAGAGGTGCCCTTAAGCCCGTGTAATAGTCTACTGAGGCATTGAGGTCTTGGTCAGTTTTGAACTGAGCATATGTGATACAAAAGCTTTACACTGATTGGTCAACCATTCATTAGCGAGTGCAGTGTTCACTTTAATAATTCATACATGGTCGATTCAAGCTTGATTCAGATTTAAACAAATTGAATTGTGTGTCAGTATGATAATAATTAGGTGGAAGTTTTCCAGTTTAAATCTCGTAAAACCAAGTACTTCTACCAGGGTAACATATACAATCTTTCTGTAGGTGACTTCACTCACTATTCTTTCGGTATTGTCTCTGACAATATCCCAGCTTCCATTGCGGATGCACTGAGAGAACATCTAGGGTATGTAGGCACTGAGAGGACATCTAGGGTATGTATGCACTGAGAGAACATCTAGGGTATGTATGTACTGAGAGAATATCTAGGGTATGTATGCACTGAGAGAACATCTAGGGTATGTATGTACTGAGAGAACATTTAGGGTGTGTATGCACTAAGAGAACATCTAGGATATGTAGGCACTGAGAGGACATCTAGGGTATGTATGCACCGAGAGAACATCTAGGGTATGTATGCACCGAGAGAACCTCTAGGGTATGTATGCACTGAGAGAACATCTAGGGTATGTATGCACTGAGAGAACCTCTAGGGTATGTATGCACTGAGAGAACATCTAGGGTATGTATGTACTGAGAGAATATCTAGAGTATGTATGCACTGAGAGAACATCTAGGGTATGTATGCACTGAGAGAACATCTAGGGTATGTATGTACTGAGAGAACATCTAGGGTATGTATTAGTGTTGGGCCGGTATTGGGTTATCCGCTCTTACTGATGCCGAGGGATTCTCGATATCCGAGGAAACCAATCATTTTCGGTGTCAGCTAGGTATCCGCGGCTAGTTTGATATGATCGGTATTTATCCGTAAAAGCCTATTGGTATATGGTTATACGGATATCCGTAAAGATTTTTTAAAATCTTCATGACGAACATGCCAATCTCAGCATGCATTGGCGAACAAATTCAACGAAAATTTCCACACTTACTGTATCTACTATTATATTACGTTACATTGATAATGCCACCAGCCTCGAAGGTTTAGGAGTTCTACACAGATAGGAGGACGTATAAAGACTCTAACGGGACTGGACTCTAATTGGACTGCGTATAATTATGTGATTACATTACCTGATTACAATATGTGATAGTAAGATTTTTTAAACCGTTTCAGTATATTTAACAAAGCGAGCCCATTGCCATTATCTATCTGTTCTTTATTATACATAACGTTTGTATCAATAACGATATTTTTTAATAGAATAAACAATAAAAACATCTATAATGAAAATTATATTTCCATCTTTCTTTGTTGGCTTTCTAAAACAAGGAGTCTCTTTGCCGTAACAATATACTGCTGACTAAAGAATGTTTTTTCCACAGGCTACTTTTTGCACAACGATAAAAATTGTTCGAGACAGTTATGATTTAAAGTTTAAACCATTTAAAGACACACTGATAACCACATACCGAACAATAGTACCGACAATACCGAACTTTCTTAGTTGGCAAAGGATACCGAATATGGTAAATACCGAGGATACCGATACCGGAAAAACCGATAAAAATGTGCAAGGATATCCGATCCGGCACTAAATTAGATACCGGCCCAACACTAGTATGTATGCACTGAGAGAGCATCTAGAGTATGTATGTACTGAGAGAACATCTAGGGTATGTATGCGTGGTATCATCTGGTTCAGGTTTATTATTTGTGAATAGAGCAGGACTGCTTACACTTCATCTACATGTATATCGCTGCTGCACTCTTCAGAAACATGATAATCTATTATATTTTCACATTTTCTCTCGCTCTTACTTGCTGTTGATTTGACATTATGTATGAGCTGCCTATTCTTTTGAACTGCCTATTATAAATACATAGTACAGTGCACCCTCAGGATACGATTACCCTGACATACGATTTTTTTACTTTACAAAGTCGAACATGAGGATTTTTCACCTCACCATACGAATTTTTTTTCACCATACGATTTCAACAAAATTTTTGCCTGAGTTTAAATTTGGCAGTCGGTGTGCTTATTACGTATGGCAAAATAACAAAGACACCAAAATGCTGTTCACCGAAATTATTTTCGCCATGCCTGAAAGAGACACGACTGATTTTTCTCAGTTCAACAATTCTCGTGTCTAAAACAGCAATACTTTCCCTTGAAGGTTGACTTGAAGCAAAATTCCAATTACAGTTATTTGGTATCAAAAGGCTCACCATGTCTTACTCTGCTTTGTTGCATCCTCAAATTATGTAGAAACGTGATAACAAGCTCTTAAAAGCTCAAAAATAAACAGTCATCACAAAAGGTTGGAATTCCTTATTTTTATCAGAGGATGCACCCCCGTCGAGCTAAGGTTAAAAAATCAAACTGAATTTTTGGCTAGGTTTTGAGATATCACTGCTCAAAGTGACAGCATTACAAGGATAATGAAATAGACGTGTAAGCACAATAGACATTGATTTTATTGAATGCTGGAAATTAAAATGTGAAAATATTTCGCCAAATGAGGTTGCATGAAAGTGTAAACAGAAACACATCATGTTCAACTACGTCACATTTGAGTTGTCTTGAGAGGTATTCCAACCTACTGCTGTTTTCGTGATGGCTGCGGTTAACTGTTCGTTTTTGAGCTTTTAAGAGCTTGTAATTACATTACCACATATTCTGAACTTACAACACATCAGAGTATGACATGATGAATCTTTCGATACTGAATAGTTGTAATGTGAATTTTATTTAAAGTCAAACTTTAAAAACCAATAGCAAAGTTGGAGTTGCAATCTTTTCAAACACAAGGTCTAACAATTTCTCCTAACCTGCTAACAAAAATCCACTTCATTACGAAAACAGTATCGCTCAAGCTTTTTGCCAATTTAGGTTGAAAAAAGTTTTAAACAGGCCCGCTAAAAGTTATAGAAAAAGTGGTTAAGTTCTATAAAGTTCCTGTAGGTAACTATAGTTACTAAGGATAGCATACTATTTTGTTACTAGTTTATTATGTACATTACTTATGTAAAATTTGTCGATTTTCACCAGGGGATGTTTGCGTTATATAATCACTATGGCTTCTATACCCCTACATATGATTTTTCACCATACAATGCCAACCGTGTAACAAATCAAAATTGTATCCTGAAGATGCACTGTGTTTTGTAGTAGGCTTATTTACTGAATGAATGTTTTCCTCATGTGTCAAAGCTTATGTACACCTTGACAGGTTACCAAAGCATGAGCCGCCTGCGGAGGAGCCTGCTAATAAGGTAAAATACATGTGTTTATATCAGATTGGGCTGTTTGTTCTGGATCAGACCACAACATCTAACAATTTCTTATCTCCATGCATGCTTCTCATGCGAAAGATCATTTGTAGATTTGATATTCATATGACCGGTTATTGAAATATTCTGTATGTCTTATTTGTATTTATAGTCCAACTAGATGAATGCCCGGGTAATACAAGTTTTTGCAAAAAAAATTTTTGTTTAACATATAACAACTGCAGTTACCATTCTATCTATCAAGCTTTAAAATATCATGTGAAAAGTGTTTTGTGCAGTTTGAATAAATTAAGAGAAAAAACAAAACAACTGTAAAGATTTTCAAACTTTGTCAAACAACTGTAACTTTTATGATGAGGAAAATGTTTTGTGCAGGTCAAGTAAATTTAAAAAAAATAAAACAACTACAAAAGGGTTTAGATGTAAATGTTAAATAATTAGCAAGTAATAGCTAAATTGGGTCTGTTTTGTTCTGATTACAATAAAAGATGATTTTATTATGATGCAATTAATACGAACTGAGGAAACAAAATGAAAATCCTGAAAATGTAGAATTAATAATAACAATTCTTGCATAGAAGTGTGTGTATAACAAAAGTTACTGTTCCACCAGAAGTTACATCCATCAGAAACTATCCATCAAAACTTTGAATACGATGATACTGGTACCTTTCGATACTGGTTCAAATGTGAAAATGGCGTATCAGACTGTTTTTGATGGACCAAATGGAGAGGGAATGTATAGCCTATTCCTACTCGGAATATTACAATTGTCAAAGTAAAAAGTATCAGCTTTTACCGATTTAGCAATGGAACCTTACGAAAAAACCCGAAATAGAAGTTCACGAAAAAGCATCGTGCGTCATAGAGTTTCAATTAATACGTCGTTTAGCGTGTGCAATCGAAAAACGAGTATATGGTATGTGATAAGAGCATTAAAATCGTAAAAACAGCGTACCTTGGTGGCTAAATGCACGGTTCAAAACTTGTGGTTGCGATATTCATGAGTCCAAATCCAGCAGAATGCGAGCTTTTAATTCCAATATTTTAATAGCTATAGCTGGATAAACTGAACTACATACAGACCTTGAGATTTATATACCTATATAGATTGAATTGTTATATATATTTGTAGATATATTAATACAGTGCACCCTCAGGATATGATTACCCTGATATACAATTTTTTCACTTTACAAAGTGGAACATGATGATTTTTTTCACCTCGCTATACAAATTTTATTTTACCATACGAATTCAACAAACTTTTTGCCTGATTTTAAATGTGGCAGTCGGTGTGCTTATTATGTGCATGAAAATAATAAAGACGCCGAATTGCTGTCCGCTGAAAACGATTTCCCGATGCCTGAAAGAGACACGATGACCAATTTATCTCAGTACAGCAATTCTCGTGTGTAAAGCGATACAATTTTTCCTTTGAAACCAGTAGCAAAGTTGGAGTTGCGAGCCCCACAATCAGCAGTTGAGTGGTCAGACAACTTCTCTTAACCTGTTAACAAAAACCACTTCATTACGAAAACAGCGTCGTTGAGCTTTTTTGCCGAACGAGGTTGAAAAAGGTTTTAAGTAGGTCCACTAAAAGTTATAATTAAAGCGAAGACAGAAACTGATAAGTGATCAAATTTTAGTGATAAAAAGTTGAAATTCAGTAAAATAGTTGACAATACAGTCATATTCAACTTACGAGCTTAATGCGTTCCGAGACTGAGCTCGTATGTCAATTTACTCGCATGTTGGTGCAATTTATTTATATATAGAACAATTAAATATATATTGATTGGTTTCCATACTCTAAAAAAAGCAAATAAAACACTCAAAACAAGATATTGTAACAGAAAGAACATGTTGGTTATTGTTCTTACATACTACATGCTTTCAAAAAGCAACAAATAAAAAATAATGCAAGAAAATGTGATTAATTAAAATGTAAAATTAAATACATACAATAGCAGTTAACACTCGCATTTGCCAGGGAGGGAGATATAAGTTATCCTTCGTTACAACAGTTGACTTTGATAAATTTGAATTTTATGAAAGTGTTAAAAGACAAACTTAGAAGCAAACCTAAAAGCAAACTTTCATTTTCAACTAAACGTAATTAAAATTTCTTCGGCGTTCATAGTTTGAAGTTTGTCGCTGGTTAGCGAGAGATTTTTCCTTTTTTGCTTTCACGACTAGCCGGCCGTTTTAAGATAAACCTATCTAAGGACGTTTGCCTTTGTCGCCCTTGCAACATGTTGCAATTAGGACGAACACAGGTGTCGTCACAAATGGTTAATGCACGACCACTAGCCAGCTTGTCCGAATGTCTATTAAACAGTTTGGATAGATAGCGCCGGCCTTTTCACATAGCATCGTTTCAGTTACACTGTCACCGGCCAATTGTTTGTCCAATGCCATCAGCGGTCGTGAAGATCGCTGCACCGTTTAGAAACTATGGTTAGTCCTTTTGCAAACTGAATGCCCTGAATATAATCCTTCTGTTTGATAATTATGAATGTAGTTCTGTCATATTGCCGAGCTAGCTCAATCACGCATACACATTTCGCATATTTTTCAATATTTTTCCGTTTAATATCAATTGTTATCATTTGCTTTTTCTTTGTATTATCTTTCATTTTACTGGCAAACTTTCGGTCTACGCACAGTACGTTTAATTCACATAATTCTGCACAGAAAATCGTGCACAAAAAACACGGTACAACAGTATAACCTGAGCAGTTGAAAAATACAGAGTGATGCTGTTCTCATAAAACACCTCCGGCATACTTGGCAACTGACTCAAGTGCTCGTATCTCAAACATGGCTTGTATGTTAGTGCTAAAACTTGCTTGAAAGCTGGCTCGTATCTCAAGTTTCTCGTACGTTGGAGCACTCGTAAGTTGAAGTATTACTGTACATACTACAACTTAGCTTTAAGTGTGTGTGTTTAAGAACTCCCTACGGTAATTCTGCACATGGTAAATTATTGTTATATTTTATTGCTGATCATAACCACTAAATACAATGAAGTTGCTGTAGGTAACTATAGTTACTAAGTTTAACATAGTATTTTGTTACTAATTTTTAATACGTACAGCACTTATATATAAAATTTTGATGATTTTTACCAGGGGATGTTGCATTATATAATTACTATGGTTGATATACCCCTACATACGATTTTTTCACCATACGATGCTCTCCTGAAACTGATCAAAATCGTATCCTGAGGGTGCATTGTAGTGTGATGAAGAGGCTGCCACAGTTTTTGAATAAATTTACTAAAGTTGTTTCTGTGTGTTTATTGAGAGATTCTGATATTCTATTGAGAGTGCCGATATTCCCTTGCTCACCATGGTTGGGGATTGTAAAGTGTCGATCTATACAGACTCCCATGCCTGTCCATGCCTCCATTTCTAAAGATTTCTATATTTTTGACACTTATTAACATTATTTACACCTGATACATAGGTTCATCCAATCCTCTTACTCATTCTATGACTCACACATTATCTGTGATAACTCATTCTATGACTCACACATTATCTGTGATAACTCATTCTATGACTCACACATTATCTGCGATAACTCATTCTATGACTCACACATTATCTGCGACAACTCATTCTATGACTCACACATTATCTGTGATAACTCATTCTATGACTCACACATTATCTGTGATAACTTATTCTATGACTCACACATTATCTGTGATAACTCAGTCTATGACTCACACATTATCTGTGATAACTCATTGTTTCTTCATGCGCGACTTTCCTCCAAGGCTTTGTTATTCCTCCAAATGTCTTCACCAATATGATACTTTAAATGCATGAAGTTCCTTCATGTGACTCTCTTTATGTCAATTTTACTCTCTAACTTTCTTCCATGTAATGTATGTCTCTGTTGGTCTGTCAGAGTTTTTTTGTATGTCACATCACATTTCTTTAAAAAAAACTGCTTATACACTATTGTGCGACATTAATCCTATTCCATCTCTGTTACCTTCACAGTGACCAAATTCTCAGTCAATTTTTTATTTCTGTAAGATTTTGTTATGTTTGCTCTCTACGTCTTACGAAAGCTTTGTGACTACAAAAGCTTTGTTCGTCACCGTTCACAAGGTTACAAGCCCTGCTACTTTGTGCTACATTCACCCTAGTTGTAATTCTCACAAATCTAATAGAAACTGATATTACAGAAAGCTAAGACAAGCGCGCCTGACTATCTTGAAGACATCAATGCAGGAGTTCTGTCTGAAAGAAAACAGATTACTGATAAGGTATTATGTATGGGCCTATTGCAGGTTCTAGTTACTCACTATTTTATCAGCAAGGCGGTATTGCTGTATCACCGCTGTATCACCGCTGTATCACCGCTATGAGTCACACAAATAAGTCGTGAGTTTGTGTTTCATCAACTTCCACTGTCAGTTTGCGATTCAGTTGTAGATATTTCTGTTTTTTTACGAGAAAACAATACCTCAAATCTGCATTTCCTTACAATCGGTAAAACAATGCAGTCAACAGCAGACAACTTCACAACAATATATGGTAACAGACTTCACAATGATTTTGTTTGGTTTAATCCAAGCGATTTCCGGATTTCTGTTTTGTAATTAAGTAAGTTGAATGTTGCAATCGAAGTGGACATATGTTGTAACTGGGTAAACAGCATGCCACTTGTGGTCCTTTTGGTGTCGGCTAATAAAATTCAAAGTGAGCACAAAAAATAATTATAATTTCCAAAGTAAAGGAGAAATATGCAACTGTTTAATTACTTTGTATTTTGCTATTAATCAATTAACAACGATAAATAGCTCAAAACTGGTGAGGTAGATTGCTAGCATGTGTTAAGCGAATAATCACTGCAAATCACAAACTTGACTGGATTTGCCTATATGTTTGGTCATTGATAACTTGATGTTGTTAAATCACTTGGTTTAAATACCTTTCACCACAAAGGTACAAGCTATATATGACATCACTTTGTCCTTAGAAATTGTCGTCAACACAGAAGAAGTTGGCAAAGATCGACAAGACTGGCATGAAAAGTCTAACAAGCTTTTTTGCTCCAAAACAAAAAAAGGTTGCCTGACCTTGACATGCCTACATGCCTGACCTTGACAGGCGCACATTTAGGAGCTGAGATTACAACTCTCCGCAGAGACATCACTCGTTGTGACTCCATATTGTCTCAGAGAATTATCCGTGAGAATTCAAGTAAGCTGACCATAACTGTTTAATGCAACTTCACATCTTTCATAGATGTCCTTCCTTGGCCTCAGCTAGCAATTTTTGCTATTTATCAGTATCTGTATGACTGATACACTAGTATAATTTCCTGTATGGTTATATTACACATGTTATATTGCATTGCTTTTAGTCGTATGACGGTGTTACCATATTTAATATGTATTTGTGTCACCATGTAAAAATAATTTTGCAATTACTTGAAACACGAGGCAACTTTGTTTTGTGGTCCTATAAGTAGTAATATCTAGTCGGAGTTGTCTCATTTCCTCCCCTACTCGTTTCACTGCACAACCACGCGATGTGCTCACATTTTCGGCTGTTCTGAGCAAAACTTTACATTAGCTTGTTTAGAAAAATAATGAAAACTTGGCCTGTTTCATAGTAGAAAA
This sequence comes from Watersipora subatra, assembly GCF_963576615.1. Classification (NCBI taxonomy): domain Eukaryota; kingdom Metazoa; phylum Bryozoa; class Gymnolaemata; order Cheilostomatida; family Watersiporidae; genus Watersipora; species Watersipora subatra. The sequence continues at coordinate 32,951,727 of NC_088717.1, forward strand.
ATTTTATTTAGTAAAATGGGGAAGATTATATATTTGTTTCTATACAACACTTGATTGAACACATTTTTATCAAAAAATAATTCACATCTGTTTCTCAGCGATGAGCCAGCTATCAATTTGTGCGCCACTTGAACAGAGCACTCTTAGGGTGGAATGACTACATTAGACTGTAGGGAAGCAAGATAATTTTTGTGACATGAGATTAGTCATAAATTGGTCATAGGTGTTATCTACTCGTGTCTACCTCATACCTACTCGTGAGATCAGCTTCGAAGACTGGCATTTCTAGAACCACTTCAACCAAGTAACAAACTGCTCTACTTGGATGATGACCAATATAGGAATAAAGGTGATATTTGGTGGCCTTTTACCTATGTAAACTAGGTCAGGTGTAAACTAGGTCAAGTGAAAACTAGGTCAAGTGTTAACTAGGTCAGGTATCTCTATAGATCTCTATAGAATATAAGCATTCCACTCGAATTAAATGGGCTGTTTGTCCATCAAAATTACTGGCTTCACATATCTACGAGATGAGTCTTGCATAACCAATGTGTTGATAAGGCATCGACTTGAAACAAACCTGCTGGTCTATGCCAGCCAATGTCAAACTGACACATCTGTGATTGATAAGCATCTCAATTCAATTTTATTCATTTTCAAGGCAAGCTGGTTGCATTTAAAGGTTGACTTGCAACAAAATTCACATTGCAGTTATTTGGTATCAAAAGATTCATCATGTCTTACTCTGTTGTGTTGTAGATGCAAAATATGTGGGAATGTGATTACAAGCTCTTAAAAACTAAAAAACGAACAGTTAATCGCAGCCACACGAGATGGTCCTAGTTTGGGTTCTCTTTCCAAAACAGCTCAAATGGGACGTAGTTGTTACAAAATAGTTTCCGTTTACACTTTCATGCAACCTCATTCGTCGAAATATTTTCACAAATATACTTCACTCATTCAAGAAAACCATGTCTGTTGTTCTTAGGCGTCTATTTCACTGTCTATTTTTACCATTTTTTGTAATGCTGTCATTTTTAGCACTGATATCTTATAAATTACCATAAAAATTCGTTTAACTTTTTAACCTTACCTCGAAGGAGTATATATCATTGTCTGATAATCATGACGAGCCTGTTGGTCACCTGTGATAATCGAAAAGTGCTGCAGAAATTATTTGCGAAGTATTGGGCCCATGATCAGATTACGAGTAGACGATTAGACCAAGCCGAAACAAAACTGTTAAGTAGCGAGCATCTATATTTGATACGGGGTCTTCGCTAAAACCCAAAGTGTTTGTCATAAACTAGTGCTATGATAAGTTTTATATTGGGCTTTTTATTGGCCTTTCACTTCACGTGAGAATATCACGTGACAAGACAATAACCAAATGCAATGACTACGTCAGAGAAATAAACAGATTCCAATGGCGGCTTTTCGTTTTTGAGCTTTTAAGAGCTTGTAATCACATTTCCACATATTTGGCACCTACAACACAACCGAGTAAAACATGGTGAATCTTTTGATACCAAATAACTGTAATGTAAATTTTGTTGCAAGTCAACCTTTAAAATTAGCTTTCGAATGATAAAGGTAACAGGTCTTGACACAAACAACTATTTATATGACGACAAAAATATTATCATGTATATGATATATACGAAACCCACCGGTATAAACTACTCATGAAACATTTGATAGAACTTTTCGGTACCCAAGTTGAAATTATTTTTTCTGGACAATTGAATTTATTTTTTCTCTTATCAGCGTGTAGCGTTTTTTGTGAGAAAAACAGCAATAAAAATAGATGCATAAACGTCATCGCTATCACAATTCCACGCTGATCCAAGTTACAATACAAATATCCTGATGGTGCTTCGATATGGGTGTTGGTAAATCCGGCAAGGACAGCACTGTTTCACACAGCTTAGGCCAATTCTTATTGGTTAGTAATTGTGTCAATAAGACATCATTTAGTAGCCCAGTGTGCAAGAATAGCAAGTATCTACACTAGCCACCAGCCATGCATTGTGTCAGTGCGTGTAGCCAGGCTTGGGTAGTACTGTGCAATTAAGCTTACTGGTGGCACTTAAAAGCTAGATTAATTATGCCAGATTAATTAGGCCAGATTCAATGAACAATGGCTATCGAAGGAGGATACAAAGAAAGCAATAAAAATTGATTTGACTCAAGAGCTAGGGAGCATAACGACAAAGCAGTGAGGAAATTGATTCCGCAATGTTGGAAGTTAGCACCTTGTATAATGTAAAATATACAAATATGCACTGTAATGAGATTACAAACAAAAAGGTAAAACCCACTGCTAGAGAGACAAAATGGGAGCAACAAAAGATAATGACAGACTCTGAGTCTGTAGATATAAGCATCGTCAAAAGCTCTGCCAGCGCTGGACGCAATGATCTTTTGAGTATCTTCCCTAAATTTATGATCAGTTGACTAACAGGAATGTGAGTAGAGAGAGAGAGACAATAACTCCAATGGAAAAGATTTCACCATTCCAGTGCGACTGGATATTGGCCAGTTAGGCAGGCAGTGCAGTGCCCCAGCTCCCTCTCAGTCCTGGCACGCTCAGATACTGCTTCCTTCAGGCCCTCCACTGTTAGGTATTTCAAACTGTTTGCCCCTGTAAAGACAAAAAACAGTTAATTTATTTATGTAATATGGTATATTTTTACATATAAAACAAAGTTTAATGGATTTATTTATGGTATATGTTTACATATAATGCAAAGTTTAATGGATTTATTTATGGTATATGTTTACATATAATACAAAGTTTAATGGATTTATTTATGGTATATGTTTACATAATACAAAGGTTTGTAGATTTATAGTAGATTTGAAGGATTATCATCATGTGTAAACTGAGCATGTTCAATGATAGGCGTGTTTGGTACACGTGATATAGTATATATATTTGGTGCGTATGGTATGCGTGTCTGGTACACGTGATTTGGTGCGTATGGTATGCATGTTTGGTACACGTGATATGGTATATATATTTGGTGCGTATGGTATGCATGTTTGGTACACGTGATATGGTATATATTTGGTGCGTATGATATGCGTGTTTGGTACACGTGATATGGTATATATATTTGGTGCGTATGGTATGCGTGTTTGGTACACACGATATGGTATATATATTTGGTGCGTATGGTATGCATGTTTGGTACACGTGATATGGTATATATTTGGTGCGTATGATATGCGTGTTTCAAGCACACAAGAGAAATATCTAATGAATTCATTGAAAGTCTCACTGATTTCGTCGCTAACGGTGAATGATGGCCAATTCATGTGTATAAGGAGTACTTGATATCTCCGCTTACCATGATTGATTAGCTGATCCTTGAAGGATATATTTTAAAATGAAACTCGGACCACAATGAAAAATTATAGTTTGACTTAAAATAAAAACTTGTCACTTAATGATATTATAAGACAATTGGAAATAAAACCTTTGTTCCAAATAAAATTATTACAATGAATATTAAAATTTATATTAAGAACGCCATGATAAAAATTGATTTTTATTAATGTCAAGGACAAGATCGGCAAAGTATTCGTTGCAAGACTAATGCTGGTACCAGATTTTCGCAATGCTTCCTCTTTAGTATTCAGTGTGCTTCAGCTATGACTCTCAACATTGTAAAACTCTCATGTTGAGCTTCCTTGATGAATGAATAGCATTTAGTGTTGGGCCGGTATTGAGTTATCCGCTTTTACTGATACCGAGGGATTCTCGGTATCCGAGGAAACCAATCATTTTCGGTGTCAGCTAGGTATCCGCGGCCGGTTTGATATGATCGGTATTTATCCGTAAAAGCCTACCAGTAAATTGTTATACGGATATCCGGAGAGATTTTAAAAACGCTTCATTACAAACATGCTACTCTCAGCGCGCATTGGCGAACAAATTCAACGAAAATTTCCACGCTTACTGTATCTACTATTATATTACGTTACATTGACAATGCCACCAGCCTCGAAGGTTTGGGAGTTCTACACAGATGGGAGGACGTATAAAGACTCTAACGGGACTGGACTCTAATTGGACTGCTTATAATTATGTGATTACATTACCTGATTACAATATGTGATAGTAAGATTTTTTAAAACTGTTTCAGTATATTTAACAAAGAGGGCCCCTTGCCATTATCTATCTGTTCTTTATTATACATAACGTTTGTATTAGTAACTATATTTTTTAATAGAATAAACAATAAAAACATCTATCATGAAAATTAGATTTCCATCTTTCTTTTCTTTTTTGGCTTTCTAAAACAAGGAGTCTCTTTGCCGTAACAATATACTGCTGACTAAAGAATGTTTTTTTTGCACAGGCTACTTTTTGCACAACGATAAAAATTGTTCGAGACAGTTATGATTTAAAGTTTAAACCATTTAAAGACACACTGATCACATACCGAACAATAGTACCGACAATACCGAACTTTCTTAGTTGACAAAGGATACCGAAGATGGTAAATACCGAGGATACCGATACCGGAAAAACCGATAAAAATGTGCAAGGATATCCGATCCAGCACTAAATCAGATATCGGCCCAACACTAATAGCATTCCAGTTTGATGTGCCGTTTGTGTTTATGCAACCCGAGGCACCAGTAAAAATACATACTAGCAATATGTCTGCTAGCAAGATCATTTTCCCACATGATTGAAAACGCACTCCATTTGTCAATGCGACTGTTAGTCTGCAGCAGTGAATGATACACAAAGTTTTTACTAGGACTTGTCATGCGTAAGGCGTATGTCTTATTTGACATTTTCCCTGCGCTATGATTTAGAATGAGCAAATGGGATACCGGTTACTTTGGTGACATTCTCTGAAATCTAAAGGCCTGCGTAATTTTTCTATATATGATCGGATCTTCATAGAGCCAAAATAACAAAATAATTTCATGTTGATGACATCAAATCTGGCAACTAACGGGTTTGTAAAAAGATCACAAACCTAGATCACAAAGATAACAAGTAGTACTCATCGGAAAGAAATGGGAAAAAAACTTTTCCAACAAGATACAAACAGATGGTGTGACAGAACTATCAGGCAGACAAATTCGATCGATAGTAATTTCCTCGTGAGACAATATATGATTGTTAGGCACGCTCGCATACCAGTGAGTGGACTAGCTATAAACTTGATGTTCCTGGGCTAATATTACTCTTTAAAACAAATCTTATCAATAATATATGGGTAAGTTGTTGGATATGCATTGCTGTCTATGAAGATGAGCAACTACATGTATATATCACTACTGCAATAGTACGAATGACAACCGCGTTTAACATCACATGAATTTTTGTTTTATTTTTTCATCCAACTTGTTTAAATTACACAAAAAATTTTTTTAATGAAAAATCTTATTAACCCTTTCGCGGGCAGAGCGACGTTTTTGTCGCTTCGCGATACGGCTGCTAATGGACAGTGCGACGTTTTTGTCATTTCGGTAACATATTTTATTATTGCAGTTTCTGGTTAGCTAAATGCCGTTTTTTGTTTACTTTTTTTACCAATAGCAAGCTACGATATAGTAGTTTTGGTTAGCCTCAAAAATTGACTTCAAGGTTGAAAAAACGATCGTTTTTAGCAGTGATGAATAAATAAATTTTCGAAAAAAATTAGAAAATTGTTCTAAATAATTTATCAACTTTTATTTTTCTTGGTTCGGTTTAAGCTTTTATTTACCAAATTTTTCGAGAGTTTGAATTTAGTTTACCGTCATGGCGACTTCTAAAAGAACCTCCCGAGATTATTCTAATAAAGCAAGTACTAGTACCGAAATTACTATGAGATTCAGAGCTGACAGTGACTTTTTAGATTTAGTAGCAAGAGATGACAGTGAATCAAGTTCGGATTGTGATTGAAATGACTTTACATCTGGAAGTGACAGTGATGAAGAGGCTGGTAGCAGTAATGATGAGGATGTGAGTAGGAGTGATGCCAGTGCCTCGAAGAATATAACCAACATGAACAGAGATAAATCTCCTACAATTCAGCAGTTTATAGCAGTGACAGGCCCAGTATTTACTCCAGTAGATGCTCAACCAGTAGAGTATTTTGAAAAGTTTTTTGAGCCTGTCAATCCAGGAAGTACATCTTTGTGGGAGCTCTTTTTACACGAATAAGTACATGGTGCAAAGACTGTAATGTGGGCCTTTGTAAAGGAGAATGCTTTCAAAAATATCATTCGTAAGTAGACAATTATTATGAAAAGCATATATTTTATGTTATACATTTTTATTCGTTTATAATATATATACATTACATGTATATGCCTATGAACATATACATGCATACATATGCACCTTTAAACATAGATATATGCACATAATAACACACAGAAAAGTGTATGAACCTTTTAAAAAAATTGAATTTTTGGAAAATTAATTCGCCCATGGGGGTCTGATTTAGTTTTGAAAATTCGCCCGCGAAAGGGTTAAATAGCCCAATCTTTGCAACATACGCATTTATGAACCATTGTATACGCGATAAAAACATGTAGTTATTTAGACCTCAATGTACCACCCAACAACATCCAGAACACAAAAAGCAATAATTGGTTTTGGCATAAATGAAAGTGTGGAGAATTTGTAGAAGTGTAAAATTGTTACAATTCTAGTGTCACACCTTTACTTTTTACTGCTCAAATCAAATCAGTTGTGATTAAAATGCTGACAGCTAGAGAATTTGTATTTTAGGTGAGATTTGTTCACGATGAGCGTTCACTGATATCATTGATGTCTTCTTTATTAGCAGATATAAAGATTGACCTCAATCTCTGTGTTTATCTTGATAAGTTCAAACGCTGGTAAACTTACTCTGGCATGTTTATTACAAGTGACTATGAGTGCCTCATTGTAACAACAACAGTTTGTCTGTGTATCCTGTTCTGAAGTTAGCCACAGCCGAGTAGTCTGTGAGCAAGTATGGGTTGAATAAGACCCCAACCTATGGTAACTGAGCCCACCAGGCTACGATCGTTCCTAATAAGTACAGCTTCCAAGCAACATAGGTTACAAACTTTCTAAATTGCCCTTACAAGGAAGGAGGGGATAGACACTTAACGAGCTGACACAACACCAAGGAAGTATTGAATGCCACCCACTATGACACCAAAAATGTACAGACATGATCAAGCGCATCAAACTGTGTTCAACTCACCAAAATACTCAGCAAGCTTGTCTAGCTCGACTCTATTGGCAATCAGTTCTTCTTTAGTGGGTATATTGATGCCCATATAGCACGGGTGCCTTATGGGTGGAGAGGCAACTCTGATATGTACCTCTTTGGCACCGGAATTTCTCAGAAGTGCTACCATTGGCTGCATGGTTGTGCCGCGAACAATTGAGTCATCCACAATAATTATCCTTTTGCCCGCAATGTTATCTACATATGGTCCAAACTTTTGAGCGACGGCAAGTTCCCTAAGTCTTGTAGTCGGCTGAATGAAGGATCGACCAACATATCTGTTTTTGCAGAGTACCTGTAACATAGTGACAGATCACCTGCAACATCTTGACAGTAGAGCACCTGTAACATTGAGAGCACCTGCAACATCTTGATAGAAGATCACCTGTAACATATTCAGAGCACCTGCAACAGGATGACAAAGTGCCTGTAAGATAATGACATAACACCTGCGACATATCGACAGCAAAGCACTTGTAAAATAGTGGGGGCACTTGCAACATATTGACACAGTACCTGTAACGTAGAGACAGGGCAACTGTAACTTGGTGACAAAATTAGCTGTAACGTAATGATAGCAAAGCGTTGTATTTATGTTTAGGGCAGCCAGCAAACAACGCCCTGACACCAACTTGGTTATTACTGTCAACTGAACATGAAACATTGAATTTGAGGATTTTAGTTGTTAACAAAAAAAGTTCAATTCGCAGAAAGGGGTGATGTTGAGCTAAGATATTTGTACAGGAGTCATTGCTAACCAAGAATAAGCTGCCATATTGAATGGGATCTAACAGCCACCCATGCATCTGCAATCTGAGAGGGTATAGCAAATATGAGCGAACAGAAAATCTAAGGCACCGTTTCTCACTATAGCAGTACATATATTTCTCACTATAGCAGTACATCTATAGCAGTACATCTATTACTCACTATAGCAGTACATCTATTTCTCACTATAGCAGTACATCTATTTCTCACTATAGCAGTACATCTATTTCTCACTATAGCAGTACATCTATTTCTCACTATAGCTGTACATCTATTTCTCACTATAACAGTACATCTAGTTCTCACTATAGCAGTACATCTATTTCTCACTATAGATGTACATCTATTTCTCACTATAGCAGTACATCTATTTCTCACTATAGCAGTACATCTATTTTTCACTATAGCAGTACATCTATTTCTCACTATAACAGTACATCTATTTCTCACTATAGCAGTACATCTATTTCTCACTATAGCTGTACATCTATTTTTCACTATAGCAGTACATCTATTTCTCACTATAGCAGTACATCTATTTTTCACTATAGCAGTACATCTATTTCTCACTATAACAGTACATCTATTTCTCACTATAGCAGTACATCTATTTCTCACTATAGCAGTACATCTATTTCTCACTATAGCAGTACATCTATTTCTCACTATAGCAGTACATCTATAGCTGTGTATCTATTTCTCACTATAGCAGTACATCTATTTCTCACTATAGCTGTACATCTATTTTTCACTATAGCAGTACATCTATTTCTCACTATAGCAGTACATCTATTTTTCACTATAGCAGTACATCTATTTCTCACTATAACAGTACATCTATTTCTCACTATAGCAGTACATCTATTTCTCACTATAGCAGTACATCTATTTCTCACTATAGCAGTACATCTATAGCTGTGTATCTATTTCTCACTATAGCAGTACATCTATAGCTGTACATCTACAGCTGTGTATCTATTTCTCACCATAGCTGTACAACACTACATCTTTATGTCAGTAATAGAATACACTTTTGACCTAATGGCTACCTCTACATATGGTATTCCAGTAAACTCTGAATAGCCTCGTGCTGCCGGTGTTGCTGACTCAGGGATGGTTGAGACAATATCAGCCTCTACAGCAGACTCCTTGGCAAGCATCCTCCCACAGTTCATACGCACCGAGTAAACCATCTGCCCTGCAGCAATAAATAACTACTACATACTATACCACACAATTCTGCTAGTGTGTAATCATAAAAGTACATGGGTGAGCAACTCCGATACTCTATGACAACTTTTTCAGACCAGTTGGCTGACGAGTAGTTAGTAAAAATATTTGCTCCAACAAAAGACGGTTTCAAAATATGATACAAACTTTATAATGGATGAATTTAATATTTCGAGATTTTGCTGCACCACGAACATTGATATACAGTCAAACATGGATAACTCGCCCTCGGATAGCTCGAACACATGGTTAACTCGAACGGTTTTGTTTGGTCCGTTCCCACGCAATGATAAATTGCTTCAGATAACTCGACCTCAACTTTGTTAACTCGAAGTTTTTAGCCCAACGGCTACCAAGACGGTTGTTATCGCTTTGGAATATCACTTTATTCCAAGCCATAGAGATAAGCCTCAAATTTTAGTAGTTCATAGGCGTCGTTATAACCATCATCAGCAAAATATTTTTGTCAACGACTTTTCAAAAGGTTTGGTAAAAATTGATTTTCACCAAACATCCGCTTAGCGATGGTTCTTCGAAGGCAAGAAAAAGCGAGGTTACCTTGGCATTAACTTCAAGAAAAATCGGCAAAAGTGATCTTGGTTAAAACGCTCAAAAGAAAAAGATGTCTTTTCATCTGAGCATTTCAACAGCGATCGAGTTTTGCCAAATTTAATTTGAAAAACGCCCCGGCAGTCACATCACGTAAAACAAACAAATCTCAAGTGATAGAAAAATCTCTATAATTTCCGGTAAAAAAGTTTTAAACTTCACATTGGAAGCATTTAATTCGAAACAAGCCATTTATGCTTTTATTAATATTATAGTTTATATATGTAAATGTATCTACTAATAAATACATGGACTTGTGACAGTGCTCTGATAACTCGAACACTTTCACTCGATCCCGTGAAGGTTGAGTTACCCATGTTTGACTGTATATACAGTGTACCATGAACATGGATACATCTATATAGTATATGCAGTCCGCCCTTGAGCTACGATGTCATTGTTATACGATTTTTTTAGCCTTACAAAGTGGTTTTATGCTTTCGCCATACGAATCCTATTTCGCCATATGAATCCTATTCGCCATACAAATTCAACAAAAATTTTTGCTCGAAATTATATTTGGCAGTACTTATTATGTCAAACTGACCAAGATGCCGAGATGCTGCTCGCCGAAGACTTTCTCAAAATGCCTGAAAGAGATACAATGACCGATTTCTCTCAGTTTAGCATTCATGCAGCATTTATGCAAAAAACGATATTTTCTATTTAAAACCAGTAGCAAAGTTGGAGTTGCAATCCCTCCGAACTGAAGGTCAGGGATTAGACAACTGCTCTTCATCCGCTAACAAAATCCCACTTTATTACGTATTTAACAGGACAGTTTCAAGAACAGCGTCGTTCGGGCTTTCTTGTCAAAGTAGGTAGAAAAAGGTTTAATGAGGTCGGCTAAAAGTTACAGTGAAAAGGAGCAGGAAACTGATTGGTAATAAAATCTTAGGAATGAAAAAGTTGAAGTTCAGTAAAATAGTTGAAAACACATACTAAAACTTAGCTTTAGGTGCATGTTTAGTAAGCTAAATACATTTAAGTTGAATTCAATGTTTATGTTATACGTCTAGTATGAGTACAAGTAAGAACTCTTTACTGTACGTGCTGCACATATTATAGTGCAACGTTACAGTTTATTGCAGATCATAACCACTAAACAGACTAAAGTTACTGTCGGTAACTATAGTTACTAAGGTTAACATACCATTTTGTTACTAATTTTCAATATGAACAGTACTTGTATACAATTTTGATGAATTTTACTAGAAGGTGTTTGCATTATATATTTACTATGGGCTTCTATACCCCTCTATATGACATTTTCATGATATGTCAACACTGAAACGGATCAAAATCGTATAATGAAGACGCACTGTATATATATTTACTTTTATTGAGCAGTCCATAATCGTTTATATAAAAAATGTGTTACCTATGGTATCACAAAAACAATGTAAATGTGTATGGAGTAGACAACTGCTAAGTTTTGCAGCAACTTTCACAACCTAGTTGTCTGTAGCTGATGACAGGATATATCACTAAGAGATGCAGTGGGTACTACTGACACCATATGACTTATCTCACCAGTAAGATAAACAACAGGGTGTAATAATCTTCCCCAGAAGACCGTGTCAAGCCTTACCTTCCAAATAGCTATCAGGCCTTGAAAAATAGACATACTCAAAAATACAGAAGGCTGGAGGGGTGTCATCAGGTCGACCCAGTATTCCAAGCGACTTGAAGCCCTTGCTACTTATTTCAACTATTTCTCCTATCAAATAAAAAACAAAAGAAGATGTCATTACTTACTGTAGACAAGAACAATGATAATTTAACTATGGAATAATCATCACTAATACAAGTATTCAATACAAGCAATCGATACAAGCATTCGATACAAGCATTTGATACAAGCATTTTGTACAAGCATTCGATACAAGCATTTGATACAAGCATTTTATACAAGCATTCGATACAAGCATTTGATACAAGCATTCGATACAAGCATTCGATACAAGCATTCGATACAAGCATTTGATATACACATTTGATACAAGCACTCAATATAAGAATTCGATACAAACATTTGATATACACATTTGATACAAGCACTCAATACAAACATTCGATACAGAAATTTGATATAAACATTTGATACAAGCATTCGATACAAACATTTGATACAAGCATTCAATATAAGAATTCGATACAAACATTTGATATACACATTTGATACAAGCACTCAATACAAGCATTCAATACAAGCACTCAATACAAAAATTTGATTGGTCCAAGTTGATCTGACCAGTGCAGATGCTAAATACCCTTTCCTATGGCAACCGCCTTTTCTAAATTCTCAACTGTGGCACTCACACCAACAAATATTGCTCGGTGCAAATAAAATGCTACAGCACTAGATAAGTAAAAACCTACAAGGCTTTGGTACACAGATAACACCCACTTCAACAAAAAAGTATAGGTTGTTCACTCTTGCTTAATACTCCATGTAAGACAATACCTAATAAAACTACACACAAATCTTATCATGAAAAGTTGATATCAACAAAGAATACAGTTTGTTGAGAGCCAAAGACAAATTTTAAAATGATGACACTCCTAATTGGAATCAAACAGCTCAATCTCATAGTTTTGAATAAACTGGGTAAAATGTTTCGTTGAGCTACCACACTGTGTAGATAGCTGTATGGTCCATAGCGTGGTCCATAGTGTGGTCCATAGGTTCATCTTGCACAAAATTCTGGTAATGAGCCAAAGATGACGAATATGAAGCCATATTTATAGATTAGAATATTCATAGAATATTCAATCTATTGCCGTGTAGATACACTCAGTTATAAATCTATTGCCGTGTAGATACACTCAGTTATAAATCTATTGCCGTGTAGATACACTCAGTTATAAATCTATTGCCGTGTAGATACACTCGGTAATAAAACTATAGTCAGTAATGAAATGATGATATTATAGGTATGGCTGATTCTCCAATTGAAGCTGGTGAGCGCAGCTCTTCAGAGTGACACTTGCATCAATTTTTATAGCTGCTACATTCGATGAGACGAGCAAATGAGTGGATGTGTGGTAGGAGTGGGGGAAAGGTGGAATGGTAGTATAATAAACTACAGGTTTATTAATATTGGATATTTACAGCATTAAAATACGTGGAATTCATCCTGGAAAGTATATCAATGTTGGAGAGACAACTCCCCATTAACATCTGATATGAATATGGCAATAGTTGATGAGCAAGCATACTGTTTAAATGAACAACCGGGGAGTCCATCGCTGTCATCAGTGAACACCAATGGTGGTACTAGTGTGGTGTCAATGCAAAGGAAACTGGTGAACTCTGAGAAAAGAAAAATTTGTTGAGAGAAGGATGCGTGTGAGAGGATGATCAAGAAGGACGGGCACTGTTACAGTGATGGTGAGAGAAATGATGGTGAGAGAGAGACTTTTCTGTAGGCAAGTTAGCTGCTGCCCTAAAATGAAGATGGACGACTATCATTGGTTACAATCAGCTAAAAATATCTGAAGATTTAAAATACGAGTGGGTGGCACCGCTGAGGTCTTACTTTTTACACAACAGAAAGCTAATTTTCACCTAAAATTACGATATGTTTTGAAAAAAAAAAAGTTATAAAATTAACTTAGATGTGAACAACTTAGTAATCTAAAAATTATATGAGCCACAAAGAAAGCAGAAATCCAGCTGTATCGAAGGCAACCTTGGAGCATCGTTATTTACAACAAAGAATAAGACTGGGAGAGTTTATACCTGGTAAGACTTCACGGATCAATTCAGCTCCGATGCTCGAGAAAGGACAAGTCTCTGAGGAAACAACCCAACCTATGGCTGGCAGCGTGTTGTCAGAGATACCTAAAGACAAAGTAACAACTCACTACTTGACCAACTGCCATAAGATGGACAAGGTTACCTCCCAAACTTTGTGCTTTAGCAGCTGGAATTGAGGATATGAAAAGGTGACCTACTGAACTTGTGACTGATGTGAAAAGCACAAGACAGAAAATAGGTGTGCAGCCTGTAGGCATGGTTGCCCTTGCAAAGCAAATCTATTACACTGTTTGAATTATGAAAACTAGATTCTTTTTCACAAGAAAAGTACAGTACCGGCAACTAAGAATCTCTGTAATGGAGGGATGATGTTTTTTTAACTCGAGTTCAGTATAGTCATATTTAAAGGAGTAGACCAAACCTGAAAGTCTAAACTAAACAAATCAGCACACTTATAAAACTCAGATCTTGTAATCCTGATATCGTCCCACTGAATAAATGATATACATCCACTCTACCACCCGCACCACTCTATCACCCGCACCACTCTATCACCCGCACCACTTTATCACCCGCACCACTCTATCACCCGCACCACTCTATCACCCTCACCACTCTATCACCCGCACCACTCTATCACCCTCACCACTCTACCACCCGCACCACTCTATCACCCTCACCACTCTATCAGCCGCACCTCTCTATCAGCTGCACCACACTATCACCCTCACCACTCTATCACCCTCACTACTCTATCACCCGCACCACTCTATCACCCGCACCACTCTATCACCAGCACCACTCTATCACCCGCACCACTCTATCACCCGCACCACTCTATCACCCTCACCATTCTATCACCCGCACCACTCTACCACCCGTACCACTCTATCACCCGTACCACTCTATCACCCGCACCACTCTATCACCCACACCACTCTATCACCCTCACCACTCTACCACCCGCACCACTCTATCACCCTCACCACTCTATCAGCCGCACCACTCTATCAGCCTCACCACTCTATCACCCTCACCACTCTATCACCCGCGCCACTCTATCACCCGCACCACTCTATCACCCGCACCACTCTATCACCCGCACCACTCTATCACCCTCACTACTCTATCACCTGCACCACTCTATCACCCGCACCACTCTATCACCCGCACCACTCTATCACCCGCACCACTCTATCACCCTCACTACTCTATCACCCGCACCACTCTATCACCCGCACCACTCTATCACCCGCACCACTCTATCACTCGCACCACTCTATCAGCCGCACTACTCTATCACCTGCACCACTCTATCACCCTCACCACTCTATCACCTGCACCACTCAATCACCCGCACCACTCTATCACCAGCACCACTCTATCACCCGCACCACTCTATCACCCTCACCACTCTATCACCCTCACCACTCTATCACCCGCGCCACTCTATCACCCGCACCACTCTATCACCCGCACTACTCTATCACCCTCACCACTCTATCACCCGTACCACTCTATCACCTGCACCACTCAATCACCCGCACCACTCTATCACCAGCACCACTCTATCACCCGCACCACTCTATCACCCTCACCACTCTATCACCCTCACCACTCTATCACCCTCACCACTCTATCACCCTCACCACTCTATCACCCGCACCACTCTATCACCAGCACCACTCTATCACCCGCACCACTCTATCACCCTCACCACTCTATCACCCTCACCACTCTATCACCCGCGCCACTCTATCACCCGCACCACTCTATCACCCGCACTACTCTATCACCCTCACCACTCTATCACCTGCACCACTCAATCACCCGCACCACTCTATCACCAGCACCACTCTATCACCCGCACCACTCTATCACCCTCACCACTCTATCACCCTCACCACTCTATCACCCTCACCACTCTATCACCCGCACTACTCTATCACCCGCACCACTCTATCACCCTCACCACTCTATCACCTGCACCACTCAATCACCCGCACCACTCTATCACCAGCACCACTCTATCACCCGCACCACTCTATCACCCTCACCACTCTATCACCCTCACCACTCTATCACCCGCGCCACTCTATCACCCGCACCACTCTATCACCCGCACTACTCTATCACCCTCACCACTCTATCACCTGCACCACTCAATCACCCGCACCACTCTATCACCAGCACCACTCTATCACCCGCACCACTCTATCACCCTCACCACTCTATCACCCTCACCACTCTATCACCCTCACCACTCTATCACCCGCACCACTCTATCACCCGCACTACTCTATCACCCTCACCACTCTATCACCTGCACCACTCTATCACCTGCACCACTCAATCACCCGCACCACTCTATCACCAGCACCACTCTATCACCCGCACCACTCTATCACCCTCACCACCCTATCACCCTCACCACTCTATCACCCTCACCACTCTATCACCCGCACCACTCTATCACCCTCACCACTCTACCACCCGCACCACTCTATCACCCTCACCACTCTATCAGCCGCACCTCTCTATCAGCTGCACCACACTATCACCCTCACCACTCTATCACCCTCACTACTCTATCACCCGCACCACTCTATCACCCGCACCACTCTATCACCAGCACCACTCTATCACCCGCACCACTCTATCACCCGCACCACTCTATCACCCTCACCATTCTATCACCCGCACCACTCTACCACCCGTACCACTCTATCACCCGTACCACTCTATCACCCGCACCACTCTATCACCCGCACCACTCTATCACCCTCACCACTCTACCACCCGCACCACTCTATCACCCTCACCACTCTATCAGCCGCACCACTCTATCAGCCTCACCACTCTATCACCCTCACCACTCTATCACCCGCGCCACTCTATCACCCGCACCACTCTATCACCCGCACCACTCTATCACCAGCACCACTCTATCACCCGCACCACTCTATCACCCTCACCACTCTATCACCCGCACCACTCTATCACCCGCACCACTCTATCACCCGCACCACTCTATCACCCTCACTACTCTATCACCTGCACCACTCTATCACCCGCACCACTCTATCACCCGCACCACTCTATCACCCGCACCACTCTATCACCCTCACTACTCTATCACCCGCACCACTCTATCACCCGCACCACTCTATCACCCGCACCACTCTATCACTCGCACCACTCTATCAGCCGCACTACTCTATCACCTGCACCACTCTATCACCCTCACCACTCTATCACCTGCACCACTCAATCACCCGCACCACTCTATCACCAGCACCACTCTATCACCCGCACCACTCTATCACCCTCACCACTCTATCACCCTCACCACTCTATCACCCGCGCCACTCTATCACCCGCACCACTCTATCACCCGCACTACTCTATCACCCTCACCACTCTATCACCCGCACCACTCTATCACTCGCACCACTCTATCAGCCGCACTACTCTATCACCTGCACCACTCTATCACCCTTACCACTCTATCACCTGCACCACTCAATCACCCGCACCACTCTATCACCAGCACCACTCTATCACCCGCACCACTCTATCACCCTCACCACTCTATCACCCTCACCACTCTATCACCCGCGCCACTCTATCACCCGCACCACTCTATCACCCGCACTACTCTATCACCCTCACCACTCTATCACCCGCACCACTCTATCACTCGCACCACTCTATCAGCCGCACTACTCTATCACCTGCACCACTCTATCACCCTTACCACTCTATCACCTGCACCACTCAATCACCCGCACCACTCTATCACCAGCACCACTCTATCACCCGCACCACTCTATCACCCGCACCACTCTATCACCCGCACCACTCTATCACCCGCACCACTCTATCACTCGCACCACTCTATCAGCCGCACTACTCTATCACCTGCACCACTCTATCACCCTCACCACTCTATCACCTGCACCACTCAATCACCCGCACCACTCTATCACCAGCACCACTCTATCACCCGCACCACTCTATCACCCTCACCACTCTATCACCCTCACCACTCTATCACCCGCGCCACTCTATCACCCGCACCACTCTATCACCCGCACTACTCTATCACCCTCACCACTCTATCACCCGCACCACTCTATCACTCGCACCACTCTATCAGCCGCACTACTCTATCACCTGCACCACTCTATCACCCTTACCACTCTATCACCTGCACCACTCAATCACCCGCACCACTCTATCACCAGCACCACTCTATCACCCGCACCACTCTATCACCCGCACCACTCTATCACCCGCACCGCTCTATCACCCACTCTATCACCCGCACCGCTCTATCACCCGCACCACTCTATCACCCTCACCACTCTATCACCCGCACCACTCTATCACCCTCACCACTCTATCACCCGCACAACTCTATCACCCGTACCACTCTATCACCCGCACCACTCTATCACCCGCACCACTCTATCACCCGCACCACTCTATCACCCGCACCACTCTATCACCCGTACCACTCTATCACCCGCACCACTCTATCACCCGTACCACTCTATCACCCGCACCACTCTACCACCCGCACCACTCTATCACCCGCACCACTCTATCACCCGCACCACTCTATCACCCGCACCACTCTATCACCCGCACCACTCTATCACCCGCACCACTCTATCACCCGCACCACTCTATCACCCTCACCACTCTATCACCCGCACAACTCTATCACCCGTACCACTCTATCACCCGCACCACTCTATCACCCGCACCACTCTATCACCCGCACCACTCTATCACCCGCACCACTCTATCACCCGTACCACTCTATCACCTGCACCACTCAATCACCCGCACCACTCTATCACCAGCACCACTCTATCACCCTCACCACTCTATCACCCGTACCACTCTATCACCCTCACCACTCTATCACCCTCACCACTCTATCACCCGTACCACTCTATCACCCTCACCACTCTATCACCCGCACCACTCTATCACCCGCACCACTCTATCACCCGCACCACTCTATCACCCGTACCACTCTATCACCCGCACCACTCTACCACCCGCACCACTCTATCACCCGCACCACTCTATCACCCGCACCACTCTATCACCCGCACCACTCTATCACCTGCACCACTCTATCACCCGCACCGCTCTATCACCCACTCTATCACCCGCACCACTCTATCACCCGCACCACTCTATCACCCGCACCACTCTATCACCCGTACCACTCTATCACCCTCACCACTCTATCACCTGCACCACTCAATCACCCGCACCAGTCTATCACCCACACCACTCTACCACCCGCACCACTCTATCACCCGCACCACTCTATCACCCGCACAACTCTATCACCCGTACCACTCTATCACCCGCACCACTCTATCACCCGTACCACTCTATCACCCTCACCACTCTATCACCCTCACCACTCTATCACCCGTACCACTCTATCACCCTCACCACTCTATCACCCGCACCACTCTATCACCCGCACCACTCTATCACCCGCACCACTCTATCACCCGTACCACTCTATCACCCGCACCACTCTATCACCCGTACCACTCTATCACCCTCACCACTCTATCACCCGCACCACTCTATCACCCGCACCACTCTATCACCCGCACCACTCTATCACCCGCACCACTCTATCACCCGCACCACTCTATCACCCGTACCACTCTATCACCCTCACCACTCTATCACCCTCACCACTCTATCACCCGTACCACTCTATCACCCTCACCACTCTATCACCCGCACCACTCTATCACCCGCACCACTCTATCACCCGCACCACTCTATCACCCGCACCAGTCCGTATCACCGTATACTCTGAACACTTTGGGCATGGAATAATACTTAGGCTCCATTTTTATAACAGTTATTGAAAAACTCCTATGATGAAGAAACAACAAATAGCTGTTTGTTCATAGATTATGTCTAACTAGATGAGAACCAAGACAACGAATGAACAACACATGTTCAGTAGACATGCCAGAGAATTCTACAACACCAATATTAGGAGTTATCAATTCATGAATGAGACTACACATTCATAGGTAGAACATGTGATTATTCGATGATGACCAAACAGAAAAAACTAACAAAAGCATTTCATCCTCAAGCATCCTCAAGCATCAAAGATGAACTTACAAAAATATTTCAGCAGATTTTATCAAAAATTATTAGTATTTTTCCATCATTTGTGATTGTTTTTGGTGTTAGCGGTGATCTGACTGCCAGGGTGTTTATAGATTAAAATCAATAAAACTTGATAGCGGGTAATACACTCTAGAGTAAAAATACATGCGAAATGACCTCACTAGTTGCTATCGGCTATTGCATTCGAGTTGCAGCATTAGGTGTCTCTATTCTGTTGGTCTTTTTAAAAGTATAGACATCATAATCGCAACTTTGTTTGATCTGAGCATTTAAACCGCAATCAGTTTTGTTGATTTTAATTTATTAACATGCTGGCAGTCAGATCACCTCAAACATAAAAACAATAGCTAATGATAAAAAACACTGATACTTTCGGATAAAGCTACTAAAATTTGTGCGAGTTCATCTTTAAAGGCGGTACATCCTTCTGTCTTGTTAATCCAGATTCCTAATCCTAACTAATTCCATCATTCAAAAGCATAGTACAGATATTTTCTCGCAGTGATGGTTGATTCCACAGAGCAAGGCTATATATTGCATCAGCCATTCAGTTTCACAAATAATTAATATAGAAAAATGTTCCCAATGATTACTTACAGTTGACAATTCGGTTCAACCGTCCAATGCAGAGCGGACGATTTCCAAAAGGATCACGAACGGCGTAAAGCTTCTTTGCATGCATTATAACAAGAGAGTATGAAAGAGGAGACGACTCAATCAACTGCTTTATTCTCCTCGGCCAATCATCAGGGTCCTCAGGCGGAGAGAGAGACAGCATCTGGGTGATGAGCTCGCTGTCAGAGAAAGAAGAGAGTCCGACACCCCTCTTCAGCACCTGCTCAAACAAATGTAAGGGTTACGATTAGAGTGAGGCAGCATTCAACAGCATCCATGTTGGATACTGAGACTAACAGAGAGAAATAAAACCAAGGTTATCTGGTCAACTGGCTCAACTCCATACCAGTTTATCAGACAAGCCTTGTAAAATATACAATCTTCGCTATAATAAAAGCAGTGTCTGTCTGTCCGTCACCACGTCAAGAGCATTAGGAAAAAGATTGCCTTGCATGGGATTTGAACACAGGGCATCGGATGCAAAGCAAGCACGCTACCATTACACCACTCAGGTTCCTTACCACTTCATGAGCTAACTCTCCATGTACTGATTACTCATGACAATCTCTCACAGTGCACGCGACTGGCAAGCGTATTGGACTAGTTTACTAACAGTCGTGTCTGTCCATCCAGAGTTACACATAGAGCTTAGCATTAAAAGCATCGCATGGGAATTGAACTCAGATATCTGGATATCTGGACCAGATGCACTATACTGGACCAGATGCACTATACTGGACCAGATGCACTATACTGGACCAGATGCACTATACTGGACCAGATGCACTATCAACTGTGCCACTCTACTAACTCGCTGTATTGCTGAATAATTGAGCAGTTATTTATTTCATCTGACAATCGAACTGCCAGGGTGCTAGTTATGAATAAAGGTCCTCCAAGAGAAAAGGCAAAATAGAAAAAAATGCAAATGATTAACTAACCTTAAATGTGAAATAACACCATTGAAGTGATGCAAATAAAAATAATGTATCTATAAAAATAATTCTCAAAGTTTGCCGTCTGTTTTCTATCATCCGTCCTTCGACATGTCCAGCTATAGCTATTAAAATCTTGGAATTAAAATTCCGCGTCTTAATGAATTTGAACTCACGGAGATTGCATCCCCATGTCTTTCAACCACAAACTCTGCCACTGAGCTACGCAAGGCATATTGACAAAAAACATTATCATATACCATATAGCGTATGCACGTGCTAAATGATGTATTATTTTAAGCTATGAATTCTATTAATTCGATGAAACACGATGCTTTTTGAGTTTTCGTGAACTTCTACCTCCGGCTTATCGTAAGGTTCAATTGCTAAACCGTGGTGAAGTTCAATACTTTTCACGCGGACCATCGTATTATCTCAGTAGGACTTGCCTGTATATTCTCTCACCGTTCAGTCAGACAAAGACAGTCCGATATGCCATTTTTACATTTTTACCATTGTCGACAGGTACCAGTATCATCGTATTAAAAGTTTTGATGTATTGCTTCTGGTGGAACAGCAACCCTTTTTATACACATGCACTTCTATGCAAGAATTGTTAATAATTAATTCAACCTATTCAGGAATTTTATTTTGTTTTCTCGGCTCGTATCAATTGTATCATTACCGAATCATCTTATCTCATTGTAACCGTAGCAAAACCGACTTAATTTAGCTAAATTACTTGCTAATTATTTCACATTTACATCTAAACCCTTTTGTAGTTGTTTTATTTTTTAATTTATTTGACCTGCACAAAACATTTTCCTCATGATATGAAGTTTGAAATTTACCATTGTTTGACAAAGTTTGAAAACCTTTACAGTCTTTTTTATTTTCTCTCTTAATTTATTTCAAATACACAAATCACATTTTCATGATATGTAGTTTGAAAGTTAGAATGGTGAATGTTGTTATATCTTAAATACAAATCAATTTTCTGTCTTAAGACTTTTTTATTCCCCTGGCAACATCGGGTAGTACAACTAGTCTATATATATATATATATATATATATCTCAGTGTTTGTGTGTCTATGATTCGGTGGGTCCAGCTATGGCTATTAAAATCTTATAATAAAAAACTGGATTCGTGCTGGATTTGAACTCACAAAGATTCCGACCGCAAGTTTTTAACCACGCATTTAACCATTGAGCTACGCAGTCCTCCGAATTCTATGGCTCTTATTATAAAAATTATACCGTATACCCTTATCTCGATTGCACATGCTAAATGACGTATTAATTGATATATGGCGCCAATGTGTTACGATGCCCGTTACAAAATATTTTTTCGCCTAACGCCACGAAACTTTTTCGTCCTCGCCATACTAGGGCGAATTTGTTTTCCGCCGTACAATAACAACAATAATTTCTCTCAGAATTAAAATTTGGTGATTGTATCTCAGTACAGCATCATCTGTTATGGTAGAAATGGGTTCACAAAAAGATAAGTGATAAAATTTTAGTTCAAGTTCGAAGTTTGCTAAAATTCATACTAAAACTTCCTTCAAGTATGTGTTTAGTAAGCCAAATACATTTACAATAAGTTAGATTCAGCATTTATGTTACACGTCTGTCTCAAAGGTAAGAGCTCTGCACGAAGTACATTGCAATGTTATATTTTTTGCAGATCACAACCACAAAATGCACTAAAGTTATTGTAGCCAACTATAGTTACTAAGGTTAACATATTGTTTTGTTACTATTTTTAATGACAATTTTGACGATTTTTTACCAGGAGGTGATTGCACTAGATAATTACTATGGGTTTTTATACCGCTCTACACTAGTGCTGGGACGATATTACGATATTTCAGTATACCGTCGATACTACTTTCTGATACCGACCGTACCGAGTGCTTTCTGCCCATATCGAAATATCGGATATCGTCGATATTTGACGATAAGATATATATTCTACTCGATTTGATACCCGATTCTTCAAAGAATTAAACTGGTACATGGACTCATTAGAGAGTTGTTCTCTCATGGCAGATTTTCAGGCAAAGAAGACAACTCCGAATAACATGCCGATATTTCGATATATACACTACACTGTATATCGGTTGGCTACACCATCATATCGTACCAAAACAAATTTTTAATATCGTCCCAGCACTACTCTACACATCTATACCATATTCTCGCCTTATGATAGAAACACTGAAACAAAATAAAATCATATAATTGTATACCAAATAATTCTTCATTGTAATTGCAGCAAAACAAACTATATTTAGCCATTACTTGCTCATGATTTCACATTTGCATTTAAACATAATTACGGTTTAATTTTTCCTACTAATTTATTTCACCAAAACATTTCTTTCATTACATGAAATTTAAAAGTTACAGTTGTTTGAAAGTAGTTGTTTTATTTTTTCTCTTAATTCATTTGAATTGCAGAAAAAAACTTTCCTCATGATAATAAATTTAAGTTAGAATGGTAAATGTTGTATATTTTAATTAAAAATTAATTTTTTGTCAAAAGACTTTTTTATTACGGGCAATGCCGGGCATTCAACTAGTATTTACTATAATGAGAGCCGCGTCTGTCTGTCTGTCCGAAACTACAGTGGGAGGTGGAGAAAAAGATTGCATTGTATGGGATTCGAACTCCCTACATTAGGCTAAACAGCCCGAAGACCTAACAACTGTGCGAATCAACTGCTCTTCGAGGTTTTCAGAATAATTGTACGTACAATTATTCCACCTGACAATCTCTCATAGCACACTAGACTGTCTGAGTACTAGTTCCTATAGAAGAAAGTGAGTCAATTGTGTTACAAATCAGCCGAAATGCAACTTTTACACTAGACATTACCCACCTCTCGTCTAAGTTTCTTCGCGTTAATGAGTTCTCCGTTATGAGCAACAGCCAGCAGTCCATGTACTGTATCGACAACAAATGGCTGGACAGCGGTAGTATTGGAGCCACAGCCTCCGTGGGTCGAGTAGCGTGTGTGCCCCACCCCTAAGTTGCCTTTCAGAGCTGCCAAGTCTGCAGTCTCAAATATCTATACAAAGAAGTCATACGCAATATGCTTTACAGGAGATAATATGAATAACAAGCTTCAGGTATGAAATGCTGTGAGATGTGTTCAGGATATGGCTTCTATGACATCAGCGGTCTTTCCATCATGTTAGTGTTCGTTTATAATGTTTATCATTGGCTAATTCTGGTCTTGAGGTCGCCATATTTACCATAATATGAGCAATGTCTGTCTGTTTGTCCAACCTTCTGCCCGAAAGCACGGTGAAAGGTTGAGATAAAAGGTTGCTTTGTATGAGATTCAAACTATTGACATGCAGCTCAGCGGCCCGACACTCTAAAAATAGAACTAATTGACTTTTGAACAATTGCGTACACACTTATTTTCAGTGCTTTATCAGCACACATGACAACCTCTCACAGCTCACTAGACTACCAGGGTACTAGTATATATAATAGAGATACCTCTATATGTTATACAGCTACTTATTCTCTGTACTTTATCAGCGCACATGACAATCTCTCACAACACACTAGACTACCAGGGTACTAGTATATATAATAGAGATACCTCTATATGTTATACAGCTACTTATTCTCTGTACTTTATCAGCACACATGACAATCTCTCACAGCTCACTAGACTACCAGGGAATGAGTATATATAATAGAGATACCTCTATATGTTATACAGCTACTTATTCTCTGTACTTTATCAGTACACCTGACAACCTTTCACAGCTCACTAGACTACCAGGGTACTAGTATATATAATAGAGATACCTCTATACGTTATACAGCTACTTATTCTCTGTACTTTATCAGCGCACATGACAATCTCTCACAACACACTAGACTACCAGGGTACTAGTATATATAATAGAGATACCTCTATATGTTATACAGCTACTTATTCTCTGTACTTTATCAGCACACATGACAATCTCTCACAGCTCACTAGACTACCAGGGAATGAGTATATATAATAGAGATACCTCTATATGTTATACAGCTACTTATTCTCTGTACTTTATCAGTACACCTGACAACCTTTCACAGCTCACTAGACTACCAGGGTACTAGTATATATAATAGAGATACCTCTATACGTTACAATTTAGTTACCTCTATACGGGTACAATTTACAATAATTTCTTAGTTCTTTTTGTGATGATAATGAAATTGCCAGAATATGATTAAAAATGGTCTCGAACTCCTAACCTCATTGACAAATATACATCTAGTCTGCGTGTTATGGAAATAATGTAAGCAGATACAAACAGTAGAGAAAGCTGCATACACACACTCAGATTGTGTAGCCACCAAACCATGGACACGTTACATATTGCTGTACATCAGTACTGCATAAGCTTGACACGTTTAGCCTCGGTTCCAAGGCAACACAGCAGTGAAGACACTCATCACAGTTTGAGAATCAGAATAGCAATACTGGGAAGTTTCGACATAGGAAATGAGTATACAAGTAGTGCTGCACAATAAAACGATATTGCATGATAGGTGTCGATTTTGTGTGGGATGATATCATTTTGGGGCGTTTTGTAGGACAATTCTGTAATCGGGTATATTAACTTTTTCAATATCATGTCAAGACGATAAATATCTGTGTTTAGTTAGCAGAACAAACACCGAATATCCCCGGCTTTCGTGACTCAATATCAGCACAACACTAGTTCTTGATAACTTAATTGCGAGCCCGCGGATTTCCTTTCTCTTTGATAATCTTCTAGAAACGGACCGGCGAGGTAGAAAAAAGGTTTCCTAAAGGTTTCTGAAATAAAGTTAAAGAGAAAAGACAACTCCTAATTTTTTTGTATTTGGACACCATAGATATAGTAACACCTAGATATGCGAATAATCAAAATAAGTGAGGCCTACAAATAGCATGATGCAACATCATGATGATGTGTAGGGTGAATCAGCTGATCTATGATTTCCTATTGACTTAACATTGAAAACTGCACAATTATTCCATAGTTTGTGCATCTGAAACTGCATATTTTATTGAAAATATATAAAACTTATATAATGACATTGCATGAAAAGGCAAGAATCTTACACACATGGTAATGGATAATACCAATGATTTAGAAGCTTCTATATCATTGATAATACAAAGAGTGACCAAATAGAAATTAAACTAATAACAAACTAATGAATCAAATGAGATTTAGAAGCAGTTAAGCTGGACCCCTGTATTAAACACCCATTAGACATGACTGAAAATAACTAAACAAGATAGTTTTTGTCTAAGGTTGGTTGAACTAGATTCCTGCTTTGAAGCTGCATAGTTTATTCTGACTTCAATATAACGATTTACTGTAGTTTTCAGTAAATTGGTGGCATGCACTGTGCATGTGAAGCCTTGATTGAGGTTATGTAATAAGACGTGTTATGTAATGTTAGTGTCTGTGACTTGTTACTTGCCTAATAACTCTCAGTGTGATACCATAGCTTTCCATGCACACACTTTTCAATGGTGTCACCAATCCTCTATCCCTATCACTACTTCTACTTCCCACTACTTCTACATCGGTCAAGAACTTGATACAGTCATCACATTTGAGTTAGAAAAATGTTCCTCATCACCGAACTTCTCATCTTCACCATCCTCAGCTTTTATCTCTTCCTTGTTCTTCCTTCTAGCCAGATAATGTAGCAGGAGTTGGCTGCAGGAGCGGGAGTTTTTTCAGCCCTGCTCACTTCCAGATCAATACAGCTAGCATTAGGACTTGGTGTGATATCTGCTTTTATGAGCAGTGCTCCAAGTGCACACCTAAAGCACTGCACATCTGGGTTATTGTTATAGCCACCCTTAAATCGTATCGTGGAAAACAGTCTCAATGTGATCCTGGTGGATCTTAAAGGTTAGGAAGTAGTTGATGTAAGGGTAGTTGCTGAAAAGATATTGAGCAATGTCATGCACAGATTTGGCTGCTGACTCAAAACTAATGATGAAAGGTTTCCTATTATTTTCCACTAGCAGCTTTCCTCTTGGCATCTTTAATTGGCATGCATAGCTTATGATATTGTTGAGAACTTCTTGTTTTGAGTTCAAGTTCTGTCTTGTTATGGGCAATTCAGGATATGCCTGAGGTGTTGTAGTCTCCTCTGATGACATTTCACTAAGAATTTGGTCTTATTGTTACGCTTGTGACTTAAAAACTAGTATGACAAGCATGCTTTCACTACTAAGCTCATTGCTCAATTGAAGGCTCTGATGCACATCACTGCGACGTAACGTCGTGAAAACAACAGCCATTTACTCTAAAGGATGAAAATACTCGTTAGTTATAAAAATTTGCGATTTCGCGAACAGTCAATTCCGCAAATAATTAAATTCTGTGAATAATTAGTTCTATTTTTAATCACAAGGGAGAATAACTACTGCATCAAAGTAAAAACTAGTCGCTAGGCTAGCTTTTAATATAAATACTAAACGTAGTTGAGTTCCAAAACATTTTTAAAATCATTGCCTGGGCTTTGAGCTAACACCATTGCCAATGCATCACATTTATTTACAAAATTATTCAAGGTTGTCACAAGATATGCAGAATGGCGTCATCGCGAAAATAGCCGCTAGGCAGAACTACTAAACATAGCCGAGTTCCAAAACTTCTTTAAAATCATCGCCAGGCTTCTAGTTTTATTGCCATTGCATCAAACTTTACAAAATTATTCAAGGTTTTCACAAGTTATTCGGCATGGCTTTGTATTCGCAAAAAATCTCTCCTAGTCTTTTTACATTGAAATCAACTCCATCAATCTCTAATACCGAAGTCAAGGACGATCATGATTCTGATCTGGACATTTTGGTATGTATTTGATTTGCAGTGCAGAAACGTTTTTTCCATAATGAACTGCATTAGTTAATTCTTTTGTTTAAAAACTGATTGCTTTCATTAAATACTGCGGCTATTATTTTTGTACTTCCGTAACACCTATTAATATTTTTTCTTTTTTGTGTTTATTGCAGATTTAGAATGAAACAACCTACTCCGATTACGAAAACTAGAGACAAGTAGTAATATTCATCAAGGCAGGATTATTGGCAGAGAAGCAACCAGTCAACCTAGACCCCCTTAATCGACAACAAATCCTTGATATCGCTGCAGCAAACATGATTAAATTATATATTTTATTTCATGTATAGATATATTATAATTTATTACAAACTTGAGTGTACAAATAAAATATTTCAAATACAAATAAAATTTTACAAACAATGGAGTAAATATAAACAGTTTAGTCAATATGGCGGTTGTCTAGCAATAAAATTAAACTGGTACTCTTAATAAGTGAATACTAGCGTGTAACGATGCTCTCTGACTAGTTATTTTGGTAATAGCAGCTCTGTCGCTATCACTGTCTTGGGAAGATGTTAAAAGCGATTCTTTCGCTACTACATGACTGGTAAGGAAGTTATCATCAGAACTCTCCTCGTGGCTTACTATTGCCAAGTTCTGCCGGTTGGCCAAAGATTTGTGCTCGTAAAGGCGTTTTTGTTCCTTTTTTTAAAACAGATATATATATTCTCCTCGCTAGCAGCTTCGGTCACTTCTACCTCAATCTCAAAACCTCCCTAAATGATTGGTGATCTTCTAAGAATGACATCTACCACCCTTGCAATCATTGTGCTTCCGTCTATGTTTGAAAATCTCTCTCTCACATACTAAAACAAATAATGAAGCGGTGGGATGACAAAAGTAAATGTTGCGTTTTACCGAAGAACCAAAGTAAAATTCAACTATTTTAGTAAATGTGAAAAACTCATTACTTACCACAAACTGTTGATTCATCAAATGCCTCCAAATCTATGAATATTCGTGAAAACCTCTGAACGCAGCAAAATATTTATAGCTTAGCACGATCGACCCGTATGTGTAGTTGTAAGCTAAATAGAAAACGAAACACGCAATGTGCGCATGTGGGGGTTAACTCTATTGCTAGACATAATAGAGTTAACTCTTCATAGAGCGTGACAGTTTTCAGCCGCGAATAAATTGATCCGCGAATATGCATGAAATGGAAATTTTCGCAAAATATAACTTCGCGAATAAATTCATCCTGTAGGGTATAGCCTCACTTTTGCTTCATTGTAATGATAGCTATTCGCCGATCTAGAGTTTACTATGTCTATGTTGGACACGATTATCGTCATTGTATTTCTGTTTTTTGGTAAAACGTCACAATAATCTATATCGAGAGAGCATAACTCCAAAGTTTCGACACTGAATGCTATCGATAGCTCACAGGGCCAATATACTGTTTTGGCATCTGGTGTCATATCGCACAGCACTATATATAAGACCAGAGACTACCAGGACTGATTAATTAAGTATGAGAGATTGATTTAACAGTATATACTATGCCGTACTATAGTGTATACTATAACAGTATATACTGCCGTACTATACTATATACCATAACAGTATATACTATGCCGTACTATACTATATACCATAACAGTATATACTATGCTGAATAAGGCTGATATCACGGCAAGCAAGATTGACGACCCATGATTTATACTAGGCTGCTATATGGATGCCCCAAACAGCAGCCTAGAGAGCAGCCTAGAAAGCAGCCATGGCCGTGACCTAGTGGTCTAGAATGTCTGACCTGCAGACTACATGTTGGGGTTTAAATCCCAAAAAAGTTCACGCATGGCGAAAAGAATGACATCCAACCCAGTCACTCTCTGCAACTGGGTATGTCTTCAGACCGACTGGACTCCGACGTGTCCAGCCAAGATCACAGAACCATTTTTGCACAACAATGCTCTTAAAACCATGCTCAGCCTCCGTTTGCAGAAAGATAAGCAGACATCATACACGATCTTCAAAGGATCTCCCACACTCATGCCTCAAAATATTACACAGGAGTTTTCCATACAACTATTAATCAAATTATGTATCTATAAGATAAACATTTTGGGGTAAGCTTTAGAATGACTTTGGTATACAAATGAAAGGTTGGTAGAGTTACTATGTGAGTTACTACAGGTAGTCACACACTGGGTAACAATGATCCCTCAAAGTAATTACAACTGTCAGTCTCTTGAGGTATGTCTGATGGTGAAACTTATGTCTGAGTGTTGGTCAAGTGTTTACAAAGGTAATATAAACGCTCTTTACGTTTTAGTTATAGGAGCGGGTTTGCACTTAGTTATTCAATTTTGTCTTCCAAACTTCTATGCACCGCACGCATATTTATAGACATACTAGATGAATGTTCGGCATTGCTCAAGTAATAAAAGTTTTTGCACAGAACATTTATTTGTATTTAACATATAACAACATTTACCATTCTAACTTTCAAACTTCATACCACAAGAAAAGTGTTTTGCGCAGTTAAATTAAATTAAGAAAAATAAAACAGCTGTAAAGGTTTTCAAACTTTGTCAAACAACTGTAACTTTCAAACTTTGTATTATGAGAAAAATGGTTTGTACAGGTCAACTAAATTAAGAAAAAAATAATAAATAAAACAGCTACAAAAAAGCTTTAGATGTAAATGTGAAATAATTAGCAAGCAAGTAATAGCTAAATCAAGTCTGCTTTGCTACAATTACAATAAAAGACTATTTGTCAATGATACAATTAACATAAACTGAGAAAACAAATTAAAAATTCTGAATATGTTGAATTAATAATAGCATTTTGTGCATAGAGGTGTGTGTATAAAAAGGTTACTGTTCCAGCAGAAGCTATCCATCAAAACTTTGAATACGACAATACTGGTACCTCTCGATACTGGTGCAAATGTAAAAATGGGATATCAGACTGTCTTTGTATGGTACTTTGTCTGACCGAATGGAGAGAGAATGTAGAGGCTATTTCTACTAGAGATGATACAAGTTCCCGCGTGAAAAGTACTAACCTTTACCGATTCAGCAATCAGACCTTACAAAAACTGGAAATAGAAGTGTAACAGCGCATTTGAAATTGAAATGGTACATTTAAAAACTAAAAACAATAGGTAATGGTAGGGAAAACTTAGTTTTTAAACGATTTAAAAAAAACAAATGCAAAAGGTAATATTAGTTAGTGCTAATAATTACTAATAATCAAAAGTGCACATTTAGTGTGTGCATACAGTACATGGTATATGATAAGAGTATCAGAATGCTAAGGGTTGTATAGTGCAGTTATTAAGTGTGGTTCGAAGGCTTGGGGTTGCAATTTTCATGAGTTCAAATCCAGCATAAAACGGATATTTAATTCCTAAATTTTAATAGCTATAGCTTGACATACCGAAGTGCCGACAGACACAATTAGATTTATACATATAGATTCTAAACAGAGAGATATTTATGTTAAGCGCTCTGAATACTACTTCAAGAAAGCTTGTAAGTGAAAAGTAAGCTATAAGATATCAGTGCTGAAACTGACAGCATTACAATGATGATAAAACAGGTGCGTAAGAACAATAGACATGGTTTCATTGAATGCATGAAGTATATTTGGGAAAATATTTCGACGAATGAGGTTGCCCGAAAATGTAAACAGAAGTCATCTTGTACAACTACATCCTATTTGAGCCGTTTGGGAAAGACATTCTAATCTACAGCGGTTTTGTGATGGCGGGCGATTAACAGTTCGTTTTTGAGCTTTTAAGAGCTTGTAACCACATTTCCACATATTTTGCACCTACAACACGACAGAGTAAAACATGGTGAATTTTTTGATACCAAATCACTGTAATGTGAAGTTTGTTGCAAGTCAACCTTTAAGAATGCTCAGTTGAAAAAGAATATGACAGTATTTCTCTCGTGTCACAGCATTTTTATCATATCGCGGTATTTCCCTCCTGTGGCTATTTCTGTCATGTCACGGTATTCCCCTCCTATCATGGTATTCCCTTCCTGTCACGGTATTCCCCTCCTGTCACAGTATCCCTCTCCTGTTACATTATCTCCCGCCTGTCACAGTATTCCCCTCCTATCATGGTATTTCTCTAGTGTCACATATAAGCATAATAAAACAAACCTGATTAACTAGCCCATGTCCTTTATGAGTGAACATATC
Organism: Watersipora subatra; assembly: GCF_963576615.1. Classification (NCBI taxonomy): domain Eukaryota; kingdom Metazoa; phylum Bryozoa; class Gymnolaemata; order Cheilostomatida; family Watersiporidae; genus Watersipora; species Watersipora subatra. The sequence goes on from NC_088717.1 coordinate 32,984,172, forward strand.
TTTGGCATTGACTCCTCCATAGCTTGTCACAATCCCAGCACTCTCTTGTCCTCTATAGAATAAGAATAGTCTATGTGAAACAGTGTCTAAGCTCGAATCACTTATCCATACTAAAGTTTAATCACAGACAAATCAAAACAGTGATTTTTAACAATTACTATTTTTTCCTACTTCTTATCTATGTTAGATTTAGTTGACCTACATTTACCTGCCATTTTGCATTCAATATTCAGTGTATTCAATATAGAGGAAACATTCAGAGCATTACTTGTGTAAAATTGGGAGGCCAAAGACAAAAGCGTTATTTGAATGTTGGCGGCAACACAATGTTTGTACAATGGAGCAATTTACAATTATCGTTGTTACTATGAAATGGAGTTTCAAACTAGATTTCTCTCTCCCTCATTTCTCGTTCTTCTAACAAACACACTTTTTCAGCAGTTCACATCTACTATATAAGACAGAAGCTTTTTTTGACAGCCAGCTTTGCAGTTAGCGGATTTCCAAACTATCCATTACATATTGAAGCTATATCTTGCTAAGAGATGCATAATAACAATGATTTGAAAGCTTTCAAAAATTGAGTTCGTCCAGAATCCCAACTTTTGCTACTCAAGTAGCTAAATGAATTAAGGGGTCCAATTGATGTTCAAAGTAAACTGAATATGGAATTGATCTTGCAACAATAATTAACAAGGGCATTCAAAGTGAACTGAATATGGAATTGATCTTGCAACAATAATTAACAAGAGCATTCAAAGTGAACTGAATATGGAATTGATCTTGCAACAATAATTAACAAGAGCATTTAAAATGAACTGAATATGGAATTGATCTTGCAACAATAATTAACAAGAGCATTTAAAGTGAACTAAATATGGAATTGATCTTGCAACAATAATTAACAAGAGCATTTAAAGTGAACTAAATATGGAATTGATCTTGCAACAATAATTAACAAGAGCATTTAAAATTACCTGAATATGGAATTGATCTTGCAACAATAATTAACAAGAGCATTTAAAGTGAACTGAATATGGAATTGATCTTGCAACAATAATTAACAAGAGCATTTAAAGTGAACTGAATATGGAATTGATCTTGCAACAATAATTAACAAGAGCATTTAAAGTGAACTGAATATGGAATTGATCTTGCAACAATAATTAACAAGAGCATTTAAAGTGAACTGAATATGGAATTGATCTTGCAACAATAATTAACAAGAGCATTTAAAGTGAACTGAATATGGAATTGATCTTGCAACAATAATTAACAAGAGCATTTAAAATGACCTGAATATGGAAATGATCTTGCAACAATAATTAACAAGAGCATTTAAACAAGGTGAATAAGGAGCAAACCAAACCTTTGTCCAACCTTACGACCACCACTAGTGATCCTAAGCTTCGTGTTATTACTAGTTAAGTTTTCATAAGTCTGTAACTGGCCTTTGCAAATGTGCGCACAGAATTGACAACAACTTGAGAAAAGAAATTAAAGGAGTAAGAAAATTTATAAGATTATCTAGCAAATAATATATCAAATGATATTTTCCTTTTTAATGTTAGTAATTTTAGAGCTATTTCTAAGTCGGGTACCACAAGCAAAATTACGGATCCAATGCCTTATGCCACTCATAACTGTAGAAAAATACTAAAATATAAGCTTGGTTTCTTGTCTCCTACTTCAGCCTTTCAGACATTCTATTATTACTGCTGATGTTCCACCTTCAAACACATTTAAGAATCACTTGGATCACATCCAATGAACCCAAGAATGACTTGGATTTGCTGAGTCAGTTACTTATTGTAGCTGTGACTGATTCAAATATAAATTCCTAAAACAACACAGTCCACCAGTCATAATTTGCTGCTAAACCCTTCTGACATAAACTCAATATTTCATGATGGAAATACTGGAGGGCAGCAAGAGAACACACTTTTGTAATGGCTAGTAACATGACTCGGTTTACATCTAAAAGATTATACCTTAGATATACAGAACACTAGAATGTTATCAACCAAACATTCTTGATAGACCATAGAGAGGTGGTGCGGTGGTTAAATACGTAAAAGGAGTCTGCTTCAATTAATTCTTCAGCAGTGGATCAATAGTCAATAATTTAAGAAGTTTTTACTGCGTAGAACTTTTTAACACTAAATTGCTTGCTGTGTGGTGGTTGAAATATATTTTATCCATGTATCCACAGTTGATGTTTTTTCGCCATTGTGATGCCCAAATCACAGTTAGCTTTAAAGATGTAGTTGCGTCAAAATTTAAGTTGATCTTAAAAGAAAGCATTTTTTTTTCTCTATCAGTTGATATGTTGTTTGTTGTGTTACGCGATCGCATTGCCAAGATATTTGAAGATTAAAACCGAAAAAATCTGATCACCGTAAAAACGCTCAGGCCACAAAAACGTGCCCAGCCTCGCCAAAAATGATGTCACGCGTTTGGCAACCTCTCTCTATCTCTCGTATTCACATCGGCTATTTGCGATAAAAGTCTAGTCTTACGCGGCTCTATTGGCATATATCTTATTTTGTATTTGCTCGTGTTGGCTAGAATAAAATTTTAAATCCTGCTACAGATGCATTATTATGAATGTTTAAAAGGCCTCAAATAACGAAAATTGAAAGTTTGTTCTACTCACTTTCTCCAAATGTTGTGTAAACATTTGGGTACCGACTACCAATTCTACCGGTCTATGGTAATTCTGTCTAGTCACTTTATGTAGAACGCGGTCTTTGTATCAGCACAGTTCTGCAGCTACCCATATAAACGATATACAGCCTCCCATAAGCCCCGCCCACATTATGTCGCCTATTACCTATTGCCTACGTACTAGTTTCTTACCGAATACTAAGTAATTGAAATAAGCAAGCCACCTCTTTGAAAAGAATATAGACAGGGATAGAGTTTTAAGGATGAGAAGTCTGCTGCAAACTGGATTTGAACTCACATTCTCCAGTTCTGCGGACACCCATATACCATATCCGATTCACTACAATATTCTGCAAATCATGTTTTGCATTATCTTCAACAATATTATTTAATTATATAATTTTTACAAGCAAAAATATTTTCATCTCGGCATAAAGCTTTTATTAAAAATATTCATCAAGTCGTGGCCACTCACATAGTATTAGCTGATACAATAAGACAAATTCATCTACTGCAACAAACTCAAACAAAACATCATCCAGCACGCATTCAAGTCTCGCTTTCTCCTTTATGACAGTTTCCACACTGACAAAGCTTCTTCGGCTGGTGGGACGACATAAACATTCTGTAATCAGTAAAACAAGTAAATGTAAACAAAGTAGATGCAATAAATATGTCATTCATAGATATGTCATTCTAAAGCGTATCTATTGACAGCTTCCAAATTGGGAGTTAAATAGATTGCGAGTGTAATTTTAAAAACGAATAAACATTTAATAAAGGCACAAGTACGCCAAGCCAACGATTCGAAGCTTTGGTTCTGGAAATTAAAGATTTGCAATGATCAATCGATTTTACCCACTTCCTACGTGTGAAAATAATTTGTAATCATGACTCTAATTTACCAAAGAAAATTCGAAAAAAATATTATAGCTAGGTAAAACGGCAGATAAGCTATGAAACGATGATTGGAGATAGCAAAGAATTATCATTTTATTAATTAGTATATGTATTTATGACTATAAAAAATATTACATTTACTAAAGTATAGAAGACTCTAAGTTAATTTACCTCCATTCTGTCTTCTTCTGCAGCAAAACGCTGCTGACGCCTGTCAGCTTTGGCCATAGGCTGTCTACTCTAATCTTTTACTAAACGTTGCTCAGATAACTCTGAGTAGCGGTCGCTCGAACTTGAAGCCATTTTAAAACTATGTATAACTTAGTAATTGTTGAAACGCGTTGAATCAGTAACGATGAGCATGAATTCTCTAGCGATGAGAATCTTCGAGATCACAGACAACGCGTTTTACGAGTGATAACATTTATTACGGTCTATATAAAAATTTCGCAATCGTGATTGGCTAACGAAGCGACCTCATATTTATCGCTCGTGGTTTCGTTTCAGAAAACAAGCTAGTGACGTCACGAAATTGGCACCCGCTGGAACGTGAGCTTTTTAAAAGAGGGCCTCATTCAAACGCATATATCTCTGGACAGGGTTGGTCTACAAAGACAAAAATGGCATCAAATTGTAGCTGATGTTTTAGCCTTTTATGGGTCCTAATTTCATTTTTGACGCAACTACATCTTTAAGCTACCCAACAATCTTTTAGTAGAATAATCAGTTTTATTGGTGCTTATAGTAGAATGTGCTTGGCTATATTTAAAAAAGGTCGAATCTAGAATCTACTTATGGATTTACATATTTGATTTATATGTCCATATATGATGTACACTGTATGGTGAGTGTGGTACAAGAACAATTCTTTCACCCATGATTGTATAATGGTTGTGCTTTTATGTTCGTGCTTAACCACACAACTTTCTGCCATAGCTACATGGAGAAGTATACACTTGAGGCGAAATTCCTAGCAAGTCGAGCCACCTACAAAACCTGCTGCAATGCAATTGGGTTACTGAAAAACACACCACTAGCTACCAATCACAGTCATTTACTCGGTCATGAATTCTGAGGGTTTCTAAAAACAACCCTGCAGTTGTTTATTGTTGCTGATATCGATCCTTTTCATTCTATTGGGCTTTGTAAATCCTTAAAGACAGAACGTTTCAGATTGCTTGATGGGAATATTTTACAAGCTGCGTGGTGAAACATTCTGCTCATTTCTTTGTGAACAGGTTGTGGGTATATCATATGCAATGCCTATTTTCCAACAAATGGTATATAGTCTTGCAAAGCTGGGGTTAACATCACCTTTTACATTGTATTAAAGTTGTCAAACTGACAATAAAAAACTAAACATTTGAATAAAAATTAATCAAAATTAAAGTTGACTCATGCTGGGAGCACAACTATACATGTAAATTGAACCGTAATTTAAAAATTATATTCATGATTCATGAAGCTGGAACACCAGCTTGGAGAATCCACCAATGTGAGTGGCACATCAACGGCTGATGGACAAGTCTTCCATAAAAAAGCGATGCCACCACTAGAAAAACATTCCCTGCAAGCCAAGAGTGTCACCCTACACACCATGCCGAAGGACACTGAAGGTACTTCACAAAACTGCCGCTTCTCCAGCGGAAAATATCCTAGAAATCTAAGTGATTATGTGATTCTTAGAACCACTAGGCAATTCCTAGAATCACCAATGGACAGACTGCCCATCACCCATCGCTTCCTGTATCATGACAATCTACCATGTGGACATATCCTCATCTAAGGCGGTATCACTGTGGTTTGCATTTTAATATGTAATGTATTTTGTAACTCCCTCTTCGTTACGCAACTAGAGTCTGCCCTTTAGTAATCGGTATTCCTGCGATCATTATTCAAGCAACCACCAGTGAAAATACATGTATAGGGTCTGTGTGGAAACTTGTAACTGTTCCTTGAAACCACAAGCTATTTCGGCTATAAAACTGCAGTAGAAATGTCAGTGAAGGTGTCCAAATTAATCAAGACCTATGAAAATGGTAAAAGCGTTTCTTCAGTGCCTAGGTGGATGAGCTAGAGTTGGTGGTTAACCCATTCAGGCCTGTTCCCGGTTATTACGGGAAGAGTTGGGTTCTCCTAAGGCCTGATCCCGGATTCTCCGGGTTAAATTTTGATTCACTCTATTGCTTAGCTGTTTAGTTACACCAGTTTTATTTATTTACCAAACAAAGTTTAAGAGCCAGGGCATCATTTTGATACCAAATATGTGATTGGAGAATAGATTTTTAATTAACAAATTACGTGATAGATATTAAATGTTTTGAGAATTTGTTGATCGTCGTTTTGGAAAAAGTTTATTAGGGTGATGGCAAACTTCTTCAGTGAATCAGATGTGGTAATCAGCTCAGAGGAAGAAAATAGCAACAAAATTAATGTTCAAGAAAAAATTTAGAACTTATTCATGGAAGAAGGTAAGTTTTATGTGACTATAAATATATAGAATTTTACCGAAAAAAAGCGATAAAAAGCCGAAACTTTTGTTGTGAATTTCGAACAAACTATACTCTAACAGTGTAAGATATGGATTTTTTATGATACACATGATTATAACACTTTCAATCAAATAAAATTGAGATTTTTATCAATTTTTAGAACTCATCACTTGATTATCCTATAATAAATAATAATTTAATGATTTTCTTGTAGAACTACAAGAACTACCAAAGCCAAGAAAATACTGCATCAATCAATTTATAATGGGAGCAAATGTGCATGGGTAGTTGGCATCAAATAACTCTCAATGTCTCGTCATTTTTTTATGAATACATTTATATATATATATTTTTATACATATACATGTAAAAAGTGTTTCTTTTTCATGTATCTTCATTTTTACTGCATTTTTTACAGTTTATTTTACTTTATTTTTACATATTTTCCTTGCTGGTGATTGTCTGTTAGCTGGTAACTTATTATCTTGTTTTATGCATAATATATCCATAATAACCTCTGCAATGCATTTCAATATAAATTACCAAGCTGTTCGATTATGTAATTGATAAAACTGTCAGCGACGTAGTGTTAGTTAGAAGCTTGTAACACCTGTTCTATTACTCGGAATAAAGTTCTATTACTGCTGATAAAGCTCCCTTTCAATCTAACATAGTCCAACAAATGTCACTACCAAAAACCTGCTTGATAGCTGCTTTGAAACATAAAAATTCACTTTGATCAAAAATATTTTTCGCGGAAGTATTAGAAATTGTGGTTAATAGAATTTGTAAAGCTACAGAGATATTTATATCAAATTGTAGCCTGGAATGTTTCGGTTAAGCTGCAAAAAACAAATCAAGATTATTATGAAAAGTACTGTAGTTATACTCAATCTCATGTAGCTCCATTTTAATTATAAGGATACTGAAAAATTAATTAGGCTTAGGGACGGTCAACCGATAACTAATTAGTACTGAATGGGTTAAGCTGCAAAAAGTGGACGATCTTACAACATTTTTACTACAGGATTTTTTTAAAGGAGCAGCATTTGCTGTTTATAAACATTTACAAGATGTCAAAGACTAATCTAAGCTAAAGGCAGCTTTATTGACAGCTTTTAGTGTCGACAAGTTCAATCCTTAAAGTGCGTTTACACTGGCCGACACCGACTCCGATTAGGTGCCAATACCCTGACTCAGACATTTCATGTATCGGTGCCAACACCGACTCCCCTTTACATTGCAACGATCAAAGTATTTTTGTCAGTATCAACAGCCAATCACAGCGCTTCACCGTTCTGACCTTCACCCGACCACGCGAAGACGAGGACACATAAAAATCAACGCGCTTGACGTGGAAAATTCTATATCAGTACTACACTACTACTGCTGCTCCTACTACTACTACCGCTAGAAGCAACTACTGTATGCCGAATGGAGTCTTACGATGACGATGAAATTTTATTGATGGCAGGATCGGCTGCGGCAGCTCTGACAGCCTGTATGATGGAGGAGGAAAAACAGGTTTGTTTGATATAATATTTATTTTGTTGTTGTTGTTTGTTGGTAGTAGCAGTAGTAATAGTACTAGTTATTAGTTATTGTTTTGTGTGTGTATGCAAGGAGCGTTTTTGGCTTTTTGGTTTGCGTGTCACGACTGCTATCAACATACGTACCAGTCTAGTCTACTACTATTTATTTAAATAATAATATTATTATTACACTCACTACTATAATATAGCTGCTAATGGTTTTCAATAGCTTCACTGACATCAATTTTCAGCGATGGCTAGCACCAAGATTGTTGGTCAGAGTGTGAGTGTGTTTAATGATGATATTATTCCGTCATTTAGTGGTCTCAATCTTCTCACGTGTTTTATGCACAACAGTTTTATTTATGGCTCCTAGCTTCTGATTGGCTGATGAGCGTCCGATTTGTCGGGGCAACCGGGCACTGCTGGGTTGCACCGACACCGATTTTCAGATCAGTGCCGACACAGATCTCTCTGTTCACACCTACCGACGCCGACTCATTAAATTTGTCGGTGCTCGACAAAATCGGCCAGTGTAAACGCACCATTACAAGAAGCTACAAAACAGAACTTCAAGAGACGGTGAATCTGTGGAGGTATATCTGGCAGATCTACATTTAGTGACTTTGATGGGACAATCAATCTGCCCCGTTGCTTAAATGTGTATTCATGACAGAATTGCCTTTAGAAGTGGCTACACAACTAAAATCTACTGCTTCAGTAAAATATATAGCTCTCGGAATTAGTGAACAGGGCCCGACAGATGATAACTGCAGGAAATGGTGAAACTACCACATGTGCCGCTGGGAAAAAGAGACAGCATTTGTAGCGGCGCAAGGTCAGATGCTACCGCTGTAACAAGTTGGACACATCCAACTCGAAACTGTTTTCAGATGCAGAGAAATGCCAGTGGGAAAGTGTATGCACCGAATCTTGTCCAAATGTAAAGAACTCGGTGCTATCATTTGTTTGTGTGTGGGTATAAGGCACAACGATTAAAGCGTTGGTGGATAGCCGATGTGAGCAATCAATTATACAACAACGACGGTCACAGCAGTCAAGATTGCTATGGAAAGGTTTCCAGCGACGAATAATGATATTAACCCTTTGACTGGGGAAACGACAAAAATGTCGTTTATCGATTGCGTGAGAAACGACATTTGTCGCTTTTGGTAGACAATTATAAAGCTGTCGCCTAGTAACATCAAGCAAAGGATATGAACGCTAGTAAGTTTTAAATATCATTAGCAAGATATTATTTGACGAATTACAATATGAAACGATTATCTGAGCGGCGTTGCCTTGTGCTAAAAGCTAAAGAAATCGTGACTACTTGGAAAAAAATAGAAGTTGGAAAACTAGTCAACATTTGGCTCGACTTTCAAAACGGTGAAATAAAAATTTATTTGATCCTACGATCGTTAGTGATCTTTTGTCTGATCAATATAAAAATAACTCAGATGATAGAAATGATGTAAACTTTTAGGAGTTTTGAACATACAGAGAAAGGTGATCGTTATGGTAGCTCGCACAGCTATGCTGTAGCATTGGACTCTACCGAAAGGAATTATTCCAAGCATTTCATTCCAAAGGAAAATTGTACATAGTTGTGGCTATTTTTAGTAGTACATATGTAAATGAATGTTTATGTACAAAAGATCTTGTTGAAAGAAATACATTTCAGTTTGAGCTATGCATGTTCATGGAATACCGATTTCATTTAATTTTCAAAAATAAATTGCACGACTTTCGGGCGTTTTTACGGGGCTTTAACCCAGCCAAAGGGTTAAATGGACATATCACTACATTCAAAGGCGAGGCAACTCTTGACATAGAACTGGATCACTCTTGTTTAATTACGTGCAATGTATGATTGTTCCGAAGCTAGTAAGTGGTTGCCAGACAATACTAGGCATGGATGGCATTGCAAAGCTCTTTGGCGTATTTATAGATAAGAACATAGGTGTACTTTCTCGACCACGACAGTCAAGAACAGTTGGTATGATGCTTATGTAACAAAACTAGTCTTGCCAGTCATAATGACAGCCAGCAGCCGCAAATAGTTAGATGATCGAGACTTTAAAAAGCAATTCAATGGTCGCAAATGGACAGTTGCTTGAAAATGGCTAGGTAGAGAGCCTACATTGTCTAATACATGTGGAGATTATGCTATAGATGATATCGTCAAAGAAAAAGATGATAAACAGGTTATGCAATGGATAAACAATGTAAGGCTGCAACCACACCAAGAAGCGCTTCATGGAGCTGTAACTGGCATTATTTCATTGTTGGCGACTACACAACCTAACAAAGAGATAAAGGTATGACATGTAATGGATTATAGCAGAGAACTGCATGGATATGTCAGCAGTCATCCTAGTTTGGATACCGTAGTATGGAGAAATAAACTCCAAAAGTGGCGTAAAGTTAAGTAGCAATGCTTGCACGTTACATTTAAAAAAATCATATTTAAACTGCATGCTGATATTAGTTTGCGAAGATTTCAAGCAGTTAGCACCTGTATTCACCAATATAGGTCGCAATATAGCATCTAAGATTATGTCCAAAACATTGTCAACAGTGTTGTCACATGATCTTAGGGTCGCTGCAAGTATTGATCAGTATATTGATGACATTTTGGTAAATAAGTCAGGAATGCCGGTCAAAGTTGTTGGCAGTCATTTGTTGAAGTTCAGTCTTGTCACAAAAGAGCCTGTTGATTTAAGTGAAGCGCGAGTTCTCCGGCTTCGCGTGACAATCAGTGAAAAAGGAATAAGTACATGGCAGCGCGACTCAGTTGTGCCAACAATAGAAAGCATTGGTACAAAGGAAAATTTGTTTTGTGTGTGGTAAACTGGTCAGTCACTACCCAGTAGCTGGCTGGTTACAAGTTGCATGCAGCTACTGAGTAAGCGATGTGCTGCTGATAGGAGTGGGATGATGCAATACCACATGAAGTGCTGCAGATGTTAGATGAAACACTTAATAGGGTACCGAAACATGACCCAGTGGACAAATGGTCTGAGTTGAGCGCGTTGCAAGGTCTGGTGTGCTGCGAGCTCTATAGCTATTGGTGTAAGCATGGAGATGGAAGGTAGCATTGTAGAAGACGCATTTGGGCTGAATAAAACGGATGACAGTATGCATATCAATGAAGCTGAACTTGAAACAGTACTGAAACTAGTAAACCTAGCAATAAAGTGACAAGTAAAACAAGCTCCAATTGTTATGCAGAATTATTATCAGTGTACAACTAGGTTAATTCAATTACTACAGGAAGCCATCCCCCCAAAGTCAAAAGATTTGCAGAAATGATAGTCAAGGGACGGCTTAGAGTGATTGAGCAATTATTAAAAAGTACGGCATCACTCTACAAATGTAATTGCTACCATAGGACATTTGTATCAAAGACTTGACTGACTTGACCTCTACAAGGTTATCAGCTGACTTGACCTCTACAAGGTCAAGTTAGCTGATAACCGTGCTGATCTTTAAACTAGGTTAACCAAAGATGGCTGAAACCATTAGCATCATGAGTGGGTGTAGCAGCAGAGGCTGCAAGTATTGATAAAGAAATATATAACATGCATAAAGTTCACCATTCAGGAGTTGATAAGATGGGGCACTAAGTTAATCAGAGGTTTGGTGACAGGGCCTTAACTCCTTCGCTACAGCAAGCCAATGTATCGGCTATCGCGGTAATAGAAGTACAGACCGTTAGCCGATGTATTGGCTTTTCAATAGGGTTTGACTTTTTTTTTTCATTACAAAGCCCACGCATTAGCTAGACCAATCAAATTTGGTCTCCAACGAAACAACCTTGTTTCCAATCCCGTGCAACCAATCAAAAATATTTTTGCTAAGCAATTCCATTTCTATTTATTTTTAAAAACGGGACAACCAGGTCGATATCATCATGGCAAAAAGAAAGTCACCGCTTCGTTCAATGCAAAGGAAGCATCAGAAATTTGCGAGAGTGGAATTCATATGATTCACTCAGTGATGCTAGATATGCCTCTAGTGATGATTCGAGTGATTCTGACTCTAGATGTTGTGTAGTAGCCTTTACCAGTCGTTATAACAACGATACTAGTAGCAGTAGTAATAAAAATATTAATCTCACGATCAGCAAAGACTCTGTACATTCCTATAATGATGAGCCTGTACCAGCTTTTTTTAACAAATCTAAACTTTTAACAAATTGTGCTAAAATTATGAAAAAGGTTGAGACAGAAACAAACCAGCCAGGATGTCAACTTAATCAACTAGTAGAGTCAGAGCATCTAGTAGATCTCCTAGCAGTAAGCCAGATGATGGTGATTGGATTTAAGTAGCTGCTACTGACACTGATGCAGCAAACAATCATTTTGCTTTTGTTTCCAACAAAGCGGGAGGGCATACAGACAGGTGTGATTTTGGACCCCGAAATTGGTTTTCTGGAGGCTCTACTTCACCTGACGTTGTTGATCACTTTGTAAAAATGGTCAATGATTTGGCCCAAAAAATCATTGACCCAAATCATTTAGGCCCAAAAAAAATTCGTATCAACAATCCAACATAAAGGCACTCGATTTACAATGGCTGGTACGACGTTACTAAAACAGAATTTTACAAAGTGTTTGCAATACTCATAGCAATGGGTGTTGACAAGAGGCCATCAGTAAAAGATTAATGGTCTACTAGGCCAATTCTTGACTCCACATTTTACAGGAAGATCATGCTACGCAAGCGCTTTGAAGTCATTTACCATAGCATGATGCACGTGGGTGCAGTTGAGGCTAAAAGGTTGACTTGCAACAAAATTCACATTACAGTTATTTGGTATCAAAAGATTCACCATGTCTAACTCTGCTGTGTTCTAGGTGCAAAATATGTGCAAATGTGATTACAAGCTCTTAAACGCTGAAAAACGAACAGTTAATCGCCGCCATCACGAAACTGCCGTAGATTAGAATCCCTTTCCAAAACGGCTCAAATGGGACGTAGGTGAACAAGATGGTTTTTGTTTACACTTTCATGCAACCTCAATTGTCGAAATATTTTCACAAATAAACTTCACGCATTCAATAAAACCATGTCTATTGTCCTTACATGCCTGTTTCATTATCATTGTAATGCTGTCTATGTGAGCACTGATATCTCAAAATCTATTGTAAAAATTCGTTTAATTTTTAACAGTTCGAAGAAGTGCATATCATCCTCTGATGAACATGACGAGCACGTTGGTCACCTGTGATAGCCAAAAAATGCTGCAGGAATTATTCGCGCTGTTTGGCAGGAAGTGTGGGTCACATGATCAGATTACGACTAAACGATTAGACCAAGCTGAAACGAAACTGTAAACTAGCGAGCATCTATATATGGTAGGGGCTCTTCGGTAAAACCCGAAGTGTTTGTCATAAACTAGTGCTACGAAAAGTTTTATATTGAGTCTTTTAGTGGCCTTTCAATTCATATGAGAACATCACGTGTCAAAACAATAACCAAATCGTTCGACTACGTCAGAGAAGTAAATTGATTCCAATCAACGGTGGTTTCGTGATGGCGGCGATCAACTGTTTGTTTTTGAGCTTTCAAGGGCTTGTAATCACATTTTCACATATTATGCACCTACAACACAGCAGAGGACAACATGGTGAATCTTTTAATACCAAATAACTGTAATGTGAATTTTGTTGCAAGTCAACCTTTAAGGAAAAGCCAAGACCGATGGGCTGGTGCAAAAATTAGTGGCCAAGTTTCAGGCATAATTTGACCCCTTCCAAAATATAGCCATTGATGAGATGGTCATTGGCTATAACAGAAAGTGGAAAGGCAAACAATTTAACGCCTCAAAACCAAACAAAAATCCCATAAAGACATTTTGTCAGATAGGTCAGATGTAGATGTTTTGCACAAACCTATGCTTTCTATTTAGTAAATCTATACTATTCTTACACCCTCAGATAGTAACCAGAAGTTATGAGCCCTCAAGTTAACATGCTTTTTCGAGTAAGCCTTATGGCTTACCTCAACCATTAATTGAGTTGATTCTCTGGTATCTTTTACTGCATGTAGAATTGAATTGACTCGTCATATCCAGCCAGTAAAAACTCATTCCGCAATGTTTTTTGCTGTTATCATAGATAAATTGACTCGATTCTCTATTTTCAATAAACAAAATGGCTTGAGTTAAAATGCAACAATGGTTCCCTTTATTATTACTACCTCTATGACTATTACTGGATTGGCAAAAAACCCATCAAGGACAGTGATATCCTAAGTAACCCAATCTATTGTTTGATTTGCACCAAAGCAAAGATGTTAGTGTAGTCCATTGTTGCCAGCCGCACACATGTCCAACAACTTCGCTACCACTGCATATATTTTATTGGTCGATACCATGTACCACGGACCAATATAGCATAGCTCTATGGTTTGCCTCCTCACTGACAATAAGCTTACTTATGCCATTTTTACGGTTCAAATAAACTGTCTTCGGTCATACACATACGTGTTAGCCATATAGAAAGGTATTTTTATTTTTAGGCTTATACTGTAATGCTTATATTTCTTGTTTTGCCTTGGTGAACATTAAATACTCTCCTTAATTCTTTTTGTATGAAAAGCCTTTATAGCGGCTGGTGTAAGCACCTATACAAAAACATTTATTTATCACATATCCCAAAGTTAACCAATCTAGCCAAAACTTTGTCACAAATAATTTAGAATGTTGGGTTACCATTTTGCAAAAAAAACGAACCAGTTTGTTTTTCCTCTATTTAGAAATAACAGTGTAAAACCACGGTTTCTAATTGTTTTTATTGTCGGTTTAGGATGGTTGAAACGAAAAAATGTAAACAGCGACCTAGATGTTTTTTTGCCGGTGAAATTCTTCAACACTGGACCTAAGATATTTCTGACCGCTACATTATATATCAGAGAATGTGAATCTGTGTTTTGGTCAAACTGTAAAGACCAACATTTTTTTGCAGCAAGTTTCCCTAAACCATAAATTTAAACTCTTTTTCTTGGTCAAGTGTATTAGTTTTTGTGCAGAATTCTTTGCTGATTTTGAAAAACTTCAAATTAAAGCTTTATGACAGAAACTTTTATTAGACCTTTGTCTCTTTGGGAGCAGTGAATTGAACCAATTCATCGAAGTCAGGATAGTTCAGAAATTGAGAATTGAATTGGTGTTTGTGGTGAATTGTTGAATTGGTGTTTGTGGTGAATTGTTGAATTGGTGTTTGTAGTGAATTGTTGAATTGGTGTTTGTGGTGAATTGTTGAATTGGTGTTTGTGGTGAATTGTTGAATTGGTGTTTGTGGTGAATTGTTGAATTGGTGTTTGTGGTAAATGACTTGAACCGATTCTTACATGATGCAAAAGAATTGGGAATTAAATTCTAAATTTTTGATGGGAATTGAATTGATTCGAGTCATTTTTTACAGCCTTTTGTGATTCATTATTGTGTAAAATAGAACAGGGTTGGAAAAAAACCATGGTTTTTATGAAAAAGCCAAAAAAACCAGGTTTTTTTTTGTTTAAACCAGTTTTTATGGTTTGTATGGCTTTATGGTTTGGTTTTATGGTTTAAACCGGTTTTTATAATTTGATCAAGGTTTTGCGATTTGAAGTATAATTAACATCACTTTCTATAGCTGCATGATTGAGTATAGAACATGCATATGTGAAACTATCTGTTAAAAATGGTACTGTGGGAGTTGTTATGGGAAAAAAGAGAAGAAAATATGGAAATTTCAGAATGTATTTCAGATCAAACATGATTGATGAAATACAGAGCAGAAATCCTATCACATAAAGTGAATATATTGCATGCAGCTCTATGCATAAGTAGGAACTTTAATCCAAGTGATTAGTTGTGTGGTGGTGAAGAGCAGAGTATAATGCAGATGCATTGCTAGTATTTGGAGCAGTAGCAGGTGACTCCGCTTCTATCACCTGAATACTAGCATCACTGTCTAAATCGGTATTGTCAGCTTGACATTTGGCTACGTGAGCTTTAAGCCTATATGCAAGACCTTGTGTTACGACAGCACACCTATTACATTTTGTGTTAAAACCTTTGCCTTTTGCAGTTCAGTTGCAGTTGTTGGAAATTTGAGGCACAACTTTAACTTTTCAAAACATACAAAAACTTGATAAACTGAATTCTAACAATCCAACTACTTTGGCTTGTGCCCAAAAATGAAATATTAGTTTGCAAACTTGAAGCTTTTGCCCAAAAGGATGTTATTGTTTTAATTCCTAATTATAAGCAATTTTTTTTTCAGAGACCAGACTTGAGAAAGAATTCAGTCATTATTAGAGACGATGATTGGATTAGTATATTTCACAGTTTTTATATTTTATCAGTGAAAAGATCATCATATCACTTGGTAAAACCAATTGAAAATGAAATTCACTAATTCAGTGTTGTGCTAGGATTTCATGTAGTTTCAACTTGAGCTCTGCCATCACTTTATTACTGTGTTCGAAAAAACTTCCACAGCTGATAATAACATAAAATTGCATTTCTATCGCAGAGGAACCACTCGGATCTTAAAATATTATGTTCTTCACAAAAAATAATGTAAATACCATTTTCTTCGGCTGGTTCAAACCGAGTTTAAACTGCTCGGTTTAAACGGATGTGGTGTTAAAACCAATGGTTTTTATAAAATTTTGGATGATTTTTACCATTTTTTTGGCATTGTATAATTACAATGGTTTCTATACCCCTACATACGATTTTTTCACTATACGATGCCAACCTTGGAACGGATCAACATCGTATCTCGAGGGTGCACTGTACTGCGAAAACAAGATACCAACAGGGAATGTAGCCAGACCACAAGATCGCAGCGAGATGCCTAAAAGACAACAAAAGATTCAATAACTGGAAACGTCAAAAGAAAATTAGAAATTTTAGAATTGGAAGAAATCAGTCATGAAAACTGCGTCAACACTGCCGGTGGAAACCGCCGAAGGAGAGTGGAAGCAATTAAACCTACCAACCGCCATCATCAAACAGCCACCAGAAAAACTTTAGAGACGAGTCAAATGAGTCACATACAGGTCTGTCACATCTGTCACACACGACCTATACATCAGGAATAAGTCACAAGCTCCACCCTACATGCCGACATCACGTGCACCAGCTGAAGACTTACGCAAACAAGATATCTTCACACGCCAGACAGAAAGCATTGAACCTTAACACTCAACCTACACTCACAGGCTAACTATCCCACATGCCAGACATATATAAAGGAGAACAGCTCAAAATGACTCAGCATCTCATTCTCCATCTATATCTATCTTCAGCTCTCTCTTCCCGAGTACCTTCTTGAACGCTGTCCCCTCTGCCTGCTGAGGAGCCTGTCTCCCCCTACGGAGCTTTATTCTCTTTCATCAGCCGAGCCTCTTCTAGGCCACTATATCTCAACTGCCGACACTCTTCACCTATGGCCTCTTCCAACTCTCGTTTGACTGTCGAAACTCACATCTGTACAGGACTGATCAACAAGCAAACATGAACGACCGTTCGAGTAAGGGTGTAACTTTTATTAGCTATTTTAACTTCGTGTCACTAATATTATTGTTTAAAATTTTGTTAGTTGTGTATTTTAATTGTTGGACTTACAGAACAAAGAAATAACTTTTACTGGTAAATATCAGTATTGCTTACAACAGTTCAACGCCTTCACTTGTACCTGAACCAGCATACCAGCCAACTCTTACACATTGGGCGTGAGAATAACGCAATCACCCCAAAGAAAAAATAAAAATGCGTGAGAACTGCGTGAGATTTTTGCCCCAATGTCCACATATTTATATATACTATCATTGATACGTCAATTGCCCCAAAACAAATATCACGCATTGCCCCACTCTTGGGTTGGCAGGCCTGTGAACCAGGAATAACCAAATTAGTTCCCACAAGCTAAGCAAAATTGCACAAACTACATAGTCAAAATAGAATAATATGACAAGCAATTTCAACACTGGTGTTGTGCGTGGATTCGGATTAGTTATGCGTAACATAATTTCTCCACAACCACACATAACAAAGCAAACGTCTATACATTCCCTAGTTGGTAGCGAAAACTTACAACATGCCCTTCTTATTTAAACAGGAACCATACAAACAAACTTGTAACAATAACAAAACATCTTATATTGCTGAGCCGAAAACAAATCAATAAAACCAGCAAACCAACTATTGTATTCTTCATAATAGTGTAATGCAGAAAAGATTTATTACCGATGTTGCAAACCTATAAGTGCACGGCAGATTAGTTGAGCAACATCTAAGTCGGTTGGCCAAGGATCTGCCGTTATGCAACCAAATACTCCGCAATAATGTTCCATTCGAAATGGTAATATTTGCTGCTTGCTAAAGAAGAATTGGACACTGCCCACGTGCTGCTCCAATTTACATAAGCCGAAAACCTATCTGCTTCAAAGAACGCGGTAAGGCGTGCAGCGCTCCTTCTTGTTGGCTGTTATACGAATTATCCACTTCTCTTTTCTAAAAGTAGGTATTCAGCTAGGTCAAAGACGAGCTTTCGAAGGCTGTGTTGATTTTGTTTTTTAAAGTGCCGCGATGCCTTCTGATTTATTTGCCACAATATTTATCGGTAACACATTTTAACTGCTGCTATTGAAGTTATTAATAGTGCAGTTAAATCAAACGGTCGTGTCGTCGCGTGTTTTCATTTGATTATAAATATATCAGTGAAGTATAGGCGCATTCAATTTGTAAAAACGTACACATTCATATAAAAGGGCTGCTTACCTGTATGATTTGACACTCTTCACGCTCTACAACAATGTAATAAAATTTGAGCCTTTGAATGTATATGTGCTAATGATTCAGCCCACTCCTAATAAGCTTTTCGTAAACGCTTGTGCTTTTATAGGAATTGGGCTATTGGCATGCATGAAGTTATTAGTCTGTAAAGTTTTTAATATTATCATTTCACATTTCCAACCTTGAACACATACCTGCCAACTCTCACGCTTTGGGCGTGAGACTCACGCAATCACCCCAAAGAAAAAATGAAAATGCGTGAGTTTTTTGCCCCAATTTCCACAATTTTTTATATACTATCATTGATACATCAATTGCCCCAAAACCAAATCCCACGCATTGCCCCACTCTTGGGTTGGCAGGTCTGCTTGAACATAGCCCGCAAATGAGAATGGTGTAGTTGTAAATACTTTTTATCTTTTCCTTTGTTTTTCTAAAAGACCAGTGTAAACCTTCAAAACATTAAACCCTAAATTTGTGTTTTTCTAACTGAAGGAGTTGACCATGCATGTATCTTTTTGCTTGCATATGCAGCACAATATCTTAAGTAGGTATAAATTAGAGTTTATGGCACATATGTTATTGTTGTTAAACAATCTATAGTTGTGTGCTAGCAATGAAGCCCTGTAGATAGGCTATAGATGCACCAGGTTTGGTTCATATTTTCTCAACAATAATTAAAACATGGCTACATCCACATGTTAGTGTGAGTATAATTTTGGAATGAAATCAATATTTTTGTTAGTGTTAATTTTAGGTCACCTTTGTTTATACCACTGTTTTATTCTTCTGATCTATATCCTTTATATAGACATCTGTATGGAATATATATGTGTTTATATTCCTTAACAAACTTTACTGTTATTTCTTCTAGAATAACTTTGACCTATTATACATCCTGGCAACATTCTGGATTCTACATCTCGCGGTATATTCTTACATGATCTGCTTCTATCTTTCATAGTCTAAAGAAATAAAGTTTTATTGCTTGTACATTAATCAAAAATAAATTGATATTTTGTTTCGCTGTGCTTAAGGTTTATTTTTTCTTCAACCTTGTGACTCTCTGGTTCAAATTGATAATGCTCGGTTTGGTCAAAATTGAACAAGTTTATTGCAGGCATTGGTACATATGCTTTTATTTTGAGATCTAATTGCAAGGGTGATGTAACCATTTTTACAGCTGTGATATGTTATTTCAAATTTGGTTTGTCTGTTGATTATAGTGTCTATAGTGTAATCTGGTAGTTTTCTAAACTATTAGTCATGCTAGGATCTCAAAGGTCTGATGTGACTTCTGTTTCTAGTATGAGATACAGAATATTTGTTTTATTAATAAACTCACATGAAATTCTAGTTTTTGTGACCGGATATGCTATCCAGGACTTGTAGAACTTGCTAAATTGTACAGTTGAATTGAGGAAAGCTACGAATGAAACCAGGAAACATATAAATTTATATTCTTGCTTGAGTTTGTTGACATTCGTGATTGCTGATGATAAAGCTAACAAGCTGACTATACATGTATGTTTTTTCAAGGCTTGCCTATTCACACTTCATCAGCACTGCTTTGCAGTTAATGTTTTTTCAGTTAATGTTTTCTCAACTCAAAGTTAATATTAATTCTGACAAACTTACTATTTACATCAAACAAAGTTGATGGTTGTTTAAGTTAGTTCCTGAAGTCATCAGAAGCTACAAAATAATTTTCAAGAGCAAGGTAGTGGCATAAACGAATTGAGTGAAGATGAGACAGTACAAATGTCACTGTAAAAAGGGTCCGGCGCTTCTTCTAAAAGCAAAAATAATTGGGACGCTACTATTGTTTAGAGAAATATTATATTAGTTGCTTTATCAAACACAGAAGCCAGAAGCAAATTTAAGTTATTTGATCAAAGCTGGTCAGTTGATCTGCATAAAAGGGCTGTTTGTAGGATTGAAGCCAGCATTGGGATATCGTTGACACTAGTAGGCTATGTGCCATGAGAGATTGTCATGTGTCATTGACTTATATGCATAATTATGAAGTAAGATAATCAGGTGCAGTAGTAGTGTGCTTGACTTTGAATTCGAATTTCTGGGTTCGATTCTCGTGTAATGTAGCCTATGTTCCTAACGCTCCTAGCATTAAAGGTTGACTTGCGACAAAATTCACATTGCAGTTATTTAGTACCAAAAGATGCACCATGTCTTACTTTGTTGTGTTGTAGGTGCAAAATATGTGGAAATGTGATTACAAGCTCTTAAAAACTCAAATACAAACAGTTAATTGCCGCCATCACAAAACCGCCATAGATTGGAATCAGTTTATTTTTCTGACGTGGTCAATGCATTTAGTAATTGTTTTGACGCGTGATGTTCTCACGTGAATTGAAAAGCTAATAAAAGGCTCAATATAAAACTTCTGGTAGCACTGGTTTATGACAAACACTACGGGTTCTACAGAAAAGCCCGTATCAAATATAGATGCTTGCTACTTCACAGTTTTGTTTCGGCTTGGTCTAATCGTCTAGTCGTAATCTGATCATGTGACCCATACTTCTTGCCAAACAGCGCGAATAGTTTTTGCAGCATTTTTCGACTATCACAGGTAACCAGCAGGCTCGTCATGTTTATCAGATAATGATATGCACTCCTTTGAGCTGTCCTTTTGAGATATCAGTGCTCAAAGTGACAGCATTACAATGATGATGATGAAATAGACCCGTAAGGACAATATGCATGGTTTGATTGAATGCGTAAAGTATATTTCTGACAATATTTCGACGAATGAGGTTGCATGAAAGTGTAAACAGAAGCCATATTGTTCAGTTACGTCCCATTTGAGCCATTTTAGAAAGATATTCTAATCTATGGCAGTTTTGTGTTGCGGCGATTAACTGTTCATTTTTGAGCTTTTAAGAGCTTGTAATCACATTTCCCCATATTTTGCACCTACCACATAGCAGGGTAAGACATGGTGAATCTTTTGATACCAAATAACTGTAATGGGGATTTTGTTGCAAGTCAACATTTAAGAAAAATGGCTACACGGTTATTTTAGGGACTTACATTGCATAATCTGCTTGGTCCGTTAGAGTCAAACGATTTTGAGGTTTCTCTCTAATCATTTAGGCATTTCTAATTTGTGCATGTTTCCCACCTTTCTTACCTTCCTTGGTTTGCACAATTTTTGAGTGTATTCTCATTGAGTTATCAAGGTTTCAATTGCTGGGGATTGTCTGCAGATTTTCTGGAGATTGCCTGCAGATTTTCTTGCTGTTGAAAGACTATCAGTCGTTACACCATCATAGTACTAGACGTATTTCTTTGTATTTCCCGACAAGTATCTAGTATATATCTAGTATCGTATCTAGTATTGTATCGTATCTAACATCGTATCTAGTATTGTATCGAATATCGTATCAAGTATCATATCTAGTATCGTCTCAAGTATCGTATCTAGCGTCATATCGAGTATCGTATCTAGTATCGTATCGAGTATCGTATCTAGTATCGTATTGAGCATCGTATCAAGTATCGTATCTAGTATTGTATCTAGCATCGTATCTAGCATCGTATCAAGTATTATATTGAGTATCGTATCTAGCATCGTATCGAGTATCGTATCTAGCATCGTATCAAGTATTATATTGAGTATCGTATCTAGCATCGTATCGAATATCGTATCTAGCATCGTATCGAATATCATATCAAGTATCGTATCTAGCATTGTATTTAGCATCGTATCTAGTATATATATATATATATATCTAGTATCGTATCTAGTATTGTATCGAGTATCGTATCTAGTATCGTATTGAGTATCGTATCTAGTATCATATCTAATATTGTATCGAGTATCGTATCTAGTATCGTATCTAGTATATATATATATATATGTATCTAGTATCTTATCTAGTATCGTATCTAGCCGAACATATATATATGTTAGTTCACATCCATGTTGTTTAATATGTAACGCACGGACATGTCTCTAGCACCCTCAAGTAATATTGTAGATGTTTCAACATCTTTGGTTTTTCTAAAGCCCTTGCCTACAATTTGGCTAAACCATTTGTTGCTTTGAAATAGGTTTTGCTTGTTCATCGCTATATTTGGTCATTACATAATCTCGTTTTGACAGGGATGCAAAGTAAAGTTATAAATTGACACCAAACACTATGAATATAGTAACGAATTCATTAAAGTCTACCTTTGGAAAGTTGGTTCTCGCGAGAGGCAAGAAGACTTCTCCGTATTACAAAAAGAAAGCCACCAAACAAATTTCTAAAGCGTTGTGCAATCCCAAGCACCTTCAGCCTCGACCCCGGTGAGTTCAGTTCCTGCCTTCACTGCGCTTCTACTCTTACTCTAAAAGCTTTTCAAATGCTGCTCTCCGGGACACACCAGCTAGTGACTCACACCCAACGTATACATGATAACAGGTCACTTGTAAATTTTAAGGGATTTATGCGAATTACATAAAGTTTTTTTTACCTTGAATGCTGAGTCATCGTGGGTGAACGCTGAGTCATCATGGGTGAACGCTGAGTCATCGAGGGTGAATGCTGAGTCATCGAGGGTGAATGCTGAGTCATCGTGGGTGAACGTTGAGTCATCGAGGCTAAATGATGAGTCATCGAGGCTGAATGATGAGTCATCGAGGGTGAATGCTGAGTCATCGAGGGTGAATGCTGAGTCATCGAGGGTGAATGATGAGTCATCAAGGGTGAATACTGAGTCATCGAGGGTGAATACTGAGTCATCGAGGGTGAATACTGAGTCATCGAGTCTGAATGATGAGTCATCAAGGGTCGATACGCTGTAGGTCACTTTCATTTTTAATGAAATTGTGTGACACTTTTGCTCTTTTGACATTTAAAAACATTGTTTTTAAACTAAAAATGGTATGCAAACATGAATAAATGGTCTTATGTACAAGAGCAGAGTGTTTTTAATTTTAAGGTAGCCCAGTCATTTGCAATTCACTCATTCTGGCATAAGTCAAGTCTCATTCTGGCATTAGTCAAGTGTCTAGGACATGGTAAAAGTAAGTCTGAAAACAAACATGTGATGACAATATTTTATGGGTATTTATCAATTAACGTCTTTTTAACAATACTTGTTGGCCAGAAACGAACAAGAATTTGCTAATTCAACCAGCCACTGTTGGCTAAGTTCTTATTTGCCTCTGTAAAGTAATCCAACTTGACCTGTTATTTAGCAGTGTCAAAAGCCTGGCCAACTAGTTAGGAATATTTTATAATGCATGAATCACTGATGAATTTTGACTCTTTTACTACAGAATTTTTTGTTCATTATTTTTGTTCAATCGGCATTTTTGGTTACATAGCTAGAGTCTCTGTCATAGAGCTTTGATATAAGGTTTTTTAAATCGGCAGAAATTTTCACACAAGAATCAATGCATTTGACTAACAGAAGGCATTTTTTGCACTTTTGTAAAACCGGCTGCCAAAGAAAAATCTTATTGTTTTTGCAGTTTGACCAGTTTTAGTGTAGAGCTCCTTTCTCTAGTATAAATATTAAATATACCATTTTTAGTGGTAACTGAGACCGAATGTGAAAGAATTTCACTTACAGATATGTGTTTCGGTCGCTGTTTACAATGTTTCTATGGGCAGAGCGACATTAACCCGTTTAGATGTTAGAACTCTGCTATAACTTACCTCCAAAATATAGTAGATCTGTAACTAAATATGGATTATGATGCTAAAAAATATCTCTACCATATGATGTATATTGTTTGCAATTAACCTACAGTGATCTTATAATTTGCACTTTGCAATTTTTTGGAGCTTTCAATTTTCATTTCACTATTTTAAATTTAAGGCGTATTTTTATTTTATGAATATATTTAACAATATTGCATAAAAACTCATTGCACTCATTGATATGTATGCTACAGTTTGCAGCCAAAACTAGCTTTTTATGTGCAATAAAAGATTATTTCTGAGCGTCGATCCTTTGTAAGCCGAGTTTAGATAATCGCAATGAGGCTATTAAATGATATGCTATAAACCTGCAGATTTATAAGCTATATGATGATAATCTATCAAATGCTACAAATATATATATTCAAGAACAAGTGACATAAACAGACCATATTAATATTCGGAAACAAAAATTAAAAATTTTGAACCAAAATATTTGCATCATTTGCTCGGCTAGTTGCATTCTGGTTTTTGCTTTCGTTTGGGCCCATTTCATCTGGTGGCTCATCAATACCTTCTGCAGTATCTTCTGGTGGCTCTTCAATACCTTCTACAGTGTCTTCTGGTGGCTCTCTAATACCTTCTACAGTATCTTCTGGTGGCTCTTCAATACCTTCTACAGGGTCTTCTGGTGGCTCTTCAATACCTTCTGCAGTATCTTCTGACCACGTCTTCTTCTGCACTGCTGAACAAGTTAATATTAACGTCCAAACAGTTTTTTAGGAGAGCAAAACTTTTAGGGGAGGCGGGGATGCCAAGAGACACGGGGTGCATTGGGACATAAGAAGGCATTAGAAAATTGATGATAAATTCTGAAATGTTCATCTCATGATTCTAACAAAAGGTGCTTAACATGATACTTCATAATCACCTTGAGTTACACCAATATTGCTACGAAAGGAGCCTATTTGAATCAATAATGTTTGAATCATGTCCCAATGCGCCATTGAAAATACTTTTCGTGCGAATAATGATAAACTTTTAGCCAAGGGACACAGCTTGCGCGCTAAGCGTATTTTAGTTCTCAAAACAAGTTTTAGTCTAGAAATCGTAGTACCAGATTCCATCGTAACTGCTAAACCAGTTATCACATACGTCAAAGTATTAACAAAGTATTAAGACTGCGTTAAACAAGAACTACTATTAGGCTGATACAGTTATTAATTAATTTTATGGAGTTGCTTTAAAAGTTTTAAAGAAAAACTGTAAAGCTCGAATTTGTTAGAATAGGAACGTCGAAACGAACAGCAACCGCAAAAGAATTAATTGTAACCTGATGATCTCTCACAGCACACTAGACTGCCAGAGTCTTAGTATATGTATATAATAGGACCCTGGCATAATATATATATAGTCCCACGACCAAACGCGAGCGAAGTGATTGTTTGGGAGCTTTATGATAAATGCATATGTACACACAGCTCTCGAAAATTATTCATCAACACCGTCGCAAACCCTTGTACCGAAATCTCATCAACAAATTTAACCATTTTTCAACCAATTTTTTATCATTAAATGTGATAATGATACAAAACACATATAAACCTATTTAAATATGTTACCAAGTCTTTGAAATTTGTAGACAATATCCCAAACCTTACCCATCTGATCGGATAATACATAACTAGACAGATTATTTTGGCCTAAAATCGCTATTAAAACCTGACAAGCTTCTTTTAATCGAAATTTAGACCGGCCAATGAAACACCGATAAAGCCGTGCGACAGAGAGTAGAACCATTAAGTCGTGCGTATTTCACGAGAAAATCGTGCACATTTCACCAGTTTGGCATTGTCCAATTGCCGAAGGTTTCTAATATCTTTCCGTTTTTAATATCTTGCAAAAATGTTTAATTATAAAAATAATTATTCGATTTTATAAAATTGTTATAAGATTTAATTATAAGAATAATCATTCAAATTCATTTATCCGAATGTTTCCGTAGTAAACGTAGACCGTGTGAGGCGTAGACCGGTTTACAGGTACAGAATTGTGGTACACAGTTTATCAGCCTATGTTTTTTTGTCCAATTACCGAAGGTTTCATTAAATTGTTTAGAACATTAGCCAAAATTCTTTACATCTTAAGTACAAGCTAGGGCCGAACTGCATTGCCCTTTTATCATGAGAAAAAACTTTTATTTCCTCCAATTTGCAGAAAACTTCCAGGCGTGTGAATGCCGATGCTCGCTTTCTGTTACAGATCGCTATCACAACCATTCAACACAACCAACTCAAACTGTGTATATTACACAACAGCTTGCCATTTTACTTCTAATATTGCATTTCTCCTATTGCAGGGGAGAGATATAAACATATAATCTTTTCCTTTCATTATTGCTGTTTGTTGTACATAATAACACCCACACCCAGTACATTACAGCTACCATTGCAGTTATCCTATTGCACTGCAGTGCCATTTGACTGATAATATTGCATTTATCCTATTGCAGGGGAGAGATATAAACATATAATATTTTCCTTTCATTATTGCTGTTTGTTGTACATACATGTAATAAGACCACGTACATTACAGCTACCATTGCAGCTACGATTGCAGTTATCCTATTGCACTGCAGTGCCATTTGACTACTAATATTGCATTTCTCAACCAGCAGTACCCTTTCTTTGTTACAATACCATTTTGGTCGTGGGCTGTATGACAGGGGAATTTCTAGTATATATATATATATATATATATGTATATATATAATAGATAAGTTGTCAGGCCTACTGCTAACAGCACTCTACGCTCTAAAAAGTGCGGAGTGTTATAACTAACTAGATTGTGGAATAGGTTAATTTTACTTATCTTTGTTCCAGATTGATGTTTTATTCTGGGGTCACGACAGGTCTGTTTCGTGCTGGTGCACTCTTCAGGTGACTTGTGTTGAATGGCGGGTGGAGTTGCCTCTCCTGATGTTGTTGGTGGTGTCTGTAGCTCCGCCTCTGCCTGGATCGTATTGGCTGAGTAGGTATTTCTTGGAGTGTCTGCATGTATTGTTTATTTCATTTCTTTTGTTTAAGGTGGCTGTTTCTGGCCTGCAAATGATGTAATATTTTTCACTAAGGCACAGATGACATTTCTTTGTTTGGTTTGAATAAGGTCTAGCTTTCTGCATAATTTTCCATTTAATCCTGTAGCTTGCATTGTCATTCTTAAGTTTTCAGATGTGTTTACTAAGTTCTGTGCTGTTTTGCTTGTCACTGTGTGTGAAAGAGGCTGTGTGGTTTCTAAATCTGGATTTGAAGTCGGTTGTGCATAGTCCTATGTAGGTGCTCTCGGTGCCCGTATCTTCTCTAGTCACTATGGCCTGGTATATTATGTTTGTGGTTAAGCAGTTTCCATCTAGTGGGCAGTTGTTCCTTACTCTACAATTGCAGGCCCTGTTTGTAGTTGTGCTCTGCTGGCTGCTCAGCAGGCGTCTGTTGTGTGAATCTATGTGCTGTTTCATGTTCGGCATGCAAGAGTAGCTGAGTTTTAGTGTGTGTCTGTTAAATACTTTGTGCAGTGAATGGGTAGGCGGGAAGCATGTATCTATAATGTTTATAAATTTTCTGCCTATATTTGTCTGTACGTCGGCGTTAAAAGGGGGGTTGTACCATGTTACGGGTCGCTTACGCTGTCTCTTGTTAGTCGCTGGTTGGGTCGGGATGTGTTTATATTTAAGTGTGTGGTTATAACCACTGTCATTGAGTGCTTTTTGGTAAGGGGGTGCTGCTTTGCTAAATTCATGCTCATTACTGGACAGTGTAGTTAGTCGCAAATTAATGTTGTGTGGTAGATTTTTTATTACAGTAGGTGGGTGGTTACTGTTTTTGTGGACATAGAGTGTTGTATTGCTAGGTTTGGCATAGGGTGAGTAAGTGTTTGCATTAAGGTTAAAGGTTACGTCAAGGAAATTTACAGACTTTTTATTAGCTTCGATGGTTAATTTCAGTTTGTGCTGGTTAAATATTTTGCATATCAGTTTCTTGAGTCGTTCAATATTTTGTGGGCAGGCTGTACTGATGGCTAGTCCATCGTCTCTGTATAGTCCTATAGTCCACCACCAACAACATCAGGAGAGGCAACTCCACCCGCCATTCAACACAAGTCACCTGAAGAGTGCACCAGCACGAAACAGACCTGTCGTGACCCCAGAATAAAACATCAATCTGGAACAAAGATAAGTAAAATTAACCTATTCCACACTCTAGTTAGTTATGTATATATATACATATATATGTATATATATATAATATATTAACATATATGTATGTATAGATATAAATATATATGTATGTATATATATAATAATATATCATTAATATAATATAATTAATATATCATTTAGCGCGTGAAATCGGGAAAAGGGTGTATACATTACATAGTAAGAGCTATAAATCGTAGAAGCCTTTGTAAACCCGTGGTTAGACAGTTGGATTACCAGCCTGCTACTGCAATCTTCGCCAGTTCAAATCAAGCAGATTGTGAGTTTTTAATTCCAAAATTTGTATAGCTATAGCCGGACATACCAAAGGACATACACACAGAAGACGAACTTGTAGATTTATATATGAATTTGAATTGCTAAAATATTCCTGAGTGGAATCTACATTTATTGTCATCACAATACAGTTTTGTATATAAACAAGTCAGCATGGTTATTCATGAAGCATGTTTCCTACCGTGTTGTAGGAAAGCTGAAGTCGGTATTGCTAGGGGTGGGGCTGGCGCCTACCCATCACGTTATCAGTGTGTGGAAGAGGAAAAGCTGAGGCTGTTGGGTACTCAGTATAAATATGACCTTTATAGCATCTTCCAATCAGGTCGTTATGGCAGTGAGTTGGCCGCAATAGTATTTGCAAAGGTAATTTATCTTATGGGTTAAAGCATTGTCATGACATTGGGTACTTAAACGTCGACTTGCAACAAAATTCACATTACAGTTATTTGGTATCAAAAGATTCACCATGTCTTACCCTGCTATGTGGTAGGTGCAAAATATGGAGAAATGTGATTACAAGCTCTTAAAAGCTCAAACACGAACAGTTAATTGCCGCCATCACGGAAACTCCGTAGGTTGGAATCAGTTTATTTCTCTGACGTAGTCAAACCATTTGGTTATTGTTTTGACAAGTGATGTTAATACGTAAAATAAAAGGCTCAATATAAAATGTCTTGTAGCACTAGTTAATGGCAAACACTTCGGGGTTTATCATAAGGCCCTTATCAAATATAGATGCTCGCTACTTTACAGTTTTGTTCCGGCTTGGTCTAATCATCTAGTCGTAATCTGATCATGTGACCCATACTTCTTGCCAAACAGCATGAATAATTCCTGCAGCATTTTTCGACTGTCACAGGTGACCAACAGACTCGTCATGACGATCAGAGGATGATATGCACTTCTTCGAGCAAAGGTTGAAAACTTAAGCGAGTTTTTACAGTAGGTTTTGAGATATCAGTGCTCAAAATGACAGCATTACAATGATGATGAAATAGACGCGTAAGGACAATAGACATGGTTTTATTAAATGCGAAAAGTATATTTGTGAAAATATTTCGACGAATAAGGTTGCATGAAAGTGTAAACAGAAGCTATCTCGTTCATCTACGTCCCATCTGAGCCATTTTGGAAAGGGATTTATTCTACGGCGTTTTCGTGATGGCTGCGATTAATTGTTCGTTTTTGGGCTTTTAGGAGCTTTTCATCGCATTTCCACATATTTTGCTCCTAAAACACAGCAGATTAAGACTTGATGAATTTTTGATACTAAATAACTGTAATATGAATTTTGGTGCAAGTCAACCTTTAAGTAATTAAATGATCAAGACTCGAAAGTTTGTATTGATATTTGTATATAAATATGATAGACTAGTATACAGTAGTAAATATAATAGACTAGTACACAGTAGTAAATATAACAGACTAGTACACAGTAGTAAATATGATATACTAGTACACAGTAGTAAGTATGATAGACTAGTACACAGTAGTAAATATGATATACTAGTACACAGTAGTAAGTATGATAGACTAGTATACAGTAGTAAGTATGATATACTAGTATACAGTAGTAAATATGATAGACTAGTATACAGTAGTAAGTATGATAGACTAGTATACAGTACTAAATATGATAGACTAGTATACAGTAGTAAGTATGATATACTAGTATACAGTAGTAAATATGATAGACTAGTACATTCAGTAATGGAAGCTTTGAGAACAGAACACATCAAAAAAAGTGTTTACAACTAGGTAACGTGTCAAATCTTTTGCAAACTATTTTTCGAAAATCAAACTAAGTCCACCTGAAGAACCACAGGTGTCCTTTAGCGGGATATTGCCGAAGCCAAGACCGGGCCGTAGTCTACACACACAAAAAAAAACAACAAAGGTCCACGTAGTTATGAGCAAAAACAAAAGTATCCACCCAAATATCTCACCAATCCGATGAGCAGCACACATAAAAACTGAACCAATTGACAGAGCCACCCATCATGTCAAAATATTCCAAGTTTCAAGTCATGTCTTGCACAACTCACCCTATGGTTTGTCAAAACTTGTCCCAAAGTCCCTATTAATTTGAGACTGTCCAATATCTGTTTTAGAAATGGTCGCCGCTAGCCTAGCGTCCTGATTCAACATCTTAGTAACTATCGGGGCATTGCTGAGTGCTCCTGATCTTTTTGAGTCCCTCTTAAGTTTTGTTTACAATAGTGTTAATCCGATTTTGCTTGGTCCTTGCATGCTTACGAGAGACTCAAAAAGATCGGGAGCACTCAGCAATGCCCCGATAGTTACTAAGATGTGGAATCAGGACGCTAGGCTAGCGGCGACCGTTTCTAAAACAGATATTGGACAGTCTCAAATTAATAGGGACTTTGGGACAAGTTTTGACAAACCATAAGGTGAGTTGTGCAAGACATGACTTGAAACTTGGAATATTTTGACATGATGGGTGGCTCTGTCGATTGGTTTAGTTTTTGTGTGCACTGCTCATTGGATTGGTGAGATATTTGGGTGGATACTTTTGTTTTTGCTCATAACTACGTGGACCTTTGTTGTTTTTTGTGTGCGTAGACTATGGCCCGGCTTCGGCAATATTCCGCTAAAGGACACCTGTGTTAAGAACTCAAATTTAACAAAGCTAGTTACAGTTGACCCCTGACCCCAGTTAACGCTGACCGATTAGTGGCCTTCACAGGCGCATGAGTTTTCCTGCCAGACGGTTGTACTGTAATTTTCATTTGTTATTATTACTGTTATTATTATATTGTAGCCTATTACAGGTATAACCATATTTAACTCTCTCATGTATACTGTATATGCTTATTGTACCATATTGTAACTTACGAGTATGTGTGCAGCAAACCACAGTCAAACCTTGATTTATGATCACTTCTAACTTTTTTGACATACTAAGTAGAATTTTAACAAATATTTGTCATTATATACCAAGTAATTTTTAACATATGGCAACCTACCAAGCTAACATAGGAAGAGAATAAATTCATATATATATATATATATATATATATATATATACAAGTTTGGTTGTATTACCTTTGTTGTCATTTATATTTGTAGCATCAGAAATGTGTGTAGCCTCAATAGTATGTGTTACAGCTGTTCTGAAAGTTTTGTGTTGTGCAAATGTAATCTGTTGTGCCAGACGCCATGACTTTCAGTTAGTATTCTCGCTATTTACATACAACGTTTAGACCTGGCTACACGCATGCAATAACTATTCATTCTCCACGCTTATGCAATATTCTCCCGATAGCTTCACAAGGGAAATTGCTACTACCTCAAATGTTGGTAATTCACTAGTATTTAGGTCATTGCTATAAATAAATTCTTTATTTGTTATTTAATTCCATAATTCTAACTTCGGAAGTTTTTCTTATTTAGAGTGATTTTATCAATGCTTTGCGTTGTCAACCGGTTCTCAATCAGTATGGACGTGCACTTGTCCCTGTCTAGTATTTGTGACTAGACAAGTACCTGTTGCAGCTGACAATCGCCGCTGATGGACGGGAGCTATTGGTTTACTGGCAGCAGTCTGGCGACAAAAAGAAAGATGCATCTATGGCGGAAAAGTTACATCTTGTTACGGATCTTGTTCAGTGAGTCAGCTGAATTCTCGTAGGCTCATGAACTAACAAGCTCTATATTCAATAGTTTGATGTGCAGACAATCCTTGTTTGTTCAGACTAATACAGCTCGAGCCGTGCCCGGATATTGCAGACGTCCAGACGTTTGAAATTGAGTATCAGGCTGTACGTTAAACAGCCTATATTGTCCTCCCCACATACTCCCAGGCTACAATATGATACTATATGCATATACAGTATACATGAGAGACTAAAATATGCTTATACTTACAATAGGGTACAGTATAATATTAATAACGGTAATAATAACAATTTAAAATTTCCACCCAAATTGTCCGATCAGATACTCCTTCGCCCATGATAGCCACGGATCAGGCAAAGTTGTCATTCTTCGGACAGACATGGCAGCATCGGATAAATGTTTGGACCTAGGGAGTCGTCCGGGCAATTAAAATACTGGAAAAGTAAAATCCGAAGAAACGGGGACTGACTGTAATTAGCTTTTTTAAATTTGTATTCTTCAGGTGCTCCTAGCTTCGCTAGCCAGACACATGACATACCGTAGATTGGGGATGTTCGTAACTCATCAAAACCAAAGTTGGGTTTATGATTAACTTGTTACTCTAACTCTCGAGAGCATTTATCTAGCAGCGCTTTGTGCTCGCTCTTAAAATCCTCAGGTTGGCTGTTTCTCTTATCACTCACTAGTACCCCAGGTGTAATAACTATGCATACAATTATTCAGAAAACTAGTACGTTGTCGATTTGTACAGTTGTTAGAATGTCGGTCTACTTTGCTGATAGTCCCGACTTCGAGTCCTACACGATGTAATATATTGTCCCAGCCTCGATCAGTGCCTCCGGATCATCAGACACAGTTCTTATTACAGTAAACGTTGCTCTTCCTGCTAATAATCATTCTGTATTTTAGTGAGTATAAATAGCCAGTCGTCTTACCATTCTAGCTCATGGGTCTAACAGTGTGCATAGTGATGACATAGAGGAGCAGATGGCTGCGAATATGCTCATGGTGAAGACATTAACTCCTCTCTGATTCGCTACATTTTGGCCCCCTCAAATCGCAAGCTTTTATTTTTTACACTTTCTATATTGACCAATAAAATTATGATTCTAGGTCATAGGTCGCCGTCATCTTTTAGAACGATTATTTTGTAGTTAGCAGTGTTTTAAGGCTTCTCTTATAGTAGGCAGGTAGACATACTCCTTGTCTTGATACTCTATAACACAGTGTATGATAAATGGAGACGGGGACATGCTGTTAATCTACCTATATATAGATATATATCTTATATTACACTATGTTACATTATATTTATTATAGCATACTTTACTGTACATTTAATGTATTTAGTGCTCTCTTTTGTTTTTCTCTATAAACTATTATTAATAAACGTCATATATATACATCAAAACCTTAGTTTAAATGTCTATTTAAGGTTTAAATTTATTTAATTTAAACCTTAAATAGACGCCACGATAGGAAAAGGGTAAGAAAATACGGCCCACTTTTTAATTGAATGTCCCCTCCATTTGGTCACCACTGTGACAATCTTTGATGTTTACGAACCTGTAAAAGTGATTAGTAGAAAAGTGTTCACAAAATGGTACTAATAATGACTCGGTCGCATCCATAGCAACAATTAGTTTTTTGTGTGTGGTTTTTGTAGTGGTTGCCATAGCTTTAGTGACGATGTACAAGAGAAGACCAATCGTTACAAACATCAGATCTTCACTCTGATTTGAAGCCACCAAAGTCTAAATACGTTCCATTGTCTACAGATTTGTCCATAATGTGGTATACGTCTTACCTTAAGACTTTGAAGCATTTCGAGGAACAATAAGAATACTCTTCAGGAACACCGTACAACGTAATAGCAGTCGTTGTTTTGGCCTATCGAAGTCCGTTTTCCAACTTCGAAGCTTTACCAATTTTTATTTTAAACTTTGATACGATACTATCAAAATAATAAATAACTGTAACCAGCTAATGTTTTTTATTCAAAGTAGTCAGTCCTTTGTTTAGTTCAGTCGGATACTTTTGTCTGAGACTATGAACACATTTTAGAAAAAATGCTAAACTGCATTCATGTCGCTCCCCCGAAGGAGTGGAAAATATAGGTGACATTAGCATCAGTTTGCCTGTAAAGGAGTAAATCTATTTTCTCAACATCTCGACGAGCTAGTGCAAATGTACACCTCCACCCTACGTATAGGCGTCATCTTGAATAATACGCCATTATGGAGGAAGAGCTGGAAATCGTAGCCCCATGACATTCAGATCCAAGTTTTACGGTGTATCTATTAGCAAAAGAAAGATTTTCAGCTGACAAGTATATAAACAGTATGTACACACTTGGGATAAACAAGAGCTGGATATTTGGTGTTAGCTAATACTATGTTATATTAGATGTATAAAATTATTTTTGTCTCTAATACTTTGAAAATTTCAAGGCTTCAATTAGCTATATGACCACAATAGGATCTCTTTGATTTCGAACATTCATTCTTCTCTGTTTATCATTCACAGGTCAGACTTTGAAGAACTGCATGACAAGGTGGACTTGCCACAGCTGAAGTTTGAGGGCCAGGTGAATGCTGACCAGTGCTCAGAGGAACTTATGCAATACCTGGATGTAGGGGAAGCTGACAACTCTGAAGGTCAGCATTTTCTACTTGGGTTTTATGGGGTATGTGCATTGGGTGGCTGATTTACTATTGGGTTTATGGGGTATGTGCATTGGGTGGCTGATTTACTATTGGGTTTTATTGGGTATGTGCATTGGGTGGCTGATTTACTATTGGGTTTTATGGGGTATGTGCATTGGGTGGCTGATTTACTATTGGGTTTTATGGGGTATGTGCATTGGGTGGCTGATTTACCATTGGGTTTTATTGGGTATGTGCATTGGGTGGCTGATTTACTATTGGGTCTTATGGGGTATCTGCATTGGGTGGCTGATTTACTATTGGGTTTTATGGGGTATGTGCATTGGGTGGCTGATTTACTATTGGGTTTTATGGGGCATGTGCATTGGATGGCTGATTTACTATTGGGATTATGGGATATGTGCATTGGGTGGCTGATTTACTATTGGGTTTTATGGGGTATGTGCATTGGGTGGCTGTGCAATGCAAGTGTTATGGGCATCTGGATATAATTGGTTCACTATTTGATGTTGTTACTGGTGCCTAGATATGGTTGGTTCACTATTTGGTGTGTTTACTGGTGTTTGGATGTGGTTGGTTCATTATTTGGTGCGGTTACTGGTGTCTAGATATTTTGGTTCATTATTTGGTATGGTTAGTATTCTTTGGGTGGAGTTGGTTTGGGTAAAATCCCATGCAATGCTTCATATGGCTACCAGATTTCAGCTGAGCATCAGCCTGATGCACCAACCTTTTTGAAGTGTTTCACTTTTTTTCAGTACTAGCTATCATCAACTGGCTGTATGACTTGACATTTTTAATTAAACCATAGATTATTGAAATGCATAGAGTTATCATGTGTTTGTTTGTAGAGGATTTCTCATCTCGACTGCCTCCCCTCGTGTTTGTCCAAGATGTCTATGGTCTCGACCGATCTGCCATACTTGCTCGCCTCCAAACTGCTCCTTCTTCTAAGTCTTTTTTCGGAGCCGATGAGCATCTCCTGACCTCCGAGACTGATGTATGATTTCTTCCTAATTGTCGGTCTGAATAACTGTGGTGTTGGTGTGAACTACCACCCGTATATATGCCTGCGAGGTGCGCAGGAAATATGTCATTCATGGGCGTATGCAAGACGCTTTGCCTCGTTGCTGAAACACCCATGAGGAACCTGACACTTGACTCAGATTTTATCGGTACAGGCTATCAAGTACAGGCACCTGATATTCACATTAGTAATAGTAGGTAGCTAGCTGCGTGTACACCATAGAGTTGGTGTAACTGTTGTTTTAGTCATGCTATGATGAGCTTAAAAATTCAGTTATCATAAGTTTTGGTGTTATGATTCTAATTTCGAGAAAATACACATCTATTAAAGTAGGTCATATCCATTGGTCTATGCTACAGCTCTGACGATCCACCGACTGTTACCTATGTAGTAAATATTTAACAAATACCCTAGGATACTTATGTATTCGCCTCATCTAACTTTTGCGGTGTCATCCTCTCGCGAAAATTTCATATGCGAAACTAGACTATCATAACGAAAGAGCGAAAACGCGAAATTAAATAGCTTTGTTCATTAATAGTCCAAGAAACAAATGGCAGCAAGCGATCAAATTGCATTTTCGATCTTGCCCGCACCATTCTACATGCGGTTCACAATTACAAACCAGTCCCAAATTGAAAAAAATTTTATCGGTGAACTGAACCTGAGGAATCTAATTATGTTTGTTCTACTGCATTTATTTTCACATCACTATATTTTCGCACTCATCAGAGCTGCGAAATTGAGTTGCAGCGAAATTTTACTCTGTATGCTACTCACTAAACTAAATACTAGCGAAATATAAGTGTTCTAAGGTATCATATTTCTGTTTGAGTCAATTTAGTCATGAAACATTCGTATTCAACTCGTGTGAGAAAATATTTTGGCAAAACTGTTGATTCTACTCTGATTTGGCCAGTAGAGTTTGGTATGAAAGAAATAATCTTCACTCTTTCAAGATCAGTGTCCATTTGCACATCCGCTCGAAGCTACGATTAGAAATTAGGATGAGATTAAAGATTAGGATGAGATTAGAGATTAGGGTGAGATTAGAGATTGGGAATGGTCATTGCATCTTATAGGATTGAAACCGAGCACACTACCACCTGCGTTAATCACCCACCTCTGATTAGTGTAGAATAATTATACACATACTTATTCTACGTGCTTTATCAACACTTGTTGTGCTCTCCGACAGTTAACTAGACTGCCAGGGCATGAATATAATATAAAAGCAATAAAAATAATGTTATTAAATATTTAAATTTAAATAAAGTGTTCATGAGAAGATTCCGAAAAGCAAAAATCGGTTCCATCTCGTAAACAGAGTCCACTGTGACAACTCTCTTCAACCTCCTTCCAGAGAAGGTTGCTGGTCGAACTCACTGTTTCCTGTTTGCAATTTATGCATTCGCAGTAGACATCTTGCATTTATTCATTAATTTATTCTCACAAAATACCACTTTTTATATTCGCAGTCATAAATAATAGCTTTGACATCATACAAGTGTATGTATATGTATTCAACGTATATATATATTTATATATATATCCACATTACATTCTATATATGTATTGTAATGTATATAATTAGTAAGCATGCATAGTAACTGTTATATAACGTATGTTAAAAGAAATGTGTAATTACTCATTTGGGTTTATGGTCAGAAGTAATTATAGCTAACCTGCCTTCCTCCCCTCTTTCCTCTCCTCCCTCCAAACATTTACATATTGTCAGCATCCTTCAATGTTGACGTGTTAACGTAGATGTTAATTTTTGCAGGATTGTTAACGTCATCAGCATTTTTTAACAGAGGTGAATTATCATAGTCGCTCATTGAGGTATTTTCGTCAGCATCGCTCATTGTTAGTGGGTTACTATCATAGATGCTTGTCGCAGCATTACCATCAAGATCTGCCATCGCTGTACTTTTATGGATGTCCTTTGCTGCAGTATCATCAGGCTTGTTAGATGTTGTTTTATCTTTTTCACGCTCCAAGTCGAGTGTTTTCATAAAGCCATCTGCTGGTGTATACTCTACGGGAGACTCCACATCAGAAGCTGATGTCCTGTCAGCATAGCTGTTCAGGCGCTCAGCATATCCAGCAGGTGCATCCTTGTGATAGACCACTGCTTCCCCAGATGCCGACTTGTTTTTGATGAGGACGGAGAGTCGGTTGACTATTTTTGCAGGAATATAATTATTAACAAACTTTCTTTTCTTTGTTGATGGCAGCACTTCCACGTACGAGTCATCATCAGAGGCTGCATCTGGTCCAGCATATTCATCGTCCGGATTGCTCAAAATCTTATCTAAATAGTCATCTGGAATGTTCTTTGTAACTCTGCGTTCACGGTCGAATGCCGGAGTCTCTGTTGCCCTATCATTAGAGACTGGTTCTCCTTTTAAGAGTTTGTCCAACCGAGCTGACATGTCAGGAAATGATGGTCGGTTTTCCGGTTCAGCATCCCAACACTCACGCATCATCTCATATCTGTAAGCCAATATTAGTGTTTATATGACCATGTTATACGTAGCGGTAACATCGTATTTAAAGTTCAACAAGGGTATTTACTCGGAGGAAAGTATAAGACGTCGCAAAAGTCCAGCTCACATATTTTGCATTTCCTGTTTGTTTATTTTTGCATATGGCTATTCCTTGCGCTATAACAACATCTCATGCACTGCTCAGAACTTGCTCAGAACTTGCTGCAACTGCGCTGCCAAATGATTGTGCTAGGTTAAAAGCCTATGCTGCCGTGTATAATTAAAGTCTACGCTGCCGTGTGTAATTAAAGTCCACACTACCGTGTGTAATTAAAGTCCACACTACCGTGTGTAATTAAAGTCTACGCTGCCGTGTGTAATTAAAGTCCATACTGTCGTGTGTAATTAAAGGCTACTCTGCCGAGTGTAATTCAAGTCTACGCTGCCGTGTGTAATTCAAGTCTACGCTGCCGTGTGTAATTAAAGTCTATGCTGCCATGCGTAATTCAAGTCTACGCTGTCGTGTGTAGTTTATGTCTGTTCTGCCGTGTGTAATTAAAGTCTGCGCTGCCGTGTGTAATTAAAGATTTCCTTGTTGGCTCATGTTCCTTCAAAATTGCTAGAGCTGTCCATTGTAAACATACATAAAGGTGCATACGCGTGCAAGCACAGCTTTATAGGCAGTCTTTTTTATAAGCTTTTTTTATACTCATATAAGTGTTTCTTATCCACTTAACCTCCCTATCAGTTTACCAGGAGTTGTCCACAATCAATCAACTAAAAACACAATTATAAGCTTCAATTTATTCAGCGTGTAATGTCAATGTTTGCTCTGGTCGCTCCCCCTTTTTCACTAACTTACATGATCGAGGGACAGATGTCTGGTTTTTCAATCCTTTTTCCCGAAGCGATATACTCTGAGATGTGATAGTTGTTTATTCCTGGATATGGTATGCCACCACGAGTGAGCAACTCCCACAGTGTAATACCGTAGGCCCACTAAAATAAATAATGGTAATAATACACCTAGCGATATATCATCAACTGAATATTTTTATATGGTGAAAAATGTAAGCGATTATTTGTTTTGACATACAATGTAATTTCTAAAATACCATGTTGGAAGATTTTTGAAACGTGGTTTTGTAACAACAAAAACTTGAGTATATATACTGTATGTACTCAGTTCTCCTTCCGTGGAATATTGTTAAACAGTTCTCCAGACCTTCCTGTTTTAAGACACTAGTGTGAGTAGTAGTCAAGGTTTAGAATCAATGTAGGACGTTGGTGTAAAAGACGACAAAATCTTTTGGACCATATTTTTATTTTATAAATTGTAGTATTTATGGCGAGGAAGAAAAGGAAAATGGTTTTAAAAGCCAGAGTCAAGGAAAAGT
The DNA here is from genome assembly GCF_963576615.1 of Watersipora subatra. Taxonomy (NCBI): domain Eukaryota; kingdom Metazoa; phylum Bryozoa; class Gymnolaemata; order Cheilostomatida; family Watersiporidae; genus Watersipora; species Watersipora subatra. The sequence goes on from NC_088717.1 coordinate 33,023,982, forward strand.
AGAGAGGTTACATTATGGTGAAATTTATAGCCAATCTATTTCAGCATAGATGACATTTAGATAGCCTATTGTTAAACCGATGCAGTCATGTTCTGATACAAGATTCCAAAAAATTTTGATGGGAGATATTGGGAAAAAATGTCCGCAGTGTTTTTCTCTTCATTGGATGAGGCCAACAGCTTTATAAGAAAAGAGAAGCTGTGAGCAAACGTTCAATGGTCGAGGTACAAAACAGATAAGAAGTTCTCGAAGACTATAACATTTGGTGGTATGTAGGTCAATGTTAGCGCAAAAATTCTTGGTTGTCGTTGGCAATTAACTCTGGATGTGTAGTCAATCATGGGAGTAAATCCTATTCTATACTGTTAAAAAGCCAAGAAAAAAACACCATCATTTCAGTATTAGCCTTGCTTGGCAGCTACTCCTTGAATCATTTACCTGTCTAAATGATTTTACTGTCATCTCATTGGTCGTCATCTATGCCGAAATAGATTGTTTATAAATTTCACCTTACATTATAATTAAACAATGAGTGTAAAAACTCTGAATTATGAGAATGAAAAATATAAATGAATCTTAATTTAAAGTTGATGTAGCTCGTGTTAGACTAATTCCAAATCTCTATCATCGCCTTCACCTTGTATCACTAAGATACATGTACATTTGTTATAGGTGTTATAAGATATCCCCTTGGTGCATCTGTATCGCCAAGGCTAAACCTCGAGTCGCCTGTTTTTAATGTCAAGATGAAGTTGCAATCAGAATCTGTCCTTATTGGTTAGTCATTTCATGTCATATATAATATGGTGTTTTAAATTTAGTTTTCATGTCTTTTTTTAATTTTTATACCACACATTTATTTATGCGCTCTATGTAATTGGTTTTCTGTACTTCGGAGCAAATGAGACAAGTTATCGTCTAGCCTCTGTTCCACAAGGTTGTTCATAAAACAGTTATTTCAAATTCCAAAATGATTGTTTTGCATTACAAATGAAGTGAATATCATCAATCCATTTCTAAACTAAAAAACAATATTATTTTCATCAGCCTGGTAATGTTTTATGTCATTAACTGTAGATTATAAGATCTCTGTTTGTCTAATAAGTGCTATGTTCTGTGAGGGCATAGGCTATCATGGTTTACCACCACTTATCCTTTGTTCCTTTCAACAATGCTTACTCGGTACTCCGTACCTCTGCTCTGATTCAAAGATCAGACAGATTTATTAGGTTCACTGAATTTTCCATAGATTTTCCATTAATGGAGTCGATTACATTAGTTAATGTATCTCCATGCCAATAGCAACTCTATACCAATATACCAAAGCAATACCAAAACTCTACTTCCCTAGATTTATCTGATAAGTAAAAGTGTAACAATAGCATGTTTGTTTCATTCTAAAAAACACAAAATCGAATGATAAGCCGATACATTATACAGAATGATAAGCCGATACATTATACAGAATGATAAGCCGATACATTATACAGAATGATAAGCCGATACATTATACAGAATGATAAGCCGATACATTATACAGAATGATAAGCCGATACATTATACAGAATGATAAGCCGATACATTATACAGAATGATAAGCCGATACATTATACAGAATGATAAGCCGATACATTATACAGAATGATAAGCCGATACATTATACAGAATGATAAGCCGGTACATTATACAGAATGATAAGCCAATACATTATACAGAATGATAAGCCGATACATTTTACAGAATGATAAGCCTATACATTATACAGAATGATAAGCCGATACATTATACAGAATGATAAGCCGATACATTATACAGAATGATAAGCCGATACATTATACAGAATGATAAGCCGATACATTATACAGAATGATAAGCCGGTACATTATACAGAATGATAAGCCGGTACATTATACAGAATGATAAGCCGGTACATTATACAGAATAATAAGCCGATACATTATACAGAATGATAAGCCGATACATTATACAGAATGATAAGCCGGTACATTATACAGAATGATAAGCCGATACATTATACAGAATGATAAGCCAATACATTATACAGAATGATAAGCCGATACATTATATAGAAATGATAAGCCGATACATTATACAGAATGATAAGCCGATACATTATATAGAAATGATAAGCCGATACATTATACAGAATGATAAGCCGATACATTATATAGAATGATAAGCCGATACATTATATAGGATGATAAGCCGATACATTATATAGAATGATAAGCCGATACATTATACAGAATGATAAGCCGATACATTATACAGAATGATAAGCCGATACATTATATAGAATGATAAGCCGATACATTATATAAAATGATAAGCCGATACATTATATAGAATGATAAGCCGATACATTATACAGAATGATAAGCCGATACATTATACAGAATGATAAGCCGATACATTATACAGAATGATAAGCCGATACATTATACAGAATGATAAGCCGATACATTATATAGAATGATAAGCCGATACATTATATAGAATGATAAGCCGATACATTATACAGAATGATAAGCCGATACATTATACAGAATGATAAGCCGATACATTATATAGAATGATAAGCCGATACATTATACAGAACACAAGATATTGTCAGTTTTCTATAAACTAGCAAGAATACATTTTCCTACAACTGATGATATTAAAGTTAAAATAACAGCAACAATTGACACGCTTTCTCATCAGCTTTCCTTGGCTTATCCTTGTCATGTTGGAGTTACAAAATTTTGTTTAAGGCCCGAGATTCTGAAAAATTCGCGAACAACTTTTATTCCAACTTATGACGGTTTTTGGCATGCAAAGTTAATATCAGAATAAACCGCATGTCTACGCTGGAAGGTTGTTGCCAGATTTTTACAAAAAATTTGTTATAGAGTTGGTAGGCATGGACCAAAGGCAATTCCTGTGTCCTTCTGTTACAAATATGCAGTCAAATAATGTGGCTATAATTTGTCTCATACTATTAGTGTGTTGTGAAAGGCTGAACTCACCACATCAGATTTAGAAGTATATTTTCCTTCTGTAAAACACTCTAGTGCCATCCATCTAACAGGCATGGGTTTACTCTGATCCTGGAGTCTATAATATGCTTTCTCATAGATGTCTCTCGACAGTCCAAAGTCAGCAATCTTGACTATGTAGGCTCCGTCTAACCTGCACGAAAGCATGCAACAAGGTTTACTTACTGCTGTTCTTTGTAATAGTAATATGTGTATATGTCCCTATATAAATAATATATATACAGTATTATTATTATGTACAGTATTGTATATACAGTATTATATATACAGTATTATATATACAATATTGTATATACAATATTGTATATACAGTATTATACAGATAGTATTATATATACAGTACTATATATGCAGTAATATATATACAGTATTGTATATAAATTACTACATATACAGTAGTATACATATAGTATTATATAATTATACAGCGCATACATACAGTATCATATAATTATACAGTGTATACGTACAGTATTGTATAATTATACAGTGTATACATACAGTATTATATAATTATACAGTAAATACATACAGTATTATATAATTATACAGTGTATACGTACTGTATTATATAATTATACAGTGCATACATACAGTATTATATAATTATACAGTGTATACATACAGTATTATATAATTATACAGTAAATACATACAGTATTATATAATTATACAGTGTATACGTACAGTATTATATAGTTATACAGTGCATACATACAGTATTATATAATTATACAGTGTATACGTACAGTATTATATAATTATACAGTAAATACATACAGTATTATATAATTATACAGTGCATACGTGCAGTATTATATAATTATACAGTAAATACATACAGTGTTATATAATTATACAGTGTATACGTACAGTATTACATAATTATACAGTGCATACATACAGTATTATATAATTATACAGTGTATACGTACAGTATTACATAATTATACAGTGCATACATACAGTATTATATAATTATACAGTGTATACGTAGAGTATATAATTATACAGTGTATACGTACAGTATATAATTATACAGTGTATACGTACTATTAGTGCTGAAATAAATAGTTGTTTAAAAGTGGAATCCTTAAGTAAAGTTAATAGGGAGTGTCCATATGACTCTATAAATAGTTTAAAGAATAGTTTGTAGTTAACTGTTAGCTACTTTCAGTTACAAGGAAGTGGCCTATCCTCTCATCAGGCTGTTGAAGTTCTGCCTGATGAAAGAAAAGACAACATCTATGAAACTGGATTTATAAAGCTACTTATAGTAGCAGAAAGTTGACTACAAAGTATTCTTTGAACTATGTATATATAGTACATACATGTAAATACACACACACCTCTATATATGTATACATCTATATATATATACATCTACACATATCTTATGTGTATCTACATGTGTATATACACGCACATATATATATGCGGATATATATACATTGGTATGTGTGTATGTATATGCATGTATGTATATGCGTATATGTCTATGTGTAGGCGGGTATGTATATGTGTGTATATATACACACATATACAAACATGCACAAATGTATACATAAAATGTATGAATACAATTGTGTATGTATATGCGTGTATATAAGAGCATGTATATATACACTTCGATACACATATACAGTATACACATATCCATGTACATTCACATTTATACATGCATGTATAGATACATGTGTATATACTTATCTATACATATGCATATATATGCATGGGTATATACATGAGCATATATATATGAATTTATTTAAAAAGGCGTTCACTTGTACATATATACATGTACACATGCGCGCACATCTGTATAAATATTTTTCGAATATGTGGATCTGTGTGTCATTCCGGCTATAGCTATAGCGCACGCTGATTATTTCACCAATGCGGCCACACGTTACGATGCCACTGTTAAGAAACATTTTTGTAAGGTTCAATTTCTATATCTGGGGTCAAGGCCAATTCTTTTCGGACAGTTATGTGTTCGTGGGAAGAGCCTCGACACTATCTCTCCGTTCAGTCAGACAAAAACAGTAGGCCTACGATATCTCATTTTTACATTTGTACCAGTATTGAGCGGTACCAGTATCGTCGTATTCAAAGTTTTGATGGATAACTTCTGGTGGAACAGGAACCTTTTTTATACACACACACTTCTAAGCAAGAATTGTTATTGTTAATTCTACACATTCAGGATTTTCACTTTGTTTTCGCAGTTCGTATTAATTGTATCATTACCGAATAATCTTTTATTGTAATCGTAGCAAAACCGACTTAATTTAGCTATTACTTGCTAATTATTTAACATTTACATCTAAACATTTTTATAGTCATTTTATTTAATTTAATGTATTTGACCTGCACGAAACATCTTCCTCAAGATATGAAGTTTAAAAGTTGTTTGATAAAGTTTGAAAACCTTTATAGTTGTGATTTTCTCTCTCAATTTATTTCAGTTAAACAAAACACTTTTCTCATGACTTGTAGTTTGAGAGTTAGAATGGCAAATGTTGTTATGTTAAATACAAACCAATTTTCTGACCAAACCAAAAAGTTTTCTATTACTCGGGAAACGCCGGGTAGCACAGCTAGTACATATATATTATATATCTTATATCTATATATATATATTTCTCAAAGTCCGTATATCTGTCTGTTGGAAATCCGGCTATAGCTATTATTAGAATAGCTGAGCTGGACAACAATGCAGACAACAATGCAGAACGGTAAGCCTAACCTTATTAACTAGCTTAGTGGAGTTTTCCATTGGCAATATGCCAGGCTACTAGCTTGAAAGGTAGAGTTGTTTGACAAAGTTTTAAAACCTTTACAGTTGTTTTATTTTTCTCTTAATTTATTTCAACTACACGACACACTTCTCTCATGATATGTACTTTGAAAGTTATAATGGCAAATGATATTATATGTTAAATACAAATCAATTTTCTGTCCAAAGACTCTTCTATTACACGGGCAACGCCTGGTGGCACAGCTAGTTGGTATATATATATTGGTATATATGTTGATACATATATTGGTATATATATATATATATATATATATATATATATATATATATCATACTTTGATAACCAAGGGAATGTGTCTGTCATAAAATCATGAAGTGAGAAGTGGGATGACATGTAATGTGACACAGGATACATCTACAGAGATCTTGAGATTGCAGTGCATCTCTGTTTTCCTAGTTTTGTAATAAGCGTTAGAAAATCATAGTCAAGCTGAAATTTCCCTGTTTGTATGATCATGATAATGGTTTGGGGGATAAATAAAGAAGATGCCATAATGCATATTTACATGCAGTTTCTTGCAGCCAAGTCCCGATGCACAAACTTCTCTCTGGCTAAGTATGCCATTCCATTAGCTATTTGAAAAGCAAAGTGTAGAAGGTCAGCCAGCAGCAGTTCCTGAAAATACGTAATTGGATCAGATCCTGCGAATCAAGGAAGGATGACATTCAAACCTTAGGCCTAACTCGAGCACTAAAACCTGGTTCACACTATCACAGTATGTCTATGTTACTGTTACTATAGCAGTATGTTCATGTTACTATAGCAGTATGTCCATGTTACTATTGCAGTATGTCCTTGTTACTATCACAGTATGTCCTGGTTACTATCACAGTATGTCCATGTTACTACTGCAGTATGTCCACGTTACTATCACAGTGTGTCCATGTTACTATCACAGTATGTCCATGTTACTACTGCAGTATGTCCATGTTACTATCGCAGTATGTCCTTGTTACTACCGCAGTATGTCCATGTTACTACTGGTGTATGTCCATGTTACTATAGCAGTATGTCCATGTTACTACCGCAGTATGTCCATGTTATTACCGCAGTATGTCCATGTTACTACCGCAGTATGTCCATGTTACTATAGCAGTATGTCCATGTTACTACCGCAGTATGTCCATGTTATTACCGCAGTATGTCCATGTTACTACTGGTGTATGTCCATGTTACTATAGCAGTATGTCCATGTTACTACCGCAGTATGTCCATGTTATTACCGCAGTATGTCCATGTTACTACCGCAGTATGTCCATGTTATTACCGCAGTATGCCCATGTTATTACTGCAGTATGTCCATGTTACTACCGCAGTATGTCCTTGTTACTACCGCAATACTTCGGTGATCGTCTCTGATAACAATGCTCACATCATAGACCTATTAACTGTATGTATAGTTAATAGGTCTATGGCTCACACTATCACAAACCCAACTGGGTTTAAATCAGCGGATAGTCTTTGGTGTAGCATTCTCATTATACAACACGGTACTGGAAACAACAAAATACTAGTCCCGCAGCAACTGTCATGAAAGATATTTTAGGCCGAGCAATCCGTGATGGCCAATTGCATTGCCAGAGCTGCGCATTGCACAGACTGTTGCGGATACTCGGCGATCTATTAGGAAAGTTTGACAGCGGCCATATTTCCCAACGTATCCGCGTCGCCTCGACGATACCACCGGTTGACGATACAGTGTTAACCAGCCTTCACAGTAAGACTGGCCAACAGTCTGGTGAAAAGGAAAATCTGAAAGCCTTTGACAGCAGCAGAGACTGCGTTTTGGCATGAACTCTGAAGAGACACAGGTGAGAGTTGCTACAGCCCAAACTGCTCGAAACTGCCCAAACTGTTGAAACATAAACGGACTAAAGATTCACAGTCGCGTCAAAATGATAAAGGCTACAAGTTTCTACATTTTTTTTATTCTAAAACTTATCTCCAAAAGTCAGCTATTTAATCATGACAAAGTGGCAGCCAGAATTGTCAAGACTTCCTTATATGTGCGAATTTGCTAGCGTCAACCTAAGTGTCGAACCAAAGAACTTGCTCGATATCACTCAAGTAATGTATAAGCTAGCTGTAACCTTTTTTCAACATGCAGAGCTGAAGTGTTTCAGAAAGGTTAGTACGCAGCTTGGAACTTGAAGCTGCTTTGTTGACACACACCTGTTGTAAACAACTAGGTAAGTTTGTTGGAGGAGAATGGAAGGACGCAGTAGTACAGTGTTGTACTTGTTTTGAAGGAGGTTCTATTGCCACCGGACTCAGAAATGTCAAGCCAAGATCACAGAGCCATTGTTTGTGCCTCTGCTTGGGGTAAACTAAGCAGACATCATACTCTGCCTTGAAGGGATCGCTCACAGATTGGCGATAGCATAAAGCCTATGTGTTCCTGTTCAAGATAGCTAGTCGGTTTATTGTTGGTGAAAGAGGCAACTTATGACCTGATGCCCATCCTGCCAACACCGTCAGTAAGGATTCAAACCTAATAACTGTCGACGAGTTGGGTGCTTCGGACCACCAGGTCTTGGCTGATCACTTTATGTTTTCATAAGTATAGCTATTTCTCAAAATTTAGACAAAATAATTTATGGTTGAAACTACACTCAGCTGGTAATCGGGTAGAATATTGACTAGCTGGTTATTTTAAAAGTTGACCAAACTTCAGGTAGAACTGGCTCAATTCACCAATCATCGTACCGCTGCAATAACCAATCAATGTACCGCTGCAATAACCAGTCATTGTACCACTGCAATAACCAATCATTGTACCACTCCAATAACCAGTCATTGTACCACTCCAATAACCAATCGTTGTACCGCTGCTATAACCAATCATTGAACCGCTGCAATAACCAGTCATTGTACCGCTGCAATAACCAATCATTGTACCGCTGCAATAACCAGTCATTGTACCACTGCAATAACCAATCGTTGTACCGCTGCTATAACCAATCATTGTACCGCTGCTATAACCAGTCATTTTACCGCTGCAATAACCAATCATTGTACCACTGCAATAACCAATCATTGTACCACTGCAATAACCGATTGTTGTACCGCTGCAATAACAATCCAAGCACCTTAAGGGCATTTCCTTTTTCTTATAAGCAATAAGAATTAATGTATGTGGGCCTTTGATATCAATTGTGAGTGGATCAATCTTCTGCCGTTTTCAATCAGTTGTCGTATCGATGGAGCAAATTTTCTGTCACAAAATTTGACCAAAAGCTGATAACATATTATTGGTTTGTGTACACGCAGGCTTACATGTAATTTTGGTAGGATCAGTGTTACATTACTGTTACAAAAGAAATTTGTTAAAACTGCTGGGTGGTTCAAGCCAACCCAAGCAATTCGATCTTTTAAACTTCTGATTGCTATATGTCTCAAAACCGTTTCTTTTTATTATGTTGACAACTGACTCTTTGAGATAGCGCAAGGCAGCAGGAAAACTATCAGTAAGCAAATTCAAATAATGACAATAACTTTTGTGGTTTGTGGTAAAACAAATAAACGGCTCTGAAGAGAGGATAGCTCCAGTTAATTAGCATGACTTTTCCTTATTTCTTTGGCATTATCTCTTTATCAGACAATCAGATGTTATCAGTACCAAAACATCACTGCTAAAATCATCAGAGCTATACGTATGTAAATACTTCATACCACTTCTTCAGTCTTGATGAATGTAGCCAGGTCTGCGTGCTCCATATAAGGAAGGACAACTAAAGGTCGCTCTCCTTCCTCCATCACCACTCCAATAAGTGAGAGTACGTTTTCATGTTTAAAGTTTATCATGAGAGTTCCCTCTGTTAGGAAACTTTCCAAGTCGTCCAAGGTCATCTCTTTGTCATCTACAGAACATTAGCCAAAGTTTTTTATTTTCTTCCTGACCACGCTGTTACATGAGTTACACCTCAATTTTACCCCTGTCATATTATATGTTAGCAAGTGCTTTAACACTTTGAAGCGTAGTGTTTTATATATAAGCAGGTCAGCAGCTGATCCTAAACAATATTAACAACTTGTCGTTGACTGTGAAAGCACTTACAATAATAGCTACATCGTTGTGAACTGAATATCATTTTGAAGATGCAAACTTGGAAAACTCTATGAAAAACACAGAAATCAAATAACGTAGGCCTACATAGTTTTTTAAAATCGTTCAAAGAAGTGATATTTTAGAGGTAACTGACAAAACATAACAGTTGCAGTACACCGAGTCTTATAGAGTGTCTATATTTTATATATAGAGAATCAAATATTTTTAGTGTGAAGCTCTTGTTGCCAAAGAGAAGACACTCTGTAGTGTCTATTCAGCTCCTTTCATTCTGGGAATCTCAATCAGTGTCTCATTAGAAACTAGTGTTTGGTCAGCAGCAAGTATTTCATTTCTCCATCGACTAGAAGTATCCTCCCCATCGACTAGAAGTATCCTCAGTATTTCCCCATCGACTAGAAGTATCCTCGGTATTTCTCTATCGACTAGAAGTATCCTCGGTATTTCCCCATCGACTAGAAGTATCCTCAGTATTTCCCCATCGACTACAAGTATCCTCGGTATTTCCCCATCGACTAGAAGTATCCTCGGTATTTCCCCAGCGACTAGAAGTATCCGCGGTATTTCACCATCGACTAGAAGTATCCTCGGTATTTCCCCATCGACTAGAAGTATCCTCGGTATTTCCCATCGACTAGAAGTATCCTCGGTATTTCCCCATCGACTAGAAGTATCCTCAGTATTTCCCCATCGACTAGAAGTATCCTCGGTACTTCAGTAATATTTAAAGGTTGACTTGCAACAAAATTCACATTACAGCTATTTGATATGAAAAGATTCACTATGTCTTACTCTGTTGTGTTGTAGGTGCAAAATATGGGAAAATGTGATTACAAGCTCTTAAATGCTCAAAAACGAACAGAAAACCGCAGTCACACGAAACCGCTGTAGTTTGGATTCTCTTTCCAAAACGGCTCAAATGTGACGTAGCTGTGAGAGATGGTTTCTGTTTACACTTTCATGCAACCTTATTCGTCAAAATATTTTCACAAATATACTTCACGCATTCAATAAAACCATGTCTATTGTTCTTATGCGTCCGTTTTATCGTCATCGTAATGCTGTCACTTTTAGCAGTGATATCTTATAACTTACCATAAAAATTCATTTAATTTTTTAGCCTTAGCTTGAAGGAGTACATATCATTGTCTGATAATCATGACGAGCCTGTTGGTCACTTGTGATTATCGAAAAGTGCTGCAGAAATTATTTCTAAAGTATTGGGTCACATGATCAGATTACGACTCGCCAAATAGACCAAACCGAAACAAAACTGAAAAGTAGCGAGCATCTATATTTGATACGGGGTCTTCGGTAAAACCCGAAGTGTTTGTCATAAACTAGTGCTAAGATAAGTTTTATATTGAGCTTTTATTGGCCTTTCAATTCATGTGAGAACATCATGTGACAAGACAATAACCCATTTTCATGGCTACGCCATCGAAATAAAGAGATTCCAATCTACGGCGGCTTTTCGTTTTTGAGCTTTTAAGAGCTTGTAATCACATTTCCACATATTTGGCACCTATAACACAACAGAGTAAGACATGGTGAATCTTTTGATACCAAATAACAGTAATGTGAATTTTATTGCAAGTCAACCTTTAAGGAGCTAATAGTCTAACTGAATTGAAGCTTTAGGTTTATATTGAAACATACTTCATACAAGCGGAGCAACATTTCATAATCCTACATGCATGATCCCACGTAAACTAGAAGTTTGGAAAAGCATTGCAATATTGTGCAGCCGAGTTCACTCGGGTGGAATATCTGGTAAGAAAACAACTCGTAGACTATCCCATGTCAAGGCTTCCAATTGTTAATTCTTCCACTGCCGTGTGCCGATCTATACAAGTACAGACCGTCAGCCAATGAATCACTTAATCAATAGGGTTGCGCTTTTCTTTTTATTACGCGTTAGCTAGACCAATTAACTTTTGTCTCTAACGAAACAACCTTGTTGTCAATCATGTGCAATTAATCGAAAGCCTTTTTGCTAAGCAATTCCATTTTTACTCATTTTTCAAAATGTGTAAACCAGATCGCTACCACCATCGCAAAAAGAAATTCACTACATTTGTTCAATGCAAAGAGGCGTCAGAAATTTTGCAAGAGAAGTATTTGGATGATTCATGTTGAGCTTATCTTGTAAAAAACTTTGTTCTGAATAAGATACGCTTCACAGTAAAAACGATATCTGTATGGATTCTCGAGATATTGCATAAATATGAGAGGACCTCAAATTTTTGAAAATCTGTTCAAATTAATTTGGTCAGAATAGCGAATTTAGCGCAGTAGTGAACAAGTTCAGAAACTTGCAAATCCCTGAACGAACCAGTCACTGAACAATTCTTAAAAGCTGTAAGCCAATAATAAATTTTTGCTGAGCCCCATGAGTGACATAGAGTTGTTCTTATTGTGGAGGCCTGGCAATGCGTGTGGATATACACTAGCATGTTATTTATTTCAATAACATTTTTGGCTATGGGAAATCTTGTCTTTCGACCTTGATTATGAAAGAGAACTGCCACGTCATGATTGACAAAATTATCTCATACACTTGTGCATAACAAAGTACACTCTAATTTTGTCAAATGAAGTGGCCCGCAATAAGCACACCCATCCTGACACATAGCAGATAGTTGGGGGTCTTAAGAGTACGCCAGAAAGGTTTTCTTCCCATATGGCACCCTCAGTGGTGCGTTTCAATCTAGCTGGCCCCAAAGGGTCAATGTAACAATGGCACTTATTCCTAGACTAGCTCAAGTCTACATGTCTGGCATCTTCAGGAATAAGAAACTCTTATACTTTCAAAATGAGCTTTGATGTTTTATGAAGATGATATTATCCACTAATTATAGCTCTTTAACTCCGAAATATTCTGCTTGTGGTCGATTAGTTGGATTGTCGATGTGTTCATTATATCATTATAATCATGTCACTCTAAACCTTTGGTAAACTCTCTCTGATTTGAACAAGAAAAGGGCATAAAATATGGGAAATACTGAAATGATAATCTTTAACAGTGGAAAATATGTCTGTCTGTATATCTGTCCGGAGCCATGCTTAAACAAAGGATTCCTTTTTAACAGGATTCAAACTCGTGACTTTTGGCTTGATGGGCCAACACTCTAATAACTGCCAATCGAACGTCATGCCTTATCTTGAAATAATTGTATGTGTAGTTATTACCTCTGACGATCACTAACATCGCTTAGGGCTGCCAGCGCACTAGCAATATTGTGGAGGGCTGAGATTGTATACCGATTGTTTACACTTATATTCTTATTAGCACTTGCCTGACTATCGAATTGCCTGAACTTCCTCTCCTATTATGTAATCTTATATTTATCCTACGTGTGCAATCTTATTATAACCAGTGCATTTCTTTGTGATGTAAGTAGACTGGTGGGCGGATTTTAGACCGTTATATAAGCCAGTGCACGAGTTGCACCGGCGTGCTTGATACCACTAGACTTCGTGTATACATGTTCTTAGTTGAAGATGTGGTTGCGTCAAAAAATTCGATTTAATGAAATTAAGACCCATAAAAGGCTAAAACATCAGCTACAATTTGATGCCATTTTTGTCTTTGTAGACCAACTCTGTCCAGAGATATATGCGTTTGAATGAGGCCCTCTTTTAAAAAGCTCACGTTCCAGCGGGTGCTTCTTTCGTGAGGTCACAAGCAATACATCTGAAAAGAAACCACAAGCGATAAATATGAGGTCGCTTCCTCATACTATCATCAGTGCGAAATTTTTATATAGGCCGTAATAAATGTTATCACTCGTAAAACGCGTTGTCTGTGATCTCAAATTTAGGGATTTTACTTTATTATTAAATCGCATGGACATTGATATTTACTTAATTAATTAACATCGTTACTTTAATGAATTACTCGATCGACACGTTTTATTGGCGAACAATATAATTGTAAAAATTGCCGTGAAGTTACTGCGAAGGTGACTCCGAGTTTTCTTGGCATCAGGTAGTTAAAGTTCTACGAAGGAATATAGGAGAATGGAGGTAAATTTATCTTTTACCTGGAGTCTCCTATAGAGTTTCCTGTTGAGTTTACATTCAGATTATATTTCCCTGTTTGAGGCTAAAATTTAATTTCCTGCGCGTGCGAGATACGCATGTACAGTGAGTTCTTGACGGCTTCTTTTTAATCTTTAGCATCTAGCAATACAATGGCTTAGATTGATGAATATACTAAAGGTAATATTTTAGTACTCATTAATACATGTACTAATTAATAAAATTACAACTTTTTGCTATCACTGATCATCGTTTTATATTTTTTATCAGTTCACCTAGCTACATTTGCTTCAAATTTTCTGTGGCAGTTTTATCTAGTAAATTAGATTTATGATTTGGCTTTAGATGTTCACTTTTCACTTGTAAAAAGTGAAAAAAAATCGATTGATCAATGCAAATCTTTAACTTCCAGAACCAAAGCTTCAAATCGTTGGCTTGGCGTACTTGTACCTTTGTTAAAAATTTATTCGTTTTTAAAATTACTCGCAATCCATCAAACTCCCAATTTGAAAGCTTTCAGTAGATACGCTTTAGAATGACATATCTATGAATGACATATATTTATTGCATTTGTTTTACTGATTACAGGATGTTTATGTCATCCCACCAGCCGAAGCAGCTTTGTCAGTGTGGAAACTGCCATAAAGGGGAAAGAGAGGCTTGAATGTGTGCTGCATAAACCATGTTTTGTTTGAGTTTGCTGCAGTAGATGAATTTGTCTTATTGTATCAGCTAAAACTATGTGAGTGGCCACGACTTGATGAATATTTTTAATAAAGGCTTTATGCCGAGATGAAAATCTTTTTGCTTGTAAAAATTATATAATAAAATTATATTGTTGAAGATAATGCAAAACATGATTTGCAGAATATTGTAGTGAATTGGATACGGTATATGGATGTCCGCAGAACTGGAGAATGTGAGTTCAAATCCAGTTTGCAACAGACTTCTCATCCTTAAAACTCTATCCCTATGTATATTCTTTTCAAAGAGCCAGCTTGCTTATTTTACTTACGGTAGTAAGAAACTAGTTTTCGGTGTGGGCAATGATATACAGCCCGCCCTAAGGATAGGCGACGGACATAATGTGGGTGGGGCTTTTGGGAGGCTGTATATCGTTAGTGTGGGTAGCGGCGGAACTGTGCTGATACAAATACCTTATTCTACATAGTTTGCTTGACAGAATTACCGTAGACCGGTAGAATTAGTAGTCGGTACTCAAATGTTTACACAGCATTTGAAGAAAGTGAGTAAGACAAATTTTCA
Source organism: Watersipora subatra (assembly GCF_963576615.1). Classification (NCBI taxonomy): domain Eukaryota; kingdom Metazoa; phylum Bryozoa; class Gymnolaemata; order Cheilostomatida; family Watersiporidae; genus Watersipora; species Watersipora subatra. Next base: position 33,039,239 of record NC_088717.1, read on the forward strand.
ATTTTCGTTATTTGAGGCCTTTGAAACATTCATAATAATGAATCTGTAGCGAGGTTTAAAATTTTATTCTAACCAACACGAGCAAATACAAAATAAAATATATGCCAATAGAGTCGCGTAGGACTAGACTTTTATCGCAAATAGCCGATGTGAATACGAGATATATTGACAGATAAATCACGCATGACATCATTTTGGGCAAGTCTGGGCATGTTTTTTGGCCTGAGCGTTTTTACCGCGATCAGATTTTTTCGGTTTTAATCTTCAAATATCTTGGCAATGAGATCCCCTAACACTACAAACAACATATCAACTGATAGAGAAAAAAATGCTTTCTTTTATATTCAACTCAAATTTGACGCAACCACATCTTTAACGAAATAAAACTTTTAAACTCACAGAACTGCTTATATTAACGCTTGCCTGGTTGGCTCAACAGTTGCAGAAGCAGGCTCATTATAAGCATCAGACGGAACTGCCAGGGTGGCTCTATAGGGCTAGGGATTGATCCACAGTTTTATCTAGATTTGATCAGGTATGCCATGGCATAAGAAATCAAGTCCTAGAGTGAACTGCTAGTGGGTCTAGACTAGACTGATATAGGGACCTAGAGGGCAGGATTGGTTTCAGAGTAAGCCTGACGACCAGGTACTTATCGTGAACTGACTTGACCACCCTCGGGCGCGTCAAGCAGGCCTCAGATAAGGCAGACCAGGAATTCAGGTTACGTCCCCCTCTTGTTAGTGAAGTAAAGCTGACTCAGCTACCGGAGTCAGATCCTTTACAATATTAATATTGAACAATGCTGCCACTAAACCTGCCATGCTAAATGTAGTTTGTTGAGTTTTGCCTATATTTCAACGGACGAATGTAAATGGTATCTTCGTGTTGATTGACGGACCATCTCATAGAAAAATTTTAATCGGCTAAAATTTTTCTAGAATGTACTACTACTGCTACAATCAGGACGTTTGTGATACAGTTAGTAGGTTTTTGCCATATAACTATTACCTTTTATTGACTTGACTGCTACGGTTTTGAGATTTCCTGCAGATGTGACGAATTGACCTTTGAGTACGAGCCCAAAATTCCCTTTGCCCAGCTGCTTGCCCAGTCTCAGCCTCTCAGGGGCGAGTCTGCATTGGTCGACTACCGCTTGTATATTTGGGTCCAACTTGCTTGATGGAAAACTGATCTCTTCTCTGCCTCTCATTTGCTTAGGTGTGGAATCTGGTGCGTCTTTGAAAATAATAACAGTCATCATAGCCAATTAATGCTTGGTTTTAATAGTTGCATCTAAACTGGTAAACTTGGAAACTCGAATGAACATGTTCATGTAATACGGTCTATCACATGGTTCATATACCAGTTTTAATTTTTAAGTCTTTGATGTTTTTCAAGTTATCTAAAACCATGCATGTACATTTGTACGGAATTCAAATGGCCTAAAAAATGATTATATGTAAAAGACAACTGCACCACTTGGTATTAAAAAATTATTTCACCTAAAGTATAGTCCAATGAAATTTTGTATGTATATTTAAAGAATGGTAGCGAGTAATAATGAACAATAGCGTTTTACAAAGGACAGCTGTGTAATATTACCTCATGAAGATAATATCCGAATAATGTATCTGAACTTCAGCAATCATATATTGTAGTTGAGATAAAAAAGATTGAGTTGGCCAGAACAGGTAATCAGATTAATGATCTATTAAAATAATAAAACAAGAATATTGTCTCTAAAACAGCTGCTGGAATTGTGGAATATGACTTGTGAACCAATAACAGTGTCTGAAATTCTGGAATAATGCCAAAAACTGACAGCCTTTGTTCATAAAAGAGAAGCCACATCATATAAGCAAAGTGATTTCATTAACAGGATTAAAGAAATTCGTATGCCGCTCCCAAACTCCTAAACTTAACAATTTTGGAGTGGTGGCTAGGACATAGTGAATTGTCTGCTCTTGTTTAGTAATGACTGAGAGAAGGCTGGCTGAGTAATGGCTGAGTAAAAGAGAAGATAATAGAACCAAACATCAACTTATGATCACCTTAGCATGCATTCTCAAACATTATATTATCAGAGGAAATATTTGACCGTGTCTAGCCTAGTTTCCAAAGAACAACGTTTGAAGTTCTCCGGGCGTCTCAGTTGTGCGAGTGGAACTGAAGTGGTTTGTGAAAATACAAAACGCTGGTAATTAACCCAAAGTAACAGTTCAAACTGAACTGTTTGTAAGTTAGTAAATTACAATGTATATGACAACATATATTGCTGTCTAGCCTAGACTTCTGTATTTCCAAGGTAAACTACATTTAAAAATTGTTGTTATTAATTATTACTCAAGTTTTCACGTTTTAGTCTTTTATATTGAATTTTTATCGTATTGATACATTGCATATAGTTTAAATCATTTAGAGTTACCTGCGGTATTCATTAAAAAGTTATTAATAGCATTTGGGTCGTGCACAAGCTACACAAAATACAGTGTATTCTTGTAAGAGCATCTGTTCCGGCACTTAACTATTTCGGCAAAAGAAAAAAGAGTTGGACCAAATTACCTTTTTTATGTCAATATTTGACCACTTAATTTAAAGCGTAATTGTTAATTTTTAGTCTATCATAATATGTTGGGAGACCATTTGACATGCTGCTACCTGATATGTTTAAAAACCATTTGACATGCTGCTATCTGACATGTTTGGAGTCCATTCGGAATGCCACTGCCTATAAAGAAGGGTTTCACATACTGACAATCATTAAGATTATAAATAAACATACTGGATAGCAAGCAGGTCTGAACTCACCTGGCTGTTTGCGAAGTCTATTAGCCGGATAGTACCCTACAGGTCCTGTCAGTATGTACGCATCTCCTTTCATTAAATATTTTTTCACAAGCACTACTATGGCTATTACTATTACTGCAACACCGACTACCGAAAGAGTGCTGATAACTCCTATTTGGAGGGTTTCGTTGTTTTTCCATGGCTTCGGTTTGTAATAAATACTTCCAACAGCGAATTTTGCATTTGCGCCAACTCTCACCTATAAGACACAAGCTAGAGGTTATGGAAATATAAAATAAGTGTAATAATGGAGCAATTATAAAAATAATAAATGGCTGCGCTGACTTTCATTGTTATTATTTACAGGAATTCTGCTGACCTTCGTACATCCGCTACATAAAAGTTGCACTTTTATTATAAAAGTTGGTTTCATATCTGACTTAATGTTTAAAGATTCTCTGCGCGCTGAATCATTAGGGCATGTTGAGGCATTCTTTGAGAAAGTTTTTGACACCTTCTGCGCTGACTCTAGCAATATCTGTCACATGAATTTTTCATGTTTGTTAGCACTTTGACGGATCAACTTGAAGGCTAATCTTGTAAAGGCTGGACAAGTTGTATCCAGATCCTGGACAGTATTAACAGCTTTTATCGACTGTGGCAGCACTTAAGAATAGCAACAGTCCTTCTCAACTTAATACTACTTTAAAGGTTGACTTGCAACAAAATTCACATTACAGTTATTTGGCATCAAAAGATTCACCATGTCTTACTCTGTTGTGTTATAGGTGCCAAATATGTGGAAATGTGATTACAAGCTCTTAAAAGCTCAAAAACGAAAAGCCTCCGTAGATTGGAATCTCTTTATTTATCTGACGTAGTCATTACAGTTTGGTTATTGTCTTGTCACGTGATGTTCTCACGTGAATTGAAAGGCCAATAAAAAGCTCAATATAAACTTATCGTAGCACTAGTTTATGACAAACACTTTGGGTTTTACCGAAGACCCCGTATCAAATATAGATGCTCGCTACTTTACAGTTTTGTTTCGGCTTGATCGAATCGTCAAATCGTCAAATCGTAATCTGATCATATGACCCAATACTTCGCAAATAATTTTTGCAGCACTTTTCGATTATTACAAGTGACCAACAGGCTCGTCATGATTATCAAACAATGATATGTACTCCTTCGAGGTAAGGTTAAAAAATTAAATGAATTTTTACGGTAAGTTATAAGATATCACTGCTAAAAGTGACAGCACTACAATGATGATAAAACAGACGCGTAAGAACAATAGACATGGTTTTATTGAATGCGTGAATTATATTTGTGAAAATATTTCGACGAATAAGGTTGCATGAAAGTGTAAACAGAAACCATTTACCACAACAACCTCACATTTGAGCCGTTTTTGAAAGAGAATCCAAACTACGGCGGTCTCGTGTGGCTGCGATTAACTGTTCGTTTTTTAGCTTTTAAGAGCTTGTAATCACATTCCCACATATTTTGCACCTACAACACAACAGAGTAAGACATGGTGAATCTTTTGATATCAAATAACTGTAATGTGAATTTTGTTGCAAGTCAACCTTTAAAACTCTAAGCTTGTAGAACTCAATGAACAAACAGAAATTCATTATAGTAAATACAGTCAAACATGTATAACTCGCCCACGGATAACTCGAACACATAGTTAATTCAAGCGGTTTCTTTGGTCCGTTCCCACGTAATGATAAATTGCTATAGATAACTCGAACTCAACACTGTTAACTCGAACTGTTTTTTTCCCAACGGCTACCGAAACGATTGTTATCGCTTTAGAAAATCACTTTATTCCAAGCCATAGAGGTAAACCTCAACTTCTCATAATTCATAAGCATCGTTATTACCACCATCGGCAAAATATTTTTGTCAACGACTTTTCTAAAGGTTTGGTGAAATTTGATTTATACCAAACATCCGCTTAGCGGTCGCCCTTCGGAAGCAAGGTAAAATGAGGTAATCTTTGCATAAACTTCAAGAAAAATCGGTAAAATTGATCGTGGGTAAAACGCTCAAAAGAAAAAGATGTCTTTTCTTTTGAGCATTTCAACAATGATCAAGTTTTGCCAATTTTAATCTAAAAACCGTCCTGGCAATAACATCACCTCAAACAACAAACCAATCTCAAGTGATAGAAAAATCTCTATACTTTTTGATAAAAACGTTTTAAACTTTACATTAAAAGCATTTAATTTGAAACAAGCCATTTGTGCTTTTGATTTATATTATAGTTTGTATATGTACATGTATCTGCTAATAAATAAGTAAATACATGGACTTGTGACAGTGCTCTGATAACTTGAACGCTCTGATAATTCGAACACTTATGCTCGGTCCCGTGAAGTTCGAGTTATCCATGTTTGACTGTAGTATTTTTATGGGTTTTAAAGAAAAGATGTTTTAGAAGTAACGGAGAAACATATTAGTTGCCATACATTGAATCTGATAGGGTGTGTATATTTGTTATGTACATTGAGTCTGATAGAGTGTATATTTGTTATGTATACTGAGTCTGATAGAGTGTATATTTGTTATGTACATTGAGTCTGATAGAGTGTATATTTGTTATGTACACTGAGTCTGATAGAGTGTATATTTGTTATGTACACTGAGTCTGATAGAGTGTGTATATTTGTCATGTACACTGAGTCTGATAGTGTGTATATTTGTTATGTACACTGAGTCTGATAAAGTTTGTATATTTGTTATGTACACTGAGTCTGATAGAGTGTGTATATTTGTTATGTACACTGAGTCTGATAGAGTGTGTATATTTGTTATGTACACTGAGACTGATAGTGTGTATATTTGTTATGCATACTGAGTCTGATAGAGTGTGCATATTTGTTATGTACATTGAGTCTGATAGAGTGTATATTTGTTATGTACACTGAATCTGATAGAGTGTATATTTGTTATGTACACTGAGTCTGATAGAGTGTGTATATTTGTTATGTACACTGAGTCTGATAGTGTGTATATTTGTTATGTACACTGAGTCTGATAGAGTCTGTATGTTTGTTATGTACACTGAGTCTGATAGAGTGTATATTTGTTATGTACACTGAGTCTGATAGAGTCTGTATATTTGTTATGTACACTGAGTCTGATCGAGTCTGTATATTTATTATGTACACTGATTCTGATAGACTCTGTATGTTTGTTATGTACACTGAGTCTGATAGAGTGTATATTTGTTATGTACACTGAGTCTGATAGAGTGTGTATTTGTTATGTACACTGAGTTTGATAGAGTGTATATTTGTTATGTACACTGAGTCTGATAGAGTCTGTATACTTGTTATGAATAAAAAACAAACAGTTTTAGCATAAAGTTTTTGTTGCTGAGGAGAAGAAACTTTTTATCTTTGTTTATTTTTTATATTCCTATGTAAACCTGTAAATTCCTACATAAACCTGAAGCGCAAATAAAATGCAACCACTTGGATCAGTGTACTTTGGCGTAGGAAAAGGTGGGAAAACAACTCTGCAAATTATTTGGTCACCCAAAGTGCTTCAGAGAGTTAAGGATGGTTTATTATCCGCTATAGACACTCTAAGTTCATTTGACTGGTAAGTTGTGTCCAAGTTGTGTCCAAGTTGTCCTTTGATGAAGAGCTTATTGGATCACTCGATGTTGGTCGACATAAAGCACTGTTGTAGAATATCAGAGTGATTCGTGGTGCAAAAGACTATCAAAAACTGTGTTTTATGATTGAGTCAGCAATGCTAGTAAACATATAAAAGCAGTAGCCAGTAGCACGATTAATTTTTGCAAAATCACTTGCAAGATATGTTTTCATAAAAAACTTGTTGCAAAAACCAATACTATAAATACTGCTAAAGTAATTTTTTTCACATTTGGTAAAAAATCTCGGTTTTACTTTTAGTCGTAAGACAACCGCCTGAACTTATGGTTAGTCGTAAGACAACCGCCTGAACGTATAGTTAGTAAGACAACTGCCTGAACGTATCTTTAGTCATAAAACAACTGCCTGAACGTATGTTTCAAGCAGTCGTCTTTAGAACTTTAGAGCTACACTTTAAAACAGGCATGGGCAAACTACGGCCCGGGGGCCACATGCGGCCCGTTAAACGTTTTAATCCGGCCCACCGAACTTGAAGAAATTAAAAGAATAAACTTTGTTAAACCATAACTGTCACGAACAACTTTTATCGTATTTACTAGGTAAATCAGACATGCTGATTCTGATTTTGTACTCAAAATAAAGATTTGTCCAGTAAATTTTAGAGTAATGAAGGTTTTTTACAGCGTTTTAATATCGGTCTCGAAAACAACATGATCACCATAACAAGCTCTGCCCATAAATACGTGATGTAACCTAGCTTTTTAGGAACAGAAGTTACGTAGGGATGTTTAGACCGACTTAGAATAATAGAGATGGGTGTTTTAAAATCCATTAGTGTCTAAATTCAGCCTTAAAAATAATATCAGTCTGTTCTGAAAGTTAGATAAGCTATTTAGCATTGAATATTTTAAAAAACGCGATAACAACTCTAGCTTGTGATAAAACTGCGCTTTTTGAGCTCATTTTTCTCGGCGTTCAGCCCATTTAAACGTCATGTAACAAGCTACGAGCAATTTTAATTAGTTTGTACACCTTTAATAAAAAAATGAAATTATTTTACAAGCTGGATTTAGATAATAATAGGTTTTAAGGCACCCATCTCTATTATTCTAAATCGGACTTGTAATTCTAAATGGGCGGAGCTTGTAATGCCGATTGTGTTGTTTTCGAAACGGATATTGAAACGCTTTAAAAAAGCCTAAATGACTTTGAAGGCTAGTGCCCTAATCTTTATTTTGAGTACAAAATCGGAATCAGTGTGTCTGATTTACCTAGTGAATACGATAAAAGTTGTTCGTGACAGTTATGGTTTAATGTTTTATTTTTCCTGCAATTCTAATGTGTTCCCACTAAATGGCGCACTCTAGATACATTGACTTTGTTGAAGTTCTGCATATTACGGTACTTCACGTTTGATTTTTGACCCCTCAGTCCTACTGTAAAGATGAGCGGACCTAAGAAAAGGAAAGTGGACAGAGAATGTCGAGTGTTCAATAAGGAGTGAACAACTAAATATTTTTTCACTGAACACCGATCGTCTGCTGTATGCCTGATATGTCAGGAAACTGTGGCGGTTTTTAAAGAATATAATATTAGCCGTCACTTTACTACAAAGCATGCTAACTATGCTAGCAAGCTATCAATGAAAGAACGGGAAGCTACTGCTCAGAAGTTGGCGGCTAATTTACAGGCTCAACAAAACTTTTTTCACCGCCAAACTGCCGTTCAGGATCAAGTACCAAGGCCAGTTTTATGCTTTCATTCAAATTGGCAAAGGCCAGCAAGCCTCTGTCTGAAGGCGAGTTTTTAAAAGAATGTATGGTGGAGACAGCAAGTGTTTTGTGCCCAGAGAGCAAAGACAAATTTAAAAAAATCAGTTTATCGCGCAGGACAGTGACTCGCCATGTGGAACTAATAGATGAAGATATCACCAGCAACTTAAATAAAAAGGCTGAGTCATTCACATTATATTCATTAGCACTGGATGAAAGCAACGATGTCAAAGACACTGCTCAGCTCCTCATTTTTATCCGAGGATTAACGACACTTTTGAAATAACGAAGGAGTTTTTGACAATGGAGTCTCTAAAAGGACAAACACGGGGAGAAGACTTGTATGACCGGGTGTCTGCTGTCATCGAAAATATGAAGCTCCCTTGGAGTAAACTTATCAATGTCACTACAGATGGATCTCCGAATTTAACGGGGAAAAGTGTTGGCCTGCTGAGGAGAATCCAGAATAAAGTCAAAGATCAAAATCCTGACCAGGATGTTATTTTTTTCCACTGCATCATCCACCAAAAATCTCTATGTAAATCGGTATTACAGCTGAATCATGTTGTGAATCCTGTTGTGAAACTCGTCAACTTTATTCGCGCAAGGGGACTTCAGCACCGTCAGTTCATTACGTTTCTGGAGGAAACTGATGCGGATCACCAGGACCTGCTTTATCACTCCAGAGTCCGCTGGTTAAGTTTGGGCAAAGTGTTTCAACGAGTGTTGGAGCTTAAAGAGAAGATTGGTGCATTTTTGGATTTACAGGGAAAGGTTGACGAATTTCCTGAGCTGAGCAACAAGAGCTGGCTGTGTGACTTTGCGTTTGCTGCGAACGTATTTTCACACATGAATGAGCTCAACATAAAACTACAGGGGAAGAATCAGTTTGTGTAGGACATGTACACAAATGTGAAAGCCTTCAAATCCAAGCTGGTTTTATTTTTCAGGCAAATTTTAAATAAGCCACATTTTCCCACACTAGCCAAGCTGAAAGAGGTCGGCACAAAAGTGAAGAAATACAGCGAGTCACTAGATGCGCTGCACGGAGAATTCTGCCGTCGGTTTTCTGATTTTGAAAAAATTGACAAGTCACTTCAGTTGGTGGCCTGTCCCCTGTCGCAAGACCCCAAAACAGCTCCAGAGGAGCTGCAGCTCGAACTGATCGACCTTCAGTCCGACCCAGTCTTAAAAGAGAAGTTCAACTCTCTGAAACTGAATGACTTTTATGCTTCACTCAATGAAGCCGCATTTCCAAATCTCCGGAGGACAGCGCAGAAGATGCTAGCATTGTTCGGCTCGACCTACGTGTGTGAACAGACGTTCAGCATCATGAACATCAACAAGGCCAGCCACAGATCCCAATTAACAGACCAACACCTCAGATCCATCCTGAGAATTGCTACAACTAAACTCACTCTAGACTTTGATGCGCTGGCTAAAAAGGGGGACCAACAGCACTATTCCCACTGAAAGTAAAAGTTTCTCCTTTGTATTATGTAAAAATGACTTATCCTGCTCCTTCTATTCAGTTTGTGTCTCCAGTGCCAAAAGTCAACAACGATCAGCGCAAGAACGGAACATTGATAACGCGCCACTGCGGAGCACGTTATATCTGATCTGGTGCACATTGTTTGTTTTGAGAACATGCGTTCCTTTCCGCACCACTTATGTGCGCTCCTTAACAGAAATGACATGTAACATATAAGGCTTACTGAACTAATTATTTTCCAAAGTCTTTCATTAGAGCAGCTTGTGAAAGTTCATTTTACATTAATTATATTCCAGCTAAATATATTATATTAAAATATAGTTACATATATTATATTGTAATTGGAACCATTTGGCCATGACCAGTGGCTTTTTCAAAAAGACAAAGATCAACCTCTTGTTTTAAGGCCAGGCACTCTATAGCACTAGGCCAATTTTTTTGGTACTTTTCACAATAATTGAACTCATATGAAAAGTTAGCGCCATGTATTATTCATGACTGAACTGTTAAAAAAGCTGCAACTAACTTTAGATTGGATGTAACCTGAGTTTTGTTGGGTAATTGTGTCAGACTTATGAGATGCTATTAAATGGTAGCACCGAATTGAGTCGAGTCAGTGCAGCATTCATAACGTTATTTCAATACAGTAAGCGCTCTTACACCATAAATAAGTTAAATAACCCATTCCAGGAACATTTATGTTATAGGGATTATGCATGATACAAACAATAAAATACATGTAAATTGCCTAATCCATTCCAAGATCATTCCAAACTCACTCCTTTGGTAACGGGAAACAAACTAGACATAGCCTTTTAATTTGTGGCCTGTAACAGCAATATTATTGGTTTCCATTCACAACTTTTCTTCTTTTGCTGATCAACTTGAATGGTTTTATAGACCATGATTGCGGTAATTTTACAGTAAGTTGATAGAGAGCGCACATCTTCGTCATTCATTTACAATGATTTGCTGATTTTTTCAAAACAGCCAGGTCTATCCTGCAAAGTAAAACTAATAACAGATATTTTAACGTCTGCAAAAAGCCAAACAACAAAAAATATTTTTAATATAAGAAAAGCGGTACTGATTGTTTGTCTTTTATCTGTATGCAGGAGTCAAGGTTAGGGTAAAATATAAACTTCAACGATACTCCAACTACATGTATATTTCTATAATTGGTGGACCAACGCTGTAACACCTGCACTAATCGATAGATATAAACAATTGTGAAGCTGCCATATGCTCTGTTTTGTCGACGCATCTGACGATCTATAATGACAAACTAGAATGTCACAGAGGTTATATATATGCAATGGTAGCGCACACGCCGTTTGCTCTTTTGTTAGTGCGGCGCGATATGTTATCATTCAAAGTGAATTTGAGAACTCACCCGACTTGACACTTTACGTTATATGGATTTTTGACATAGTACGAAGCAAAAATTCCACGTAAACTCTTTACGTCATTTGGAATTTACGTTGTAGGAAGTATATGTTATAGGTGTGTCTACTGTATTTTAAAAGTCAGAGAAGTACATTTATATTATTGTCAGTTCATTTGCTTAAGCCTTTGAACCTTAACGGCCATTATTCCGGCATTGTGTAAGGTGTGCCAGAAACCCTAGTGGCAGGAATACCGGCATACACATGGCTCTGTTTACAAAAGCTGTTTCAAAGTAACAGCATTAACCAATCAGATTAATTCTTGCACAGGATATTAGACCAGAAACTTCATTTCTATTTGTAACAGCTTTCAAATATCTTCATCTACTTCTTTCGTTATAATAACCATTTTTATTGGAACGACATCCCAAAAAAATTGATACGAGTTGTCCGTTGGTAGGTCATGGATGATTGTGATGCAAATGAAGAGTTTTATGATACTAACTATAATTTTCTAGTTTGTTTTGAGTCATGAAATGATGATTGACATGTTCTTGTTGGATATGATACTACTGTGAATATTTTTATGAGTTTTTAAAATCGTACAAATTTTCATAGTTTTAGTCCGAATAATAGTGAAATAAAGTTTTTTTTTGTTATATTTGATGACAAGTGTTGTTGGTTGCTCGACTTTTTTATGAGTTATTTATCAATTATCATTATATTATGAGCAGACCTGCCAACACAAGCACAAGTCCAGACCTGCCAACCCTGGAGTGGGGAAAGGAGTGAGAATTTATTTTGGGGGCAATAAAAACGCGAGAATTTGATAGGTGAGGTAAATTTTCATAGCGTATAAAAACACCACAGCGAAAGATAATATAACTCCATATGGAAACTACATGTCGTGGAGGTTATTGATAGATGAGAATGCCACAACTATGTTTATACATAGTTGTTTATTAGTAGTAAGTATAGGATTACTACTCAAAGATTGGGGCAAAAAACAGGCTTGCTTGGGTAAAAGGGGCAATTGTGTGACACGGGTGTGAGATGCGTGAGGCATGGGGCAATTGCGTGAGTCTCACGCCCAATGCATGAGAGTTGGCAGGTATGATTATGAGCACATTTAGATATATTTAATAAAAGTTTAAGCACTTTAGATGATTGGAAAAATTGCACAGGGATACTGACACACATTGGCAAGAACGGCCAGGGTTCGAAGGGTTAGGATCTGTGGAATTCGCCAAATGGAAAGTTCCTCACAATACCCCTTCAATATATTCTAATGTCAGAGCTGTTTGAGTAGCTGCCTCCCTGGTAGATACAAAACTGTCAGTTTGTGTCCCTCTTTCACATGTAGTAGTTGCTGATTCGGCAGGTGATAGGCTAAACGTACATACACACCGAAGGATAGCACACGAGTATAATTAAATGTACATATACACCGATGGATAACACACGAGTATAATTAAATTTACATACACACCGATGGATAACACATGAGTATAATTCAACGTACATATACACCGATGGATAACACATGAGTATAATTAAACGTACATACACACCAATGGATAACACATGAGTATAATTAAATGTACATATACACCGATGGATAACACATGAGTATAATTAAATTTACATACACACCGATGGATAACACATGAGTATAATTCAACGTACATATACACCGATGGATAACACATGAGTATAATTAAACGTACATACACACCAATGGATAACACATGAGTATAATTAAATTTACATACACACTGATGGATAAGACATGAGTATAATTAAACGTACATACACACCAAGGGATAACACATGAGTATAATTAAATGTACATATATACCGATGGACAACACATGAGTATAATTAAACATACATACACACCGATGGATAACACATGAGTATAATTAAATGTACATACACACCGATGGATAACACATGAGTATAACTAAACGTACATATACACCGATGGATAAGACATGAGTATAATTAAACGTACATACACACCAAGGGATAACACATGAGTATAATTAAATGTACATATACACCGATGGATAACACATGAGTATAATTAAACGTACATATACACCGACGGATAACGCATGAGTATAATTAAACGTACATATACACCGATGAATAACACATGAGTATAATTAAACATACATACACACCGATGGATAACACATGAGTATAATTAAACGTACATATACACCGATGGATAACACATGAGTATAATTAAATTTACATACACACTGATGGATAAGACATGAGTATAATTAAACGTACATACACACCAAGGGATAACACATGAGTATAATTAAATGTACATATATACCGATGGATAACACATGAGTATAATTAAACATACATACACACCGATGGATAACACATGAGTATAATTAAACGTACATATACACCGATGGATAACACATGAGTATAATTAAATGTACATACACACCGATGGATAACACATGAGTATAACTAAACGTACATATACACCGATGGATAAGACATGAGTATAATTAAACGTACATACACACCAATGGATAACACATGAGTATAATTAAATGTACATATACACCGATGGATAACACATGAGTATAATTAAACGTACATATACACCGACGGATAACGCATGAGTATAATTAAATTTACATATGCACCGATGGATAACACATGAGTATAATTAAATTTACATACACACCGATGGATAACACATGAGTATAATTCAACGTACATATACACCGATGGATAACACATGAGTATAATTAAACGTACATATACACCGATGGATAACGCATGAGTATAATTAAACGTACATACACACCGATAGATAACACATGAGTATAACTAAACGTACATATACACCGATGGATAACACATGAGTATAACTAAACATACATATACACCGATTAATAACACATGAGTATAATTAAACGTACATATACACCGGTACATATAAAAGTTCAGTTCAAAGAGCTGCTTCCTGCCATAAAATGAGCTAAGCACCTCCAACCAAGCGTTTTGAACAATTGCGTGTTCTATCCTATTTATCTTCTGAGGTGATCTCTTTTCCATGGATTGCTGCCTTCTAAAGTCGTTTACGATCTTGGGATAATGTCTTTGTCTCTTTTCCTCGATACAGAATAACTTTTGACACCTTAAGATATCAAAGATGACTTTCTCTGCTGCTGCGGTTGGAGCAACCAGCGATACCACAAATTACTGGCATTTACCTTTAAAATGAATTACAGAAGCGGGCCACGATAATTCACAATTCCACACTCACGGAATGACGTCACACAAAAAATAAATTTTAGGAAAATATATTCGTACAGGAAAAGATACTCGTACAGGAAAAGATACTTGTACAGGAAATGATACTCGTAATGGAAACGATACTGAGTGCAAAAATAATGATTTTCTGACACTGAACTCACCTCAACATGTGGAATTCTTTGTTTATTGTAAACCTGGTAAATATTCGGCGCAACTTCGGGTTGATCTGCTGGTGGAGTGCATCTTAACTCATTGACGGCAAGATATGAAACCGTGCACATTGCCTTTCCTATGATCACTGTATAATCATCCATGTTTACTCCGCAGTTCATCCTATCTCCACTGATGATGAGGGAGGGATTCAGGTCAGGGTCATATTCCTGTATGACACATGATATAATACGCTCGACCTATACAGACAGTAATTGCTCTAGATGTTTCCATAGCTACCCTTACAAGTTACAAAAAATGTTTCTTCCTACAGGATTTGAACTCAAGTCTTTTGGTCTTCTTAGACCACCACTCTACCAGCTGCGCCAATTGACCAAGTCCAATCTTTGAAGCAATTTTACAGTTAGTTATTAGACCTGATGACCTTTCATGGTGCACAAGACTACCAGGGCTCCTGCTACACCACTTACTGAAATGCTAACTTTGGAAATTCATTTCGCCAAAACTTTAGAGAAGGTACGCTACTATTTAAAAAGAATCTCTGCTAGTTTGAATTTATATTGCAAATGAACTTTGAGAAATATGAAATTATATGCGCAGCATGTAGGTGTGATTTCATTTTTAACATTAGTTATGCACCATAGTCATTTGAAAGTATAAATGGGAAAGTAAATGTGGTTAAACATTTCAAAGCATACATGCAGCATGTACACGTAGTTTTATGCTTGGCACCTGTGTGTTAAGTAAGCATATCCAAATTGCTTTTGTAAAATGCAATTCTATATATATATCTCCCAAAGTTTGTCGTATGTAGGTTTGTAGAATTGATTGTACGGTTATACAAATGTAGCTCCTAAAATCTTGGACTAAATATTCCTGAGCCAAAGAAGTTTTGATCTTGGACCCTGCCAATTGTCAGTCCGACGCCTTAACCACTAGACTACAGAAATCAAATCGCTAGCTTGCCAATATAAGTCATTATATGAGAGCAAATACCTAACTGTTTTGCTTATGGCGCGGGTCATAGCATAAAGTCACGAGAAGCTGTTCGCTCACATTATTAAACTGGCTAATAGCGAGCAACTCTCACTACTTCTCATTGTTTATAAAACAAAAAGCTTTTCTCATGATATGTAGTTTGATAGTTAGAATGGTGAATGTTGTTATATGTTAAATACAAATAAATTTTCTGTCCAAAGACATTTCTATTACCCGGGCAATGGCGGGTAGCACAGCTAGTATATATATATATATATATATATATATATATATATATATATATTTCTCTCAAAGTTTGTGGCTGTGTTTGTCCAGCTACAGCTATTAAAATCGTGGAATAGAGAATTCGTAGCTGAATTCATTAAGCGATATATGTTGCTATACAGGAGCAAATATGCTACCGCTCTCCGTTATGTCGCAACAGGATGGCGCAGCGTCATGGAGGGAGATAGCTCTTATTAGTAGTCTCACTCAAATTATCATTAGGAGTGTGCCAGGCTAATAGCAAGTGGCAGGCAACTCTCATTACCTCTCAATGCTTATAAGCTGATTTTTAATACCTGAGCAATGCCAGGTAGCCTAGCTAGTATAGTATATACATGCGTACACTTAGTCTACTGGCATCCACTACAAATATAGCCACACCTACCTGTATTCTATCACCATAGCTTTCTTCGAAGGTCTTAAGTTGTGGATCCTCATAAACATAAATCTGAACTTTTTGACCGATAGAATCATTAAAACTCGCCAGATCCTGGTAGCTGGTGTAGGCGTCTAACTTGAGACCGAGACTGTAGAGAAGGTTTTCTGTAAAAATGCAGAAATAAACTGTGCACATGTACACAAGGTTACTACAGTAGCCGCTTCTATAATGTAAACCTCTTTCAACATAACTCGACTTAACATAAAAAGCTTGTGTAAAGTTTTGGTTTTGTACTACGTCAAAAGATTCTACACAGCGTAAAGCTTAAAGTCGATGCAAGTTCTCAAATTTGATTTGATTAGCGAGAATCTTATAGTCTAAAAGATATTGTTGTCTATTTTTCTGCTCTTGAGAGAAAAAACGATGTATAGAGATGTCTCTATTTAATCTGCTAGTAAATTTGTAGCCTATGCATCATGAGAGACGGTCAGGTATGCTGATAACGCGCACAATTCTTCAGAAATAACAGAAGGCGGTCGATTAACACAAGATTTGAAGTATTGGTTTACTAAGCTGATGTCATGAGATGGGGCTTCATTGAAAATGATGTTATGTTCTAATGTTTAACCTCAGCTTCAAATAGATGAATGAACAGATGGACAGAGACTGCTCTTGTTATAGTGAAGCTATATTTTTGTTTTATTTTATTTTAAACATATACATTTTTTTCCTTATGCATTGGGAATTAGGCATCAGGAAGACATATGCCTTCCTGTTTATGAAAAAGCCAATAACTTTATTTAAATTGCTGTTGAAGGTGCACACTCTCCTAAACTAGAAATAGAATTGCTGCAACCATGATCCCTAAATCAAGTAAACGTGATAAGAAAAAAGAGAAAAGTTGTCAATACAAACCAAAAATACCAGTTTCTATGGTCATTGAATTAAAAAGTTAGGTCTAGTTTTTGACCTCTAGTTTCAGACAGATGAACAGACATACAATCGCCTTTACTACAGTAAATGCCTTTACTACAGTAAAGGCCTTTACTACAGTAAATGCCTTTACTACAGTAAAGGCCTTTACTACAGTAAATGCCTTTACTACAGTAAAGGTCTTTACTACAGTAAAGGCCTTTACTACAGTAAAGGCCTTTACTACAGTAAATGCCTTTACTACAGTAAAGGCCTTTACTACAGTAAATGCCTTTACTACAGTAAATGCCTTTACTACAGTAAAGGCCTTTACTACAGTAAATGCCTTTACTACAGTAAAGGCCTTTACTACAGTAAATGCCTTTACTACAGTGAAGGCCTTTACTACAGTAAATGCCTTTACTACAGTGAAGGCCTTTACTACAGTAAATGCCTTTACTACAGTAAAGGCCTTTACTACAGTAAATGCCTTTACTACAGTCAAGGCCTTTACTACAGTAAATGCCTTTGCTACAGTAAATGCCTTTACTACAGTAAAGGCCTTTACTACAGTAAATGCCTTTACTACAGTAAAGGCCTTTACTACAGTAAATGCCTTTACTACAGTAAAGGCCTTTACTACAGTAAATGCCTTTACTACAGTAAAGGCCTTTACTACAGTAAATGCCTTTACTACAGTAAAGGCCTTTACTACAGTAAATGCCTTTACTACAGTAAAGGTCTTTACTACAGTAAAGGCCTTTACTACAGTAAATGCCTTTACTACAGTAAAGGCCTTTACTACAGTAAACAAACACATACTTTTGTTTTATATTACTTTAGACGTATACAGTCCTTTATCGTATATTTGCAGCATAGACCTTGCTGTCTAGAAAAAAGTGAAAAGTTTATTTAGATTGATATTGAAGGTGTGCGCTCTCTTAGCTTAGCCTAGAACTGCCATATTTATGGACTCCAAATCAAGTAAAAGTGATGAGAAAAAAGAGAAAAGTTGTTGATACAAACCAATAATACCAGCTAGTGTACTAGTGTACAGTCATTAAATTGATAAGTTGAGCTGAACTTTTTTCTATTTGAAGCCAATGAAATGAGTTTGAGAATATCTGTAAACATATAATAAAGTTTACATTTATTTTACTGCTCGCATAACGTAGAATCCCTATAACGTCCTCGGAACGGATTATTTATGCTGTGCTATTGTACTCGTTTATATATATTAGTTCTCTTCTCTTTCCTTGAGTTCTATTTATAAATCATAATATGATGAAGGAAATTATAACCAGAATTTATAAGTATCATTCAAAAGGAAACTTAAAGTTGTGTTCTCATGTCTATATATTAGCCTTTGGAACGCTTTGAGCCGAGAAGTTGTCCCGACATACTGTATATGCAAGTAATATTAGCTTTCACATTATGCTAACAATTTTATTATAGAAGAGGAACCTAAGAGTCCTTCAACTCCATATGTCATAACAAATAAACAATTTACTTTAAATTTCATACATGGAAAACAATACACTCCATTTGCCAAAAGCTAGATATTATAGTTAGCCGGTATCCTGGCAGTTCAGCGCGCCATAAGAGATCGTCATGCATAATAACTATTTACACACTTATCCCTAATTAAAGCAAAGTGGATGTGTAGTGTAGATGGTATGTCTGAGTCTGAATGAAAGCTGAATGTCTCTGATCAAATCCTGTGCGACATAATCTAGTTTTTCAACATTCAACCATGGCATTGAACCAACAGACAAACGTACATGGTTTTTATTACAGTAAAGAAGAGTTATACATGACAGACGGTCTATATACCACAGACTTATAAATAGCATCGACCACATTTCACAACTTGAAAATTCTATATTCTACCATAGATTATAGATACACATATAATACACACATGCTCCATAGCCTTGATATTTCACATGTAACTTCTTCATCATAATAATGCTTACGTATATTTTTGCATCCGCTGTTAGTAGATCGCCGCTTTCTTCCAAATATATTGGCCAAATTTGTTGTCAGCATAGGAGTTGTTGTATCAGTTGCAGAAATATTTGCTTCAAGCGTTACATTTAGCTCTTCTGAGGAGTTGACATTTGCTGTCTTTGTCGGCTCAATTGTTGGAATCACCTTTTCGTCACCTGCAGCCATAGCATGCTGGATTTGTCAGCAGCTGCCGAAGTTACAAGTGGTAGGGAGAAATGAAAGAGATTTTGCTAAACTTTTAGCGTATTTTAAGAAATTGGAGCGTTGAACAACACATTGAGTGCGAGTTATACTCACTGGAATACTGGAGTTTCATGTGTCACATATTTTAATATACAGTGTATTTTAATACACGGTGTATTTTAATACACGGTGTATTTGAATACACGGTGTATTTGAATACACGGTGTATTTTAATACACGGTGTATTTTAATACACGGTGTATTTTAATACACGGTGTATTTTAATACACGGTGTATTTTAATACACGGTGTATTTTAATACACGGTGTATTTTAATACACGGTGTATTTTAATACACGGTGTATTTTAATACACGGTGTATTTTAATACACGGTGTATTTTAATACACGGTGTATTTTAATACACGGTGTATTTTAATACACGGTGTATTTTAATACACGGTGTATTTTAATACACAGTGTATGACACACCATTATAAAATAAAGCATCTATTAACATATAATCGTAAAAAAGTACATTATTACAGTATATTTAGGTAACTTATATAACATAATATATTATTAATCTCTCTGACTTGGAGTGCTGTACAATCCCATCTAACTCCATTTTAACTGAAACAACAGCGCAAGTAATATAATAGGTTAGACAAGTCTCAGTATTGAAAGAGCAACCATTTGTGTATAACTGACTTTGGTACCATGGTATCAAGTATTGCAAGCTTGGACACTCTAGCATCAAGGCTAAAATACTTTAAAAAAAACTTAATTACATACCATTTTCAAAAAGAATAGAGGTAACGTCAGGAGTTGTGCAGCGCATCTCAATGTCACTGATAACCACACATTCCTACAACGATGAGAAGAGATTTACGGCCGCCCAGCATTTCAAGAACTTAGCTAACAGACAAGGTAAATAAGTGCTGACATCACATAGTTACCACCAGTGAAATAAGGGGCTTAATAGCGGTGTGGTCTTCAAACATTGTCAAACATAATGGTTGGTATAGCAAACAATTCTTTCACAAGAATGCAAATCAAAGCAGGGTATTTGTATAGCTAGTGGTGCAAACCTCCTCCCCCTTTAGCACAATATGAAGATTAAGGGCTAGCTTATATACACGATATGATTCACTGCCAACATTATCCAAAATTGCCAAAATTTATCCTGGTTTCAATTTAAACTGTATTTAAATTATTCAACCTATAAAAAATACATGAAATAATATTAATAAAAATTGATGATCAAGAATAGTTTTAGAAGTCTTCATCTAACTGCTGTTAGACAAGCTCATAGCTAATAGACTAACTTAGGGAAAGTCTCTCACCGATGTAAATGTTCTACTCGGTCCAGTGTCATCAGCCTTCTTTGCTCGCACGAGCAGTAATGGCTTAGCAACGGAACTTAGAGATGTTCCTGTCATAGTGAGATTTGTTCCTCCACTAAAACAAAAGACATTTTTGTTATATCTAACGATGGTGATGAGGAGGGTAAGGTAGCTACATCTATACATAATATCAAATGCCCTTGGGTAGTTAATAGGCCCAGCTGTTAGAGCCATGGAATACTATGCCAATTGCCCTTGGGTAGTTAATAGGCCCAGCTGTTAGAGCCATGGACTACTATGTCAATTGCCCTTGGGTAGTTAATAGTCCCAGCTGTTAGAGCCATGGACTACTATGTCAAATGCCCTTGGGTAGTTAATAGGCCCAGCTGTTAGAGTCATGGACTACTATGTCAAATGCCCTTGGGTAGTTAATAGGCCCAGCTGTTAGAGCCATGGACTACTATGCCAAATGCCCTTGGGTAGTTAATAGGCCCAGCTGTTAGAGCCATGGACTACTATGCCAAATGCCCTTGAGTAGTTAATAGGCCCAGCTGTTAGAGCCCTGGACTACTATGTCAAATGCCCTTGAGTAGTTAATAGGCCCAGCTGTTACAGCCATCGACAACTATGCCAAATGCCCTTGGGTAGTTAATAGTCCCAGCTGTTAGAGCCATCGACAACTATGCCAAATGCCCTTGGGTAGTTAATAGGCCCAGCTGTTAGAGCCATGGACTACTATGCCAAATATTTTGAGCTCAAATCCTCAACCTCTAAATTTCCCAACCTCCAACATGGCTTCAGATGGACGAACACGGTTCTTATTATAGTAACGGTTAACATAAAGCTCTTACTACAAACTGCAGTAAAGCGTCTAAACATACAAACATGTGGAAATACATCAAAGCATTAAGAAGCTATTTATTGGGGCATATATTAGCTTTTATTTTGTTTGTTTTATACATAAGTGTACAAATGTACAAAGGAAATCGGCTGGGCCTCAAGAGAGCCAGCCGAGTGGTAGAGCAGGCCAACTGGAAACTGGCCACCCCGGTACAGCAACTTTTGACTATATTAAGATTGGCTTTGCCATCATTCAACAAGGCGAAAGATAGAGATGACCAAAAAGATAACATACACCAACTCATGCCATTATAAATTATATTAATTATAAATTGTTATTTGGAGGAAATATGTTTCTACTGTGAACAGGAGATGGCGTTATCTATGTGTGGTTAAGATAAGGGGTAACCATAAATCTTTTATACATGTAAATGTATAAACTGACAATCACACAAGATATGGAAATGCTTGTCCTTTTTAGTTATAGAATGCTAAAATAGTTAGCCTACTAATTGCTAAAAATGGTGACATCTTAATTGGCACACTGCCAATATGCCATTTTAGACCCTGGCTTTATTTTATAACATCTTAATTTACAAGCAATATAATGAGACGTTCCATCATGGGCACTTCAGGCTACACTTCAGGATTATAGGCTACATTTAGAACTTCTCACTAAGATAGTTTCAGTCCACCATCAGCCACTATGAACACCATTATTGTGCTACGCATTAACTTTTGTCAAAGTTTAGTTTGGCAACGTTTAAATAAGGGTTGTCTTACCTTAAAATGGTAACTCTCGGCTGTATATCATTCAATACAGGGTTGGGACGGTATTCAAAGCTCAACACTTTTGCAGGACCCACATCTAGGACAGACTTTGCTTCAATTGTGATATCTACGGAGCTGTTACTTTTATTATAACTTGGTGTGAGAAATGTGAGAACTTCATTCCTGCATCACAAAAAAACTATGGTTTTCCACATTCTAAATTCATCTTTGTAACGAGAAAAAGCTAGAACAGCTAGCTATGAGAGAAGGATGTATAAAAGATAAAAGGTTATATCCGAAAGACATTTTTATTATGTATAAAATTTATACATAATAAAAAATCATTATAAAAAAAATCATTTAATGATCTTTTAAAGGGTACTGATAAATTTAAAACTATTTTGTTTGTTGATGATAATAACAGTTACTTATTTTATACCGCTAAAAACTTGAATAAATATATAACTATAACAAACAAAGAACTAGAGGTGATAAAATATTGGTGTGATCAAAGCTAACTAACATTGAATGTTGACAAGACTAATTTTATAGTTATTCAAAATCCAAAAAATAAATTTCGATTAACAAAAAACATTTCCATGAATGGACAAAGTATACAAATGATGGATAGCATAAGATTTTTAGGCGCTACAATAGACAATACACTAAACTGGTCAAGACACACAGAACTATTGAGAAAACAACTGGGACAAAGCTTGGGACTTATTTCTCAGGTCTCATTAATCTTACCGGAAATGTCTCTTTTGCTTTTATATAATACTCTGATTAACATTAAAATAGTTTATTGCTTGGAAACATAGGAAATGCTCCGATGAGCTACTTAAACAAAATCTTGAAGCGATTGCTCAGAATAATATACCATAAAAACTTTTATTTTTCATCAACTCCTTTGTTGAAAAGATCTCGTGTTTTGCCTATACAACAACCATACCAACTAAAGATATGTCTTTTAGCCTTCACACAATTTAAATCTCAAACTAACTTGTCAACACAATACAACACTGGTCATTCGAAATTTTCATTACCCTTTCCACCCTCCTCCTCTACTAGTGGCTGTAGGCGAGTTGCCAATCGCGTGTCATCAGCATGGAATTCCTTGCCAATTTGGCTAAGAAAAATGGATAGTTATGGTGGTTTTAGGGCTGCTTTGATGCAGTATTGCTGGAGTCTCTGGAATAGATTTGTTCTGATTTGTTTTGCTTAGACTACCTATGTTTTCTTCATTAACAATCTCATCCGTTAACTCGGGCTCTGTGCCTCGAATAACCATGCACTCACTGCACGTTATTTTTTCTATCATCTTGTCATTTTCTGATTTAATGTAAAATAAAACACACACACACGCACGCACGTGCACGCGCACGCACACGCACACACACACACACACACAAGCACGCAAACACACACACAAAGTGTTAGTCTAGTTGGTTTAACAAATTTCCCTTGGCGCCAAGTGTTCAAAACATTCTAAGTGGCAAGTTTCTGCAAAAATGGAATAAAATTTGATTGAGTTTGTGTAAAGGTCCAAACACCTGAAGCAATTTTATTGCGAGCGTCATGAGGAAGGCAGAGATATTGCTGGCGTGTGCCTAAACACACTCGAGCGATTCACCAGCAAACGAAAGAGTGGGCACGCTCACAAACTGCCATTAAAACTCCGTATCATTAGTTTCTTCGGAGTTGTTAATAAATTTGGGTAAGTCAATATGGCGCTGTCTAGGCAATGATGTAAACAACTTCCGCTTTTGTTATTAGGCCTATCGCACTTTCACGCATTGTACACTCCAAGAAGACATAAGAAAAAACAATTCTTGTATTTTTAACACTGATATTTTAAAATTTTATATACAGTTTATTTTATACTACTTTTTTTATATTTATATGTAAAATATTTACCATTCTCTAGATGGTCAACCTGCGCAACGATTGACTCCAAATGTTAGTTTTTAAATGAGTTTCTTTGGAATTTTTGTGTGTTATGTCGTGAAGGACTGTGAGTGCTTTTATTAAATTTATGAACAGTTCAGTGTTCGTTCTCAAGATGTTTCAATTGTAACAAAATAGCAAATTGTCACTGCTGTACGTTGGCGAACATCGATAAGAAATAATTACCCGCCATAAAATTGCATTCTGGTAAAAACCAACCATTCGAAACGCATCTTGCTAGCGATAAAGTTGTGTAGAGAAAGTCTAGCGTTATCGCTTTGCATGAGCTCGCTGAGCAACTCCTAGCGCAGGTTAGCGCCACGCAGCGCGATATCGCTCTAAATATCGCCTGGTGTGTTTTCACCTTACCAAGAGATCGAGTTCAATGAGTTTTAATATTAGGTGTCTGTAGAAGTGTTCATGTCAGTGTTGATAGCTGTGTGATTATTTCATACATTGCCCTAGTGTGTGCTGCTATCACTTGTATCAATGACTAAACAATAGCTAAACATGTACCCCCAAACACTGATTGATGGGATTTAATCAAACATGACAGGGAAATGATTTAACAACAGGTCTTCTTTAGGGTGACAGACATAGTCTACTTATATAAACACGCTTGTTAAATCTCTTTCTATAATCACTTTCTGTATATATGTATATTTCCTGGCTGAATGCACTGAGTAACTTGAGCTAGTCTTAATCATTATTACAATAAGAGCTGTGTCTCTCATGCAATCATGATCTTCAAGCATGCTAATAATAACCAATAGTTTTTTTCTCAAGCACTTTAGGCGTGCGTATTGTAACCGATGTAATGAGTGTGACCACAGTTACTCTACTGTGTGACAACGTAACTATCTGGTTTAGTGGTTTAGGGTGCCTGTCTGCAGACCTGAAGTTACCGAGATCAAACCCACAGCGAAGCACATTTTTCGTTTCCCATTTTATCGCTATAGCTATAGCCGGACACACCGAAGGACTGTTTATAAACTATAGACGAGAAGAACACTACCGAAAGACTACAACTTTGAGATTTATAGATATAAATAGTTATTCATATGGTTTGCTGTCTGTCGGAAATGGACAATAACAGTTACTTGCAGGCTTGGTTATGGTAGAGAAAAGGTGACCCAGTTCCCAGTATCTACCACTTTCAGAAATGTATGATTAACCTGAAGGAATGCCTTTGCAACACGTCCAGCCTGACAGAGCCAGGCAACCGTTTCACTTGCCCAGTGTGTGAAGGACAGAGGTGGATCTTTAATATGCCCACGTTGTCAGTGTGGTGCACGGAGCCTCCAAGTCATGGTCTAGATCCAAAAGACCCAGCAATTTACGGTTAAAAGCTTGCTGAGAGCTTTCTGTCAGCTCGGCATTAAGCAGGACTCAAACCACCAACCCCATGGTTGATGGTCAAAGGCACTACCACTAGGCCACCCTGACACCTTATTTATATTTATATATATATATAAAAAAATTGTTTCCTCACCCTGGATACCCCGTATGGGTGGTAGATTCTGCTCTAACTCGGGTCTCCTACCAGAGACCTGGGAGTTTGAGCACTCGCCTCAAGAACTTAGCTGTTCCCAATAGCGCACTTTTCTGCAACTCACCTGAGTTGATTGTTGTTGGTATTTGGTCAAGCCACATTTTATGCGCCGGTGTTATTGCGCCCAGTGCCCCAATGACTACTGGGATTAAAGTTGTTCTTACATTCCAGCATTTTTCAATTTCTTCTCCAAGAGAGAGATATTTCTCTACCTTTTCTTTTTCTTTGCTGGCTATATTGTAGTCATAGGGTACTGCTATATCTATTATAGTAGCCCTCTTTTTCTCCTTATCTACCACCACTATATCTGGTTGGTTTGCTAGGACATGCTTGTCAGTTTGAATGTAGAAGTCCCAGAGGATCTTAGTGCGGTCATTTTCATTGACCTTACCAGGAGCTTTCCACCAGTGTTGTGGTTTATCAAGGCCATACTCATCACATAGACTTCTATACACAACACCTGCGACATGATTATGCCGCTCAGTGTATGCGTTCCCTGCTAGCTGCTTGCATCCACTGATGATGTGTTGGATGGTCTCAGGTGCATCTTTGCACAGTCTGCATCTAGGATCATCTCTAGTGTGATAGATTTTCGTTTGGAGTTGCCTTGTTGGGAGCACTTGCTCCTGGGCTGCCATGATTAGCGACTCTGTATTGGCCGTTAGGTTTCCTTTGTTATATATATATATATATATATATATATATATATTACTGTATTGTCAATAATTTTGTTTCAAACATAAATTTTCCAAATCATATGTTTGGAAAAAATGTAGCGTTTGTCATATAGCGTTTAAAATACCTTTCATTGCTAAGAGAATAGATATTAGGTAAAAGATTGTTAGTCCAGCTAGCAATGATATTCTCGTAATACATGTAATGGTTAGATTGTGTATGCAATTTGCTAGCACATAAGTTGAAATAAGTTGAAAACCTGTAACTTTCATGTAAAGAATAAGGAAAGAAACCATGAAAAATCTTGAAACTTATAATTGATATAAAATCAAAATTTAGCAAAGGTAAAATCAAAAGACACAGTTTTTTTAAAAGAATTACTTGATGGAATAAGATATGCTGGAATATGATGTATACTCGCAATTAGTCAGATCGCTCTTTTCACGACAAAGATAAATCGATATTGTAGTAATTCAGAACTAGATTATAATCAATATGTGCAATATGGCAAAAGATAAATTGACAAACTGATTGATAGCTGACTTCAATGATGTTCTATTTGATATTGAGTCAAGTTGAATGGCTAACAAATGACGAGAGACATACTGACCAGCTACCAAACTTATAATGAATCTGTTTATCTGTTGAGGCATTAGGGCGACCTTACTAAGAACAGACTCAGCGGAGAAGCAAACTTACCTTGCGCTAGCGGGTAATATCGTTCCATTCATTGTCACATTATACGTAATGTTAGCTGATGAGAAATATGGACCCGTAGCCGTTATGTTTGTACCACCAGCTATTGGTCCGTACAGCGGAGATATACTTCTGATATACCAGTGCTGTAATATTTCATCCATACACTGCAGTAAACTCAGCTTTGACCTTTGAACTTGATTAATTTGACTTCAATTACTGTCTCTCTTTATTCATACTAGTACCCCTGCAGTCCAGTGGGCCTTAAGAGATGGTGAAATATAATAAGTAAATGTACAATTATTCAGACACACCGGTGAGGAGTTAAGTGGTGCATGTAGCATGCCGGGCAGTGGTGCTAAATGTTAAGAGTTCGAATACTGGATAATACAATCTTTTTACCCAACCTCGAACTGTGGCGACAGAGAGACAGACAGACTTTGCTATAGCAAAGATTCTAGAGATCTATGTTGAAGGTCAACTATGAAGTCATAAATTTTCAGGTTGTGTCTTTGTATCTGATATCTACGATAATCTAGCACAAAAGGCAAAACAGGATAGTTTTTTACGAATGCTTTAGTTATTGAAACACACTTTATGAGCAGAACATGTTTCTAGAACGTAATCAGTTGCTTACTTACACATTTAGGACCTGCAAGATGCAGATCTATTCCATCTGAACACGGGCAGTTTCCTGTCACATCTTCACACTTTTGGGACAGTGACAGCTCTGAGCAAGAACAGTTAATACATGTTCCTTGCTCATCTTGATACATGTAGATACTAGCACACTCATCACACCTGCTACCATATAGCCCCTCAGGGCAGATACAACGGTAAGCCTCTGATTCGGGTGAGCGAAAGGAAAAGTATTCCGACATTGTTTCTGGGGGATCAGCCAGAATGTAGTTGTGCCCACCGCAGTGAGGTCTACAACAGAAACCGGCAAACAGGAATTTTACACCCATAAGATACTTGTGTTAGCACATTATTGTTGTAAATATCAGTCTATCATTAAATCTTTTAGCAAGATTTCTCCAAAAAACTCATAATCAATAATAGGGTCAAAAAACACGGGAACTGAAGTGACCCAATAGGAATTTATATAAGTATAATCTGCTTCACAGCCCAACTGGCCATACAGAGACTTGGTTCCCGAACTCCTTGTTTGCAAGCCAAGCAACATATTCTAAAAGCCAAAACTGTTCCAGCGAATTACAATAATTAAATATTTGCATGAATTTTTTTCTTAAACAAGTTTCTAGCGTACATTTCTATGTACATATACACGCATCAAGCAATGGTAACTGGAGGAAACAATCAGAGAATATTGCATTGCACTTGAAGAAACAATCAGAATACTGCATTATACTAAAGGATACAATCTTAGGATACTGCATTGCACATAAAGAAACAACCATAGAATACTGCATTATACTAAAGGATACAATCTTAGAATACTGCATTGCACTTGAAGAAACAATCAGAATAGTGCATTATACTAAAGGAAACAATCAGAGAATACTGCATTGCACTTGAAGAAACAACCATAGAATATTGCATTGCACCGAAAGAAACAACCATAGAATACTGCATTGTACATGAAGAAACAACCATAGAATACTGCATTATACTAAAGGATACAATCTTACAATACTGCATTGCACTTGAAGAAACAATCAGAATAGTGCATTATACTAAAGGATACAATCTTAGAATACTGCATTGCACTTGAAGAAACACCCATAGAATACCGTACTGAATATTTTTGTGTTAGAACTTAAATTGCCCCAAACCTAATTGTATGTCTACAAGACTTCACGCAGAGAGCAACGATTCATAAACTCCTTATACAACCTGTAGCTAATAGATTACTTATGTGAGTCATTCTAACACTAGTCACTAGCTACTAAAACATAAATACTTCTCATACCTAGTGATCAAGGTTAGATCCTTTATCGAATGCCACCTCTCAGATAGACTCGTAGCAGTGCTATGGCCAATCAACTTGATAGAAAGATCTCCTTCAAGGGCCTCATCAAAATACCAATTCAGACTCATAGTAAAAGGAACTGTCAAAAAGTCTCGAGTGCTAAAAGTATACACAAATTTACGCATCCTTGTTTATGTACAGAAGAGACGGAAATCTTGACTAATTACACGTAGATGTTTTAAAGTTCAAAGTTTCTATAAGAAAAAAAAATTTAGCCTAAAATTCCTTGAGAACTCAACTGTTTTAACTAAGACAATACAGTAGAGGCTCCTACAATCTTTACTATAATAAGAGCCGTGTATGTTCGTCTGTACATCTGTCTGTACATCCGCCTGAAGCCACACTAAAAGCTTTAGGAGAAAAAATATTGCCCAGCACGAGAATCGGCCCAAATATCTCGCTCCCCTGTCAAGCACACCACTATCTGCACAGCTTCACATCGGTCTTTCTCAGTTGAAATGTAAAGTGTGCAGTTAGTAATTACGCATGATGTTCTTTTACAGCACACCAGGTTGCCTGGGCACTAGTGTAAATAACCAGGGGACAATCATGTTATAGGTGTTTTTACTACTTTATTTTACACGAGCAGTAGAGCAAAATCATCTAAGACTTACCCTTATTGTTCCTTCAAATTAGGAAAGTTTGATTTAACTTTTTAATTTAGTAACTGTACAGTAGCTAAAGTAATACTCTAGTTGTTAACTTTTACCTTGTTCTTATCACTTTCACTTAGTTTAGACCTCCTGATTACGATCATTTTACATCAAGTTAGGGGAAGCCTACACCTTCAATATCAATTCAAACCAATTTTTTCAGTTTACTAAATAAATATATGCTGCATAGAAAAAATGCATCTCCAAAAATAGAACAAAACAAAAATATATATTTACTATAATCAAAGCAGTGTCGCGATGTCTATCTGTTCGACCATTTATCCGAAGCCAAGGTTACAAATTATGCTAAAAATTTGCTTTCAACGAGACTCCAATTTTTGACTTTCACTGACACACTAACACCTGCACCAACCGACCCCTTTAAGTATTTCTAAATAATTATATGGCTACTTATTACCTGTGCTTTATTGGCACACATGACAATCTCTCACAGCACACTAGACTGCCAGGGTACTAGTATATATAATAGAGATCTCTCACAGCACACTAGACTGCCTGGGTACTAGTATATATAATAGAGATACCTCACAGCACACTAGACTGCCAGGGTACTAGTATATATAAGGTAGAGATAGCTCACAGCACACTAGACTGCCAGGGTACTAGTATATATAATAGAGATACCTCACAGCACACTAGACTGCCAGGGTACTAGTATATATAAGGTAGAGATACCCCTATATGTCGTGTTGCCTCCCAGGTGCACCTGGATAAAACAATATTTATAAGGCTAACTATGGGACTGTCATTCAAATTGAATTTGAGAAGTTGCCCCGACTTGGCGCTTTACGTAGTATCGAATTTCCTACTTAATATGAAGCAAAGATTTTACATAAATTCTTTACATTAAGACGAATTAGTGTAAAATGAGGTTTACATTATAGAAGCGTCTAGTGAACTCTTGTGTTTATTCTCCTGGTGGGTGAAGTTTGATAAACCAGTAAAATAAGCCAGTCTTATAACTTCTAAAGATCTTCTAAAAAGTACCCAAAGCAACTCAAATATTTTTGTTTGCAACAAAAAAATAATTTACTAGTTGTAGTCTACCCTGACAACAAATCTTACTTGACAGATTGAACAAGATCCCACAAGAAGCACAAAGATTCTTCGCTGGACTCGTTTTTATACCATCTAATGGTCTGATCAAATCCTGCCGCGGACAGTCCATAGTCAGACATGCAATCTTCTGTCACATAGGTAGCCATCTTAATTTCAGAATTTTTTACTATCTTCATTTCCATGCTTTTGGGTCTCTTCAAACCATCAAAGCTCTGTAGGTATTTGGATGCAAATCTTCCTAGGACACTGTATATCTGCAAATGTCGACATCTACATGTAACTACGGTATATGGTGTAGGTGTGGGAAATGTATCCATGTATATGAGTGGGTTATAAATTATATTTCTTTTTTTAGAATTCTTATACACATTGCAAGAGGAATCAAGACAGACCTAGGCTGAGATACTAAGAAGTAGTTAAGCAAAACATGAAGTTAAGTGAATTAGACACAAGCGGATGGCAAGAGGAGGTGGCAAACAGAGCTGAATAGACTTCAGTAATAAAATCAAACCATAGAACAGTAATAATTAAACCGACTGACTGCGAGAGAGATGTATGCTGTTTTGTTTTTGTCACTCACTAAGCCTATTCCTATCCAGATCCCATATACTTCATTTACACATCAAGCAAAACCGATTTTTTTTAATAAATTTACCCTTTGTTATCAACAGACCAAACCTGACCCGCTAACTTTGAAGCCCTGTTGTGCCTATCTGAATGAGACATAGTGTGTGACGTTTGATTTTTTACTTGGTGTAACTGCAGATAGAGGTGTAAGCACAAATAATCAATAATACATTCCTTTAATCTATCTGAACACATATTTGTATGAACCAGCACGTTGTCCTTATTTGGTCATAATTCAGTGTCAGAGTTTAGAAGCGAGACACTCGTGTGATGCACCAGCTTGTACAGTGGAAACGGACATAGCGACCAATGGCATCACACATTGTTTGCCTTTCGATCATCCATGGTTTGTTTTATTCTTGACCTTTTAAAGATACCACCTTGACATGAAGTATCACTCAACCATTGCTCTGCTATAGCACCCTATGGAGACATGATCTGCTTGTCAGACCAGCGTAGCGTTTCATCACTGGACATCTAGTTGATGGAAGAGCAAGGGAACCACTCGTTGCTTGCCCGTTGCAACAGAAATACAAAATGTGCAATTTGTTGCTTTTTAGATTATTGGACAGTTTTGTTGAGACCCTCTTGTAATAAGAAGCAAAAAAAATGTATTGCCAAACAAAATTGTAAAACCAGCAGAAATACACGCATCTGTCGGCAATGCAAACCCTTTACAGTATAGTGAGAAGTACAAAAAATCTTATAATAGCCTACATCATGCAAGTGGAACTGCTGGGGATCTGCTAATTGGTCTGACCACAGGCATGTCTTGACACAGCCTTACTTGTGATTATAAAGTAAATAAAATGGGTCACTTTTTTGGCCAATGAAATCTGATATGATTGATCAATTCTACATTGTACTCTGTTAATCACAGCCGTCAAAAACAGACAAGCATCATATGCAGCATTTTACACCAATATTGTTTTGGAGACTGGCACAAAAATGCTTTTACAATAGTTTTTCATTTTACACCAACCAGACTTGATTAAAGTGAAACCAACTGAGATAAATCGTATTGGTTTAAACGCACCTCAACACTTGACTCAAGTGCTCAAACTGAAAATGATATCAACTTATCACGTTAATTATAACTATTAATACTTTACTTTTTTCTATATTTTCATAACTATTAATACTTTTTAGCTTCATAAGAAACCAGAATGGCTCATTCATAGTTAGTTACTTTATGTAGTTTTTACTTGTGATTGTAAATGGCAGAAATATTGAATGCTGGCAGGTGTCATATATCACCTACCAACATTGGCTGTGAGAACTTGATAAGAATCTCTGTGGTTTCTGTGTAATCTGACATCCAGCCTTCAGGTGTAAAAACTGCCCATCGGCCGTCAGCGCTACCAAAGTATCTAGGTTGAGGGGGTAAACTCCGAGTGCGGTTGATTATGCTGTAGCAATGCTGCTCATCAGGATACAGGCCTTGTGCTTCGGAGATGAGTCCGTAAGAGTCTGTACTCCATGAAGGGCATTCGCAGTCGGGACTTAGCAATGGCTTTGGGGCTTCCTTCTTAACATGCATCGAGTAAATTTCACTTGAAATATAAGAAGCAGATAAAAGTTTTATGCCGATACTTGAATTATAATGTTATTTGATAACTGGGTGAGCGTGTACGTGTGCAAGAAAAACCTGGGTGTGCGTGTACGTGTGCAAGAAAGAACTGGGTGTGCGTGTACGTGTGCAAGAAAGAACTGGGTGTGCGTGTACGTGTGCAAGAAAGAACTGGGTGTGCGTGTACGTGTGCAAGAAAGAACTGGGTGTGCGTGTACGTGTGCAAGAAAGAAACTTGAGTTGAAAGCATGGCGAGCGAGAAGCAATTCATCATCCATTGGCTAACTGTACATAAAATGTTTGTTAGTTAAAAAAAGAAATAAAAACAAAACATATTAAAAATCGGACACTTAAGAGTAAAGAGTAAAGACAACAGCTCTATACTTTTACTCGAACATTGATCAATTTTTAATAAATGTCTTGTGTTTAATTAAACAATTTAAATGCTGACCTCTGAACCACAGTGTCTTGGCTAAACTTATAAATGTTCTCAATATGTTAATGCAAAAACATGAACACAGATAAACGTGATGAGCTCCAATTTTTCTGTTACTGTCAAAAAATTCATCTCAGGTTTGAGTTACTAAAAGCTGTATCTACAAAATCCCTAAAGCTCTTTTAAGTAATTTGTAAAATATTTAGCATATTTCATGTTAGTTTTAATGTTACTCCATACCTGCTAGTCATTTCGCCAGCATACAAAGACACATTAGCTATGAGTCCACGAAAGTTCGCAGAACCAAACTCGACCCCGATTAATGAGAAGGAATCGTTGTCTGGTGTGAATGATGTCCAGGCAATTTCTCCATTAAAATATACTGCTTGTCCAGTTGCCCCCAGCTACAGAATAATTAAAACTAGTCTGCAGATTAATTGACATTTAAAACTGGCAATGATAATTCATTCTAGTAATCTGGCAGTCTAGGGTTACATGAGAGATTAACAGGTGTAATAACTATACTTACAATTATTCAACTATACCAGTGAGCAACCGAGTAATAGGTTAGTTGTTAAAGTGTCGGATTACTATGCTGGAAGACATGATGTGAATTCTGTAAGATGCCAAAGTTTTTTCGAAACCGTCAATCGTAGGTTCAGACAGACAGACAGATGGACAGACAGCCGAACAGGCAAACAAACTGGGAGAAAAATGGCAAACAAACTAGCTAACAGTTCGGCAAACGGATCGGCAAATGGGCTGACAAACAGGCTGACTAATGGTAAAACAGAGCTCTTATTTCAGAAAAGATTCTAGAGGTCAATGATGAAGGTCAACTATGAGGACATTCGTTCTCAGTTTTTTGCATTTGTATACGATATCTAGTCTAGTACCAAAAGTAAAACAAATGTTTTTTGTTCATTGAATAAAACTATGCCAATACATGTACACGAATAAAACTATGACAATACATGTACCTGAATAAAACTATGCCAATACATGTACACGAATAAAACTATACCAATACATGTACATGAATAAAACGATGCCAATACATGTACATGAATAAAACTATGCCAATACATGTACATGAATAAAACTATGCCAATACATGTACGTGAGTAAAACTATGCCAATACATGTACACGAATAAAACTATACCAATACATGTACATGAATAAAACTATGCCAATACATGTACATTAATAAAACTATGACAATACATGTACATGAATAAAACTATGCCAATACATGTACGTGAATAAAACTATGCCAATACATGTACATGAATAAAACTATGACAATACATGTACATGAATAAAACTATGACAATACATGTACATGATTAAAACTATGCCAATACATGTACATGAATAAAACTATGACAATACATGTATGTGAATAAAACTATGACAATACATGTATGTGAATAAAACTATGACAATACATGTACATGAATAAAACTATGCCAGTACATGTACATGATTAAAACTATGCCAATACATGTACATGATTAAAACTATGCCAATACATGTACATGAATAAAACTATACCAATACATGTACATGAATAAAACTATACCAATACATGTACATGAATAAAATTATACCAATACATGTACATGAATAAAACTATGACAATACATGTACATGAATAAAACTATGCCAGTACATGTACATGATTAAAACTATGCCAATACATGTACATGATTAAAACTATGCCAATGCATGTACATGAATAAAACTATACCAATACATGTACATGAATAAAACTATGCCAATACATGTACGTGAATAAAACTATGCCAATACATGTACATGAATAAAACTATGACAATACATGTACATGAATAAAACTATACCAATACATGTACATGAATAAAA
Organism: Watersipora subatra; assembly: GCF_963576615.1. Taxonomy (NCBI): domain Eukaryota; kingdom Metazoa; phylum Bryozoa; class Gymnolaemata; order Cheilostomatida; family Watersiporidae; genus Watersipora; species Watersipora subatra. Next base: position 33,074,596 of record NC_088717.1, read on the forward strand.
CTATGCCAATACATGTACGTGAATAAAACTATGCCAATACATGTACATGAATAAAACTATGCCAATACATGTACATGAATAAAACTATGCCAATACATGTACATTAATAAAACTATACCAATACATGTACATGAATAAAACTATACCAATACATGTACATGAATAAAATTATACCAATACATGTACATGATTAAAACTATGCCAATACATGTACGTGAATAAAACTATGACAATACATCTACGTGAATAAAACTATGCCAATACATGTACATGAATAAGCAGATCACCAATCCCAAATCATTGTGGCTGACTCCGACAGCACGCTGGCCGCTTTGATGGCAGCCATAGACTTCATTATGTTATACTTCAGATTGCTGAGTGCTACTGCAGTAGATAATGTAATTAGTATTTGACAAAAAACAAAGCTGTGCAACTTTTGGGTGCCTTTGCAAGTTTCATGCGTAATTGTATGAAACATTCAGCCTTCGTGCGCTAGCAGTTTTGCCTTTAGCAAGCATTGCAATCGTTTCATCAGTCGCAAAACATGATCGAAGAATTGTTTCAGTCATCATTCTAGCCGTGATAGAAACAAGAGCAGACAACTCACCATGATTTTGTCTTTAGCTTGCTGAAATCGCTTAAAAGCTCATCTTACCCTATATTCTATCAACTGTTTAGTTGAGACGTTTATAAAGTAGGTCAAGCTGTTTCCCTGTTGATGCCAGAAGTACCAGATTTTTATGACTTTTTATCTTGTCAGCCATTTACTGACATGTGACAACTGTTACCAAGTTTCCACACAGTGATAGTATAGTAATATCTTTGGCTGCAAGTACCAAGCGCTAGTCTGGGCAGACAAGCAGATCATATTGCCATAGGGCATAGGAGAGCAATGGTTGTGCCATGCCTTACATGTATGTCCAGGCATATGTCTTTACAAGAAGTAACAGGAAAGCATGACACGTATCCACACACAAGTATGATGCTGTTGGTCACAATGCCGTTTATGTGACACAAAGATGGTGCATTCCACAGATGTTTGCTTCCAAACAGTGACGTTAAATAACGAAAGGATGAGAGCGACATGGTTGTTTACATGATGGTGTTGTAGGGCCATATGTGGGTGTGTATGGACATTTAGCATTTGCGCATCAAAAGAGCATGTTGTATGAGTGCTTTCCTGATGTTCAAGAAGATGCGAGCTGCCTTTTGCAAGTGTGCTGGCTGCGTGTTGGCCAATCAGATTTTATGAGCTATAACCTTTGAACTTTTGAACTGTAGTTTTCTATTTTTAGTAACCAGATGTATTACCGTGACGAGATTTTCCTTTTTGCGAACTTTCCAGAAGCCAAAGTTTCCCTCATCTTGAAATTAATTAGCTTATGGAATGCAAGCAATATACAAATATTTAGGATAAATACAACTTTGCAAAACCTAACAAGCCAACATCTAATGTAAGAGTGTGCTGACCACCTAGGTCAGAGTAAAGCTGAGACCACATGGCAGCTGAAGTTATGCTGTCCACATCTAGAGTAGTGGCGAATTCAACTTAACTGTGAAACCTCGCATACATAAGACTTTATTCATGAACAAGTTGATTCAATCAAATATGCTTGAAACTTCCATTTGATTGGATAACCTAACCAGAAGCAGCAAGTACTTGCATTTGATTGGATAACCTAACCAGGAGCAGCAAGTACTTGCATTTGATTGGATAACCTAACCAGGAGCAGCAAGTACATGTAGAATTTTGAAATGAAGCCATGTAACCTGTCGCTGTTCTCTTCTGAACGGTTGAATGTTCTTATAAAAATTTGAGCCATTTTGATTGAAGTATTCACAATTTGGTTTTGATTCATTTGCCACAAATAAATGTGATGATTGCAGAGCAGGTCTTCAATTATGTTAGCACAATGTTTTCATTCCATAGGTTTACGTCATTCAAATGATAGAAATTGTAGTAGTCCGCAAGTCAAGTGAGTTTTGTTACGTGCAAATTCTTACCAAACGTTTCATACTTGCGAAAAATGGAAATGGCGACTTGCGAAAGATGAGCACGATAGTGCATGCAAGCTGCTCCATTTTAAACATTTTCAACATTTAAGTTGTTCTCATTTTGATTTGAACAGTTCCGAGTACGCCGTTATGACTACTGGAGTGAAAATCCTTGTACTTTTCAACCAAGAGCTTGCATCAACCCGCAACTCAGATTTCCATTGAAACACTTTTTGCACGGTAACTCAACGTGCGCACAACTTTGAATTCGCATTATGAAAACATAATGTAGAAGATTGCAAGTGATAATACGTGATGGGAGTCAGCTAGCTCTCAGCTGGACTAACCCATAATAATAGCCAAATAGACAATAATCGAGCTAGAAATTATTCGAGTTGTCCTAGCCTGATGCTTTCCCTACAACTGTGTGGGGAGGGGGGGGGGGGAGTTCTAATGATCGTTACGTATATAATAGGACTGACTTTCCTCGCACTGGCAGAAGGCATCACCCGCTTCATGAATGCTAATGGCTATTGGCTTATTATATTTATTCCAATACATGTAACTATATTGAACGCCAATAGCTAGCTATTTCTTGAGCACTGTTGTGGCTATGTAAAGGATGGTGCCGACTTTTTGTATAATTATTTAATTAGTATGATGTCAGAAATCAACTTTATTTTATACAAAACTCAATATTATATGCAGCAACAGCATTTACTGACAAAGTTAGCAAACAGTTTCCTTGCATTTTTACTTCATAAATGAATGACTAATAAACCACTTTTTTGAACATTAATGTTTGCACTATATTTCAATTTGTACAAAGTTCTCGAAGTAATTAGGCATGAATTTTAGTTTAATTTCATTAAAATTATTCATTTGAGCTTGCAATAAAATATTGGAAAAAACTTGATGTCCAGTTTTCTTAGAAAAAAACTTGCTGTTCTGAGGTGCGTTAATCTCTCTCTTTGTACAACACATCAGTTTAATAAACAGAGCATCGGCTACACAAATAGAACATCAGCTCTACAAAAAGAATATCAGCTCTATAAATAATGTAGAATATCAGCTCTATAAATAGAACATCAGCGTTATAAATAGAACATCTGCTTGATAAACAGAACACCAGCTCTATAAATAAAACATCAACTCTAGAAATAGAACATCAGCTCTATAAGTAGAACATCAACTGCATAAATATAACATTAGCACTGTAAATAGAACACAGCTCTATAAACAGACTTTCAAACACTTTTAAGTTAAAGTAATTCTAAATATTGGTTTCAGTATTTATTAGCGTGAAGCCTCCGCCAACTTTAGAGATGGTAAATAACTTAACGTTTTCATCCATACTTGGGCTTGCACATTGGTAAAAAATGAGTTTATCAAACTTGATGTCTTCAAAGCAAGTGAATGCACCAGTTATTGTCATCTGGTTCATAGATGAATCATGGTCGTTCATGATGATTACAGACATTGATAGGTTTTACATGTATGATCTGGTATCCTCATCATCTCATACATGTTGGCTATTTACCATTAGCTGAGCTACTCAGTGACTTGATGAACAAAATTTCCAACAAGTTAAAGAATGACCCCATTCAGAACTGAACAAATGTTCAGGAGAGTTGCTTAGTTTTAAGAGAACTAGAATATTTCTTTTGTAGGTTATGTAAGAGTTTAAATGGTACATTCACCTGATGATGATAGAGCTCACTCAGGTTATAAAGACTAGTAAATATGAGTACATAGGGGTACATAAGAATACATAGGAGTACATAAAAGTACATAGGGGTACATAGGGTACATAAGAGTACATAGGGATACATAAGAGTACATAGGTTACATAAGAGTACATAGGTTACATAAGAGTACATAGGGGTACATAAGAGTACATAGGGGTACATAAGAGTACATAAGGGTACATAAGAGTACATAGGGGTACATAAGAGTACATAGGTTACATAAAAGTACATAGGGGTACATAAGGGTACATAAGAGTACATAGGGGTACATAAGAGTACATAGGTTACATAAGAGTACATAGGAGTACATAAGAGTACATAAGATGACAATTAATAAATTAGGAATAAATAGGAGTGACATAAGTGTACAAAAATGCCACAGGATAAAGGGCAACATATAGGGACGACATAAAGTTTACCCTAATCAAGAGCTACATAATAGTGAAACAGGAAATAGGCAACTGTCATATGAGCATCACCTAAGAGAAATAGCTATGGTATAGAGGTCAAATAGGGGTAAAATAGAGCCTAGTAAGGGGTGTGTAACAGTTAAGAATAAAATTGAAGTACTAAACCCAAAATAGCCAGGTGAAGTTGGCTTTAAAATTGTACTCTATTCTTATTGGTTAGTATTATTATAGTTTTGGTTGTCAGGTAATCAGCTGGCATCTTTCTATATTTGGCCTGCTGTCGTGTTCAGAAAAACACCTTCAAGGTTATAAGCTAAATTTAATATTTGTACTTACAATAGCAATATACTCCCCTTTTATCTATTCTAAGAGTGGAAATAACATCTAAAGTAGAGGAACGTTAAAATAGCTAAAATAATGATCTAGAATTAATGATATAGTTTATGTTTTTGTAAAAAAATTTATACCAATTATTATTTTTTATGAACATGTATTTTTCTTGTGCCACGGTAGAGACATACATCACCATACCGACCACTTATAATTTCATGCACTCAGAACCCAAAGAAGAAAAGGGAGAGCTCTAATCCCATTTAGGAGAGAGGCAAATAATCTCAAACAAGTAGTCAAGCAGATTATGCTCTGCCTTGAGTGACAGCGTCGTGCTTTTATCCCTAGCTTTGAGCATCACCTGACTAAAGTGATGACATTCACTTTCGAGCATTGTAGCCGTGAAACTTGATCCCTACATTTGGTAACGCCCCAAGTATTGGTATTTCCCCAAGCTCTGGCTAGTGCAACTGCAGCAAGTACAACCTCATCCACATAACTCCGAGTTAGTGGATGACTTTGTTAGTTGTAGGGGCTAACTTTGTTAGTTGTATTACATACTTCTATGAATCTGTCCATTGCAATTATATCGTAAATTTCTTGTCGTATTATTTACGCATTTCAATTTGCACCAACTACAGAGTACTGTTTATGATTATACATATTTAACGTACCAGTTTCTGTTTGACAATCGCTCCTCTTACTGAGTGTTGTGTATTAGTAGTCCGTTGCTTCATTTATATTCCTGATTTGTTTTTACACTCCAATTATAAAGAATGTTTGGTTAGACTCTTATGAGAATCATATATGCTAGTACGCTGGCGTGCGTCGTGAGAGATCATCATGTGTGATAACTACAGTATGTGCTTCTTCCATGATGCAGCAAGGTGGTCAAGTGGCACAGTGGTAGCGCTTGGCTTCAAATCCAAATATCTGGCTTTAACCATCATGCATTGCAATAATTTTAACCGAATGCTCTTAACAAAGTGACAGCTGGACAAATGGGAAAATGGGCAAGTGGATGATTAGACAAATTGGCAAATGGAGAAATGGGGGAATAGAGGAATGAACGGATGGGTGAATGGACAAATGACCGAATGAACAAATGGATGGGTGGGCAAATGGATGGATAATCACGGCTCTTATTATAGTAAAGCTTATCATCAGTTGCATCGCTCCGGCTATGGAGGACATATATTCATTTTATAGTAAATCACCACTACCACTACAAACTGTCATCCGCACATGTTGGTAATGTTTGTGCCAGTTGTCATTAAAGTTTGTGACTCAACTTGAACTTTTCATATCAGCTGACTCGTGCTAGCTACAAATTATGTTACAATGGCCTGTATTCAACAAAAATATACTTTTAACTAAAACACCAAATATTAAACAAAGAATTTAAATAGCTCTGAAGAAACTAATAGTCAGAACTTACCACTAAAGCAAAGCTGCCGTTTAAACTTTGCAACTCTTGGTAGTGCTCAATTAAATAATATGAGGTGGTGTTGACAACTTCAGTGCTGTTCAGATAAAGCGTGATAGAAAGCGGTTTAGCTCCAAGTGACGAGTATCCAGTTATGGTGATAGCATGAGCCCTAGGACAAATATAGACTACAGTTAAATGTCATTGTTGCCAAGCGAGCAACACCTGTATTTTCCTCACAACTTTAATCTCTCAATAAAAGCTAAAGTAAACTGATTTAGACGAAGGCGGACCATTCTATAGAGCGGTCCACCTTTGTTTATATTGTTTCAACAAGTCTAATTATTATTTACCAGAACCCTGGCAGTCCGGAGTGCCACGAGAGACTGTCAGGTATGTAAAGAGGATGAAGCAGAGCATAAGTAGGTATATGCAGACTATTCTATAACCCATACAAGTGAGTGACTAGTGAAGTGCTGCCGGACTTGTTGTATTCGCTCAGATCCTTGTATCTATTAGTATGCTGAACTGAGTGCACAATGAAATGATAAAAAATATATCCCACTTAGATAATCAGAGGCTTGATAGCAGTTTGGCTTTAATAACAAAAAAGCTTTAGTTTCATAAAAGCGCGTTAAAACTTTAAAGCCACACATAGCAAGTTTAACCATTAAAACACTTGCTTAGTCATTATGTAGAACATTGTAAGGTCTTAAAAATCTCAATTCCTTTTTTTTCTTCAAATATCGCAATTATTTGCAATAAATGCTCATCAAAGTTCCACTCTTTTTAGCATCAAGTTGAAATGATTGTGATTGTCATTTTAAAGCATCAAGTTGAAATGATTGTGATTGTCATATTACACCATACCTCATACTCCCTACCTCGTACTCCCTACCTCGTACCCCCTACCTCGTACTCCTTATCTCGTACTCCCTACCTCGTACTCCCTACCTCGTACTCTCTACCTCTTACTCTCTACCTCGTACACCATACCTCGTACTCCATACCTTGTACTCCCTACCTCGTACTCCCTACCTCGTAGCCCCTACCTCGTACCCCCTACCTCGTACTCCCTACCTCGTACTCTCTACCTCGTACACCATACCTCGTACTCCATACCTCGTACTCCCTACTCGTACTCCCTACCTCGTACTCCCCACCTCGTACTCTCTACCTCGTACTCTCTACCTCGTACTCTCTACCTCGTACTCCCTACCTCGTACTCCCTACCTCGTACTCTCTACCTCGTACTCTCTACCTCGTACTCTCTACCTCGTACTCTCTACCTCGTACTCCTACCTCGTACTCCTACCTCGTACTCTCTACCTCGTACTCTCTACCTCATATTCTTTACGCATAGGGTATGTGAGGGATACCCCAAATAGCAGCAATTTAAAACGTTGCCCTTTATAGCTACGACTTAAAGCTAGGCTGCTCACAAACCTACTATTTCAAATGACTCTCAGAGGATAGAGACAGTTATTTAGTTTCATTAACAAGATCTCCATTAGTTTACGTTGTACTCTTCTGATCAGATGCAACAATACAACATATTCTATATCAACCCCACTCTAGAGGGCCTTCTACCACCATATTACCATGGTGAATAGTTCAACACTGCAGAACTACTCTGGCTGACAACTTGACCCCTGACCTCCTTCTAGCTGTCCCATGGTGCACCACCTTCATTGGCTACTTTTTTACTAAACATTTCTGAATCTTTTATCATTTAGCAAGTAAAATGGATCTACAGAAGTAATTCTATTTAGAATGCTTTCAAAGGAAATTCTATAAAAAATTTTAATAGCACCAATCTGTGATTCTGAAAAAACTCAAGCGGAATATGCCAGTAATACAGTATTGCTAGCAACTACTCTAAATGCTTCAAAATCGCATTTGAGGCAATAACTTGTATTGTAGAATTCTCAGATGCAGTTAGCTGAATACAATTTTGATACATAGACATACAGAAACATAGACATACAGACACGTGTCAACGCAAAACAAGTGCAAACGGTATTTTCTGCATGTTTGATTGTTGTTATCATACCATATTGTGGTTATACTACAGATTGCTTTAGAATAGTTTTCAAAGAGAGCATAAATTCTTCCTTCACTGACAACTATTGAAAGATTCTAGGATGTTCAAAAACTAAATTTTCCTAGAACTAAAGCAAATTATCACAGAGATTCATATAACCACAATTGACTTCAAAATGTAAATACCATATGCTTATATACAGTAGATCAGTAACTGCCAGTTCCCATACTTCCTTATTCTCAATGTTTGAGTTATAAAGCGTCGCTGCTTTTATGAACATATTGGAGAAACTAGAACATTATTGCCGTAAAGAGGACTAGCCCTTTAGCTAGTCAAAAGTTTGGTCGGTTTCTACAAATTTCTTTATCTCAATAGAAACTGGTCACACTATATTGCTGTATCTCAGCGTTGATGCCACAATACTTTGGTGATCATCGATGATAACCATGTTCACATTATCACAAACCCATCCGCGTTTGCATCAGGAAACATTCCGTTATGTAGTCTTCTCATTTTGTAAAGAATTTCTTGTGAAGAAACCTCTTTGTTTTCGTTTGCTGAAATCAAATACTAGTCTCGCAGCGACTATTATAAACGAAAATAAGTCACACTATCCGCGATTGGGAATTACAATTGCCAAAATGGTTCAGATTCTAAAGACAGTCGTCGATGTTTGCCGAAATATCAGGAAAGTTTTACAGCTGCAAACTTTTCTGACGAGTTTGCGTAGTTTTGTTGATGCCATCAATGTACGGTTCACATAATCAATGATGAACGCCGAACGGAAAACGTTGACATACGACAATATAGTGAGAACAAACCATAAGCTGTTAAAATATCATGACTCTCTCAGCACATACCTTAGAAAAATTAAAAAATACAAAGCTCTAAATTATGATATCAAATTCTTTACATGGACAATAAAAACATCAAAGTATTAGCAGTTGTGGTAAAAAGTTTAAATTCCAGAATAAAGCAAAAAAGGTCAGCTAAGCTAAGCTAAGGTCAGCTATGTTCTCTAACACGAATTGAAAATTAATTTTTACACAAAATACTTTTTAAACTAAAATTAAAAATGACAGTTATGGTAAAGCAGCTTTCTAAACATAAGAAAAAGCTCTACAATAACAAAGTCCATCAGCAACAGAAAACATCATAATAAATGATTGTTTAGCTCTGTAACATGGCAACAGTAGCACTGTCAAATATGCAACAGCATTTAAGGACACCATTTCTAACACACCGCAGCACTCACCTTGGCACTTATTTAAAACAAAGCAGCTTTTTCTTCATATGGCTTTAATGGTCATAAAAACAAAGTTTTCAAAATTTTGAACTTTTCCTAAAACAGGAAATAAAATCTGCAAGCGCTATATTTTACTAGCTGTGCTACCCGGCGCTGCCCAGGTATTAAAAATCAGTTTATAAACAATGAGAGGTAATGAGAGTTGCCTATCACTTGCTATTGGCCTGTCATTATGCCAATGGATAATTTGAGTAAGCTTACTAATTAGAGCTACCGCTTCTCATGACGTTATGCCATAATTTTGTGTTGTGACCGAAAGCGGTAGCTTATTTGCTCCCAAATAGCGACATATACCGCCTAATGAATACACCAAGCTCATGTGGCTGAATTAGAGAGGTGTCAGACTGGCAAATCGGAGGGTCTGAGATCAAAACATCTGCATTGCAGATTTTTTAATTCCAAGATTTTAATAGCTTTAGCTGGAACTACACACATACATACACAAAATTTAAAAAATATATATGTAGGTTGTGTTTTGATCTTTAAAACAGTAAATTTGTAGACAACAAAACTTACTCTATTGCATCTGTTGGTGGGGCTGTATGCATATCGAACAGCATCGTGTGGTTCAAACTTGCAGATGTGTTGATTAAAGCCTTTGGCAGCCATCTTGCTTGAAGTGCCGACTCACAGCTTGTACTGTTATGACTTTCTTCAAACAGCAAGCTGCCAGAAGACACGTTTAGGCTGCAATCAGCGATTGATCGGCCAGTCCACTTTATCTCCTGAGGAATGAGACGAGGGATGTTTGTGGAATGGGCATCATTTTGGTAAGAACAAGTAGCAATCGAACAAAATGCCCTATCTGTACCATTACAAGGAAAATCAGAAAACCGGCTGTAGCAATACAGGTTAGATGGTATACAGGGCTTGTAGCCATTGTCGGTAATTATGTCTATGTCAAAGTGAGAAGGCAGTCTCCTTCCTTGTCCAGAAATGCTCTCCAAGAGTCTATATAACTCTTCCTGCTGATCAATAGAGTTGGTCAAATTGGCAGCAGCTGCCAACACTTTACTTAAGTTAGTTGTTATTATACTTCCAGCAATGACTAGCACCAGAAACCCCTTTGGAGTAACAGACATTGTGACACCGGCAACCTAAAATAAAAAACAATTTACTCCAAAAAATTAAAACATAGTAGAAGGTGATATGACACATCAATGTAAATGGCCCTTTAGTTGCAAATCAGTTAACATGTTTAGAAAACAAATTAGAAAAAATGTGAATTTAATTAATAATGAAATCAAAGTAATAATGTAAAACTAAGCAATCAATGAAAGAATTATTAAAATTAACTAAAGTGAATTAAAATTTATCTTGTAATAGACCCGACTGATGTAAAATACATTACCACAAAGTAATTGAGTCTGTATAAATTTCAACCACAACAATTTGTTTACATTTTCAGTCTTTAGTGTACATTGCAAAGCATTGTAGGTGAGCCCAATGCTAGTAACAGAGCTACTAATAGAGTTATCCATTACCTCGTTATATCCACTATTATTAGTAATTATTATTAAATGAATTATATCTACTGTTATTAGTTATTATTATTAGTTGAATTATATCTACTATTATTAGTTATTATTAGTTGTTGAACCACATCTACTATTATTAGTTATAATTATTAGTTAAATTATATCTACTATTATTAGTTATTATTATTAATTGAAATATATCTATTATTATTAGTTATTATTATTAGTTAAATTATATCTACTATTATTAGTAATTATTATTAAATGAATTATATCTACTATTATTAGTTATAATTATTAGTTGAAATATATCTACTATTATTAGTTATTATTATTAATTAAAATATATCTATTATTATTAGTTATTATTATTAGTTGAATTATATCCACTATTATTAGTTATAATTATTAGTTGAAATATATCTACTATTATTAGTTATTATTATTAGTTGAATTATATCTACTATTATTAGTTATTATTATTAGTTGAATTATATCTACTATTATTAGTTATTATTATTAATTGAATCATATCTACTATTATTATTTATTATTATTAGTTGAATTATATCTACTATTATTATTTATTATTATTAGTTGAATTATATCTACTATTATTAGTAACTATTATTAAATGAATTATATCTACTATTATTAGTTATAATTATTAGTTGAAATATATCTACTATTATTAGTTATTATTATTAATTGAAATATATTTATTATTATTAGTTATTATTATTAGTTGAATCATATCTACTATTATTAGTCATTCTTATTACTTGAATTATATCTACTATTATTAGTTATTATTACTTGAATTATATCTACTATTATTAGTTATTATTATTAGTTGAATTATATCAACTATTATTTGCTATTATTATTAGTTTAATTATATCTATTATTATTAGTTATTATTAGTAGTTGAATTATATCTACGGTTATTATTTTTTCAAGCAAAACCAGTTTTTTATTAAAGAATGTGTACTAACAAATCTTGTGTTGTGAAAAACAGTGATCAGGCATAAACAAATAGCAATTAATTACAGCTTCTTTTCTGCTTTGATCTGGCCAATAAAAAGCAGCCTGAGTAACAACACGAGCCTGCGCTTTTGTGCTGTGGCATGCGAACTGCGCACTTGGTATTATCCCTTACATTAAAACTTATGCGCTTATTCTGTTCAAAAGTAAAACCTTTTTGGTACATAACTCAACACACTTTCATGAGAATATTCGATTCATGCTTGTAGCTACAAAATTGTTATTGCTTTTTGCCGTCTATATGAGTTTATTATGATTGGCGGTTTATGACATCATCATGTTGAAAAGTCAGCCATTAGACAAGATCCTTGCTGAGTCGTTTAGTCTCAAATTTGACCTACTTAAAGATTTACCAGGAGCCAATGAGCAGTTTTTTAATCTTCACTCATTTGTCACGAGTGCCTTACAAACCCCCTTATCAATCGAAGGTTTTCTATTGCCATAAACTTATAGTTAATCTTCCAAGTTTTTGTCTAGAGAGTTCAATCTTGGCATAAAAAGTCATGACAATATTTGTTTATTCAAGCCTTTTATTTAAATAATCTATAAGTATATACATTCTGCAGTATGAACATAAAATATTCTGTAAATGTTTAAAATATATATATTACTCATTCTGAACTAAGTTAAATAAAGGCCAGCACCTTGTACATATGTTCCTGTTGGGTGTTGGGTTGAAGCCTGAATTTTTATAAACTGTGTTGTAACTAAACCAGCAGGTGTAATAATAATATAACATTAGTTGTCTATGAAAGTCGCCTTCAAAGCAATAACCTGTAGAATTCTCAGATGCATTTAGTTAAATACAATTTTTATACCGAGACATACAGAAACGTGTCAACGCAAAACAAGCGTAAACAATATTTTCTGCATGTTTGATTGTTGTTATCATACCCTATGCCTAATCTCGCAAAATATTATGTAATGAAAATAGTTTTATCTTGCATCATAGAGTTAAAAGCCATTTAGTTTTTTTTGCCTAAAAAGTTATTCTCTGCTACTTATGGCCGCTATTTCTCAGTACAAGAATGCGTGACACTAATTATTATAGATATGATTTATTACGGAAGTTGTAAGCTCAGCGAAAGCCTGTGAACAGGTGCTTTGGAATGTTTGCAAGTATTTAGTGCGGATTTTAGAGCATTCAGCAACAGTGGTTTACAGACTAAAGGCTGATATCACTCCTCCCCATATTTCAAAATCTTGCTCTGTATGCAGGCAGGCAGGCTTTTAAAAAGTAAACAAATTTGTAAGAGTTGCGAAACGGATGAGTCAATACTCTGTGATGGCCAGTGTTTTGCAATATGAGGAAGACATTTTTTGTTAGAAATACCACGTTTACAAATCTACTTCATGCTGGCTCACACAATAATATTCTTCATCAGTAAATACAAACTATCTCAAGAAATTGCTGCTATGAATTAATATTGGCGCTCAAAGTCTCTGCCGGCTTTGGAGCTGAAGGAGCTGAAAGAGCTGAAGGAGCTGAAGGAGCTGATGGAGCTGATTAATACACGGAGCCAGTGCCTTACAGTTATGACACTCAGAACAGGTGGCTAAATATTTACTCCACTTTTAGAGACAATCTGACCGACAGCTGATAAATTGTAGCTGAAGTAACTTTGCGCATCAGGTTAGATGCTGCCAGATAATAGTGTTTATTTTGCTCAGCCAAAATAGAAAATCAAGCAAGAAAACATAGCGTCTGCTTTATGTATCCAAACATGAATAATGTTGCTTTCAGTCAAATTCACGGGCAAAAGTCTAGTGTATTCACTTCCTAAGCAAGCCTCATACTGATAAAACAAATCTTACTACTACATTATAAGAATCCTGGCAAAAATATATATACTGTAAAAGCATGCACTGAAAAAATAGAAATCTAAGACAATTTTGAGTTGCCAGAAACTGCCATAAACATATAAATAAATCAATTTGTAAGTGTGCAACTTACCAGAAGGTTACCGAACATCGTTAAACTCTGTCATGTACCACCCGCTGCTAGTTTAGCTGAAAGCGTAACTATAACTGACAGTTTATCTGCTTCAGTAATTTCAATAAATGACAACCAAGTGTAAGCAATGGTTAAAAGATTATCCATAGCTGTGGACTGGGCAATCCGCCAAAACCTCGAGTTAAGTATATATCAATATTTTCCTAATTTTTAGAAAATGAGCATTTCCTAGAAACTTGTTGAGTCGAGCCGGTTTATAGAATCTTCTAATTATTCACCTTCTTAACAATCTCTTGATACTTGACTATCTAAATTTTTAAGTAATTAAAATCTTAGCAGCAATGCTAAATGTTTGTGAAAATCCAAATACTTAAAAGAAAATACTAAGTAAAATCAAGTTTGAGACAATTAAATAAAGTTTTATCTATAGAACTACACTTTTCACGGGTGTTTGTTCTACTAGAATAAATCCTGTTTCATAAAATAAACAATAAATAAGTTTTCATAGAGTGAAAGTGTAGTGATTTTTGGGTGAGCCTGTTCCGGATTGCTACGATGAGCCGGTAAACAGATTATGTTTCCATAGAGCTCTTCCACATATAAAGCAATAGAAAACAAGACCTATACATGTTTGCGCACAAGTGCAATGCAGTTGGTTCTGTAGCTTTGTGGTGATGCTGTATCCATCGCACAAAGATGGTGCATCGCATGGATGTCTTGCTTCCACACAGCGACACTGAATCATGGCGAAGTGAGAGTGACACAGCTGTTTCCATGTTAGCATTGCAACACCATATAGGGTAGGCCACTGGCTGCTTGGAAACATAATACAAGACATGCCTTGTTGCTGTTTCAGTGACATAAACGACCTATGCTGCCTGGATGGCCTAAATAACTTAAGTTTATAAGCATTTCTGCTTTGAACTATTGAATCTACCAAAACCAGTAAAACGAGTGCGTGTTCATGTGATATATTTAGAATAATACAAAGGTGTTTTAAGCATTCAAAGTTTTACTGTAAAATTGATTTGATTTCTTTGATAGAATTGAGTGTCTAAGATGTAACACTCTTAATTTAGTTTTGATATTCTGACCGACCTATACAATATTTTGAGTTCTTTTGAAAGCTTAGGTTCATTCTGAGCTCCCACTCTCAAAAGCTCCGCAATGTCACTTCTTTGTCTTTCTACACCAAAGTGTCTACCATAGTCACAGACCACTCGGTCTGGTTGCTCTACGCAGAGTATTTGAAGAATTTGACTAAAAGAATATGTTAAAACATAAACACTGTGATATGGAGGACAATGTCATTCAGTGACTCATCTGTATAAACTTATTCACCTGCACTGTCAGCTAACAATTGATCCAGAACCAGAAATCCAGAAAGAAAGAAAAAGAAAACCATTAATTAAACTTGAAATACTAAATATAGGTAAGAAATAATTTCCATGAAGAGCAAAACTTACAAAGTGAATAGTTTTACCTAAAATAACCACTACCTGCTTTAGAATATGTCAAATTCCTTATTTTAAATAAACTTTTAGCATTCAAAATTCAAATGTCTTATGGTGTTTGACACAATATCACTTAAAATCTCTGACTAGGATAAGTACAGATGTACACCATTCTATACAGCTAGTAGTTTGACTTGTATACACGAGTATAAGTACAGATGTGCACCTTTGGCAATATACGCTGAGTATCAGGTAGAATCTGTGTTAATCTTATAAGTAGAGATGTGCACCTTTGGCAATATACGCTGAGTATCAGGTAGAATATGTGTTAATCTTATAAGGCAGAGTAAGAAAAATTACTGGTTTAAAGTCAGAACTTCTGAAAAGAAAGTCGGAAAAGCCAGAAATAAGTTTGATTTAATAGTCACAATTAATTGTTGATTGTATTACAAATGCAAATAATGCTATTTAAATGATTAATAATGTTGAAAAGTAAACCATATGCAAGTTTTATTTCATAAAAGTAACCTGAGTAACGTCGAATTTTTCTGCCCGAATAACATCAAATGAAAAGTACTAAAAACAAAACTAAAACGACTAGCCTGTGTTTACTCGTAATCTGAAGCACAACTACAAAATACAAACCATGTTTGTGCTGGAACCAGATCTCTTGTTGTACCGGAGCATCGGATATGCACTGCACGTGTGTAAGGAGCCTCTGGGTTATGAGTTACATAATAATCTTTGCTAGCGCTGTTATTCCTGACGACTACCACCCTTCCTGCCCAAAACTTTCCTTGCAGAACGTAAGCAAGCAGCTTACCATTAGGAATTAACTACAACCAATATCACAGCTAACCATATCATTACACATATGAAAATTTTAATTTTTATTATTTTAAAGTGATTTCCAAAAAACATTGGAAATATTTGAGGAGTTTTATTAAAATGGGAGAAAATGTTTTTCCAATTTGTTTGAAATCTGTTTATTTATGATTGCCCTTGTAATACTGTCTTGCAATTCATTCTAGAAGGAATTCATTCCATGTTACAAATTATATATGTACACATGGATGTGTGTATACACTGTACATATATGTACATGTGGATGCATATACACATGCATACATTCATATACACATATGTGTGTATATAGGCTACACATATATGCATATATACATATACATATAAATTTTATACACTTGTGTATATAAACAGGCATGTATGTATGTCCATATGTACGTATGTACACATGTATGTACATATGTATGTACGTACATATGTATGTATGCATGTATGTATGCATGTATGTATGTATGCATGTATGCATGCATGTATGTATGTATGTATGTATGTATGTATATATGTACATACGTATGTATATATGTATATATGTATGTATGTACATATGTACATATGTATGTATGCAGGTACATATGTATGTACGTACGTATGCATGTATGAACGCATGTATAAACAGCAGGAAGCTAGTATTTCACTTTTGATAAACTTACATAAAGCTGATTATTTGCTTATACAAGGTACAAACCATCGTAGTACAAATCAGCATAATATAATGAATAGCTTTGTTTAACATAGCTATTTTTGAATCTGAAAATATATCATATTATTTACTATCAAAGAATGTCTTATATTAAATCTCAGATTGTCGAATATTTATCACCGCCACTCACAAGCCTTGTAGTAGGTGCAAAGAAGAGGTTAGTCAAATATATGAAAAAGAGTCTTATGAAGATGCTAGATGTACATCACTCCAGTAAAGATTTACTCACACTTATTGGCTCACAAATTGTGAAAGCTGCCTTCATTAATATATTTGCTGCCTCACATGGCTCCTCATTCGATATTTGACAATTAATCCTTTTGCTGGAAGTGCACTTGTAAGTGTAGCGAGCCTGGCCTGCAGTGTATTACTATCAACTTGAAAGCATTCACATTAAATTTAATGCCTTGTACCTTAACATACCAACATTACAAGAGCATATGCTGGCAATTTCGTACTTTATATTGTGGCACAATTGACAAAACATATAAGACAGCATTAGCTGTCTGGTGGGGTGTTAACATTTGCAGTCTATTTGAAGGCAACCCTAATTAACATTGTATGACAGTAATGTTAATCCCACAACACATTGGGAATCATTTGTGCTAACATTGTTCACATTGTCACCAGCCTATCCGTATTGACATCGATGAATAGTCTGCAACATTATTTGCTTATTACACAATACAGTCACTGAAATGATAAAAATACTAGCCCTGCCAGAAGTATCGTAGAAAGAAATATCGACCAAGCAATTGACAGCAGCCAATCACCATTGCCAAAGTGCTGCACATTGCACAGACTGTTGTGGATATATGGCAAAATATAGAGATATTTTAATAGCTGCAAGCTTTCTAGATATATCCGCGCTGGCTCATCAATTCCATCGACTTATAGTATGCATAGTTGACAAATAATACTGAGAAGACAACTCCGATATATAACTGTACAGTGGGAACAATATATACATATATATACATATATATATATATATATATATATATATATATATATATATATATATATATATATATATAGTGTGGAGGACCGGGACATACCTGTGTACTATTTACTGCACTCATATATATATCCGCACTATCATTTAACCGAACCTCTCGAACTTCCTTTATTGCATACTTGAACTGCCTTTTTATTATTATATAACTGTATTACTGAACTGCCTTTTTATTATATAACTGTATTACTGAACTGCCTTTTTGTTACATAACCATCCTGTTATATCTGGCATATCCTTTGTGATATAAATAGATCAGTAGGCGGAGTTAAACGATAGGCGCTGGCTATACAAGCCAGCGCGGTAGACAGGCAGGGTGTGCTTGATTCCACTCATACTTGTGCATACTTGTATTGAAGACATCATTAATAAACTGCTATACACTCATACGAACTGCTTCTATTGACGCCTGCCTGGTTGGCTCACCGATTGTACAAGCAGGCTCAGTGCAACCAACAGACGGAACTGCCAGGGTGACTCTAAGAAGGCTAGGAGGCGATCCACGGCCTTGTCTAGACTCGATCGGGTGTGCCATGGCACAAGAGATCCAGTCTTAAGACCAGCCACTAGTGGATCCAGACTAGCCTGAGATAGAGATCCAGAGGCAGGCCGGGGGTTTGGTTTCGGAGCAAGCCTGACTACTAGGTTCTTGTCTTGGACTGACTTGACCGCCACGGGCAGGTCAATCAGGCCTTGGACAAGGGCAGCCAGTAGCCCAGGTTGCGACTCCCTTGTTAGGAAGTAAAGCTGACTCAGCTACCGGAGTCAGATCCTTTACACTGGTGGCAGCAGTGGGATTTGCTTAACCCACAACAGGACGACTAACAGGGACCAAAAAGACGACGCAGGTATGACCAGACGGGCTCGCAGCGCGGAAAGACCGGAAGCTCTCCGAGAGGAGGGACTAGGAGGTCTAGAGCGACTGACGGGTGTCTTGGAAAAACTACTCGTCAACCAGGGAACACAGAGACCCCCTGCACCAAGAGAAACATTCAGAGCCCCAGAATATGACGGGAATAGCGATGTAGAAGCCTTCATCAGGCAGTTCAACGATGTAGCCGTTGCAAATGACTGGGGGCCAGGGTCCGCGCTGTTACTCATCCGAGAGAGACTGCGAGGGCAGGCTAAGGACTGTGGACACGGGCAGACCATACACGGCGTATTTAACAACCTCCGGGCCAGGTTTGGACTGACACCCAAAGAAGCCAGAGCCAAACTGCAGGGCCTAAAAAAGGACCAGCAAGCAACGCTATTTGAGCACGCCACCCAAATAGAGAACCTGACCGACATCGCGTTTGGGGAAATGTCAGATCGCCTGAAAGAGGAGATGGCCGTGGACACGTTCTGTGGTACGCTGGGCAATGTTTATTTGCAGCGACATCTGCTAGCGGTGCCTACTCCTACGTTGGAAGCAGCCGTGAGAGCAGGGAACGAGTACTTACAGGTTCGACCTAGTATAGCGTCTCACCAAGCCCAACCCTTCAGGTCGGACGTCAGGGCAGTCCAGCCAGACGAGACAGGACAGGGCGAGGGAGAACGGGGCCCCGAAGAGCCAATTGTGGTGGCTAGGACTACCCCGAATACCCTCGAGCTGTTATTGACCTTGGTGACGGACCTAGCCAAAGAAGTGGCCAAATTAAAATTGTATATCCATCGACCGCAGTCTATTACAGAAAGCGGGACCAAGAAAAAGGAAATGGCGAGATGCTGGGGGTGCAACCAGGAAGGCCACCAGAGGAGAAGTTGTCCGCGGAGGCAGGCAAATCAGAGGACACCCTATAGGCAGGACCAGGGAAACGCCTACGGCCCGCAGCAGTAGGTCTACCTGCTGGCTGCACAAGGGCACCCGGACACAAAAAACACAGACAACGTAACAATACAAGTCGAAGGGAATCTGGGGTTGATCCGGAGGGTTGGCAGCATCCGACTAAAACGGCGGCACCGGTCAAGAGACCCCCGGTAGAAACGATTCCCGTCTACAACCCATACCAAAGTCTATGGGAACTGGACGAGGAGGAAGAGAGATGCGAGGTGAGCCCCCGGGACTCACCGCGAGCGGCCAAACAGGCGCAGCGGCAGTACCTCCACCAGATCCAGAGACTGGACGAGAAACGAAGAGTTTATGGATGTACCAGAGAACCAGAGAGGCTAGGGCGGAAGGGAGGTCCCACTAGGGCCGAGCACCTCAAGCGATCTGGACAGCAAGGGTCGGGACAGAGAGCGGATTCAGTGGTAACTGAAGCTCTCGAGAGACCAACGCTGTACAGATCAGGAAGAAGGGAGCTTGCGACCCAGATGGAACCCCGCCGTAAGCCTAGACAGGTTAGGTCAGAGAGAGATGGCCCCACCGGCGCTGATCCGTTCAGGAGATCCGTATCAACCAGATCGGGATGGAACGAGGACCCAGCAATGGCCGATGGCAAGACCAAGGAACCTACCAGCAGCAGGGTAACCAGGGTTGTAACGAGTTCAATGATGGTTGGCCCGTACTGACTGTTTATAGCTTTCCGTACGGTGTCTTGATTAAATGATTTATGGAGAGAAGAGTTTGGTCGAATTGAAACCACAACGTTGTTGTTTCTAACAATAGCAGTCTTCTGTTGTTTAGATTGAGCTGGTTGCTTGACAGCTGTTGCTGGAATACGCTGATCAACATCCATTAGGGTAAGATTTGAAGTTGACGGCATATTTTGTTTATTGCACAATTTACTTTCTGGGTTTGAACACACTGTAGCATTAGATGAATGTTTCCTTAATGGGTGATCTTGAAAATAAAGATTTCGCTTTGTTGTCTCAGCATAAGAACTCTGTTGTTCCTTGAGCTCATCAAATAATGATTTTTGCATAGCTAAAAGTATGTTATTAAACTGATTTGATGACCATGATGAATACCTGATGAATTCATCCTTAAGATTTTCTGTAGAAATAGATGTTGGTAGCAACTTGTCAATTTTTGTTTCCAAATCCGCAACTCTGGTGATTAGGAATTCTACCGTAGTACTAAATTTTGAGCAGTTTTTACATGTTTCCGTAGCTTTTTCGGAAGTAGTATATGAAGCACTTGTTGAGGCTTCATGATTAATTGTAGACAGACACAAAGGTACTGATTGAATATATGACGGAGAATTAGATGAAGACAGCGTTGAAAGCTCATTAATGCACTTTGTTTTTATTTGCACATTAAGAGCCTTCTCTTGATCTTCTGTGAAGGTGGTAAATATCTGTTCATAGTGGGAAAATAAGATGTCAAGATTTTTAAGCTTGTTCACAAGTATTCTCCTCCTAGTGTTGTAACAATTCACAGTATACAAGGCTGAAAACTCGAGTGCACTACTAGACCAAAATGTTCTATATTTTCCTTGATCGATTCCACTTTATAGTTAGATGATAGGTAAACCACGAAAATGCGTTTGAAAACCTCATAACCAGCAGCAGTACAATTTATTACTATCTGTGGGTTTTCAGGCTTACCCAGAATGCTGTAGGTAGTTTTAGTCCTTTCGGCATGATCTATTTTCTTGTGAAGAGATTTGATCCTGGACAAGATCATTGGAGCTGATCATCTCCTGGCAGCTGATTGGATTTTAATACTCTACTTGTTTCTTCTTCTTCAGAAGTCTGCCTGTCCAGTTCGTCTATCTGCCCTTCTTTATTAGTTTCAGAAGATGGCTTTTTCCTTTATTTTGACTTATTACCCATTGCTTTTCAGAATTATTTCAAATTTAAAAAAGCAACAGAGAGAGCACAAATTTTGCAGCCTATCATGACGTTGCGCCCAACGCAAATCAACCCTTAGGTGTTAAACTTTAAACAGAAAATTTTCATTTTATTAAATTAACATCATAAGCTAAAATATTATCAATTATTTTACTAATCAACTAAAAGATACAGCAGCATAGTCTACAGATTTTGAAAATATGATTGTAAGATAATTTTACAATAATCGAGGAAAATCGCTTTAAAAATTTTTGTGACTATTTTACATGTAACAGCTGAAGTACCAGCTATTGACTAAATAATTATTGTTTCTGAACTCTCATATTAAATAAACAATCTATGAATGCTTTGATTTAATCTGGAAGCTAAATGCCGGTCATTGGAAACATGATCAGTTCAATAAGCAATAATTTTCCTAATGTTTACCAAAGCGAGGGTGTGTGGCTTTATAGTTTTTACTAGCCAGCTGTTATATAATTTGTTAAAGTGACCTTTCTTTTCTTAAAACAGTAATTCTAAGATATACTGAAGAATACACACACCTTAAAGTGTGTAATGAACGCTTCAAGGTACATTACAATGTTCTTTTTAAGCTAAACTTGCCTATTCAAGTGTTTCTCTAATGTAAGACAAGTCTAAACAAACATTAAGTATCACAAATAATTCATCTTACCTACAGAATACCACTCAGATAATGCAAAACAGTACACTTTATATGTTCCAGGCAAGAGAAGCGTAGAGGGCCAAAGGACATTAGATACTTCATTTGTATCAGAGCATCCACAAAGTTGTCCACACTCATCAAATACCATAATGCAGGCATTCAGTCTTGACAGATGTGACTCGTATCTTGAATATAAGCGTATCCATTGCACATTAAATAGTTAGCAAATGGAAGAAAGCGATATTAAAATTACATAACAATTTAAAATAGGTAAGGAAATATCCTTTTTTAAGTTAGAAACCTTGACTAGTATATTGTATTTGACTTACACCCGCGTCAGCTGCTGACATAGGCTCCTCATAGACTAAAACTTTTGTTCATAGAAACATCCATTATGTAAATCTTTGTCAATACAATGGCATGAAATTGTGTTTATATATTTTTGTTTGATTTAGATATAGTAACAGCTGCATTAAAGAAAGTTTACTTATACATACGGTGAGTATACATACAGTGAATATACATACAGTACATACATGCGGTACATGCAGACAGTACATACATACATTACATTCAGTACATTCAGTACATTCAGTACATACAATACATATAGTACATTCAATACATACAGTACATACAGTACATTCAATACATTCAATACATACAGTACATAGGCTACATACAGTACATACATATATTCATACAGTAATAGCACAAATAACATTCAATTTTCTACTGTCCATCATCTTAACAAGAATTTTTCCATATGAGATGCAAATTTTGAACAAGTGTTTGGCTCCATCCCTGAAGTAATTTCTAACAAATGCCACTGAAAGCTTCTTGACACTTCAGAGTTTAGTAAACAAATGTGATGAAAATGGTGAAACATAAAAATGATAAAAACATAAAGATAATGAAAAACATATAAAGTATATGGAAGTTAATTAAAGCTTTGTCTAGTTTAAGTTTGAGCAAGTGAGACTGCTCATCTTTAGTACCAGTTTCAACTCTGTACCTAAAAAATCTGACCCTGCAAATTTATTGTAAAATTATAATTAAAGCCTTTTATTGAAGGTAAATTATTAGTGTTAATTGTGCATTAAATTTAGCTTCCGTCATAGCTTCAGTAATACATTTGCTTTAACGCTAAGTACTTACCTGCAGAATGTATTAAATAATTATTAAAAGTGTTTCAAGTGTAAAATAATGTTAACAAATATTTTTGAATATGTTAGAATATACAATATTATATTTAATATTGTATATAGCTACAAAAAGTAGTTTATCTAAAACACAACAATAATCAACTATGAAAAGAACTGGCTACGAATAAATCTTTTGAACAATTTAACTATAGGACTAATGAGTTAGCCAAATTATAGTGAAATTATGATTTATTCATCGTTTATATTATTATGTATTATACTAAACTAGCAATAAGCAAGGTGCTTCCTAATATTCCTTTCACTTTCAATCAGTTAGGCCACAGGTAGGGGTTTAAAAAGCTGGTTTTCAGGAACTAGATAGAATGTTAAAGTCAAATATTATTAACACCTACCAAAAATCATTATACAATCAGAATAATTGTAAAATCATAATCATTATAAAATCAGCTAAAAAAGTGAAAAAGGGCACTTACACCAACAAACGGACACACATGCACATGAAAACAAGTGATAAAAATTGGAGTTTATTAATATGGCTTACATGACGTAATACTGTATTGTATTACAATATATTGAATTTTATTGTATATTTATATTATTTATGTGTTTCAGATTCATTGTTGAATTTTCCAGTCAGGTATAGCCCTGAAGGATGCTGTTACAAACAGCCCGAAACACAAGCCAACTTAGTACAATGACCATGAGACTTACATACTGCTAGCATTAGACAGAGTTTCCAAGTTTATGTTGCTAAACACAAATTAGCTAACTTGCCTAAAGTGTAATATTCTGTCTGAATTAGAGCACAAGCTCATAAAATTATAAAACAAGGTAATAAAACTCTTACGCTAGCGAGATTAAGAACTCTAGAGCAGGCAGAAGGCAACTCTAAAGCAGGCAGAAGGTAACTCTAGAGCAGGCAGAAGGCAACTCTAGAGCAGGCAGAAAGCAACTCTAGAGCAGGCAGAGGGCAACTCTAGAGCAGGCAGAAGGCAACTCTAGAGCAGGCAGAAGGCAACTCTAGAGCAGGCAGAAGGCAACTCTAGAGCAGGCAGAAGGCAACATGTGTTTTTAATTGATCAGCTAGTTAACTTTTGCTTCTAAAGGCTGTTTTACACAGTATTGCCGTATGTTGGGGTTGCCCTCTCGGTCATTCTCCGACGACTATGCGCATCATGATCCGATGAAATTACCATCAACGCAAATATGTCGGAAAAGATTGCAGCTGCCAAGCTATCCTAATATTTTGCTGAGCATCTTCGACCATACATGTACGTGTAATGTGCACCACTTCGACCAAACTGATTTGATGTTGGGAATTGATTAATCTAGATTTCCCTTCATGACAGTTGCTGCAGGACTAGTTACTAGTTGTTTTCAGTACTGTGTTGTATGATGATAACACTATATCATAGACTATTGGCCGATGTAAACGCAAATGTCTTTGTGATAGTGTGAACATTGTTATTACAGAACAATCACTTATGCATTATCTGATTAATGGCGACATACTGTGATATAGGATGAACAAGCCTTAACTTAAAGATTGACCTGCAATAAAATTCACATTACAGTTATTTGGTATGAAAAGATCCACCATGTCTTACTCTGTTGTGTTGTAGGTGCCAAATATGTGGAAAGGTGATTACAAGCTCTTAAAAGCTCAAAAACGAAAAGCCTCCGTAGATTGGAATCTCTTTATTTCGATGAAGTAGCCATGAAATTTGGTTATTGTCTTGTCACGTGATGTTCTCACATGAATTGAAAAGCCAATAAAAGGCTCAATATAAAACTTATCGTGGCACTAGTTTATGACAAACACTTCGGGTTTTACCGAAGACCCCGTATCAAATATGGATGCTCGCTACTTTACAGTTTTGCTTCGGTTTGGTCTAATCGGCAAGTCGTAATCTGATCATGTGACCCAATACTTCGCAAATAGTTTCTGCACCAATTTTCAATTATCACAGGTGACCAACAGGCTCGTCATGATTATCAGACAATGATATGTACTCCTTCAAGATAAGGCTAAAAAATTAAACGATTTTTTACGGTAAGTTATAGGGTATCACTGCTAAAAGTGACAGCATTACGATGACGATAAAACAGACGCGTAAGAACAATAGACATGGTTTTATTGAATGCGTGAAGCATATTTGTGAAAATATTTCGACGAATAAAGTTGCATGAAAGTGTAAACAGAAACAATTTTTCACAACTACATCATATTTGAGCCGTTTTGGAAAGAGAATCAAAACTACGGCGGTCTCGTGTGGCTGCGATTTTCTGTTCGTTTTTGAGTTTTTAAGAGCTCGTAATCACCTTTCCACCTATTTTGCACCTACAACACAACAGAGTATGGTATGGTGAATCTTTTCATATCAAATAGCTGTAATGTGAATTTTAAATTGTTGCAAGTCAACTTTTAAAGCTTTCAACTTCTTAGAAGCATCTCGATGCTCAACATTTAAATCAAACTTTCAAGGCCATTTTCTCAGCCAAAAATTACTAAATTGTTAGAATGCTTATTGACTTCTTTCAAGAAGTCAGTCCTAGTGATGATGCTACATGTCATCTCAAATATTAGTTGAGATGACTTGTGGGTAACTGAGCTCACTTCACATTTGACTGAAGTCTCTGACAGCTCAGCTGCAATTACTCCTAATGCTAGAGTGTAGATGTAAATTTCTGATCTGTTAAAGAGAACCAACTGGTACAAGTCACTATACTCCGACTTTAGCTTTGCCTAATTTGACAAACTATTGTCACAATAAACTATTTTTATTATCAAAATTTATTACTTGCGAAATAAACTCGCTATCGATTTTCTGCAACGTTTGTAACTCTATTGATAGACATCTATATAAACATCAATGAAACTGTTCAATGTCTTAAAATGACTCATAGTTTGTTTCATGCAGCAGAGATTGGACAGCTCTCATTTCCTATTTTGTCTGTTATAAAAATGAGTGGAAAAAACAAAAGAACACTAATAGAGAAGGTAGTAAGATAATGGCACTACATGCTGGCAGCAGGAGAATTGAAAAGCTGGTCGGCAGCATAACGACACACTGTCAAACTGTCATCAATAACAAAAGCTAGTCTTCTAAAATTTAATGACAATCCAGCCACTCTACACGCCTTAATGTCCTTTCTCAAGGCCACCAATCATCACAAGTGTTGATCACATTATACTGTATTAGTATCACAGACGCAATTATTTGAGGCTATGATAAGCAACTTAATGGGTTATTATCCAATTTTTGTTTAAAGTCAGTTGTGTACATTTTCCATTAAAAAAACTAATTGCTAAATGCTGATCATTAAAAACTTCCTCCATATTAATTGTTAAAAAATCCTGCATCTAATGGTACATGGTTTGTGGTGGTTTCTAGCTAAAATAAGGCTGCAACTCATCACTACCAGCACTTGTCTCGTACACCGTGAGTCATCGCTACCAGCACATGTCTCGTACACCGTGAGTCATCACTACCAGCACATGTCTCGTACACCGTGAGTCATCGCTACCAGCACATGTCTCGTACACCGTGAGTCATCGCTACCAGCACATGTCTTGTACATCGTGAGTCATCACTACCAGCACATGTCTCGTACACCGTGAGTCATCACTACCAGCACATGTCTCATACACCGTGAGTCATCGCTACCAACACATGTCTCATACACCGTGACTCATCGCTACCAGCACATGTCTCGTACACCGTGAGTCATCGCTACCAGCACATGTCTCGTACACCATGACTCATCACTACCAGCACATGTCTCGTACACCGTGAGTCATCACTACCAGCACATGTCTCGTACACCGTGACTCATCACTACCAGCACATGTCTCGTACACCGTGAGTCATCGCTACCAGCACATGTCTCATACACCGTGAGTCATCGCTACCAGCACATGTCTCGTACACCGTGAGTCATCACTACCAACACATGTCTCGTACACCGTGAGTCATCACTACCAGCACATGTCTCGTACACTGCAACTCATCACTACCAGCACATGTCTCATACACCGTGAGTCATCACTACCAGCACATGTCTTGTACACCGTGAGTCATCGCTACCAGCACATGTCTTGTACACCGTGAGTCATTACTACCAGCACATGTCTCGTACACCGTGAAGTCGTCTAATAATGTCTGATGGCGCTGTAGGTACCCACAATTCCCAATCTGACTAACATGTCTACCTTTCCTTGATTTTATCTAACAGAAGTCATGTAATGGGAAATGTGTAATGCAGGTTCATCATTCAAAAAACTGCCAAAAGACAGGCAACCCAAATGACACAGGAATGTCATACATATCTTGAATTAGCAAGGGGTCTAACCTGATCACACAAAGCGGGATAGGACTCAGTTCACCTACCCTTGATCAGCGAGGAGGCTAAGTTCAACTCTGCTGTTTTGCAAAACTTCTAGCTCTAAAACCTGCCATTGTTTGTCTCCGATTTGCAAGAACTTGCTGGGTTCTGAGTACTCATAATAATTAGGTCTAGCAGTACCTATGATCAGCACTTGAAAGTATCTGAAACATTTTGATATTAATACAGTGTCCATACTTTTATTAAAATGTATCCACAAGCTTTTCAAAGTTAACCATGTTCAAGCTAATCTATATGCATGCCAAAGCGAGTAGAAAGATGTTTTGGTTTTTCGAAAGACACTAATATACAATTATGGCACAAAATTAAAAATATAAATGAATTATTAACGCAAAAATAGTCTAACCTTGCCTATTTTTCCACCTTTCCATTTTAAGGCCAGGAAATATCAACACAAGTATGACCTTATGACAAACATTTATTGCAACTTAAATTATATTATTCTGAGAGTATGTAGAATACAAATATCGCAGATATTTTTGGACATCTCTCATAGCTGCTTATATAATAACTTTGCATTTTGCATACACAGCTATGCCTAAAAACCCTACTAATTTTTATCTAGTAAACTTGACCTACATTAAATGAAGTTGGTAATAGCCTGTCTTGACAAACTGTTGTTTTGCAGAGTTGTCTCCTGGCAAGCGAAACGAGCAAAACAACAGCTTGTCACAAGATGCACTGCACCTGATGCATAAGCTGCACTGAAAAGGAGTTGTTCTCTTCTGACTATGCAGTTTGGCTGCGATGCTATGTCGATCGCTCCATTGGTAATCATGACGAATGTAGCCAAAAAATTTATGTAGAAAAAATAAGATAAAGACGTTTAACCGAAGACCAGTCTTTGCGGTAAACTTTAGTAAAACTTAAAAATCGAATACATCAAATATAAAATCAATAAGAACAAATAAAACTGACTGATACAAAAATACAAATAAAACGGACAGAGCCACAAGCAACGACATATTTAGTTGCTTTTGTTGCCGAAGTTCTTAATTTTTACTAAAGTTTACCGCAGAGACTGGTCTTTGGTTAAACGCTTTTATCTTATTTTTCTATATAAATTTTTGGGCTAAATCCGTTGGGATTACCAATGGAGCGACTGACATAACATCGCAGCCAAACTGCATAGACGGAAGAGAAAAACTCCCTTTCAGTGCAGCTAATGCATCAGGTACAGTGCGTATTTTGACAAGCGGTTGTTTTGCTCGCTTAGCTCGCCAGGGAACAACTTCGCCAAAACAACAGTTTGTCAAGACAGGCTAAGTTGGTAGAATTAATTAGCGTGATATGACATTGTGAAGAATTCAACTTTGAGTCTATGATAGCTATTTCAAGTTAAAATTGACAATTGATATTTTAACAAATTATTTCGGCTGAAATACGATTTGGACAATATCATACACAATAAATTTTTTTTCAGTCAAACTTCATGATGAAAGATAATAGATATATAGGTAATAATATATAATATACATAGATAATTTTTATATAGTAAAAGAGCATAGTTTTCAAATTTTGCCTTATCAGCTGTTATTTTGTTTACTACCTAACAAAATCTTCGATAGAAATCCAGAAGATTCCATTACGTGCATTTCCTTTACCCTCTGCAGGTATATCAGAGTCTCTCACAGTTCTCCAAAGTGGTGACCTTTCGCTCCAATCTCCATTCCAAGCCGTGTGGCCCCAGACGTTCCTTATGAGGAAAAGCCTAAAATCAGTAGTGTTTTACTATTGTACTGCATCGCGTATTTTAAAAATCAGCTTCTCACAAATCAGCAACCATAAAGTCATTTATAAACAAGTACACTAAAAAAACTATTGATCAAGCTTAAAACATTAAAATGTTTTTACTCGATTTCAAACTTGAAAACTGGAACAGAATAAACAGTTATCATATTTAAAAAAATTATTTATAGAATGCATAAATTTGGTTGAAAAACCATAATAAGTAAATAATAACAGCTCAAAACATTTGCACTTATTAGCCTGCTATCCTGAACCTTTACACAAAACGGATTACTACAAAGTGTTTACATAAAAAAATACAAAACGAAATGTAGACATCTCCCTGCACATTGCAACTCCGCCAGTGCACAACAGTATGAACTATGTTTTCTAGTCTGCTTGAGCTCGGCAGCTTACAGCTTGACGTGAGAGCTCACCATTCTGCTCAAAGTTGTTAGTAAGTTAGTGGCGCAAACAGCAATTGTCTGAACTTGCCACAGTATATCTCATTTTTTAATGATAGCAAACCTTTGCACTTTGTTGAATGTTGCACTCTACTAGATCAAAACATAGTACAGTGCAAAGATTTAAGTAGTTACCACCGTATGAACGGGGTGGTATGTGTCAGTATCTATAGAAAGAATATCACTCTCCTTGGTGCTTTATTATGGGTAGTTTATCTATTTTCTAGAAAATCTAACAAAGTTTGTTCTATTTTCTTGAATCTACTAAAAGGTCTGTATGCTTAGCAATCTACACTCAAGCTTAGTTGTGGTTGGTGATAGCCCTATTGGATGGTGTAGCTACTCTGCATAGTTCTTTACATGGATTGCTCTATCTTTGTTTTCATGTTTTATAGCTTTTGTGAATAAAGGATCAGCTTTGGCTTACGCAGTATCTCACCACTTTTTTAAATACTAGTTGAGACTGCAGCTCTCACAGTTGACTGCAGCTCTCATAGTTGACTGCAGCTCTCATAGTTGACTGCAGCTCTCACAGTTGACTGCAGCTCTCATAGTTGACTGCAGCTCTCATAGTTGACTGCAGCTCTCATAGTTGACTGCAGCTCTCACAGTTGAATGCAGCTCTCATAGTTGACTGCAGCTCTCATAGTTGACTGCAGCTCTCATAGTCGACTGCAGCTCTCATAGTTGACTGCAGCTCTCATAGTTGACTGCAGCTCTCATAGTTGAATGCAGCTCTCATGCATGTGATGCGCTTTGCAAAGGTTAGCTAGTCTCACAAACACTGCTATATCAAAAAGGTTTATTTTTATTGCAGTTGTAAAAACTGGAGAAAAATCTAAGACAGCGTTGTTTGCTAACCAAAATTTTGTTCATGTTAATACTGATCTCGAGTCTCACTCTATGTGCTGCATAAGCGCCTCTGATACTTGCACACACTATAAATTAAATACTGGAATACTACAAATGATCCAAGAACAAATTATTAGTTTTTCTGCTTCTGAACACTAGCTTATTTTAGCTTTCAAACTAAAATACAAACTCAAAGATGCAAGGAAACTAAGCCTAAACAACGGGAAGCAAAACTAAATAAATTAGACTTTGTGTTGTGATTCAACTCTGAGCTGCTACATTTTGCCAAAACCGTTTTGGGGCAGCACAAAATATTAAAAACACGTCCTTAGCTAGCCCCTCTATTCACGGAAACATTTCTTTCTAATAATAGGAGTGCTTACACTAAGCCAAACTGACAGCGTAAGCAGCATCTCACGTCTTCAAATGAACTTTAAATAAGCTCTGCCTAGCATATCATTGCATCAAATGATAATATAGAAAGCAACCATTTCCGCTTTTCTATACCTACTCATTATGAAGGACTTTTCCTGTGCCTATGATAGTATAAGCATGCTCTATAGACAGGTTGACACTATTATACATCTCCCTGTATGCCTCATCTTCTTTGGTTGCACAGCCCAAAGTCAAACCCTGGCAAAGGGCATTCCGAACTCGATGAAACATCTGTGACTGTTCGGTTCTTGATGGAGGCCGTGTACCTGACAATTGTTTAGAAAGAATTAGTTGTCTATGGTCGTCCTTGTGCAATTTGCTAAATAACTTATGAGTCCCCTAATGTCTGCAGCTGCAAAGAGGTTCTCAGGCTTGATTACTTTTTAATAAAATAAAACAGCTCTACATTGCATGAAGCACTGTGAATAGAAAATGCAAATTGGGATTGCTTAGGAATAAGTTTTCAAAATACTTATATTTTATGTCGTCTGTTTTATTTGTTGGGCACTTGTTTATGACTATAAATTAATACATTTAACTTGGAATAAAAATTGAACACACATAAATAACGGGATGAAAAAAATATGTATAAGCTACCTACCTATTGCAGATCCCCCATAATTCTACTCGTATACTTTTATGTTATAGTAGCCCACGTAAAGCTCGTGGAGCATAAAATTTGGGAATGCAGGCAAGAAAAAACAGCCAAGTTTGGCATAATTCTTTGGCTAGCTATCAACTAAACTAAAGAACTTTGCCTAAGCAATACACAGGTTTTTTTTCAAAAAATAAGTATTCCTAATTTTTTTATGAAAGTTAATTTATAATCATCACTCAATTCAACTCATTTTGAGGTTTTGTATACTGCTGTTTAAGCACTGTATTATGATTCTCCCAGTGCAATGTTTGAGTACTAAGTTTTGTCAATGAGAGAGCTTTCAATGGGGGCTTTTCCACCAGCACACTACAATTTTTAGCGGTATATTTTTGGCTGGAGGACAAAATTTAAAGGTTTAGTCATTGTAACCATGAAGTCCTTGATCAGAGACTCTTAAAGTAGGTTTAGTAGATTTGGTGGCGGTAAGGTTATTGATAACAATGTTAGCGGTGATAATAGTAATATTAGCGATGATAATAGTAATATTAGTGATGATAATAGTACCATTAATGATGATAATAGTAATATTAGCATTGATAATAGTAGTATTAGCGATGATAATAGTAATATTAGTGATGATAATAGTAATATTAGCAGTAATAATAGTAATATTAGCAGTGATAATAGTAATATTAGTGATGATAATAGTAATATTAGTGATGATAATAGTAATATTAGCAGTGGTAATAGTAATATTAGCAATGATAATAGTAATATTAGCGATGATGATAGTAATATTAGCAGTGATAATAGTAATATTGGCGATGATAATCGTAATATTAGCAGTGATAATAGTAATAATAATAGTAATATTACAATAATTTGACCAAAAATCTAGGAGATAAGAGTTTAGTGGCATTGCTAAACCAATAATGGGATAGAATTGAATGATGGGTATAGATATATTGCAAGCAATTGTTATGGTGGAGAGAAGTGGTGAGGTAGATAGAAAGATACAAAGATAGACAGAAATACAGATGAAGCGAGATAGAAAGATAAAGATATATAGAGAAAAATTGATAGAACAGATAAAGAAATCAAATGTACAAATGGACAGAAAAGAAAACTGTAAATATAGATATAAAAGAAACAAGACGAAAAAAAAGAGAAATTCTTTCTCAAGATACATTTCCACACTTCTGCTCCAGAAAGATAAATATGAAATATTTGGGTAGAAACTTTGGATAAGTCTCCAAAAGCATAAGTGAAAACCTGTCAATTGTGTGGTCATAAACCTAGCAGCATCAGCATCATAAGTCTCCAAGAGCATAAGTGAAAACCTGTCAATTGTGTGGTCATAAACCTAGCAGCATCAGCATCATAAGTCTCCAAAAGCATAAGTGAAAACCTGTCAATTGTGTGGTCATAAACCTAGCAGCATCAGCATCATAAGTCTCCAAAAGCATAAGTGAAAACCTGTCAATTGTGTGGTCATAAACCTAGCAGCATCAGCATCATAAATAACAACGAAAGTTAATAATAAATAAGCAATGAGCAAAGGAAAAACCTACTTCATTTAGTGACTGAGTGCAGAAGACAGAAAAGCAGAGACACTCTGAAGGGATGAAGACAATTCATTATATAAACTATGCAGATATAAATATACAGTATGAACTAATATGAATTTATTATGGGATAGAGAACAGCTGCGAGACTACAGGTGTAGTAGATGAGGAAAGAACTTGGATAAAAGACACTAAGGCTGTCAGAAATAAGGGTTTGATTGACTTATAAAGATGGGCCTGTGTATGGAAGATCTTTCGAGTGATGTGCTATAGTCTAGTTCTTTTAACTCAAATAGCTACTTTGAATGGTGAATTATCGCTCACTCAGTAGTCTGAATTATGTTGCTCTAGGCCAGCAGAAAAGAATTAGCTAGTAGAGAAACAACAATACTGCCCGAGCAAAATATTTGAGTCATTTGTATCCTAAACTCGTGTTTTTCTTTCAGAATAATTAAACCTCTAATTAAACCTAAGCATTTTTTATTCATCATTAGTTTCGTCAACCAAATATCACAAACAAATTATCACTGTGTCCGCTAAAGCGCACACCGTCATGCAACCAACAATTTACATCCTACCTCAGAGTAAGTCAAGTTGAGAGACATGGAGAGACAAGCATGAATTACCCATTGTTGTCAGACATTGCTATACCTAAAAACCGCAGATTTAAAAAAATAAACATATTGAGTGCCAAATTTTGCAAATGAATTATATAATTTGTAGAAGAAAATTGTAAACATGATTCTAGAGATAGTAGGTATGAAGAGTATGTTTTGGGCCCTTTTTACGTCTGTGGAGTGGAGTTGATGAGAATTGCACTGGAGCTGCTTGCTAGCTAATCTAGACTGCAACTAAAACTATTGGACATCTTAGATAACTAAATACAGAGTGTGTACCAGCGGTGAGGCAAAAGAAATTTGCAAGCAAATACATGTATAATAATTAAAAAACATTAAACAAAAGTAAACACAAGACTGCTTTTGAGAATGGCATCGCTTGGTCTTTTTTATCAGCTCAGCTGGTAAAAAATTGAAAGTTATTTTTAAAAGGCCTACTGAAAAGTCTACTGAAAGGTCTACTGAAAGGTCTACTGAAAGGTTTACTGAAAGGTTTACTAAAAGGTTTACTGAAAGGTCTACTGAAAGGTCTACTGAAAGGTCCACTGAAAGGTCTACTGAAAGGTCTACTGAAAAGTCTACTGAAAGGTTTACTGAAAGGTTTACTGAAAGGTCTACTGAAAGGTCTACTGAAAGGTCCATTGAAAGGTCTACTGAAAGGCCTACTGAAAGGTCTACTGAAAGGTCTACTGAAAGGTCTACTGAAAGGTCTACTGAAAGGTCTACTGAAAGGTCTACTGAAAGGTCTACTGAAAGGTTTACTGAAAGGTTTACTGAAAGGTCTACTGAAAGGTCTACTGAAAGGTTTACTGAAAGGTCTACTGAAAGGTTTACTGAAAGGTCTACTGAAAGGTTTACTGAAAGGTTTACTGAAAGGTCTACTGAAAGGTTTACTGAAAGGTTTACTGAAAGGTCTACTGAAAGGTCCATTGAAAGGTCTACTGAAAGGCCTACTGAAAGGTCTACTGAAAGGTTTACTAAAAGGTTTACTGAAAGGTTTACTGAAAGGTTTACTGAAAGGTCTACTGAAAGGTCTACTGAAAGGTTTACTGAAAGGTCTACTGAAAGGTTTACTGAAAGGTCTACTGAAAGGTTTACTGAAAGGTTTACTGAAAGGTCTACTGAAAGGTCCATTGAAAGGTCTACTGAAAGGCCTACTGAAAGGTCTACTGAAAGGTCTACTGAAAGGTCTACTGAAAGGTTTACTGAAAGGTTTACTGAAAGGTCTACTGAAAGGTCTACTGAAAGGTTTACTGAAAGGTTTACTGAAAGGTTTACTGAAAGGTCTACTGAAAGGTTTACTGAAAGGTTTACTGAAAGGTCTACTGAAAGGTTTACTGAAAGGTTTACTGAAAGGTCTACTGAAAGGTCCATTGAAAGGTCTACTGAAAGGCCTACTGAAAGGTTTACTGAAAGGTCTACTGAAAGGTCTACTGAAAAGTCTACTGAAAGGTTTACTGAAAGGTTTACTGAAAGGTCTACTGAAAGGTCCATTGAAAGGTCTACTGAAAGGCCTACTGAAAGGTCTACTGAAAGGTCTACTGAAAAGTTTACTGAAAGGTTTACTGGAAGGTTTACTGAAAGGTCTACTGAAAGATCTACTGAAAGGTCTACGAAAAGGTCTACTGAAAAGTCTACTGAAAAGTCTACTGAAAAGTTTACTGAAAGGTCTACTGAAAGGTCTACTGAAAGGTCTACTGAAAGGTTTACTGAAAGGTTTATTGAAAGGTTTATTGAAAGGTTTACTGAAAAGTCTACTGAAAGGTCTACTGAAAGGTCTACTGAAAGGTTAACTGAAAGGTTTACTGAAAGGTCTACTGAAAGGTCTACTGAAAGGTCTACTGAAAGTTAATGTAGAGAAAAGCAAAAAGTGGGAGCAAAAAATAATAAGAAAATTGAAGTGAAGACAATATTCGAGCTAAGTTCAGTTAAAAGTTAAAACTTAGCTTTAAATATGTGTTTAGTAAGCTCAACTCATTTAAGTTAAATTCCAATTTCCAATATACGTTATGTAGCATCCTAAAAGTCTAGTGTACCAAAAGTGTTGCTGCCAAGTGGTTCTCACAGTGCCGTAAGCAACTGGTTGTTTCAAAGGTAAGAACTCTATACAGTACTGTACATAGTAATGCTACATTTTACTGCAGCTCATAGCCACGAAACATGTATTTGTTATTTTGTGAGCATAGGTAGTGAATTACAACAATTAACATGTTTGTAGATTGCAATATCTTATTTTAGGTGATCTTCATAGTTTGGGAACAGATTAATCTATATTTCACTATTATTATACAGGAAATAGCGTTTAAAGATATAAAAAAATAGACCTATGAGTCCCAGAATGCATTAAGGTCGTACGTCGAAGTATGAATGTACAATACCTTTTACAAAGCGTACGCTCCCAAGGAATTTCCAAGAAGCAAAAACTCATCTTTTGAAACACTAATTAGGGGTTGAACGGCCAAGAACCTACCTTGGATGAAAGTCTCAACAGGGCCTCCCGTTAGCATTCTTATGCCATCACAAATGGTATATCTCTCCATTGCAGCAAAATTGCCACACGTTTTGGCTACAGCTTTCTCCAAAAGAGCTACCCAGAGCTGATTTCTTGTTATCTTCACAAAACATATTAAGGCAGAAGTTATACATAAATTATGCAACTATTAATTTTTTAAGTTTTTACAAGTGTTCGCTCTGTTCAATTATTATTTACAACAAAATCCAGTGTCAATAATAATAATAATAATCATAAAAGAGCTACCAGAGTTTTTATCATTACCTCCTTGTAGTTTTTATGACGACTTTGAAATCAATTCATACTCTGTTAGTTTATGCACAGAACACACTTTGTTATAATCATGTGTAAAAAATTCAACTTGACCCTTGACCTTTGGCTCAACCGCACTAACATGCAAAAATTGTTAACTGTTGAAGCCCAATAATTGTGTTTGCATGAAAAATAATTGTACTATGGTATATACATGTACAAGTAATTCATGCTAGAAGCCTACAATCTTTTCTGATAATGTTCTGGCCCGTCTTTTTACCGTAAGTTCTCACGTTCAAGCCGCGCGGCTTGTGCTCAAAACCAGATGACTCATAAAAGAAAAAAATAATTCTCCAACAAGCCGTGTATGCCAACAGACCGTGGCTAATGACTGAGGTTTTGTCGTCCTTGACTTCGTCAGGTGCGGGAGTATTGAGAAGGGGTTCGCTATACCCCCGCCCTTCTGAATAAGAAAACAGGCTACATCAGTACACGTGAGAAAAATTTTCTTTTACTTCCAAGTTCGAATTAAAATTCCTAAACTCTTGCATCATGAAATTACTTGCCATGTTTCAGCTAGATTTTTATTGCGCTGTTAAAAGGCTTCACGTTTATGGAAAGATGGCGGTCAAGAATGAAACGGTTTTAAAAACCCATGACTGTGGTGAGTTAAACAACAGCGATAAATTCTTCTTTAGTCTAAAGTATTCCATAAACATGACCTTGAAAATAAATGAGTAGGTCGCCAAAATCCTGTACATAAAAGTGTGTCATGACTGCGATTCTATGGTTATAGGGCGGAACTGAGCGGAGACCGCATTTATCGAGAAGCCGCCTTAAGCCTCACGTAAGTTTTAAAAACTTGGCTTTAGCCGTGGCTTATGACCATGAACCGGAAGCCGCGCCCAACGACAAGCAGCTCGGCTTGAGCATAAGGACTTAGGGTATAGTTGTTGAGATTGCTAGGCCCAACCCCCTTAGTTGTGAAGTTAGTTTTTTGTCTGGTTTCCTGGATATGTTTCGGCTCGGTCATTGTCACTTGGCTGTCAGCCGGCTTCCACCAAATTAGTTTATGTCGCAGAATTGTGATCACTTCAACAAAAACTACTTTGAAACAAATTAAGATTTATATGGCAAGATTTCTGCAGGCCTTTGCAAGCATTTTAAGCTGGTCTAGTTATATCAGATGGCGTAACATACTAAGAATAAAAACTATCTAAAGTATTTTAAACCCGTAAATGATTTATTAAAAGCCAAACAAAAATAGTAACGAAAACCTGCGAGTAGGACTACAGGAACTACAATCCGCTATATTGTAAAACTTTATTTTAATACCATCACACTGAAGAAAGGATATACATAGGTGATAATCAAAGTGTTTTATAAAAGAATGCTTTCTACGACTATCAAACTCGCCAACCTAGATTTGCTAGACCAGCGCTATACCGTTACAAAATCAAAGAACAAACTTTAGTACTATAAGAGAGATGTTCTGTAATGTTAACAAATTATTATGAGGGGGAGAGTTATAGAAGCAGACTCAGTGCTCCTTATTTAATGTGCAAAAGTAGGTTCACTACAAGCAATGCCAGGTTCAATTGGTGATCTTAGAACTTTAGTCTTCCATATACATGTACATGTGCCATTATTTATTTAGAAACTTGAGAATGCGCTTTGAAATACATTAAAGATAATTGCTTCAATGAATAGGCTCATGAATTTTTGGTGCAAAACAATTTGCATTGAAAATGAAATAAACCCCCAAGCATTGCCAGGGCTAATGCTAATATTGATTAAAAGTTATAGATAAAATAGGCAGTTGAACACAGTCTCAGAACAACTACTACAAATATAAACTCATTAACATACTTTGAGCACTATACTTTATATAGCCCACCTTCACTTGGCATCAGCTGTGCGTGGTGAAAAACCTGAAAGTTACCTTAGAAAATATCGGCAGCCCTTGTTCATTGCACGGTAGAAAATCGTCAACAATTACATCTACCCATCTTCCATTGTAAAATAACTGTAATCCATATATTCCTTCTTGACTGTAGTTCTTTGAGACAAAAACTCTGTTCAGCAAGTAAGGTTTATCCGCTATCGAGGCCATTGCATTAAGCAACCTCAAAAAGTAAAATATTTCATTCAAATTAGAACACCAAAATTTGAATGGTAAAATGCTCTCAAAAAGTTTAGTGATAAATCATTTCCAAAAAAGCATATCTAGCTGTGTAGGTCTATATAATAAGCTGTGTATATGATATTGTAAAGCATATCTAGCTGTGCAGGTCTATATGATAAGCTGTGTATATGATATTGTAAAGCATATCTAGCTGTGTAGGTCTATATTATAAGCTGTGTATATGAGATTGTAAAGCATATCTAGCTGTGTAGGTCTATATTATAAGCTGTGTATATGAGGTTGTAAAGCATATCTAGCTGTGTAGGTCTTTATTATAAGCTGTGTATATGAGATTGTAAAGCATATCTAGCTGTGTAGGTCTATATGATAAGCTGTGTATATGAGATTGTAAAGCATATCTAGCTGTGTAGGCCTATATGATAAGATGTGTATATGAGATTGTAAAGCATATCTAGCTGTGTAGGCCTATATAATAAGCTGTGTATATGATATTGTAAAGCATATCTAGCTGTGCAGGTCTATATGATAAGCTGTGTATATGAGATTGTAAAGCATATCTAGCTGTGTAGGTCTATATAATAAGCTGTGTATATGATATTGTAAAGCATATCTAGCTGTGCAGGTCTATATGATAAGCTGTGTATATGAGATTGTAAAGCATATCTAGCTGTGTAGGTCTATATGATAAGCTGTGTATATGAGATTGTAAAGCATATCTAGCTGTGTAGGCCTATATGATAAGCTGTGTATATGAGATTGTAAAGCATGTCTAGCTGTGTAGGTCTATATGATAAGCTGTGTATATGAGATTGTAAAGCATATCTAGCTGTGTAGGTCTATATTATAAGCTGTGTATATGAGATTGTAAAGCATATCTAGCTGTGTAGGTCTATATGATAAGCTGTGTATATGAGATTGTAAAGCATATCTAGCTGTGTAGGTCTATATTATAAGCTGTGTATATGAGATTGTAAAGCATATCTAGCTGTGTAGGTCTATATGATAAGCTGTGTATATGAGATTGTAAAGCATATCTAGCTGTGTAGGTCTATATGATAAGCTGTGTATATAAGATTGTAAAGCATATCTAGCTGTGTAGGTCTATATTATAAGCTGTGTATATGAGATTGTAAAGCATATCTAGCTGTGTAGGTCTATATGATAAGCTGTGTATATGAGATTGTAAAGCATATCTAGCTGTGTAGGTCTATATGATAAGCTGTGTATATGAGATTGTAAAGCATATCTAGCTGTGTAGGCCTATATGATAAGATGTGTATATGAGATTGTAAAGCATATCTAGCTGTGTAGGTCTTTATTATAAGCTGTGTATATGAGATTGTAAAGCATATCTAGCTGTGTAGGTCTATATTATAAGCTGTGTATATGAGATTGTAAAGCATATCTAGCTGTGTAGGCCTATATGATAAGCTGTGTATATGAGATTGTAAAGCATATCTAGCTGTGTAGGTCTATATTATAAGCTGTGTATATGAGATTGTAAAGCATATCTAGCTGTGTAGGCCTATATGATAAGCTGTGTATATGAGATTGTAAAGCATATCTAGCTGTGTAGGTCTATATTATAAGCTGTGT
Organism: Watersipora subatra; assembly: GCF_963576615.1. NCBI lineage: Eukaryota > Metazoa > Bryozoa > Gymnolaemata > Cheilostomatida > Watersiporidae > Watersipora > Watersipora subatra. Next base: position 33,115,083 of record NC_088717.1, read on the forward strand.
ATATGAGATTGTAAAGCATATCTAGCTGTGTAGGTCTATATGATAAGCTGTGTATATGAGATTGTAAAGCATATCTAGCTGTGTAGGTCTATATGATAAGCTGTGTATATGAGATTGTAAAGCATATCTAGCTGTGTAGGTCTATATTATAAGCTGTGTATATGAGATTGTAAAGCATATCTAGCTGTGTAGGTCTATATGATAAGCTGTGTATATGAGATTGTAAAGCATATCTAGCTGTGTAGGTCTTTATTATAAGCTGTGTATATGAGATTGTAAAGCATATCTAGCTGTGTAGGTCTATATTATAAGCTGTGTATATGAGATTGTAAAGCATATCTAGCTGTGTAGGCCTATATGATAAGCTGTGTATATGAGATTGTAAAGCATATCTAGCTGTGTAGGTCTTTATTATAAGCTGTGTATATGAGATTGTAAAGCATATCTAGCTGTGTAGGCCTATATGATAAGCTGTGTATATGAGATTGTAAAGCATGTCTAGCTGTGTAGGTCTATATGATAAGCTGTGTATATGAGATTGTAAAGCATATCTAGCTGTGTAGGTCTTTATTATAAGCTGTGTATATGAGATTGTAAAGCATATCTAGCTGTGTAGGTCTTTATTATAAGCTGTGTATATGAGATTGTAAAGCATATCTAGCTGTGTAGGCCTATATGATAAGCTGTGTATATGAGATTGTAAAGCATATCTAGCTGTGTAGGTCTTTATTATAAGCTGTGTATATGAGATTGTAAAGCATATCTAGCTGTGTAGGTCTATATGATAAGCTGTGTATATGAGATTGTAAAGCATATCTAGCTGTGTAGGTCTTTATTATAAGATGTGTATATGAGATTGTAAAGCATATCTAGCTGTGTAGGTCTTTATTATAAGCTGTGTATATGAGATTGTAAAGCATATCTAGCTGTGTAGGTCTTTATTATAAGCTGTGTATATGAGATTGTAAAGCATATCTAGCTGTGTAGGTCTATATGATAAGATGTGTATATGAGATTGTAAAGCATATCTAGCTGTGTAGGTCTATATTATAAGCTGTGTATATGAGATTGTAAAGCATATCTAGCTGTGTGGGTCTTTATTATAAGCTGTGTATATGAGATTGTAAAGCATATCTAGCTGTGTAGGTCTTTATTATAAGCTGTGTATATGAGATTGTAAAGCATATCTAGCTGTGCAGGTCTTTATGATAAGCTGTGTATATGAGATTGTAAAGCATATCTAGCTGTGTAGGTCTATATGATAAGCTGTGTATATGAGATTGTAAAGCATATCTAGCTGTGTGGGTCTTTATTATAAGCTGTGTATATGAGATTGTAAAGCATATCTAGCTGTGTAGGTCTTTATTATAAGCTGTGTATATGAGATTGTAAAGCATATCTAGCTGTGTAGGTCTATATTATAAGCTGTGTATATGAGATTGTAAAGCATATCTAGCTGTGTAGGTCTATATGATAAGATGTGTATATGAGATTGTAAAGCATATCTAGCTGTGTGGGTCTTTATTATAAGCTGTGTATATGAGATTGTAAAGCATATCTAGCTGTGTAGGTCTTTATTATAAGCTGTGTATATGAGATTGTAAAGCATATCTAGCTGTGTAGGTCTTTATTATAAGCTGTGTATATGAGATTGTAAAGCATATCTAGCTGTGTAGGTTTTTATTATAAGCTGTGTACATGAGATTGTAAAGCATATCTAGCTGTGTAGGTCTATATGATAAGCTGTGTATATGAGATTGTAAAGCATATCTAGCTGTGCAGGTCTTTATGATAAGCTGTGTATATGAGATTGTAAAGAATCCACTGCAAACCTTTACTGCTTCACAATGAACCAAACCATGTGGAGTATAAAAGACAATATATATATATTTGTATAAATAAAATATATATACATATATATACCGAATATTATATATGATGCGGTGTAAATTTACTGTGTAGTGAATTTCGCTAGATGTGGGTTTGTTGCTTCTTATGTGACGTGAACCACTGACCAATAGATCAAACTCAGCACCCTATCTACTGAACCATGCCTGCTCCACTGCTGTGCTATTACAACGGTGCATTATGTCAAATTAATAGACGCACAGGTATTTTAGTTTTTTAACATTGTGATATGTCTATTTAACTTGGAATCAAATTTAAATAACTTTACTGGCTATTGCATTGTGATTTAGTTAAATTGTTTATAAATTGAAAACCAATTTTATTGTCACAGGTTTACTCGGTGTATTACAATTAATAAAAAATAAATCAGAAATTCTAACTGCATCCATTTGTAACCGTTCTTATTATAATGCTCAAAAATGTCTTGCAGTTTGTTTGAAACTGTACAATAAGATATAGCAGTATGTATATATGCTATGCTAACGTATATATATATATATGCTATACAGTATATATATAGATATATATATATATATACTATACAATATATATATATACTATACAATATATATGGCATAATACGTTGCATTATGTATATAGGCCTTTCAATTTCAACAATCAGAGAGATTTTAGTTTTTATTAATCTTGTAACAGTATTTTTTCATGAAATCCTTTTCTTTAGTGATTTAAATTTAGGATTGATTGCACCAAAGTAGACAATTTATAGTCAAACTTGTTTTTTATGCTCAAGACAGCCAATCAGTGAGCAGCCCAATTAGTGTCAAAAATACGTATAAATGGTTTCATTTATTACGGGGGTTTAAAAGTAATTTTATTTATTCAACAGTTGAATTGTTGAAATTGTTAACCGTGGAACTAAAGCCTCTACTTAATAATTGCTAATAATTGCACTAAATCTTCGATTAGCAAATTGTCATTGCCGTTTGCTATATTAGCAAATTGATTATAGCATTTTCCCTTAGTAAATTGACATTACCATTTACCATTAACAGATTGACATTAGCATTTGCCGTTAGCAAATTTAAATAATTTATTAGTATTTACCATTAAGAAATTGACATTAGAATTTGGCATCAGCAAATTTTTTTGGAAACTTACGAAGCGCTGACGACTTGAATACAAACCCTTTTAATAACTCAACAACCTCAATCTATTTGTATAATTTTTGTAAATTGTAAAAACTATTACTAGCATATAAGCGCAAGTGTTTAAGTTATTATTATATTATGCTAAATTACATTATGTTGTACAATAACACAATATATGCAGTTGCAGTTTTAGAGCTGCCAACAAAACACAAGCAAGTATGTCAGTATCATACATTTTTGCAATATCTTCCTAGTTTTTTAAATATATTTGAAATAAGTTTCTGATTATTGGTGGTCAGAGGAGCTCTACTTTATAGCTAACAATATATGTCTATTATTGTTGTATAGACTAAGGAACACTAATAGTTGTATACTTTATTATTCAATACTTTTAAAACTACATAACGACATAAACACAAAAACTATTTTTATATAATATGCGCTTCTGCAGTAGACAGAGGTCAAGAGGTCCAAACTGCAGCTGTGATACATACGATTATTTCGATTGTGGGTGAAATGGCTCGAGATTTTGTAGTGTTTACTACTGATGTCATGGGAAAAACGGCCCAGCATAAAATTTGAGATGGAAACACCTTTTTAGCATCTTTGTCGACACTGTTCTCCATCTCAGTATTTGTAACAGACCTACATTACGCCGTGTTCAGTTAGTCAAACTAGTACAGTAATAATGCATACCAACATAATAATCTTCCAATAGCTCATCTGCCTAAATACACTCTATTCAAGTACAGCAGCTAATTCCTTTACCTATAAAATATAAGCATTTAATACCAGCTATATTTTTCATTCATAACTATTCATAAGCGTACTCACCGTGTATGTTTAACAACTTTTATCCACAGTTTGTTTTAAAGTCGGCATACATGTAGCTATAAGAAAAACCGCAGCTGACAATGAGCTTTCCAGACTGTCATCTCAGCTCTATTAAAGATTTTATCTAGTTAACTCTTGAGCTAGTGCTCAAAAACTAAACTCATGCGAGAGATTAGCACAGATTAAAATGTATTCTAGCAAATATGAACACGGGATAAATTATCGATGCACTAAAGTTCTTTTATATATATTATAGTAAACTACCAAATTAAAAACTCCTAGAAAGATTTTAAAGACTGAATGATTACCAGCAATCTCCCAGCCGCCCCTGAACAATATCCTTAGCTTGAGGTTTCCTATCAAACAAAGTGAAGTTAGAAGAGGAGAAATTCATCTGTTCAGGTCGAAGCCAGTTGTTTAGCAATCGTCTCATTTCACGAGTTTCTTCATGTAAAACTGGAAAGTCTTTGTCAACAAACTTTTTTCCACACTAAATAAACAGAGATATTTTGAATTACTGGAGTTATCCACTCTCAACACTACTAGTACATTCAGCTACTAGGCTAATGCACATATAAATTTTTATTTGGTATTCATCAACTGGGTGTTTTTTGTTACATGCCACAGAAAGAAGAAAAAAATTCAAAGTCGGAAATCTTAAATTATTTAGTGAGTGGAATAGGCGTGTTTTAAAAGTTGTTAATCTGAAAGCTGAGGAGAATAGTTGGGATAGGGAACTGAAGGTTGTAGTAATAGAAAGTTAATAAACTGAAACATATGATGGAAGGTGGAGTATGCTGGTGTAATGAGAGAAAATTATGTTTGTCATATGTGTGGTGGGACAAGTACAAATATTCTGAGCATAGTTAACGTAGGATTTTGAAATTTGTAACATAAATGCAGAGACAAGCGAGTTTGGAATAAGGCAATATGTTCAACGATTTTGTGATGTGATGGATGAAAGTGTGGTAAGCTGGAATACATGATCAGTGGTGCACAAGTCTTAGTCTAGATTTCTGTAAGAGGAATATTCTTTTTAGATGTCCTCATCTCACCTATGGTGAGGAACTTCAGAAATATATCTAAACTTCAAAAATATATATCAACGCCGGTGATCAGAGGCACAAATCAAAAGTAAAAAACAGTGCTATCTTTCTGTTTATGAAATATATGCATTGCCTCAAAAGAAACATGTTCGACAAAAGATTGCATCAAACATGATCAATATGTTTCGACTATGCAAGATCACTGCTTATAATGAAGCTGAGATATTTGTTGATCTCCTCTGGTGCTGTATATTATCCTCTGCAGGTGAATTAAAATTTACAGTATCCACATTGAAATGATAATATAAAAATGAAAATATAATCAATTAAAAGTATGACTTGTGAATGTTGAGCATCATACGATTGGTGGTACACCATGGTAGAGTTTGCTTGATATTAGAAACACACTCTCGTTTCAGCAAGGTAATGTAGTGGTTACTTTGGACCATAATTTGTCATCAGCGTTTGTATTTGTAGTACTCAACAAGGGCACTGTAATCAAGTCATGTACCATAAATCCTCTAATTAAACACCATTGCACTCTACTTTTCAACTCTGCCTCCATAATGGCAGTACATTGGAGGGGTGTTCAAATAGAAGCGGTATTGTATTTTTCAGTTGCTCGTCAGAATTTTGGGAAGATAAATTTAAGTCTTTTACCAGCAAACTAAATGTCGCCTATATTATGCCCCCCTTGTTCCGGTGGAGAGATATTAAACTTTTTGGCTGCAATAAATCTGCTAACTTACCTCCAACTTGTCAAAGATCTCTTAATAAATATTCATTGAAAAACTGAGAAGTATCTCTACCGGTTGATAGCTATTGCTTGCAATTAATCTGCGATGATATTATAGCCTGTGTCCTGTTTTGTAACTTGTTGAAGCTTTCACTTTTTATTTCATTCTAAATTTGAAGACATATTTTTATTTTATATTTACATATATTTACCAATGTTGCAAAAAACCTATAGCAATCAATGATACGTTTACTGCAGCTTGCAGCCAGAACTAGCTTTCTAGGTGCAATAGAAGAGAAGTTACAAGCATCAACTAATTGTAAGATCAGATTACCGCAACGATGCTATCAAATAATATGCTATAAATCTGCCAAATTTTAAGTTATATAATGATAATCTATTAAATGCTACAAATATATATTCATGAACAAGTAACATTAACGAACCACACTTATATTACATGCAGAAACAAAAATTAACGTTTTTAAAACCAAAATATTTGCATCATTTGCTCGCATAGCTGCATTCTGATTGTTGCTTTCGATGGAATGAACATCTTCTAGTTGCTCAGTACCTTTCACAATGTCTTCCAATTTTAACTCTTCTTTGGAATTGCTGAGCTAATCGATATTAGCGTCCAAACAACTTTTTGGCAAAGCGAAACCTTTACTTGTTGCATTTAGCACAAATGCAAGGCTTAAAACTTTTGATTGCTAAATGTAACTTTACTATGTTATAGGTTTTAGTTGAATACCTTAACGAAACACACTAATAAATTTTTGCTGTTATCCGGGCAAAATGATTGAACTCTATTGTTTACGATTGTTAATATTACACAATCCATAGCTGCCACAGGCAGTGTCATCTGATCAACCTGTCAGCGCTGTATCTTTCGTAGCTCTTATCATATAGATACAGTTATATTTAGTCTTTGAGTTATAAAACTGCTTCAATACAGTAGATGCTCCTATCACACGCCCCTATCACACATAGACATAAAGCTTCTATGAAGTAAACTCCAATTAATATAAATAATTTATGTAAGGTTTTTGTTTTGTACACCAAAAAAATTCTACATAAAAAAAGCATCAAGTCAGTGCTAGTTCTCAGATTCTATTTGAATAATAGAAGCTCCAAAGTTGGCCTTAAAAAAATCATTATCTCTCTTGCCACTATGTGTAGCGATATCTCTATTATATATGCTAGCAGCCATGTACCCTATCAGCTGTGCTGATTGCACAGGCAATAAGTAGCTGTACAAGTATTTAGAAGTACTCAAAAGGGGGTTGACTGGTGCAGGTGTTAGTGTGTCAGTCAACTGGGCTGATTGTCAATAGTTGGAGTCTTGTTGCAAGTTACATTTTGTTCTAACCTTTACCTCTGGCTCTGGATATACGAATGGACAGACGGAAACCACTTTTAATATAGTAAATATATTTTTTGTCTTAATTTGTTTAAGACATATACGATGTTTCTTTTTTACAGCATAAACTTTACTTTCTAGAAGAAAAGTGGAATAATTGATTTAAATTGACATTGAAGGCGTGAGCTCCCTTTAAATTAATTTAAAACCACTGTAATCACAGACCCTAAACCACTGTAATCACAGACCCTAAACCACTGTAATCACAGACCCTAAACCACTGTAATCACAGACCCTAAACCACGTAGAAGTAATGATAAAAGAATGAAAAGTTGTCGATACAAACGAATAATACAACAGGTACTGTACAGTCATTAATCTAAAAAGCTAATTGGGCTTTTCCTATTTGAAAAGCCAAATGATGATTTGGCAAAATCTTAAAATGAGTTGGGCAATTTATATGTACGTTATCATTTGTATAAAATTTTTGCATTATCATTTGTATATGTTTTAAATTTGCTAACGCATATTTAAAATGTAAAAACTATGTTTTAAATGGTTGCAATTTTTATTCAAATCAATAAAAGCCCCAGGCGTTGCTTCAATGTTAATCAAATGATTTGCTAGAGACAGCAAATCTATATAACATTACGACTTACTGATACCAGATCTCTTGTTATGCGTTCAATTCGGCACTTTAAGGCTCTCTGTTGATGACTCAAGTCAGCCTCTCCATCTGATGCTCTTTCTACTTCTGCTCCATCTTTCCTTTAAACAATTGAGGTACTTATAATATTTCACTATCTATTATACAATTACCATGTATACATATTGATAAAGAATGGTATTATTGTTATATAATATTATATATAACATATATTATAAAGTATTAATATATATTATTACAAAATTATGATAATATAGTATTATATATTATAATAATAATAATATTTCAACCTATTTCAAATTTTGCTATCCAATGATATCTTACAAATATAACAATATTTTAGTATCTCTTATTTATTTAGCTGAATACATGGCATTGTCCGAGTATTAAATGATTTGTGCATAAAACATTTATTTTTGTTTAACATATACAGTGGTAACCTTTGTAACTTTTTAACCTTAAATTATAAAAAAATTGTTTTGCAAAGCTCAAATGACTTAAGAGAAAAAAACAGCTGTAAAATCTGTAAGCTTTAGATCTTAATGTTGATGGCTTTGATAGCTATTATAACTGGTAGCTATACATACACAAAATAGTTTCTAAGGCATCAATATGTTGCAGTTTAATACTGACTACCAACAATAAAAAGTTATTCAAAAAATGGCCAACATTTAAAAACCTCACCTTAAATCAGCTAAGATGTAATTTTTAGGGCAAACAACAGATAATGTTAGATAGCAACATATAATGTTATATAGCAACATATAATGATAGATAGCAATATATAATGTCAGATAGCAACACATAATGTTATATAGCAACATATAATGTTACATAGCAATTCATAATGTTTGATAGCAACATATAATGTCAGATAGCAACAGATAATGTTTGATAGCAACAGATAATGTTTGATAGCAACACATAATGTTTGATAGCAACACATAATGTTTGATAGCAACACATAATGTCAGATAGCAACACATAATGTTTGATAGCAACAGATAATGTCAGATAGCAACAGATAATGTTTGATAGCAACAGATAATGTTTGATGCAACAGATAATGTCAGATAGCAACACATAATGTTTGATAGCAACATATAATGTCAGATAGCAACACATAATGTTAGATAGCAACATATATTGATAGATAGCAATATATAATGTCAGATAACAACACATAATGTTATATAGCAACATATAATGTTACATAGCAACACATAATGTTTGATAGCAACAAAAAACCTGAATGATTCCTACCGATACAGCCTTGCAGTTTCTCGGTCAAACCAAGCCATGCCCTCAAATAGCCAGATTATATCCTCAAATAGGTCAGCGATAGGAGTAATAGCAAATTGGATGAAAAGCTGTTAGTCTAAAAGTCTTGACTGGTCTGCAGAATATACAACTGTCAAGCCAGCAATTAGCCTGTGTAACTCTTGTCAGGTGTTACAATAATGGCAAGCTTATACAATACAACTGAGAATAGCTCATGCAATATTGCACGGTTTTATGGGCAGACTATTTTTTTTTACAAATTTTTCAAAGGAAGTATGAAAAGATTATTTAAATTAATCATCAGCAGAAAAATGTTTCATGAACAAAATTAACAGATTTGGTCAAACTCGTGCGCCGGAAAAACAATTATAAAAAAGGTCTGAACTTTTTCCATAACAAAGTTGGCAACAGTTTGATGATATCTACTTTAAGTTGATCGCTCATAGCTCATCTAAATAGAAAACTAACATCGTTGTTTTCTTATGGTGAGCAGCAGTTATTATTATCTGAAAAATTTGCTCGCTGGCAGATAATTTACATTTATATCTTAATTATTTTTGTATTTACAGAAGCAGCGAGAACTTAAATATAATAATTGTCTAAAAGAGTTGACTAAACTTATGTTAAATGCTAGTTAATAAGCCAAACATAAAACCTGCATTTACGACAGAAGAAACATGAGGCTTGAAAATGTTATAATATTTTTGAGAGAAGAAACAATTTGTTTTGAGTTTAAGAGACCGGAGTTGTGCTAGTTCTTTTATTTGCAGATAAATTTTAACATACATATACAATAGTTTAATTATTTTATTACAGATTATTCTTGTGGTCTTGTCTAAGTAAACTGCACTATTAATACATGGAAAAATACAAATTTTACAATAAGTTCTTGGAGTTGATGGCAAATTTTAAAATTACATTTCATACTATGCCAACATTATCTATACATTTAGATTATTCTGCTGTTTTTAATAGAATTTGAAAGTTTTGAACATCTACTGGGTATATTGTAAGCGTTAGATTTCTCTGCTCAGGTGTGGAATGCTCAGGAGGCAGAATACAGTGTATGATAGCAAATGACATCTCCTACATAAACAAATAGAAAGCCTTATACTTCCAAAGATAGGATTATGAGTCATTCTCGACCATTAAAACACTGTCCCTGGGTGCGTCACCTAATATTGCTTTGAGAGCGGTGGTTTTCAACTGTTAAATAAAATGATAAATGTATTAATTAATAGCTGTGAAACTTAAGTTTTGAATTGAAAGAAAAACAGTGTAAATTTCATGAGCATAAATTTAGTTCTATATTCGATTGTGCATTTCCTTTTTTTAAGTACTGTTAGTATGTAACGTCTCAAAACTATATGTATGCAGATTAATTAATTCATGTATTGACTATGAGCCTAAGCAGGTTATAAATATACATATATTTTTCTTTTTAGAAAATTATCCATTATTAAGACAATGTGTCGACTACATGTCGACTACATGGTATACGGTACTGCAATCAGTAATAAATTTCTGATAAAATTTATTTAACAATAGCTAAAATTTTCAAATATATATAAATTTTATATACATCTATATAGTGTACATATTTGAAAATGTATACAAAGTCAAAAAATATAAAATTAATATGATATAAATATAATATAAATATCAAAATGTTCACTTATCAAATTACAAAACTAAAATTATATTTTGAAACAGTTAAAATTTACACACAAAAATTATCAGTTGAAATATGTGATAAAAGATTAACAATAATATATTTATAAAATTAAAATTGGTCAGCCAAAAGATTTTTTGATTGCAAATGGTAGCATTTACTAATTCATTAAAACTGCAGAAACATTTAAATATCGGTCGTCATCATACATGTATTTGGAGCACTAAGTGAAGTAATATAAACAACTTAAAAATGACAACGAGAATAGTTAAACTGTAAAAAAATAAAACCATTAAACAAATCTGTTAAAATTTACAAACAATGCAACTATTTTCGCTTTTAACAACTTACCACTAGCTATTTTTTCTAGCAGAAATATATTATATTGCTCAATATATGCATAATAAAAATTCTTTGGTTTCTTACCTTCAGAAATCCTTTATATTGTAAACTTATTACTTATTTTAGATTAATTAATAAAACTTCTCAAAATTGGTAAAATTTATAGTTAATTTAAGTTATTTATTTATTAAAACTATGCATGTAATGTATCTTAAAGTGCAATAAAAATACTTTAAATTGTTAAAATAGTGTAATAGTTTTGGTAATAAGTTTACATGAAGTTTTATTTTTATGTTGCACGCAATATAAACCTGCAAGTATTTATAACACTCTTAGAATCAGCTTTGACTCAAATCTTAAAAAGTAAAAATTAAGAAAATAAACATGACATTGTAGTATATGTTCTAGTAGTGTAAGACTCATTTGAATTGAATTGCTTATTCCTTAAATCTCTTGTGAAAAGAGGTAAGATATATACCTAAACTTAGTAGTTTTATGTCTTTTTTGCATACATTTTTGTTTGTTTTCTGTTTGTTGTACCTTTTCTTTGTTGATTTCTGTATTTTAGTATTTTGGTTTCATTATGTGTACAGCATTTATTTTATAAAAGTGATTATGAATTCCCAAATAAAAGTACACTGTATATCTACATAAGATTAAGTACGATGCCTTCCTAGCTTGCTGCAGGCGGAGGCTGTGTGTGTTTAAAAGTATTGTTACATAAACAATGGCTGTGTGACCTTGACTGCACATATCTGAGTAAAGAGTTAAAGGAAACCTGGACAACTACAAACACGCTCAGTCGCACAAAGCAATTTAAAATTGAACGCCATATTTGTCACTGCTAGTGGCATTTGATGCAAAGTTAACCCGAAAGCGCTGTTTGCAGTTCAGGCGCTGTGAATCACCAGCCCACAGTTGTTATAAATTCAGTGTATAAGACTTGTTATTAAAGACGGTCTTATACAAAAGTTCTATCAACTATAAACCACAATATATTTTTCATACTTTGCTCTTGTACCAAAACCAACCCCACACAACCCGCTCTTTTACCTGACAAGATTTAATAAATTTTAATAAACCCACAACCAAAGCTATTGTCATATTAAACTTTGCTGACTAACCCACTATTGTATATATCAATGGGTGCCATAAAAAAGCGTGACATTGTAAAGTTTTTTTACTCAAAATGAAATTATAGCCACTAAAATAACACAGAAATAGCAACAAAACTAACAGTGAGCTCTCGTAGGATACAGCCTTTCTAACATGATATGTAAAGTATGAGCAAAATATGACTACTCTCCAATCTCTCCAATTAATCTTCAGCAAATACTTATGAAAATTTTTAAACCATTTCAAACAGTTATGGGAGACAGAGGAAAGAGACTGATAGAACTTCATGCTAAAATGTAAAACTAGTCAAAATGATCAACAATTTGACCAGTAATACTAAATAAATCATATAATCATCTATCTATCAATATGAACACAAAATAGTTCTGTTTTTCTGTTGTTCTGTTTGTTTGTCCCTCTGTTTGTCTATTGGCTTGTTATAAAAATTAAGCTACAAATGTTTAAGTAAAATCGAACATATTGATTTTATAGAACTTCTTGCGTGGAAGCGATGTGGAAGATAGAAAATGTCTTCCAAGTCTCTTATATTTTTATTTATAGCTTGCAAGAATATATGAGAGTTTTTTAAACTGACTGGCAGAGCCTCGATAAGGATCCTGATCAAGAGAGTTTAATTAGACCTCCTGAAAACGTTTTATGAGATCCAGTTGTTTACTTTTAAAAATAACAGCAGTTTCATTTTTATACTCCAATCGGCTGAAAAAGACAGACAGATATATAGATAGACAAAAAGATAAATGGAAGATTGATAGAAAACACATGAAGGTATATAAATGATAGATAGATGACAGATACATGTATATATATATTGTATATGATTATATTCATCTCTCAGGTAACGGCTGCGTACTAATGCTATTAATATGCTTGCTATTATTATGCTTGCTTGTATAAGTTGCAATAATGCAATTAAAACTGCTCTCAAATAGGGTTTCTTGTGTGTGTTCTGTAAAAGTTTTTCGATATTCGGGAGGGCGTTGCACCCCTCCCAACTCGCCCTGTTGGCCGCCCAGGCCTACAGCCCTCACAAATCACCGAAGAGGGCTACTCAAGATATTGGCAGAGTCATCCTAAAAATGAACAATACAGCCCTGCTTAGATGTACTATTAGATACTTTACATGTACTATTACTTACCTTGAATGTACTATTAGATACCTTGGATGTACTATTAGATACCTTGGATATACTATTAGATGCTGTAGATGTACTAATAGATACTTTAGATGTACTGTTAGATGCCTTAGATGTACTATTAGATACCTTACATGTACTATTAGTTGTCTTGAATGTACTATTAGATACCTTAAATGTACTATTAGATACCTTGGATATACTGTTATATGATGTAGATTTACTATTAGATACCTTAGATGTACTATTAGATACCTTGGATGTACTATTAGATACCTTGGATATACTATTAGATACTTTAGATGTACTATTAGATGCCTTGGATGTACTATTAGATACCTTAGATGTAATATTACATACCTTGGATGTACTATTAGATACCTTAAATGTACTATTAGATACCTTGGATATACTGTTATATGATGTAGATTTACTATTAGATACCTTAGATGTACTATTAAATACCTTGGATGTACTATTAGATACCTTGGATATACTATTAGATGCTGTAGATGTACTATTAGATACCTTAGATAAACTATTAGATACCTTAGATGTACTATTAGATACTTTACATGTGCTATTAGATACTTTATATGTACTATTAGATGCCTTGGATGTACTCTTAGACACATTATATGAACTATTAGATACCTTAGATGTACTATTAGATACCTTAGATGTACTATTAGATACCTTACATGTACTATTAGATACTTTAGATGTACTATTAGATGCCTTGGATGTACTATTAGATACCTTAGATGTAATATTACATACCTTGGATGTACTATTAGATACCTTAGACGTACTAATACATATTTTGGATGTACTATTAGATACCTTAGATGTACTATTAGATACCTTAGATGTACTATTAGATACCTTAGATGTACTATTAGATACCTTACATATACTATTAGATACCTTAGATGTACTATTAGATACATATTTTAGATGTACTATTTGACAGAGAATCATAAGGAATGATACCAAAATGAGAAAGATTGTACATTGCTCATGAGATGCTAAGTGCAAAAATAATAGTCGCTTTGAAAAACATTATGCAAGTTAGATTCTGATATTTTACTGAAACTAGAAATATAACGAAAAATTGATAAGACTGCTATATAAATTCTAGAGGATCATTGTTAAAGGTAGGATGCCTACCAAATATGCGCAAATCACCAAAAGAGTTTGTGACAAATAGTAGCTCAAATTGGTAGAGTTCACAGCATAGCTCACTGGTTCAGTCTTTGCCCATAGTCTCATAGTAAGAGGTTCCTGGTTGATGGATGGAGGACAGAAAGCCAACCAAAAGGAACTCAACATGAGCCCCTAGTCATTAAAAACAGAGATGCTTATGAAGGCAGTCTGGCCAAGATGCTCTCCGTCCCGTCATTGAGGTTCAGGGCTGACACCCATGTTCACTGTCCATGTTGGTCAGGTGGCTGAGTGCTCCGGGCTGGCCAGAGATTATGCCAAGTGACACCAGAAATCTTTTTCTAAAAAATTGGACTGGTGAAGGACTCATGGACCAGATTGACTTTTCTGGAATTTCATGCTCCTGTTGCTCCTGCTGCCTCTTGTGCTTCTGCCCTCTTTAGAGTTTTTGCAGCGGTTCTTCCAGCCCTTGCTGCAAGCAAGAAAAGTGTAAGCTTCTGCCCGCTGCGTTGCCTGCTCCGATTCGGTCTGTTTCTCTTGCCAATTATCTCTCATTCCTTTATGTTGGGCCTTCTTTGTGGACTACGATGGCTGGTGCTTGTCTGAGCTCGTTCAGGCAAGCATGTAAGGGCTTTAGCCAGCTTTCACTCTGCACCAATGACTGATCCTGTCACTCTATGAGGCAATGTAGTTTGGCCTCTTCTTTATAACCTGGGGAAATCCCACAAACTTAGCCTGTGGCTTAGGATTGTTTCATTGTCTTCTTTTTTTATTAAGAAGCCAGATCCAGCTGCTTGGTATGCTGTTGGTATCTTGGTATCAGTTGACTCTACATAGATGCTATAAGCATTTATTTAGCCCACTAAATTGATGAGTTTCTACAAACACGCTCATTGTTTCTAGAAGCTTCTTTATATGCTCTGCAACATTCATGACTCTGTTTTGTAAAAAGTCGGCAGCTCATAATTTCAACTTGTTCTGTACACACCTTTTGTAAGTAGAGTTCCATGCAGAAATAGAGTATACATGCACACAGATGAACTACATCTTTATTGATATTACACTTACCAAGTTTACTAATATGCAAGTACATGACTATTTCAACATTTACTTTAGTAGCATACATATACATGCAGTTTTATGCGCTTCAATGCGTCACATTTAATATTTTATATCATATTGAGTTATCCAAACTATTTAGCATCAAGGTAGACCCGTGGACCTGTATGACTTTTGGAATGAATCCAGCAGGATACAATGTCTTCTTATAACATTATTTTACAGCAGATACTGTGCCTAACCTACGGCACAGTAATTCAGTGTAGTTAACCTTGTGGCATAGAATGACCGAAAAGTTGACGTAACTCTTAAAAACAAGAGACAAAACAGAAAGTAATTAGGAAAAAATGTGTCTTTCATATCTGTTTTATTTTGAGCCGCTAAATTCCATAATAGGACAAATGCTTTGAAATACAACACAAATGAGCATCAAGTGTTTTAAAAGTCTCTAGAAGCTTCTAGCATCAACTTCGCTGGTAGGAATAGACCGATGAAGGATTCGATTTGAATTAGTTAACAGTGGTTCATGAAACGATACAGCATTTAATACGTCTTCTTCCTCTGCCCATCTTATATCACTCAACACACTGACTTTTGGTATCTCTTTTCTTGCCACCCCGTGGAGAACTGCCTGCACAATCTGGCTGTATGAATAAATTAACTCTTTAATACAATATTTGATGAGCTTAAATGAAATGTAATGACATTGTATACAACTTTGCATTGCAATGCTCATTCATTTTTGTACTTGTTTTGCATTAAAATTAGTATATACTTTAACTACACGATGTTTTACTACAATTAAAATAACTGCTAGAAATGAGATTTTATCGTGAGACTTTTGTTAAAACTATTTCGGCACATTTTCCTAAAAGTATATTTTAAGGTACTTCTGCGCACTTGCAGGGCATTTAGCTAAAACCTGTTAATTAATCTCTTAAATAAAGCAAATCTTACATAGACTTATCTTACGTAGACTTATCTTACATAGACTGATGTAATTTAAGACACATGACGATGATTGTGAAACACTTTTATTTTATTGTAAATAAAAGACGTCCCAATGTTCTACAAAATTATTTTGCTAATTTTTGAAATCTTATATATTATATTATTGTTGGCAGTTATTTGTTAATTTATTTGTGTTTTTGTAGAAGAGCACAGAAAATAAAAAGGAGCCTAGCTAGTTTGCGCCTTCAATGTGTCATCAATCAGCGCACTTGGTTGAAACCTTGATTTAATATGCTGAAATTTATTGGATGAGTGGCAAACTTATCAATATGTGAATTATACTAAACAAACCTTAAGTGAGTGAGAGATATATAGCTATCGATCAGCTTGTTTTCATATAACTAGGGTACCGAGTTGAATGATCTATTATAAAGTTCTTAGTTAGTCTTCCTTTTGACATTTTGTTTATCTATTTTTAGAGCTCATTTTAATACTTTCACTATATAAAATAGAAACATACGCTGTGTACATTAGCTAACATTATTTTAATCACAGTAACTGTAACTCTTTGAAGAATAGATAAACATTATTTTATGTTCTTATACATCTATTTTATATCATCAAAAAAGAATTACTGCAAATAAAAATCCGAGAATGAGAGTGAACTACATGGTAATGGCAATTTACGAGAGAGAAAAAAATAATTTAAATTAGTGTTCAGGTTTAGTTCTGAATTAAAATTTTGAAATGAATATATTTTGTGCACTTAAATTGAGCAAGTTGAAAAGCTTAACATTTAAAAACTGCTTTGAAACTTTCTTAGTTTAGTTTACAAAAGTTTTTAGTTTATTTAAATAAAAATACCTGAACACTGATCCCTGATTCGGATAAGTTTTGGGTAAAAACTTATCCAAATCTTTATAGGCATTAGCACATGCATAAGCTTACAGCATGGTCAGCATGAATACATGCTTTTGTAGATATTTACAAAAGAAAACATTCACAGGTGATTACTATAACAAGATACAGCATTCACAAATTATCACTATATATGTTAAATGTAGATCAATGGTTTTATTTTTTTTAATATAACAAATGGAGATAGAAAAAAGAAACTTTGTTTACCATGTGCACCATCTTTTTTATTTTAATAAATTTCAATGTGTTTACAAAGAGAATCTGACCTTATTGCAGAAAGCATTACCTCAGCAAATAGCTGTCAAGACTTATGGCCGCGCATGTCTTCCATCTTGTTTTGAGATTTATTTTTTTACTCAAAAATAACATAAGCTCAATCTGACATATCAAAACAAAATCTTTTGATTAACTACCATGTTATTAACAAACCTTAAAAAATTCAATTAATTTTTTAACATTCCACATAAATGTACAAATTTGGTACAAATTTATGTATTTTTAATGTAAAACTAATCAGTATTCAGCAGGAAGATGTTCAAACCTGTGCATTGCTGGAATTATGTCTTCTGTAGTATCATATTCTGAAGTACGAGTAGAGTGAAAGTCATCATAGGTAGTTGGGGAGGATGTCTTAACAATGCAGGCTTTGGTTGGATGGCGATTGATAGCTAGTAACAAATCACCTCCCATATCATCTGCATGCAGAAAATGCAACTTGGCATCACCTTCCTCTGAAGCAACCTGTAAAAACTCATGTGGTTTATTTGCATATCGGACAGACTGACTGAAGAGTGGAACTGTACTATTTCTTGTCGTAGATACAAACTCTTTTGATTCAGGAAGTGGAGCTTGTATGGAAATAGCTTTCTAACCATATTCAGCTAACAATTTAGTTAAAATCAAAGCTCAAGTTTGAAATGCTTTTCTCCTTTATGGAAACTATCTTTACTATATTAGGATCTATGCCTGTCTGTCTGTTTGTCCATCATTTAAAGAGAAGGTTCAAAACTAAGAAAAGGTGTAAAATAAGCCTTACATTTTGTAAACCTTTTATTGTGTTTGCATAAAATTCCTTCAGATAATACAAATAAAACTGTTTATTACTTACAACTTCGACTTGAGTACCGATGTCAATTCCTAACCATAATATAATTTTAGCCATTTCTCTTGGGTTCAACTTTACTACTGAACATCTGACTCTCTTGCTTGAGTGACATCCAAAAGTGAAGCGAGAACATTCTAAAAATATAACTACTCGTTAAAGAAGCTCAGTGTTTTGTTATGTCATTAAAGAATGATTTTCTCTTATAAAAACCTAATAATATTAATAGAAAATTTGAGCATCTGTTGATAAACTTAATGTAAGTGTGATTGACTGCCCACAACAGTCAGTGCAATACTATGCCCTCTGTGGGCAGTTATAGCTATTGAATTTTCGAAAAAGAAACTTTGATAGGCAATTTTGATAGGCGATCATTTAAAAAATCGTTAGTTTGACCCAGCAGCAAGTTAGATGTGACCCCAGCTGTGAGGTAGATGTGACCCCAGCAGCGAGTTAGATGTGACAATCAGCTATTGTTTTATTTTAGTGTCAGGTGCAAATATTGAATCTATTAATATTTAGTGCTAAAATTATGCACAACTCCAGCAATGTTGATTGTGACATTATTATAGTAGCTTTGTTTAGTACTAAAACATGCATGAGCTGTCTTTCTGACATTGATTATAGTGTTACTGGTTATGATACCTGATTGCACAGGTGCTTCGAGTGTCACACCGATTGCTCAGGTACCTCAAGTGTCGCCCACCATTATCAAGCATCTTGTATTAAACTGATTTTTGATGAAACCACTTCCTCTCTGCGCTAGTGCTCTGAGCAGTTTCCATGAGTTAGGCTTTTTTCAGCAAGTCATGTCTCAGGTTCAGATAAGCTTATCAATGTCTGATGTTATTTAGTGTAGACGGTCTCCACCTAACTTACGAGTTCTTAAACGGAGAGCGTTTGTCATACCTCTAATCATTACTAAGTTTTTATGCAACATGCAGTGTTAATGTAGCATCACACCGCATATGGTGCTGCAATACCAAAACAATGGAAACATAAATGCTGCTTTCATTCTGTAGTTGGTTTCATTCAGTGTTGGTTTTTGGAACCAAAAACCCGATAACAATAACCATATCTACCATCAGTATATTTCTATCTTTGTTCGTTAGTATAGATAATATCTAGTTGTGCTTTCTTTTAAGCCTTGAAGCTGTTTAAGCTGACAGTTTTCAGTTGATACAATCAATTATCCATGGGCAGTTCGTTGAGATCTCTTGTGACTATTAACTATAATAATTCTTTTTAATGGGTAACCATTTCCATTTTCAAATTTTTTAGAGTACATATAAAGTTCTCTAGTCTTATTAGTTAAAATATTATACACAATGCAACTGATGTAAAAAAAAACAGAAAACTTGAATTCTTACAACCTTTTACAAAACTCAGTGATTCAATCTTATGTTGTTTATGATTACGCTTAACACGCCATAGCAATATGGTTAAAATATTGATCATAGTGTTTCTATACTACATTAACTATGGATATTCTACCTTATTGACCTACATGTATTTAATGTCTGTGTAACTGTGACCTAATTCACCTCCATAAACTTCTAGCTAACCCTACTTCAACTTCGTACTAGTTTGAAGGTAGTTTTTTATGATCCGTACTAGTTATGCACAACATTGTTTGCACTGGGCAGAACAGAGCGCAATAAAACTTGATTGACACTTTTATCTAGTATATGAAAAGTTAATAAGTTGGTTTATTTATACTAAAAAGTAACAAACTATCCAGATATTTTTTTCAGCCTAATTTCATCTCAGGTTCATGGTGGATGACTTTTATAAAAGCCCTGTCATAGTCACAATAAAAACAAAAATGATCCAAACTTGAAAAGCAGAGGTGTTAAGCTCTTATCTCCATTGTTAAGCAGAAGATTCACAGAAACTTTGTCCAGCAGCAACGCTGAAACAATTTGCTGTATGCAAGTTTTAATAGAAACAAGCACAAATTATCTAGCTTTAGCTCTTGGCTTTAGCACTAAGTAACTAGTCATGAATTACTTGCTATCCCGTAGTTGCATGCAATTACTTAATTCATGAGTGTGATGTCCGTTTGCTAGTGTATTCTCAGATGGCTGGTGAGCCCCATCCGAGATCAACAAATCTTATCAAACAGCAGGTGTGTGCGTGCCTGCGTGTGTGGTGTGTGTGCGTGTGTGCGAGTATGTGCACGTGTGTGCGTGTGTGCACATGTGTGCGTGTGTGCGCGTATGTGCACGTGTGTGCGTGTGTGCGTGTGTGTGGGTGTGTGCGTGTGTGTGCATGTGCGTGTGTTGTAGGCTCCATTAAACAATGGAATCCTGTTTATTTACTCAAGTGTCACTGAATCTGACGAAAAGGCAGCCTCGACGGTTTGAGGAACACACGACTGCAGTAAGGGGGCGATAGGCCATTTAATGGTTCATTTGCTCATTTAGTACTTTGCCTTCACCGTGTATATTTATACTTACCAGCTTCTTTACCAATGCACAGCTCTTTAGTTTTGCTAGCGAGTTCAGCAACTTTTGTTATTCCTCCAGGCTGCTCCATTACCTTGTAGTTTGCCCGGTAACCTAAATAAATGTTTGAAAAGCTGTACTAGGTATGTTTGTTTCTTACACACATTAAAACTCGTGGCTGCATCACACAAAATATTGCTACACTTAACTTAATTCATTCTTACGATGCATCAAGACTACTAACAATCGACCTGCTTAAAAGTTTTACTAATTCCTGTATCAACCATTTGCCTTAAACCCTTTAGGTGAACAGCTAATCATTGAACTAACAAAGTTTTTTCCATGAATATTTTTCACTTTACAAAAAATTATAAAATCAGACAGCTTAAATCATTTATTATGATATAATATTATAATGTTTATTAGCGACAAACGTTTTTGTAAGTTTATTTTATTAACAGTATTTAATATCTGGTGTTACAGATAATCAGTTTTAGGCTGAAATAAATAATAATCAATAAAAAGAATTATTGCGTCAGAAACATTTTTTAAAAAGAACCAGATAAAAATAATGTTGTTCCATTATACATGCGTTTTATCATTTTTGTGATTTTGGTATAAAAAAGTCTAATACAATAAATGAATAGTCATTTTATCACTATAACTTAAAAATTGCTTCGTAACTTGTTAATTAGCATCAGACCATTTATGACCATAACAATAATAATAATATTAAAGTAATAGCAATAATAATAATAATTATAGGTTAATAATAGTGTGGACTAGCAAAGAAAAACAACTGTGTTTTATATTTGCAGGATGAAAACTGAACAAGTGTTGGAAAGGTTTGTTTAAAGCTTTGTCATTAGTATTTTACAAATTGGCAATTTTTTAAAATCAAACCTAACAAGTCTCCTCCCATTTGCAATGAAATATTTATGTGTAATATATCAGCGTATTACTTCTCTGTGAAGTATTGTAAAATGAAAATTTAATAAAACTTAATTGTGTTGTTACATCAAATGTTTTCAGCAGCTTTTAATCAGTCTAGTAGCCATCCCTCATCTCGCATCTCCTTAAGGATTTGCGTAAAATAAATGAGATATAAACTGTTCTCAGGTTATTACTCTCCTATAGTTAACCTTTTTGTCTCAAACTTACGTAGTCTTGATTTACTGACTGCTTACCTTCTGGTTTCCACTTGTGGAGAGAAAAGATGAAAATTCTATACCTTCCTCGAGGCATAGTTTTAGAAGTAAAACAAAGGAGCTTCAGCTGTCCCAGTCCGGTCTTTGCAACCAAACGAGCTTGTTGGTCGTAAATAAAAAAGGCGACGGGAGTACATTCCGACTTATCGACTTTGCTACAATGAATGTTGTGAGACAAGGTGTGAGTTTCATGGTGTCAAACATTCACATCTAAACCAATTTTATGCAATATGTTCAGAAAATTGCAGTATCTTTAGGTAGTATTGCCTTAGGAAATTTGTTTATGAGTATATTTGCTCGACAAACTGGTAGAACATGTACTAACAAGTTTATGTGCACTTGTTTCAAAGAAGCAGAATAGCTTTAACATTGGTTTTTACAAACCTAGTTACATTAGCTGAGGTGAGGCCCAGCGCCTGCTATTCGTAAAAATCTAGCGCGACACAACCTGTCTCTGATTGACGCGTCAGAGACTAAACTGGCAACTTACTCGAATCTGCACTTGAGTAAAAAGAATATTTGCCTATTCTGAAAAACAAAAACAGTATCTGTGTTAAAGCTTTTAGTGAGTCACTTCAGAAGGAGGTGTCTAGAAACCTTTCAGTAGAAATCGACCAACTAATTTTCTGGCCAGCCGCTGCAACCTACTTGCAGTTGTGGTACTGCTTGGCTTGATTTTATTTGCTATACTTTAGCGTATCCGAGCAAGTGAATCTCTGAAAGACTGACAACGAGTTTTATTTCAAACAATACAATAAGTTCTAGCAAATTGTTTTCTGACCGTGAATCTGTAGTAAACACGATCGGAAAAGGAACACTCCATACATGCTCAATTGTTGCCCAAACAAAGGTTAGCGCTGATCATGTTCCGCTCTGGTTGGTAAGGAAAAGTAAGTCAGCAGAAATAGATTGCCGCTAGTGCTAAGGTAGTCTAGTGTACTGTGAGAGATTGTCATGTGTGCTGATAAAGTACAGAGAATAAGTAGCTGTATAACATATAGAGGTATCTCTATTATATATGCTAGTACCCTGGTAGTCCGCTGTGCTGTGAGAGACTGTCATGTGTGCTGATAAAGTACAGAGAATAAGTTGCTGTATAACATATAGAGGTACCTCTATTATATATACTATTACCATGGCAGTCTAGTGTGCTGTGAAAGATTGTCATGTGTGCTGATAAAGCACATAGAATAGGTAGCTGTATAACATATAGAGGTATCTCTATTATATATACTAGTACCCTGGTAGTCTAGTGTGCTGTGAGAGATTGTCATGTGTGCTGATAAAGTACAGAGAATAAGTAGATGTATAACATATAGAGGTATCTCTATTATATATACTAGTACCCTGGTAGTCCACTGTGCTTTGAGAGATTGTCATGTGCGCTGATAAAGTACAGATAATAAGTAGCTGTATAATGTCTAGAGGTATCTCTATTATATATACTAGTACCCTGGTAGTCTAGTGAGCTGTGAGAGATTGTCATGTGTGCTTATAAAGTACAGAGAATAAGTAGCTGTATAACATATAGAGGGAACTATGTTATATATACTAGTACCCTGCTAGTCTAGTGTGCTGTGAGATACTGTCATGTGTGCTGGTCAAGCTAAGAGAATAAGAAACTATGCAATTATTCTGAATTGTGGAAAGGTGAGAAATTGGTGCAAGTGGTTAAGTGTCACCAATCCAAACTGAGAGTTGTGAGTTTGAATACTGCACAAAGCATTATGTTTCCCCAAACAACTTGTTTTCTCAATCAATGCGTTTATTCGAGCAATCCATCTTCCCGAGCAATCCGTTTTTGAGCAATTCATTTCTTTAAGCAGACCGTTTTTCCGAGCAATCTGTTTTTCCCAGCAATCCATTTTTCAGAGCAATCGTTTTTTCCGAGCAATCCTTCTTTCCGAGCAATCAAGCCTGCGACTGATTTTGTCTAGAGGAAAATTTTATTGGACTGTGCCTAATCAGTAGATGATTCTAGGCCAATTTTTAATTTGGTTAGCAAATGAATTATCTATTTAACGTAAACACCAAATTTGTTTTCATAATATTGAACCCATTTTACGGCGAGTAAAACTTCTCTCAATAACGCTCCTGAAAGGCGCTATCAACAGACTTATTGCTCGTGTTTAATTATTTTAGCAATGACATGATAACTGAAGCAACCGTTTCAATTATTATGCTGTTGCTATAATAGTTGAAACAGATTCATGTTAGTAAAATATCGTCCTTCCTATAATAGTTATCTATTATTAGTGAGGAGTTGGGCAATAAAAATAATTAGTGAGCTCAATAGGTGAAAACTTTCAAAAAAACATTGTAGAAAACAGTCAAAAAAAATGCAAAGTATGACTCACTAAAATATACCAGCTGAAGTTATCTGACCCTGCAAATAAAAACTGGCAAGACTGCATATCTTGGTGCCAACAATTCTGGCTATCAGCTCACGGATTAACCACAAAAACTAAGTTTGCTAATTGGCTGGTGTGAACGCAGCAGCTTTTTTAGAATGCAATCTAATGCTTGATTAGATCTGTTGTTCCGATGCAAGAGTTCCGATGCTTTCAACCGCCTGACTATGTATCAATGCCATAGACTAGTGCAGCTGTGCGATATCATACCACATGCCAATACAATATATCGACCCTGCGAGCTATCGATATTGTCCAGAATCGAAACTCTGGAGTTATGAACAGATATTAATTATGGTGTGGTGATGTTTCACCACATCATAAATAATCGATTCAGATTATGGTGTGGTGATGTTTCACCAAAAACAGAAATACAAGGGCAATAATCGTGTATAAATTTATAAATATTGTGATGTGCCGATATTGAGTCACGAAAGCCGGCGATAATCAATGTTGGTTCTGTCAATTAAACACAGATATTTATCGTCTTGACATGATATCAAAAATGTGAATATACCCGATTACAGAATCGGCCTACAAAACGCCCCAAAATGAAATCGTCCCACCCAAAATTGACACCCATCTTGCAACATCGTTTTATCGTGCAGCGATGCCCTAGAGGCGTCTTTCAGCATGTGTTGTTAATACTGAATGGTATATTTTCCAATACCTCATATGTCTTAAAGATGTTACCAGTTGAGATACCGGTGGTTACCCTCTTTATTACTACCAACTTGTTTCTTTAATCAGAGCTTGCAAAAAGGATATAAAGCCTAATTGCTCCAAGTATAATGCTTACTAGTTGAATGTAATAGGTATTGTCTTATAGACAAAAGAAATAGAAAAGAGTGGAAAATATGATTACTAGTGCTGTATGAATAGGAGTGTAGCTAAATAAATGAAATAAATTTGTAGACTTGAGAAAATCACCTTCGTGCTGGATTTGAACTCATGACATCAAATCGCAAGTCTACTAACACTTAAACGTAACCCCAAATCTGAGCAGTTCTTATCTCAAGTCTACTAACACTTAAACGTAACCACAAATCTGAGCAGTTCTTATCTCAAGTCTACTAACACTTAAACGTAACCACAAATCTGAGCAGTTCTTATCTCGCTGCAATATATACTGTATATCTTTCTCGCAATTGAACACAATAAATTATTTATTAATACGGTACGCCATTACGATACGACGTTTTGTTATAAAACTTTTTTCACTCCAATTTATGGAACACGACACTTCTTGTTTTTGCATAACAAGGACAAAATTTGTTTGAAAATATCGAAAAAAACTTCTCTCGAAATTAAAATTTGTCAGTTGGTGTACTGATTACAATGATATAATGAAAATGTTACAATACTATTCGCTGAAATCCCTCCCACAACCCCTGAAAAGACATGATGCTCACTTGCTCTCTCAGTTCAACACTATTCGTCATTAGTTACAGTAAAAAACAAAACCGAAAACAAATAGCTGAAAAAATTGTAGCCAATGGCGAAGTTGAAGTTTATTGTAGTAAAATACATGTACATACTACATGTATATACAAAACCTACTGTACATAATAAAACCTAGTTTTAAGTATGGCTTTAGTGAGCTAAAATGATTGAAGTTAAATTAGACAGGTGTGTTAGATATGTATCTCGTAGGTAAGGACTTTCCATGGTACGTATAGTACATAGTACATCGTAACGTTACGTTTTCTGGCAGATCATAACCACTAAATGCACTAAAGTTACTCTATATAACTATAATTACTAAGGTTAGTACATTGTTTTGTTACTAGTTCTTAGTATGTACAGTACGTACACGTATGTAAAACTTGGATAATGTTTACCAGAGCATGTTTGCATTAGATAATTACTACGGAGTTCTATAACCACTTTTTCTGACATTTAAGCACCCTTACCATTGTTTTATCATTTTTCTGATTGACGGTATAAAGTTTGAAAGTTAGAATAGTAACTGTTGTTATATGTTAAATACAAATAAATTCTTTGCGAAAACTTTTTTTATCATCCTGGCAACACTGGGCATTCAGCTAGCTAGTTGGTAATAAGTATCGCAATAATAAAATATTAAATATTTATCGCCGTGTATCTAAAGACAAAAATTGCAATGATTTTTCGCTGTAGGAACTTTTTGTACAATCAAGGAAAATTTTTATCACAATCTTTTAAAAAAAACTTAAAATTTTCAAAAGCACTGAAATGGCCGTTAGAATGCCTTGTCACCACAGCGTTAACTTGTCACCGCAGTGTTAACCCGTCACCGCAGAGTTAACTTGTCACCACAGTGTTAATTAGTCACCACAGTGTTAACTTGTCCCACAGTGTTAACTTGTCACCACATTGTTAACTTTTCAGCGTTACACCTTACAACTGTTATAGCTTTGCTTGTAAACATTACCAGCTGCAAACAAGTTACCAATGCTAAAATTTATTCTAAAAAAAATTAAACAATATTCTTGATTTTATAATGACCAGTAGCGTCAGAACAATAGATCAGGATATTGGAAACTTTCCAACTGGTCTTTAGTTAAAATGTTCAACCTAAATAATAGCAGAAGTGTATGGGTTTAACTAGACAACCATTCAAGAGCTCAATCAATGTTACTGAAAGGTTACTTTACTTATTTATATTCTTTTCAAGATTAACACATTATTGAACATATCACTGAACTGAGCAGTGTGAAAATTTTCAAACAAGTGACAGTAAATTTCAATAATGGGGAAGATATTTTGCTTAAGAGAATGCGTTAAATTAACTTCTGTACTTTATACTAATAGACCAGCAAGTATCTTATAAAATGTTATGTTTAAAGTTGAAACCATGTTTATTTTAAATATGAATTCATATATTTTGATAGGCGCAAGGGTAAATGTTACAGTGTTTATAGCCGTGACTGACATTTAAACTAAAATCCGCAGACATATTTGTTGAAAATATTTTTTAGACTTGTCTTGTTGCAGCTGTCTATTGATTTCTTGCAAACATTAATTAGTAGAGCTGTTTTCGTGATTCAGCGACTACAAAAATCTAAATTGTTATGAAATTGTTGTTCGGTGAGAACTATTTTGTTTAACTCCATGCCGAGTTGCTATGAAACGAAAGGCCCACAAAGAAGTGATTATGTCGATTAAGCTGATTATGTTGCTATCTTTGTCCAAATAGCAAAAGGATAATGACCTCTTAAACATTCAGAATTAAAACAAATTTAAAAGCGTAATTTAAATTCTGACTTGTGAGCATTATTTGAAAAGTTGAGGACTCATAATAATAATTTGAATGCTCAAACCAATTAGCAAAATATGATGTCACTCAGGTTTTACTTTTTAGCTCCATCATGGTAATATACTGATGTGCTTTCAATGCATATAAAGTGGTCTCAACAATGCTTCATGCAACATATGTAAGTGCACATATTTACACCTGATGAATTCACACTTTTGTGACCTTAATTTAAAAAAATTACCTAAATAAAGTACATCAACAGTAGGCCTATGTATATATGTAGAAGTGTAAGTATATCACAGTGTAAGTAAGTGCATATGAATAATCTAAAAAGTGTGGCTTGACAACATAAGCTGCAGCTTTAAAATTTTCAAACACCTTTGTTATATTTCTGAGCAGAGTAAAAATGTTTTTGTGAATCAATTAAAAAAGATTTCATTGGAATTATTTAAAACTTAACTGCCATGCCATAAACCTCTTTTTAACCATGTAGGCAAAAACCTACCAATGATAAAAAAACTTCTCTAAATTTTATAAAAAAGAAATCGAACAAGCAAAAATAAAATGTTTTAAGTTTTTAAAATGCTACTATTGTTTGAGAAAACTCAAGCTGCTAACTGGGTGTGTCATTTGCTCAAAGAGAAGTTAATGCTCCTTCTTTATAGTAGTACAAAACGATGGCCTTATTTCCTATCTCACCGGGATATCATTTAGAATAATGCAAGTATGTAAACATATTGATGGGTCTTTTACCTTCTAACATCTTGCACGTGTAAATCCATTTGCGTGTCCTCAAACACCTCTATATCAAAAGCATCCCAGTGCTCATCTCCAGCTTCATAAAGTTTGCTTTTCAAGAAATATTCATGGTAGCGTTGTCGTATTATGCATACATACAGCATGCCAAAATATCTACAATATGATCAACAATGCAAATCAGTGACTACAAATGTTTATAAAAACTGCTTGTTGACATATATGCAAGCAGAATGCTTACTGCAGACATATCTTTATTCAGCAAAATAACAAAGGCATCCTTAGTTTCCTTTATAGCAGCTCGGATTTAATATTTTTAGCTTAGCATAAAAATGAAATGACAAAACAAGTGAACTTATTTAAAATAATTATTAAAACATGAAACAGGCCAAAAAAAAGTTGAGCTGAATTTCTGGTAACTTTTAGGAAGCAAAAACAAACAAATCAAGCGTTAAGTACAAGATAAGGCGTAAGAGCTATATACATGTAGGTTAAATAGTTGAGCAAACATTCATCATGAACTTGCAGTTTTTGTGGGAACCCATAAGTTCTCTGATAATATAAGTACTACACAATGAGCAATCAGAGCCTATAGTTACAGCTCCGCCCAATCTTAGTGTTGGTGGAGATCTACTGCTTCGTTAATACACTAAAGGTTGACTTGCAACAAAGTTCACATTACAGTTACTTGGTATTAAAAGATTCACCATGTTTTACTCTGTTGTGTTGTAAGTGCCAAATATGTGGAAATGTGATTACAAGCTCTTAAAAGCTCAAAAACGAAAAGCCGCCGTAGATTGGAATCTCTTTATTTCGATGGCGTAGCCACGAAATTGGGTTATACAAAGCTCAATATAAAACTTATCGTAGTACTAGTTTATGACAAACATTTCGGGTTTTATCAAAGACCCCGTATCAAATATAGATGCTCGCTACTATACAGTTTCGTTTCGGTTTGGTCTAATCGGCAAGTCGTAATCTGATCATGTGACCCAATACTTCGAAAATAATTTTTGCAGCACTTTTCGATTATCACAGGTGACCAACAGGCTCGTCATGATTATCAGACAATGATATGTACTCCTTCAAGCTAAGGTTAAAAAGTTTAACGATTTTTTACGGTAAGTTATAAGATATCACTGCTAAAAGTGACAGAACTACAATGACTATAAAACAGACGCGTAAGAACAATAGACATAGTTTTATTGAATGCGTGAAGTATATTTGTGAAAATATTTCGACGAGTTAGGTTGCAAGAAAGTGTAAACAGAAACCATCTCTCACAACTACATCACATTTGAGCCGTTTTGGAAAGGGAATCCAAACTACGGCGGTCTCGTGTGGCTGCGATTTTCTGTTCGTTTTTGAGCTTTTAAGAGCTCATAATCACATTTGCACATATTTTGCACCTACAACACAACAGAATAAGACATGGTGAATCTTTTCATATCAAATAACGGTAATGTGAGTTTTGTTGCAAGTCAACCTTTAAGTATTTACAGCAGCGATTATGTGAGCAAGTCTAAAAATTTGGATTGATAACGTGAATATTGATAACGTGGGCGAGTCAATGAATATATATAAGTGTGGGGTGTTAATTCAAAATCACCAAGCGTGCTTTTGTTCGTGTACTCATTACTGAGCAATTTTTGATGCGTCACAAGCCAACCAGTTGAAGTTGGAGAGAACGCCAATTCCCAAAGTGTTACCATGTTTAGTACTTGATGTTAACAACTATGCCACCAGAGTTAGAGTAGCTTAAGCTGACCATTGCGCAGGGTCCCAGGGTCAGAGTGTGACACTGATTTGTGAGGCAGAACACAATCTGCTAACTGCTGATATCTCGTAGCTTTATAACTTCTCTCTTGATGACGTAAACTCGATCTCTATGGTTCTTGGCTAGACGAAATTGGAGCGATTCGATTGGACGACAAGTGGTAGCAAGCGCAGTGAACATAAAGCGTGTCATGCTATCATAAGAGTAATTTCTGTGAATGTTTGTGAGTGAGGTCACCACAGAATTCACCTTTTGTTTCGTTCTGTAATTTTACTTCAGAATCTCAGTCTACACTGTGACCTCATTTGCAATTCTGCTACATTCTTGCATATTCTCATTCCTACTGTCCTCAGCAAAGCATTAGTAAAATCTGCCCACCAGAATCCAATACTAGCACATTCCTAATGGTTGCAGTACACTTTAGTGAATTACAACAAGTGTAATACAACCTTTCTCTTGCACTTGCATTTTTGCTTTTTCTGCATTAATTTTATATTTTAAATTTTAATCAGAGTTCTGCAGCGATTATCTATAAAACCGCTGTTTTTGAGATCCCTAACCACATTTGGCTGTAAGGATGGAACCGTCTGCAAAAAACGCACGGAGTACATCTTGGGGCAAATGAATACCTTGCGTGAGGTGAAGAAGAGGTTTACCATGATGGAATAGGCGCTCCCACGGCTGATTGCAAAGAGGCAACAGAAACGTTTTTACAGATAATTTCAGTCTCTACCTTAGTATTAGTGGACCAGTTTTCATAGGCTGCTAATTTCTAAAATTTTAATTCATTCTGTATAGTGGTTTTTCCAAAAATTAATTTGTATCTTTTCTTTTTCTTTTTGATGGTGCATCTAACTTTGCTCATTGCTAAAAAGCAACAAAGTATTTGTACTTGATGTCTGTGTTTTTGTATACATGCTCACACAACACCTTAAAACAACTTGTTACTTTTCATGCATATATTATTTATTTATGAGGCTACACAAAAGGAAATATAGATTAAACCGAATTACAGCTATAATAACAGTACAGCTTAGTTCTGTTATTTCAAAATGTTCACCACCACAGCAAACTCTGCTATATAAGGTGACGTGCTGTCTCGTTCCTAACAAACTCTAGATCATAATACTTTATAGAGACCTGACCAAGCTTAGAACTCTTGGTTTGCTTGACTATCTTGTACCCAGTAATTTCCACAGGGTTCTTGATTAAGCGTGCTTTGCAGCATTTCAGAACAAATACCTCTACAGGCCTTCCATCAATTTCATATAAAATGATACAGTAGTATGAGGTATCACTTGACTGGGTGAGGATCTTGTATGAGTAAGAGTATACCTGAACACGTGACATATGACAGTTTCAGAAATGTGCAACTTCAAAGCGTGTTTTGAGTTCCTGAAGTTCTTACTCTCCTTTACTCATTCCATTTAGGTCTTCAACTCTATCCGGGTGTCCAAAATGTCTGAACAGGTCTACAGGTTTATTTCCTCTTTTATCAATAATTTTGCCATTGCCTAAGTATATTCTCACACAGAGGTATTCATCCGGATCATACCAACCTCTCATGAGCTGTTACAGCCTTTTCATTTTACTTCCAAATGCACAACCGAGGATGACCATTGTTTTGACATCAGATTCTTGAACTTCAATTTTGTGCAAACGCAGAAAATAGAATTTCATCACTTTCATTTTGTTATCACTTCACCAGCAGCTAAATATGTCAATAGCGTTCAGTCATTTAGTGTTTGCTGTTATTCCTTGGGAAACGAACAATGTTTTAGACAATTTTCGCATTTTCCTCAACTTTCCAAATAATGTGCCAACATCTTTACTAGCGCCGTCTATATTCAATAGTAGTGAGGGATATTTTACACTTCTTTACTTTTTCTTAGAGCCAAATGTTTTCTCTTCCACCTCAAAACATAGGTGCTAATTGAATTTATTTATTCTGGACTCGTGAATAACTCTTCTTTAGCATTCATGACATACGAGAAGGAAGTCTCTAGACGTGTGGTCATACTAATACCCTGTGTTATTTGCTGAAGCTGGTAAACTTTTCCTTTTGCATCATTTTGTTTGATACTACACTACTGATGTGTGTGGCATTAATCAAAACAATTCTATGTTATGTATGTTGATTAGATTTGCATTATGACCAATGATCTCCGTAGGAATAAAACGTGTCATTTATTACTAGACAGATCCAAAGATGCGCACACCTCTTCTGAACTATGATTCTTACGGACTTAATGTTCAAACACTATTTTGATGAGAGTGCTTGAAGTGACCAGTTACACTATATACTACTATGAGCAATAGCAATTACTTTGTCGATGATAGTTATTTTCAGTCTGGCATAGTCTTCATCCATTTCGGCTAAAACTAGCAAGAGTCTGTTTTTGTCTTTTGTTTATATACCCTTCTCAATCCTCAAACTCGTTTGAGGATTAGAAAGGATATATATTTATACATAGAATATTTATATATAGAAGGAAAAGGGAACAATATTTATACATAGAATATATATATATAGAACATATATCTATAGAAATATCTTATATATAAAATACGTTAAAAATGTTTATACAACAATATTTATGTATAGAATATATTAATATTCTATACATATAATATTTGTCTTTACCTTTTACTGAAAGTAGTTGGAATTTTGCAGAACAATAAAGAAACTACTTTGAGTAAAAGGTAAAAATAAAAATTCTATATATATACGTGTGTATATATAATACAGTACAATTCGAGTGTGGGCGAGTTCAGAAGTACTGCATGCACGAGACTGCCAGGTAATCTCTGTCTCTGAATCACTTGGGCTCTTCCTCTATATATAGACTTTGCGAGGCAACAAGCCCTGCACCACAATTGTAGGACTGACTCGGCAGCCGAACCAACAGCTGACTGAGTGGCTCTATCGAGGGCCATGCTTTCAACTGGGAAGGGGCTTTGTTCGATTTTGGTAGCTTCGGTTTCGGGTTGTTGTCCTGCCATATTCTCTCTCGGCGCTGATCTCAGTGATCTCAGTCTTCATAAAATTCTTCTCTGTAACTAATGTTCTCATTTAAGCTGTGCATACTCGCATTGTATACGGGTTCGTATTTGACAGACTAGTAAAGATTCTCCAGACCATTCTTTATACCCTTGCCAGTACCTTCGAATATTTTCAGGAATAATCAATTTTTTGCAGAGGGTGTGTCAGTAGCGATCTGGGTGTAAAAGTCTTGTTTTCTGTGCGGGTCTTGATCTCATGGCTTTTTGTTTGGTAGACCACCATTCTACCAACTAGGCTAATTGACCACCTTCAGTAGAGGTGGGATAATCTCTACTATAACATGAGCCCCATTAAAAATAATTGTGTGAGAGATGAGTTATAAGATCAGACTGCCAGCCAGGGTTCCATGTCGTATCTATGCGCTATTCTAGGTGAAAAGACAAGCCTAACTCAAACAATTCTAAGACTCAATTGTCAGTATTAAAATTTTGGTTTTCCATACAAATAGCCCCAGTGATACAAATACCCCCAGTGATACAAATAGCCCCAGTGATACAAATAGCCCCAGTGATACAAATACCCCCAGTGATACAAATAGCCCCAGTGATACAAATACCCCCAGTGATACAAATACCCCCAGTGATACAAATACCCCCAGTGATACAAATACCCCCAGTGATACAAATACCCCCAGTGATACAAATAGCCCCAGTGATACAAATACCCCCAGTGATACAAATACCCCCAGTGATACAAATACCCCCAGTGATACAAATACCCCCAGTGATACAAATAGCCCCAGTGATACAAATACCCCCAGTGATACAAATACCCCCAGTGATACAAATACCCCCAGTGATACAAATACCCTCAGTGATACAAATAGCCCCAGTGATACAAATACCCCCAGTGATACAAATACCCCCAGTGATACAAATACCCCCAGTGATACAAATACCCCCAGTGATACAAATACCCCCAGTGATACAAATAGCCCCAGTGATACAAATACCCCCAGTGATACAAATACCCCCAGTGATACAAATACCCCCAGTGATACAAATACCCCCAGTGATACAAATAGCCCCAGTGATACAAATACCCCCAGTGATACAAATACCCCCAGTGATACAAATAGCCCCAGTGATACAAATACCCCCAGTGATACAAATACCCCCAGTGATACAAATACCCCCAGTGATACAAATAGCCCCAGTGATACAAATACCCCCAGTGATACAAATACCCCCAGTGATACAAATACCCCCAGTGATACAAATACCCCCAGTGATACAAATAGCCCCAGTGATACAAATACCCCCAGTGATACAAATAGCCCCAGTGATACAAATAGCCCCAGTGATACAAATACCCCCAGTGATACAAATAGCCCCAGTGATACAAATACCCCCAGTGATACAAATAGCCCCAGTGATACAAATACCCCCAGTGATACAAATACCCCCAGTGATACAAATACCCCCAGTGATACAAATACCCCCAGTGATACAAATACCCCCAGTGATACAAATACCCCCAGTGATACAAATAGCCCCAGTGATACAAATACCCCCAGTGATACAAATACCCCCAGTGATACAAATACCCCCAGTGATACAAATACCCCCAGTGATACAAATAGCCCCAGTGATACAAATACCCCCAGTGATACAAATAGCCCCAGTGATACAAATAGCCCCAGTGATACAAATACCCCCAGTGATACAAATAGCCCCAGTGATACAAATAGCCCCAGTGATACAAATACCCCCAGTGATACAAATACCCCCAGTGATACAAATACCCCCAGTGATACAAATACCCCCAGTGATACAAATAGCCCCAGTGATACAAATACCCCCAGTGATACAAATACCCCCAGTGATACAAATAGCCCCAGTGATACAAATACCCCCAGTGATACAAATACCCCCAGTGATACAAATACCCCCAGTGATACAAATAGCCCCAGTGATACAAATAGCCCCAGTGATACAAATACCCCCAGTGATACAAATAGCCCCAGTGATACAAATACCCCCAGTGATACAAATAGCCCCAGTGATACAAATACCCCCAGTGATACAAATACCCCCAGTGATACAAATACCCCCAGTGATACAAATACCCCCAGTGATACAAATACCCCCAGTGATACAAATACCCCCAGTGATACAAATAGCCCCAGTGATACAAATACCCCCAGTGATACAAATACCCCCAGTGATACAAATACCCCCAGTGATACAAATACCCCCAGTGATACAAATACCCCCAGTGATACAAATAGCCCCAGTGATACAAATAGCCCCAGTGATACAAATACCCCCAGTGATACAAATACCCCCAGTGATACAAATACCCCCAGTGATACAAATAGCCCCAGTGATACAAATACCCCCAGTGATACAAATACCCCCAGTGATACAAATACCCCCAGTGATACAAATAGCCCCAGTGATACAAATACCCCCAGTGATACAAATACCCCCAGTGATACAAATACCCCCAGTGATACAAATAGCCCCAGTGATACAAATAGCCCCAGTGATACAAATACCCCCAGTGATACAAATACCCCCAGTGATACAAATAGCCCCAGTGATACAAATAGCCCCAGTCTACATGATTAAAACCTCAATAGATGTGTTAGTAGACTGTTGTTAAAGTAGTGTAGAAATGTGCCTGACAATCTACACGCGTATTGCATGCTGTCTAATGAAATTACATAGAGTTGAAGCGACGAGTTTAATGCTTGTACATTCTAAAATTATGCTTTTGATTTTTCTCCTTCTAATATCTCATTAGTAGTTTTTACTAATTTGGATTTACTTATCGCAAAATAACATAATGTTTTAATTGGTTTTTATTTAGTCATAAACACAATTTAAATGTTAGCTAAAAAACTATGGATCCGTATTAAAAACATTTTTACATTTATTAAACTAATCAGCTCCCTTGACTAATTTAAATAATTCAACATTTTTAATGTTTTTAGCTATACCTGATATCTAACATGTAGTATTTAATATCACTTGCTATATCCAATAGGTAGTACAATAGGTTGCTAGTTTTAATAAGAGGCTACATAAAAAGTAAAAAATATCAATTAACACTGTAATGTTGTTTTTTTTCGAACTGGAAGGGTTCTACTTACAAGAACAGATGCTAATTATCAGCTCCTAGCTCTGTACCAAATCAAGATTTGCTGGATTACAGAAATCAATTATTATATATTTATAGAATTTGAGAGTCACAAAATTCTACAAATGGCTAAAGTTGTAAATATTATTTCAAAAAGTTAAAACATAAAAACTATTAAACATATTTTTTTTAAGTACTAGGAAATAGGTAAAACTATAATGTAATACTGGTAAATTGTTTGTAAGACCCCTGTAATAACCATTGCTTATACTTTCAGATAAGCTGTTATAACATTCTGATATTTCCACTGAATACTCAATATTATTTGCTAAATTACCGGGCAATGTCTTCTGCTGATATCCAAAATGATCCATCACCATTCTGGTTTCCTTTTCCTACATATGGTGGCATTTCTCGGGGTGCAACAGCATTCCACTTATCGGAGTTGAGACTCCAATCACCATTCCATCGTAAATTTCCACTTACATCACGAAGTAGAATAAGTCTGCAAGGCAACAAATATCTCATATAACATGCCTGATAAGCCAACAAATATTCCATATAACATGCCTGACAGGCCAACAAATATCCTATAAAGCAAGCCTGAAAAGCCAACAAATATCCTATATAGCATGCCTGACAAGCAAAGAAATATCCTCTATAGCAAGCCAGACAAGGCAACAAATATCCTATATAGCATGCTTGACAAGCCAACAAATATCCTCTATAGCAAGCCAGACAAGGCAAAAAATATCCTATATAGCATGCTTGACAAGCCAACAAATATCCTCTATAGCAAGCCTGACAAGCCAACAAATATCCTATGTAGCATGCTTGACAAGCCAACAAATATCCTATATAGCAAGCCTGGCAAGCCA
Organism: Watersipora subatra; assembly: GCF_963576615.1. NCBI lineage: Eukaryota > Metazoa > Bryozoa > Gymnolaemata > Cheilostomatida > Watersiporidae > Watersipora > Watersipora subatra. Next base: position 33,152,368 of record NC_088717.1, read on the forward strand.
ACAAATATCCTATATAGCAAACCGGACAAGGCAACAAATATTCTATATAGCATGCCTGACTAGACAACAAATATTCTATATAGCATGCCTGACTAGACAACAAATATCCTATATAGCAAGCCTGACAAGCAACATCTGTGCACATTGTATCAGCTCTCGGATTTTGAGCTTTAAAAAAACATTCCAACTCAACATTTTCTAAAAGAAACTCTGGTAATTTAATTTGAATCTTATGTAATGTATAATCATGTCTATGTACAATATATATATATATATATATATACAAAATTGATTCCTCACCCCGTTTAACCCGTATGGGTGGTAATTTCTGCTCTAAATCGGGTCTCCTACCAGAGACCTGGGAGTTTGAGCACTCGCCTCAAGATCTTAGCTGTTCCCAATAGAGCACTTTTCTGCAACTCACTTGAGTTGATTGTTGTTGGTATTTGGGCTAACCACATTTTATGCGCCGGTGTTATTGCGCCCAGTGTCCCAATGACTACTGGGATTACAGTTGTTTTTACATCGCAGCATTTTTCAGTCTCTTCTCCAAGAGGGAGATATTTCTCTACCTTTTCTTTTTTTTTGCTGGCTATATTGTAGTCATTGGGTACTGCTTTTTTTAATTATAGTAAGTAACCCTCTTGTTCTCTTTGTCTCCCACCACTATATCTGGTTAGTTTGCTAAGACATGCTTGTCAGTCCGGATGTAGAAGTCCCAGAGGATCTTAGCGCGGTCATTTTCATTGACCTTACCAGGAGCTTCCCACCAGTGTTGTGGTTTTTTAAGGCCATACTCATCACATAGACTTCTATACACAATACCTGCGACATGATTATGCCGCTCAGTGTATGCATTTCCTGCTAGTTGCTTGCATCCACTTATGATGTCTTGGATGGTCTCAGGTGCATCTTTGCACAGTCTTCATTTAGGATCATCTCTGGTGTGAAAGATTTTTCTTTGGAGCTGCCTTGTTGGGAGCACTTGCTCTTGGGCTGTCATGATTAGCGACTCTGTATTGACCGTTAGGTTTCCTTTGTTCAGCCACATATATGTCTGGTGAAGATCACCAATCTTAAATACTTGTCGGTGGTAAGCACCATGAAGCGGTTTCATGTGCCAGCCAATTTCCTCATCATCGGGCAAAGCTCCATTGTCAGAGCAGCCGATTGAAAATCAGCTAGCAACTTATCTGAAGTGACTATGAAGGCTGCATAGGCTTTGATGCTTTGTTCTTCCTCTTTCACTGTCTGCTGTACACTTTTTAGTCTCCTACCGCCATATTTCCTATCGAGATACAATCTAGTAGTATCAGATTTTGGATGGAGTGCTCCATGCATGGTCAGCAGTTTACGAGTTGCTATATCTGATTCCTTGATGGCTTCCTCAGTCCACTTTATTATGCTTGCTGGATATCTTATTACTGGCAGCGCGTAGGTATTTATTGTCATGATTTGGTTCTTGGCATTGAGCTGGCTCCGTAAGACCTGCCGAAGGCGTTTCTTGTATTCGGTAATGGCTTTGTGACGTACCTCGGCTTCGTGGTTGATGTTGCTTTGCATAATCCCCAAGTACTTGACCCTTCTTCTATATCTTTGATAGTACCATTTGGCATTCTTAGGCCATCTGTGAGCATAGAATGGTCTTTTTTAAGAATTAACCTTCCACACTTCTCAATACCAAAGGTCATTTTAATGTCCTAGCTGTATACCTGAGTAAGTTGTATTAGCAAATCAATGTCCCTTTCTTTGTTAGCGTACAGCTTTATGTCATCCGTGTAGAAGAGGTGGTTTATCTTGGTGCCACTCTTAAACTGGTACCCATATTGAGTCTCCTCCAGCATATTGCTTAGAGGGTTTAGGCATATGCAGACGAGCAGCAGTGATAAGGAGTCACCTTGATAGATGCCTCGCTTAATTTGTACACTCGCCAGCTTTTTGCCATTAGCCTCCAGTTCCATCTTCCATTAGGTCATTGACTTCTTGATGAATGCCACAAGAGCAGGGTGAACAATGTACATACTGAGGCACTCAAGTATTCAACTATGGGAAATTGAGTCATAGGCCTTTTAGTAGTCAATCCAAGCCAAGGCAAGATTGGTATGCCTTCTCCTGCTGTCTCGACAAACCGTTCAATCCACCAGTAACTGATGTTTAGCTCCTCGGGTGTTGCGCCCAATTCCTCTCTGAGCACTGGTCATATAGTGACTCATCTGCTCTTCCAGTTTTTCTGCAACTACTCCTGAGAGCAGTTTCCAGGTGGTGGGCAAGCATGTTATTGGTCAATAGTTATTGGGAATCGGCTCCTGCTTTGGATCTTTTATTAGAAGTACAGTTCATGCTTTGGTCAGCCATTCTGGATGGCCACCTTTTTCTATTAGGCATTCCATCTGCTTAGCCATTCTAGTGTGAAATGATGTCAATTTTTTCAACCAGAAGGCTTGAATCATGTCATGGCCAGGTGCTGCCTAATTCTTCATACGCTGCACTCTGCACTTGATGTCCACATCGCTGATGGTGAGTCCTGGCTGAGCCACAGTGTGTTGATGGCTCTCTTTAAGCCTCTTCAGCCAATATGCAGTGGTGTTATGAGTAGTCTCTTTCGCCTAGATGTCTTTCCAGAACTTTGGAGTGCTGGATCAGAGAGGATCTAACATTGGCCTCTGCAGTTCACCTTTGAACTGGGAATACACTCTAGATGAATTATTGATGAACAGTTTGTTCATTCTCTTGTTATACCGCTCTTTGATGTACCACTTCCGTCATGCCGAAAGTGCTACTAGCTGCTGATTGGCAGATTCTAGAGCTTCTATTGTGGCTTTCTTTTTTGGATGCTCCAAACTGTGGTTAGATCTCCCACTGAGCCTACTAACTTTTTTGCACAAGTCCTTGATCTTATTTTGTAACCTCAGCTGCCAAAATGGAATGGCTTGAAGCGTTGTTGGCAGTGGTTTAATACCCATCTTTTCCAAGATGGCAGTTTCTGTACTGTCATCTTGAAGGAGGGCATTAGTCAAACTGATCAACCCAGTTGAGATCCACTCCAGTGCAAAGTTAGTGTCTTCTAACAGCTTCTTAGGTATGGCCGTGCTGACTCTTCGTAGTGGTACTCTGCTGCGATAATCATTAGCAGCTGGCATGTTGTTGCTGATATTTTCCGCAAGCTCCTTCACCCTTGGGTCAAGGTCAAAGTGCATGTCTTCTTCAACTCGTGAGTCAACACAAGATTGTGTATGTATGACAGTGTGTGTTGATATGCACTCCTCGTTGGTCAAGGTTACTTGGGTTAACTGTTCTCTAATTTCATCTACCTCATGTTCCGATATGATGTGCCACTTGATGATGTTACTCCTCTGAGCTACAAATTGCTTAACGGTTAGTGGCAATTCATGACGCATGTTTATCCACAGTTGACACATCCTTCCCATTTAGCCCCACTTTTGAGGTTCACTCATAAAGTAGCACTGCATGAGGTCCGTGTTATCAGTTCTGGTCCATTTCATCCGTTTTGAACCAGTAGCCCATTTTTGACTGCCTTGTCATGGTTCAGCTACAGGCAGCGCAGACTTTGTTTGACCGGGTGACATCCGAGCCGGCATAGCTTTGGTTATTGCACTTATCATAAAGGTTGTAGGCGTTATCCAAGCAAAAGTTTTGTCTAAGGGCTGCCAGAAGGTGCAGTTGTTGGGGTTTGAACCTAGGACCTATGATCACTGTACCGATACCTTACCAACTGCACCATCTGTCCTGTATGACCTGGTATATATAAAAAAATTGTTTCCTCACCCCCGGATACCCCGTATGGGTGGTAAATTCTGCTCTAACTCGGGTCTCCTACAAGAGACCTGGGAGTTTGAGCACTTGCCTCAAGATCTTAGCTGTTCCCAATAGTGCACTTTTCTGCAACTCACCTGAGTTGATTTTTGTTGGTATTTGGGCAAGCCACGTTTTATGCGCCGGTGTTATTGCGCCCAGTGCCCCAATGACTACTGGGATTACAGTTGTTCTTACATTTCAGCATTTTTCAATCTCTTCTCCAAGAGGGAGATATTTCTCTACCTTTTCTTTTTCTTTGCTGGCTATATTGTAGTCATTGGGTACTGCTATATCTATTATAGTAGCCCTCTTGTTCTCCTTGTCTACCACCACTATATCTGGTTGGTTTGCTAGGACATGCTTGTCAGTTCGGATGTAGAAGTCCCAGAGGATTTTAGCGCGGTCATTTTCATTGACCTTACCAGAAGCTTCCCACCAGTGTTGTGGTTTATTAAGGCCATACTCATCACATAGACTTCTATACACAACACCTGCGACATGGTTATTCTGTTCAGGGTATGCGTTTCCTGCTAGCTGTTTGCATTCACTGATTATGTGTTGGATGGTCTCAGGTGCATCTTTGCACAGTCTGCATCTAGGATCGTCTCTAGTGTGATAGATTTTCGTTTGGAGTTGCCTTGTTGGGAGCACTTGCTCCTGGGCTGCCATGATTAGCGACTCTGTATTGGCCGTTAGGTTTCCTTTGTTCAGCCACATATATGTCTGGTGAAGATAGCAAACCTTAGATATTTGTTGGTGGTAAGCACCATGAAGAGGTTTCGTGTGCCAGTCAATTTCCTCATCATCAGGGCGTAGGTCCGTTGTAAGAGCGGCCGATTGGAATTCAGCTAGCAACTTATCTGAAATGGCCATGGAGGCTGCATATGCTTTGATGCTTTGCTCCTCTTCTTTTACTGTCTGCTGTACACTTTTGAGTCCCCTACCGCCATCTTTCCTATCAAGATACAATCTAGTAGTATCAGATTTTGGGTGGAGTGCTCCTTTGCATGGTCAGCAGTTTACGAGTTGCTATATCTGTTTCCTTGATGGCTTCCTCAGTCCACTTTATTATGCCTGCTGGATATCTTATATATATATATATATATATATATATATATATATATGTATATATATATATATATATATATATATATATATATATATATATATATATATATATATATATATGGTTGATGGTATATATATAGTTTGATGCAAAGTTTCTTCTTGTATTTAACCAAGTTTTGAGGGCTGGAGAAAACCGGTTGAACCGGTTGATATGATCAACAGCGCTGACAACCAGCCTGATTAGAACTTGTTGATCTAGTACAGCAAAGATGGGCTCTAGACAGAAAGTGAGAAGCGACTTCAGAAGGGGGACACATACACCCGTGTTGTTATTTATAATTTACTGATCCCTACGTACTTCCTGTGAATGATAAAGACATTGTTGAAAGCCGGTGTTATCTTTGTGTAAATAAATAAATATGTAGCCTGAAATCTTTTACAAGACATAAAAGTAATTTGTGATGCTCACTCTACTCCTTTGATCCGAGCAATGCCGAGAACAGAATAGGCGTGTGGGGTAGATAGGTCAACTTGATTATACTCTTCTTTAGAAATTTCTGGAACTCCTGTAGATGCTACCAAAAGCATGCCTTGCTTTGCCGCACATTTAATGCGTTCAAACACAAGTTTTCGATTAGATGGGGTCAGCATCTGCATGTCTAAAAAATTGAACAACTTCATGAAATAATATATTATAATATGCAATAATATGTAATAATACATAATGTAAAATCCCTTGGAACTTTGTTCTTATGCTATTCTTTATGGTCGATCCATCTTTAAGTAGTTTGTTGTTCACATGAAAAATAAATAAAAAGTACAAAAGCTAAAATTCTATGAAGCAAGTTTAGAATAAATTAAAGTATAATACATATATTTAAATATTATCTTTAAAGAGTGGTTTGTTTATTTCTCATATATCTTTATGCAGAACATGTTTAATCACTTTAGGCATTTTTATCATGTAAAGTATTTTTGAAAAATAATCTGGACCATATCTAAAACGCTATCTAAATATATTCTAAAAAACAATTTAAATCATTAGACTTGGGCTTAACAAAAAACTGTTGAGCCTTAATAAAGACAAGTTGTAAGACTCTCCTTACAAAAATTGTATGACTAGCTTCAAAGCCGCTATCATTTTACTTCTTCGCTCAAAATTTGGTAAAATACCGATGTGTATATATATATTGAAATGTATATAAATATATACATATATGTATATATACACATGTATATATACATATACATATATATATACATGTATATATACATGTATATATATAAATATATATATATATATATATATATACATATGTATATATATGTACATATATATCTGTATATATATATGTATATGTATACTATGTATACATATATATGTATATATATACATATATGTCATGTATACATATAAATATATAAACATGTATACATTTAAAAATACAACCTTGACATAAGGGGATACACAACCATTGCTCTGCTCTAGTGCCCCACGGAAACACGATCTGCTTGTCAGCCCAGCGTAATGCTTTGGCACTTGCGGACTAGCGCTTCAGGTGTCACTACACTTTTGGTGTATGAATATTTAGCAACTGTATCTGTGTCCTGCACTCCCCATTCTAAATTCGAACTTTTAAAAGCTGGTTACAGTTATTATTCAGTGCTAGCTGCATTTAATAGTTACAACCTGCCAGTTGCATTTAATAGTTACAACCTGCCAGTTGCATTTAATAGTTACAACCTGCCAGTTGCATTTAATAGTTATAACTTGCCAGTTGCAGTTAATAGTTACAACCTGCTAGCTGCAGTTAACAGTCACAACCTGCTAGCTGCAGTTAACATTTACAACCTGCTAGCTGCAGTTAATAGTCCCAACCTGCTAGCTGCAGTTAACAGTTACAACCTGCTAGCTGCAGTTAACAGTTACAACCTGCTAGCTGCAGTTAAGTCTCAACCTGCTAGCTGCAATTAACAGTTACAACCTGCTAGCTGCAGTTAACAGTTACAACCTGCTAGCTGCAGTTAACAGTTACAACCTGCTAGCTGCAGTTAACAGTTACAACCTGCTAGCTGCAGTTAATAGTTACAACCTGCTAGCTGCAGTTAACAGTCACAACCTGTTAGCTGCAGTTAACCGTCACAACCTGCTAGCTGCAGTTAACAGTTACAATCTGGTAGCTGCAGTTAACAGTCACAACCTGCTAGCTGCAGTTAACAGTTACAAAATAATTGAGTAATAAACCATTTGATTGATAGACTGCTTGTTACTGCTGAGAGCCAATATCTAGCATATGCATTCAATTGTTATTGTTCCGCTTCACTAATCACTAGTTCTGTAAAATCTATTGAAATAGAACTAACATTTACTTACATGGATAAAAATAATACACCGGGCAGCCTGTAAGGAACTTGAATCCATCAATTCCTGAGTTTCGTACAAGTTTAGAGTAGCCTCCAAAGTACCGCGCCATCGCCTTCTCAATAAGAGCTACCCACAGCTGCTTTCTTATTGCCTTAGAATCAGTTCAGCGATTATTTCACACTTGCATTGCAATTGTTATTTTGTTTGTTTGTTTCTAACACATTTTATTTCAAATTAGGTTCTAAGACAATCACTTTCTACCTTTTCAAGCATTGTTCTGGTGTTTGTACCTTTCACGATTATAGTATTAATTTTTTGTGCAATGGTTAGTGGCTTTATTTTGGGTTTAATTTAAAATAGTAAGTTCAGATTTTTACAAACATGCATTAATGGTGAACTTTCACAAATTTTTAATATATTCTACCAGAAAGTACTGTTTGTTTTTCTATCATTTGTGATTGTTTTTGGTGTTTGAGGTGATCTCACTGACAGAATGTGCCAAATTAAAATTTTTTGAAACATCTTAAAAAACTTAATCTCGGTCGAAACGCTCAGAAAAATATGTTCTGAAAATAGACGCCAATAGTTTCTTTATTGTCTTTAGGTTGCAGCATTACGCTTTTTTATTCTGTTGGTTTTTTGCAACTGTGAACCACATAATCACACTTTTGCTTGATCTGAGCATTTTAGTTACAAACCAGTTTTGTAAATTTTAATTTTGAAACATTCTGACAGTAAAATTTATTAAAATTTGGTATAAGTTCGTCTTTAATTGTACAAAAGTCACATAGCTGACACAAAGAGCTTTACTATCGAAACAGACACACTGAGTGTTGTTATAAGGTATTATTAAACTGTCATATTCTTGGGGCAGAGAGCTGTGATCAGAGCCGGAGAGACCGGCCCTATGGTCACTGGCATCACCGAATCAAGCCTTGCTGTCATCGGAGATGGCTCGGTCACCGATGAACCAGCCCAGATGACTGAATCATGAATGAAGAAGCTGAGCGATAAACAAAGAAAAGGGGAGGGGCTTAATGAAAAATCTATTGCTATAAAAGAAAGAGAACACAATTTTACTGCTGAGCAATGACTGTCATTGGTATGCACACATTGGCTTCATGTATTAATACATATTTTGCGATGAAATATATATTCTATGGTGACTAAACACTTGGTGTGTTTATCTATTTGCTGTCTGGTGCATAAGTAAATAGAACCAGCAGTTTCCTTTATAATATGCAATTATTGAACGACCACAAATACATTTGTGGCGGATATTCCTCAGTTTGCCCAGTTCAAAGCTTTTAATGACTTCACAACAACTAAGTAATAGCTGCACGCACACACACACACGCACGCACGCACGCACACACACAAAATAAATGAATGATTATGAATAAATTTATAACATGAGAAATATTTATTTTATGATATTGTATTTAGAACAAGAATTAAATTAAGGCACAGTTCTAACCCTAGAATGCCAGTATCAAACGCGCCAAATCTTTCATCACAAAAACTTATATTTTTTGTGTGACTTACCTTGAAAATAAATTTTAAAAACAAAAAAAATGGAAAAATGCAAATGAAATTAGTTTTATCTACACACATTTAAAATGTTATTAAGAAAATTCAAATTAAACTAACTAATTAGAACTATTACAGACACCAGTGTCTACTTTAAAGACAGATATTAGTTGGAGAGGAGATGATATAATAATATAATATATATAATATACTAATATATATAATAATAATGATTTTCTCTCAGCTACTTACTCTAGCATAGATCATATGATTATTTTCGTAACATGGAAACTGATCATCAAGAATGAACTCAGTCCACTTTCCTTCCACACAGAGTTTTAAACCATAAACACCCTCTTCATTGTACTCTGTTGTAGCAAATATTCTACAAAGTATTTCCTTCTCTGTCGCAATTGCTGCTATACAAGCAATCAGCCTGCAAGTAATAAAATGTTAGATATGATACACTCTTTGGTCACACTACAACAATACAACAAATGACAATACAAGTAAATATTTGTTACATGTTTCAGCACATTAAACTAGATATGCTACTCTAAGGAAATGGCTTTTTCTTGGCAGCCCTTTCCTTGGCAGCCCCGTGTTGCATGGAAACGCTAATACAGTGAAATAAGACAGAGTTCGAATTCACAAAGTCTGTTTACTACAATGAAACAAGCAGGTAAGTAGGAAAACTGACTGACTGATTGTTGGTTTTATATCAGGGTGCAAAACTAGACTACGAAAGAAATGAGCCAAACACAAGATGCAACAAACAACAAAATAACATTAAACAGGTAATTTATCTTCTAGGCACGCAGTGACAAAGGCAGCAAGCAAATAATGAAGACAAAAAAGGTTTTTTTGTTATCCATGATTAGAGCTCGTTTTTGGCATCAATATATATATATATAAATGTATAAATAAACACATATGTAAATAAATATTAGTATATATAAATTGATATATATATATATATATATATAAATTGATATATATATATATATATATATATATATATATATATATATATATATATATATATATATATATATTTATATATATATATATATATATATTTACATGTATACATATATATATGGTGCTAAATCTTTTTTTCCAAAACTTTGTCACACTATTACCATACACACATGTATGTATATATATGTTTATATATATGTATATATATATGTATATATATATATAAAGCTCTGAGCTGCACTGATGAGGCTTCAATAGCCGAAACAGTACTGTCTGTAGCATGAGTATATGCTCCCTCACTTAGGTTTGGTTGAGCACTCTGTGAGAGATGCGGCACGATTAGCCTTTGTGCAAAGCTCATCACTTTTGTGATTTGAGCACTCTGGTGCCAGCACCTTGACTTTCTTAAAGTCTTTGAGGCAACCTAGTTGTTTCATGGCAGAAAGTCAACTCTCATTGGTAATGGGATTTGTGTCCCTTGCCAAAGCTCTGAGCTGCACTGATGAGGCTTCAATAGCCGAAACAGTACTGTCTGTAGCATGAATATATATATATAAAACACTTTCCTCATGATAGGAAATTTAAAAGTTGTTTGACAAATTTTAAATTAAAATTTAAAATCAAATTTTTAAATTAAATTTTAAAATATATATATATATAAAGATATAAAGATATATATATGTATATACTTGTATACTTTTTTTTAAAGTTTGTGTGTCTGTGTGTGTTTCTGTCCAGATATAGCTATTAAAATCTTGAAATTAAAATATTGCGTTTTGCTAGATTTAAACCCATGGGTTTTACCACCACAATTTTCAAACCACGCGCTTCACCAGTGAGCTATTATACAAACATTATTCATCCAAGCCCTTATCATATACCGCATACCGTATTATATACTGCATACCGCATCATATACCGCATACCGTATCATATACCGCATACCGTATCATATACCGCATACCGTATCATATACCGCATACCGTATCATATACCGCATACCGTATCATATACCGCATACCGTATCATATACCGCATACCGTATCATATACCGCATACCGCATACGGTATGCGGTATCATATACCGCATACCGTATGCACACGCTAAATGACATGCTATTTGAGCTGTATGATGCTCCTGTTATAAAATATTTTTTACCCAACTCTAGGAAACACAATGCTTTTTTATTATGTTTTCATTAAGTCATTGTTTTTTTGTCAAATAACATCAACAGTAATTTTTCTCGAAATTGAAATTTAGCGATTTGTGTAATGATTATATACGTTACTAGTTGTGCTACTAGGCGTTGGCTGGTTAAAAATTTGATTTGTATTTAACATATAACAACATTTGCCATTCTAACTTTCAAACTACATATCATAAGAAAAGTGTGTTGTTTAATCGAAATAAATTAGGAGAGAAAATAAAACAACTGTAAAGGCTTTCAAAATTTGTCAAACAACTTTTAAATTTCCTATCATGAGGAAAGTGTTTTGTTCAGGTCAGATAGAAAAAATAAAATGACTATAAAAGGGTTTAGATGTAAATGTAAAATAATTAGCAAGTAATACCTAAATTAAGTTGGTTTTGCTACGATTACAATAAAAGATTATCTGGTAATGATACACTTAATAAAAACAGAGAAAACAAAATAAAAATCCTGAATAAGTAGAATTAATAATAACAATTCTTCCATAGACGTGAGTGTATACAAAAAAAGTTACAGCTTCACCAGAAGCTATTTATCAAAGCTTTGAATATGACGATACGGAGACGATATAATTGTTCAAACGAGAATAATTGGCCTTGACCCCAGATACAGTAATTGAACCTTACGAAAAATATTTTTTAACAGGGGCATCGTAACGTGTGGCCGCATTGGTAAAATAATCAGCGTGCGCTATAGCTATAGCCGGAATAACAGACAGATAGATCCACACACATACTTCGGCAAAAAAAATAAATATATCGATTAAGAGATATACATGCTCGCTATGTCAGTTTCAGCGTTAACCGTTATAGTAAAAGCGGGTCCAGAAACAAATAAAAGATAAAATTTCAGCCGTTTGCTAAAATACATACTAAAACTTCCTTCAAGTATGTGTTTAGTAAGCTAAATTCCTTTGAGTTAGATTCAACATTTATGCTACACACGTGCATCTCGAAGGCAAAAATTTTCACGTTGTACATTACAATGTTATATTATCTTACAAATCAGAACCAAAAAATACACTAAAATTATTGTAGGTACATGTAGTTACTAAGGTTAACATGTAGTTTTGTTACTATTTTTAATGATGATGATTTTGATGACTTTAACCAGATGGTGTTTGCATTAGATAATTACTATAGGTTTTTATACCACTCTATATACTTTTATAGCCTACGACATTTTTACATTGTGATGCCAACACTGAAATGAACTAAAATCATATAATTGTACGTCAAATAATGTTTTAATGCAATTGTAGCAAAACATACTATATTTAGCCATTACTTGCTAATGATTTCACATTTACATTTAAACATCTTTAAATTTTTATTTTTCTTCCCAATTTATTTCAGCTAAACTCATATTTTAAAATATGAAGTTTAATAGTTAGAGTTGTTTAAAAATGCTTAGAAACCTTTAAATAATTTTTCATGATATGAAGTTTAAAAGTTAGAATGGTAAATGTTGTATATGTGGAATAAAATCCAACTTTCTTTCCAAAGAGCTTTTTATTACCCGGGCATTCACCTAGTATACAAATATATACATATGTATGTATACATGTACATATGCATATATATGTATGTATATATGTATGTATATATGTATGTATATAATTATATGTATACAAGCATATGCTTATATATGTGTATATGTATATGTACATAAATATACATATATAATAGTTGCAAGCTAATATGTTGTATGTACATAATAAAAGTCTAATCATATGTAACAGTTACTTTGAAATTAGCTCAATTCATCAAAAATATTATGTAATAATTTTTTTACTGTAATAAGATCTGTGTTTATCTATCTGAGTGAGTAAGTAATGAGTTGAGGAAAAATATTGCATAGCATAGTATTCAAACTTAGTCTATTTAGCCCAGTATTCCACCAGCTGAGCTGATCACTACCTCAGAATAATTGTGTATGTAAATTATTTACTAAGATGTATCGGCACACCAGATGATCTCATATGGCACACTAGACTGCCAGGATACTATATATATGTACTAGAATATCCCATAGTATATATACTATATAGTATATAAAATACATAATATATATACTACATAGTATATATACTATGTGGTATTTTAGTATATATATTATATATACTATATAGTATATATATAGTATACTACATATAATAAGCATACTACATATAATAAGCATCCTCAATTAGTTGCCCATAGTCATGGGCAGCAAGCAAAATAATTTTAATCCATCATCTTTAGAACAGAACTTCTTATCTAAAATAAAATTCGATAGATTATTTATTCTTTACTGTAATTCATACCAGCAGTTCCCTAAACTTCCTTGATACACATCTCGACGATCTTTAGGCCCTGGGCTAAACAATGTCCAGCTCAATTTTTGGTCTGACCCACTAACTACGATGTCTTTTGGTCGAAGCCATTTTTTTATTTGGTTTTGTATTTTTGAAGATTCTTGATTCATTGGTGGAAAATCTGGATCCACATATTTGATTCCTTTCTGAAATTAATTATAAACATAATGGTAATTATAATATAACATTGCTGAGCAAATAAAACACTGAGCAAATTTATATATGAATCCAAAATAAAAATAACATAATCTGCCTTTTAGTCCAATAATGTCGAAATTGTGTTTTCATTAATTTAAAGAAAGCAATTAATGGGTGGAGCTTGCTTGAATTTTTTGATCTTAGTGTACTGAATATGCACTGACTGGGCTTAGCTTGTCAACTGTCTTAGTGTACTGAATATGCACTGACTGGGCTTAGCTTGTCAGCTGTCTCAAGGTACTGAATATGCACTGACTTGGCTTAGCTTGTCAACTGTCTTAGTGTACTGAATATGCACTGACTGGGCTTAGCTTGTCAACTGTATTAGTGTACTGAGTATGCACTGACTGGGCTTAGCTTGTCAACTGTATTAGTGTACTGAGTATGCACTGACTGGGCTTAGCTTGTCAACTGTATTAGTGTACTGAGTATGCACTGACTGGGCTTAGCTTGTCAACTGTATTAGTGTACTGAGTATGCACTGACTGGGCTTAGCTTGTCAACTGTATTAGTGTACTGAGTATGCACTGACTGGGCTTAGCTTGTCAACTGATAAGTTAATAGTCAAACCAGGAATAGTTTTGTAAAATCTATGAGTAATGGTTTCGAATGAGTTGAGCCCTCAGTAATGTAGATATGTTACAACCTGTAGTAATTAGTAGATAACAACCAAAAAACCAACAGAGGTCCAGCTTGGACTATCTAATACTTTATTATCCCTGAAGAGTTTGGAAGGAATGCAAAGGATTAGACTTTCCATAGTCGGAATATATGACGATGCTCTGAACACTCTATCCAGAATCCGCTAGGTGTTATTTATACTGGATGATATCTGGTCTAACACATACTGCTCGTATGTGAAGCAAAACGTTACCGATTGAAATACCAGTAGTTTTCCGCTTTATTACTGCCAACTTGGCTTTTTTATATAAGTTTACAACCGATGATACACAAGTTAATTGTGTTAAGCCTTATGCACAATCTGTTTATATATATGCATCTACATATATGTATATATACATATATATATATATGTATATATACATATATATATATGTATATATACATATATATATATATGTATATATATATGTATATATACATATATATATATATATATATACATATATATATACATATATATATGTATATATACATATATACATATATATATATATACATATATATATATAGCTATATATATATATATATATATATATATATATATACATATAAATACATATACAGGATATAGGACAGATAGCTCAGTTGGTAAGGTATTGGGACCGTGATCATTAGGTCCTCTGTTCAAACCCCAACAACTGCCCTTTTCTGGTGGTCCTTGGACAAGACCCTTGCTTGTATAACGTCTACAACCTCTATGATGGGTGCAATAACCAAAGCCATGCCGGCTCGGACGTCGCCTGGTCAAACAAGGTCCGCGCTGCCTGTAGCTGAACCAGGACAAGGCAGTGAAAAATGGGCTACTGGTTCAAAATGGATGAAATGGACTCGGACTGATAACACGGACCTCATGCAGTGCTACTTTATGAGTGAACCTCAAAAGTGGGGCTATATTGGAAGGATGCGGCAACTGTGGATAAACAGTTGCCGCATCAGATAAACAGTCGCTCATATCAGAACTTGAGGTAGATGAAATTAAGGAACAGTTCACCCAAGTAACCTCAACCAACGAGGAGTGCATATCAACACACACTGTCACGCATACACAATCATGTGTTGACTCATGGGTTGAAGAAGACATGCACTTGGACCTTGACCTTGAGAGAGCTTGCGGAAAATATCATCAACAAGATGTCGTCAGCTGCTAATGATTATGGAAGCAGGGTACCACTACCACCATACCTAAGAAGCTGTTAGAAGAACATTAACATTAAAATGGCACTGGAGTCGATCTCAACTGGATCAATCAGTGAGACTAATGCCTTAATCTATAGCACAGCAACCGTCATCTTGGAAGAGATGGATATTAAGCCAATGCCAACAAGGCTTCATTCCATCCTGGCAGCTGAGGCTACAAAATAAGATCAAGGAGTTGCGCAAGAAAGTTAGTAGGCTCAGTGAGAGATCTAACCACAGTTTGGAGCGTCCATAAAGCCACAATGGAAGCTCTAGAATCTGCCAAACAGCAGCTAGTAGCACTCTCGGCACGACTGAAGCGGTACACCAAAGAGTGGGATAACAAGAGAATGAACAAACTGTTCATCAATAATCTATCTAGAGTATATTACGAGTAGTTCAAAGGTGAACTGCAGAGGCTCTGAGCCTCTGCAGTTTATCTGAGCCTCCCCGATCTAGCACTTCAAAGTTCTGGAAGGACATCTGGGAGAAAGAGACTACTCATAACATCACTGCAAATTGGCTGAAGAGGCTTAAAGAGAACCATCAACACACTGTGGCTCAGCAAGGACTCACCATCAGCAAAGAGGACATCAAGTGCAGAGTGCAGCGTATGAAGAACTGAGCAGCACCTGGTCATGACATGATTCAAGCTTTCTGGTTAAAGAAATTGACATCACTTCACATTAAAATGGCTAAGCAGATGGAATGCCTAATAGAACAAGGTAACCATCCAGAATGGATGACCAAAGGACAAACTGTACTTCTGATAAAAGATCCAAAGCAGGGGCCGATTCCCAAAAACTATCGACCAATAACGTGCTTGCCACCACTTGGAAACTGCTCTCAAGAATAGTTGCAGACAAACTGGAAGAGCACATGAGTCACTATATGACCAGTGCTGAGAAAGAAATTGGGCGCAACACCCAAGGAGCTAAACATCAGTTACTGGTGGATCAGACGGTCTGTCAAGGCAGCAGGAGAAGGCAAACCAATCTTGCCATGGCTTGGATTGACTACTAAAAGGCCTATGACTCAATTCCCCATAGTTGGATACTTGAGTGTCTCAGTATGTACAATGTTCACCCTGCTCTTGTGGCATTCATCAAGATGTCAATGACCAAATGGAAGACGAAACTGGAGGCTAATGGCAAAAAGCTGGCGAGTGTACAAATTAAGCGAGGCATCTGCCTAAACCCTCTAAGCAATATGCTGGAGGAGACTCAATATGGGTACCGGTTTATGAGTGGCACCAAGATGAACCACCTCTTCTACATGGATGACATTAAACTGTACGCTAACAAAGAAAGGGACATTGATTCGCTAAAACACCTCACTCAGGTATACAGCAAGGACATCGGAATGACCTTCGGTATTGAGAAATGTGGAAGGCTAATTCTTAAGAAAGGCCATTCTATGCTCACAGATGGCCTAAGAATGCCAAATGGTGCTATCAAAGATATAGAAGAAGGGTACAAGTACTTGGGGATTATGCAAAGCAACATCAACCACGAAGCTGAGGTACGTCACAAAGCCATTACCGAATACAAGAAACGCCTTCGGCAGGTCTTACGGAGCCAGCTCAATGCCAAGAACCAAATCGTGGCAATAAATACCTACGCGCTGCTAGTAATAAGATATCCAGCAAGCATAATAAAGTGGACTGAGGAAGCCATCAAAGAAACAGATATAGCAACTCGTAAACTGCTGACCATGCATGGAGCACTCCACCCAAAATCTGATACTACTAGATTGTATCTTGATAGGAAAGATGGCGGTAAGGGACTCAAAAGTGTACAGCAGACAGTGAAAGAGGAGGAACAAAGCATAGCCTATGCAGCCTCCATGGCCATTTCAGATAAGTTGCTAGCTGAATTCCAATCGGCCGCTCTTGCAACGGACCTACGCCCTAATGATGAGGAAATTGACTGGCACACGAAACCTCTTCATGGTGCTTACCACCAACAAATATCTAAGGTTGGTGATCTTCACCAGACATATATGTGGCTGAACAAAAGAAACCTAACGGCCAATACAGAGTCGCTAATCATGGCAGCCCAGGAGCAAGTGCTCCCAACAAGGCAACTCCAAATGAAAATCTTTCACACTAGAGATGATCCTAAATGAAGACTGCAAAGATGCACCTGAGACCATCCAAGACATCATAAGTGGATGCAAGCAACTAGCAGGAAATGCATACACTGAGCGGCATAATCATGTTGCAGGTATTGTGTATAGAAGTCTATGTGATGAGTATGGCCTTAATAAACCACAACACTGTTGGGAAGCTCCTGGTAAGGTCAATGAAAATGACCGCGCTAAGATCCTCTGGGACTTCTACATCCAAACTGACAAGCATGTCCTAGCAAACCAACCAGATATAGTGGTGGTAGACAAGGAGAACATGAGGGCTACTATAATAGATATAGCAGTACCCAATGACTACAATATAGCCAGCAAAGAAAAAGAAAAGGTAGAGAAATATCTCCTCCTTGGAGAAGAGATTGAAAAATGCTGAAATGTAAGAACAACTGTAATTCCAGTAGTCATTGGGGCACTGGGCGCAATAACACCGGCGCATAAAATGTGGCTTGCCCAAATACCAACAACAATCAACTCAGGTGAGTTGCAGAAAAGTGCGCTATTGGGAACAGCTAAGATCTTGAGGCGAGTGCTCAAACTCCCAGGTCTCTGGTAGGAGACCCGAGTTAGAGCAGAATTTACCACCCATACGGGGTATCCGGGGTGAGGAAACAATTTTTCGATTTTATATATATATATATGTATGTATTTGTGTATATATAATATATATGTATATATATATATATTATATAATAATATATATAAATATTTTTACATACATATATATATCTACTATATACAGGTAAAGGGTTCTGTGTAGTCTCCCCACGATGCTCTGGATACAAGTTCGTGTAGCTTATCTGCGACGTTGGTGGTCTGAGTTCTCACTTCTCAGGGAGAGCTTTGGGTTGATCAATGTTTTTCAAATGAGTGTCTGTGCAAACTATGAATGTGCATTGATGGCAGTCCTTACTAATTTGCCAGCTGTGCTCATCGACATTGTTTTGAAATTTCCCTTTTTGGTGTTTGATACAGAGTTTGCAATGAGCTAGAATTTCTATCCACTCAGCCATTTGTCTTTGATAGTTGTTTAAAGTAACTGGGCTGAAGATGTGTGGCTTATCTGAATCTTGAATTGTTGTTTGTACAACTGAAGTTCAAAGTATAGTAACTTATGGACTATTGCTAATTATTCTTGTTGGAAGACGCAACAGTTGAATTCCTATGCAAAAATCTTGGAAAAGTATACAAAGACTCTCTTTTCTTCCTTTCTGTTGGAACAATATACATGTAGCTCCCAGGCCAGCTGCACTAGCGTCTCTATATAGTAACAACATGTTCATATAATGTAAAAAGACCAGAATTGGCACAGTGACAAGCTTTTGGCTCAGAGTGTCGAATGCCTATTTACCTTGCGCATGCCAGCCAAGTAGTTTGTTCTTTGAACTCATTTGAGTGAGTAGTCAGGCAATCTTAAAATATCCTTGAATGAATGATTTGTAATACTTATGGATGCCAATAAACAAATAAAAATTCTTCTCATGTTGGGGATTATGCCAGCTCTTATGGCAGTGAATTTATGTTTGTCAGTTTCTACTCCCTTGCTGCTCTCTTGCTGCTCCTTTTCTGCTCCCTTGCTACTCCCTTGCTGCTCACTGTGCATCCAAGTATTCAACTCAGTCTGAGAACAGGGAACATTTTTAGGCATTTTTTTTAGATGAGCTTCTCTTAACTGTAAGAAGACCTCTTCCAAACATTCAATGTGAGTGTTCATATCTAGATCAAATATGATGACATCATCTAAATATATTAATATGGTCAGCCAGTGCATGCCTCTGAGGACTGTTTTCATTAAACTTTTAAATATAGAAAGAGCCGATGTAAATCAAAGGGTAACATCTCACCTTTGTAGAGTTATACCATTAGTTGACGGGTCACGACCCCTCAATTTTTGGTATAATGTGGCCCGCCACATTGGTCTGGCCCAAGTCAAAACTTAGGGTTCTCAACACATATTGGTAACTTGCCAGCATTTGGCGGGCTTTGTACCGGTCTCTCCTTTTAGTCTGCTTTTCTGGAACAGTTTTCCTGATGTGTGATGTAGTTTTTGGTTAGCTTTTGTTGGTGTGATCGGTTCAATTTGCTCTTCAAGCTTTTTTGTACCAGCTAGTATTTTTATAATCCCTCATTTTTTCGTGACGTCATTCTATCGTTGTTGGCCATCTTTGTAAACAACTTTTATTGTTAAAACACAAGCTTTTGCAATGAACTTTCGAAAACGATGCTTATTTTTGCAGTTTTTTTATTATAGTATCTAAACAACACAACAAATATTATTAAAGCAGAGAATGACGATCGTTTCCTACATATATGGTGGCTTTTTTTGAACGAGCGCCATGTGCAACTGGCTTGAGGACATAAAAAAGGACGATGGTTATTGGCTGTTCTTCTGACAGCAAACATCTGTCACACTTCCTCTTTTAAGAATCATTCTATATTTATCCTGTTCACCATCTTAAATCCTTTTCTAACATAGTACCAGCCATAAATGGAGATCTGCCAAACTTAGGTTTGGTTTGTTTTGAATCTTGTCTTACCATACCAAAGTCTTGTACACTGTGTAAACTTCAACACTCCAATAAAACAAAGCTGTTAAGGCTACAGGCCTGCGAACCCAGTTTACCCAGATAAAAATCTGCTTGTTTTTTGCAGAACATTTTGATAGTCTCTTTTTTCTTAAGTTCTAAATATTCCAGATTATGATTTATATTTTATCTTTTGAATAGACACAAACTAACAGATCCTCTAGCTTTTTATAGTTTAGTGAAATGGATGCTTTGTGAAATTTATACTATAATAAGAGCAGTGTCCATTCATGCGGAGTCACATTAAGAGCGTAAGGAATACAATTGCCTCTCACGAGTATCAAACGAGTGTAATTCGATTTTGTACTCTAATCACTTCAACACTAGATAACCTTATTACATTGGTATTTAGACAAAAGAAAAGAAAACAGTTATCTGCTTGCTTTCAGCCAATAAAATTATGGCCAAACCGGAACATAGTTTCGCTTTGTAAAAAACTTTTATTTCTTTCATCGCAATTTATTGTTAGTAATTATTGTTAGATCTATCATGCATTACAGCTCCCAACTTTTACTAATTTTGAATCTTTGGACTTTTATTGATTTCTAATAAACAATAGTGCTAATAAAAGTTATTATTCACATTGTTTTGGCAATAAAAATGCCATAAAATTTACTAATATTGATAAATCGTCCCACTCAGACATGTTCAACGTCTTTTCGAAAATGCCCAAAAAACGTTTGTTCTCATTTGGAAACACAATTGTGGTATTTTTCATGACATCAGCATCAGCTGATGTAGAATTTTAAAATGATTAGCTCAATATCAAAAAAGTTTTATAGATTGTCCAGGTCAAAAGTTACGATGATTTATAATGGCTTCGGTCAAATATTAGGCTTTACCGTATACCGTTCATCCTTATGTCCCGATAAATAAGTTAATTTGATAGAGAGTTGATCATGCACATACCGATTACTCATGACGATCTCTCATGATGTGCAAGACTGCTGAGTATACAAGTGTACAAGTGTTCAAGTGTACAAGTGTACAGTGAACAAGTGTACAGATGTGCAAGTGTACAAGTGTGCAAGTGTACAAGTGTTCAAGTGTGCAAGTGTGCAAGTGTGCAAGTGTACAAGTGTGCAAGTGTACAAGTGTACAGATGTGCAGGTGTGCAAGTGTGCAAGTGTACAAGTGTTCAAGTGTGCAAGTGTGCAAGTGTGCAAGTGTACAAGTGTACAAGTGTACAAGTATACAAGTGTACAGTGAACAAGTGTACAGATGTGCAAGTGTACAAGTATACAAGTGTACAATAAAATGATGTCTATAACTTTTAAGATGTTTAATAGGAAAAATGTACAAGTTTGCTTAAGGACTGATAGATTCTCACCCTGGCACACTCTGCTCTAATCCGTTGAACCTTTACTATCAACTCTGCATGTTCGTTGTCATAATTAGCATCACCAACCAATTTTTTTATATTTGTTATTTTAGCCAGTGCACCATCTTTTCCGCTGCAAGCAAATAAAATGTCTTCACACGTTGTATGTACTTCAAGCTTTTACAAAGTGTCTATACCCAACTGTTAATAGAATTAGCACTTTTACCGAACAGAACAACTTAAATTAATCTTGTTTGTATGCAATATATTTAGTACATAGTATAGTAGTATAGTATATAATACATAGTCATAGATGTAGTTTTAATAAATAGTCATAGATATAATAGATACAATACATAGTCATATATATATATATATATATATATATATATATATATATATATATATATATATATATATATATATATATATATATAATAAATAGTCACATATATAGATGTAATACATAGTCATAGATATACATGTAGATATATTAAATAGTCATAGATATAGATATAATACATAGTCATAGATATAATACATCGTCATAGATATAGATATATTACATAGTCATAGATATAGATATAATTCATAGTCATAGATATAATACATAGTCATAGATATAGATATAATGCATAATAATTGACGTAGATGTACTACATAGTCATAGATATAGATATAATACATAGTCATAGATATAGATATAATGCATAATAATTGATGTAGATGTACTACATAGTCATAGATATAATGCATAGTCATATAGATATAATGCATAATCATTGATATAGATATAATACGTAATTATAGACAGAGTTTAGATGGTTTCTAATTTCTCTCAGCATAGTTGAAGATTAATGAAGAAATTGATAATTGAACAATAATTCTTGTTTCATCATTTTATCAAGAAATAAACAAAATGTTGTCTAGCTGAAACTTGAAAACCCCTTTCAACATGCTGCATTTATGTTACTTTCAAGTGAAAATAAATATCAACAAAGATTGAATTCGCAATGAAAATTGAACAATTACTATAAAAAACGTCTTCAGTTTTATTTATTAAAACTATTTCCAATATTTTAAGAATATCTGCAACTGCTTTAAACTATAATGTCTCATAATGCTTATGAAGAATAACTAAACAACGGCGTACTGTATGTTATGTTCAAATAGTAACCACACATTTCGTCCCTAATCTCCTATAAACATGTAAATACAATACATGTAAATAACTCAGCAGCACTTCCACTAATGTGCACATTCACTCAACCCCTGCCAGGCAATTGAAACTAACAAGAGTTAGTAACTCACTAGTTCATCTCTACTTTAGCCTTTAGACTCTCCGCTTTAAATTCTCAGTGAAACCTTAGACCTTTAGTCAACTATAACTATTTTATGCTCATCAACTTTTTCATTGCTCAAATTTTTGAGATGCCTTCAACATGCTTTAATACTAATTTCTCAAAATTATTTTTAGAGCAGTTTGGTTAGTTAATAAAAATCCTAAACTCTGAGGACTTCTTTTCTTTGATTCTGCTTAAACTTCATGTTGTGATCACACAGCTACTAATTTTCTACATTGCGAGCATAAAATCAATATTCTGCAATTAAAATTATGTTGTTTTAGGTTTAATCAATATGCTTTTATTTACCAACAAGACTCAAAATTAAAAACTACTATGTGAAAACCGCTATACAATGTAGATCCAAACCAATGTATAAAAAGCATGATTACAGATATTAAAAAGATCGGTTTAACAATTGTCACATCTGATTATTTTTGTTGTTGTTAGTGCTGGGCAAAATTATGGATTAAATAGAGACTGCTCATGCTTGCTACCTACCTTTAAGTGTACCTGCCATAGCTTTGTTATAAACTAAAAATAGTAGACAATATCATCAATAACAATGAATAAAAATGATTTAACGAAAAGCAATTGATAACAAAATTTGCTAACATAGCAGCAGGACTTTTAGCTGGTTTGCCTAAAAGCTCACAAATATTAAAATCAATGACAAGATGTGTACCCTAACCATGAAGGAGCCCGCAAAAGCCTTCCAGTGATTGAAATGTACATGTAGTGTGGTGTTTGCATTACTGGAAGCAACGTCTTTGTGTCTAATTGCCCTTCTAGACGCTAGAAGGTTGTCCTTGTCGGTACTAATTGAGATCTATCAGTATGGCTAACTACAAAATACTACGGCTAATCTATTCACTTCATCATTGCTGAGTTGTCAGAAGATGCTATGGCCTGATTACCCATTGAATTGTTTAACTTCTACCAGATGCTACGGCTAACCATGGCCAATCTTGGTCAATCCTGCCATAGAAAACCACATGGCTACTAACCAAATGATTTACAAGGTTAAATTAAGAGATGAAAGCTTTATAATCTTTAGCCTCTGTATGTGTAGCTACCGCAAGCCTTGACGTTTTGACTTTATACATTCTATATTCCACTTCTGACCCAGTCTATTTAAAAGGGTCAACTCAAAGTAGCTGCTTTGCGCCTTTGCCTGAAAGCCTGCGGAGAGCTCTAAAAGTTCAGTTTTACTAGCTAGTCAAACCAAAAAGCTGAACTTGAGGTTACTCAGGTTTTTTTGAAAAGAACAGATAGCTGCTGGAGCGACAGTTGGATGAATAAACTTCTCTACGCTGTTTAGAACATCATACAAAATACATTGTCCTTAACATACATAGTTCTCAACATACATAGTTCACAACATACATAGTCCTCAACATACATAGTCCTCAACATACATAGTCCTCAACATACATAGTCCTCAACATACATAGTCCTCAACATACATAGTCCTCAACATACATAGTCCTCAACATACATAGTCCTCAACATACATAGTCCTCAACATACATAGTCCTCAACATACATTGTCACAGAACTAGTGTTTACTTTAAATTATGATATAGTCTTTGGTTCACTAAAGCACAGGGGTTTGAGAAAATTTTGCAGCCTCACACCGTTCTAGTTCCATCGGCTTTGCGCAAAGAAACTTTTTACTTGATATTTCTTTACTTACTACTCTGGGCTAGCCTTGTTCACATTGGCATAAGTGCGTTACAGTAAGTGAGTTGGTCTTGACAAACAACATATCAGAGCAATGTGAGCTTTGGGTAGCTATGGTTAGAATGTTTAGGAGAACGCATGCTAAATGCAGTCTCAAAGTACTTTGTAGGTCAAAGAACTGTAGTTGTTTGGGCGTCCTTTCAGGATACTCACATGTCCATGTCATTTTAAACTTTTTTGCAAATCTTAAGTTTTGCAAAATACCAATTTACAAGATAACTAATTCACCAGAGTGTTCAATTTTAATATTGGAGGAGTAAGGGTACGGCATTTGATGAGCTCTAAAGGTTTCTAAATATATTATTTAAAGATGTTGCAAAAACATAATTGCGAACCACATTTACAGACTGGATCACCTCTAGCAATGATATTGTAAAGCGGTCTTAGCATTCTTTTGCTAATTCATTGGCTGATTCCTAAGCTTTCCCTCCCATCAACCCAAACCTGACCTAAAAACCTTAAAGTTTGTCATTGGAGTACTCTGAATTCTCCAACTGTGAATGCTGTCTTTCAAACATGCTCTAAATTGGATTAGGTCTACTGCTAAAATCCATTTTATTTGGATTGACCACATCATAGAATATTCTGGTGAAGCTTCCCAGATGCCATGGTTTGACTATCCAAAATATGATCAATGGGTTGATGCCTGGGGCCATGACTTGAATAACCAGTAACTTTACTTCTTGAAAGCGTCAAATGCTATGGCAAGACTTTCTCTTTATTGCCGAACAATCTATCATTTTTGAAAATGGCTGCCATATATTGTGTTTCAACTATCTACTCTGCAACCACAAAAACTGCTACTAGGCGCAATGGCCAACCATCGAACACTATTGCTTTCAGTAGAGATTATCTCTAGCATCACTGTGCATGTGGTAGTTATGTGCACACCCCTACTGTACCACAAAATCTTAGTATCTAAGCATCCTAACTATAAAACACACATTATTTCATCCAAATTCACGTTCAAGTATTCATAGAATGTAACACGTAATTACAGTAATACCGACAGATCTAGATAATCCAAGATAATATAATAAAATAGATGATAATAAAATATCATGTGTTCGGCATGATAAAATATATAACAAGGTGATCCGGCTTACATTATTGTGCAACCTCACGCAAGAGTTTACAGTAAATAAATTAACTGGTACAGCCGAGAAGAAAAAATTTAATATTAGAAGGGTGACTATTGCTGTGTTGAAGGGTGTTGGTAACATCTGCAAGTCAGTGTAGAAACTATAGACACTATGTGGTGGCTGTATGTACTCTACTTTGGTACAAAATTAGATAAAACCTGTGCTGATAAACAATTTCAAGTGTATTTGGAACAAGTCAATCAAAACTTTGCTGAAACATTGTTCAAACTTTTAATTGCTGTTGTTTGATGCACACAACATTGCTGCTATGATGACAGATGAAAATAAACTCTCGCACAACAATCTTATAGTTTTTTTGCATTGCTGATAAAAACCAGTTTCCTTCCTAAAGCAGCTTTTTTATAACTGATATTTATATACGGAATATCATAAAAACTGAACAAAAGTTTGCAACCAAACCAATTTCTATAAGTTGTCAAACAGTTATATAAGCAGTCAAACATTTTGGTTCAGTTTACAGTAAAACTTAGTACATTTATCCAAGAGCAATGTACAACATGATAACTGCTGTAATATAATGCCATGTAATTACAAAATTATTTAAACAAGGTACAAGAACAAGCTAATGAAATAATATAGTTACTTCTTAAATATAAAATATACTAAATTCAGAGAGCTAATGCGGTACACTATAGTTGAAACCAGAGACAAAAAACAAGTTAATAAAATTTTAGGGGTCACTTAACACCTCAAAAAAGCAATACAAGTTATTCTTAGTTGTGACTTGAAAGTGATAGGACAGTGGTAATGAACTGCAAATAAACCATAAAATCTTATCTCAATGTCAGCGATGCAAAACAGCTGTTCTGAAAACACACAGCCACTTCATATCAAACAATATTGTTCCAAAATTTCTTTGTACATTTTTGCACGTCACAACCTTTACAGGTTAGAACAAATATTCCTATACGGAATAAACTGAGATTTGTCTCCTCACTGACCTATATTGGCTTATGAATAAACATTCTAGGTAGCAATTGCATATAAAATCAAAACAAAAGCATAACAGGGTAAAAACTAAATAGAGCAAACAATTATTTATGTAAAGATTTTTATTGTTACCTTGTCTGACATTCAATGTATGAACGCATGCTCAGCAATTAAAAATTCCGGAGTTGAGGACGGTAATAAAAATGCAAGACAGTGTATTTGGAGGCTTTTCTTTATTGGCTCAAGGGTCCAGATGAAGTTAGATAAAAAGAACCATTGCCAGGCAAAAATAATATGGTTGTTGCCAGTACATCACAGACTCCTGTACTTTGGATAGAATACAGAATATATAGCTCTAACAACAAGCTGATCTATGGAATAGCTTGGCTTGTAACAATAGAAAAAGGTAAATCATTCAAAACTATCAAAACCAGTAACACTACCACCAAAATTTAAATTAAATATGTGTAGAGCACAATGATTGTGAAACTGGAAAAGGCAGAAAATAGTTGGTATGCCCAGCTGAAACCTATGAAAGACAGATAGAATATGAGTTTTAGGTGGGAGAATGGCTGAAAGAAAGTCCCTCAAAAGATTGGGAAGATCCTTCTCAAAGACTTCTCCCAGCAATTTACCCTTTATGTCGTGATGCAACTCTAGCGTGCTCCTGATACCAGTACTGGGGTTACAAGATACTAACCTAGCGAGCTAGCATGGTTGTATGCTCTGTCAGATCAAGGAGCCTAAATTGCTAGGTCAGCATAAGGGAAGCTTCCCATTAGGTAAGCTAAAGCAGTCAGAATCATCCTCACACACGATGTTGAACTTTTTCAAACTGCATCACATAAGAGGTAGGTTCAAAAGAGGACTATTGACAAGACATGAGTGGTTTTCACCAATCTGTATTTGAGGGCTGTTCCACTGAACCAATGTTTTCTTACGACTACAGCTATTTTTTAATAGCATTACAACATTTAACCAATGTAATAGACTGGCCAAAACTCATTTATTTGAATGAGGTTTCATAGCCAAATCATGCTAAAAGAGAATTCAAAACAATATGAGCGAATATCAACAAGGAACCTTTGTACAAGGTAGGTACTGACATTGGTCTTGATTGGGCCTTTAGACCAGCCAATGCAACATGATATCAGAGGTCTCCTGAAGCACTAATCAAAGCCATCATGAAATGTCTGCATTTCTGTATGAGTAGAAAGAAGTCGTCAGCAACACAATGCCTTACTGTGTGCGCAGAAGTTGCAAACTCATTAAACGAACAGCCTCTGGGTTGTCTGCAAGCTGAAGATTTTGCAATAGGCCTGCTGACACCTAACCATCTTCTTTTAGGCAGGTGCTTTGCAAACAATCTGGGACATACAGCTATCCTCAGCAAGTGCGGCAGCATCAGATTCAATTTAGTTCATATGATAACTGACAGATTTTGGGAGATTTTGATCGAGCTTTTAGGGCTAGCCATCATCACCCAAACAAAGTGTTACACCATACAAACCAATCTTTGGGTAGGTGATGTGGTATTAGTTATTAATTCAAATGTCTTGCAATCTCAATACCAATCGGCACAGGTATTTCAGACCTATCCTGACAAGAACGGTATCATTTGGCAAGTAGACTTAGAATACCAAAACTTCAGCACAGGTAAGGAGTGCAAAACTTACACATTACACAGTTACTTCAACCATCATATCAATAAGTGTACGCAAACTAGCTCTGATAGTTCTGATAGAAGACCAATAAGTATCACATAGAATATTGACATGTTATCATGTCTAATCGCATATTTATTTGCATCACAATTTTTAGGGTTCTTTTGCACTACAATTATCTATAACATCTACTTTCACCTGATATCATATCTGATCATACAGACTGACATATACTGGTTGTATAGCATATCTGCATTTTAATTTTAGTAGTTTGTTTAGATCAGACAATCTCTTGTGTTTGTTTGCTAGGGTATTATCACCTTGTGCTTGTCAATTTTCAATATTTTCCCATGTTTGATCAACTCTACCCATCCGATATATTGGGAAGATTTTGTTTATTGGGCCAAACATGGGCTTTGACTGCTCTTTCTTAGACTATCTTAGCATCTTACACTGCTGTTTTCAGATTAGCCAACACCCATCATTATCAAGCTTTTAGTTTACTCTGTTGTTTTTCAAATTAAGAAGTATGTAGCCAACCAAATCATCATGACAACAAGAACCACATATAAACTGTACAATCAGTGACTACGTCTATCATGAGCAATATCTACGATTAATGGAATTTTCCGTCACTGGCAACACGATTAATTTGGAGGCTAGAAGGCATTCTGATTGGTTAAGGACTCTATTGTGTAGGACAAGCAACAATTTGAATAGGAAAACGTTATCACCAGCTAAAGCGAGCAAAGAGCGTCTGCGAAAAGAAACCGGTAAAGATTGAACATTATGTAGAGTTTGAAATAAGTAATCAAGAATTTGTAAGCTGCTGCCTGTCAGTTTTTTTTGAATTACATCACAATTGCACGAACCAACTCTAAAAGAACAAGTAATTTTTGTAAGTTGTAACTAATGTTCTTAGTGTTGTCAAGTTTTGGAATTCATTTAAAACTAAATATTATGTCAGCGTATGTTCTACCAACTTGTTTGACAGCAGGATATGTTATGAGTAATAAAGAACTATAATGTTAATCAAGTCATCCGTTGATCTTTACCAAAGACTTTTAGAGCTCCGAATGCAACATAACTCACTGTGTTGTAGATCAAGTGAACTTTGTCTAAACGTAGTTGATATACCTACAGGCATGTATTTCTTGGCTGCAAGTTGGGGCGGCTGCAAATGTTAGCCGACTAGTTATAAACATCTGAGGTTTTGGGGCGGCATAAAACCCCCAAAGCTCTAGACCTTTTAAGCATCAAAAACCCTCAAAGTATGCATAAATGTAATCAATTGTAAGCATCAAAATCAAAATAAATATATTGTTTATGGTTCATGGTAGGCAAAACTTTTTCTTGATTCAACGAACGATATAGATCTCTGACACTACATCAATCTGAAAAGGGCATTGAAAGAACAAAAGCTATTACTTCTTCATTGCAATAGCTTTTGTTCTGTCAATGTGTTCTTGGCAGAAATGATTTACAACTGACTCTGTATCTATTTCAACATCTCTATATATGTGTAATGTTAAAGAATTATTTAGATGAGCCTGTCTTATAGCGCTCTTCATCGATGTTTTGATTCAGTTATGTTATGATAATGAAAATGCAAGTTGGGAGTCTTCTTCACACCACCACTATAAGTAATAAAGTTCAGTCTCTAAGTCTTAACAAAGTCTCACAAGATCACTCATTCGGCGAGATCACCACAGTCCATGGAGACAATATAGAACGCTAGTTGCTAGTAAATTAGTTGTTGGAAATCTCAAGTGAATGAGCTTAAACTAAAATTTTTAGTACTTGTCCACCAAAAATTAATAAAAATTTGGGGCGGCTCAGCTGCACAGCTGCCCCAGGAAATACGGGCCTGTGTATTTATGAAAATATTTAGATTCTTAAAATTTTGTTCAGTCTTCCTCACCTCTAACATGCAAAACATCTAACATGTAAATTCAAGTGTTTTAAAAGATCTCTCATACCATTTGTTAAATATCACTTTGTGGAGAATTAAATATTTGCTGATATATATAGGAAAACTTTTTATTTTAAGGCTTTAGGCAGTAGAAGATGGTATGCAGCTGCTTTTGATTTTTTAACACACAATTCAGCTGGCATTTAAAAGTATTTAGAATATATATGTTTACTTATTTTACATTGGTCATTACTAACGCTTCATTATGGTGCTCATACAAGTATATATCTTAATAGCTGTTTAGGTTACCTAAATATCTGCATGGTATACTGTCAGATAAGTTCTATGTCTCACACTTATTAACTCAATGACAAAGTTGCATGAAATATATGCAGATTGAGTATTTCATTAGTTTAGGTTCAACTAGTCAAGAATGCCTGATATCTTAAAAATTAGAGTAGCGCAAACTTCGAGGAAGAATTTTAAATTTCAGTAAGGTCTCTGATAACTTTGATATGGCCACAGAATTGTGAGTCACTCATGATATATTATATACAAACCCTGCAGTTACAATCCAGATTTTGAGACCTCTTTAGTTAAATAGAGATATGACTATACTATGACATGTTCATGAAGCTATACAGAATTTTAAAATTCAGATTCCATAGCTTAATTTATTTTTGTGAACAGTTTGTTGAACTTTTAGTCCAGAAAAGCAATAATGCGTAAATGTTACCAAATCTATCAGAAACATGACTAAGCTTATTTATACCTGAAAAGCTGAAAAATATCAAGTTTTTTCCCTCATAACTAATTACTAACGTAGCACTGACTAGCATTATTAATATGTCTATATATACATAATTTCTTTGAATGATTTGTCTAATTTTACATTTCTGAAACCGTGTTTATCAAATTGCAACCAAAAATCTTTACCGGTCTCATAAAATATGCTTGAAATTTCAAACATACTTTTATAAAGTTCTAAATTTTTACGTCATTTCTAGTATAATGACGATCCATAACAAAACATTTTCTATTTATTTTTGCAGAGCTTTCAAATTAAGGGCATATTGACTGAAAAATAGGTCTCTCAATTAGAACAAACTTTACTATTTTTAAAGTATCTCATCATTTGGCTAGCAAAAACAATAAATGACTTTGTGAACCTCAAGTGACAGCAGAGTCTTGAATATTTTGCCCATGCATGGCTACGAGCGCGACCTAAGGAAACCTGAAATGCTTATAAAAGTGTCTGGCCTCTCGCTTTGATAATATGATCAATTTTGTGCCTACTATTAGATGAACACTAATTACAGAGTACAATTGGTTTTAAAATTTGTGTGAAATCAGCTTAACCTTTGAATAATTTTTTTTAAAGTTTAGCATATAGAAAATACTAGTTGAATTTAGCATATAATTAACCACAGACTGAGTTTAGTACATAAAGAACCACAGACTAAATTAGCTATATAATGGACCTCAGGCTGGCTTTAGTACATAAAGAACCATAGACTAAATAAGCTATATAATGGACCTCAGGCTGAGTTTAGTACATAAAGAACCACAAACTAAATTAGCTATATAAAGGACCTCAGGCTGGGTTTAGTACATAAAGAACCATAGACTAAATTAGCTATATAAAGGACCTCAGGCTGGCTTTAGCACATAAAGAACCATAGACTAAATAAGCTATATAAAGGACCTCAGGCTGGGTTTAGTACATAAAGAACCATAGACTAAATTAGCTATATAAAGGACCTCAGGCTGGGTTTAGTACATAAAGAACCATAGACTAAATTAGCTATATAATGGACCTCAGGCTGGCTTTAGTACATAAAGAACCATAGACTAAATAAGCTATATAATGGACCTCAGGCTGAGTTTAGTACATAAAGAACCACAAACTAAATTAGCTATATAAAGGACCTCAGGCTGGGTTTAGTACATAAAGAACCATAGACTAAATTAGCTATATAATGGACCTCAGGCTGGCTTTAGCACATAAAGAACCATAGACTAAATAAGCTATATAAAGGACCTCAGGCTGGGTTTAGTACATAAAGAACCATAGACTAAATTAGCTATATAAAGGACCTCAGGCTGGGTTTAGTACATAAAGAACCATAGACTAAATTAGCTATATAATGGACCTCAGGCTGGCTTTAGTACATAAAGAACCATAGACTAAATTAGCTATATAATGGACCTCAGGCTGAGTTTAATACATAAAGAACCACAAACTAAATTAGCTATATAAAGGACCTCAGGCTGGGTTTAGTACATAAAGAACCATAGACTAAATTAGCTATATAATGGACCTCAGGCTGAGTTTAGTACATAAAGAACCATAGACTAAATAAGCTATATAAAGGACCTCAGGATGGGTTTAGTACATAAAGAACCATAGACTAAATTAGCTATATAAAGGACCTCAGGCTGGGTTTAGTACATAAAGAACCATAGACTAAATTAGTTATATAAAGGACCTCAGGCTGGCTTTAGCACATAAAGAACCATAGACTAAATTAGCTATATAAAGGACCTCAGGCTGGGTTTAGTACATAAAAAACCATAGACTAAATTAGCTATATAAAGGACCTCAGGCTGGCTTTAGCACATAAAGAACCATAGACTAAATTAGCTATATAAAGGACCTCAGGCTGGGTTTAGTACATAAAGAACCATAGACTAAATTAGCTATATAAAGGACCTCAGGCTGGGTTTAGTACATAAAGAACCATAGAATAAACTAGCTATACAATGGACTTCAGATTAGGTTTAGTACATAAAGAACCATAGACTAAATTAGCTATATAAAGGACCTCAGGCTGGGTTTAGTACATAAAGAACTACAGACTAAATTAGCTATATAATGGACCTCAGGCTGGCTTTAGTACATAAAGAACCACAGACTAAATAAGCTATATAATGGACCTCAGGCTGAGTTTAGTACATAAAGAACCACAAACTAAATTAGCTATATAAAGGACCTCAGGCTGGGTTTAGTACATAAAGAACCATAGACTAAATTAGCTATATAAAGGACCTCAGGCTGGCTTTAGCACATAAAGAACCATAGACTAAATAAGCTATATAAAGGACCTCAGGCTGGGTTTAGTACATAAAGAACCATAGACTAAATTAGCTATATAAAGGACCTCAGGCTGGGTTTAGTACATAAAGAACCATAGACTAAACTAGCTATACAATGGACTTCAGACTAGGTTTAGTACATAAAGAACCATAGACTAAATTAGCTATATAAAGGACCTCAGGCTGGGTTTAGTACATAAAGAACCACAAACCAAATTAGCTATATAATAGGCCACAGGCTGCATTCAGTATCTAATGAACCATAAACAGAATTTGGCATTCAATGAACCACAGGCTGCATTTACGTAGTATGTAATGGACCATAAGTTGAGTTTGGTATACATTATGAAGGAACACAGGCTGCAGCATGAATTTGATTGACAAATAGTCGTCAACACAGCTACCATAAATGATTAATAAAATATGACAACAGAATCGTCTTTGCGCGGATCAATAAAACTTGATGGGAATGAGTTTTTAAATGAACTGATCAGAAAAAACATTGATTATAGAAATTACTGGTTTCACAGTTTACAAAAACACAAGTTAAATAACAAATATTAGTTTACAAAGCAAAAATATTGTAAACAACTTGGTGCAAATACGTTTTTATGAGAAGTAAATGGCACAGCAACATTTCAGAACCTCTAGCTTGGGTCACAACATACATTCTTAGTGGTTGTTTTGTAGTGTGCTAATATTAAGGGCAATACATAATGGTTGCGATAACAAGTTGCTGTGAACTAACTAAATGAAAAACCACAATTTTACACTAATTTTCTGACCATTCTAACTTTGATCAGAAAAAAGTGGATATACAAGCATGACACTTAGTAATTGCATACTCTATGTAACAGTGCAGTATTTATATGCATATTATATTTTGTAAAACTGAAAAAACAATATACTGCTTTTAATTTTCTGAGCCACTGAAGAGATCCTTGTTCACTTAGCTAGGAAAGAGTGTGTCATCCACTTGTGATCCCAATGATCTTGGGTTAAACAGTGAAAACTGCATCGAGTGCTATAAGATGAACATTTACCAATTATCATAAATAATATTTTTTTTAAACTCAAACAAAATATAAATAATTCTCTACAAATAACATGAATTTTGAGAGGAAACATAAGTTATATAGCTGCATTACCTCATATTCTAATCCAGTTGAGAGGTAAAATAGTGTCAAAAGTATATTCGTACCTACGCTAACCTTTTGACCTGAATGAGCAATCAACTGCAAGATAATGCATTATTTTTAGCACTGCTGGCAAAGGCCTAAATAGTTTCACATATGAAGTGACGTTCTGCTATTAAAGATAGCAGTGCAGCCCTCTCACACACTTTTATTTAACTAAAACTGAAGCCCATGTTGGAACCCAATCTAAAAAGTTTTCTAGAAAATTTCCAGCATATCGCAAACAAAATTTAAGGTTTTCTAAATCAATCCTAATTTTCTGCTAGAGTAGTATTTTCCTAGCAAAGGTATTTCCCTAGCAAAGGTATTTCCCTAGCAATGGTATTTCCCAAGCAATGGTATGTCACAAGCAATGGTTTGAACAGAACTATTGATGATAAGCTTAGCGTTTTAAACTTGTGTTAAACATCTGATTTTTTAATCAAACATATATTAGCAGACACAAAAAAAATTGTGAGTTTTTTTTGTAAAATTCATAAAATATTAGAGAACGTGATACAACACAAAGTTACACTAAGTAGTTAGCTAGTTAGCTAAATACTTTTCAAAGTGCTAAAACTATTATGATATAAAGAAAGTTTTTCAAATCTTTTGGTATGGTTTTATCAATACTTGCCAATAAATTTTGCACAAAAAAACAATCGATGAGTACAAGACAAAACTGTAAGAAATTATAGAGCAGCTTAAACAGCTCTCTAAATAGACACCCTGAACAAAGCAACTTCTACTTTAGTAGATCTTATTAAAACCTACTGACCACTATCACTTCCCACTTAATGTGTATCTTTATACTACTAATAACAACATAACAATAATTCTTTACTGAATTATGTTGAAGTGTCATTACTCTCATTCTACTCCATTTAAGTTTTCATCAAAACATCAACAGAAGTATAGCAAAGTTCGAAATCAACAAAAGTAGCCTTTTTGAAATAACACCGTCTGCTTAAGTTAGCTACGTAGGTATAAGTTGAAAACTAAGAACTATTATTAATACAGGTTAATATTTAATTAACTCACGTTTGTGGTTAATGCTGCAGTTAGATGATGGGGAAAGTGTTACCATTATTATAGGTGTACCAACTATACAAATTCTACCTCTCATCAGTGCTCATCGCTGTCATCAACCACAGACCAAACAAGACCTAGTGCATTTGCATTTCTCAAAAGAACACATATCAAAGATTATACTTTACAATGAGCATATAGAAGTTGGTAACACTGAAGATGTCATTTCACCAAACGAAAGATTGAAAAAATATTCTACCTAGTTTTATTAAGTAGCAAATGCTCAGCTGTTACAAAAAAACATGCAGTACAGAGTAGTTTAAAAAATGCAACAACAATTCTTATGTAAAAAAACAAATTGCATCAAAGCAGGCTGCTAATAGTTAAAAAAAGTATCTTTATAGGCTGCAGAATGACTTTACTAGCGCTCTTATACCAGTTTGTAATTAATTGCAAGAAGCACTTTTCTATCCCAAAAAAGCAAACAGCAAAATATCTAGTAAAATTAGTTTCTGTCTTTTATGTGACTTACATAAAATGCAAATAACTTTTACATATAATAAAATGCTTTTAGTAGTACAGTTGCAATTATATTATTTAAAAAAAAATTGATGAGCAAAAACTGTACTTACATTTTTTGGTTTTAAAAAAGTAGCTGCATGTATTGAATTTAAAATTTACATCCTTGATTTACACCCAGATTAAATTTTCTAAAATATTTTCAATATATAGCATGAAGTTCAAGTGAGGCTTGGGCCACGCATAATGTTCTAGATTAGAACCTACAAAATCCTACTGACTGGCTCATCCCAGAGAATCCCGATCTGTCTCCATGCAATTTAAACTAGAATAAATCTGTGTATATTCCTTTAAATAAAACAGCTAGTATTTACAAAATGAGCTGCCTTTGTTTGAGCTGATCTTTAAATATTCAAATAATTTTAGCTGTTCTGCAATATTTATATCCAATCCTGTCTACCGTGTTCTACACAGCAATTTAGTCAACCAGAAGTTGGAAAATAAGGCAAATATTACATTTTTTAGTAATACATCGTTCATAGTTAAACTCAGTTCAGGCTTCAGTTGTGTTAATGGAAGAAACTCTTGTGTGAGTTTGGGTGGTAAGTGTGGCTTAATATAAGTTTGCTCAGGAAAAGTTGACAAGAACCTAATGATCTCTGTTAAATCTTCAAAATACGCATATTTTAGATTCTTTAGAAAAATTGCTTACCTAAGTTAACTACTTATGTAAACTACTGTAATTATTAAAATTAAGACTGTATTAAAATTACTGGCTAAATATATATTTTTTCAAAATTATTATTGATAGATTTTCTGATGTTTTCAGTTTTTTATCAACTATTTAAAAAGTTGAAACTTTGATTTTTTCATCATGAATTATGCAACTCACTCTAAAATTTATAAGATCTATAAACTTAATTGGGCTGAAGTGAGCATAATTGCTTGTTAGCATATCAATTCAAATACCGTTTGAAATGTTTGTTCTATTAAAATAAAAACATTACCTTCAGAAACAAGTTGGTAATTTTGCTTCAACATATTTGTGGTTTTTAGTCAAGTAGTCCAGCTGTTCGTGCTAGATGATATCAGCTATGACAATGGTGACAACACTGATATAAAGATTAGTGCCGAATTATGTAATCCTACAGACATCTGGAATGCTGAATCTCATCACGATCCTATTCTAATCGCTTTGAATTGCCTGTTACATCGATTCATGCCCAACTCACTAATCCAGTCATTGCATTTCTAAAATATAAAAACACTCACAAATTTTTCCCAAGATAACATCAATTGACATACCTATTGTATAATAAATAAATAAAACCGAGTAAACATACATTTACTTTGTACAGAAGGCAATGAATTTAACTTTTTATAGAGTACAGTCATTTATTATCGAATTGATTTTTCAAGTTTGCCAGTGATCATTCTTGTACATCATAATCAATTTCATCAAAGTCTTTTATAAGGAAATCTAATTTTTTAAACATTATAAAAGCCATTTCATCATGAATGCTCTACAATATTAGAGGAGCGTTTCACCAAAGATGTAAAGTTGATCAGTTAGCTCAGCAAATTTAGCAATAGGTAAACAATCGCTAACTAGTGGTTCTTAACCTGTTTTAATTGAACCTTGAGGGTTTGGTGAGTCAGTCTCAGAGGTTTAGCAGGAGTCAATACACTTGGCTGGTTCTTCTAAGGCAACATCAGAAATCACTAAAATTTGAAAAAATATGCCTTTATGGCAAATATGTAATTTGTTGTGAGTCCATGCATTGCACTGGTTTCGTTCTTTGAAAACAGTGATACTGTCGCACAGGTAAATTCGGTCAACAATAAACTGTATAACAGTATCTTGAATATAGAAAAAAATCATTTTACTTTCTACAAATAAAGGTTCTGTGAAAGGCATATTAAACTGGTGGGGTTCATTCAAAACAACAAGCATGAAACGATTAGGATAAACACTTAAAATAACAGCATGTTTATTTCTTTTGAAATTATGCAAATAGCCATTTTAGCACAAAAATAACGCATTCGATTACATTTGCGCAGTGTTAACAATCTAATGCTTGTGTGTTTATTTATTATTCTGGTATAGAAAATGGTTACTAAACCCTTAAAATTTAAAAGTAAACAGTTTAATTAGGCATAAAGTTAAGCAACAATAACTACACTGAATATATGTTATGGTTTACTCTAATTAAAAAACCTCACCGGCGTATACCAGTTCATTATGCTGTATTAATTGTGAGATTCTTAGATAGATGTTTATTAGAACATGTTAATAACTAAAGTCTGCAAGTCGCTTTATATATTTGTGAATCAGCAAATAGAGCACTACATCCGACCTCACAGAGATGTTCTTATACCTATATATATGAAGGACCGATCTGGCCCTCGGGAGAAGAGATGGAGCCTACATCTCCAGCTACGTAAAAATACAAAACCCGAATAGAGAATGAGACAGAAATATCTTCACTCCTTCTCAGTATCTATTGTAGAGCTGCACAATGATCGCGTTAATTAATCAATACAAATGAACGATTAACTGAGTTGAGCCAATTAATCTTCAAATAAAATACAACGAGGTGGTGATCATGTGGTTCCTTTTGTATTGTTCAATATTTAACATTTACTTTGCAGGTTACTACCATTTAATTTACAAACAGATAAGTATTATGACAAGCATTAGTTTCTTACCAATTATATACAACCACAATTATTTTGCATTCATCTATGAAAACACAAATTGAGTGCTAACATAAAACTTGTTTATACAATGCATAAGCACTGCGAAGATCTAGCCGTAAGTGGCCATGGTTTTTGCCATTCAAACATGTTTCTAGGTAATAGCAACAAAAGCGATTTCAGTATTATTTAATATCTTTCAGTGTATTTTATGTTTATTTTTAAAAAATTTTATTAATAAATATTATACATGTATTTTCATTTTCCAAAAATCACCCTCATATTTCAGCTTCAGAATATCAGTAATATAAGATTGACACTTTATTGGAACATGAAAGCAGAAAAATGTCTTCCGTACTAGGTAGCGCATTTCCGTACATTGTTGGAAGCGTAAACAAGAAAGTGAAGTGCAATATATGCCAGAAAGAACTTGCCTACCACCACAGTACATCATCATTAAGATATAATTTAACTAATTCTCATCCTACCATGCAGAAATCATCACCAGCTGTCGCAGACAATAACTACTACTACTGTCCCCTGCAAGTGGCTATTCTCTAAAGCTGGCAATATTGTATGTAGGAAGAGGGCATCTCTTTATTTGGATAATGTGAATAAACTGTGCTGCCTCAACACTTGGCTGACTTAATTATAGACTTTCATAGACTTTTTTCATACTCTTATTAATTATTACATTGTAACTTATGTACATAACATGTACTCCTGCTAACAATTGTCTCAAATATAATTAATTTATATGTAGCTGTATTATTTGTTTTTGAATATGCAGGTTTTTGCTAGATTAATTCTAAGATTAATCAAAGATTACCTGGTTCGGACCAGTTATTAATCACGATTCATTTTTATAATCGTTGTGCAACTCTAATACATTGTAAAATTTTTGAGCTGTTACCTTTACAAGCTCTATATAAATAAATACTCAGTGCGCTATGAGTTTCATACATGTATTTAATAGGCTCATATTTCAGAATAAAGCATTCAACATTTAATGAGGAAGTGCAAAAGGGCTCTAACCCTCATTGTCTTGCATGTGCTTTTTATACGATTCTGCATCAAGAGGCCTCTTTTCGCATGATCCTGACCAAGCTGTCTCAAACTGTTCTAAGTTGCACCAAGCTGGTCTAAACTGAGTCAAAGTACCACTCTTCACAGCATTTAGTTGCAATTTTCATTTCTACAAACATAGGCTTATTACTTTTTATCGCGCGTTACATATTCTGAGATTGGTATGGTGCGATAAATATGTTAGCCAAGTTCTTTTACACACGTCTGTGCAATTTTCTTAACTTTTTAGAAACACAACTAGCTTCCTACCATGCATATAAGCTGATCTTTTCAAGTATTTTAAAAACTGATCGTTCTGCAAAAATGTCGCGGATTAGTGTTTTCATTGCTCTTTACACAAGTTTCTGTGATATGTACTGGTTATAATTAGCTGATGTCGGATGACCTTGCTGATAGCCACCTTACACCTGGTTTAATCAAACGCATGCTTTATTTTATAGCGACTTTCTGAACTGAAGTTATGCCCTACTTGTTGTTTTTCTAAGTCAGTAGTTCAAATACACATGATGTGTCACTAGACTTGCCAGGCTTACTCAAATTATCAAAACTTTTATATCAATTAGATACTGAAGTTTAACAGTTTTAGGATTTTGATTTTTCTAGGAAACAGCAAAAAGGCTAGAAATCTGAAAAACTCATTTTACTCAAATGAAGCAGTTAAAAAAAAATTAAAATTTTCACAACAAATTGAAAATAGATGTAAAATCTGCATCTCAGTAGAAAAAACTCTTTGAAATTTTGCCTCAGCTACACAATGAAGCAATAGTACAGTTAAATTTCATGCATGAGTTAAGTGAGACCATCTTTATTCCAAGCTTTTCGAAAGATACCTCTGGTTTTTTATTGTTATTGAAAGAGGTATAAATAATTTATTATAATATCAATATGC
This sequence comes from Watersipora subatra, assembly GCF_963576615.1. Lineage (NCBI taxonomy): Eukaryota > Metazoa > Bryozoa > Gymnolaemata > Cheilostomatida > Watersiporidae > Watersipora > Watersipora subatra. The sequence goes on from NC_088717.1 coordinate 33,193,047, forward strand.
TAAAAAAAAACTGAGATTGGTTTTTGCAATATTTTTAAAAATCATACTTTCTATATACGCATATATACGATGAGCTATGATCTCTCTGATTTACATACATGTATATGTTGACATCCATTTACTAGTATGCCAGCAACCGTTTACACCTTAAGAGATAATCATGTGTAGTAAGCATGTGCATAATTATTCGAAAGCATGGCAAGATGGCTGAGTAGCACAATTGTTAGTATGCCTGCCTGTGGAATTCAATTTTGGAGTTCAATTCTTATGAGACTGAAAGCAGTGAAACTTCAGCAGTGACCCTTAGCGGTAAAATTGGGTATATATAGTGTATATATATATAAATAGAGGTGATACTATCTTCAATTTAAGACTATGGCAAGGCTGGTCACTAAATCTTAACAAGTTGTGAAACTCTGCCAAATGATGAAAAGTCTGATTAGCGTTTGCTAATCAGATATTATAGTGTGATAACTATTACAAAGCTTAGCTATAGTGCCTGTCAATTTATTACTGTTTTGTACACATTATTGTAAAACAAACTGCAAGAAAATTGATACTAGTGAACTACTAAGCTTCAAACTCACCTCTTCGTTCAGTTCATCAGGTCTAAAGTCTTCATCAATTTCACTGTCATCACCTCCACCATCTTCACTTTCATTACAATCAATACTTTCCAAAAGGTAAAGAACCTTGTGATGATCAAAGAGATGCTTTGAGTTGGCCATAGCTGAAAAATAGCATTTGGCAACCCTAGTCAAAATTTCAGCCACCAAAGTCCATTGTTGCACTGGCGTCACATGGTATAGGAGTATCAATACAGCATGCTCACCAAAGTTATTATTTTCACAAATTGACATTTTTAGGGGTATCTACATCAACTGTGTACAAAATAATTAATTATTATCAAACTGGTACTCACTTTTTGTACAGTTTATGGAACAAAAAAGAAGCTGTTCTATTGTTAAAAAGCCATGCTGGAAGCCATGTTGCTTTTTGCAAAGGGATCATGGGAAGTTTTTGTCCAATCAGATTCCAGTAAGTTTGTTGTTTAACTAGCACATGACACTTTATGAAAAACATAAACATGAGCTGATAGAAAGCATTGCTAAGTCCTGATTTAAAGGTACATAGTTCATGTTACATATATGTTACAACTGGCTTTCTAGGGTTTCAATTTATAGGCTTTGAATTTACGCCTATAAATTTAGTGTAGGTCTGATGGACCGTCATGTACCTGTTTTTGTACTAATAAAAAATTCAACAAAAAGATTTTGCAAAAATCATGGAACAGGGAATTATTCTGAATAAAAACAAAATTTACTCTGTTGCAGGGTGTGTGACGACATTTTTGGTCCATCTGGTTTTTTGGAATTGTAGAACTATGTCTATAATTTTGAATCCTGATATAAAAAAGTTTTTTTTAAATTGTAACATCATCTGTTTTTATATTACACATTATGACTGCACTGTAAAAAAATTTAACATTGCACTAGAAACACTAAGTCACTGGTAAGTTGAGTACCTTAAAAGTTATACTGTTAGGTAACAAAAGCTTATATGCGATTTTCATCAAACCTGGTTTACAACTAATTTCAAAGTTAGGATCATCTATTGTCTTCCCTATTTTGTTTAAAACTACTAGCTTACATTTAGCATTTTTTAAATGAGTTTCTAAGACAATAAATTGTTGTTCATAGACATGCAGATAAGAATTAATTGTCTCTGATTCTTTGCAGGTACTCAGAATTAGGAGCATCAAAATATACTTTTGTTTGTTTTTCGTGTAAACATGCAAATGTTTCTGCATTGTTTCTTTAGGTGAAACTGACAAAATTCTATAATATTTTACCAACTTTATAAGTGCAAATTGATGTGCACTGCCTAAAATTGAAACTAAAATAAAACATAAGCCTGCTTTTTTTTACTCACAGTTCAGGTGTTTAGAACCAGAAGGGAGAAAACTCAAAAGATCTACAGTTTTTTTTGACAATAAATTAGCTTACTGAAATTTTAAAGTTAAATTGGTCAGACCTTTATAGGACCAATTGGTGTCACTGTCATTAGGCATGGCAAAAAACTACCGAATCTATGTATGTATATGTAAATAATATATATATATATATATATGTAAATAATATATCTATATTTATGTACATAATTCTCAAATGATGTCTGTATGTGTCTATAAACATCTAGAAATTAAAAGCTCACATTCTGTTAAATTTGAACTCACAAAGATGGCAACCACAAGTTTTAAACCACTCGTTTAACTACTGACCTATACAGTCCTTACCTTTCTATCGCTATTATCAAATATCATATACCATATGCACAGGCATACAGTGCCAAGAGAACATCAAATGTGTCCTTTTGGTTATTAGCTAATACTACTTTTTGCATTTGTAATTTTTTCAAAACTATGTAAAAACTGATGTTTGCTACTATTACCTAATTTTTTAATTGGTAATTTTAAATCTAGCAAAGTGCGAACGAAATTTAAAATTTCCAATTAAGTTCCTAAACTTTAATAGCTATACTTTAGCTGGAAATACTGAAATACATAAGAAAGGACACACATATACACACATAAAAACTAACTTTTACATTTATATATATCGATACATTTACTTGTTACTAGAACATTGGTTTACATTTGCAATGTTTCATTTATGCTGTAACAATAACTGAGTTCATGTCCAAAAGACTCAACTGTGTCAAATCTAACTGTTGAAAAGTGAAAGTAGTACAAAATCAACAATCAAAAGATTGAATTTAAAAATAAAATGATTCAATAAAAAATGATGGGTCAGATATGCTGACAAGATATTGTAAAGATAATTTTCCGTAAAAGTATAAATTGTTTAATAATATTAAAAATGGCGTAGGAATACTCTAATAAAAAACAGTTAGCTTGTCAAATATTTCTCTTATGCAGCCGCTAGCTTTTTAGCTAAATTTAAAGCTTATTGTATTGTTTTTATAGCTATACTTTGTGAAAGCTAAGTCATAATCAAAAGCTTTGAGACTGCACTTCTGGGGAATTGTGTAGAGGAAGATGCAAGGCCTCGTGGAGTGTGAAAAATTGACTTGGAGTTCTCGCTGTGTAGATATGAAAGTTCTGGAAGAAACGAATCGGTAAGCCTAATGAATCAAATAAACTGTTATTATATAAAGGTGTTAATTTGCAGAGAGTTATAAAACGGGCATTGTCTTATTTGAGATTTATCTGGAAAGTTTTTTTTAAAAATGAGATCTAGTTGAGCTGTTTTCCATTTATTCTTCTTATATATCTCTATATATATATTTCTCAAAGTTTTTTGTATGTCTGTAGGTATGTGGGTATATAAGTAGTTTCAGCTATAGCTATTAAAATTGTAGAATAAAAAATCCGTACCCCACAAAGTTTGATCTTGGACCCTCCGGTTTACCAGTCCGCGACTGCCTTACCAAATCAGCCACACAAGCTCGATAGATTCATTAAATGGTATATGTCATTATATGGGAGCAAATATGCTACAGCTCTCCGTTCCGACGTAAAGTCAATAGAAGCGGTAGCTCTTATTAATAAGCTCCCTAAAATTATTTATTGGCAATATGCCAGGCTAATAGCAAGTGACAGGCAGCTATCAATATCTTTAATTGTTTATACCGTTTTTAATACCTGGGCAACGTCGAGTAGCACAGCTAGTCCTGCCTAAAATTGTTTAAATTCATACACCAAAAACAAAATTGACTTTTAAATGACTGTGAAACTACAATTGTATCACTTTGGTCTGTAAACCATGAATCACCACAAATGTTGCAGACGCCCTCTGTTTGAGGCACACAACACTCCTCTGATTTTATACTCTCTACAATGATATTCTATCCAACCAAGCTTATAGTACAGCAATGTCAGCTAGTGTATTTCACGTGTTGAAGAGTGTTGATGAACTGACTAGAGTATCTACTTTGATTTGTGTTGATCAACTGATTCGAGTATCTACTTTGATTTGTGTTGATCAACTGACTAGAGTATCTACTTTGATTTGTAACTTTACAGATGATGTATACACTTGTTCAGTTGAAAATTAAAAAACCCTCAAAAGCATGGTTGAGGTTTAGTTTATTGGTTGGTTTGACAAACACAGCTTAAAATTTGGTTTCTTTAAATAAATGCCTTGATCTAATTATTCTAGTTACAACGATTTTCATACATGGTACATAAGATTGCTCGATATTTGCAATTATTTTTTTAATTCTAGGTCTAGTGAGAACTCTAAAACCATCGATGATCCTCTTGAAATACTGGGACAGGAAATGGTTAATATGCTGAGTGAAGATAAAGAGGTGTTGGTTAAAATTAGTGAGGATGTCTTCTCTTATCTAAAAGTTACTCAGCTGTCTTTGCAGCAAATATTCACACAATTTTCAGGTTCCAATGTCAAAATTACAATTGATGGTTCACAACTGAAGATATGTGGATCATGTAGTCTTGAATATCTAGCGACAGTTGCGCAGAGTCTGTCCAAGGCATTTGATTTGTTGGTCAAGCAGCAGAGTAAAAAGTCAGCAGTGTTTTTTAAGTTTCTAAGTTTGCTCGATCCCCAAAAAATTACGGAACTTCTTATACGAGCAAATATTTTGGCTGGATGGATGGTGAAAAATAAAAAGCTGTCGATATGCAGCAGCACGGAAGCATGTGTATCTGAAGCGTTTTGGTTTTTTGATGAGTTGGTAAACATAAGTTATTTTCCACCTGACAACTCTCTGAACCCAACACAGCTTGCCTTAGCTAAGCAAGAACATTTCTCTCTGTTTGTTGAACGCATGCAGAGACACAGTAAAACAATTGTTATAGGATACAGTGATGGTATCAAGAGAATCGAATACACTTCAACAAAAAACTATCGATCTTTTGTTTGTGAAGCAATCTCTTGCTTTTTTAAAAGCAAAGGAATATTGGCTTTTTATGATTATCAGAAAATGCTACCACTTCACTACAAATTGTTGAATCAAAATAGAGACTTGGTTGACCAATGCACATCTTCGAGATATTCCGAAATCACTGTCATCAAATACATCGGCATTATCAAATCGTCATCTATTGATCTGCTTGCCAGCACTCAATCAAAATTCAAGAATCTTCTTGAGAGTATGATGCAACAAAAGGTCAGAGTAACTCCGTTTTGTGCCCGGGGCTGGCACAAGTCCACTCACAGCTTGAGACAGCTTGCTGACATTGACAAACTTTGCCAAACAGCGAGTAGTGTGACGTCTTCTCTGACACCAACTGGCCCTTCTAACCATCCATCTATACAGCAGCGATCAACTCAGACCCTGGGTTGGTTGTTTGAGCACTGGCCATTTCTTTACCAGTATGAGTTCATCTATAAAAAAGTAAAGATTGAAGCAACCAATATCTGGTGTTTGGATGCAGATGTGAGTAGGCTAACAACTACAAAGAAAAGTTTATTTGACTTTTGCCAAAACTATTGACGAGCAAAAAAAGTCCAATAGTCAAACTTGAAAACTTGAAATAGATTAATATACAAGCATCAGAAGATTATTTGAGCATTATTCTTTATGTAGATAATGCTTTCAGATTCATCTTAGGTTGTCTAGAATATGCAAAACTGATATAGGCTGTGCGATGTAATGCTGTTTCTAAAGTTGCCGATATGCTTCAGGTAGATGGCTATATAATCTTTAAAGATTACCAAGCATGCTTTGATCTCCCAACTGGTTTACACATCATATGTCATCCAATCACTCAGAAGTCTGTGCATGTTTATAAGATGCCCGAGCAAATATGGGATCTTCAACAAGATGCAACTATAGTGAGTCTTGTGGAAGTAATATTGTCTTAAAACATAAAAACTTCAGGTGAAAAAATTTAGCATCGTACTAAATATTACATGTATATAAGAATATACTTTTTTAATTTTTGTAGTATTAATATGAGTATTCTTGTATTAATGGTTATATATGAGAAAATATCCTCATGTTTGCTTTTGAACTTCTAGCCATTGAAGAATGGAGTAAACAATGCCTTGAGAGCTGTCAGCCGTCTCACCACTGTTGCTCTTTCTCTGGTTGGCGTGGGCTCAGTCTGCCATCGTCCTGATGATGCTGCTGAAACTATATTCGGAACTATTTTCAACTTTTTGAGTAGCAATCCAATCTGCAAAATAAACGAGATTTTGGTGGTTGTTGATCCATTAGAAAAGATGGTTTGGGAGGTAATGTGAAACTCATAATCAGTGAAATTCTGGGAAACCTTTGCCAAATCTTATAAAAATACATTTTCGCTTTAATTTTACTAAATTCAGTTATTATTTTAGGCATTTAAATTCATCTTAAGGAAAATTGAAGCTGGTGTTGAACACATGATGGAATCTAGAGAAGAAACCATCACCGTAACATTTGCTGGCGCATCGCTAGCTGCAGTAAATGAAGCCACTAGTCGCTATGTAGCTGAAGCGGAGACTGTTATAGGAAGCATTGACTGGTCTAATTCTCCTTTTAAACCCTTCATACTTTCTCTACAGAAGAATGAGGTAGTAGAACTAAACCTGTTACCAAATGCTTGCCGACCTTTAAACCTATAAATAATCTAGAAGTTAGTCCCTGATAGTCTATACTGAGAATTGTCTCAGACAACAGCAGGTGTTGTTTTCACATAGCCTGTTGCTGACCTCATTGTACCATGCGCATGGCTGAACTACTCAACTTTACTGGTAAAATAAATTTGTACAAATTTTAACTTATTTAAAAGACTCGGAGCTGTTTTTAAGAGCTTTATTGCTTTTTCCTCACAGCATACCAAACTAGTTTATTTGTTGTATTATATTATTGTGTTGCTTCTGTTGTAGTTTTTTGGCCTTTTTTGGCATAAATCAACGGATTAGATTTTAGTCTGTTTTATGACAGCTACTCTCACTAGCACCGCGTGTTGTTTTCCTAAAAACAAATGCCACCTTTTATAGCGAATGTATTTGCAATGCCTGAATAACTATGAATTGCTTCTGAAAATTTTGAGCACTTACACGATATTATATTTTACAGCCTATTGCAGTGTCTATTTAGCAAACTGTAACACAGTGGTCTTAATAATTTCTACCAATTTTTGTCATTAAAACACTCTTCACAGGTAGAAGCAATTAAGAAAATAGGGAAAAATCAAGGCTTGTTTGTTCAAGTTGATGCAAGTAAGGGAACATTAAAACTTGAAGGACCATTCACAAATCTGGAATGTGGGAAAGAACTTATCAACAAACAACTCTTGAAAAATAAAGGTAACTTAATCCTAATGTCTTATATAAATATTTCTTTTTCAGATAACATAATACTGTTTATTAAACTGTTGACTAAATATTTCTGGGTTGTTACTTGATAACAAAAATAAAGCTTGTATTAGCTTCAGAAACCTCAGCTAGATCATGTAAATAGAAACTCAAATATCTCGCCACAAACATTCACCAACTCATGTTAGCATTTCTACAATCATTTTGCTTTAATTTAAATTAGCTCTTATCATATGTTTAATGAAGCTAAATTACGAATAATGTAAATATAAGTCTGCAAAAGATTGAGACTCTGTAGTAAATTCCAGATTGATAAAAATTTAGAACAACAAGTACAAAGAAGCTTCTGTGCCATAAAGCCTTAGCAATAACATAATACCTATATTAACAGTTGAAATACAAATGAGACCTAAACTTACACTTCAAATCAACATACTCAAAAAAGATCGGGGCGGTTAGGTAAAGTCTTGCACAGAAAAATCACAAATTCTGTACATCTTGTTCAAAGTGTATAGCTTTCCGTTTCTAGCTAAGAATTCGATCAGCTTCATACCAGATTGGGATCCAACAACTACCGACATTAAAGTGGCTGTGAATTCAGGTACAAGTGAATATATGAAAGTCAGCCAAAAGTTTTACTATTCACTTGAAAGACCGTGGGAATTCGAGGTTGAATTCGTAAGTCTTGCTGCTTGTTCAACTCAACTAAGCAATGTACAGTAAATCAGTCAATTTAGTTAAAATATTTGTTGGTAGGTATTTGTTATAGCTGATAATTTAAAGGAATTCAGAAAAGCAGTGTAATAGGTGTGACCGTCTGCCCTGGAAGGTAAAATGTTCCACAAATACAACTGTCCATATAGTATTTTTAATCTTACATAAAACATTTACAAATCTGAAAACAATTATTTAAATATATTCGATATAATATTGAAGATTAAAAAAAAACAAGCTAGTGAAGCGATTATGTAAGTTAAATGTTGATATTCAATGAATATCAGCGGCATGGGATGTTTTTGCGAAACCATGATCACTCACACAATACTTTATCTATTCAGCTGCTAAAGCTCAGAGAAATGAAGCCTCATTCTAATTACAGAGCCATATTGTGGGCGGTTCTAATACAATCGAAAAGGTCGCAATTATCGCATTTGAATATACAGCCTACGAATTTACAACACCGCTAGTGTTTATACCTTTATAGTTGTCTAAATCATTCCGTTATGTGCAAATTTTTCAGTCGTTTGTTCTGCAGATATTTAGAGTGCAGAATGAAAGACTTCTCATACAATACGAGGCTCATAAGCAAATGGTTGCAAAAGTAACAGGAAAAGATGTAGAAAAAGAATTATGGCAACTGGTCACAACACGAGCTGTTGATTCCATTATTTCGCAAGAATTTAACAGAAGTTACGATGCGTCAGCTGCCGGTCAGTGACAGTTCTAAAACTAAATTCCTGGACAATAAATCATGTTCATTTTTACCAGCTTGAAATAAAATTGAAAACAAACTTAACACAAATATTTGTTTAATTGCTAGTGAACTGAAGCTGAATTGATTATTTATGCAATATCCTTTGGAAACTTTGAATGCCACAGTATTCATAAATATTGTTTTAGGAGTGAGCTTTGAAAAGAATGCACAGCGGGCTGTGAACTCAAACAGAAACTTATCGCACATACTGTTGGCAAAAGTGGTGACAGGAAATACTTGTAAAGAGCCAAATAATTACAGTTCATCACAGAAAAGGTTCTGGCCATCTAATAATCCAACTTTGAACATGTCTTGGCCAGATGTCAATCGCAAAAACTGTCACTCTTCCCTAAATAGAAACTCATCTATTGTTGTGTATCACGACGCCGCTGCGTATCCTGAGTACGTAATCAAGTTTAAAAGAAATATATAACAATTTGTTTATCATAGGACAGGAAAAGTGCTTAGCAGGATTAATTTTTCACACATTTCAGGATTACTTTCAACATTCTCTTAACGGATCAAACTTTGTGGAAACCAGTGGAATTTGCTTTATTTGTCCACTGATGTAAACTCTCAATTTCATAGAACCAATTAAAAGCCAAAGTTAAACTCTCAACCTGTTTCATGTTGTCAAACTGCTAGACCGAAGAGCTTATGCAGATGTGCCACAACTACCCATGATCATGCGTACATAGAGATGAATGTTTCAGAAAATGCTACGTATAGCCTTCAAGAATTGAACAGAGCTAACAAAAAAGTTAATGTTGACCATAGTGCCACTCCATAGACTCACTTGTAATATTTCATATTAACTAAAATAAAAAAACAAATTTACTATGGTGCTCTGGCTGCTATCTTCATACAGATGTACATGTAGGTGCTTGTATAACTCATTTGTACTTAGAACACGAACAGCTACAAAATATTAGATTATTAGTTTATGAAAGGTGTATATAGCAATAAAGACATCTGTTTGCGAGTCTTTTCTAATTTCAAACTGTCTATTACTACTATTGTAAGTGGTGTATTAATCCTTCCATGGTTTTACGCACACACATGCCCTGTTTTCCAGTAATGCCAATTTCCGTTTTGTTAACGCAGCAATAGTCTGCGGTGATTTTGTTCTTTGGATGCTTTAATCGTATATCAGAGGCATCACTGAGGACATCGGCGTCACTATGGTTAACATATGTACTTTTGCCCATTGGTTTTTGTTTAATTTTGTGCGCTTTCATTTATTTTTGCCGAACTTGTTATATTGTTACCCAACAACATTCTACTAAAGCAGTTGATGTTTGATGCAAACGTGTATTTGCTTTGATAGTACTTCTATGTGAATCAATTAATAGTTAAAATGGTGCTTTTCTGTTCCATTCAATGATTACTGATCAATAAGTTGTCAATAAACTGAATAGCTAGACATACACTGTTAATAATCTATCAATATTTTGAATATACGGTCTGCGAGCATATTGAGTTGCTAATAAAGACTAAATTTGCAACTCTTTGCAGTCTTCTTCTCAACTGTTTTGCAGTTATTTGAAAGCTAACTTTGCAATTGGTGAAATGGTCAAGTAACTGACTAAATCTGTTTCACAAAGTTGTAGCATTACCCTAATAACTTATACTGGTAGTATCAATTGAATTACAGAGGAAAACTATTTTTCAAACAATCCTATGGCCTAAAAATTGAGGTGTTTAGGAAGATGTCACACAAGTACAGCAATTAGTTGAGTATCCAATTAACTAGTCAACATCTACAGGCATTGAAATGATTGAATTTTAGCTCAAACTAATATACGAGGTCTGATCCAAAAGTTCCAGAAATGGAGCTATAACTCAGAATGCATTGCTTCAGTTTACCTACTTAGTTAGTCCCCTTGGCTACCGATACACTTGTCCCACCTCTTCTGCCATGATGCCAGGCAGTGCTGAAAGCCATCGGCGTCGATGCTGTTTAGCTCTCTTTTTGTTGCACATTGAATCGACTCTATACTGTCAAATCTGGTTCCTTTCATAGAAAGTTTTAACTTGGGAAATAGCCAGAAGTCACAGGAAGCTAGATCTGGTGAATATGGAAGATGTGGTAGAACAGCCATGTTGTTTTAATGCAATACCGCTTCACAGAAAATGCAGTGTGGATGGGTGCACTATTATGGTGCAGCATCCATGAACTTGTGCACCACAGTTCAGGTCTTATGCGCCTAACTCTTTGCCTAAGACGTCTCAAAATATCAATATATAATATTGATATTTGAGACATCTTGTATATAAAAAGATCAACATTTTAGTCGTAATTTTACCTTCTTATTTTGGCCTGCAAAAATATTGAGTCAACAATTATACTTCAGACTTATGCAATCAAATAAATATGATACATTTTTATGTAAACATATATTTTGTATGCAACTTAACATTCATACAACCCCTTTTCTCAATACGAAGAGTAGCCCTTACCTTACTACAGTTAAAACTCCTACAAAGAATTATGATTTTTAAGTCAATATGCTTGTGAGAATTATAACTAACATATAAAATTGATAAAATGTGTAAAGTTATTTGAAACTATATCTAGTGCGAGTTACAATAAGTTGAATTGTGTTTTCTTTTTCACTGTAATCAAACCTACATGTATGCATTGTCAAACAAACTTTGGTTTGCTTTTCGCTATGGTAAAATAGACATACATGTAGAAGCAAGTTTTACTGGTTACTGCTTCCTTAAGACATTTTGAACTTGCAAACCATATTAATGTATATAATACATAAATCATGACTTTTATATGCAGTGGTTTGAACTATCTTTGATTGCTTGCTAGTCTCTACAATAAAATTATCAAAGAACTATAAAAATAGTGCATTATTATTTTTATAATAATGCAGTAATAAAATGTGGAGTTTTTATTATACAAACCCAACATTGAATCAAATTTGGTTTTCATATTGACCTTTGGCTCTTTTTTTCTTATCTTCCTTTAACTAAAATATAGCAAAGTATTATATTTGTGTAAGACTGCAAATTGTTTCTGGGATTACTGCTTATATTGCTATGGGACACAATCTCTTGGCTGAAAAATTACCTCACCCAAGATTTTTCAATATGCCTTATATTCTGCTGTTTTCTTTGTGCTAGTACCCATATCTATATATATATATATATATATATATATATATATATATATATATATATATATATATATATATATATATATTCTCAAACTATGTGTACAGATATATCTGGGCGTCATCCGGCTATTATATTAATAGATCTTAAAATATCTAGATCTAGCACCGTTGACCATTACGTTCATCGTTACGTTAACGATTGTTAAGCTGGCCCTAAAATGCGAGTATCATTTTAGTAAAGATTTAACATTCTAGGTGAGTTACTAAAATTAATTAGGTCATTATCACTTGAGCAATGCCAGATATTCGGCTGCATATATTTATATATAGTTCTCAAAGTTTGTCATATGTGTGTATGCATTCCGGCTATAGCTATTATTAGAATTGCGTAGCTGGACAATGCTGACTCAACTTCATGGCGTACAGTCATTAGAAGCCTAGCTCTTATTAGCAAACTTACTTAAATTTTCCATTGGCAACGTACCAGGCTAATAGCAAGTGACAGACAACTCTTATTACTTCCCATTGTTTATAAGTTGATTTTTAATACTATTTTCCATTGGCAATGTGCCAGGCTAATAGCGAGTGATGGGCAACTCTCATCACTTTTTATTGTTTTTGGGCTGATTTTTGATACCCGGACAGCGCTGGAAGGCACAGCTAGTCTCATATAAATAACGCACCTGCACCAGGTTGCACCACAAAATAAAAGAAGAAAATTATTTTAACAACAGTTCGCTATTGCTTTTCTTGTAGAAAACTCATAAGCTACATTTTACCTTTCATAAAGAGGGCTGAGCAACAAAGCTATTTGCATTGTGTTTTTCTTGTCAAATTGAATGAAGTACTTTTTTGTGAATTGGAAAATAATAATTGAGATTTTAGCTTGAAAAAATCAACAAAAATAAATAAGCAAAAACCAAAGTAAGATTACCAAAAGGTTGGTGTATCTTTAAATAAACACAAAACAAACCATAAAACCTGTATTTGAAAGCCACCTTTATTTGAATGCCAACTCTATTTGAGAGCCATTACAAGGGAAAGGTTGAAAAATACAAAACCACAAATTATTTGAACATCACCACTAATAAACCACCACTGAAAGGGAAGTGTTGAAAAAATAGAGTGCCATGGCGTTCAAATAAAGGTTTTACAGTATTTGATATTTTTTCTATAATCAGAAGTATTTTATAGTATGCTGTAGTTTTGCTTGATGAACTTTTGTCAAGTTTCACAATAAAAGAAGAAACAAGCCATATTCTGACTGTACTAGTATCAATGTAAACTGTTATATACTCTTAGTTTTATAGACGCATAATTGTCCTCCCATTATTTGCATCACAACATCTAACAATAGATGCTTTAATAAATCTATTAATTAGCAAGTCAGTGCCTAAAACACAGCTGTTCACCGGTTTTACCTGTGCCTTACCTCGCACATTATTTTTAATGCTGTCATGGTAAATATTCTACATAAGCACTAGCCAACTAGATGAGAAAGTACTATTATATATTGTTTTGCTTGTATAATAATTATACATATGTACGTTTCAAAGCATGCAATGTACGTGTGCTTTTAAAACTCACTCAAGCTGGTCTAAATATTTTTAGGCAGTTTTCAAGTAAAATCCCTTCAATTCATCAATGTATAGTTCTGAATACAGTATTCAATTGATTATTACTCTTATAAGAAACCGTTTAACAAGTTTCAGAAGCAACTCTGAAAGGTTTTGTGCATTTTAAGGTTTTAAGGCAAGTAAAATATGCTGCACGCTTCTCATTGTTTTTAGTATTATTTGTTAACTGCGATAAGTTAACAAACAAACAAAAAAAAAACAATTCTAAAACAGCTAAAAAATTATTTAGTGTAATGAATGCAACTAAAAACCAACAAACTCAAAAACTACTTCTATTCATAAAGATTTTCACCAAATACTTAATTTCAAAAGAATTACATTATGGTGTTTCATTATTAATAAATGTTTATCATCCAACAGCGACAAGTTTTTGCTTCTAATTTGCTCTTTGGATTTTTATTGGCACTAGCTGCCTTTGGTCAGCGGATGTTGCTGATTGCCTGTCTTCCGGAGCCAATGATTGTGAATTTGTTATGATAAAAAGGTAAAATCTTATTTCTAAAGCAAACAAATTTAAAAAATATGTAATTCAGGTCAACACATAAAACAATAAACAACATTTATAATTTCTTATGTGATGTGCTGCATATATTTATATAGTACTTTATTGGCAATAATTTAATTTTACAAATAAAGATGTTTTTTAAATTAGGCCATACAACAATAGTAAAACAAAAAAGGGGAAAAAGCAACAGTTAGCCATTAAAATTGAATAAATAGCCTGACAAATAGTGTTTAAAACGCCTTTCTCTGCTAAGAGAACGGATATTTGGTGGAAGATTGTTAAAGCAGCTAGCAATGACATTTTCAAAATGATTGTTAGTGATTGTATGCAATTTGTTCACATCACATAAGTTGAAATGAGTTGAGAACCTGTTATTGTCATGTAAAAAACGAGGACACAAACCATGAAAAATCTTGAAACATTGAATTGAAGTAAAATAAATATTTAGCATAGGCAGAGTAAGAAGATGCAGAGATTTGAAAAGATCATTCGTTGGAATAATATATGCAGGAATATAATGTAGATTTGCAATGAGTTGAAATGCTCTTTTTTGCAACAAAAATAAATCTTTAGTGACATATCTTGGAGCTATATTATAATGAATGTGGATACCATAAATAATATGGCAAAATATAAACTGATTATAAAATGCAATAGCAGGTTTTGAGTTCATGTATGGTCTGCAAAACTGGAGCAGAGTCAATGACTTCGTGACCTTACTACAAATAGTGTCGACATGATTATTCCAAGAGAGTCGATCTTTCAAAACAAATCCTAACAATTTTGTCTCATGTCTACAAGTGATGGATTGACTGTTAGACATGAGAGCTGTAGAAACTTTAAAACAATTACCACTAGTGTTGATAATGCTAGACATTCAGAAAGCTTTTACAAACAAAAAGTTCTATCCGAATTGTTGTGAGTCCTGCTCAAAAGTTTTATGTCGGTCAATTTAATGGTCAATGTCTCTAAATAACTAACATACATGTAGCTCTGAAAACTCACAATCACCAGATATGGCTGTTTAAATATTTCAACAAACAATATACATGTATATTTAAAAGAGTGAGTGCTCAGCAATTTTATCCAATAGCATCATATAAATTTCTGGAGCAATAATGAGGCCTGTTTGTGGTGAAGGTAGCTTTAAAGCTTAATAAATAACTTTCAGCTTTACTGCATCTGATGTTAACTACAGCTTATTATTATATAGGTAAAATATTTGTTTGCTATTAGCAATCACGAGCTCTAGGAAAAATATTATTCTTTTTAATGTCTTTATTTCTCATGATGACAAAACATCTTGCAACAGTTTCATTGCAGCTGAGAATTGGAGTGCTATTGTAGGATTGTTTTAAGCCAGCTCAGAGTGTTAGACAATTTGATGAATAACTTGGTTAGCAAAAGTTAAGGTTGGTCATTGGCAGACGGTATTTCTAGCCATTAAGTCTGCTTGTTTTTCTGAAAGTAACAATTTATAACAAATACAATTTTTTGCTTCATTAGAGTCCCAGTTTCCATCAGCCACGAGCAGCAGTTGAACAATTTGACTAAAGTTATCCAAGAGTCATTTGTTTCTGTCTGTTATATTTTAGTGATATAAGTGTGCTATATTTAAACGTTGAATTATTTATTATAGTTAATGTAATTAAGTGTTGTTAGTACCATTTATTATAGCTAATATTTAATACTCCAGGAGATTTTATTCGATGAGTTGATATATGAAAAAGTAGCTTCAGCCTCCAGTCACGGTCTCTTCGGGTAGCTGTGTCATATTTAATTCGATGTAATATTTAACTCAGTTAATATTTAATAAAAGTTCTATACAATCTGCATTATACTTACCACCTGGGAGTAGAAAGAGTTTTTTTATATTAATTTTCTAGATTGAATCAGTGCAGTGATTGGTGATGCAGTGCTAAAACATGATGCAAACAAAGTAGTAAGAGAATGACAGGAGCGTAGACGAGCCGATCTGACCCTGGTGAGATGGGAGACTGGGGAGCTGTCAGTAGAAGAAACATGGACAACGTTAGCATTAGACGTGACTTTTCAAGATGAAGTACTAACCATGACGCTGGTAGACTGCGGATATAGTTGGTTTCCATATGGCAACAAATGAGAAACGATACTACTGAAACAGCTATCAAGCTAATAAAACATATATTTTACGAAAAAGGTCCTTCTTCCAAAAGAACTCCTGACGGACAACAGACCATGTTTCAGAACTGAAATATTTCATAGATGTATGATAAAGTAAAATATAGACCACATTCTTAGTTGTTCTCACTGTCAGCAGGGCAATGGAATAGCAAAGCAGCAACATTGGCCAATGAATAAAGTGGTGGCTCGGACTAGACATTCTTTGCAGGAAATGTTGCATTGGACCAATTTTCTTACAAATTATGGGGATACTATTCCCGTTTAATCTATGTACAGGCACGAAAGTCATTCACTGCTAGAGATAGTTAAAACCCATTCAGGCAAAGACATTCTGAACTCAAACTTCTAAACTTTAAAATTAAATTTTTTTATAATTTAATATATATATATACATATATATGTGTGCAAAACTAACAAAGCTTGTGAGCTTTGCGCAAGCTTTGTGAGCTTTGCAGAAAGCTTGTGCAAAGCTCATCACATTTTCGATTTGAGCACTGTGGTGTCAGAACATTAACTTTCTAAGAGTCTGTGAGGCAACTTAGTTGTTTCATGACAGGAAGTCAACTCTCATTAGTAACTGGATTGTGTCCCTTGCCTAAGCTCTAAGCTGCACTGATGAGGCTTCAATATCAGAAACAGTACTGTCTGTAGCATGTATATATATATTATATATACATATACATATATATATATATATATATTTATATATATATATATATATATATTTATATATGTATATGTATATATATGTACATATTTATATATATTAGTGTTGGGCCGGTATCTAATTTAGTGCCGGATCGGATATCCTTGCACATTTTTATCGGGTTTCCTGGTATCGGTATTCTCGGTATTTACCATCTTCGGTATCCTTTGCCAACTAAGAAAGTTCGGTATTGTCAGTACTATTGTTCGGTATGTGGTTATCAGTGTGTTTTTAAATGGTTTAAACTTTAAATCATAATTGTCTCGAACAATTTTTATCGTTGTGCAAAAAGTAGCCTGTGCAAAAAATATTCTTTAGTCAGCAGTATACTGTTACATCAAAGAGACTCCTTGTTTTAGAAAGCCAAAAAAGAAAAGAAAGATGGAAATAGAATTTTCATGATAGATGTTTTTATTGCTTATTCTATTAAAAAATATAGGTATTGATACAAACGTTATGTATAATAAAAACAGATAGATAATGGCAAGGGGCTCTCTTTGTTAAATATACTGAAACAGTTTAAAAAAATCTTACTATCACATATTGTAATCAGGTAATGTAATCACATAATTATACGCAGTCCGATTAGAGTCCAGTCCTGTTAGAGTCTTTATACGTCCTCCCATCTGTGTAGAACTCCCAAACCTTCGAGGCTGGTGGCATTATTAATGTAACGTAATATGATAGTAGATACAGTAAACGTGGAAATTTTTGTTGAATTTGTTCGCCAATGCGTGCTGAGATTAGCATGTTCATCATGAAGCGTTTTAAAAATCTCTCCGGATATCCGTATAACCATTTACCGGTAGGCTTTTACGGATAAATACTGATCATATCAAACCGGCCGCGAATACCTAGCTGACACCGAAAATGATTGGTTTCCTTGGATACCGAGAATCCCTCGGTATCGGTAACAGCGGATAACCCAGTAAGGGCCCAACACTAATATATATACATATATATATATATATATATATATATATATATATATATATATATATATATATATATATATATATATATACAGCAGACAGTGAAGGAGGAAGAGCAAAGCATCAAAGCCTTTGCAGTATCTATGGCCACTTCAGATAACTTGCTAGCTGAATTTCAATCGGCCACTCCTAAAATGGACGTTTGCCCTGATGATGAGGAAATTAACTGGCACACAAAACCTCTTCATGGTGCTTAACACCAACAAATATCTAAGGTTGGCGATCTTCACCAGACATATATGTGGCTGAACAAAGGAATCCCAATGGCCAATACAGAGTTGCTAATCATGGCAGCCCAGGAGCAAGTGCTCCCAACAAGGCAACTCCAAACAAAAATCTATCACACTAGAGACGATCCTAGATGCAGACTGTGCAAAGATGCATCTGAGACCATCCAACACAACATCAGTGGATGCAAACAGGTAGCAGGAAACGCATACACAGAGCGGCATAACCATGTCACTGATGTTGTGTATAGAAGTCTATGTGATGAATATGGCCTTAATAAACCACAACACTGGTGGGAAGCTCCTGGTAAAGTCAATGAAAATGACTGCGCTAATATTCTCTGGGACTTCTACATCCGGACTGACAAGCATGTCCTGGTGAACCAACCCGATATAGTGATGGTGGACAAGAAGAACAAGAGAGCTACTACAATAGAGATAGCAGTACCCAGTGACTACAATATAGCCAGCAAAGAAAAAGAGAAAGTAGAGAAGTATCTCCCTCTTGGAGACGAGATTGAAAAATTCTGGAATGTAAGAACAACTGTAATTCAAGTAGTCATTGGGGCACTGGGCGCAATAACACCGGTGCATAAAATGTGGCTTGTACAGATACCAACAGCAATCAACTCAGGTGAGTTGCAGAATTGTGCGCTATTGGGAGCAGCTAAGATCTTGAGGCAAGTGCTCAAATTCCCAGGTCTCTGGTAGGAGGCCCGAGTTAGAGCAGAAACTACCACCCATACGGGTTAACCGGGGTGAGGAAACAATTTTATGTATACATATATATGTATACATTTATATATATATATAAAAGATATATATATACATATATACACATATATATATATATATATACTGTATATATATACATATATATCCATATATATACATCTATATACATCTATATATATATATATATATATATATATATATATATATATATATATATATATATATATATATATATATATACATCTATATACATATATATACATATATATATATATATACATATAGATATATATATATATATATTTATATATATATGTATATGTATATATATTTAAATGTATCATACTTGGAACTAAAATCAGAGTGCTCAACATAGGATGGAGCAGTATAAATTAGAAAATTAAATAGTTCACTTATCTTTTCTCAGCTACTGACAGTTTTCTGCTGGTGCATTTCTCAGGCTGTAGACTTCAACTGGATCAAGATAGTGACTTTTCAAACATCCCTGGAATGTTTTTCAAGGTTTTGAAAGGTGTTCCAACTTTGTCAATCAACTGTTACTTTCGAACTTCATATCATAACAAGTAATAGAGTAAGTAAAACAATTGTAAATGTTTTCAAACCACTGTGTATTTAAGATTTCATAACTTTCAGCGATATATATATTTCAACAAGGTACAGTGGAACTTTGGTTTGAAAACCGAGTTGTTGGAAATCCGAATAAATTTTTCCCATTTAAACGAATGAAAGTAACTTTTAATCCTTTTCAAGGCAAAAAATCAACTTTAGTACAGTGTTTTATATTTCACACCATTAACTGTTCTGTATACCGCATACTATAAATAAAAACCATTAGATATAGACTGTGTTTAATTTTATCGAAAAGTTTTCTATTTATGATGATGGAAAAAGAAAACAAAAGTAAACGTTCCGTATGTTTTGCTTTTAAAACATCAAAAGCATAAAAAATTAACACACTGTTGTGGAATGTGATCCACTGAAAACTGAGCTTAGGGCTGAGCTGAGCCGAGCTGGGCTGTGCTCAGTCATGCGGAATAACGAGGTAGAGAGTTAAAGATGTGGTTTTGTTAAATTTGGTATGATTTAAAAAATTTTTTTTCTTTGTTTATCAGTTGAGGTGCTGTTTGCTGTGTTAGGCAATCTTATTGTCAAGATATTTGAAGATTAAAATCGAAAAAAATCAATTCTGGTAAAAACTCGTAGGCCAAAAAAACATGCCAAGACCTGCCCAAAATGACGTAACGTGTGGTACAACCTGTCTCTATCTCTCTTAATCACATCGGCTATTGCGATGAAAGTCTAGTCCTACGTGGCTCTATTGGCCTATGTATTTTATCTTTTATTTGCTCGTGTTAGGTAGAATAAAATTTAATAAGTCCAGCTACAGATACATTATTACCAATGTCTCAAAGGCCTAAAACAAAGCAAATTAAAAACTTGGCATATTAGCTTCTTCTAAATGCTGTGTAAACTTCTTAGTACCGACTAATAATTTTACCGGTCTATGGTGAATCTGTCAAACAAACTATTTAGAATAAGGTCATTGTATCGGCACAATTCCGTCGCTATCCACACTAACAATATACAGCCTCCCAAAAGCCCCGCCCACATTATGCCTGTCACCTATCCTGGGGTGAGGCTGTATATCATCCCCCTCACCAAAAACTAGTTTCTTACTAAGTAAAATAAGCAAGCTGTGTCTTTGAAAAAAATATGTGGCGAAACCAACTAACATCCCTATAAGTCATGCACATTGTATAGTCGACTGTCAATGTTATCGAGTCATTATTGCTATCAATGTGTAGAAAAAACTTCACTGGTCACATTTGATTAGTTGATTCAAGTACTAAACAAATGGTCGAGCTATGCAAAAGTGCCTATCCATGCAGCTCTGTTTGCACTTCATAAATCCATCTATCAGAAAAGATTTCAGCACACATGTCAATGGGGCTATGTTGTATTCAATGTTCTGCAAATCATGTTTTGCATTATTTTCAACAGTTTTATTTTATTGCATAATTTTTACAAGCAAAACAACTTTCATCTCGGCATAAAACTTTTATTAAAAATATCCATCAAGTCATGGCCACTCACATAGTTTCAGCTGATACAATAAGACAAATTCATCTACTGCAGCAAACTCAAACAAAACATCATGGTTTATGAAGCATACATTCAAGTCTTTCTTTCCCATTTATGGCAGTTTCCACACTAACAAAGCTGCTTCGGCTAGTTGGACCACATAAACATCCTGTAATCGGTAAAACAAATGCAATAAATATGTCATTAATAGATATGTTATTCTAACGCATATCTACTGAAAGCTTTTAAATTGGGAGTTAGATAGATTGCAAGTGTAATTTTAAAAAAGAATAAATGTTTAACAAAAGCATAAGTACATCAAGCCAATGATTCAAAGCTTTGGTTCTGTAAGTTAAAGCTTTGCATGGATCAACCGAATTTCTTCACTTTCCACAATTGAGAAGTGAAAATCTAATGTCAAATCAAAAATCTAATTTACTAGATAAACCTGCCACAGAAAATTTGAAGCAAATATAGCTCGGTGAACCGATAAAGAAATTATAAAACGATGATTGGTGATAGCAAAAAGTTATGATTTTATTAATTAGTACATGTATTAATGAGTACAAAAAATATTACCTTTAGTATATTCATCAATCTAAGCCATTGTATTGCTAGATGCTATGGATTAAAAAGAAGCTATCAAGAACTCACTATACATACTTATCTCGCGCGCAGGAAATTCTATTATAACCTTAAACAGGGAAATATAATCTGAATGTAAACTCAACAGTATATCTATCAGAGACTCAAAGTAAAAGATAAATTTGCCTCTATTCACCGATCTTCCTCCATAGCACTTTAACCACCTGATGTCCAGATAACTCGGAGTCACCTTCGCAGTAACTTTACAGCAATTTTTACAATTCTGTTGTTCATTAATAAAACTTGTCGATTGAGTAATTAATTGAAGTAACGATGTTAATTAATTCAGTAAATATTGATGTCCATGCGATTTAATAATAGAGTAAAAACCCTAAATGTGAGATCACAGACAACGCATTTTACGAGTGATAACATTTATTACGTACGACCTATATGAAAATTTTGTGCTGATGATTGGCTAATGAAGTGACCTTATATTTATTGCTCGTGGATTCTTTTCAGATGTATCACTAGTTACGTAGCGAATGAAGCACCGGCTGGAGTGTGAGCTTTATAAAAGATGGCCTCATTCAAATAGATATATCTCCGGACAGGATTGGTCTACAAAGACAAAAATGACATCAAATTGTAGCTGATCATTTAGCCTTTTATTGGTCTAAGTTTCATTAAATCGAATTTTTTGAGGCAACCACATCATTAAGCCAGTCAGAGCCAAGCCGAGCCGAGCTAAAGCCGAGTCGAGCCAAACCGAGCCGAGTCCAGTCTACTCAAGCGGAACAAGAGGCGGGGCTACCCGCTATATAAGCCTGAACATTTGTGTTAGAGAGCAGAGCTGTTCTGGTCTTGTTCATTGCATGTGCTTGACTATTCTTGTACTCTTAAGAACAAAGCAAAAAATATTTGTA
Source organism: Watersipora subatra (assembly GCF_963576615.1). NCBI lineage: Eukaryota > Metazoa > Bryozoa > Gymnolaemata > Cheilostomatida > Watersiporidae > Watersipora > Watersipora subatra. Next base: position 33,215,517 of record NC_088717.1, read on the forward strand.
TAAACTTGTGCATCGATTCTTATACTGGTGGAGCAAGATAGGGTAGTGCAAAACCTTTACAATACAATGACAAAAAATGTAAAAATTAATAATGAAACAGCAAAAAATGCCAAAAACCAGTTACATCAAAAATGGTAGGAAAAGGAAAATATAAACAGCAATGGCACGTTTACTTTACATCTTTGAAGGATAATCCTCCTCCAAAACTATTTAGGAAAACTCGACTAGAGGGATTTTTTCTCTAACAAATCTATTTGGTAAATCTCTTTGTTCCAGATGGTTCTTCCCTTTTTATAAAAAATTATGAAGCGTAAATTGATTTTTCGTTTGTTAACGAATGTTTGCAGGCTGTTTCTGGAGCTATTTCAATGCGCATGCTTTCGCGATCCGAGATGAGCAAATCTCCAAATCTTTGGCGTATGAGCAAGTTGGTCGAATGCCGAAACGTCCAAGAGCCGTTTCACTATATATGATCCATACACAAACCGCCAAATTTTATGTTCGAGAGACCTTATTGTCGATATCGTGGGGGTGAATAAATTAGTCTCACAGAAAAAGAATGAATAAGCACCGTGTTGCATATACTTAGGTCCCAAAATGTTTCTGAACAAAAGCATCATAAGTCGTGGACGCAATGCTAAAATAATTAGCATGTGCATGGGGTAAGCGGTGTATGAAAACATATTTGATCAATATGCTGTTCTAGCTCTTGAGGTCTACATAAATATGTAGGCCTCACTGAAACACCTTGCAAAACAAGACTAGCCAACCACAAAACATCCTTTAAATATCCTACTAAAAGGCTACAAACAGAATTGAGTAAATACATATGGGACTTAAAAGACAAGAACGTTCGCTATAAAATAACCTGGAAGATCATCAAAAGAGCGCGGTCTCACAACACATCAACAAATTCTTGCCAGTTATGTCTATGGGAAGAGTACTTCATCATATTCGAACTGAAGTTAGCCAGCCTTAACACTAGAAGTGAGCTGATATCCACATGCCGGCATGCTAGAAAACACCTAATTAGCTCAATAACATAATTTGACTACATATTTGCTGTATGCTATATATATCACACAATAGTATTAAGCCCTCAGCTTTATAAAGTAATTTTATAGCTTGTACATTACACATTTTAGTCATTCTACCTGAAGATTGCAACGCGATTGCATGAAACTAATAGTAGTAATGATTTTAACCTGTAGTTTCAATAAACTTCATACACAGCTCAAATTGACTTGATTATTGAACACTTTACTTTACAGTGTGAACCACATATACTATATATATATATGTATATATATATATATCTATATATATATGTATATATATAACAAGTTATAGAGCAGCAGTAAAATTTACTGCACTACAATATTGGTTTACAGTAAAATTGAAAACACAGCTTCAAATCTAAGCAACCCACACTCGTCAGGTGCCAAAACCATACTAAGTTAATGCAGTTGTATATATCAGCTACCAAGAGTCGAGCCTAATGTTTAAACCGATTATGTGTTATTACACAATAAATGTTTTCTTCTGTGTCTGCAAGCACTGTTCAGCTCATTTCTGGTGTTAAGAGTGCCAATAGAGTTTTTGCCAATTATAATATGCTTTTCAGTCAGCCAGACATTACATTGCTTGCTTGTTGCAGAGTATGGCCTTGCCATTCTTATCACTTTCTAGATTAGATCGTACCTCTCTCCTGAATCATTCAAGCTTCATATACATGTAAATTGGCTTAACAATGTAACAGTCCTTTTATTCTCATTTCTAAAAGAGCTCATATGATTGGTGTATCTATTTATGAATGTACCAGCTGTTATACCAACATAAATTAAGTATTAGTTATGTAAAAGATTATCCGTCTCCTTATGACTTTACTTTAGCTTCACACAAAAATCTAAAAAGAACAAAGGTCAATATTTTTAATCAGATAGCTGCACAGATAACTAAGCAGCTTGATGTCTCTGAAGATAGTCAGTATACAAGTCTTGTCTGCGAATATTACTTTCACCAGATAGTATATATATCAATACATTAATGAAATATTTTATTAAGAGTTTGTGCTGTTGCTCAAACAATATAATGTGGTTTTCTAGGATTCACTCTGACACCTCGCTATATAGTATTGTTCATATGTTTTCATACTCTGCAGGTATCCGTATCCAAAACACTGAAAAGGCGTTAATGATATGTTTGCATCGTACTTGAGCAAGGAAGAAAAAAATAAGAAAAGTGATAGCAGAGAAGTATCGGCCATCAAATTGCCACTGTGGGCCCATCTGCAATAGCTAAGGCATTAAAACAAGAGCAAGTTGTAAGTTTATATATTGTTAATTTTTTAAAGGTTTAGGTTTCAAAACTTGTGGTAATTGTTTGTGGTTAAATTGCTTTTCAACTTGATTTGAGGACACTGAGTAATTATCAAGAGATCAGCTCTGAGTCAGTAGAGGTCATCTGCTTTGAAGCAGCTTTTACAGAAAGCATTGAAAGCACTACCCCTTCGGCAGCCAGTCTTGAGCAACCATTCTGCTGCTTCACTTGCACTAACACCAACCTTAAAGGATATACAACCAAAAAAGAAGAACTGCAGAAAATTCAAAAGATTCTTATCAATAAGCATAATGTGCTCAGTGATGCGTACTTCCCAACTTTTAGTGAGTTACATATTATGTAATACGTAATGCATATTATGTACTACAACTAAAAGTTGTAAAGTATGCATCATTTATGACACCCTTGTATCTAAACTCACACAACTGTCTGGTTTTACTGGATGTTAATACATGTCATCTGCAACACAGAGCATAAAAGTATACCAAGAGGAAAAAGAAAAATACATGTACATGTATTATCAATTTGGAATTGAGGTAGCAGAATAACTAAAAAAAATTTCATTTTTTGAGGGTGTGCTGACCTCACATCTATGAGTTCGGGGTAAAGTCTTGTGCAAATAAAATTTTCACTTTAAACTTCAAGCAAGATAATATATTTCACTAGTGTAAAAGACTGACTCTTACTAGCTAAAAGTGCTTCTTTTATTTAAAAACTAGGATGGAATGATGGATGTCAAAACATAGACGTTGCCAAACTCAACTTGGTATATGTGAAACACAACATTAGCCAGAATATAAATTTTATCTTTTAGACACAAATGACACAACCCACAGTTCACAGACAGATGTATCGTGACACCGCCTTTTGAGAATAAACCTTCAAGGCAGACACACGATGAAAATGTTAATTTTAAACAGAGTTCATAGCAATGCATGTCAGCAATGACTATCAATATAAATAAATCCGTAAACATTGAATTGCTTTCGTAAATGAGTGGCTTTCCTGGAAATGTTATCGCAATGTTGCTATAATAAGATAATGACTCTCAAATGAATGCTTAGCGAGCGATTGCTAGGACTGACACATTCAGGTCAACATTGATGAGTTATTGAGAATAAATCATTTTTCTTCTTTGATATATCTTCATATCTTACAACCTGCACAAGCTCTCTGACTCAAAATTAAGATCCTAAGTGTAATAGCAAGTGAAGGTGTTGATCAATCACCTCCAGCATCATATCTGGATTTACTTGACTCTACCGACTAGATTATTTTATACATATATTAATGTTGTATTTATTTAATCAGTCAACTATATAATAAAAATGCATTTTTAGAAGCTGCGGAGATATAAAATATTCACTGTCCATTCTGTACAATTTAAAACGTGATGCTTTGGATAATCCTCCCTGCCTGTCAATCCTCCCTGCCTCTGGATAATCCTCCCCTGCCGCTGTTGCAATTAAAGTAAAGCATAAAATGATTTCTCATGTCAATTGCGCTAGTTGTTGAATTTGAATGTGTAAGCTGTCTAACTTTGTCTAAAGTTTTTTTGACATTTCTCCATAGGCTTAGCTCATCATCTGCGTCAGTGTATCTTGCTGGCATATAATGCGCTGGTTCACAATACTGCAGCAGATTGTGCAGCATGCACAGAGCATACATTATGACACATAGCCTACTCTCTCTGGGTGTCCTATTATTGTTTGTTGGAGAACACAGTGTCTAGAACTCAGTACACTTGACACATTATAGCATATCTTATGAAATAATTTTATGCTGTTTTAAGTCAATAACTCAATTTCTTACAAAAACCCAAAAAAGATTTTAGGTGATAAAAAATTAGCTCAACGCAAAACTTTTTCAATCGCAGCACTCTAAAGAGTCTGTAATTATACAGACGTTGTTCATTAGTAATTGGGCATTAAGGGAATGGTTTCTACGGAAAAGCTGAGTCACCATCAAAGCAATATGCAAATGCAAATGCATTCTGGCATCCTTCGATATGCTCATCTCCAGGTATTGCAATGGTACCTGCATATTGACACAAAGAACAATTAATTAAGATGCATTAGTTATCTTAGCAAACTTGTATTCGGGTTGCCAATTAAACATTACTGCACATCGCCATCCATGTAACTTAATATATCATATTTTTATTTCCTATCATAGCCGCTTTGTAAACTTGCCATTCATAAGAGCAGTCTCAAAGGAATGTGCTTCAAAAACACCAGCATCCTCCACCATTCAGCCTGTCTTACATCAAAGAGAGCCAATTTCTAATCCGCGTCACATGCTGCCATTAGGTTGTGAGTGAAATCCTTGTAATTGTAATATTTGGAGTTGGCGGACATTGCATTCTAATGTGTTTGTCATCAATGGCTCCCAGGCAGTGGAGAAAGTTCCAATGCTGCTCAAACTCGCAGTAGAACAAATCTATTCTGTAAGTTATACTTTTCCAACAACAACTTTTTATTTTATATAAATCTTTGTCGAACACTCTGCATTTTTATAGTGGTACTGCAAGGCCGATGCTACTCACCCTTTGGCTATTCCTTTTCAATCATTGTGTGTTTTAGGAGGTTTCAGATAAAGCTGCATTAGCCCATCCCGCAAGGCAATTGTTTTGGTTCTGCAACAGTTGTTTTGGGGACTATCCAATGATATCTAATTGAGTTAAATAAGCAGCCGCTGCCAACTAGTGTAAATTTACTATGAGTCTCATGTCAGCAGGAATAGATTATCAAAGATGAGTAGCGTGCTTTTCTATTTTGGAACATAAATTTTACACAACGAGTAATACTCACTTCTATAAACAACATTGGGTAATTTAAGCCATTCATAGCAAGAACATCATAAACTCACCTACATGTATGCTTAATCTTGCTAAGAATATAATCAAATGTGTTTCTTCTCATTCAAAATAGTCAGGATGGCAGCAGGCTAGGTTGGCGCTTTCTCTCAGTTTAGGAAACAAATTGTGATATAAGCCTTGCTTCTGTTTTCCTAAAAATTATCAATGGAGTTTCCCAAAAAATTCTCTTGTTAGCTTGTTTGTTGAGTTCATGCTGCTCATAGCACAACGTTGTTGCTGTGAGCTTAAGCCGAACCGGTTTCAAAAACATGGTGCTTTTGTGATGTCGTGAAGATCTGTGTAAAGATAACAAAAAGACTTGCGATATCAGAAATGCTTATTTGTAGTTTCTATTGGTTGTTCGTTAGCGATCATTGACAGCTAATCGCTTGTAATGCGCACACCTTATCGTTGGTGATGAGGTCCAAACTGTACTGGATTCGCTCCCAGGAAAGCACTTGTTAACGGACCACTTGATGAGTAGTATACATAGTTTGCTTTGCTGTATTGTTACTCATAAGCAGTCGTACTATAAAGAACAAGAAATAAACATTGAATAATACAATATTGCATGACTAACAGTACATAATTGCATAATAGTGGTTTAAAATTACCATGCAAATATAATTTGACAAAGAATGCAGAAATAATAATATGACAGTAATACTTGTTACAAACTCACACAAGATTTTGTTTCCTTAGAGCCAAGAAACACCTAGATAAACAGGTGCTACATTGCACATATATAATATAGATTTGGTAGCAGAAGCTAAAAAGAACAAAAGCAAACTTTAAAATACAGATACAAATTTAAAATACTACATGCATGATAAAATGCATTCTTCACAAAACAATTGAAACACAAGAATAAAACAAGCATTATTTTATGTACTTACATAAATTGTATAGAAATATCAGTCCAGATGATAGGCTACTGCTGTAGTAAGCAATTGCTACATTTTAAAATAAATAATATGTATAGATAAAATAGTTTCAAGTGTGTAAGCAGTAATTATGGATGCTTACACAAAGGTGTCTGACTGAGCACTGGCTCAGTGACCTAATTTAACTGAGCAAGGCAGCCAAGAATGTTTTGTGGTAAAAAATGCTTTCTACCTAATGACAAAAACATATGTCATGATTCATTTCAATGTTTGACCAACAAGCGCTGTAAACTATCCCAACACAAAAACATCTAAGCGTTTTTATCTATCGCACAGCTAATCATCTATTTGAGTGATCGTGTGCACGAGCCAATAGATCTGAGATCAAATAGATTATCGGTTGTTAGTTGTGTGTGAATGGTATGTTAATTTGACATACGCGTATATGCATGCACCAATATGTTGTGAATCTAAAATAAAATTAACTAAAGACTAAATAATAACAGAGGAAACAGCAAATTAGGTAGCAAAAAGTAGTAACATAAAAAAATTATAAAATCTCGTAACAATATGTAACAAATAAATGGTAATAACAAGTTACGGTTTGATATCATTGAGTATATAACCAATATAAAGCAGAAATGCGCATTTACTTGAATTAGACAACTGAAAGAGTTGCTTCAACTTTATGAATGATAACAAAATAAATAACATTCTATATAATAAAACGATAAAAAACATTAACTTTTGACATCAACTCAAAAGTTGCAATAGGGATTGTTTTAGCTGCGATATAACGTGATAAATATTCTTGGTTGTAGTTTATGATAACATTAGTTTGATTTGCTTTAGTAACACTGGCAAATATAATACAGGTAAAAAACAAGTTACCAGCATGAGGTGTATGAGATAAACGCCTCAAGTGGTCATTAATAAGGCATTCTTGCCTTTTTAACTTCAATCAGTCAAGTAGTTCATTGTATGTGAATGAATTTGTAAAGCTGCTGTTTTAAGGTTATCTTCTGTTCGACAATCTTACTTACCCACTTTGGAACACATCTACTCAAAGTTGGTAGCGTTCTAAACAGATTTTTTAAAGTTTCAGTCGTTACCAAGAGTTCACGCAACTTTTATAATCAGTTTAAAAATATTGCATATGTGTCATGATTGGCCTTCATAAAGCTAGAGTGGTTGTCTATTTTCTTGTAGACAAAGAGTTTGACTTAGCCTATGATCCAGTGCACACAGTAGAGTCTGTAGTTGGTGCGCTATTAGAAAGCAACAAGCATTAAAATAAATAATGCTTAAGATCTTTATCCTTTTACCTAGCCCAGTACATGAGATGGTTCTCTGGAGTCATGATAATTGAGCACTATGAGTTGGTATGCTATTTACATACAACCACATGTTATGATTGTATTTACTCAGGTTTGTGAAGATAATTATGTTCTAAGCCAGTGGTTTAATCATAACCATATTTCCTTATAGGCTATATTACAATATTGAAAAGAGATAACTCTCTTTTTTCACTAAAGCAGTAAACTGGATTGCAACTAATGTTTATGCTGCGTCACACAAAGTTATTATCAGAAGCAGCTAAATACTCAATACACCGCAAAAGTAATGGCAAACTATTGATTAAGAATGTAATAAGCTTTGTATCATCTGTATACCTTAATATTGTGTAAGAATGAAAACTAGCAGCATTAGTAACATCTGTCATTGGGTTGAGCAGTAGCCTACTTTTGATGTCAATAAAATCAGGCTAAGCTATTTTTTCCTTTATCTATGACATGTTTCAATAAACGATTCTTTCAGCCCCTATCTACATGACCTTTTGTATGCATTCTTTTGTCATGTGATTATTAAACTTTGACCTAAGACGAAACTTCCTTCTAGCTCTTACTTATCATAACAATTCTATTCCTAATTTCCTAAACAAGGATAGCTGGTTACTAGAGTGATTCTTCATTCAGTAAGTATTTACAAGTAATAATTGTTGATATTTTATGTTGATGGAAAGAATTATACATGGAGTCATTGTATTACTACTATAAACTTTGGATCCCCTACAGAACTTACTAGAGAATACATGCATGTGACAATATACAAATTTCTTATTGTGTTTAGCAGTAATTTAGTAAACTTTTCATCTTACTAGCACATGAAATGCAAGGATTGATAAATACATGTAGTTATATTGTCTAGCTGAGAGACTGAATAGACCACGTAGTTATACTGCTACATATTCTGCTGCGTGTCACTCTCTACAGGAATTATTTTTGGAGCTTGTTTTGATTTGTTTTGGAGTACAGCACTATAGACCGCTAACAACCACTACTGTATGCAACAGCTGATTAATAGGCATGCTGATCTTTCAAAGCTAAGCGGGATGAATTGCTATTCAATTGCATGAAATTCTTTTTCCTTTATCTGCACCATGCTTTAATAAACAAGTGGTTTATTTGCTAGCTACATGATTTCATGTGGGCGTTCCTTGATTGCATGTTTATTGAGCTTTAACCTAAGGCAGAACTTCTCGCTAGCTCATACACACCAGGACTATTTCCTTCACATCAGGACTGTTTCCTTCCTAAACAGAAATAGCTGGCTATTGAACTTATTATTGATCTGGTAAGCATATATTAATAATATTAGATAGGGTTCAGAATGGAAACCATACAGCTTAATCATGTTTTGGTACTGTTCATTTGTTTCTTCTTTATCCGATGTGCCGCCTTGTTAAGTGGTTAGAGCACTGACTTATGTTAAGTAAGTCAGAAGTTTGAGTCACACAAGGCTAATTAATGATGTGAGGACGGGCAGCCAACTATAATTCATTTTAGTGCTGCATAAGCGCAAAGTCTGTAGACCATGTTTAATAATTCTCCAATGGTTTTTTCACAAGGACATCAGACTAAACATATCATAAGGTTGTTTAATTGGAAATAAGATAGTAGAGCAGGAGGGCATCAAAAAGCTGTCAAAAAAAGTGATTTATTCCTTTTGGAGGTGGGCTATGTGATAAGAGTGGCATCTAGATCAGAATTTTGAGCTGATTTCAAATATCTGGTTTCTACACCTCTCAGATTGTTCATTTTTGAGCAATATAATTAATATATTATTTTAATTAAATAAATGTCTGTAATGTTTCATGTGCTTCTACCAACAATGTAATAATGAAAATGACATATAAATACTAAATAATTAGCAATAACCTAAGTTGGAATCAATTCTGATAACATTAAAATATTTATTCTTCAAATTTATAATATTAGAAGTGTATTATATAATATTATGTATTCCCAGTTTGGTTGATATTGTGGCAGCTTTACAGTTTGTCCTTGTTATTCCGCAACTCATATACCATTACAGATCTGCAAAACAAAATGAAAAGTATTTTTAAAGACTCAGACCATGTATATATAACATATTAATATACATATATTCATCATTAATGCTTATTATGTTGAACCGTTTACTTTATTATGCAAGTGTAATCGCAATTAGTCAGTCTTTTATACAGTGTGACACATATGCATTCTAATCAAACATGAAGTGCACCTTTGGTTACAATACCACTCAAATACTAACCTTCTAATTCACAGTCATCTGAGTCTTCGGCATCACTACTTTCATCTCCATCCTCTTTATTTCTATTGCTACTGCAGCTGCTTCTGCACATGTCCGTACACTTGAGATCTGTATTGTAGCACTGACAGCAATGACACTGACACCCAGTTTTGTATCGACAAAACATGTCCACGAGCACATCAGGAAGTGCTGGTTATTGTGTCATCTATCTAGCTTTAAGCTCTCCATCTTCCATAAACCATCCATGTTGCTGGGGGATGGGGCATTGATGATGATTTGCTTGGCTCTTCTCCATATCGTGGCCTGATATGCAGCCTTAAATATATGGAGATTTAACTCATCTAGTGTGGGTGGTAGGTTTGGTTGTGATGTGTGAGACAGTGAGCAGAAGATCTTACACTGTGCTTCATTGATGAAATTTGTCTCTTTACCATCTGCTTCACAGTTGACTTCCTCCATGTATCCTTTAAAAATTTCACTAAAGCAGTCTTGTTTGAGCCATCTGCTAAAAATTCAGACCTGTTTGACACCAATTAGTTCGGATTAAACACAGCAACCTTCTGCCTTCCTTTCACACTTCTACGACTTCTCTCACCTCCTTTAATGCTGATATCAGGGTATGTATCACAAACAAAATCCACACGAAATGTGTGATATACGTTTGTAATACTAACTATCCGTTGCAAAAGCTGACTTGCAGCCATGCCAAAAGTTGGAGGAGCTTTTAGGGTCTGAATTTCGGCCATAGCATCAACCACAACAGATCAAAGACTGGTAGCTGATCCTGGTTAACATAGATTGATAGTTGATCATCAACATCTTCCTCAACAGCAGCCATCAGAGCCGACTTGGCAGTCTTCAATATAGAGCCATCAGAGTTAGCCAGGGACCAGCTGATGTTGCCAAGAGAGAATGATAACACTTTTCTCAAATCCAAGTTACGCTGTTGGCTGATCACTAACAAATTCTCAAACAGTCTGTGCGAACACTCTGGGACTTTTTCTTCTGATTTTTTCTTAGCTGATAGTAATGTGGTGAAGGTTTTGAGCTTGTTTGACTCGATGGATGCATTGAAATCAATCTCTTGGGCACTTAATCTCTTCTGGACCAATTCTGAAAGCTGTTTCTCTCCTATCACATTTGCCATTTCAAGATCCTGCTTCACTTCAATGGAGGCTTTTGCACCACTGGTAATATGTAATAGCTTGGTGGTTTGAAACGCAAACGAATTTATTCTTGCTGTTATATGAGTCTTTCATGACTTCCCTCATTTCCTCATCAGCCTTCCAAGCCTTTTCACTTATCTCATAACTTGCGGCATCCGAATCACCAGGCACTAGCATCTTCTTCATGTCTGTATGTACAGCTGTTCATTCTGGGTGAGATAGAGTCCAGCATTGAGAGGCCGATGATTCTTGGTAAACCCTATGATTCCAACGTGAGACTTTGAGTCTCTTTTAACTGTTTGCTCAATAGATTAATCACAAGCGATAGAGCTGAATGGACAGTGATGTCGTGATTGATAAGTAAAATACCCCTTCTTCATAAGAGCCTCATACACCTTGCTACGCTATACTTTCAGATTAGTCATCTCTGCACAGTAAAGCGTGCCATATCTAGCGTAGTTTGTGTGGTCATATGCAAAAAACCAAGGAAGGATCATACATGTAATTTATCTATAAATTTATGTCCAAATTGTAGGCCATAACACGTTATGTAAACTGCAAAGAGTTAGTTTTGCTGCTCACAAAATATGCAGACAAAAATGAAAATGTTTTCTTTTTCTCCCACCAAAGTACCATCATCATGGAGTAATCATCATGAATTTGTAAAGTTATAAATATCTAATTTCACCTCTTCTGCTGTATCACATTCTTTCTGTCTCTTCTCATGTCTTTTCTCAGCTCTTCCCATAACGAGTTTGTTACAATACTTTTTATAACAGGCATAATGACAACAAGTCTGAACTCTCATCGAAGTTCTCAATGCTTAGCACTTTTTGAGCAATTTCACATTGAATGCTCTCTTCTTCTAATATTAACCATCTGTTTGAATACTGTTTGGCTGTCTCATATTGAAGTTTAGTCACTCTGACTAGGGCTTCATTCACAGACTCAGCGAGACAGTGAAACAAGCGGTCTTGCTGCATCCTTGGCATGGGTTAAGGAGTGTTGAGAGTTGACTCACTTAATCTCAAATAAAAACATTCATTAATTTTTGAGATTATAAAATAGTTTTCTTTGTCTGATATATAAGGTTTTCCAACCAAACTTGGAGTTGCCCCCTCCCATTTCGAAAGTGGTCTCTAGCTCAGAAATGTGCAAACACATAGGTGTAGAAACATTATAATTGAATTCAGCATAAATTTCTGACTATAAAACATTTTTGTTTGAGTAGCCCACCCTCCGAAGGAAAAGGCTGAAAGATAAGTTTATGTTCCTGCTCTACTAAGAGAATTGAATTAAAAATAAATAAATAATAGAAATGTTAAAGATGAGTCAGTTAGAAATCTATGAATTTAAGTGAAGTTTGTTTTAATCATTTGATGAGTAGATTAGTAGAAGGAGCATCATTGCCTTTCTAGTCAATCAGTAAAGTAGCCCATTGGATGTAAATGAAGGTTTAAAGCTGCTGTTTTTAGTGTTCAACAATTGACCCCTTTGCAACACATCTAGCCTAAGTTGCTAGCATTATAAATAGAAAATTTCTAGTTCCAATAGTTACCAAGAGCTTGTACGCTTTTGTAGTCAGTTTAAAACATATTGCATGCGTGTCATGATTGGCCTGCATAAAGCTAAAATGGTTATCTACTTTCTTGTAGGCAGAAAGTTTGACTTAGCCCATGTTCCAGTCTACTCATTAAGGCTTTTTGGAGTTGGCATTGCTATAAGAAAGCAACATCATTAAAAATAAATAGTGCTCAAGATCTCTATAATTTTACCTAGCCCAGTACATAAGCTGGTCCTTGGGCTTCATGATAATTATGCACTCTATGAGTCGATGTTATCTCCATACAACCACACACCACGATTGTATGTACTTAGTTTGGAGGGAATTGATGTGTTCAATGCTAGTGGTTTAACCACAATTCCATTTCCCTATATATTTAATTATTGAAAATATATAGCTTAATTTTTCAAAGTTTCAAATGTGGTAACATACATAGGCCTACTAAAACCTCTTTAAAGAAGTGTTAGCAAGTGGGTGTTTAGTAAGCTAAATTCATTCATGTTAAATTCAACTTTTGCGTTATACGTATGTCTTGAAGATGAGAATTCCTTATTGTAGATACTACACATAATACATTGTAATGTTGCATTTTCTTGCAAATCATAATCGCTAAATACACTAAAGTTATTGTTGGTAACCAAAGATAGTAAGGTTAACATGTTGTTTTGTTACTAATTTTACAGTACATAATTATATAGAATGTTGATGATTTTTACCATGAGGTGTTTGCGCTAGACAAATTGGATAGTTTCTACACCAATCTAAAGGATATTTTAGTGTTACCATGCCAACACTGCAACAAGTTAAAATCATAAATATAATTCATAAATAACCCATATCAAAGATTTTCCTTTGATATGAGAGAGGGGGGCTGGGGTGGCATGCGCTGTAAGCCCTCTAATGGGGTCCGGGGCAAAGCATTGGCTGATACCCCTCTCACAATCTGCGCTTGATATAGGTAGTGCATTTACAATGCTTTCAAGTTTCAATATTTGCTCTGGTACTATCTCAGGGGTGTCAACATAATCTTGAAAATGAGAGAGATAATGGGCAAAATCTAGGCTAAAGCAGCACAAAGGGCCTTCAGTACACCTTCTCCATGTAGCAATGGCCTCTCAACACCACCTGGCCATTTGGCAAGAGACAGATTATCAATCTCTTCAAGATATGCCTTCAAGATACAAGCACAAAGGGCCTTCAGTGCACCTTCTCCATGTAGCAATGGCCTCTCAACACCACCTGGCCATTTGGCAAGAGACAGATTATCAATCTCTTCAAGATATGTCTTCAAGATATTCTTCATTGCCAGCTGCTTTAACAATCTTCCACTAAATATCCGGTCTCTTAGCAGAGAAAGGCATTTTAAACACTATTTGTCAAACTATTTATTCAATTTTAATGGCTAACTGTTGCTTTTTTCCCTTTTTTTTGTTTCACTATTGTTGTATGGCCTAATTTGAAAAACATTTCTATTTGTGAAATGAAATTATTGCCAATAAAGTACTATATATATATAAGATATGTCTGAAACTGCTTTTTGATTTCCTTCTCTCTCAACTATCAGTGATTGACCTAGGTGTAATTTGTGGTGTGTTACCTATAGAAATGTTTCCATTGCTACAGAGGCGACTGGAAAGGTTGTCAATGATAGATTGCTGAAAGGCCGGAATTTTTTAGGTAGCAACCCTTATCTTGAAGCTCCACACAATTGAATAGCCAATCACAATTCATGTCAGCTTGGTAGCGATCACCCATCTCACCATCTTTCTGGTGCTTGAGAGTATTGATGGCACCTATAAAGAGTCTATATGCAGTGCCAAGATTACAGTCTTTTTTCTGTAAAGCCTGAGAAAGCTCTGACACAGCACCCGAGGCATCAACCATGATGGCAAGCAACAGAACAAAGTGCTTGGACGCCAGATTCTTTGCCATACCATGATGTGTAGCAGCATGCTTGCTACTCTGCAAGTTGCCAGACTTGGCAGACTCTGACTCCGTGAAGTGATTAGATAATGCTTTGTAACTCTTCCAAACTGCAGTGAGACTCTGAAAACTTTATGCCAACCATTTCACATCTAATGCTTGGCCAATCTTGAGTACCTCTGACTTGACCACAGCACCACACTTCCTTAGTTCTCTTTGAGCTTTTGGACTTTGACCATATATGGCATACAGTTTGTCCAGGAAACCTTTTACATGATTCATTTGTGAGACAGATTTAACAGCATTACCAATAGAAAGCTCGACTTGATGACACATACAATGTCATAGGAAAATGCTGGGGAACAAACTTTTCAATCTCAACAAAACACTAGAAGAAAAGCCAAGCATCGCAGATGCACCATCAGAGCAAGCACCAAGCAAATTTTTTTCAAGGAAGTCCATGGTGAACTCATTTTTGTTGAGTAACGCCAAGCAAGCATCTGGTATGAGCTCGGCACACAAACTCTCAAGCACAACAAGTCCTAAAGGCAAAGCAAAGCATTCTTCACTAGAAAGCGTTGTCTCTGGCTATGCTGTTCTTAAATGTAAAGTAAGACATATTTTTTTTCCTACTGTGGTAGACTCCTCCATCATAATACTAACCTTACAAGAGTTTTTCAGTATTTCTGAACAAATAGATGATCTCATTTTCTTATATACACAATCAACCGTGTTAGTTGCAGAGAATCTTGAATGCAGGCCTCTGCCAAGGTTTGTGCCATTGCTTTCTTGTAACTCACACATTTCTTGGTATGAAGTGTGTGATGTGAATATTTAGTGGGAGATGCTCTGAGATTGCGAGTGCATATTGGTTAGGAATAGCCATCGTTATATAACCACAGGTGCTGTTTTATGTCTTATGTCTGTTTTATGTCTTATGTCTGTTTTATGCTTTATGCCTTCTTGCTGTAACCACATATCCTATCCATGTTATTAGTGCTGATGAATAACTGGGCAGTCAGTTGTAAATTCGCTTGAGTAGTGTACGGTAATGTTATTAAATCTTGATAGTAAACAGAGAGCTGAGTTTAATACTCTGACAAACAATCTACAAAGTGTAAGGTTTATTATGCTCTGCAAGGGAATATGCAGTTCTCATTAGCTTGGCAGTCGTTGAGGCATACTCTGTTTTGCTAGCAAGCACTTGATTAAAAAGTATATCTTTCTTACACTGGTCTTTTATGGTGTGTGCATGCTTATGGCAAGCAGACTTTGCATGATTAAAAATCTTTACCCTCAGTGAAGCAAGCTGTTGGCCATATGAAACTCCACTGTGGATGACACCATCTTTGGCTCTTTCTCCTCTGATGTACACTCCTTTTGCAGAGTCAGGTGACTGTGAGCCAGCATAAATGCAAACTTTACGCATTAGTTTTTTTTCATTATTGGTGAGCCAGGGACAGTCTTGTTTTCTTTTCACAAACTGTTACTTGGTCCAGATAGAAGGACACTAAAAAAATAAAGGGTTAAATTGATAAATAAAACAAAAAATAAATAAATTGAAATATAAAAATAAAATGAATAAAATAAATAAATTGATAAGAACAATGATGACAACATGTTTTAGTAAGAAATAGCCTAGGATTGGTGAGGCACAAATGATGAGCCATTTGTAGGCAATTTGAAATTTGAAATGATATTATACTTGGCCAGTTGGTCAGCTAAATGAAAGTTTAGCAGTAGGGGTTGCTCCATTAAGTGACATACAATTTAGTCTTCAGCTTTGTTTACAATGCTGCTTGGAACATTGAGGATAATCGATCATAATCGGATTGTAATATTGCTGGGGGAGCAATAAAGCACTCACCGTGAACTCCTGATCACAAGAGGCTGTCAGCTTTGTCTCCAGTCGCTATATAGCGATGGGGGGTCACGTGTCTCCTAGACGTCTAAGCCGTAGCCTAATAGCCATCTAAGCCGTAGCTTCCAGTAGCTATAACTTCTAGTAGTCTATTTAGCCTGTGGTTCTTTATTCCTGAACGTGTTACAGTATGAATATATAACATGCCCTTTTTTTAAAGACTACACCGCTTAATCTAAAATCCAAATACGAACTCTAATTCCAATACACTCAAATTTACCCAAGTGCAACCACTATTAGCAGAACAAATAATCTCTCAAGAGGAGCGTTAAATTCAATGAAACAGGGTTATCAAGCCAAGCAGGTTAGATAATCACAAAAGCTTCAAATCATAATTACCGTCTCAAAGATGAGATAAATATCTCTCTACTCACCCAATATTCTGTTTACTTACTCGTCTTTCCTTCAGTCATCAGTTATCGCAAATTTAACAGTTTTAATCGCACCCCAATCCATCTCAATCTACCTCATCTCCATTTAGCAGATCACCTTCCTCCATACTGGCATTATCCCCATATCAATCGGCCTTCTCATGTTCCTCCTCCATTGCCACTAGGTTATCTGAAACTTTTGGCTCAGAATCAGCAAGCTGGTCGTCATTGCCACTCTGAACTTTTGACTCAGAACCAGCAAGCTGGTCGTCATTGCCACTCTTTCCAGAGCTTTCAGGTTGGACCTCCTCTTTGGGTTCCTCAACCTTACTCTCCTCACAACTAGCATCTCTGCTAGAGACTACTCTCACAACGGAGGTTTTAGGTTGGATCTCCTCTTTGGATTCCTCAACCTTACTCTCCTTTCTAGTAGTCGTTACGGAACTCGCGCTCCTCGCACCCCTCCTCTGAGCCCTCTTTTGCTTTACAGCAGCCAAGTGCAACAGAGCCTCTCTATACTCCTTCTCACTTTCAATCTCCTCCTCCAACTCTCTCTCATCCTTGTCTATAGCAGACAATGCGTGCTTGTACTGCTCCTCTACTTGTCTCCTCCTATGCAAGAGCATAGCTTTCCTCTGCTCGATGGCAGCCTCGGTCGAAACAGACTCTGACTCCATCTCTTCTACAAAACTATCCATCTTAGCAACAAAGGGTAAACTCGAACTAGGCTTCTTCAACTTAGAATCCGGTCCCCTATTGTTACTCTCCTCTACCGTACGCCTAATACCCGCTGCAATATCTCTATAGGAAGACCCACCAAAAGTACATCCTTCAAGTCCATGGTCTAACTTCCCACAAAATCTACACAATGTCTTTTTGCAATCTACCGCAAAATGTCCTTGACCTTTACAATTATAACAAATAAATCCAGAACACCGAGCAGCATGATGGTCTCTTAAGCTTTTGCAGACAACACACTTAATGTTACCTGGCTTACCGTACACTTCCTTCTTACCTTGGCTCTCATTCTTACCTGACTCACTCCCCTTCTGCTTACTAAACACTGTGTTACCTTCTGAATCCTTCGTCACCTTCACACCTCTACCCCTGCCTCTACCTGCACCGCCGCTCTCGGCACCACCACCTTTCGGCGAATTGCCAGCACTCTTCATAAGTGATAGAAAAGTAAGATTGGTCTGATATCGATCTGAAACTAAAAACAAGGTCATTTATAATATTCCATACCATATTTATTAGGTGATTTACTAACTCGACCTGAGCTAGTGACAACAGGTTCTCTACTAATAGACACAAAATTACTTTTAGAATTTCTCTCAACAACAGAAGTTTCCCCCTCGTGTTCACTGATGCCAGGAATTTCCTCCACGTGCTCAGCTACACCAGGGGTTTCCTCCCCTTGCTCAAGAATCCCTAAATCAGGGATCATGTTCTCTTGACTTTCAGATAAACCGTTAGCATTTTCTACTACTTCAGAGTAGCCCTTTTTTTGAGGAGTAGCTACCGAAGGGAAGACAATTATCCTCAAAAAAGTCAGATAGTGTGTTCTTGTCATCAGAGTTCAACAAAAACAAATGTTTTCTATTTCTGCGTATTTCACTCATGCCTAAATTGACCCAGTAACTTTCAGGAGATTTATCCTTTCTTAAAACTATACCTCTTGAACCTACATCAGAAGGAGCTTTTACATAAACCATTTGACCAGGTTTAAATTCGTCTAGCTTTGAAACTCTATACTTTTTATCCCACCGTTTCTTAATTTTCTTTTTACGTCTAATTTCATTTTCTTTAAACAGTTCATAGTCTACATCACTTTCATATGGGAAGCCCAAGTTTGATCTAATAGCTCGACCAAAAATCAGATCACTTGGCGTGTATCCTGAAGCCAAAGGTGTAGTTCTATACGCAGACAAAGCCACATCTTTATCTCGACTTTTCTCCCATAATCCTTTAACAATTTTTACGGCGCTTTCTGCTAAACCATTAGAACAAGGATACCGGGGGCTACTAGTAATTAGAATGAAACCCATTTTCTCTCCAAAGTTTCTGAATTCTTTACTAGCATAACAAGTTCCATTATCAGACCTGATAACATTAGGTATACCAAATCGAGAAAACAGATACTTGAGTACTTGAATTATCTCTCTTGCAGTTTGAGATTCTATATGCAGACATTCCATCCACTTTGAATAATAGTCTATAGCTATCAGATAATATTCGTTATCGGACGCAAGTATATCCGAACCTATCACCTCCCATGGTTTAGAAGGCATTTCTGCTTCATACATGGGCTGGTGTTCAACTTGACCATGCATAATGCAAACATTGCATCTACTTGTATAATCTGAAATCTCCTTACTATAGCCGGGCCACCAAAAATGATGCTGAGCTCATCTGCGACATTTCATTATGCCTGGATGACCTTCATGAGAAATTTCCAAAAACTGCGGTCTTAATGACTTAGGAATATACAGCCTAGAGTCATATAACAATATATTATTATAAATACTTAATCTCTCTCTAGATCTATACAAACCTATCAGTTCTTTACTAGAACCATCCAATTCAGATGGCCAATCAGAATATAAATACTCTATACACTTGAGAGCATCTGATAATTTTCTAACCTCTTCTCTTAGTTTCTCTTCTTTAACGTCACCATATGCAGAAGAGGAAACTATCGAGTTAACATAAGTTTCTACCTTATTACAAACAGCTTTACTTACCTCATCACAAACAGCACCACTGTTTGGACGGCTAAGCAAATTAGCAATGAACATATCTTTTCCAGGAGTGTGAAAAATATCATAATCATATCTCATTAGTCTTAACTTAAAACGTTGTACTCTTACAGGTAGTTTAGATAAATCCTTTTCACCTAAAATCGCAATTAAAGGCTTATGGTCCGTCTCTATTTCAAATTTTCTACCAACTAAATAGTAATCAAACTTCTCACATGCCCATGTCTTAGCTAAAGCTTCCTTTTCGACCATGGCATATCTACCTTCAGTTTCAGTCATTTTCCTAGAAGCGTATTTTACAGGTTGCCACGCACCTTCCTCGTTATACTGCAGCAAAACTGCACCTAGTGCATTTTTACTAGCATCAGCGGAAACTCTATGTTTAGCATTTATCTCCAAAGTACATAATACTGGACTATTAGAAATTTCTTTCTTAACAGTTTCAAAAGCTTCTTGTTGGTCAGGACCCCAATACCATTCCGATTTACTACCCGTTACTCCATAAATTGCAGTACATAAACCAGCTAACCTTTTATTAAACTTCATCAAATAATTAACCATTCCGGTAAATCTCCTGGCCTCCTTTTTGCTCCTTGGAGGCTTCATTTCAACTATAGCTTTTATTTTACCTGGGTCTGGTTTAATACCAGCACTGCTAACCAAATGTCCTAAAAACTTCACCTTGGTACATCCAAATTCACATTTTTCTTTCCTCAAAGTCATTTCAGACTTCTCAATTCTATTTAAAACTTTACGTAAACATTGCCAATGTTCGGTTACAGTTTTACCGTGAACTAAAATGTCGTCCATCAAACATACAATTCTGTCTAAGCCTTTCAATATCTTTTCCATTTCCCTCTGAAAAAATCCAGGAGCTGAAGATATCCCGAAAGGCATTCTCTTAAAGCAAAATCTACCCCATTGGGTTACAAAAGTTGTCAATTCTTTGCATTTCTTATCAAGTCTAACTTGCCAAAATCCAGAGTTGGCATCAAGTTTGGAAAACATAACTCCTTTTGTCAATTTACACAACATGTCTGATATCCTAGGTAAAGGATATACTTCCCTTCTAACACATTTATTCAAATTGGTCAAATCTACACACATTCTAATCTTACCACCTTGTTTTGGAGCAATGGTAAGACCAGAACACCAATCAGTTGCTTTTTCTATAGGTTCTATAACCTTACTTTCCAACATTTTATCAATTTCTTTTTTAGCTTTTTTATGCAAACCTGCTGAAATAGGCCTAGGTGCGTACAATCTAACAGGTTCAGCATTCCTATTTAAGTCAATACTAAAAATACCAGGCATTGTTCCTAGTTCCTCGAAGGTCTTAGGAAATTCCTTCAAAGGGTCGAATTCATTAGCACACAAAGCATTAATAACTGCTAACAAATTCAACTTCTTAATCTCGGGCATACCTAAAAGATTTCTTCTAGAACCTTTATGTATGTAAACAGAAGTATCAATAGTTCTGTAAATACTTTTAATAGCTACATCAGCAACTCCTAAAACATTCAATCTATTTCCATCTGCTCCATTCAAAATTTGCTCGGGCTCTTTTAAATTCAAACCAAGCTTTCTACTAGCTTTCTCAGTCGTAGTGGACACATCAGCTCCTGTGTCAAAAGTAAATTCCATATATTTACCATTTACGGATAAATTTCTGACAAATTTCTTGCCTAGTCAGCTGCTATTACTAGACTCAGAAAACCTTACTCTGGGAGTAGGACTTCTTCTACCTTCACTACTTCCACTACTTTCGTACCTATCTCTCCTTTGACTCCTACGTACCTTGCAGTCCTTAATTGTGTGCCCTTTGGTAGCACCAAAAAAGCATCTTACCTCTGGACAAAATCTGATTTCATGTCCTCTCACTCCACAACCATAGCATTTATCTGCCCCTGGAGATGAATACCGTCTAGAATTTTTGCTAGATCTATCATCATATCTCCTCGGGGAATACCTGTCTCTACTTCTCCTACGCCATTCAAGTGGTCTCTCTCTAACAGAATCCCTAGATGAGCTAATATAGTCTCTAGAGCTTCTAACTTTACTATAGTCTTTATTGTATTTACTTGACTTCCTATCCTTACCATACCCTCTAGATTTATATTTATCTCTAGAAGATACTCTATTCATTTCTTTCTCATTATCCAAATCATAGTCAAATTTAAATTGACTATCTTTGTCCTCTGATTTGTTTTCTATTGCATCTATTTCCAATTTCACATTAAAATTGCCTGCTTTAACAGTTTCCATAGCTCTTTCTGAATCTCTAGCTATTTTTTAGCTCTCAAGATACCTGAAAACTTAGTCCAATTCAAGTCATTTTGTTGCATCAGCTGCGATCGAAGAGAAGATTCTCTCAACCCATCAACTGCAATAGCTAAAGCAAATTCTTGTCTCAAAGCATCATGTTCAGTTTCAAAAGTCATTTTTCTACTTAAATCTTCAATTCGTAATAAATAGTCATTTTCATTTTCTCCTATAGCCTGATTAGCAGTTACAAATTTCATTGTTTTAACATAAACAGTTTCTTCAGATTTATAAACAGTTTTCAAAAGTTCCATGGCTCCGTCGTATGTAGAAGTTGCACTTTTTTGATCAAAACCTAAATATGTCAAAGCTGCTCTACCTGCTTTACCCACGACATTCAACAAAGATACTAATTTTATTCTACATCTAAATACATCAACAGTTTCTTCCTCCCCCTCTATTGTAACTTTTTCTTTACCTAATCTCAGTGTGATTATTTCAACGCTTAGATCAAACTCATTTAACCAATTTTTCCATGATCCACCAACATCGTTGCTATTAATTACTAGTTTCGGAAAGTCATTAAAATTCAAATTTCTAGCCATATTCAAAAATAGCTTAAACTTACCTTCAAACACCCTTCGGAACTTCTATAACAATGTAATCACCACTCACCTTGTATAGTGTCTCCCACTTATTACAGAAATACACCACGGAAAATTACTAACCACTGTATCACCACTATCGATCGCCGATATCACTAGTTATTCACCAATACACTACAATATAATAACATATCACCGATCACAATTCTCCTCGAACAATCCTGCCTACGACACCAAGTTATATTGCTGAGGGAGCAATAAAGCACTCACCGTGAACTCCTGATCACAAGAGGCCGTCAGCTTGGTCTCCAGTCGCTATATAGCGATGGGGGGTCACGTGTCTCCTAGACGTCTAAGCCGTAGCCTAATAGCCGTCTAAGCCGCAGCTTCCAGTAGCTATAACTTCTAGTAGTCTATTTAGCCTGTGGTTCTTTATTCCTGAACGTGTTAGAGTATGAATATATAACAGGATAACCGTTGTACAGAGTTTGCATACCAAATTTCATAAAAGTTGGTCAACCGACCTTTTCCTGTCTGACTGCTTTAGCTGTAGGGGTATCCAAAGTGGTGGTGATAGTAGAATCTGTGTCTGTCGGTGCAGTGATCTCAGTATCAATATGCATAGGAGAATCAGTTTGGTAGCTAAACACTTAATAAATAAAATATCCATAAAATTTACAATCGAGTTGGTGCAATTGGCTATGTTTATACAAACAGAATCTCATTGAGTTTTAAAAACATTATTCACCTGCAAAGTTTTGGTATCAGGGCCATCAGATAGTTCTACTGGAGCATCTACATAGTTGGTCTTCCTGTAAAAGTTTTAACAGTACTTTCAATATAAAGTCAAACAATTTATTGCTAGACGCTAATGCAACATTTCTATGATATCTTGACCCCTGCCTCATCCCTAAACTACCCAGTGCATGGCAGTGTTTCAAAAGCCAGCTGACTCGATGCACTAATACCCAGACACAAGTGACTAAGGTTTTCATAGATCTAATTTGATTCAATAAACTAGGTAAGGTCAATATTGTGCATGACATTTTATATCAATTGTATTGTGACTAACCTGACTTTTGATTATGTAAAGGCAAAGTCCATAAGAGATTTTCTCGTGCCATCCATTGTCTACAGACAGCAGAACTTAAGAGGCGTTCTCACAACAAAGAAAATTTGCAATTGCTGCTAGATAAGGAAAGCTGCTGGCATATCTCATATCTGAACTGTCTTAACTGATCTGTTGAAATGCTGCTTTTGGTTTACTGTCATTGTTGTAACCTTGACCTTTGTCCTTGATAAGATATGCTGCCATTGGTTGCTGTCATTTGTTTAGTGAGACGGCCAATTGGGATCAATGTTTTGGGTCTTTGTCCTTTAGTACAAATGCTGACTACCATTGGTTTGCTGTAATCTGATCTTAGCCTTTGTTGTAGACAACCAATTAGGATCACAATCTTGTCATGTTACATGAACATTACATAACTGTATTGTACTGTATGCTGCTTTTATATTGAATGGCCATTAAATGTCGACTAAAATGACATTAGTGTACTTTAATCAATGAAATAGAGCTATAATATATTTTGAGAATTGGCAGTCTAAAGTTTTTTAACCTTAACTATAGTTATACTTAAAAACACAAATTTTCTAACCATAACTTAGTTAGGGAGAGTTAGGGTAGCACTACATCACTGTTTTAGTCAAACTTTGTATATTTTGCCATTTTTATGGTGCAAGTCTAACTTTGTTTCAGCAAATAACAATCCTTTCAAAATCGGAAGTTTTATGAAACTACCTTCTTTGAGACATCTACAGAGAGATCTACATAAAAAAAATATGAGTTGTTTATATAAATGTAATACTATTTGAAAAAGGACACTTGGCTGGTTTCTTTGAAACTTCAATGAGTAAATTATCTTAGGCCTGTTTCTTGTAGTAGTAATTTGAATTATGGCTTTTTTCTGAAAAATGAGCAATATTTGGGCTAATCGCCTGGAAATTAGTCAGGTGCGAATGAGTTAATTGTGTATACAGCTGCTATTTGCTTTGACACGGTTATAGCTGTCATGTTCTTGCATTCTGTTGTTTGTCCACCAGCAATGGCACTTGTATTCAAAATATAGGTTAGTTGTAATGATTAGGTCAGGAGCAGAAACACACAATTAACATCCAAAGTAGCCACTACAAAACTTTACATTGTATTTATATATGATAACTAAGTTCAAGTCAATGTCAGACAGCTAGTAATTGTGTCAGCAATATAATGGTCATTGGCAATATTTTACTTCCCCTGCATAGTTTGAATAATAAAATGCCACGACAAAAGTTCTGCAGAGATAGTCCTCAGTTTGTAATAACTAAAATACTTCACTGTATCAGAGGTACTGGTGCTCAAGAGCCTATATAAGCTAAATACTCAACAACACACTTATTGCTAAGGGTAATCCATAAATATGTTCATGGTTATAGCACAACCATAAATGCTGGTAAATGTTTTCAAAGCCATTCTTTTGCACCAAAAATAATTCACATTTTTTTATTTGCAAGTACTCCTTTATTTTCACTCTGAAGATCATTATTAAATGTTGATAATATGACACAACCACTCTTGTTGTTACTATTATCTTTACATATATGATCACACCTATTGCACTACAGTTACACCTATCTTATGCCAGGTGACGATAACTCTGAAAAAAACTTTGGTTGTCTTATTAATCAGTTTATATTTAAGAGTTACAAGGATATTAACTAGAGATGCCCTGATTATAAATTTACTAGCCAATTCAGATACCGATCCAATACACCGATTCTTATTGAAAAATAATCCGATTCAGATACCGATTCAGATCTCTAGTGTTGCATAGATAATTGTTCATTATATTATGCAAATATAAACACAATGCGGAGAAAATATAAATATAAATGTAAATAATTGATTGTATTTATGGAAAAAAATATATATATTCACATTCTGACATACCATGCATGTAGTAGCAAAACATTCAATGTTTCTTGTAATTTGTAATTAATAAATGTAATTACTGTTAGTGGTACAGCTCTCTCTGTGATAACGAAGTCGCTCTTCTATTGCCGATCGAACTGCTGCGTCTGTACAAGTTTCGAGCAAATCAATGTTTCTTTAATTACCATAGTGATTTAATTCTCTTGGTAAAAAGTCTCTTTCTTCTTTCACTATTAAAGTAGCCAGTCGTACTGAAGAGGTACTCACTTGCCACAGATGATGAAGGACAGGCTAAACAACAATAAGCCACTAGGGTTACCATATTTTGTACAATACAAACGATGCATTGTATCGTCAAGATCAAAAGAGTGGTAAATAACTTTAGGCCTGGTTTCCATATATGTCGCAAAGCACCGGCGACAGCATCGCAGGCTATCAACGGTGAAATGGGAACTTATGCGCCGGGTACCGCTGAGGACTGCCGGTAGTTGCCGGCGGCATCGCAATAGTTTTGCGCTGCTCAAATTTTGCAAAAGACCTCAGGCAAAACCTTCCCAAAATGCATTGTACGGGTGGAGGTCACCATTATAGAAACGACATGACTAGCGAGCATTTTATTTGATTACGCGATTATGTTGAGCGATACAGCTTATATGTGAACATATGCCGCCGAGCCTAAAGCCTGGTTCACATATCGATTGCGATACTCCTGCGGTAACTTGCGCAGCAAAACGTTTGCAACGTTAGGTTCGGCGACATTTGTTCAAATATAAGCTGCATCGCTAAACATAATTGAGTAATAAATAACATAATAAAATGCTCACTAGCCACACCATTTTTATAATGGTGACCTTCACCTGTACAGTGCATTTCGGGAAGGTTTTGCCTGCTGTATTTTGTGAAATTTGAGCACCGCGAAATTATTGCGATGTTGCCGGCAACTACTGGCGGTCCTTGGCGGTACCTGGTGCGTAGGTTCCCATTTTACCGCTAATAGCCTGTGGTGCTGTCGCCGATGCTTTGCGATGTATATGAGAACCAGGCTTAACGTCGCAAACGTTTTGCTGCGCAAGTTACCGCCGGAGTATCACAATCGATATGGGAACCAGGCTTTATGCATCGACGGCTTAAATTACTTTCGTCATGCCAGTAGATAGAAATATTACACTGCATTCTTGTTTCCCATCTTTGTTATCTTGTTTGTGGTTAGCTGCAAAAACTCTTATCGCTGTAATTGCGGAAAATACCACACTTTGTGATTACTCCTGACTGAAGCAAATATGTTCCTCAGTTGTGTTGATGTTGATCAGGCTATATACATGAAATAAATTGTGTGGCAGGCCTGGAATACATTAAGTAAAAGTCGGGAACTTGCAGATGACGATTTTTATTAGTGTAGCAGGCTAAAATACTGTTTTTTGCTAAATAATTGATCTGTAAAAAGCATCTGAAGTTTCTGATTTAAAAAAAAAAGATCGGCCGATACCGATTCAGATACCTAACACCCATATCGGCACTGATACCGATTCCAGGACCAAAGTCGGGACAACTCTAATATTAACTGCATCTGATTGTGAGAAGTTCCAGAAAGAAACTGCTGTCTTTCTAGTTTTAGAGCAAAATGGCAGAAGCTGTAACGGATATGGAGTGTGGTTTTTGCTGTCGCAAAAGTGATACTATCATGAACCCCAAAGTGCTGCCATGCAGTCATATTCACTGCATAAACTGTTTGACTACCTATTATGAGAGTAAGCATCTCCTTCTTTGTGGATACAACGAATGCGGGCAAGTCCATATTTAATGTATAATTATAGTTTCTTTTGGCACCCTTTGCCTTGAATTTTAACTTTAGTGCTTATTCAAAAAATCAGATATATTATGATTGCTTTGGTTTATGTTTAAAACAAGGTCAAAATATTGTGCAGTAGCTACTAAAGTTTAGAAGCCTTTTTTGAAACTTTATGGAGACATAAACAGTCTGTTGGGTTTTCAGTTTTACCTGGTTCAGTTAATAACATACTTTCCATTATATAATATATAATCTATAAGCTTGTATGATCCACATAGCTTTCAGCACTCAGTAGTCAGTCCTCAAACTAAGTAAATACTTGAACCATAATAATAAATATTGACATACTACACATATAGTACCTACACAACCTGTCAAATTTAGGCTCAAAGGCTTAAGCTATCTTGATTTGTCAATAGAAAATAGAACTCATCTAATTATGAATGCAGGTTCTGTGTATAACTAGAACTAAAATTAACACATAATAATTAGTAATATTAGCAGCACATTAGTTTCCTTGTTGGTGTTTATTTTTTATGAATTTAATCAGCTTGTTTCACTCATCTGTTAGTTTACTATAAAAACCAAAAAAGCTAACCAGCCAATAAACAGCTGATCAAAATAACGGTATATGAGCTATAGGTTATGTAACAGAATTGTTACAACATTAAATTTTTCTAGTACCTTTTACAATATTTAAATTGAATTATGTTTTAGATCAGCATTCTGTCATATTGTCAGTGTAAGCAAATCTAGACACTCATATAACTAGCTCATGACAAAAATGCACTGACTGCGCTGGTGCTTGTTTTGTGCAGGCAGGTGTTTGAGATGTCACCAGACAGTCTCCCATCTTATGATCTGAGTTCAGACAAAACACTCTGTGATGTCTGTCTAAAGAAAAGTTCTCCCAGACAGAAGGCTATAAGCTACTGTACTCAGTGCAGCAGAAAGTTCTGCTCGGCACATTTGATGGTAAGTTAGAGTCAATATGACTGATGTCTGTGATAAGTTGTCAGAGGGGTGTGATAGTGATCATAAATAGTAAGCAATTTTATAGCCTTGAGTAGATGTTTGTTATTATTGACTGTTGAACGTTTTTGTCTGTCAGTTTTTTCTGTCATAGCGGCGCAGGGAATAAGTTTTGGCGCTATATTTTTAAAGCTTCAGAGTTTGGATACTCATAGCACAGTTTGGTAGACAGCCAGTCGAATAGCGAAACAACCTAAGCCCAATTTTGCCAAAACTTTATGCATCACAGTACCTGCATGGATAAACTTTTGTGACTGTGTAAAATTTGGTTATTTTAAAGGAACTGCATTCGTAACTCAATAATGAATGGCTTAGACATCTATAGTGTACTTTGTTATTCCATACAATTTTACACCGTGTAAAGAAAAGTGCCAGTTTTCTTTATTTTTTACAAGAATAAATACAACTATTGTATCATCAATGTGAATATAGAACTGTGCTTTATATATATTATAAATATATGAAGTCAATGTGTTTGCGTGCAAATAATAACATGCAAAAAGACTGCTACTGTCTCTCTCTTCTCCTTCATATCAGGGGTCTTATATAGCCAGCTTGTGTGGTAGATTCTGTAAGATAGGAGGATACAGGCACACTCGGATAACCCAAACTTCACAGGACTGAGCGAAAGTGTTTGAGTTATCAGAGCACTGTCACAAGTTCATGCATTTATTAGTAGATGCATGTACGTATACAAACTACATATAAATCACAAGCATAGATGGCTTGTTTCAAATTAAAAAACTTGTAATCTAAAGTTTAAAAAATTTTCATCAGAAAGTATATAGATTTTTCTATCACTTGAGATTTGCTTGTTATTTTAGGTGATGCACCTGCCAGGACATTTTCAGGTTGAAATTGGCAAAACTTGGTCACTGTTGAAATGCTCAGGAGAGAAGACATCTTTTTCTTTTGAGTGGTTCAATCAAGATCAATTTTACCAACTTTTCTTTAAGTTTATTCGAAGGTTAACTCGCTTTTCTTTGCTTTCGATGGGCTATCGCCAAGCGGAGGTTTGGTAAAATTTGATTTTTACAAACTTTTAGAAAAGTTGTTAACGAAAATATTTTGCCAAATGTAGTAATAATGACGCCTAAAAACTACTAAAAGTTGAAGTTTATCTCTATGGTTTGGAATTAAGTGATATCCTAAAGCGATAACAACCATCTCAGCGGCTGTTGGGCAAACAAATGTTCAAGCTAAGGAAGTTGAGGTCGAGTTATCTAAAGCAGTTTATCATTGCGTGGGAACGGACCAAACAAACCGTTCAAGTTAACCATGTGTTCGTGCTATCCGAGGGCGAGTTATCCGAGTTTGAATGTATCTCAAAGAAGAAGTACGATTTACTCCCAAGGATTCCTTATTCAGTGTTGACCTGATTATGTCACTCCTAGTGAAGTGATTGTGGGGCTAGGCACTTATTTGAGAACACTTATTTTGTTATAATAACATCGCTGTAACATTTCCAGAGAAGCCACTCATTTAAAGAAGCAATGCACTGTTTATGGATTTATCTATATTGACACCGACAGTCATTGCTGACATGCATTGCTATGAATTTGGTTTAAAATGAACATTCTCATCCTATGTCTGCCTTCAAGGTTTCTTCTCAAAAAGCGGTGTCACGATACATCTGTCTGTGAACTGCGGCCGTGTCATTTGTGTTTATTAGACAAAATGTATATTTTTGGCTAATGTTGTGTGTCACATATACCACGTTGTGTTTGGCAATGTTTATGTTTTGACATCAGTCATCCCATCAAAGTTGTTATATAGAAGAAGCACTCTTAGCTATAGAGAGTGAGTCTTTCATACGTGATTGCTATACACACAGTGTACATGTCTCAAATATATAATCTTACTTGAAGTTTAAAGTGAAAGTCTTATTTGCACTAGATTTTACGTTAAACCCATTAGTGTGCGGTCAGCACAGCCTCACTACTCCATCATTTTCTGAGGTCAAGGCTTGCTGGTCCTTTGTTAATCTGTGTGGTATGCCAAGCTGGCTCACCTGCGATCAAGTCTCCTGCAGTGATGATGAGACTCAGTCCGGCTGTGGTGTCAGTCATGCAATCAGCTGGTCAGCTGGCCCTGATCTCGGTACACTGCCATTACACTCAATTCAAAATTGACCTTTTATTCACAATGGATAACTGTCTCAATCAGATTTTGCTTGAAGACTATAATTATTTTAAAAATACTTTTTTTCTAACAATTTAATAAAGGTAACAGATATTGAACACTTGTTGCTGATTTCAGATAAACCCTATCAATCATATTTAGTTTATAGCCTATAGTCATCCTCTCCATATGTCAGCAATGCTTAACAATGCTGCTCTGTTGGTAGGTAATCCTGCGGTTCATTCACCATGTATAAATTTGCTACAGTCAATGCAATTGTTAATCATTTCCATATTATGTATGATTTCTTGACTAGCAACAACTGAGATTATCATTATTACTTTTATTATCATTATTATTATTATCATCGTTATTGTTAAAATTAACGTTATTGTCTTCATCATCATCGTTATTGTCTTCGTCATCATCGTTATTGTCTTCGTCATCATCGTTATTGCCATTGTTATTATTTTCGTTATCATTGTTATTGTTATTACTGTAGTCTCACGATGATGCATTGGAGGATCATAAAAAGATACCAATTCTAGAATATCTTACACAAGAGCAAAAGGTCAAAGTCAGCAACTGCACGGAACATGATAACCAGCCATATGTTCTTGCTTGTGAAGTCTGTCATGTGCTCAGCTGCTTGAAGTGTGTTCCTGACCTATCGGTCTGTGACAGAGGTATGTGCATTATAATTATTGATATGTTGGTTAATTTGAAAAGGCAATGTTTTTAATGGGTTATTGCTTAGAGTTTATGGTTATGTTTAGAGAGTGAAACCAAAAGAAAATACTAGTTTCACTTTAAATGCTGTAAAAACAGGTCTTGTACACAGCTCTATGGTAGTGATAAAATTGTTTAGAGACTAAAATCAGTGAAAGAGTATTTATATAAAAGCTTGCGAAAATTAACATTTGACTTAGGAACTGTGATTTACTCCGAGGTCTGATTTATTCAGCCATGTAATATCTCTGTCATCTGTACCAGATAGTTTTACAAAAAATGATATATTAAAACGTTTAGTTGTTATTAAATACAGTCAGTAATGCCTTATGTGATTTTTAATGTAAATACCCTGATTCAGGTTTGTCACATTCACTGATGCCATTGGAAGACCTCGCATCAACTCTTCTCACTGGCAAGATATCTGCTGAGAGTTCAGCGAGAGATGATCAGCTTGAAAAACTTTTTAAACGCACCTCAAAACTTCAGGCTGATTATGACAGTCAGACTGAAGCTATGTTAAAGTTGATTCATGCCAAGAGAGATGCTCAGGTTAGAAAAAAGAACATTCAAGTGTTTATAGAACTACTCTTGGAATAATCCTTCATCTCTTCACGCTTCCTGTATTTTTTTGCACATATCTATTGTCACAAAACAATTAAAAGGCTATTAAGCAGTTTCTACAGAAATATGGTTTTATTACTAGAATTTTACATCCTGACATATTTTACAGGAGGGTAATTGAGAGCAGTAACATAATTAAAACTAGTAGAGACTTGCAGTTCTGTTCATGAATGACTCACAACTAATACCTTGAAGGCTTTGTATTCAATCAGTACTATTTCTTTTCTGAGCTAGGCTGATCATAGTCTATATAGTCGCGCGTTAAGATAAAGTTAGTCATAAAGAACCTATGTATAAATATGCCTTTTTGGCTAAAGACGTACTTCTATAAATTATTACTGGAAAGTTTATATTATAATTAAAACTATAGCAATAGCCTTAAATTATAATTAAAACTTTACTAGCAGATATCAAATTTTTTATTTGTTTTGACTATTTGAAAAAAGGTAACTGGAATGATTTCCATATCATTGGCAATATCCACATAGAAAAATTAGTTTCCCACACTTTTTTCAAACAATACAATGACATGGGTTTTATTAATAAGTATGCCTTTTGCTGCTGTTTAATTGAGTACAAGGGAAGTTTTCTGCTCACTACTAGAATAAAGTAGTGCTAACATAGATCTTTGTTTACAAGACCTATATGATACACCAGACAGCATAGCAAACTGATTAACTTTGTTCACAAATACCTACAACTCGGTTTACATAATAACACTGTTTTGTTGTCTAATTATTGTTACATATAATCATAGATAAACGCACTGAAGCAGCAGTATGATGAACTAGAGAAGAAGGTAATTAAAAACAGGCAGAGGTCCAAAGTACAAATTACTGACTTTCTTGAGGACGTTGTTCTAGACAAATGGAAAAGTCTTAAAAATCAGAGAGAGTTGTTGGAATCTAAAATCAAGCATTCACCACCGGTAAGTGAATATATGTTTTAAGCTGTAATACAGAAGATAAGATATCTTGCACTTGTGGCTATATACTACTTGCACCCTGGTAGTTTAATGTGCTCTGAGAGATTATCAGCCATGCTAATTAAGTACAGATAATGGGTATGGGCACAATATACTTAATTCTTCAACACAGAAGGTAAATCATTGGGTCATTGGTTATGTGTACATGTAGGTCTGTCGATCTGATGGTCAAGGGTTTGGACCAAATATAATGCATTCACTTTTTCCAACATTGAACCGCGGCTTTGGAATGATGGATAAACATGGCTCTTATTATAGCAAAGACTTAAAATTCACATAAAAAAATATCATTAAAAATGTCTGTTTACCATATAAAAATTGTTTTGGTGATGTATTTACAATCGCAATTAGCTCTGATGCCCTCAAATCCTGGTCAATGATCAGGTCTAGGGTAATTTTGTTTTTAAATTCAGCTTTTATTTTGAGCTTGTTAACCTTTTGCATTGTAGCTAGTTATTTGACGCAATATCTTTCAGAATGGATAGTTATTTCAATATTTTAGAATATAAATATTTATTTTAGAGAATCTCGAAAGTTGTCAAACCGTACATATTTTTAGACCTGATCTAAAAATAGTGTTATTCTGATCCCACGACCAAACATGAGCGAAGCAATTGTTTGGGAGATTTATGATAGATGCATACGTGCACACAACTCATGAAAATTATTCATCAATGGCCGTTGCAAATCTTTGTACCGAAATCTCATCAACGAATTTAACCATTTTTCAATGGAGTCATTTAAGTATAATAACGATACAAAACACATATAAACCTATTTAAATATGTTACCAAGTCTTTATTATTTGTAGAAAATTTCCTAAACCTTACCCATCTCATCGGATTATTCATAAATAGACATATTGATTCGGCCTAAAATCGTTATTAAAATTTGTCAAGCCTTATTTTATCAAAATTAAGACTAGCAAACAAAACGCCGAGTGACAGAAAACATAACCATTAAGTCATGCGAATTTCACGAAAAAAAATGTGCACATTTCACTAGTGTATAGCATTGCCCAATTGCCGAAGGTTTGTGTAATTAACGTAAAAGTACTGTAAAGTAATCGTTTCTTTTTTGCCGATTTCAAAGTAACTGACATTTTGGACACTTATGAGTACTTTGGTATTCCAACTGATGTCTAAAGCAGTGAAAGTAAAGGAAATAACGATGATATATTTTCTAACAATTTATATGAGATTATACTAGCTGTGCCTCCTGGCGTTGCCCGGGTATTGAAAATCAGATTATAAACAATGAGATGTGATGAGATTTGCTTACCACTTGCTGGCAGGCAACTCTCCAGCAAGTGGCAGACCATTACCAAGTGGCCTGGCACATTGCCAATGGAAAATTCCACTATCCTAGTAGGTAAGCTTCAAATGCCGTTAGGCAATGACATTGCGTCAGCATTGTTGCCCAGGTAGGCTATTCTAATAATAGCTATAGCCGCAATGCAGACAGATTTACGACATACAGACATACTTTGAAATATATGTATATTTATATATATATATAGATTACAATATTTAATTATAAGAATAATTATTCGATTTTATAAGATTTAATTATAAGGATAAGCATTTGAATTTACAAGATCGAAGTAAGTAGTGACCACTGTTGGGCAATATGGTACTGTTATTATTATTTTTAAATAGTTTTGTTATTATAAAAATAATTATGCGAATTTATTTTTCCGAAGGTTTCTGTAATAGACGTAGACCGTTTGAGGCGTAGACCGTTTTACAAGTACGGAATTGTGGTAAACAGTTTATCAGCCTATGTTTTTTGTCCAATTACCAAAGGTTTCATTAAACTATTTAAAACGTTAGCCAAAATTCTTTACAAATTATGTACAAGCTAGGGCCGAACTACTATGCCCCTTTTATTTCGCTCAAGTTTGCAGAAAACTTCCAGACTCGTGAACGCTCATACTTGCTTTCTGTTGAAGATCGCTATCAAACCCATCTACATTCAACACAACCAACTTGCAAACTGTGTATATTACACATCACTTTGCCATTTTATTTCTAATATTGGAATTCAGAGATATAATAAACATATTTCATTTTTGCTGTTGTTAAATTACATACATTACAATGGGTTAGGCCTACTGTTACAGCTTTAATTAATATTTATTTTATTGTTGTAAAACATAGGTTTGAGATAGCAGTATTTGTCAATCTTGCTGACAACTACTTTTTCAACAACCATCACTACCCTTTCTTTTTTCCATGTCTTTTCCATTATCACTTATTCCATTATCGGATCGTGGGCTGTATGACAGGGGAATTTCTAGTATTTAAAATGTTTGCTGATGATTGGTTGCTGATGATTGGTTGCTGATGATGGGTTGCTGATGATTAGTTGCTGATGATTGGTTGCTGATGATTGGTTGCTGATGATTGGTTTATAATTGAAAATAGCTAACTGATTAAATATTACCGATAAATTTACAAATTTAAATCTGATTGAGCTTATTGTGTATAATTATTAACAACTTACCTTAAAGATCTACTGTATATATCTTGATGGCTATTCAAAGAATACATGAGATATATGGTGAAGATATATGGTGAACAAACTGCTATGCTCAATGTGAAAGTTTTCACAGCATTCCAATGTTTAGGATGTTGTTGTGAGAGGATTTAAAGAATTCAAAGATCAAATGGACAAGTTCATTGTCGAGGAGTTGCCTAACCTGGAAGTGAAAGAACAACTCCGACTAAAAGAAAAAGGTATGAGAAAGGAAAAAGTTTGTATGATGAAAATAAATATAGCCTAATCATAACATAACAGTAATTTTGCAACAAATATGATGACTTGTTGGCTACATTGGATAAAAACCAACTCATAAATAATTGTTTTATAAGCATTAGCCTGTGAATATTGAGATGACAATAGTGTTTGGACAGAGCGCTGTGACCAGGGCCGTAGCGATAGGTCTCTTAGTCACCTCAGTCTTAGGGCTCAGCCTTCAAGACATCGAGTAAGGCCCATCCACCATTAGAGCACTCTGGCTACCAAAAAGAAACAAAGAAATTGAGAAAAAACCAAGAAAACTGTAAAAGAGAAACTGTGCCTAAAACAAATAAAAAGGGTCGGAGCCTAAAACAAAAGTAAAACTATAACAGAAAAAAAGTTGATCGTTTTGGCAGAGCGGTACGCACACCCTTTCTGCATGGTTTGCATGTGGTTTATTGCCTGTCATGCATTTAAACTTATATATCTATTTAGTAAATATACATTTTATTGGCACTTAACACTCGGTCTTGTCGTCGACTGCCTGGTTGAAAGTAAAGAGAACCTGCAGTTCCCAATACAATATATTTCAGATGAAAAGTATTATAAACCATAAATTTTCAAAAATTAATTTAGATATTTATGTCACACTTAATTTTCTGCTAAAATTTTGTAATTGAGGGGCAAAGTTATATTTTTTAAATTTGGTAGAACTCTTCATAAATTTTGTTAATATATTATCAAAGAAGCTGGGTTATGAATATCAAAAGAACAATATAAATTATTACTATCATAATGAGGGAGTCAATATCAAGGTGTTCCAGTACCAAAATTAAAAATGATTTACATGCAAAGACTTAAGACTTCATTACTTCATGAAATAAATATGGGTGACTTCAGTCAACTAGATGAGACTTTACATGAACCAGCTTATTCCTTGTTAGCAAAAAAGGAAGGTAACTCATAAATCTCCTTGTCAGTTGGTTTATAGAGAGCTTTAATCTTTGTATGACAGTTTTGATGTGTTCATCCAGAACTTCTTTAAGCAGAATAAATACGCATTATGACTATGGCGCCTTAGAACTGCGCCGCACCATTGCAGTGCAATTAGCAGCAATTGTGCATTACATTGCAACTTTACCATGCCACAACAATCCACAGTGACCATTTACTGTTACTACAACTACGCTCCTACTGCAAATTGCATTCTGCAATTTACCGTGCATCAAATTCAATCTGGAACCCAACACTTCATGTATGCTGCAAATTTTCAACATTAAAAGATTGAAGATGGATGTGTACAACTACTGCGCATCAGTATGAAGTTGATACTTTGAATCAACTGGCACTGCTAGCTTTCTAACGACCTGGAATGTAGTTTCAGTGTTACTGTAGATTGCCCAAAATTATCACAACAATTGATGTTATATGAAGGCTGAAAAATGAACTACATGTAGATCATGTAGACAGCTTGTCAGATGCTAAATACATTTAGCAAGCGCATGAACTTGTGCTCTAACCATCATATCGTCAAGAAGAGAGTCGAGCTTATCACCGTTTCAAAGAAAATTGGGGCCTTGGTATTGTAATCTAATCAACAATGTATATTAACACCATGATATATTATCATTTTAAACATGTATGACACAATCATTGTGATCATGTCGTTTGCTCACTCGTACTCATGTTTCAGCGGTATTCACATGTCGCCAGTATATTGAACTGTCACTAATATATTTTAGCTGTTGAACATGTTTAATATACTAAACTAAAATAGTTTATTTATTTAAGCAGACAATTACAAACACTAAGTACTTTCACACCTTTTTAACAGGGTCAGAGCGTGCTGTATTTAATTCTGAAAATTATTATATTTTGTAGGTGAAAAGCGTGAGATTGAGTTAGAGATTGTCTCCTCTGATAACATATTTCATGGAGTTAAAAGCAACCAGGACATCATGACACTTCAACAACTTCCCTTTTACGATGCTTCACTCGGTACATCTATTACTCTACTCCAGACTATAGAACTATCATCAAACCCCATATCAGTATGTCAGCATGAAGGAGTCACTTATGTAGGACTGAATAATGGTACTGTCAGTAGAATTGATAACAAGTTGAAGTTACATAACTCGTTCATATCTTTGACTGGCTGGGTCGAGTCCATTAGCGTCCATGAGAACAGGCTATACATGTTAGTCTCCGGCAGTGAAACTCTTAAAGTCTGTGTCTATGACCTGTCAGGTAGAGAGATGACAACCTGGGACCACCCAAGTCATGACTATTGCTGTAACATGCTGACTGTAGCAGCAGGTAAGGTAGTGGTTGCTGACCCTCTTAATAAGAGAGTAACTGTTTATTCTCTCACTGGTAAGACTCTGCATAATATCAGCTGCAGCTTGTTAAGTGATAATAATATAGTCACGATATGCGCTGGATATGGAGATGATGTCATAATAGCTGATTATCACACAGACAAAATTATCAGATTGAACATCACCACAGGGGATATCATGTGGACTGTCACTCATCCTAATCCAATTGGTCTGGTATGCTACAGAGACTACATACTGGTAGCTGCAGGTGTCACTATTAGCATCTACACACTCAGCTATGTTACAGGTACATGTACATGTATATTGTTTAATAGGCATGCTGATTATCATCAATTATAATAGTGTCATTTATAGCCTACGACTAGCCTTAAATTTTGAAAAAGTTTTAAATAAAGTTTATTGTAAGAAATTTAATGTTTATGAATGATATTACTTTGAAAACTGAACCATCTGAAAATTTTGATAAGATAATTGAAAACTAAACTACCTTACTAATAAATCGATTTTTACAACTACAATGTAAATTGCAATTATGAAACCTTTTTAACATTTTTAAAAAAACTTTGGAGAGATAATTATTAGTGTTTGAAGACTGTTTCTTAAAAGGTCTTTTTTAGAAATCAGACAAGTTTTACATAGCTCTTTAGACCATAAATTGCTCAGAGCATTTTCACAAAATAGAAAACCACATTTGAAAAAAAAGTTGCCAAACCAACTTTAAAATGCATGCTTATATGTCTAATAGTTGTATGTGTTACATATTAGCTGTGCAGTCAGCTTTCTTTTAGCTGTGCTATAATCGCATAATTGTCTAATAACCCATAGCTATGGGCTTGCTAACTAAGTCAGTTCCTTTATGTGCTTCTTACCTGTTAGCTGTGTTTTCTGTGATACAAGACTTATTGTGATAATACAATACAACAACTACAATACAACAACTGGTGTCAGGAACGAACATTGTGGACTCACAGCCAGCATTTTTCTATTGTCTTGCTATGGATCCTAACATAAAAGCTTTGATCGATGCTATGCAGAAACAGCAACAACAGTTCCAGCAGCAAAACGCTGATCTACAGAAGCAGTTTATCTCCTTGCTTGAAGCTACCAAGAGTGATAGTGCTGCATCAATACCAGTAGCTGTCGCCATACCCAAGTTTGAAGCATACGACAGGGGTAAAGAAAAATGGAACCAGTACCTTCAACGTTTCAATCAGCACTTTAATGTGTATCGGGTGGTAGATGACAGTCAGAAACGAGCATGCTTACTATCTTGGGTAGGAGCTGAGACATACGACTTGTTGTCAAACTTATTTGGCGCAGAGGATATTACAAGCAAGTCATTTACTGAGTTGTCGGAGAAACTTAATGAACACTTTGCAGATACCATACATGTTCAGGCAGCAAGATTTGAATTTTCTCAATGTAAGATGAAGACTGGTCAGTCCTATGTTGATTGGGCTGCAGAACTTAGTGGACTCGCACGGCACTGTGCTTTCACGTGCAAAAGCACAGGCTGTGGCACTAGTTATGTTGATGAACAAATTCGTGACATAATCATTAAAGAGACGCCACATGCTGATGTACGTCGCCAGTGTCTACTTGATGCTGATCCATCTCTTAATGATGTTCTTAAGAAGGCTACAGCATTCATCAAGACAACGGAGACCGATAAAATTCTCAAGGGGGAGACAACTTTTCCAGCTATCGAAGACACAGTAAACAAAATGTCAGGTCAGTACAAGCAAAGATCACGCCGAGGTC
The DNA here is from genome assembly GCF_963576615.1 of Watersipora subatra. Classification (NCBI taxonomy): domain Eukaryota; kingdom Metazoa; phylum Bryozoa; class Gymnolaemata; order Cheilostomatida; family Watersiporidae; genus Watersipora; species Watersipora subatra. The sequence goes on from NC_088717.1 coordinate 33,254,853, forward strand.
AACAAACCATTGGAAAGCAACAAGCTAATGCACAGAACACAGGTATGTTGAAGTCTTGCCCTAGCTGTTACATTAAACATGACAGAAAAAATTGTCCCTGCAGAGCATTTGTCTGCAGGAAATGTGAGGTCAAAGGTCACATTGAGGCTGTCTGTATGGCTAAGACAGCAACACAAAGTCAGACAGAACAGTCTGCTAGGACAGTTGAAAACTCTGTGTTAAGTGTGCTCACTGATGCAAGTGAACCTTATCATTCAGTACATGCAGTTTCAGATAATCTTTTCCAACGAGTCAATAGAAAGGTTTGGATCAAAACTGTTGTCAATGGTCATGATGCAATGTTTCAATGGGACACAGGGGCTACTTGCTCTATAGTTGATTTGCAAGGCTACCAAAGTCTTGGATCACCCCCCCTCTTACCTGTCAGTACCCATCTTAAAGCATATGGGCAGAGTGAGTTACAGATTAAAGGACAATGTTCAGTTAGTGTGAAGGTAGGAGATGTGGAAAAACAAAATCTCAAACTTCTTGTTGTAAACACAACACAAGGCTCAAACCTTTTTGGTCTAGATTGGAGTGACAAATTCGGTCTCTCTCAGCAGGGGCTAGCTATATTGACACAGGGTAGTTGTGATGTTACCTGTACTGTCACAGGAAGTAACCCTATTGGATTTAGGGACAAAATCGCTGCACTCTCCTCTAAGTACTCTGATGTCTTCAAGACAGGTCTTGGCCGATGTAAAAAGGTAAAAGTACCAGTACGCTTGAAACCAGGAAGCACACCAAGCTTTTCTAAACCTCGTGTAGTGCCATTCTCTAGACGCCAAGCTGTAAAAGAAGAGCTAGATCGATTAGTTAAAGCTGGTGTTTTGGAACATGTGGACTTTAGTGATTATGCTGCTCCAATAGTAGCAGTTTCCAAACCAAATGGAAGAGTGCGTATATGTGGTGATTTCAAGATGTTGAACCAACAAATATCAATTGATCAACACCCATTACCAAGCCTTGAAGAGTTGCTAGAGAAGTTGAGAGGCGGGGTACACTTTTCCAAGATAGACCTGGCAGATGCCTACTTGCAACTAGAGTTAGATGATAATGCAAAGAAGTTGTGTGTCATCAACACTCAATGTGGTTTGTTTCGCTACAACAGGATGTGTTTTGGATTGGCATCAAGCCCTGCACAGTTTCAGCGATGCATGGACTCAATGATTGCTGACTTACCTGGAGTTGCAGCATACTTGGATGATCTGATTGTCACTGGTAGCAGTGAGAGTGAGCACTGGTCTAACCTCGACAAACTCTTAGCTAGACTACAGGAGTATGGGCTCCGCATACAAAGAGAGAAATGCGAGTTCTTCAAGAATGCTGTTGAATACCTAGGTCACATAATAGACAAGAACGGCAAGACTCCCTCGAATTCTGCAATAGAGGCTATTGAACAGCTTCCACGACCACAGAACTTACAACAGCTACAGGCGTTTTTGGGCAAGATCAACTATTACGGCTCATACATTGCTGACCTGTCTAGCAAAGCAGCCCCCCTCTACAAGTTTCTTCGTGAAAATGTCGAGTTTGACTGGACTGACGAGTGTGACAAGGCCTTCCATGTTCTTAAAGAAAGTGTCATCAAGGCTACCAAACTTACCCATTTTGACCAGAGTAAACCGCTGGTTCTAGCAACAGACGCATCTAACTATGGAATTGGGGCAGTACTCCTACAAGAGGAAAATGGAGCTGAAAGACCACTAGCACATGCATCAAAGACATTGAGCGTGCACCAAAAGAATTACTCACAGATAGAGAAAGAAGCGCTTTCTATTATCTATGGAGTGACTAAGTTTAGACAGTATCTATATGGGAGACGTTTCACGCTCATTACTGATCATAAACCCCTGGTTGCCATGTTTTCACCAGAAAAGAATATCCCCGTTTTAACAGCTCAGCGACTGCAGAGATGGGCCCTCACACTGATGGCTTATCAGTATGACATCAGGTACAAACCTACAGCACAGCACGGCAATGCAGATGGCTTGTCCAGGTTACCTATAGGGGCAGACCCGAAGTTTGACCATGATGAAGAGAAGGAGAGCATTGAGGTCTCACACACTATACAAGAGGAGCTCGATCATGGTCCCCTTGACGATGAGGCTGTTAAACAAGAAACCATGAAAGACACATCACTACAGATAGTGAAAGAGTGGATACTGAATGGCCTTTGGCCCAGTAAGCTTACAGCTAGCTATGAACATTTGCGGCCATATTGGAATATGAGGGAGTCTCTTTTTGTTCATGGGGAGGCTGTGCTTTTGCAACGTGATGGCACTACTAGAGTTGTCATTCCACAGGCTCTGAAGAGTAAAGTGTTAGACTTGCTGCATACATCACACTGGGGTGTAGAAAGAGTAAAACAGCTTGCTCGTCGATACGCATGGTGGCCTAGCATCAATGCAGACATAGAACAGCTAATCAAAGCTTGTGAACCTTGCCGAATCTGTGCTAATGACCCAGCCAAGACTTACCAAAGTTGGCCGTCCACCCAACTACCATGGGAACGAATTCATTTGGATTATGCAGGACCTTTTAAAGGTCAGATGTGGTTGGTTTGTGTAGATGCACATTCCCGATATCCGTACGTTGCTATGCTAGATGTAGGAAAAACTACTTCTAAGGACACAATTGGCGTGCTACGACAGATCTTTGTACATGAAGGTCTTCCTCGGACTATTGTTACAGACAACGGCCCACAATTCGTGTCAAATGAATTTGACCAGTTCTGCACCATGCATGGCATTAAACATATAACATCTCCCGCATTCCATCCTGCATCGAATGGAGAAGCGGAGAGATTTGTCCAGACTCTTAAGCAATCTGTAGAGAAGAATTGTGCAGGAGGGGAGAAAATCAAGACTGCCCTGCAACTGTTTTTAACCACTTACAGATGTTTACCTCATCCCTCTTTGAACTGGAAATCACCTGCTGAAGTTCTACATGGACGACAGCCGAGAAATACTCTGACCTTGCTGAAACCAATTCAGAACAAGAAAACTCTTTCACCAGGTCAAGCATCTTCTACATCATCACGGTATGAAGTAGACTCTTTGGTTTATGCAAGGAACTATAGCTCTGGACCTAAGTGGATACCTGGAACGATAATTAACAAGCTGGGTAACATACTGTATGCTGTGCGAACAGACCGTGGTGTATGGAGACGACATGCCAATCAGCTACAAGCTAGACTTCAAGTTAATGATACATCGACCAATGACAATATCATCACAGCTTCAAATGATCTTAACATCCAACCTGCCCAATCTGTACCTGATGAGAGGCCAGTACAAAGTCCCAGATATCCTACTCGTAATAGAAGACGACCTGATTACTATGACAGTTCTAAGTTCTAACAAGGTCATGACTAACCATAAACTCAGAATAGTGAGGGAGATGTGTTACATATTAGCTGTGCAGTCAGCTTTCTTTTAGCTGTGCTATAATCGCATAATTGTCTAATAACCCATAGCTATGGGCTTGCTAACTAAGTCAGTTCCTTTATGTGCTTCTTACCTGTTAGCTGTGTTTTCTGTGATACAAGACTTATTGTGATAATACAATACAACAACTACAAAACAACAGTATATCTGTATGATACCTGTATATAAGGTTTCACTACTGATCTGTTTAGCAATCCTAAAAGCTGTAAGAATGGACAACTCCTATGTTAATGGTGACCACCACAGTTTGAACTACAGTGTACAATCTATGTATATTATTACTACAATTATTAAACTAATGTTATACTAATCTAAGATATTAATAAAAATATCTTACTTTTAACATTAGGATTTAGCCTATTATGATGTGAATATAATATTTCGTACCAGAGTACATGACACCTATTACACTTTGACATGAATATTACAGGTCTTTCCTCTGAAGGTATTAAAAGATGTTAATATGATAGTGTGTTAAATTATCATAATATCTCTAATAAGGGTTGCATCTCCTCTGCCCTATTAACTAGCAGTCTAGTGTTCAATCAGAAACCATGCAGGTAAAAATAACTTTAGAGCGTGAAGTAGCTGTAACCAGACTGTAAATGAGCATAAATGCAGTATTTCTAGAGTTCCATAGTCATGGCAACACAGAGTAATAATCGCTGCTCGTGTAAACAGCCCAAACTACAACAAAAATAACAATTTTCTTGTCAACAAATAGTCAGTTGTATCGAATATTGGCAAACAAATTCTTTACAGATGTTAATGTCTCCCGCAGCTTACGATATATATGGTTAAGTTTTAATATTCTTTTTTATAATTATAATTTTGTTACAATATTCAACTTAAAAAATAATTAAATTATATCCTTAAAAATTGTGGCCCTACCTACCTGTATTAAAACTGGTGACAAAGCAAATAACTCATACGGCTAATAATACTGCTGTAATAGGTAGAAGGTCAACCAATTTTATAGGTAATAATACAGGAGTGGAATGTGCTGTTTAGAGTACATTTTTATATATTCTGGAGTGAGATGTATGACTCTGGGTTCACACGTAAATTCAAACTCATTATAAAGAAGACTGCTGATTCCCTTCACTCTCCACAAAACATTCAAGCAACAACACCGAGTGTTAAACACCAACAAAATATATATTCAAATAAATAGGTTACATAGGCATTATACATGTAAGATAGGCAATGAACCACATTCAAACATGCAGAGAGTGTGTGCGTACAAATCTGCTCAAACAATTGCATATCCTCTCCTTATATATGTTTTTTTTTGGTTCTGCCCACTTTTCTTTTTATTATACATTCAATCCTCTAGTCGATTTCCTCAGTAGTTTGTTTGTTCTCAATGCTGACCAAGCCTTCTCCTGAAACCAGAAGGCTGGTTGACCGTAGAGACTAGAAGGTCAATCACCACAGCCCAAGTCTTGATGCTCTGCTGTAACACTCTACCCTAGTGGAGGTCCTGGGAACTGTCCACTTTTGAGCTAGAAGAGGAGAGCAGTCATGACCAGAGCTGCTGCTGAGCACCAAACTCTAAACTGGCCACCTTGGTCTCAGTGAACGCTCTCTCAGTTACTCTGAGGCACCGGGCCTTGTGGAGAGAGTAGATACGCGCCTTCTGGTAGCATCACAATATTGGCCGCCCTCTTCCTAGTTGGGAAGTCCTGAGCTCTGTTGGTGATGGCATTGATGGGACTGTGGTAATGTAGCCAAGGTCAACGTGAGGCTCTCAGCCAGTGTTCTCCCTCAGTTTTATGGGTAGTAGAAGACCTGGCCGCTGACTTTCTAAAGCGGCAATTGGCCTCGGTTCGTGCTGGCTGGCAGAGCAGCACCTCCAGTTTGACCAGCCACCCTCTGGCATGCAGAAAGGATTGCCAGTGGACCAGGTCAACTAAGTATACTGCGCTGCCGCACTCGGTAGATTGGTGGGCTTTCTAGTAGACAATCAGCTGGTCACGGAAAACATGTTGACAGCGGCAGAGGCAGACATACAAAGCAAAATGCTGTTCTACAAGTAGCTTATTTCTGCGTGCTCTCGAGATAACTACGCATATGCTGCAGGTGCCAGGCTCTTTAAGTGCATTTTCTACTTGGTCCCAAATGCCATCGCTGACGTAGCGTTAAGTCTGAATTTTCTCCCTCTTCTCAGTCGGTATTGCGGGAAACCTTTTAGAGCTTTTACAGAGGAGGCTGCTTGAGGTTTATCGACCAAACGGGCTTGGTCTCAGTAATACATGAGACCTGCATCGACTCTGTGACTAGTTCAGCCTTTTCTACTTCTTCCACCTTGTCGAGTCGTTCATGGATTTCTAGCAGAGAATCATTGGGTGGACTTGCAGGCATTTTTAAAAATAGAACAATATAAGCAGACACCTTCTGACCCATTGTAGCTAGAATGTTGACCAGGTGTGTCTCAATTTGAGCGTTTCCATTGATGACAGACTGGCTCGGGACGGCAGCCTGTTCGGAGCACTCTTCTAAGTTGCCAGCGATGTTGTCTGTGCTCTCTAAGGCAGCTGAGCCTGTGCTTTGACACACCTGAGTATACACTTTTGCCTGAGCTTCCTATCATTGTAGTGAGCATTTGAAAATATTTGAGAGTTTTATTTGTAACAGCGATGCTGTACCTGACTAACTCCTCTGACGGATAAAAAACAAAATATCTTTTGTTATCAGTCTCCTCAACAACATTGCTCACTTGTCTTTTTGGCAGCACTACGCTTGTGAAAATCTTGATTGGTTGTTACCATAGTTAACCTCTCCCACTCTCAATAACGATGTGGTGGCCAAGTGCATTTTTCTAATCCAGGAGCATTTTTCATTGGCTAGGAAGCCGGGCTAGTGCTGAACTTGTTTCTGCTGTTTGTTCTTTCTCATTCAAAGCTGTTGCAGCTGACCTTCCAGATTCTTGGTGAAAGCAGGGTAGGTGTAGGTTTATGTCCTCTGCCTGGCCAGATCCAACTCGACTTTATCTTCTTTTCTCCTAACTCTTGCCGCTTTTATGTTAGGCCCTCTTCTTGGCCCTACACTGGCCTGTGCCTGTCCTAGCTCCTCTGGGCAGGTACGGAAAGGCTTCAGTCTGCTTTCATTTTGCACAGAAGACTGGGCCTATCTCTACTAGGTAAAGATTGAGCCTCGGTGGTTGTGAGTTAAACTCTATCTGGTCAGGAAGTTGCAGCACTTGCCCAAGCATTAGCAGGTTGGCTGTCTTTCTAGTGGTTAAGTATGGCGTTCTACCATATGCTCGCATTAACTGAGGGAGCAACCTGTCCTACTACTCATGACCCCAGATCAGCAGTAGTGTTTGCAGGAAGTCACCCAGTTGTTGATTATTGAATTTGATCACATCGTTGGCTTGGTAGTAATAGGGTGTAGTGTGAGTTTATTTTACCCACAAAGAGATGACACTGCTCGGTCAACGGTTGACTTTCAAACTGTGCACCCTGGTCAGTGTAGAATTGTTTCTGGTAAACCCATGTAACAAAACACCCGTGGTTCCAACGCAATTACCACTATTGGAGCTGTAGTCTCTGTAGGGCTATGACATCCTACTACTTTGAGATGTGGTTTGTCAGCACCAAGATACACTTATTCTCTCAGAGTCTCCAGCATCAGTCTTGCTAGTTTCACCACTACCTTTTACTAAGGGCACCGACAATTTGGTGTCACCGAGCTTTGCTGCCTGACAGTCCTCAGAGTTTTTGATCAGTGACCTATCGACAAATACCTCATCAGTCGCAATCAGCTGATCGTTCTACCCATCTCAGAATGAGCAAGGGCCTCAGTCTGCTATAGGGCCGTTTTCGTGATGGCTGGTGGGCATACCGTGCATCATCTTGGCTGGCCATGACATAAGTCTGCGCCTTCAGTACTTCACTACATCATAGCCTAAGAAACGGACGAGTTTTATGCAACTGGTGGAGTTCTTGATTTTTGAACTTTAGCCGCTCTCAGGTCGGCTGCTCGGCTTGCTCAACCGTGTGGTATATGGTGTCTACTCGTCCTTGGTCAGTGGTTTGCATCTGCAGTATTTTTTTTCGGTGGTTACCCAAGTTTTCTCCCATGCTGTCTTGCATAGTTCTATGGTAGCTTTGGTTAGTTTTGTGCTGGCTCACTTGGATGTCATAGCAACAAACAGGCCTATTTGGCCAACAATCTGGTGCGCGGTCCTGGCAACCCCAGGCACGGTAAAGGTACTGTGCCCAGTGTCGCCAGACTTTTAAGGGTCGGTGACTTTGACAGCTTAGCATATGTGACCTTGAGTTTGCCAGACATTTTTGAAGCTTCTCTCAAGTATTGAAGGGCTTTCAATAAGTCCTTCTAAAAGATACTGGCTCTCTGGAACAAGTTTTTTTGCGAGTCGGTCTTCCATCTTCCAGCTCAATTAGCTCGCATTGCCAACAGTCTTCACACCTCTGTCGGATGAGTCCATCGACGTTCCCAAAACGGAGACCGGCTTGGGCCTCTAGTGTGAACTGGACTTTGACCAGAAAATCCAGGTCAGTGTTTTACTGAAAAAGTCTATCATTCTCTCAGCTTCTTTCTGCTTTTGGGTTAATGCCGTTTTTACTAAGCGGCTGCTGTCATCTGTATCCGGAAAGCGCGGTCGACTCAGATGTAACATAAGAGCTGAGGTAACGTGCTCCTTCAACTTGGGGAAGGCTGTGGCTGCCCCACAACCACTCTTCCTTGCTGGCCACCAAAGACAGTTAGATTTTTCTGCAAAACCACCACTACAGTTGGCTGAACACACCAGAAGCCAAAACAACTTGCGTGGCTCCTTGTACCCAAACACAACAATGTTTAAATTAAGTTCGAACAATAAAATTGGTAAGTGAATAATAGACATAAAAGGCTACTTTGGTTCTCTTACACCGAGTGTTAAACACCACTGATATATATTTGAATAAATAAATATACATCGGCATTCATGTATAAAAAGCAATAAACTACATTCAAACATACAAGGAATGTACGCAATTGATTGCATCATGATTCTTATATACATTATCTTATTTTTTAGGCTTTGCTCGATTCCTCTTTATTTTACACCTTGTCTTTTAGCCAGTTTTTTTTCAGTTTTCTGGATGTCGTCAACGTTTACTGGACCTTCCCCTGTAACTGAAAGGCTCAGCCTGTTGACTGTATTGATCAAAAGTTTGATTGTCTGAGCCCTGGTCACAGTAATTTGCCGTAACAGCATTGTTATTATCATTAGCATGTTTGTGTTTGCTTAGAACATGATACATTGTTTACCTTTTACTGGTCCTTTATTGAACATGCTTGTCTTTAATTTGCAAGGGAATAAAAATGATAACATTGCAGTTGTTATAATTTGTTTTTTAATAATTACAATAAAAGATTATTATTAAAATAGTCTTTATCATAACTCTTCATCAAGATATGACTAGGAAGAGTATTGTTAATTAACAATATCGAGTATAAATTATTATTTATTATTGATCTTTGCGGCAATATCAGCAACTTCTTTACGCTGCTGTTTTGCTTTTTGAAAGGTAAAATGAGATTAAACAAGAATTAGGTGCCGAAGTTTGAGCACTTCAACACTTATATAAGTTGTGTAGCAGCTAACAGCTGTAAACAGGTGTCACCTCGTGGTAACTAGCAGCTGTAGACAGGTGCCACCTTGTGCTGCTGTGAATAATGTTCGATAAATATTGGTCTCAGCAATCCATCGGTTTTTTTACGTCATCACCCTGTTTGCACATGTGCTCATCTACGAAAAAGCCACCATTTTGGTAGAAAACGATCATTATTCTTTTGATTAATAGTATTTTTCGGTGTTGTTTTGGTACTAAAATAAAAAATTTGCAAACAGAAGCATTGTTTGCAATAATTAATTGCAGAAGCTTCGTGTTTTTAACGATAAAAATTGTTCATAAAGATGGCAGACAACGATAGAATGACGTCACAAAAAAACAAAGGATATTCAAATTCAGTAGCAGTTAAATTTCCTAGCCTTTAAGACATCAATAACGACATGCTACAATTTAAAATGACAGCCAACAGACAGGCATTGAACTGATATCCTTTGACAATTAGCACGTCATGCAAAGAAACTAGCTTGTTAATAATTATATTACTAGTGGGGGTTTTCTATTTAAATAGTATTTTATTATCTTAAAACTGATCTATTAAAAACATATGTAAACATATGCAGTGCTGTTAGAATGAACTTCATAACAGAGGGTAATGAGACTTTAGACAAAATTAATGTAAATCAAGTCATGTTAATAATATAGAACTATATTTATCATAGAGTTTCAGTATTACAGGTCAATACACTATCGCTTGGTTTCTACCGTAAGTAATTTTATTTCTTTGAGAGCTATAAGTGTCAATTCTTTATTATGGCTTTGGTAACATAAATAACATAACATAATGCAACATATTCTTATTTAGTGGTTTTTAATTTTTTTAAATTTCATAACTACTTTCATTCTGAGAGACACTTGCAAATATAATTGTTAATAAAATAGTGAATGTATACGAGTTTACAGTAACTTGTCCGATGTTAAAACCTGGTTAGTTGTATAAAAAACCATTGAAAACTAGAAACATCTTAGAAAAGTGTCATTCCAAACATTCAATATACCGATGAGAACAAATTCATTACCATGCATCACCCTCTCTTCATCATTTATTATTACTAGTACTTTTGGTAGAGCTCCTTGAGAGATCACCATAGGTAACCAGTATGTGCATTAGTGCTTGGCACGAGTACTTCTTGGCCAATGGGTTTTTTGCGTATCAGGTTTTTTGATAGGGTTTTATGTCTAAAATTTTTAAACATTAGACATATTCTGAAATTTACAATGCAACCATACTTCTATTCAATTTAGCTATTGTTTTTTACTATTTTCTAATAACCGATATTTTTGCTCGCAGCCTTAACCCTTTGATGTTTGAACCCCAACTGTCAGTTTTCAGGCGTGGCGCAGGGTGTTTCAGAATCTCTATCGGCCGGAGTTCTGGCATTCACACGGCTTTGTTTACAAAAGCCGTTTCTAAGTATAACAGCGTAAACCAATAAAATTAATGTTTGCATATGATATCAGACCAGAAATCTCACCTCTATTTGTAACAGTTTTCAAATATCTTTACGTACTTCTTTTGTTTTAAGATCAAGTTTTAGTTGAGTGATATCGTTGAAAAATTGACACGACTCATTTTTGGTAAGTCATCAATGTTTGTGATGCAAATAAAGAATTTTAAAATACTAATTATAATTTTCCAGCATATTTTGAGTCATAACAAATGATGAACATATGCTCAATGAATATGATGTTATTGTAAATGTTTTTATGAGTTTTTTAAAAATTGTTTGAATTTTTATAGTTTTAGCCCGAATAATGAAAAACCACAGTTTTTTTCTGTTTGATGACATTTGCTGCAGGTTGCCCGACTGTTTACTAGTGTTTTACCAAATATCATTATATTATGAGCACGTTCAGATTTCGGATCGTTGGACAGATTGCCCAGGGTTACTGACGCGCATTGACAAAAAGCCAGGGTTCAAAGGGTTAACAGGCGGGTTATCAATCAGCGTTTAGAGCACGAAGCGCCATAGATTGAGTTTTTTCCACTCTACTCGACGGATCTGTTTACTAAAACCTGAACCTGCAAGACCGAAATGCTCAAAATATTTATTACCCGAGACTCGAGAGAATATAAACTCGTTAGTTCAACGAGTTTTATTACCCAAGTCCAGCACTAATGTGCATAATTATTCGGTGAAGTAGTGAGGAGGCTGAGTGATGTAGTGATTAGCACGCTGGTCTATATAAATAGGTTGTGAGTTCAACCTTTGTGCAAGATAACTTGTTTTGTTAATACTGCTGCATCCATCGGTTCATCCATCTGCCTTTGGATAGATGGATGAACCGACAGACACAGCTTTTATTGTAGTAAAGACTCTTTCATTGTGCTTCAGTCTTTGGCAAACTTTTAACGTAGTGTAGAGGTTCTTAGAACTTGATATATTATGACTCTATATAATTTGGTTGCAGGAGAGAGAGTATCCATAATGGCGCATGACGAAATTTATGGAAGCAATGTCTATAGCTTGAGTGTGTCTGATGGCACTTTGGTTGTCCCTGATGACGAAGATGACAGAATGCTCTTTTATAGACTTGACGAAAAATGATTGTTTCACAAGGAACTGACAACTTTTCAAAGGAGCTCTGCTTGATTGCATATATTATACACTTGGAGTATGATTTAATTATTAAACCCTTTTATCTTATAACAATATTATACTTTGCTAAATGACTTAAAAAGTGTAGCTAAGAAGCTCAGTCTAACATGGAAATATATTTGGCCGCTCTCTATAAAGGCTTCAAAGTGGCCTTAGCTACAAACTATTTTAATTTTTGATACATTACTCTGTATTACAGTTATAAAAACCTTATTTGCAACTTTGCGTTACCCCAGACTTTCTGACATATCATTTGATCGATCTATTCAAAAGTGTTACAGTATTCCGAGTGGTGGACTAATATAATTTTGGTATGTATTTATTTTCTTTTGACATGCACACGAGCATGAGTTGATCATATAATTTGCTGTAATCCTTCTGATATGCTTTTGCAGTGTTGTCTTCTATTGTCTAAATAAAAAAAATAATTTACATCATCGTAACTAGAAACAGATAATATATAGAGACATGCTTCTCTGATTACCTCAAATTATATGAGCAGCACAAGAGTTGATATATAAATGCATTTAAACCTTAGGCAACCGCGACATATAGGACATATGGGACATATGGGGCATATGGGACATATGGGACATATGAGACATATGGCTGGGAAACCCTCAGTGTATCGTGGCAATTTACTAGGCCGATTTGAGCCTTCGACATGGCTACATAAAAACTGCAATAACTTACATAAAAATAATTGTGTTAGTTACATAAGTTAACATGCATAGAAAAGCTGAAAAATTTTTCTACAAGCTCATATTTTTTATGTAAATAACTTGCAAATACCTTACAGCAAAAAACTCAATATGTTGAAGCTATGAATTTTTTTACGCTATTTTCCATTGTATTTTTCTAATTGATGAAGGTAATTGGAAACGTTGCATAAATAATACTTGCACAGATTTATATGTTCACAACAATTTGCAAAAGAAATTGGTTGTCGAGGAGCAATTAAGTAGAGTTATGAGCTCCGATGCAATGCGGGAGCGCCACTCGAAATTCTCAGTGCGTGACCCTAATGACCACCGAAAAATGGAGGCCTTACATGGTCGCTTATACTTTGCTAAAACTTGCATGCAAACTGGCATGGAGCTATGAATAAATATGCATTGGTAAGCTTAGAAATTTATCAACAGGCAGCCATTTATTCCCTGCAAATTGGCTGTCAATATTTTAGTCAAAATTCTGATTTGTTGAAGTTATCACCTTTCTACGATAAAATATCAATAACAATTACATTTTTAGAAGTAATCACTTTTTGAAAATGATTTATGATAAGCATCTGCACGATGTCATATGTTTGCAGAAATTTGCAAAAAAAAATGGTTGCCCAAGTTCATCAAAAGTAGAGTTAGAAGCTCCGGTGCAATCCGCGGAGCTCCGCTCCAATTGCAACACTCTGCTGATTGTTATACTATTATGAGCCTGTACCTAGTTTTCTTGTTACTAGTTTAAACTTTTATTCTCTACTTTCGATTATAAATTAAGTTAATGAATTCTAACAGTTCACCAAAATGTCTGTAGGCTGCTCCCTGTTTGTGATTTGCAAACAGTATTAAACGACAAGCACTAAAACATGCTCACAATTATAGCTGTGGTTACCATGTGATTGGTTTGCTGAAGTCCCATTCTCTTCTCTCACTATCAAGTGCTTTATCGAAATATAACTTTCATTTTTATCATGCATCAATTTTATTTGGGCATTTTTGCTTCAATATTTTTTTCATCAACAACATGTGTTGATTAAAAAGTTCCTTTCTTTATTGAATAATATATTATTATTATACTATTATATTTATATATTAATTCTTTTTATGGCCAATTTTAATTGTCCCTACATGCCTTTCAACAAAGGTAACTACATATACTAGTAAACCTGTTTTGTGTCACATCATATGAAGACTAAAGTAAACAGATGTATAATGTTTTGTCTGAGGCTTTTGTAGTGGTTTTTCCTCCTGGAATGTTGTCCTTCAAGTATATGACAGAAGGAAAGAACCTTTTTTACTAGCAATATTTTAATATTCTTCTTTTACAGTATGTCCTCCAATGCTTTCCATCATGGCTGTTAAATTACTCAGAGAGACACTAAAATAGAAAGGAATTACAGATACAAAACAGAAAACTTAGTTTAGAACAGGCAGAATAGATGCATGACTACTTTATGATACAAATGACATTCATGTATATACTTGTTTCACTATGATTTTTCACATCCATAATTTATGCAAGGAAATTACAACCCGTAATTAAACATTTCTTCTATATACAAGCGACATTATACATGTAGGGCAAATACCTAAGAGATAATAACATATATCAATACGTAAAGGAAACCGCTGCTCCCTGTTTGTGATTTGCAAGCTACCACACAACTTAAGTGAAACGACATATATATTTCGCAAATACGCAAGTTTACACAACTAAAAGTATGCATTAAGCAACGATCAACAGTAGTGCAAGACTGCAAGATGCTCTGCTGTTTTGCCTACAATCTGTGCTACATATATACTCTTATGAGGTAATAAGCTTTGCGGTTCTACCAATTTCTACCGAAAGCGATACTTTTGGTTGAGCTGATGTTTGACTCTATCACTTCTATAATGTCGGTTGTCTATAAGGGTTTAAACTACGCTGTTGGTATCATCTCAGTTGTCCCTGCTCTCTTGACCCATCGTTCTGTCATCACAAAGAAAATGATATGCAAAACATGTGCAGTTGAGGCAATCAAAGATCTTTTATATCAACCAGCTTTTAGAACAAAGTGTCAACTCTACAACAAGTCACATTCAAGCTATGGATTTTATATAATAAATTCTGATATAACAAATTTTAAGATAAAAAAGCGTGGTCTACAAATATGGCTTAAAAAAACTGCTTAACTGGCATTGGTGAACACCAGCGCAACGTTACCAAAATTTATAGCTGCGTGCCTCATACTCATGTGTTTAAGCTTCCTTAGAAGAAAAAGAAAACAGTTTCAAGTGCCAATGGTAAAAAAATCCCTGTTTTATTTTCATGCTCCCAATGTTTGTATTATTCATTCTTCTATCCATGAGGAAAGACGCTTTCCTCATGGATGGAAGGAAAAAAAGTTTCTTGGTTTCTTAATTGTTTGATATGTATGTGTATTGGTCATTAGTAATTTATGTTTTACCTTTATCATATAGGTCCCAATCTGTTTAAAACAAGAACACAGTAACCAACTAACACTAGTAACTAACCAAGTAAAACTAGTATATATGCAAATTAAAATCAAGCATGGTGAGTTGTTTGAGTGTGACAAAGCAACACACTTAAAATATGTAACATATAATCCAATCAGTTTCATAAAAATTTGATATGACATCTAAAAACTCTTTTGATTGTTTAATTTAAAAGCAAAAACACGTATTTTTTTCTTCAAAATATTAAAAATATTTGATAATTTTAATGTAACCACCTTATTGCATTGTAGTCTAAGATAAATGAATTAATGTTTGAGTGTGTTAATCAAATCAAATGACTGTAAACTAAGTTATAATATATAAGTGAATACTGTGAATTAATGAGTCTTAAGTCACAAGGGGCCTCTACTCTAATCCCTCTCACACTTCAGTATTTTTCCACCTTCCTTACACATGAAGGAATTGTTTTTCACAGGTTTAGTTTACATTCTGCAACTTTGTCCTAGGTCATAAGAACGACTTTGAATTAATAAGGTTTATCTAACAGAGAGGATTTTGCCCAGTATCACATGTCAACGAGTATTTAAAGACATGTTTGAACGTTCACAGTAGTTCAAGTGCAAAAACATATGCATTACCTTTTGTTTCTATTTAAGATCTATAAAGTATTTTCTAGTGTTAACATTAAAATAGATGACATAAAGGCGCTGTTTTTAGCTTTAACCCCATTCTCATAACACTACATGTATCAAACACGGTATTATCGCTGAACTCTTAGAATTATAGTGCACCGTTATTTCAGCATATTAATGCATAAACTAGAGGAAGATGTTTAAATACTAATATATATATATATATATATATATATATATATTTATATATATATATACTAGTAATATATATATAATATATATAATATATATATATATATATAATATATATAATATACATGTATATATATGCAGCTCAGAGCTCAGGTAAGGGACACAAATCCCATTACCAATGAGAGTTGACTTCCTGCCATGAAACAACTAGGTTGCCTCAAAGAATTCAAAAAAGTCAATCTGCTGTCAATATTTATATATATATATATAAATATATACATATATATATATAAAATTAAAGTAACTTTTCCACACAGAGTGCTCTACATTATAAAATAGAGCCTGTAATCCAAAAACAAAAGTTGAAAACTTATGGTTAAAACACTATTATTACTACTAGTTTTATGCTCTGATGGAGCAATCATCAGATAAGACATGTCAATCAGCTACAGTTTTTATATAGTAGAGTTGAAGTAGATAACAGATTAAAATGTTTAAATACATAGAGTCCAGGGGCTTACTACAGCTTATGTCTTGCGATTGCATAACAAGACTTTGTCTGCATGTAGATGACAGTTGATGACAGTCCAACTCCGGCATTCCGTTGATGTATAAATTTTGCCATAGGCACAGGTTACATGTCATAGTTGAACAGTTAAAAGATGATGCCTTTCTAACAATTCTCCACTTCATATCAAAATCAACACTGTTATCCTTAAAGCTGAACACGTATTTACTCAATTCGGCGCTAGATCTCTTTTGTGCATGTCTAAATGCTAACTTTTAGCTTGCATAACACGTTCTAAAAGCATTTTCAGTAAGTCCAACATAGTGCTGGTCTAGCTGCTTATCTGATATTGTCACTGTTGCCTTGAACACTATTGACTTAGTTAAGCATTTTGCATCTAATAGGAAATCTTCTTTAATTCAGCAGTTGCATTCTCTTGTAACTTCAGGGTCAACTTGCAGTAAGGCACTATTGTATAAATTCGTAGTTTGCTTGACGTACCAAGCAAACTATACATATAAAATTTACAATACGCATAAAATTTACAACAAACTCAACAACACTGCGCGATATATAGACAGGATATCCAACCATCCACCACAAATCTTTAAAAATCTACCATCTGCCATAAATAGAAGGCTTACAAACATTTCATCTGATAGACATTGTATAGATATAGTACTAGCTGCATTACCCGCCTACAGGAACAGATTCACGCGCAGCATAAGGTTTATTGAGAGTTGTCTTTCATACTGTAAAACATCTCCACATATGCAGTCTACTAAAATTGTTGCCCTGATCAGTGTATGCATACACATATACATGTCAATAATGTTGGGGATAACAATGGAAATCTGCAATGTGTTTTACAGCTAGATGTGTGTAAAATCTAGTAAATATTCTAGATTTATGTGTCTAGATTCACGCATCTGTTCATACCCGTGTATATTTGCACTTGACGATCGCGCACTTCTGCCGCCGAGCCCCGGCCTCGACTGACCAGTCTTTATAAAAATTATACAAAACATTTTGCTATAGCCAGCATTTATTGAATGGAGACTTCTACATGCTTAAAACACTAATAATGGGTCACCAGTTTTTCGTATATAGCCTGTGTTTTGACATAGTATATACAAACAGTAAAGAGGTTGTGTCGATAAAATTTATACTTATAACAGCACAGACAGTATGATGTCAAGGGAGCTGCAGCATTAGCACCTTACAATAATAAAACATAACGCCAACATGATAGCCTTTTTATGAGATACAATAAAGAAAATGGAAGCATGAAAATATATACTTGTTTATATACTGAAAAATATGTTAGAAAATGCTGCATGTGGTATAGCAGAACATGAATAACATAGCATGACATAACAATTACACAATGTTAGTCCAACGCAACACTTGCGGATAGACATTGTATGAACAAACAGTTTTCGGCTCGTGCCTACTTTTGAGCAGGTGACGTAAAGCTGGTGATGGCTAAAGCAGGGTGACAGTAAGTCGATACCAGCTAGTCTCTTTCTTTTCACCATCGCCTATTGCAATCGTCGGAGTACTCGTGCAAGTTCTGTAGTAGTAAATTACAGTAGGCCTACTCGTAGCTGAAAAAAAATTAGTAGCTCAGCTGCTGAAGGAAATGAACATGTCCCACTATCACGGACAGTGGCAAATCCAACGTTATTAAGTAGTTGAGGTGTGATAATTCATAGACAATACACTAAAACATTGAATGACAAGTACTTAATTTTTGAAGTAGAAATTTAGTAGGTAAAATGCAGTAGCAGTACCCGTGCAAGTTCTGTAGTAGCTGTAGTTCTGTAGCACTCATCGCTGGAAAAAAGGTAAAAGTAACTCGGCTCCAGAAGGAAATGAACATGTTTACTATCACAAACAGTGGCAAGTCCAACCTTTTATACTCTTTCACTGAAGTAAACTAATTTATGCGTTTTCTATGGTCGACTGCGTAGACGCATTTTTTGTGACTTTACCAGCAATTGCTAGTAACAGAATTTTATTATTCGTTGATAATATAACTAACGGTCTTTAAGGCTTTTATGGTAGTGACAGTGTTGTCCTAAGATTTTTCTATAGAATTAGCCTAAGTTTAATATTTTAATCTTTGTTTAGGAATTTCCAACTTAAAAACGAAGAGTTTTTGTCTAAGTCCATTAAACGCGTTTGAGTTGGAAAACAAAAAGCTACTTATGTTGATGACATTATAGCCGATTCAGATTTTTGTGATTACACAAATAATTAAAATAGCAATAGCGGCGCCGACTCTGATGGTGATGGAAGTAATGGTTTTTTTAAGAATAAGGAACATTGTAGAGGATCGTTTTAGCTTCGTAGCTTCACATCGCTTTATCAAGGCACAAAGTAAAGATACAATAAATTTTTTGCATAGCAGTGGTTGTTCACATGTTGGAAAACTGAAATATATAACCAAAACAAACATTCTAGATGGAGTTTGAAATTGAAAAAGTATTGTATACATATCATGAAGCAATAGCGGCAAAATGGCTTGCAGCAGGCCGATAGCTAAATTTGTACATCGACACAAGTGAAAGGGTTATGTGGTGGAGGTGTGGCAATTCATAGACAATACAACATTCAATGAGAAGTACTCACTTTTTAAAGTACTCACCTGATGTCAAGAATTACGTGTATGTCACAATTTCCATTTCCATAACATTTCCATAATCCAATTCCATATTATTTCCATTTCCATAACAATTCCATAATTCATTTTCATATTATTTCCATTTCCATGACATTTCCGTAACATTTCCATAATTCATATCTACTTCCATAACATTACCCTATTTCATTTCCATATTATTTCCATTTCCATAGCATTTCCATAATTCATTTCTATATTAGTTCCATTTCCATAATTAACTTTCATATTATTTCCATTTCCATAACATATCCTTATTTCATTTCCATATTATTTTCATTTTCATAACATTTCCATATTTCTAAAATAAGATTTCAATATCCATGTCTATACAATTATAAAAATATTTATGTTTATGGAAATGGATATGGAAAAGTAAACATTTCCATAATATGTTTGGCGATCCCTGCTTGATTTATAAATTTAGTAGGTGAGAACAGATTTTTTTTTAGTGACCCCAATAAACAAACGTTCACATGACCTTCTCGGTACACATTGGCAGTAAATATTAATTACATGTAAATTGCTACTCATTAATTTATTTAATTTAATGAGTAGTACATTTGTATAGCTGTATGGGCACCTTTGTATTGGCCGCAGAACTCAGGACGGTGCTTTTTAACATGGCAGCAACTTTGCTGTTTAAAACGGAACAGTGCCATTAGGCTCTGTAAAGAGGCGCACTAACCAGAGATTCCTGTTAATGTGCCCTAACGGTAAAAAAAATTACAGAATAGCTGCACCCTTATATAAGCCACATGGCTCAAACCATCAGAAAAAAAGTAGCTGCTAATAGTTCGAAAAGTACGGTACTCTATAAGGTGGATACACAATTACACACACAGACAACGATTGTCATTTATATAGTAGATAACACCATAGATTGAAATTTCCTAACCGGGTGTTTGTAACATGTGGGTGCAGTGCTAAAATGATTGCTATATCCGGACAGTCAATCCTACAAATACACATTCGACAAACAATGAGATATATATATATATATATATATATATATATATATATATAGATATCATATTTGATATATCATAATCACAAGCTAATTATTTTAGCAAAGCGACCACATGTTACGAAGCTGCAAGGAAAAACTATTTTGTGACTTATGTATATGCAGCACAATGCTTCTTCGTCTTTATTTCCTTAGGTCTAATTTGTTCAGCCCCACGATATCGACAATAATTTATCTACAAACATAAAATTTGGCAAATTGTGTACTGATTATAACCGTAATTAGAAAATTCAGTGGCTCGCAGTGGTGAATTTAGCGTTATTCGTTACGGTAAAACGGTTTCGCAAACATAATATCATTTAATGATAAAATTTTAGCTAAACGACAGGTTTATTGATGCATTGCGCCCGCAGGTCATTACGCCTCCATAAAAAATGATGCTTTGCGCCAAACCGTATCAACAAGCATTTCCCTTTCGAAATTTGGTGACTGCTGTAATGCTTTTCATTTGGTCAAAACGATTTTGGTTTTTGCACTTTGTATTAATTGCATCATTACCAAATAATATGTTTCATAGTTTACAAACTTGCTAATTATTTCAAATCTTCATTTAGTTCTCTACTTATTTATTCCAACTGCTCAGAATAATTTTTTCTAGCTACAGTATGTTTTTTGGATTCTGATTTGGTACCTTGCGCTCCACAACCCTTAAATAGGAATAAATATTTTGTTGGTTTACAATCTTTTTATGTTATTTATTTTAGTTCAAATTAAAACATTGTTGTCTGTATGTTCCTATCAAGGCTCGCTTTGTGTATTAGCTTTTACATTTTTCATTTTAAACTTAACACACTAGTAATTCGTAATAAATTTCACATTTTACAACAAACATTAGGAAGATTACTGTAAGATTATTTGTTAGATTATCTGTAAGATTTACTGAAAAACCTATCGTGTAAGATTACAAGTATCAGTTATTCCTCACTCTCTTATATTTACACAAATTTACATAGTTTGAAATGTATATTTATAGATAGATTTACATTCTCTTATTACATTTATAAACTTTGTATAACTTTTGAAGTTCATAATAATTATAAAGCTTTAAAGTTTGTTGCATCATCTTTTTTATTTCAACTTGCATTTTTTAAACATTATTGGAGTATACTGTCATGTTTGAAGTATAAACATTATTCACTTTCCTATCACTGTTTTCCTATTCCATTACTAAGTTTCTAACTTTTATTAATTTTTCATTCAACTATTTTTGGCAAATTTTCTAAGAAAATTTCAACCACAAAATACTACCATATTCTGTCATATTTTTTGTCAATATGTTAAGTACATGTATTCTCAGAAGTTACACATTTTCTAATGCATCCAAAGAAAAGACTCTGTTCTGCACAAGATCGGTTCCTCATGATATAAAGTTTGAAAGTTACGGTTGTTTAACAAAGTTTGAAATTAATTAATTAATTCATAAACTAATTTAGACTACACAAAGCACTTCTCTCATGATATGTAGTTTAAAATTTAGAATGGAAAATGTTGTTATATATGCTAAATATGACTCAATTTTCTGTTCAATGACTTTTTTACTACCCGGGCAATGCTGGGTAGCACAGCTAGTATATAATATTAGTATAGTCAGTAGTTTATGCATTGCTTATGTCTATTTATTAGATGTTGTAAAAACTTTGTTTGTTTGTACCGTATTTGAGGTGTCAAAATGCGGTAATAGAATCAGTAAATTATCAGCAAAAAAACTTTCACAAATTATCCTTTATCTTTCTGCAAAACCTACTGAAAGACAATTACAAGTATTCAATTTACAGTTCTAGATTAAAAAGTCATGGTAGTGCTCTGATGAAAATGCAACCAGGAAGTGAATATGGGAAACCAGCTTCATAGACTACTTATACACAGAGAACAAAGCTTTCAGCAAAACTATTATTTCAAACATTAAAACAAAAAGTACCGAATGATCATTAATTTGAAGGAAAAAAATGAAACACCATACATAGAACTAGATCAATAGTTGAGCGGCTGCAGCTGCTAATCATGAATAAAGCAGCCAGCCACAGCTTTCAAAATTCTATGCAAACTCTACACCAATATAGAGAAGCCCCATCTTCTTACGTTACATAAAAGACAAGCACCATTAATCATGTCTGAACAATAGGACATGAACGATTAGATAATCAGAGATGAGTGATTATCTAGAGGCTTATAGTTAGTGGGTAAAAATATTACTGAAAACCTTATGATAGCGATGGTACTACAAGGGCTGTCTCAGTCGTATAGATGACTCGTTGTTGTACACCCATAATACAACCAAATAATGCGGCCAAAAACAGCACTCATCAAAGCGTTTTACTACTTGCTGTGATGCAAACCACAAACTACAAGCCTATCATCTAGTCAGGCTCAACTGGCTGATATTCTGTTGCACAATACGACAATTTGAGGTATTGGATTTAAGTTTTTTAAAGATCTTTCAGTTTGTCTTGCTCTACTTGATTGTAAAAATATTATTTTCAGTAATTATTACCTATTCTAAAAAAACTATTTTATTTGGTTGACTAAACTTTGATGAGTTTTTTTATTTTCTGTCGCTGCCTGCAAATTTCTTTAGAGAAGCTGTTGAAGGATTTTTGTTGTATAAATGAGTGAACTTACATGTATTGATGTGAAGAAGAAGTAGAAGAGCATCTGTCTTTTGTTCCTTCTTTTCATATATTCCCCATACTGCCTTTTACTACCTTGTACTACTTAATCTACTAGCTTTATTCATTAGCTTTATTTGCTAGCTTTTTCCAGCTTTACTCACTTCCCGTGATTGCCAAGACTACCTGTAGTGTTTTTAGCTGAAACACCAATATAGCCTGAGCCAGCAAATCCATAATACAACATACCTTTTTTTCTTTTTGTTTTGGGCCACAACATTACCGCTAACAAGCAAACATAGTGACTCACCTTGTGTTGCCCATTACCTGATTCCGTCTGGGTAGTCTCCAAAGGCTACGCCTCTGGCTTGTCTGACCCTGTGCCACTGCCAAAAACACTCTCTTTGTTACTGCCAGCTCTATTGTCAGTGTGCACTCGCTTTTCCATCACCCTGACCTCCGTGACTACCAATACTTTTACCGTGACCACTGACACCACCAACACGACTCCTACTAACCTAGACTAGCCTGGGGACTTTTGGTTGGGTCAGTAATGACTCTTCAACCTTATCACCATTTCTTCCATCTTGACCTCACTTTCCTCAATAAGAGGCAGGCTTGACAGGCATCCTGTGGGAGGTCTCCTTCCCCCTAGGCTGTGATCAACTGCACAGGAGTTGGAATCACAGAAATGAGATTTGACATAGGGCCAGACCTATCTAGCTTGACCTGACCCTCTACCAGGGCAGGTCTGCTAGCAGCAATTCTCCTTTGAACCTCAGATAACTCCTGCACAGCTACTCTGAACGCCTTGATATTTTTCAACTTCATGACTGCTGCTTCACATATGGCTTTTAGCCTAGCGAATTTCTCCTCTGAGTTCCTCCGTACCTTCCTTTTCTCTCTCTGTTTCTCAATTTCTGCTACCTTTATGTCATGACTATCTCTGTCTAACATTCTATTGCTGAGTACCTCAGCTAAAAGGAGCAAACTTCCATTACAGATACTGGTTCAGCTACGTGCTTAGCACCTTCACTTACCGCAGAGTGACTGTGCTTCCTATTACACCCACAAAATATTTTTATCTCTCTGGTGCCTTGGACCATTCCCCTTTTGGCTACCAACTTTTCTGCCTCTGTTTTTGAGCTGGTTTTCGTTATAAATTTGTATTACTGCGCACCCACTACTCGTCACTCCGTTGGTTTCACAAGTCTACAGATCTTGACCTGTACAGGCTTTTGCAACATCGTTTTCCCTGTCAGACATATTTGTCAGGTTTTGCAACTTGACATCATCTGAAACATAACCAGAACCAGAAAATCTGCTCTTTCCCCCCTGCCACTATCGCTGTACCTTTCATCAATCCTATCCAACTGTCGCTTCTCAAAACAACTGTTTCTCTCGTACCCGTTTATACTATAATCTCTGGGTCTATTCTACTTATCCCTTACATCATGAGGGCTTTCTCTGCTTCATTGCTCTGCCCTACTGTTAAATCTACTGCCATATCTTATTTCTCCGCTCTTACCCCTGCAATATCAGAGTATATGTCTTCTTATTTGCTAGCTTTATCCAGCTTCACTCACTCACCATGATTGCCAAAACCACCTGTACTTCTTTGAGCCCAGACGCCAATATAGCCTGAACCTAACAACTCTGTACTACAACAATTGTAATATTTTAATCTAGATTTAAATGCAAAATTTAAATCACAAGCGCACCTTAAGTATCGTAAAAGGAAATGCATTTTCTTAAGTTATATAAATAGGCTGTTTGAATGTGCCAATTTCTTTAAAAATAACATCTGTGTATGTAAATATTTAGCATACAAAACACAAAAATAGATGAAAACGTATATTATTATGGGTAATATCTGTTTAGAGCTGGAAGTTTGGAGGATTAGAAGATGTAACAAAACAAAATGAAAAAATACATGATTTTATAAATTAAATACCAGATTTGATTATAGAAAGTGTAGCTTTTTGTCAAATATCAAGTTTTCTACTGTTATAGATCACAGCCTTAGAACATAAGTGGATTAGATAATTGAATTTAATAAAGTTTTAGATATTTCTGATTTTTGGTTAAACGAAGTATAATCAAAGTGGCCAACCATTCAATCCGATGACAGAATAATGGTGTCGCCCAGTGGACCAACGGTGACTCGGATCAGCCCCAGTGAGCTGAGGCAGGAAGAAACTGTGCTGTGTCATGGGCTGGTGGTTTGGTCAAATGGTAAAAGACAGACCAGTCGGCTACCGAATGCAGTCGACCGCTACCGACAGCTGCCAGGCCGCAAAAAGCTGGCCATCAGTCCAACAAGAAAAGATGAAGCCTACGTATCTGAAGTAATATTTAAAGAACCAGACAATCTACCGAATGCAGAACGTGGAAAAGCATGGCCATTGCAGTTATGTGCACATTAACTATTTGCGTTGATATTCATTTCATATACATATAGAAATTCTTTGCACTCGTAAAATGGAATTGGTTCTTCTTGGAGCTATGAAGGGTTCACGAAGGATCATTTACATTATTAATCTTAAATCAGGTGATTTTATTGTTTATATTTAATTTTTGGTTTTCAAAGTTGTTTATTTTAAGGCTAGTTGGACTTGGCTTTCAATAAACATGACAAAAATTTCAAAAATTTATAGCAGTTTTTTAAATAAATGTAAGTTTTGTAAAACTGCCTTGAACAATGGCATTCAAACCAATGTGAGTCTTTAAATGGTTTGTAGTTCATGTCACTATAAATGAACTGTCTTGAGTAAAACTTGTTAATTGTTGAATGCTACTTTGTGTTCACAAAATCTGACGTTTAGAAAAAACTTCCATAGCAGACAAAGTAAAAATGTGACAAATGTGAAAGTTATTAAAGAGCTAATAGAGTAATGCCAACATGAGAAGTTGAAATCCCTTGAACAAGCATTTATATAAATAACTCTTAAAAAATTGCATATAAGTTTTTTCTGTTTGCCATATTTGGTTCATAGGACATACATGTATTTATTCGTAAGAATTTTTATTTTTGAACTTTTAATGTTAATTTTAAGTGCTTGCTGTTTTAGATTTATGTTACTTTTATTAATGATTCAGGTCAGATAAAGTAAGACGAGGAACGGAAGGTGATGCTGACCTTACAACAGAACACTCTCATCTGATTGCTAAAATTAATGAAATCTCAAGGCAATGCGCAGAGGTAACATTGTATATACAACACCACAAACTGTTCATATTCTAGAGGCTGTTCAGATTAGTTACTAGAATATCATATCCAAAGTCTGAATTACTGTAGAACAACTATATGAGTCTTTTCAAGGACAAATTTAGTCTTATACACCATGACAGGTCTTGAATGACTAGAAAAAGAACAGTTATCAGTCCACAAATATATATAGGTCAGGTTATGTTGAACTGAGACAAATATATATAGGTCAGGTTATGTAAGACTGAGTTTTATGTTTTAGATAGATAGCAAACAGGGACTAAGTATATAAAACCAAGTTCATTAAAGCAAACAATTAGGTTGCAATATTTTAGTTAATAGTTTTTAGTTAACATTAAAAATTTTAAAAAGTTATCAATATTCTTTAATGAAAGTTTAAAACTAAAAGAAAATTTGAATACTTTTTTTGACCCTATAAACAGATCAAAACCAAGAAGAAAATTTTTTCACTCGCTTAATAACACCTTTGGGCTTCGCAGGGTTAAAGTATTAATATTTTGCCTTGAAAGTTATTAATTGTTTGATCACTTCTATGTTATGCATTGAGTATTCTTGTGATAATTTTAACAGTATTTAAAAGGCTAATCGCAGCAGAAATCAGTTATGTCCCTTCTTTGTAATCTTCTCCGACACTACAAGATGCCTTTCTTCAACTTTGCATTTAGATAACCTAAATTACTCACTATTTGCTGCAGATTGTGATAAGATTGTGCTGTAGATTGCTTAATTTGGCTCATCATTATTAATAAAATGCCCAGCTGAGCAGTTGAGCGGGTCTTTGTGTTAAAATACCAAAATTACAACAAATTGATAGAAAATAGAACATAGAAAGTGCAAAGCAGCAAATATTGCTGACTATCAAAATCATCTAGTAAGCTATTTTAAAGAACATTCTGTAAATTCAGGTCTGCACATTATTTTCGCTGCAGTAGAAGTCAAAAGGTGTTCAAAAAATTACTGAATTAGTATTTTGGAGTTATTCCTCTATGATGACATTTAGTCCTTTAGGCAGCGTTTTAAATTATGTTAAGTTATGCCAATACTACTTCTTAAATTGGTGGTTTTTTAGGGTTATTGCTAAAAGGCAGTTCACACCACACTATTTTTAGGAATCTAGTTTAGTGTGAATATGTGTCACTGTATAAAATGGTGGGTGCGTGTGGGTATGACATGATGTGTGCATGTGGGTATGACATGATATGTGTGTGTGTTGGTATGACATGATGTGTGCGTGTGGGTATGACATGATGTGTGCGTGTGGGTATGAAATGATGTGTGCGTGTGGGTATGACATGATATGTGCATGTGGGTATGACATGATGTGTGCGTGTGGGTATGACATGATATGTGCGTGTGGGTATGACATGATATGTGCGTGTGGGTACGACATGATGTGAGTATGTGTGGGTATGACATGATGTGTGCGTGTGGGTATGACATGATGTGTACATGTGGGTATGACATGATGTGTGCATGTGGGTATGACATGATGTGTGCGTGTGGGAATAACATGATATGTGCGTGTGGGTATGACATGATGTGTCCGTGTGGGTATGACATGATGTGTGCGTGTGTATATGGCATGATGTGTGCATGTGGGTATGACATGATGTGTGCGTGTGGGTATGACATGATATGTGTCTGTGGGTATGACATGATGTGTGCGTGTGGGTATGACATGATGATTGCGTGTGGGTGTGCCATGATGTGTGCATGTAGGTAAGACATGATGTGTGCGTGTGGGTATGACATGATGTGTGCGTGTGGGTGTGACATGATGTGTGCGTGTAAGTGGGAGTGTGTGCTACTCTCTAAAATTTTGTGTATATACTGTGCTTTTCCAAGTTTTGCACAAACCTGACACAAGTATGCATAGTGCTTTCCACCAGGTCACCTAAATATTTGGTTTTCTAAACCCTGATTAAAAATCAAACTTGTCTCAGACAACGCTACTCTTAATATTAGCAGTTACCTAGGTACATAGATTTGTCATGTGATCTATTTTTATTTAGACAGGTACAATGTATCAGGACACGGAATTCCCTCTCTTGGTTAATGAAACTGTGGAAGTGGAGAATAAAATAGATCAGTGGTTGCGACCAGGTGAAATTCAGGGCACAAGTACTTCTGAAAATTGTGATTGGGCACTTTTTAGAGAACCTACATGCAAGGATGTAATTCAAGGGCAATTGCCTGACTGCTGGTAAGGCCTGTAAATAATTAAATTATTTGTTTCAGAGTAAAATCACATAAGTATGTACATATAAGTATGAATAATAAGTATAATAATATAATATAAGTATAATTATAATATATAAGTATGAATAAGTATAAGTATGTAGATGTATGTGAGTGTAAGCTTTCATAACAGACAAGTCATACATAAATGCGCTTAGATTTAAACAGTTTTGAGATAATGTGCAGAGGGCAACAGCAGTGAAGAAGTGTATGAGCCTAAAGAGCATTTCTGATTCTTATCATTATAGCAGCCATTATAAGATGATAACTTAGCTTCAGACTAAGGGGTGAACTCAGCCATAAAAACACAGCCACAACGTTCTTTTGCAGGTTTCTATCCGCAGCGGCAGCCATTGCTGAGAAGAAGTTTCTGCTAGAGAGAATATTTCCTGTTGACCAATTAAATCCATATGGTGTGTATGGGTTCAAACTTTGTATCAATGGAGATTGGAAAGAGGTTGTCATTGATGACAAACTTCCTTGTGATTCAGAAAAGCAACTAAAGTTTGCCAAGGTACATTTTACACTACTACAAACATGTTATTAAAACTTTTATGTTTTTGCAAATTTCATTATTGTTGACTCAGGATTATAAAATCTATTAGAAAATTATTGCAAAATATGTTAGATTTTGAATGAAATATAAAATTTGTCACAATTAATGATTAAAATGCAAAATGGAACTTGAAGCCTCTAACATGAAAGTAATTGTGTAACAAAATAGCAAATACACATTGATAACCTTTATCATATTTATATTATATTATCATATATTATTATATTATATATATTTATCATACTTATATACATACTTACATGTATATACATACTTATATGCATACTTATTTACATACTTATATACATCCCTATATATATACTTATATACATAATTATATACATACTTATATACATACCTATATACATATTATATACATAATTATATACATACTTATATACATGCATGTACTTATATAAATACTTACATGCATACTTATATACATACTTATAGAGCATTCAAAAAAATTGAAATAGTAAAATTTTTCTTAAAGAAAACTAATCTGCAATATGTATAACAAATATTGCTTCTTACACCTTGGTACAAAGTTCTTTTATTTGTCATCTGTTTTTTCTATCAAGAGCATGCAGGTGAAAGTGTGCGTCACTTTCAATAAGATAGCCACTTTAGTTTCGGTCTGAATAACTGTGACCCTGAAGCAACCTCAGGTAGAAGGAAGAGCTGAACTTATGCAAAACTTGACAAAAATAAAAAGATGTTGCTATAATTTAATAAAAGATATTTAGACTCATTGTTTAGTATCATTAGCAAAACGTATTTCATTAAAAACGCGTGTCAACTAAATAGAATATTATACAATATTATAAAATTAGAATTCGTATCCAGGGTTTGCTAGCTAAAAGTTATAGTTTTTAGAAACAATAATTACTTTGCCAAATACAGTAAACGATTATTTGTGGAATTGCCAAAGTAAGTTCAATAACTTGATTATAAGATGCAAAAGAGAAGTTGGAGGTCCAAGTTTATTTGATAAAATAGTTAGTACATCATTTTGGACTCCGAAAAGATTTGTTGACCTATGCTACATACTTGCACTCACAAACAACAGCTCACAATGAAGACATCTACTGCATTCCTGTATCAGTTGGTGTACATAAAAATGCAGAAAAAAGTTACAACCGCTATTTATAAAAAATACAGATCATTATATGAATACGTTTCTACAGGCAAAGAGAAAGCAACTTTGGGTGCCACTTTTAGAAAAAGCCATAGCAAAACTGTTAGGAGGCTACTCGGCGCTAAACCGCAAAACTCTTAGCGATGGTATGAGATATCTCACTGGTTGTGCAGTAGAGGTACACTTTACTCGTAAGTCAACTTTTAAATTTACCTTTTTAATAGAAAAAGGAAAAAAATGTATACATATAACTAGATATATTTATATGTACATGTACATGTATATACTGTATATAACAGCATATTCATATCAATATGTATAAGTATATACATGTGCAATAGCATATATACATAACTGGAATATTCTTATAACTGGCATCTTCTTTTAATTGGTCTATGAAACTCTGCATCCTCTGTCATTGGGAAAGATTCTATATAGTTCACGAACCACTGCTATCAACATTAAACAACAGAGTAGAAATGATGTCAACAGGTAGACATGCACGAAAGCACAGACTGGGTCATATTACATAAATTATGTTACCATACAACATTCGTTTGTAGTGTCTTTAATCCTATTTACTTTAAACCTATAATTGTTTAGCTTGCGTTTATACATTTTACCATCCTTTGGTCATTTTAGTAGTAGAGTGCACCTACTAGGCACAGAACTATTTAGTAGTAAAATGCTTTAACTATTTTGGTAACTTTTACTCAAATTTGATTTTAGTCCACTCTAGTTTTACTATTGAGCACTTTTTCGAACATTGCGATAATGTTTCATATGCATATATACGTATATGTTTTGTATTATACATATGAATAAATACATTAGCATAAATTTCTCAGTGTATACATAAACATAATTATATGCATATAGTTATATATATATAAACCCAGTTCATTTTATTTCTTCACGGTTGGTGTATGGAGTTTCCCAAGGCTGATGAGCATGAGTTGCCATGATTTGTGAGCAAATAATTTTTTTTGGCCCTGACTTGATGGTTTATGCTGCTTTTAGCTGCTTGTCAAATGTGGTATGCCTTTACTACCGCATGAACGACACTGAAAATTTTTAGCTTTTTTCGTGCTACATGTAGTTGTAATTGTTTGTGTTTTTTTATTCTCGCTTTCTGTCGAGTGTGGGCTTGTTGAGTTGGCCTGTTAAACCATGCTGACTACCCAGTATGCTCATTTGTCTCACTGTTGATTTTCTGACCTGATTCAAAAGTAGCAAGGTTATGAAACATGCTGTGCAGTCGGTGCTGCAAGGCTACAATTTTCTAGTTTACTGGGCCAATCAGTATTTTTTTACTGGTAATAGCTTTTTTTGTGTATCTGGATTTTTACTCTCTGTATAGAGTGTGATTTTGCGGCCTCGATCTTGTAGTTCAACTCTGGTAAGCTTTTTATTTTTGTCTTCAATCCTTTTACATGGTTTTCATTATGTAAATTTGGTTCTGAACCCATCAGCATTGTCATGTTTGTTTCTGGCACAGTGTTGGAGCTAGAACCTAAATTCTGACAATATTTCCAATGACTGATTCACTTGGAGATCCGGCTGTTTCCCCCTCTATCACTACGGTAGTGAAGCATGGTCAGCGTGCAATAATTACTTGTATAATTATAGTCTGAAATGCTTTACCACAAGTACTAATCCTCAAAGTTCTCTCCTTGTGAAGCAGTGGTTCCTCTCACTGCTAAGGATGGCTTAGAGTAATAGGGAGTAAACCTCTCCTTTCCTTGTTGAATTTGCAAGAGTATGGCTGTAACCTCATATATGCTAATACCTTTATCCAGTCTATCATATTGATAAGCTAGACTTGGGTAGGCAAATACAAGAGCTTTGAGTAAAAATACTTTCACTTTCTGAATGGAGTCCTCTCCTTCATGCCTGTTTGACAGGTTAAGTTTCAGTCAGAATAATAAGTTTGTGTCTGACTAGCACAGATACTTCTGAGCTGTCTTTCCCTGTGCTAAAATAGTTGCAAAAGTAGTAATCAGCTGTGTAAGCTGATCGAGTTGCTCTGCGATTGTGCAGTTTTAGAATGATTGTTCCTGCAGGGGTTTCGCGCTTTTGGGAACGCATGGCTTACTGCCAATGGAGTGTTGAACTTAATAGCTTGTAATGGCAAAGTGGAGTTTTGCTATAACATTAGTAATCATTTGTTCTTCCTCTAGACTTATCAACAACTCGACACTTGTTCTTTGTCAGATGTTGATGGGAGCCGCGTGTGGTTCAACACACCAAACTAATATTTTTTGGTTGTTTTCCGCAACTTTTATCAGTGCAGAGTGCAGAGGCAATCTTTAAACCAATGAACCATTACTTGTTTGTTTGAACAATCAAGCAATAAAAAACAAGTAATGGCAAAATAAAGTCTGTTTTGCTACAATTACAATGAAAAATTATTTGGTATACACTTAGGATTTTAATTCACTTAATTGTTATAACAAAAATATTGTAGAGAGTGGTATAGAAACCCATATTAATTGTCTATGGCATACATCCTTTAGTACAAATCATCAATATTTTATATACGTAGTGTACATACTAAAAACTAGTAGCATAACATAATGTTAACTTTAGTAGCTATAGTTACCTGCAGTAATATCTCGGTATTTAGTTGTTACGATCTGCAAAAAAATACCACGCCATAGCATTTTCTGGCCACTAGAATTTCTGAAGCAGTCGTCATTGCAAAGTATCTGGCGGCTATCAGCTTTAAAAAGCCTATGAAGATTGAGCGTATTGAAAATTATAGCAGAAGTCCAAAGACAGTCTCTAGAATGGTAGTACACCCCAAAATGTTAGCTTCCCGCAGTGAGTGCTACACATTGGTGGAAACTGCTTTCTCACCCTTGACTAAAGTGTATTATCGTCGCTTTGGGTATTAATTATTAAGGTAATTTCCGTAAACTGGCCACCCATCAAAGTAATTTTTTGAGTTTCTATCTATTGTTGTGTTCCATCTATTGTTGTGTTCCATCTATTGTTGTGTTCCATATATTGTTGTGTTCCATCTATTGTTGTGATCCATCTATTGTTGTGTTCCATCTATTGTTGTGTTCCATCTATTGTTGTGTTCCATCTATTGTTGTGATCCATCTATTGTTGTGTTCCATCTATTGTTGTGTTCCATCTATTGTTGTGTTCAAGAAAAAATATGAGGTTTTGAGAAAGCTGGAAAGCAAAGCTGCCCTATTTATTTATTTTAGACTATTTTGGCACTTGGAACCATAAAGCTATTTCTGTTGTATTGAACTGCTTCTGGTATAACTCACAGTCGATGTTTATTGTATTTATTTCACTCGTGAACTGGTATAATTCTAAACTTGCTTGCTGATTCATAACTTAATATGCTTTGTTACATGTTAATTTTAGTATCAAATTGAAGTTGTTGCTATGTGACTATATTAGAGTTTTCTGAATTTGGGTAATTTTTATAAGTGTTTTGTTACCGTTTTCAAAACTTTGCTTCAAGTATTTTTCTTTTTGTTTCTCTGTCAAGGCAAAGAGCAAAAGTATCAACTAAAATTGCGCCAAAAAAATTTTGGATAAATTTTTTGCTCACAAGTACAATTTCATAAAATAGTTCAGAACATTTAAGATGTTTAGATATTTATATATTGGACTATGTACATGTACTTGATCCAGCGTTACAGCAAGTTCACAATATCTTGAAAATTCTTTTCTTTAAATAATTTTTTGTCAGAGTTCTCTAGAGCGGGTGAAAGCTTTATGGTAAAAAATACAATTAGGTGTTAAAGTGTACTTCATACTTTGTAAAAATCAACTGAACAACAAAGCAGAGAGCAGCACAAACAAAAATATACTATAAACTTACCGCCAAAATGTGTAAAACTTTCATGTTCATATCTAAGCTTTTTTTGCAAAACAACAATGTGTTGCAGTCTTAAACTTTACAATCAGATAATTTAACAAAGCTAGACAATTTGTCAAATATTTAGCAATTTGTGAAGTTTTAGACACTTTTCCTATTTCCATTAGTTTAGCATAAAACAATGGTTTTTAATTTAATTTTTCATTTAGATAAATTAAGTAATGAAAGCCATCAACAGGCGCTCTGGGAAAGACTACGGGTTGCTGTACAAGATGGCTTCATAATAACATGCACAACATTTCCAAAATCTTATACTGATTTTGAGAGAGTCGGATTGCAGGGAAAGCATGGTTACACTTTTATGGCTATGGCACAGATAGGAGATGCAAAGTAAGTTCTAAGCCATATTTAAACATAAAGCCATTGTCAAAACACTTCAAGTCATAAAGAAGACTGTCAGTAAACCAGCTAAGAATTGATTTGCTCTGCTGAAGACTTGATCAATCAATCTTTTGAAAATATTACTTCTATTTTCTGATCATGATTTCCCTGTCCACATGATTCGCAATCATATGAATGTTGCTCAATTTTTAAACAATAGGGCAGCTTTTTTCCTATAAATTTCACGTAAAAGGAATTTTAGCATTAACGAGTTTTATTTTACCATAATTGCAAGTTGACCTTATTTTAAAGTGTCTAAAAGTAATACCTTCATACATATTTATCTTGTCTTATAGATGCATAATAACAAAATTCTCAAAATGTTAATTTATCAAATCATTTTTATTAACCAAGTCAGTTCGCTGTTTTCTATAAAACTTATATTACCAATAGAATATAGCACAGTTTAAGGGGAGCAGCAGTAATGTGGCTATTATTGCTGTTTTTATTGTTACATTTCAAATTTGCCACATTAATTTTTTAACAAGCCTAAAATCATCAAAATAAAATAGTATCAAATACCAATCCATAAAGCTAAGAATTGTTACACAAAACATCAGTGCATAGTTTTTTAGAATAAAAAGTGACCGATTTGAGCAAATTTTAGAATATATAATTTGACTTACACTAGTTTAAAATTAAATAGAAAAATAAATAAGGTAACTCAATCATGGTACATGCTATTATTTGCAGTATTATTTTCAGCAATTTTTGGAACAATTAACTTGCTACAAGTATTACATCAAATTGGTGCCCAAAAAAACAAACTTGAATAAAGCCGCTAGCTTCAGAAAAAAATAATTGTATTTTAAATTTTGTTCTTTTTTGACCAATAAAAACAAACGTAAATAGCTTAATTTTATTACTTGCAAATTGATCAAAACAATTGCAAACATAAAGCTTCGTCTAACCCAGAACCTAGCGAAACCTGGCAACAAATTACTCACAGATTAGCTTGTAAGCTAATAAACTTAAATACAGATTGTAGTGGCTGCATGTTTTTCTTTTAAAGGCTTTTTCAACTTCAAAATATATGGGGGTGGGTGGCTTATAATGGAGACTGGTGCGAAGGTTCAAAGAAATGGAAGGATGTGCCTGAAAACCTAATTCCGCCACAAGGAACAGGAAACGCTGCTGAAGGCATCTTCTGGATAGCCTTAGAAGATTTTTTACGGTTATATTTTATTAACTTTAAAAATTACAGAAAAAAAGAAATATTAGTCATTAAATAAGAAATTGATTATTATAGGGATAGTTATAGGGATATTAATTTTATCATTGCAAGTATAATTGCGCTTACAAGAGCTACTTGCACATGAGTTGTCTTATTCTGAATAAATAATAGCTTAATAGCTCAATAATACTATTTTCATTTGTAGCCGCAGCAAACAAAGCGACTGGCCGCTAGTTGTGGTTCTATATTAGTCAAACTTTACAGATGTGAAATAATCCAATGCAATAAGATACAACCAAGTAGCCTATAATGCTCAACTGTATAGGCCTATAGTTCTGATAAGTAACTGAGCAGTTGTACTCGTGAATGTAACGCGGTGGAACAATGTATTTTACAGCCACCCCAAAATTCATAAAATAATCATATCACAATTATAATTTGTTTCCACATAGTTTATTTAAGCGTAGTTTTCACTTTGTTGTGCTTCTTCTTTATTTTTTCCCAAAAACACGAAATCGTAAAAAAATCATTCCTTAAAACTAGCTGAAGTTTTAGTTAATAATTATTAATGTTAACTAGCTAATTACAAAAAATGTTTAGCTAGTAAAATCTGTCCAACATTCCATAAGTTTTGTTCAGTTTTAAATTTCGAAAAATAGACTAAACAAATCAAAACCTAACTGGCACAAAAATGCTTCTAACCAAAATAGTTTGATAGCTCTAGTGAGTATTTGAACTTGATTATTCTGCGGCTATTTTACAAATAATCTTAGAGGTAAGCATATGCACCAGTAAGACTTGATATTTTAGCTAGGATTACACCGAATTATATAGCAAATTTGTTTAATAGAGACAAAAGTAGAAATATTCTAAAAAGTTTTCAAGTTGTCAATAATAATGACTACACAAGTACCAGGTAGGGCTAGTTGTGTATATTTCATGCTCCACTTAAGCTAGAATGCATCTACATCAACGGCTTCTGCTACTTCTGTACATGTATCAAATATAACAGGCAGAAAGTAGCAAATATATTAATATTGATTAAATTCCAGTCTTTTCATCTCATGAAGATTCTTGCATCTCATTTAAACCAAAATACATGTATTTATCAGTTTACCTAATTATGTGTTATATACCCCAATATAAAAACATCAATACGATTATGAGTTCTTGTGATTTTTTCCTGATAACTGAGTTGCACTTAGTTTAGTACATTTTATTTTTAGCATGCAAAAATATGTTTTGTAGCTACTTTGGTAATCTGAACATATGCATCGCTCGAGAAAATTACTATGAACACTCTGTTAAAGCAAAACTTTTTCAAGAAGGAGACACCTCATGGGATGCGTTTGAGTTTGAAATATTTGATACAGCTCAAGTTGACATTAATCTACAGCCAGCTAAAAGGTTGGTAGAATCAATGAATATTCTACAGATTCTATCATTTTTATGGATTTACGTATGAAGCCATGATTATTCCTTAAACCAGCAGTGTATTTGAGTGCGAAAATTTTTTGAGCAATCATTTGAAGTGAGTGGTTGTTTAACAGCATATGCTTGTAATAAGATTTATAAGAAACAGGAATACCAATAATTTCATAAATATTATTTTAAATATTTATTAGATACATGTAGCACTCGAAAGTTTATTTAAATGTTTAAAAACTGCAAATAAAGTAGACCAGCATTAAGTTTATCAAATGGTTTTTTAATTTTTGCCTTTTTGTAAAAAATTAAAAGATTTTCAGCTGAAACCTGACCATAATCAAAGCAATTACTAGTTGTTCTTTTTCAGAATTTTATTTCAATGCAATAAACTCTTCTAAAATTTGTATGTAGATGCACTTATAGTTTTTCATGTCAGTTGTTGTTCCTTATTTATTTGTTGGTGAGACAATTCATAAATTGTCTGACAATAACTAATTATTTATACTAATGCAAATGTTGATAGTTGCTTCAGTTTAGCTGTGTTGCTATTCATAGTTTAGTTTAAGTTGAACCACACAATTCAATGGGCAAATATGAGATGGAACTTTTATCAGCTTTTTAGTTACTAAAGTGAATTAACTAGCAAAACTCAAGCATGTAACTTCCTTAGACTAGATTTTTAATTTTTGATTTATTTTGAAGGCTTTT
The DNA here is from genome assembly GCF_963576615.1 of Watersipora subatra. Taxonomy (NCBI): domain Eukaryota; kingdom Metazoa; phylum Bryozoa; class Gymnolaemata; order Cheilostomatida; family Watersiporidae; genus Watersipora; species Watersipora subatra. Next base: position 33,292,157 of record NC_088717.1, read on the forward strand.
GAAGTCAATTTTATTTGACGTCGTAACATATTAATATTACACATGTAATCTATGACATCAGCGACAAGTATTTTGGCTAGAAGAACAAGATTCACAATTTGAAAAAAACTTAATTTGAAGACTTTGTCAAGCTTTAATGCCAATAATATAAAAAATAAATCTTCACACTTTTACAATACAAACTAGAAAATGTGAAATTTGTTAAAAAACTGGGTAAGCTTTAAGACTACCTAAATTATATTAGGTCTTGTAGCATGGAGGTAGATAAAGCTATTTTGTACTATGCTTTCTTAATATTGTAGATTTGTGTTCAATATCGTTAGTATTTATCAAGATTTCAGTAGGAGTTATGATTTTTTTGTTGATGTACATGCCAGAGCATAAGAAGAATTTTTTAGAAAAGCATTGTTGAGACAACTAGTAGTTGTAACCATTTTCGCAAACAAACTGGATATCAAAAAATCAGTTTAATTCGTTACAATCACCCATGTTGATTCGAGAGCTAGTTTTGGTTTGAAATTAATTAGCTTTTTGCAGGAGCTTCTGAAGATTAGAATGTCATGTACTAAGAAAAAGGTGTATCCGTGAATATGTATTGATCCATCAGTTTGTATAGTTTTGCATACACATGCATGTAGATCACTGTTCAGGAATGGGTCCTCTTTTGCAAAATGTCTGTTCGAATAGTTTGATAGCAGTTTCTGTAGTTTCATTTCACATTTATTGCTATAAGCAAGACTAACTGAGTCTGCAGTCTATCATCATCAGGTATACCAGTCCACCAGAGTCAAGTATAGAACCTCATCTGAATGCTCAATTTGTCCACATCTCTTCTACAGACAGCTGCTCATTCTCCCATCTCGCCGGTGCTGCATTGACTTGTCCACACACCTAACATTCTCTTACCACTCTGTCCACCTCGTCTTTTAGCACTGTATTACCCTGATTCAATCAATGAATATAAAGTGTTCTTTCTACTCCCAGGTTGGTCATGTGGTGAGTATCGCTCAGATCACATAGAGCTTCTATTAATTATGAACTAACACAGCCTCCTAAATAGTCCACAACTGGATGCTTGAGCCACTTCTTCGAACTCTTTTCAACTCGTCAGCTACATTCTCTTCAAACTTCACCAGTCTAATCTCTACAGAAAACTCCTATAGACTAAATGTTTGGAGATCTCACCAAACCTCCGTAGTCAAAATTTCACCTTGACCCGCTTTTGGATGCTTAATGTCTTAAATCACAGAGTTCTACTCTCTCAAATACAGTTGCTGAACCATTAATAACTCTCACTGAATTAGAGTTCTACTTGATACCACAACTCAAACCTTTAACTACTGTAACAGCCTTCAGTTCTGCAACATTTTTGTGATTCTCTTCATTCACAACCAACTACATTTCTCAAAAATTTGACCATCAACCTCTATGAATTTACCAACAGCAAGACTGCTTTTTCATTAACCCATAACTTAACAAGTGATTATTAATACTAACAACAGATAATTTATTTTCAACTACAAATACATCATCAAAATGGTGGTCTGTTCCCTTCACAACGTTTGGATCCATTGTCAACACTTTACTGAGTACTATGACATTGCTTTCGAAGCAACATTTAGGCTAAAACCATTCTTCTCATTACATAGAGCGTGCCCTTACACTGATAATTCTGAAGCCAAAGCTCCTGATCACCAGCATACAGTTGCAAATACCTTTTCTTTAGATTGAGCATACAACAGTTTGAACCGAGTTTATGCCACTCACAAAGCTTCTCTTGACAAATAGCAGCATCTATTCCTAGATTGCTATTAATTTGTCGATTCAACCTCTTGCCATAGTTTAATACTAGTATGACTTTTCTCTTCTTATTTAGCTTGAAAGCAGTCATCATGGGTATAACTTCTCTAACATTCACATATACTAACTTGTCATACTCGACTCACCAGCCACACTTTACCCATGACTCAACCTCCTTCTCATAATCTGACTTATACTCATCACTAATCTCATACTTGCCACACTGATATGTGAGGATGGGTTCCCCTTTTTTTCTATTTCTTAAAAACTTCCCTGTTTGGCATCATAAAATGCATTGCAATCAGTGTCATCAACTTCCAAAGTTGGACTCTCAGAAATATCCCAGCTACTGTGACAAAATTGCGCACTTCGATCCACAGTTTCAAAAAGAGGAATACTTTACTGACCCACAGAGACACCCCTTAAACTTTTTACTGCACCTACATGTATACCCATGATAGCGGAGCCCCCGAAAAACCAATGATGGTGACATAAAACAATGTAATTCACAAAGTAACTCCTTGTCTTTAATAAACAGATCAACTTCACAGACAGCAGTTTTACCATCTAACATTGTTAGAGTATGTGGCACCGAGTTATTTTCAGCACATAAGGCATCAACGACTGGGATGTCACTATTGTGTGCTGACAACTTGTGTCAACCAAAGATAGACAAGGAACACCGTTTGTGTATGTAAATGTTTTTCAAGGATAATGGCACTTCTAATGTTGTGTTGTGGGGCGAGTATCCAATGCAGACACTGCTCTGTTACTATTTTCTGTTTTGGTTAAATGCCTATTAGCCAAATGATTAAGATAATTACATTTAAAACATTGTCAGACTTGCTGACTGCAAATATGAACAGACCTATCTCTTTGTGAATTATTACTACAGTCTTGAACAAATGACCATATTTTTAAAACACAAAGCTTAACTTCACCTGCTCAGCACTTACAAAAACTAGATTATAATTGCCTCCCTTACACTCAAGTATTGCACAAGCTTTACTGATCAACTCAGCTAACTCAAGCTTGTCAAATTTGAAAGTAGGTTTGAACTGAGTAGCAACGTTAGTTGGCAGGCCAGACACAGGTGCCAACTTAATCACTGGTTTTCCATTAGTCGTTTGACCCATCAGAGCAACCATACTTCTTGGGTCAGCTAAATAAACATCAGCTAACTTTTTTTCTAACAATATTCTACTTTTGAATTGTTCGAATGATGTTAGAGAGCCAATGCTAAACACACCAATGCTAAAATAGCCTTCCACTTCAGCACTCAATTCCGGACAAGCAAAGTAAATTTGGAAAGTTAGATAACAGCCACTGGAGAAAGTTGTATTTTCTATTTTCCTTTTTGCTCAGAACCTGCTCCTGATTTGTACTAATAGTATTTGTATCCACTAATCTGACTTTTTCATTAACAGTTTGTCTAAAACCGGCCAATTCGTTACTAGCCCTATTGTGTGCTTAGTATTGTTGGTATTTAAAAAATAGCTGGTGCTAGTTCTTGTTTTCTGGTGTTTGTGAAAGACATGTTAAAGTTGTATACAAAGATTTTATAAAGTATGATGATCTGTTAGTTGTCACAAAAAATGTGAGAACTTTTACTGTTTGTTTGATATTGATGTATGCGCCATATTTGTCTTGTTGATTGACTTTGTGTTTGTACTTTTTGTCATATAGGTTGAAAATTGCACCAAACTTGTGGGTTTCACACATTTCTGACTGGTGATTGCAAAATAGCTAGCATGCGGTTTTGGATGAAACACATCATTAGTATGTAATATGCCACATAGCTCATAATTTAGCCATGGAGTTTTTAAAAAATCTGCTTCTCTGAGTCATCTGGTCATCTTGATTAGTTTTTGCCAAAACCTTTTTGTTCTGCTGTTATGGCACAGACTATATGGTGTTTTTTTCTTGAACATTACTTTTTGGTTTGGTAGCACTGACTAGAAGACATGTATAACTTACCAAAATTATCTCATTGAATCTCTTTTACCTCACCAGTAGGAATGACAGCACAGGCTTCTCACGTAGGCTTCAGACTATCTGTAAGCAGCCTGGGTGAATACTCTTCCATGAGTTTTCTCACGTAGCCGTAACCTTCATTTGACTGAGCACCGATTAGAAATTGCATGTTGGTTTGTTGTTGCTTTAAGAGTTTAGTGTTTCAAACCGGTTCGTTGTTGCTTTAAGAGTATAGTGTTTCAAACCGATTCGTTGCTGCTTTAAGAGTTTAGTGTTCCAAATGGGTTCGTTGTTGCTTTAAGAGTTTAGTGTTTCAAACCGGTTCGTTGTTGCTTTGAGAGTTTAGTGTTCCAAACCGGTTCGTTGCTGCTTTAAGAGTTTAGTGATTCAAACCGGTTCGTTGTTGTTTGAGAAGTTTAGTGTTTCAAACCGGTTCGTTGCTGCTTTAAGAGTTTAGTGTTCCAAACCGGTTCGTTGCTGCTTTAAGAGTTTAGTGTTCCAAACCGGTTCATTGTTGCTTTAAGAGTTTAGTGTTTCAAACCGGTTCGTTGTTGCTTTAAGAGTTTAGTGTTTCAAACCGGTTCATTGCTGCTTTAAGAGTTTAGTGTTCCAAACCGGTTTGTTGCTGCTTTAAGAGTTTAGTGTTCTAAACCGGTTCGTTGCTGCTTTAAGAGTTTAGTGTTCCAAACCGGTTCGTTGTTGCTCGTGGAGTTTAGTGTTTCAAACCGGTTCGTTGTTGCTTTAGGAGTTTAGTGTTCCAAACCGGTTCGTTGTTGCTCGTGGTGTTTAGTGTTTCAAACCGGTTCGTTGCTGCTTTAAGAGTTTAGTGTTCCAAACCGGTTCGTTGCTGCTTTAAGAGTTTAGTCTTCCAAACCGGTTCATTGTTGCTTTAAGTGTTTAGTGTTTCAAACCGGTTCGTTGTTGCTTTAAGAGTTCAGTGTTTCAAACCGGTTCGTTGTTGCTTTAAGAGTTTAGTGTTCCAAACCGGTTCGTTGCTGCTTTAAGAGTTTAGTGTTTCAAACCGGTTTGTTGCTGCTTTAAGAGTTTAGTGTTCCAAACCGGTTCGTTTCTGCTTTAAGAGTTTAGTGTTCCAAACCAGTTCGTTGTTGCTCGTGGAGTTTAGTGTTCTAAACCACTGCTTCATCTTCAAATTTTGGTCAGTTGACCTTACTATTTTCATCACCGATTAAGTCTGCTGAGATAAGTCTGGTTCATTTATTGATTTTCAACTGATTTACTGCACCCAATAGCTAAATAATGTTTCCATGGTCACAAAGATCAAGTCTACATGTTACACTTCTCAAGTTTTTGTTCATGTTTGACAAGCCTTTGGTTTCATATGTTTTCAAATAATGGAGATTCATGTTCTGTGCAAAGTCAAACTTTGATAGTTTTTTTTGTGGGCACCTTTTGAAAAAACATTGCTTGTTTTGGACTACCGCACGTACTGAGAGCAGGTCTGGCAGAAATGCAAAACCTAGTAGTGCGCTCTCAAAGAGACCTTTTGTGACTATTAGATTTGTGAAGAGATAAAGACATGAAACAATGTGCATTATTAAGATCACTAATAATAATGAGAGTTAGCTATAGAGTCTAGGTAGGACCAGCTCAATTGGCATGGAGCTATGTTGAACTCGGTCGAATATGTTGACCTTTACAATTTTGAATGAAAATGTGCTGAACTTTTTGGGTGTTCTCGCAAAAGTTTGCTTTTGATTTTTTATCATAATACTACTTTACATAGTAAGAACAATGTGTAAGTGTGTAAATACAGAAATGACGTGTTTATGTAGTAAAAATGAATTTGATCTGTATCTGGTATTACCACAAACTGTATGACCATTTGAAAAGTTTTGTTTCTGTGACTTATCCTGTTGTTATTGATGTAATAGTTTTGATTTTTCATGTGTAAACAGAACATTAGTATTGCAGTTCTTCATTTTCTCAGTGCTAACATAATTTTCCAAATGAACTACAAACTCCGACAGTTTTTGAACAACTATGCTGTGGGTCTACAACAAACAAGTAAACATGACTCAGATAGCCTTTTTTGCATCATCGCTATCACTAGGTTGTCGGTTATATTTTTGCCCACTAAATGTATGCCTGTAGATGCTTGGGCGCTTCTTATTATGCAGCCTGTGATGTCCTTATGATAAAACATGACAGCTGTTGTGGGTTTTTTTTCTTTACATTGCATGATAGCATACGGCTTCTGTGCTGGTGTAATATTGGTATAGATCTTTGTGAGTGTTTATTCTGTTGCTAGCTGCATCATTCATAATTGGTGAATATTGGTGGTGACATATGTATTATATCAACAATATGTACACACATACACACACATTCATATACATATGTGTATATATCAAATATATTTTATTTACATTGTATATTTTATACATTCATATGATTATATGTAATTATATATAATATATTCATATTCCTAAAGCGGTGACAAATTTCAGTCACGCTAAACACCAACTAATTTTAATACACTCAATGTTATCCCACGAACACACGAGCGGAGCGGAAGTGTGGGAGTTTTTATGATAAATGCATGTGCACACAACTTACAAAAATTATTCATCAACAATGAGAAGAACCCTCGTCAAGAAATTTCGTCAAAAATTTTAAGCATCGGAATGTAAAGTCGTTACAGTATAATAACGATGCAAAACACATTTAAACCTATTTAAATATGTTACCAAGTCTTTGTAAACCGTCGGTATTATTTTAAAACTTACCCATCTGATCGGATTATACACAAATAGACAGATTAATTTGAACGAAAATTGCCACAAAAAGCTTGAAAAGCTCGGTTTAATAAAAGTTAAGACCGAAAATTGAAACGCCAATAAAGCTGTGCGACCGATTGTAGAACTATTTAGCAGTGCGCATTTCACGAGAAAACCGTGCTCATTTCATCAGTCTATGGCCATTTTTACTTTTATTCGAATTTATTCGAAGGTTTCTGTAATAAACGTAGACCGTTTGAGGCGTAGACCGATTTACAGGTACGAAATTGTGGTACACAGTTTATCAGCCTGTGTTTTTTGTCCAATCACCGAAGGTTTCATTATTTGAAACGTTAGCCGAAATTCTTTATAACTTATGTACAAGCTAGGGCTGAACTACAACGCCCCTTCATGACGAGAACGTTTTTATTTTGCTACATTTTTATACACGTGAATGCTCCTACCCGCTTTCTGTTAAAGATCGCTTATCAAAACCATTCTACATTCAACGCAACCAACTTTCAAACTGTGTATAGTACACAGTAGCTTGCCATTTTACTTCTAATTTTGCATTTCAGAGTTATAATAAACATATTTCTTTATTGTTGTTGAATTACATACATTACAGTAAATTAGGCCTACAGCTTTATAACACTTTTATAACAGCTTTTATTTTGCTGCAGTTTGCAGAAATCTTCGAGACACATGAACGCTCATAGGTTTTCTATTATTGCTGTATTACTATATTAACAATATTGGTTGTTTTAATAATATCAGTGCATTTTGCTTATAATATTGGCCAACATTGCATTTCTCCTATTGCAAGGGAGAGATATAAACGTGTAATATTTTCCTTTCATTGTTGTTGTTTGTCATGACCAAACACTTTTTAAATAAATTTTCTAAAAACCTATATAAATACCACAACTTCTCGATATTGCTACCTATGACGTTTTGAAATGTAAACAAAATTGTGTATTGGTTTTCTATTATTACTATATTAATAAAATTGATTATTCTAAGAATATCAGTGCATTTTACTTCTAATATTGGCCAATATTGCATTTCTCCTGTTGCAGGGGGAAAATATAAACATCTTTTCCATTCATTATTGCTTATTGTTGTATATAATAACACCCACACCCAGTACATTACAGCTACCATTGCAGTTATCCTATTGCGCTGCAGAGCCATTTGATTGCTAATATTGCATTTCTCAACCATTAGTACCCTTTATTTTTTTGCCAATATCTCTGGCCATCTCTTTGGCCGTGGGCTGTATGACAGTGGAATTTTTAGTATATATATATTTATTTACACACATGCATGCAGATGTATATGTGTATGTATGTATGTGCATATGTGTGTGGTGTGGTGTGTGCGTGTGTGCATGTGTGTGTGTGTGCGTGCATGTATCTATACATGCATGTACACATTTATGCTGTTGGTATTGTTAAAAGTTACATATTTTCTGTGGAAAAATATGACCGATACATGTGTATCTGTGAGAGCTGCAATGATAAAAACCGATTGTTTTCAAATTAAGACAAAAGACTTAAAACAGTTGTGAGTGCTTAAAACTGGTAATGTTTGTTACAGAGAGATATCACCAACTGGAGATCGTCCTAAATTAATTCTGACATCCATGGTAATCTTTGACCAAACTTGGGGGTTAATTGGGACAACCAAAAATGTAGATATAGAAAGTATGACTTGGAGGTCAAAGCTTCTCACCAAAGGAAAATATCAAGTATACATAACTAATTTTAATCACTGGGTGGCGAAGGGTAAGTCACCTCCAACAGCTTCATAGTAATGCTGCTACAGCTTAAAATAAAACTGTCCGATAGGTTATTCTCATGGATGTTTACTTAAAAGTAGTAAATCATCAATGAGAATGGATTTGCTCAACATTTAATACTACATCAGTTGCCTGTAGCTCAGTTCATACAAAGTTTGAACAGTTTCTTGTATGCTTCAAGTTGAATTATGTAGCATTTTGTTGATAATGTTGCGCTAAAAATGGTAATGAGTCAATTTTATTTTTTATTTTGATTTTGTATTATAAAAAGATCAGACAGTTTTGAGTGTCAAACACTTGTAGTTTTTTGCTGTCTGTCTTCATGAAGTTACCCTTTTCACAGCAAAATACTAGTTTTTGTTCACATACTCTTTCATTTTTAATTTGATCACTTAGCATATTTAGTGTTTTAAGACTCGAAAGCCTGGTTTCACTGGTGAAATTTGTAACTAAATTATTAAAGATTTGATATTATTGATAATAAATCACTCCTACATAACAAACTTTGGCTTAGAATTATTTCAACAACATGCATATTAAATATTGCAACCATCATTGGTCTTAGCCTTTTACTAGATAAAATACTTTGTAAATCAAAGTTGATATTACTGTACTTTCAAAGCAAGTAATTAATTTAAATAATTTGGTTGTGTAGATAATACGCAATATTTTAGCAGCTCTCACATGGAAACCGTTATAAAAAAGTCACAATTAAAATAACAGTTAGTTTGACCTTTACAAAGTGTTTTTACAAAAGTTCTCTATCCATTCTCAAACTTGCAAACATAGCAACAAGCTGGTAATTGTGAGTTAAGACACAGCAAATGATCAGCCATGTTCTCTTTCATTTTAACTATTAATACAAAATAATTGCACAAACAAACTAACCATAATTAAAATTTACCTTTTTTTTAAATGTTCCTAACATAGAGACTGCATAGTTTAAGACTTTGAGACAGAGTGGTGATTTTTCTAAAAATCGCAAACTACATCAATTAATGATACTTCATGGAAAATTTTGTGTATAGATTTTATTTTAAAGTAGACTACTAGAGGCATTTGAATGCGGATGGAGATGTGCTAGTCAGGCACAATCAGTCTTATTCACTCATTACATTTGTATGTCAACATGTTAATAACAGTAATAGCTAGTTGCCTAATTTTGATTAGCTTGTGTTTTCATTTAAAAATATTTTTTTGCTCAAATTCTTTTTTCTTTTGCTGATTACGCCACTTTATATTGAATGTATAAAAACTAATTTTATTGTATGTATCAAAATGATATCAAGGTAATAATTTTTTTGAGTTTCAGCTTTTGCTGCAATACTGTAATATACCTGACTGGCTTCAGCTCATTTATAGACATAATATTGCAGCTGCTAGTTTGATAACTAGCAAAAATATTATTTTTCACAGCCTCCTAAAGACAATGCAGCAATGTTTTTGTCATTTGGCGATGATTAAAATGGAAATGCTAAACTTTGTGAAAACATATAGAGCTTTTGTGTTTGTAAGGAAAGTTAAAAAAGTAGAACAAAAGGATTCTTTTATGTTGTGAGTTCATTAATATTGTACTGCACGCCTTTACCAATAACCTTCAAGTTTTCAATAAAACTTAGACTTGTAACAAATTATATCATAGAATAATACTTGAACAATAACTTCTAAAACTTTCATTTTTAGACAAAGTTAATTTCACATATATTTGTCACACAAGTAAGCAAGTTAGGTGCACAGAACTTAAAGTGAACCCAGAAAGAATAGCAAGTATTTTGGTGCGACTGGCTGTCTCTAAAGGAACCCCACTAACTGTAAGTATGAGATAATTTCACTAGTTTAGTTTCTAAGCTGTACATTTAGCAACCTATTTAGGCAGCCAATTTTGAAAGCGTAAAAAGTTTATTTCTTACAATCTATTCTAATCTTACAAAGCTAATAAAAAATGCTACTTAATCTTTTTCTAGAACCTATCTAGTCAGTGCCGAAATATTGTCTCGGCAATTGAAATATAACATAATAGAGCCAATAAAGTGAAATGAGGTCACAATGAAATGTTGTAGTGAAATTTCATTCAATTTAATAAATTTAATAAATTTTTAAACTAAACTTCACTTGTGAATTTTCATTACAAAAATAATAAGAATTTTAAGGTGATTTAGAGTAGGCCTTTCTATAGCTCTGACGCTTTACAATATGAGTTACACTCTTCTCTTTTCTACCCTTGGGCTTTTTTCTGTTACCTTTCCAGGGTTCTTGAGGTTGGCCATAGCTTAATTTAGTTTCCCAGTAAGAGAAAGCAGACTATTCACTGTTGTCCATCTTGTGATACTTATTATACTTGTTATACATAATTTTATTAGCGACAGATTGTGCTGTAGAGCATTTTATAGTGACGGTAATACAACAATTTGTAACATAAAGCCTGATTTTTCAAAAAAGATTAAAATGAGAAAGCATTAAAATTTTTAGTGTTACTTGGAAAGAGTTTTATGGTGAAAGGAAGTGTATGTGTTAACCACCTATAATTCAAAAGTAATTAGTTTCCTGCCACTGGTCTAATGAATAGCATCAGGAATCATTCAACTCTCCAACTCTTGTTGCCACAAAAATGCTGCTTGATATTTTGAGTGAGAGATAATCTAGATTCTGAAAATGGAAACAAAATTGTTGTAGAGCCAACCTACGGGTCAAATACTATTGAACGCAAATCGGTTTTCAAACTGTTAATGTTTAGTATCTTAACTTAGATGGATAAAATTGGATCTACCTGTAGGTAGCTCCTAGTCATGAAAATGTTGAGGCTTACCAGCTAGGAATAGACTGCACTGGAGGTAGCGTAATCGCTGTAGTGAATCGTGACACAACCAAATCTGTCTGTATAAGGACATCACCAAAGACCACATATGGAAATATATATTCTACCAGATCTGCTACGAACTCAGCTACAGAAGATGTTATTCCAGCTAGCTGCAGGTTGGGCATGCAACTTTTAAACATATGCCAATTCTTTTTTATTGTTTCGATGGAAAACTGCATATAAACACTCACTTGCTGTTTGATGGTTGTCTTCCCTTTTGCTAAGTTATTTTATCATTACAAACAAAATAAGACTTTTTAGACTGAATGAGATTTCTTGAGCTTTGCAATGAACCTGAATATTTGCATATTACTCATCACACTAAGTCCTCATTCAAGACTTGCTGAAGGCTAATAATCTAGATATATTACTATTGATAATTCTTAATGGTGAGCATGAGTGATGCTATTAAGTTTTATGAAAATCAGAACATTCTGGAACTTTTTAATACTTTTAAAAGTTTGCATTATGAGCAAGTTCATGCCTACAGAAAACCATTAAATGCTGTCTTTTACGTTGATATTAATGCTAGAATAAGAGTCAGCTCACCTGCAAAACAAGCGGCTTTGAAAGCTGAAATTTTGAGGCTTTGTAGATGCTATGCTTATCATTGCATTAGCCTACATTCCTTGTTCAACTAGGTATATAGACAGAACATGCATAATAATTTTGTAATATGTTGGCGATGATTTAGTGTTTCAGGAATTTTATCAATTTTTTCTGATATGCAAACTTATTAGAGTAGACTTCAAATAACAAGCAGTTATATTTTGAGCTCTAGTTTTCACTTCTGCTAAAACAGATTGAATGGTATTACTAGCAACAAATGAGAACTAACGACTAATAGTTATAGATATATTGTCTACTATGTAAACGGTGCAGTGATTGGCTGAAATTTTAGGAGTTTTTTGTTGAGCTACTCTACTTTTCTTAATGAAAAAAATTTCAGAGTCACTTGAAATAGGTTTTGGTGTAAGAGCATAATATCCTAAACACTAATAAGAATTATTTTCATATAATGAAATACAATTGATGAAGTACGTTAGCACAGCTCCTTTGTGTTATACTAACTGTACTTTATAATAAATACAGATGATAAAGTACGTTAGCACAGCTCCTTTGTGTTATACTAACTGTACTTTATAATAAATACAATTGATAAAGTACGTTAGCACAGCTCCTTTGTATTATACTAACTGTACTTTATAATAAATACAATTGATAAAGTACGTTAGCACAGCTCCTTTGTGTTATACTAACTGTACTTTATAATAAATACAGATGATAAAGTATGTTAGCACAGCTCCTTTGTGTTATACTAACTGTACTTTATAATAAATACAATTGATAAAGTACGTTAGCACAGCTCCTTTGTGTTATACTAACTGTACTTTATAATAATTACAATTGATGAAGTACGTTAGCACAGCTCCTTTGTGTTATACTAACTGTACTTTATAATAAATACAATTGATAAAGTATGTTAGCACCGCTCCTTTGTGTTATACTAACTGTACTTTATAATAAATACAATTGATAAAGAACGTTAGCACAGCTCCTTTGTGTTATACTAACTGTACTTTATAATAAATACAATTGATAAAGTACGTTAGCACAGCTCCTTTGTGTTATACTAACTGTACTTTATAATAAATACAATTGATGAAGTACGTTAGCACAGCTCCTTTGTGTTATACTAACTGTACTTTATAATAAATACAATTGATGATGTACGTTAGCACAGCTCCTTTGTGTTATACTAACTGTACTTTATAATAAATACAATTGATAAAGTACGTTAGCACAGCTCCTTTGTGTTATACTAACTGTACTTTATAATAAATACAGATGATGTGAACATAAATAATGATAGTAGCAATAATTAAATATAACAGATAAACAAAACTATACTACATGTAGACATAATGGGTATTACCAATTAGAGTCAAACATGTTCCATATACGATGTAGCTCATTCTTATCAGTGGACTGCATGCGGATAACAGAGTTATAACCTGGTTTAATAATTTTAGTCAAATTGTTCAATTTCTGGTGGCTGATGAAAACTGGTTTGCAAATGATAACAGAATTGATGTTGCCTTTGCATTAATATCATCAGACGAGCAAGCAAAATTGATGGCCAGAAGTACTGTTCACCAAAAACCAACATTAACTTTCACTAACAGAGTTATTCATCGACTTGTCCAAAACTCTGAGCTGGCCTGAGGTGATACTGCTGCTGCACTCGATTACAGTTGGTGTTATGGAATTGATGCATGATAAATTTTGTTTCATCGTAAAAAACAATAAAATAAATCAATAAAAAAACATTCTGAAGTCTCTGGTTAGTAACAAGCAATAATTATCTTAAAATATATGCTCCGTATACAGATTGTATCATCAGTCTAGAAATCTGTGTAAAAGTGTAAGATAATTTTGATGAGCACTTTTCCTTTAAAAAAAGCTGATAAAATATATTGTCTGCTGAAATGTGTAAGTTGTGATAGTTTGCAAGTTCTAGTAAAGCTAGGTAGCTATGCTAGTCATTTACTTAGTCATGTATTTTGACTTTTTGCTAGACATTGCACTAAAACTCGATTAGTTTTGTAATGACTAAAGTTGCAAATTTTTGAAACTTGTTTGTGCTAAAGATGATTCCATGCTACGGTGATGGTAAAATGTTTAGCCATTGGTTAGTTTGAAACAGACACTGAGCAGCGCTTTGTGACCAAAGACATTTAGTCAGAACTAAAACTTGGGTATGAAGTCCAAACTGACTAATTGGATATAGTATCTTGCCAGCTTAAATGATCCACCATTCCTATTGGATAATGATTTTTGTGTCTAAAACGGAAACAAATTTGTGTGAGTTTTCATAATGAAAAAAAAGATTGTTTTGAGTAGAACTTTTGAGCTGATAAAAATAATACCTCAAATATTTTTAAAAGTAACTTGTAAAAATAAAAGGTTTAAAAGTTGAACTTATACCCTTAATAAACTGTTTTTTGTTTTTTCATTGTAATTCATAATTCGATAAATATCTGTGAATTTTCTTATTGAGAACAACTTTATTTAAAAATTATCTAAGCATGTATTATACAGGTAAAGTTGAGTGAGCTGTAACAGATGGGATTAATATGCGTGTATTAGCCAGATAGAGTAGAGTGAGCTGTAACATATGGGATTAATATGCGTGTATTAGCCAGATAGAGTAGAGTGAGCTGTAACATATGGGATTAATATGCGTGTATTAAACAAATATAGTAGAGTGAGCTGCAACATATGGGATTAATATGCGTGTATTAGACAGAAAAAACAAATTAGATCTTTGATAATTTTTCTAATCAATTAATCTAATCTTTTTTTTGAAAATTGTCTAAAGTGACAAAATTGAAAATCTTTTGCCAGGTAAAACTGTATTAAATTGCGTTTTAAGTGTTTTTTGGATTTTATGATCTCACATTTAATCGATTTAAACCAAATTGTTTGCTGCTGGCTATTTATAAGCAAATATTTTTTGAGAAATTACAAGTGTTTGTGTAAAATAATTAGTAGGTGACTATTTACACGGATACCAATTCCTCTGTGACTAAATTGGCTTTTTATTTATATGTCACAGCTTGACAACTGCTTGTCATAAAAACTGCAACATACCATAGAGTGCTAATAAGTCATCAGAATTTCAGATATTATAGTTTTCACTTTGAGAAACATTGTTTTTGGGCTTCTGCTCACCTTTAGTTAGCACCATTTTCTAAAACCTCACACTTTATTTTACAAAAAAGTGCAACACAACTAGCTCTGTTGCTCAGCCTTTTTTATAAAAAGTGGATGTAGTTTCTTCTTTGTCTTTAAGGAAGAGAATTATCAACTGATGCTGTAAGATAGAAGTTGAATACAATCTTATAATAGTTTATTTTATCTATCTTACGACAGTTATACTCTTTACATAAAATGCTTATTAGACTTATTCTGACTCGGTAGACTTATTTCGGTCATATCACATTAGATAGATTAAAGAGATTTGGTTAAACTGTCGCCACCTATTTGATAAAATTCAGATATCTTTCTTGGTGGAATATTAATGTGAATATAATGTGAATAAAATGTGGTCAAAAGTTTATGGAACCATCCAAAAGTAGTCAACATTTTTCTCTCCATATTCCCACAATTGAATTCGTTATCTTTACATGCTGATTCGAGTTTGCCATGAACCTCATTTTTGTTGTTCATTGTCTGTTCAGTGCCTGTTCAGTGTATGTTCAGTATCTGTTCAGTGTCTGTTCAGTGTCTGTTCAGTTTCTGTTCAGTGTCTGTTCAGTGTCTGTTCAGTGTCTGTTCAGTGTCTGTTCAGTGTCTGTTCAGTGTCTGTTCAGTGTCTGTTCAGTGTCTGTTCAGTGTCTGTTCAGTGTCTGTTCAGTGTCTGTTCAGTGTCTGTTCAGTGTCTGTTCAGTGTCTGTTCAGTGTCTGTTCAGTGTCTGTTCAGTGTCTGTTCAGTGTCTGTTCAGTGTTTGCTCAGTGTCTGTTCAGTGTCTGTTCAGTGTCTGTTCAGTGTTTGTTCAGTGTCTGTTCAGTGTCTGTTCAGTGTCTGTTCAGTGTCTGTTCAATGTCTGTTCAGTGTCTGTGTATCTTGCATCTGGTGTAAACATAAAGGTTTTGCAATTTAATTGGTGGTTATCATAGCAACTTGGTTCTAGGATTGTTTTGTAAATGGTATACATGACTGTGTTTGAGAATCAATAATGTGCATATATTAGGAGACAAGTTATCAAAAGTATTGTACAACAAAGTTTGATAGCATCTACAAATTTATCTCTGAATCGATTCCAAGATAGTTGGTAGTTTAACTTCATCGAACTCCTATCTTTCACAATGCTAGATGAATTTCCTCCTTCAATTTAGTGACACTGTAGCAGATGCATTATTCACATAATGTATGCGTGCTAGCAAAGGAATAGCAGCATAAAATAATTAATTAAAAAAAACGTTGTCCAGATTAGTTTTTGAGGTTTGGCATTTTGTTTCATAGCAACGAGCGTAGTAACAAAACAAATTTTTACAAAGTTTTTATTTTATTGTTACATCAGCGGCAGACCCGTCATTGCCTGCTCATTGCATGATTTTGTAATAACATGTATAAAAGGTATTTAATAGTAAAATCGTCCATCAATGGTGAATTATATTTCTGTTCATGTTTTCTGGTGAAATTCTTTTTGCATAAACAACTCATCAACATTTTGCGGTAATCTTTCAATAAAAGTTTAAAAATTTTGCATAGTCTTTTATGCCTATGCAAAAATTTTCAAGGCACAATATTATTTCTACTTGAATTTCTACAATAATGTTACACCACTGTTTTGCTTACTTCTGCTAACTGTTCACCAAATATATTTGAAGCAAAAAATTGTTCAGTGAGTAATGAAAGCATTGAGTCAAGTAAATAGAGTGAAGTGTCTTGAAGTCAACTAAAGACAAAAACATCCCCGATATAAACAAGAACCAAAAACTTTCATAGTTTTGCACAAGATAGCACATCGTCACCATCGTATTTAGTTGAGAACGAAAGCTTTTAAGGTAAAATTCATTTTCATTACACTTGCTAGTATTAATATTTTGTTATTGCTTAGACTTCATGGCACAGAAATCTGCTAAATCTTGCTATACTATACTGTTTTCTCAATTTAGATACTTACATAAAGTACCGATCTTTTTTAATTTTTACTTATCAAAGTCTGAAAGTCAACTGTTAACTTTGTTAAGTAAATGAATGCAGCTAACTAAAGGTAAAACCTACTAAATTTTGAAAAAAGATTTACCATTAAATGCTGAATGTTTTGCACGGCACATCAGTGTTTTGGTTGTGCAGTCCAGCTTTAAGTTTTGGAGATGATTCGAGCTCAGTTGTAGTAGTAAAACACTTTCAAAGCATTTAACAGATACAATATCATTTTAACTGCAAAAACCTTTATGTATGACATAAGGACAGAGTTGTTTATACAGCTGAGAAGCTTTGTGTCGCTCAACTCAGTCGCATTTTTTAAACTTTTGTGCTGTCCTTCCAGTTTTATTGTTTCTTTCCTTGCATCAACTTGAACAGACCGACAATGGTTTCTTTGTATGTCCTGATAAGTACACACTTATACATATATAGAATATGCATATAAATATATAAATATACTATATAGGCCTACCACATGTATATACTGTTTTGCTTATAGATATAATTGTAGACATGTACATATACATTTATGTTAAGAAAATGGAAATTTCTATGAAGCTGAATGCAATATTTCATTGTTAGGAATAAAAAGGCAGTGTCTAAAATACCCCCTATTTGAAACAAAAACCTTTATTTCTCTCAGCATTACAAATACAGTTTTTCTGAAAGTTTAGATTGGTTCGTTTTAGAGCAGCATCTTGCACTAGTAAGACTAGTTAAAACACCAAATAGACTTTAAAATCTGACCTGCTGCATAATGCCAAAAATGCAAATAAACTATGATATAGTTACAGGAATAGCTATATTGCATATGTTGCATAGCATGTGCAACAAATAAACTATATCAAAGAGCAGAGTTGGGTATGGGATGGCTCATTCCTACTGAGAAGATGCTTGTTACTCAGTTGGAATGAGTTGCTTAAAGTAAGGTTGTCCCGCTTGCTTGTATTACCAATTATTACCTCCTGAAAAAAAAGTTTTATCTCTTGGGCTAACTTAAGCCTATTGACCTTCCAGAGGCTAATAGAGTGTATGCTGCATAACCTGTTTTGGTGAACGGTGCTGCTCTACCTGATGTCATTGTAGTCATTGCATCAGATTCTAGACCACATGCCCAGGCTGAATAAGGTATTTCACTAGCTAAAGAAAGTAAGGCTCAAGGCAACCAAGTGTGAGCTCTTCTAGCAAGTAGCGTACTGCCCAACAGTCACTAAATACTAAAGAGTCTATGGTCCATAAATCTTTAGTTGGTAATAAAAATACTTGAAATCTTAAAACAAGCTAGTTAATTTTTTGTTGAAAGAAGACATTTTGAATAAAGCTAACCAATACCTTTTTATCTTCACTCAGTGTATCAACCATTTCTTGCTCTCGTATTTAAAGTGGACCACCAACAGTATCTGTATTGTCAAGGTACCTCAATATTAAAAATATGATTAATATAGTAAAACCATTATTCATAGGCTCCGTTGTAATTAGAATAATCAGATGTATCATTTATTGAAAAAGTAAAATTCTAAGCTATGCTAGTAAAATAGGTTAACAGACTAGACCTAATCTACTTATGCTCTTGAAGTTTTTTTTAATCAACATCTATATAAGTGGAAACATTATCAATAAGGATAAAAATCAAAGCAAACACTCCATTCAGTTTGATAACTATCTTTAGCACATGAAGTGCATTAGAAGAGCTCAGGTTGCTGCATTATAAGTTTTCAGTAGTTACATAGAACATGAAAGGAGTAAGTATACAATCAGGTGGGCTCTTTATTTTTTTAGGCTCAGTGTATTTGAAGCAAACATGATAATTCATGTTTAAATAGCAGTCAGAATGGCAAGATCATAGTTTCAAAAACTCATGAATAAATCCAGAATGGATTTCAAACAGAATGGTTTCCACTTTCCAATAAATAAAGCCTTTGACTCTAATTCCAAAAACTCGAGGTCAAAATCTTATCAAAGTCAACATACATCTCGTGTTTTGGTTGTCTGTTCCTTTCAAACCATACTTCTTTTACATGAAGCGCATGCAATTCTCAAGTGCTGAATGTACCGTCTCAATTAGTGGCACAAATCAGACATCAGAGATAGCTGCAAAACATTTGACTCAAACAATGAGTCAAATGTTTATAAACATTGACTCATTTGAACAATTTATTTCCTTCAGAAACTTGAGAATTTAAAAAAAATCATGCTGCTCATAACCATTAACAACCCTTCTCTTGACATCATTATACTAGATACAAAAATGTAGATAATAAATGAGTAGTCGACTGTTACAATAGCAAAGTGGGCTTTGTAAAGGTTCACTAGCAAGACCAACCAAAATCTCTTCAAAGGATTTTATTATTAGCAGACTTCTAGGTATAGCAATGTTTTTGGTGGCCATATCTAATAGTCTCATTTGCTAGCATATTCATGACAGCCCAAAGCTATAAAAGCCCTAAATAAATCAATCATACTTATCTGGCCAGCTATTCAGGCTTCCACTTCTTCCAAGCTTTCATAAGGATGAAAGTTCGAATCTACAGGTTTAAAATCAACTCTTTGATATTCATTGTTAAAGAATAGAGAAAGCATAATATTATTATGATTTATTAGTTATCTTGAGGTGTTGACTGATGTTCTGAAAAAAGAATCAAGGAGATTGACCCCCTAGAAGCTGAGATATAGACAGCCAAACACAGGTCTACCTAATAAAGAATCAGAGGAAAACCCTTCGAAAATCCCGAAAACTATGACGTATAAAATCGACTTAATGGTCATGTGCCGGAGTTGCGCACCCTTACCGCCGTTACTTATAATGATTGTTTTGGCTACGAGATGTGAAACGCTTCTTGCGATAGTAAATAATTTACATACTAGCTCTGGTTTCTCAGGAAAATCATCCAAACATTGTGTGGTAAAGGCATTTGCCCACAACCCCTCGTCATGATTTTTTAAAGCAGAAGAGCAGATTTTGACTATTGTGCTTCAAATTTTAACTCGATCTCCACGGATATGCTTCGAAGATCATCTGTTCAACGAACGGCGCGTGTATAGTCTATATGCGATATCCGCGATTGCAGTTTTTTTAGAATACGAAATAGGAATGGGACTTTTTGTTCCTTCATCATTTTTCTACTGTGTATCTACTGCAGCATTCAGTTGATTTTCATGATTATCGTCACTATTAACAGACTGGAAGTTCACTACAGCCATAATCTTAAAAAGACTAACTTGACCGTGCTGCTCTTGCTATAAGAAAAGAAAACGATAACTTTTGCTTTGATTTTTCTATTGATCTATTATCTTATCTATGATTATTTTTTATGATTTATATAATATTCATAATGCATATTATACAAAATAATAATATAACTGCGTATAGAATAAATGATGTAACTAATATAATTTGTAGAAAATTCCAAATGATAACCGAGATTGATTTAATTGATTCTATTTATTAGCTATAGTTAAAAAATCTGAACAACGCTAAAGATGAGTCTGAATAGGGAAGCTAAGTAGGAGAACAACAAAACTGAGCTGAACTAGCAAGATAGCGAAATGTTGCGAAATAATAGATGCGTGTAATTATTTTATGCTAAAACTAATCTACACGTCAGAGGGACTGGTTCAGAATTCTAGGAGCGATGATTGTTAGGCCCAGTTTGATTGTTCTATACTTCCAGGGATTAAACCAATTAAAACGCCGTGATTGTTATAGGAGAGCGCATTAGTTGGCTTAATTGACCAATGACACACAAGTCGATTTCATACGTCATATATTGATGATTACCAAAACACTTTTGTTTTTTGGTAGACCTGTGTTTGGCTGGCTATATCTCAGCTTCTGGTTGGTCAATCTCCTTGATTCTTTTTTTAGAACATCAGTCAACACCTCAAGATGAATAATAAAGCATAATAATATTATGCTTTCTCTATTCTTTAAAACCAGTTCTATCGACGGCAGTTTACTCCTACCTTTACTATCACTTTTATTTGGTTTGAAAAAGTTACTAATCTTAAATATTATAACTAAAATGTCATCAAAATAGAAGTCAAGACAGTCAAAGTTGCCAAGAACCAAATAGGACAAGACTCAGAAAAAAAGACTGAGAACTTTACAAAGCAGCTGCAACAACGATTGGTAGAGTGTTCAAAGTCATGAACAGCTAATATGCATAAAGCATGAAGTGCATTGTAAAATATAAGCAAACTGTAATCACTGAGCAGACTAAGTTGCATAATGAACAGACTAAGATCTAGGGCTATAACTACTGAGTAGAATTATGCACTTCAACAGTTAGACAGAGTCTGCCATCGGCAATCACAAGGTACATACTTTGGTTATGGACCAACTAGAGCATTCTAATGGACTAATAACTCACTAGTGGAACACTGTCCATAGAACTATAATTTTCTTTTAAAAAATTTCTTTTAATGACAAAAAGTTATGAACCAAAAGCTCATAACAAAACACCGCGAAGGATTTGGGTCAGCCAAATAAATTGAACACGATGCACCTCACAGGTAAAATGGAAAAAGCTGAAAGTTGTTGCAAAGACAGTAGATTCCAACAATAAGCTTTGACTGAAATTATTTCATATACCTTAAAAAAGCACCTTCTGCGAGGTATGTAGTAATTCTAATACACATATTATATGTGTATTAGAATGAATACTCTAATATAATATTAGCGTATTCTTTCTAATAATTAGATATTCTAATCTCACATTAAAATATTGTAACAACAGCTTTAAGCTAATTTCATTTTAATCTAAAAAGTTGATCAGTTGGGGCTTATGCCAATGTAAAGTTTCAAGGCTAAATGAACCTTTTACTTGGATTATTACCATCTTAACTAGGTGAACAACCCACATTTCTTGAAATTTATCTCTTGAACAATCAGTAAAAGTGCAAGCAGAGAAAATAATATGCTTCAAAAATTGTTACATGAACATAACAATTAGGTGTAAAATTTTAAAACTGTAATTGAAAGGGTAGAACAACATGCAGATGAGTATATTGTTGTCGTTTATGCAGAAAAGAGAGTCACTTAAAAACATGAACAGATTTATATTGCACCAGTGATAAATCGTGTTGCCATTGAAACCTTTTTACATATTATCACAAAGTAGTGCAACGCCAAGGAAACAACGGTGCCACAGCTGGTATAATAATATTATACAAATTGTGTAAAGATTTTTTACTGCTGTTAGAGTTGCTGCTCTCCGTATTATAAAACAGAATGCAAAAATTAAAAAATTATGCCAGAAATTTTTTTTCTAATGTACATTTTATTATGCTGTTTTTTTTTGCTAGCGCTCATAAATTCAGCTAATAATGCGCCTGCTACAGAGAGTCACTAAGGAATACAGGAGAAAATCTAGGATCAGTTGACTCTAAATATCTTTTTCCTTACAGACAACACCGAAGCTACATTTCACCTTGAATAAATAGGACTGAAGAACACAGCTAGTTGTGTTGTAATTTTGATATAAAATAAAAGTTGAGTAAGGTTATAGCAAAAGGTAGCCAAGTTATTAATACACAAAAAGCCAAAAAATTAATGTTTCTGCAAAAAACATTAGATAATTCTGCTGACATGGGATTATTTGCATGTTACGATTTGGTCGACAACAACTAGATCAGCTGTTTTCAAGTTTAAAAATAAAAGAAAAAAAAACAACAGCATTTAACATAAATATTTGGTATCAATGTAGAGAGTTATCTCCTCTTAATTTCATAAACAAATGCATTGTAGTGGAAGCCATCTAAATAAGCTGACATAACTCACTATTTGCGAGCTGGCGAGGCTATCACGGCCAGTCAAAGGAGAAGAAATTAGCCAAAAGGCTAAACACAACTGTCACGGTAAAGAGGGGCATGACTAAATCCGGCTCAGTAATCATAGCCAAGGCCAGACAGGGTATCTAAGCTAAAGCTGGCCCGACTGTGAAATTTCTGTTCCAAAACAGGTTTACCTATGGCAGTAAAATCTTGGCTCTTCATTCGTTTTAGTAATTGAGTTTTAGTAACCCAAATCTGCATCATTAGATTGAAAATTGATAGTTGTATTTAGAAAGGAACACAAAAATCTAAAATTTTATTAAAATGGTTTGAATCAATGAGTTTTAAGTGCGCCCTATTACGTTTTAACAGCCCTTTTTAAATGATAACGTAATTTTTATTACGTCCTTTGGCATTTTATGTTCCTTTCTAATTATAACTATTGAATTTTGATGTAATGGTGTAAGTTTTGGCTACTAAAATTCAATTACTAAAACCAATCAGGAGCCAAGAGTTTACTGCCATAGGTAAACCTGTTTGAGAAAAAAAAACCTCGCGGTCAAGTTATCAAAACTAAAGCATTGCTATCATGAAGAATGCTGGCACTGCTATCATGTACTCTTGAGCAGCTGAAATTGAAAAAAGGCCGTGCTTATCACATAACCAAGGGTATAAAAAAAGCTTAGAGTTTGGAGTAGCAATGCTTGTGGTTTACAGTTGTGCTATGATTATACTGTAATATATTTGCATACAAATATATGTATCATGATTGCTACAACCACTTATTATTGCAAACACTCCTGGAGTTGGTGGCAATCAGTAAAGCGCCTAAACCTCTGAGCGGGTTGAGTTGATGGGATCGAGACATGGGTTCTTTGACAGAATGTAATTTTTCTCAAATCAATTGCTTTAATCAGTAGCAAACAACAGCTTTATTTGTATCTATCAATTTTAAAGTCAGTAAAATTAGCAAATGCCTAAAACAAAGTTATATACCTGTTTTAATTAGCACAACAATTGTAATGCTGTCATGATGGCTATTATTTTCACAATTTAACCAACTAAATAAATGGGAAAGCTCTAATGCGTTTCATTCTTATATAAAAATTGTACCTATTTGTGTTGCAACGTGTTTAATTTATAATAAAGTTTAAAAGTCACTTAGCCCACTTAGCCCACTTAGCCTACTCAGCTCATTCAGCCAAAAAAATTCTTATTAAGTTATTCCAAATAAGCCAATACAAAGATTCTAAAAACTCTGGGCAATGTAGCTGAAAAACAAATCAGAAATACTTTTGCAAGCTTTAAGTTTGACTGTTAACCCATTTAGTTTTACACCTTACACTAACTTTTTAAAATAATTTCTTACAGTATTATGTTTAAGGAAATTAAGCTACAATAATTTTATTTTTTTAGTTTCATATGCTTTATTAATTTTAAATGCAATAAATAAAAATTCATTAAAGAACTATTAAGTTGTAATTCTTTCACAAAAAACCAACTAAAAACAAATGAAAGAAAGCAACCAATACAGCAGATAAAACACTAAAGAAACCAACAAGAATGGTGAGCTGCACAATTATAAAAAATATGCCAATCAGTTCAAAGCATACATAGTCAAATTAATTTTTTTACTTTTTATTACTAAAATTCACACAAATCCGGTTTTTTTCAGAGCACAAAATGCTTTTTTCATTAGGAATGGTTGATCATCTAGCTGTGGCAAGACATTACATCTAGTTTGCCAATTTCAACTTTTTATCCAAATTTCAATAGTAGCCAAGTGTCAGCCTGGATCAGAAAGTGTTGCTCAGTGCTTTGTTTCAAACTAGCTGGCAGCTAAACATTTTTAACTACCACCAAAGCATAAACTTATCTCTAGCACAAAGCATAGGCTTATCTCTAGCACAAAGCATAGACCTATCTCTAGCACAAAGCATAGACTTATCTCTAGCACAAAGCATAGACTTATCTCTAGCTCAAAGCATAGACTTATCTCTAGCGCAAAGCATAGACTTATCTCTAGCACAAAGCATAGACTTATCTCTAGCACAAAGCATAGACTTATCTCTAGCACAAAGCATAGACTTATCTCTAGCACAAAGCATATACTTATCTCTAGCACAAAGCATAGACTTATTTCCACCACCAAAGCATAGACTTATCTCTAGCACAAAGCATAGACTTATCTCTAGCACAAAGCATAGACTTATCTCTAGCACAAAGCATAGACTTATCTCTACCACCAAAGCATAGACTTATCTCTAGCACAAAAAAATCTCAGAAACTTGCAATTTTAATCCTTACAAAATTTACAGACTTTTGGTATGACGTTCAGCAAAATTTCCAAAATACACATCAATAATTTTCAAAGCTGTTTAACCTTTAGAAAGGTTGCTATACATGTAGAACTAAAAAATAACCAACTCCTTCTCATGTTACAGTTCTCACCAACTGTTTGTAAATGACTAACATAGTCCTCTAGCCTTACTAACATTTATTATATATGACCACTTTTACATTTTAGCAAACAATATACATGGATGTTATTGGAATTTTTAGGATAAGAGCTCAGCAAAGTTATTTTACAGTTTTACCTAGATTTCTAAAGTAATTGTACGGCCAGTATGTAGTGCACCTAGCTTTCACAGTTCATGAGTAACCTTCGTCTGCTCAGCTTCAGATGTTATGTAGATCCAGCTCACCCACGAATATACAGTATAGCTATTGTTTGCTGTTACCAACCAGAGACTGAAGAAAAGGTATTTAATTGATGAATTTTTATTTTTTACACGTTTTTTTCATTTTCAAACTAAAATAAAATTTATCTTTCATTAACAGGAACTCTAATCAAGTTCAGTAGGAAGATCAACTCACACCAGCTCAGAGTTTTGGACGAGTCGATAAATAACTCTGTTAGTGAAAGTTAATGTTGGTTTTTGGTGAACAGTACTTCCAGCCATCTATTTTGATTGTTCTTGTGAAGATGATATGTTAACCTCAACACCGGTACGATAATCATTAGCAGCCCAGTTTTTTATCAGCCATCAAGAGAAGTCGAACAATTTGGCTGAAATTAGTAAAACAGGTTATCACTCTGTTTTCTCCAAGCAGTATATTGTAAATAATTAGTCATATGAAGGATGTTTGACACTAATTGGTAAGACTCGTTATATCTACAAGTAATATAGTTTAGTTTACTTAGTATATTTTAACTAGGACTACTAGCAGTAGTTATGTTCACATAATTCACTGTATTTATCATGAAGTGTAGTTAGTATAACACAAATGAATCCTTGTGATTGTTATTATACAGTGTATTATATAAAAAATAGTTCCTGATAGTGTTTAAAATATTTTGCTTGTAAATCAAACCCTATTTTTTGTAGCAAAATATTGGTCTCGATTAGGCGAAAAACATTGTTGCTCAACCAAATAAAATGCCTAAAACATCAGCCAATCGCTGAGCTGTTTATATAATAAACAACATATCTATAACTGTTGATTACTAACCCTCATTTGTTGCTAGAAACAGCATTCAATTTCCTTTCGCTAAGCATGTGCGCCACTGCTAAAAAATCAGCTTGTCAGGTAAACACCATACTAACACAAGTTGGCATGTTATGAAATATTGATGAAATTACTGAAAACCCATATCACTGCCAACACAATACAAGAATTAATGTGTGTGTACTGTTAATTAAAACTAGGTGAACCCAAAATGTAGGCTAATGCTACCATTAGTGTAACATTTAAAAATGTCTCAAATTTTCAGCTTTTTAAACTTCTTGTTTCCTTGTTATTTAACTATTTTTATCTGAATAAAAGACAGCTTTTAATAGTGTCATATTGTCATATTTAATATCTGTTTACATTTAAGCATCAAAATTTTCATAATTGTATGACACACTGACAGCTTCCTTCAAGCTCACCATCAAGAATTGTCCATTATAATATCTTTAGACGTTTAGCCTCCAGCAACTTTAAAATAATGACTTATTCTGGCGAATAATGTGTGGATATACAAGTACATTGCCATGTCAAGAATCTTTCTTTAGTCAGTAGAGTATTAGTAAGCTATTGGTATGTTTTAATTGAATAACTTAATAAAAAAGAGAAGCAATGGCCATCAAACAAATAGTAAATATTCATATGCAATATTTTGGCGTTACACTTAAAAAGAGGGAACTTTGACTTGATGATCAGAAGCTAAATGTTTAACTTGCAGTCAGCTGAAACAACATCTTCTGTATAAAAGTCGACGGTAGATCTGGTGGAATATAAACTTCCATGGTTAGTTCGTGAGAATGTCCTTATAAAAACACTCTTCGTTTGGTTACGATTCAATATAGCAATCGCGCTACTTCCAGTACAATCTACACCGAGTCGTTAAGCCTCAACATTATCCTTACTGAGAGGTACCTACAGGCAGATGTTATGTTAACCATCTAGGAGATAACTCAAAGCATTAACATTTTGAAAACTCACTGTAGAAATTGCCTTCTATTATATTTTACAACTAGTTTTGTTCTGCAACAACAAACCCTGAATTTTCAAATTCTAGATGATCTCTCACCCAACTTCTCAAACAGCGTTTTGCTGCAACAAGCGTCAAAGGATTGACTAATACTTGATACTATTAAACAGACTAGTTGTAGGCAGTTGATCACCTCTATTTTATGGGTGGCTAACAAATACGCCCCTTCTACTATACAATTTTTTCTTCTTCAACACCAAATATTTACATGATTTTTTTGTTAAATCAGACATCTGATATTGTTGTCCAATACAACTACTATAAATATTTAGTAGCACTGTCTGTAGCTAGACAAATTGGAACACAACTCAAGTAATAACACAAGTTATGTAACACTATAAGATGATTATCACACCAACAGAGCAAAAAATTGCTTAAAATGAGGACGCTTTTCCAAAATAATTATTTTACCTTGCAAACAGAAGTATCAAAGACAGACAGATTGTAAGTAATTTGCTCTCTTACTGGTAAAACAAAGTTATGGCCAACTTCAGGAATCCAAGCAAAGCTCCTAACCCACACTTATCCGGTCAGAAACTCGACGTTAACCTTAAAAGGTATCCTAAGAGCTATATGAAAGGTTTAGTTCAAACTGCTTTACAATTGTCAGAATTTTTTTAAATATAAATTTACAAACTAAAGTTTATTTTAAACATCTATCAAACATATTAAACTAAACCAAAATTAACCTTACTATTTGACTGTATAATATCACTTACCGGTATATTTTATAGGCTTTAACAGACACCTTTTCCATCACCAAAACAAGGTTTCTACACTGTTTAGAATTTTTTTAGAAAGTCTGAATAAATAGCATGTTATTTAGCCGATATAACCAATTGAAATTAAATCTTTTACAGTTTTACAATTTAATACCTGAATAATATGGCAGATGTACAACTTCGAAACTAAACTACTGGAATCATTTCAAACTTACATCTATTAGAGTTTCTTTAGAGACAGCTAGTCGTACCAAAATATTTGGTATATTTTGGGTTCACTATGAGATCTGTACACCTGACTTGCTTACTTGTGTGACAAATGAATATAAACTTCAATTTGTCAAAAACGAATGTTTTTAGAATGTATAGTTTAGGAGCTATTTCACAAAATGGTATGATTAGCTGTAAACACAAATTATTGAAAACTTGAAGGTTATTGACAAAGATGTGCATAGTATATAAAATGGGCGGGTAAGACAGTTGAGACAGTTGAGACAGGTGAGACAGGTGAGACAGGTGAGACAGGTGAGACAGGTGAGACAGGTGAGACAGGTGAGACAGGTGAGACAGGTGAGACAGGTGAGACAGGTGAGACAGGTGAGACAGGTGAGACAGTTGAGACAGGTGAGACAGGTGAGACAGGTGAGACAGGTGAAACAGGTGAGACAGGTGAGACAGGTGAGACAGGTGAGACAGGTGAGACAGGTGAGACAGGTGAGACAGGTGAGACAGGTGAGACAGGTGAGACAGGTGAGACAGTTGAGACAGGTGAGACAGGTGAGACAGGTGAGACAGGAGAGACAGTTGAGACAGGCGAGACAGGCGAGACAGGCGAGACAGGCGAGACAGGCGAGACAGGTGAGACAGGTGAGACAGGTGAGACAGGTGAGACAGGTGAGACAGGGGAGACAGTTGAAACAGTTGAGACAGGCGAGACAGGTGAGACAGGTGAGACAGGTGAGACATGTGCACACATACATCAAAAGTACTATCTTTGGTTTTAGTTCTTGTATAAAACACTAAACAACCTGTCATAAAATTTAACTTTTCGATTCTAACCAATGACAAATGACCACAATATTTACCTCAATCCCTTTAGGAAAGTAACATAATGCTAGTTTTCTTTGAGACACCCTACAATCATATTTATGAAATCTCAATAAAACTATCTAAATGAACAGGAACAAACAAAATAATTAAAATGTAACAAATGTGATTAAAATTAGTCAGGTAAAAATACTGATGACAATATTCACGGTTTTGTTGTTGTTAAAGAATACTGTTTACCAGAAAGGCAATTTTCACTTTTATTATGCTACTTACCTTTTCGTATTTGGTCAACAAACTTTTACCAGCCAAGAAAACTATTTGATGAGCCTGTTAGAGCTAGTATTATTTCTACTAATAAAACCAGTAACTATAATACTATGTTACTTTGTATAGCCAGGTATATAATGCTGTGTAAAAGATGAAAATCAACAATGCTATTACCTTGATATCAGGTTGCCACATAGCTAAAATAATAGTCACTTATATATGTTCAATATAAAGCTACAAATATATACCATTAGCAAAGCTAAAAAATCACTGAAACTATTGATGCTAAAATGAAAATGCAAGCTACAAAAATTATGCGACTAGTTATTACTGTAATTCACATGTAAACTTACAAATGATAAATGTACGTAAGACTGATTGTGTTTAATCAGCAGATCTCTATCAACATATGAATGGTTTTATTAGCCTATCATAAAATTGCCTTTGTACGTAAAGTACCTTATATGCTTATATGCTCTTCGTAAGATTCGACATTTTTTGTCTGTTGAAGATGCTAAATTAATATATACTTCAACAGTCCGAAGTCGTCTTGAATATTGTGTGACTTTGTTTATGTTTCTAGGTAAATGTCATTCAGATCAAATTGAGGCTTGCCAAAATAAAGCGGTGCGAGTAATATGCAAAGCGCCTAAATCCTTCTCAGTAACTGATGGTCGTCGATTATTAGGCCTACATACTCTCGCCAGGCGACGTTCTTTCTTTTACAGGCAGTTGATAGGCAAAGTTGAAGTAGCTACAGTGGCCAGTGCTCTATACGAATATGTTGAACAGAATAGTGAGAGACACCAAATAAGCCTAAGATCACAATGCTCATTATTAACACCATCTATTAATAAGAACTATGGCAGACAATCTTTTAAATATAACGCTATCAAGATTATGAAAGTAGAGATATTAGATCCTGTGAATGAGCTGTGATTTGATATTGATTAATTGGCCATACTATGACTACTGATCATTCTATATTTTATTTACTAACACTGGTATACTAACAACATTGAATTAAAATTATTAAATACCATTGGTTGTCACTTTACAACTATAACTGACATAAGAATAGTAGAGTATTGTGTCACCCGCGTTAAAAAAACCTTAAAAAATGATTATACTAATTACTAACTTGGAATCTAAATACTCAATCAGCTCAGCTTGCATATATATATATATATATATATATATATATATATATATATATATATATATATATATACATATATATATATATATATATATATATATGTATATATATATATTCATATATATATATGAATACATATATATGCATACATATATATGCATATATATATATATATATATATATATATATATATATATATATATATATATATATATATATATATATATATATATATATATATTCAGCTTAATCAACGACCTTATTACCCTCTTATAGAAATCATATTATTGTAGCCATTATCAATTGTATTCTCAATTATCATATTATACCACATTGTATTAGTTTTAATCTTTAACTATATATGAGGTCAACAGAACACTATTTTCTTATGAAAACCTCAATCAATAATATTCACACACGCACGCACGCACACACACATACACACACCTTTTTGGCTCTAAAAATGGTTTTCCGTTATCGAACAATAAGCTAAGGAAAATTCATTTGACGGATTTATTGTTATTTTTTACTTTGAACAAAAAAATTAAAAGAAAGTTTATTGGCATCCTTTTCATAACATCAACTGTATTCAAGTTCAGTAACAGTATCTCTTCAAGCCAGCTCAGAGTTTTGGACGAGTCGATGAATGACTCTGTTAGAAAAGGTTAAGCTTGGTTTTTGGAGAACAGGATTTGCAGCCGTTAAATCTGCTTGTTCTTGTGAAGCTGGTGATGCAAAGCCAATAAGAGTTTTGTAATCATTAGTAGCCCATTTTCCATCAGCCGTTAGAAGGAATTGAACAATTTGGCTATAATTATTAAAAAAGGTTGTTACTCTGCTTTCCCCATGCAGTATATTGAGAATAATTAGTCGTATGAAACATGTTTGACACTAATTGGTAAGACTCGCTATATCTACAAGTAATATAGTTTAGTTTATTTAGTATATTTTAACTATGACTACTAGCAGTAGTTATGTTCACATAATTCACTATATTCATCATGAAGTATAGTTAGTGTAACACAAATGAACTGTGCTAACTTATCGTTCCTATTGTAATTCATTGTATTGAACATAGTTCCTATTAGCTTTAAATGTATTATTCTCGTAACTGAAAAACGATTGGTAAGTGATCGAAAAACTTTGTTTTTATGAAGAAATAACTAAAGCCCAACTAAAACTCCTGAAGCCTCAGTCAAGCACTGCACTGTTTACATAGTACACTACATAGATTGTCTGAATTCAAGGATTGTGATCACTCATTAGCCGCTAGTAACAGCGCGCAATTTGTTTTTAGTGGATACAAGTGCTACATTTCAAAATATATATGTAAATGCTTGTCATTTGCACATCACGGTAATGAGTTTGCATTCCGGTAGATATTTATAATATCTCTGAAAAACTATTGTTGCAACTCAAGTATTACAAGGTTTAATATATTTTTACTTTTTTTAGATAGTTAAACGCAAAGTATGGACTAGTTTGATTATAAGCACAGCATTCGATGTTGTCTAAATTTTTGTCAACTTTTTTAGCTCTGTTTCTTAAGTGAATTGGTTTTTATTCTAGCTATAATTTTTTGAATAAAGTTTAGGCTAAATCAAAATTCTGCAAGCATGAACTTGTTCATAATGCAAGTTACTTAAAGTGTAACACGACGTCCCATTGTTAAGATTAATATAACACTTGACAGCTTCATTTACCTCATCCCTAAATGATATAAGTTATATCATAACAACTCAATACACCAATAGCCTCCAGCAAATCTCACTTATTGCGAGTAGTGATGTGTAGATATACATGTACTATGCAAAACTAAATACATTTTTTTTAGTTCAAGCAGTAGAAGCGTACTATGTTGTTATTAAATAACTTGACAAGAGAACAAGTTGCAATCATTAAATAAAAAGTGAATATTTCAATGCAGAGTTCTGGCTCGACCTTATAAAAGAGAATATTTTGGAATGCTATTTAAAAGTTGAAGTTTCAACCTGCAGTTAGCTGGAATGACATCTTCTGTAATTGGGTCAGTAGTGCACCTGGTAGAATATAAACTTCCATAGGTGGTTTTTGGGAATGTCCTTATACACACAGACTTTGTTTGGTCACGATTCACTATAATGATTGCGCTACCTCCACTAAAGTCTATTGGTAGCCGGTATGCCTCAATATTATCATGACCAGGAGGTACCTACAAGCAGAGCCGATGTTATCTATCTACAAGTAGGTAAGAACTCTAAAATTCAAAATTTTGAAAACTTATTTAGATTTTATCACATTTGAAAACTAGTTTGGCTCCAAAGCATGGCTGCTTGAGTCTTCAGGTTCTAGACTGCATCTCACACAGCTAGTGAACCAGTGTTTCTGCTGTGTACACTTTCAGGAAGTTGACTACGCCTGATACTGCTATTTAGTTCAGTGACAGGTAGTTAATTTTTTGTGCATGATGGTGGCACTAAGTGTGTGCCATTCTATGGTTAGACTTTTGTTCTATACGACGCTAAAGATTATGGGTTTTCTCAGTAAAGTATGTCTTTAGAAAGCAGAAGTCCTGATACAAATCGTCTCGATACAGCCACCATAGAAATGATAAAGATTACTGTCTGCAAATATATTACATTGTAATGTAACACACTAATAATACAACTAATGTAAAGTTCAAACCTGAATAGAGCATTACCAGAGCATAACTTTACTTGAGTTAAAAAAAAATCTGAGACAACCTCTTTACTCAAGAGACAGCGATGAACCACATATAGACCAACAGTGAATAGTGTACTATCTCTAACTGGTCAATTAAAAAGATGAACTTTGGGAAACTTAAAAAAACTTTTTATATTTTGTTTGAAGCTTAACCTTCTAATTGCAAAATCTTTTGGGCATTTTAAAAATTCCCAATATAAGCTACATTGGAACTTCTATTAAGTAACTTCCTTTGAATATTTAAAAACAAAACATCATTTTAGAAACCTATAAACAATGAAAATTGAAGGGAAACTTCCTTATACTATTTGAGTGCAATATCACTTCGGATAAATTTGTTCAATCAACAAAACGATTTTTCCCTAATTTTTTGAAAATTTTTAGAAAAGCAGAACATGTAAAACTTTTGAGCAGCCAATTTAAGTTATACAAGTCAGACTATTTACACTCTAATAGTTTTTGGGCTAAATTGTAGCCTAGATGTGCAACTTAAAGATTAAACTACTAAACTCTTTTCCAACTTACAGTTAGTGCTGTTCCTTTAGAAGCTGTCAGCCGTACTAAAATACTTGCTATTTTTTCTGGGCTCACTTTCAGCTGCGTGCACTTGACTTTTTTACTAGTATGACAAGTGAATGTGAACTTAATGTTTTCTAAAAAATGAAAGTTTTAAAACTTTACAGCTCAGATGGAATTGCCTCAAATGATAAGATTAGTAGAAAGTGCAAGTTAATGAATGATTACAACCAATCAAATGCAAGCATGCATTACAACCAATCAACTGCAAGTATGCATTACAACCAATCAACTGCAAGTATGCATTACAACCAATCAACTGCAAGCATGCATTACAACCAATCAACTGCAAGTATGCATTACAACCAATCAACTGCAAGTATGCATTACAACCAATCAACTGCAAGTATGCATTACAACCAATCAACTGCAAGTATGCATTACAACCAATCAACTGCCAGTATGCATTATGCTTTTTCTTTCAAGCAAAAAAGGCTAGAGAAAACTCGCAACTAGATGGTACTTCAATTCACATGTCTATGCACATATGAAGAGAATACATAAAACTGACTGTACCTAATTTGCATATCTATAGAAACATATTCATGTCTCTTGCAGTCTATTACTAAATAAACCTTTTAAATACAATAGAGTGTCTTATTAAACATGATTAACTTGTATAGTTTGAGTACATCAAAAATTGGCAAAATCTTCTAACTTTTTTTAATTTGTAGAGTTCATATGTTAGAAAAATTGTTACGAGCTATGGTGAATTTTCATGGTTGCAAAATCAGCTGTTTGGTTTTTTGTAGTAATTTATAGAAACAAAGAACCTGGATTATCATTTTTCTTTCATAACTCACAAGCAGCACATATTAGGAAATTTCTGAGCTGCTGAACAACTTTGTCTAAAGTTGTTTTGTGAAGGTTTAACAAATAATTATATTAACTACGACTTTCTCAAAACATTTGGGTGAAGGAGTTCAAACATAAACTAGTATTTATTACAAAACCATACAATTAAAATAATATTGTTTGTTTTTAAAGCCATTTTATCTTTGATCAACAATGTATTTCACCTAGAAAAAAGTCGGTTTCTTAATGTTCACATTATTTAATATTTATGTTGTCAAACTGTATTGAACATAAATATATATGTGGAAATAGTAAAAGTAAATTTTTTTACTTTAAGAACTGATCACCAATGATAATGCCAAATCTTTAACACCACTGTTAGTAACTTTAAGAGGAAACCAGGCTTTCAAGTCTTAAACACCCACTATGTTTATGGGATAAACTAAAGGTGTGAGGGTCTCTATGAGAGTGAATTAAAGCATTAAAATGTGAGACACATATTAACCTTAATGACCTTTTTACCATTTACCACATGTGGCTGTATAGAGCTCTTGTACAAAACTGAAATAGGATATGGAAAAGCTTCATTTTTATTTTTTATTTTTTATGCACACCATGATGGATGATAAATGACTACCTAATTTGAGATAAAATCACACAGGGAACAAATTGCAACCAATATTCTTGAAGAATAGAGCTACAAGTGTCTGATTTGATGCTAAATGTTAATCGTTATCCGTCTCTCCGTCTCACAGATAATTTGTCATTTTTAGCTTAGCAGTCGTTCAAAAGGCTTATTGGGTACTTAATATTTTAGCTTTAGCAACCATATTAGTCGATGACTTACCATTCAATACCCACTGATTGAAATTTGTAACATATATTTGATATTTTCCTTTAGTGAGAAGTTTTGATCTCCAAGTCATACACTCTATATCACTGTTTTTAGTAGATCCAATTAATCCCCAACTTTGATCAAAGATTACCATTGATGTCAGGATTAATTTAGGGCGATCTCCACTTGCGGCTAACTTTCTGTAACAAAACTTTACCAGTTGTTTGCACTTGTAACTCTTTATTTAATGCTTGCATATGACATTAGTCAGTTTTCAGCATTGCATTACTAATATACACTGATATATACTAGTATCTGATATATTACACTGATATATACTATATATATCCATATATATGTATACATAAATGTGTATATTTATATGTATATACACATACATACACACACATATATATTATATTATATATATATATATATATATATATATATATATATATATATATATATATATAGGCATAATAAAGTGAACTGAGGAAGCCATCAAGAAAACAGATATAGCAACTCGTGAACTGCTGACCATGCATGGAGCACCCCACCCAAAAACTGATACTACTAGATTGTATCTCAATAGGAAAGATAGCAGCAGGGGACTCAAAAGTGTATAGCAAACAGGGAAAGAGGAGGAGCAACGCATCAAAGCATATGCAGCCTCCATGGCCACTTCAGATAAGTTGCTAGTGGAAATTCAATCGGCTGCTCCGACAATGGACCTACGCCCTGATGATGAGGAAACTGACTGGCACACGAAACCTCTTCATGGTGCTTACCACCGACAAGTATCTAAGGTTGGCAATCGTCACCAGACATATATGTGGCTGAACAAAGAAAACCTAACAACCAATACAGAGTCATTAATCATGGCAGCCTAGGAGCAAGTGCTCCCAACAAGGCAACTCCAAACAAAAATTAATCACACTAGAGACGATCCTAGATGCAGACTGTGCAAATATGCACCTGCGACCATCCAACACATCATCAGTGGATGCAAGCAGCTAGCAGGAAACGCATACACTGAGCGGCATAATCATGTTGCAGGTGTTGTGTATAGAAGTCTATGTGACGAGTATGGCCTTAATAAACCACAACACTGGTGGGAAGCTCCTGGTAAGGTGAATTTAAATGACCGTGCTAAGATCCTCTGGGACTTCTACATCCTGACTGACAAGCATGTCCTAGCAAACCAACCAGATATAGTGGTGGTGGACAAAGAGAACAAGAGAGCTACTACATGTATAATAGATATAGCAGTACCATATGACTACAATATAGCCAGCAAAGAAAAAGAAAAAGTAGAGAAATATCTTCCTCTTGGAGAAGAGATTGAAAAATGCTGGAATGTAAGAACAACTGTAATCCCAGTAGTCATTGGGGCACTGGGCGCAATAATACCGGCGCATAAAATGTGACTTGCCCAAATACCAACAGCAATCAACACAGGCGAGTTGCAGAAAAGTGCGCTTTTGGGAATAGCTAAGATCTTGAGGTAAGTTCTCAAACTCCCAGGTCTCTGGTAGGAGACCCGAGTTAACGAGCAGAAATTACCAACCACACGGGGTATCCGGGGAGAGGAAACAATTTTTCTTTATACATATATATATATGTATATATATATATATATATATATATATATAGATATACGTGTATATATATACGTGTATATATATGTACACAAATCTAAATGAATATTTGTACATATGTAACTATCTGCATATCTAAATAAACATATATTTACAAAAATATATATGCCTATATATATAGGTATTAATTTACTTTAAAGGTAAAACATAAATATATTTTATCAAGTCAATGCTGGTCTACAATATTTGTTGTCTGTGGACTTTCTAGCGCTATCTGAGAAACATTCAGTTCATTTATTGAAATTTATTGGTATTCCTTTTTTGTAATGTTTATGACATGCATAAAAAGCAAAACAATCACTTTTATGATTCAAGGAGTGTTAGAATTTTGGCCAAGTTTCACCTAAAAGTTTTTAAATTGAGGCAAAAATACAAAAATTAACAATATCTCATCAACTTAATGCTGTTTCTATAGTTTCTATGAATAAGTATCAGCTTCATAAAACAATAAAAAGAATAACATACATAGAATATATACATACAATAGTCACTGGAGATTATACAGTGGTGATACACAGTATGGAACCGCCCTTGTGTTTTACTACCTAATGTGCTATAATGGCTCTAATTTTCTTCCCACCTCCAACTATAATTCCATCACTAGTACAGTTGAAGGTGCAACTAATCAGAGTGTCGCATAAAAAATTCCCTAAATTCATAAATAGGAGTCTAGTGAATAATGTCTAGAATTCCCAACATTTTTATTCTACTCAGTTTAGTAACCGTTTAAGCCAATAATTGCATTTAGTGAGACATTGTGCATTGCGCAACGTAACCCAAGTAGTATATTTGAAAACCCTTCGGCTCTCAGTAAAAGTCATTCTAATAACTTCATCATTATGCCTCAACATCTCACGAAAAAAAGTGCTGTAATAATTCACCTTCAATAACAAGGGAAATCACAAAGGGAAATTGCAAAGGAGGTAGCTGCTCTAAGAAAAATGTGTTTACAACAATCTGCAGATGGATGGAAACTGGTCAAGTTGAAGAGAGGGCTGGTAGAAAAAGGAAAAAATTAGCAGCAGCTTGATTGACCAGGCACCAAGTGAGACTTCCTTTGACTATGATGGACATATAACCAGTCCTTAGCTGGCCAAAGAGTTGAAAGAATCACCACATACAAAGTTCGCATCATCAACTGTTCACAAATCAGCAAGAGATAATGGTAATGAGAGTGATGAGAGCACATTCACCTTGCAAAACCACTCTGGTAACAATTATGTAAGAACGAGACGTTGTCAAGTTTAAACCAAAATTTATTCCACCCACGATAAAGCATACAACCTCAGTATTGGTGTGGGGTTGTGTCTGTGCTGCTGGTTCTGGTAGAATAAACTTTATTGATGGTATGATGAATACAGAGAAATATTGTGAAGTGCTATGAAGTGTGATGATACCATCTGCTAAAAATCTGTTTGACAAAGAATGGCTGTTCTAGCAAAATAATGCTTCATGTCACACATCCAAAAGAGTAAAGAAATGGTTTGCTAACCATAATGTTAACACTCTGAGCTGGCCTGCTCAGTCACCAGACCATAACTCAATTGAGATTTTGTGGTGCAGAATAGACAATCCATAACAAAAAACAAACTAACTAATAAAAGAAGATTGATGGAGCTGATTGTGCAATCCTGGCATAATTGATTAGCGCCCCCTTCAGAGCTTTAAATGCCCTTCAAATGCTGACAGATAGTAGATCTAAGCGCTGCTGAGCAGTGATTGACTATGAAGGCTGGCCAACCAAATATCGATCATCTTAAGGACTAGAAAAGACCTTTTCAAAGCTACAAAACCCTATCTACAGTTTAATTAACAATAAAAAGATTGTCAAAGATAAAAAAAATGTTATTTTATGAATTTTGTTGAGACACTATTTAATAACGGTGACAGCTGTACAGTATTTTTCTAACAGCCTTCAGTAAACCTCTAATAATATTTTTATAGAAAATAAGATGTGGTTTAAACTAAGTTTTTTCAAAAAGCCAACATTGTGACGCTTCAAATGATATATAATTCTTTACTTTAATTGTAGATTACTCACCTATCTATTGGCTGTAGATTAATGTCAACTTGAGCAGTATCAAAAATTTCAAACTCAAATGCATCCCATGAGGTGTCTCCTTCTTGAAAAAGTTTTGCTTTAGCGGAATGTTCATAGTAGTTTTCTCGTGCAACGCATATTATTAGACTAGCAAAATAGCTACAAAACATATTAACTGATGCTGAACGCAGTCTGTTACAGTTCTAAAATAATGCAGCACAGAAAAGTTGGACTAAAACACAAAAACTAAACAATCCTTATTTAATTTGTTTTTTGTATTAAACCACATATTCTGGTAAACTGATAAACACGCATCTTTTCGGTTTAAGAAATCTGCAACAATCATTGGGAGATGAAAAATGTTATTTAACTTAATCGGTACTAGCAGTTTTGTGACCCTCTGTCTTTTTTAGCTCATACATGTACTGGGGCTACGTAAATCATAAGCACAGATACATTCTAACTTGAGTGGAGCATGAAAACACACAAATACATCTACATAAATTGCTTTCACAATTTTAGAATTCACAAGTGCAACTGTTCAAGTACTTATTATTGCATACTCAGTTCAGCATTGTACTTGATTGTATTCTACTGCATTTAACTCTGTACTTTCTGTATAATTTAGCTAATATACTGTAGAGCCATAACTAGCAACCATGCAGCCATTCAGCAGGTTTACACAATTGCTATTACTCATTCAGGATAAGACAACTTATTTTTAAGTAGCTCATCAAAGCGAACTTCTAATTAAAACAATAAAATAAATATGAATATCATTACTTTGAAGGCATCTTCCTAAATAATGAGAAAAAATTTTTTTCTTGGTATAACTAAATGTGGTAGCATACAGACCGTGAAAAATCTTCCATAGATATCCAAAAGATGCCTTCAGTTGTGTTTCCTTTTCCCTCCAGTGGAACTAAGTGTTCGGGCACATCTTTCCATTTATCAGAACCTTCACTCCAGTTTCCACTGAAAGCAACTTTTCCCCATATATTGCGAAGTTGAAAAAGCCTTCAATAGAAAACATGCAGTTACAAGTAATTTATTCTAAATTTATTACCTTACAATCGATTGGTCCCCTTACAGCAGTTAATCTATGAGCAATTTGCTGTCAGATTTTAGGCAGATTTTGGGTTTTGCAAAGCATATTGTTTGCGATGCTCTGATCAATATGCCAAAAAATGAGATTTATTTATGCTATTTATGTTCATTTTTATAAATAATAAAAAAGCAAATATGTTAAAAAGCATTTTTCACTAAAGTTAAGGCTGAGCAGGTTCATTCAAACACGTTTTTGGACACCATATTGTTGCAATGAGGAATCATTTTTACATAAAATCTTTGACCATATTACTGATTCTTTCAATTTGAACTTTGACTTTTGACTATTTGAACTTTCAACTCTCAACTCATTAGTTTCACTCAAGTCTAATTTACGTTTGTTGAAGCTTAATATTGTAGTGGAAGGTGGTTCGTCTTAAAACACCAAGCCAGATCAAACCATACCAAGCCAGGTCAAGCCATGCAAAACTGAGCCAGCTCAGCCCAGCCCTATGCAAGGAGGGCGGAGCCTCGTAACTATAAAATAGACTAAAATGCAATACGAGAGGCGGAGCTGTACTGTGCCTGATTGTTGCGCGGAGTCTTGTTATTTTTGGAGTTAGTAAAGACAGTGTACAAACCCTCAAACAATATTGTAAACTTTAAAAAATAATAAAAACATCAATAATAAGCAAATTCCTGTTCACCGTAAATTGTCTCATATGCCAAGGCTAGTAGAAGTTTCACATAAAACTGGTGGTTGACTTGCTCACGCATTTTTGAAAACTCGAAGCAATGATCGAATTAGAAAAATCAAAGTTTTAGGAATTGTAGTATGGTGTATATATAAAAAAGTTCAGTGTCCAATTACCACTTTTAAACGCTTTGAAATAAGATGCAACCTCCATTCTGATAAAAGAAAGTGGGTCACAATTTTAGTAAGTAGGATTAAGTTGCATATATTATGTTTGTGTAATATTGATAGGAAGTTAGTAAACTCTATGCCACCTGCATTTGTTGTCCTTTTAAAGTTACATATATTTAGGGCAACCATTTATGCTCTTTCAAAATCTGAACTCTGTTTAACTAATAGAAGCTTAAAACAGACCAAATTTTTCTTGCGAAGCCGTTGGTATGCAGAACAAAAATTATAAAACATGGCGTCGCTTGAGTCAAATAAGCTTTTTTTCATTGATACTAAATTTATAAATGATAATTTCAAGGAATACTTTGGCGATGTAACTAATGCAGAATTATCTGATGACAAAGAAAGTTTTGATGCGAATGAATTCCATGTTCAATTGATGCCAAAAATATTCATGAAGAAATAATCGCACATTCCGAAGAGCAGGATTTGTTATAGTTCAGGCTGCGTTAAGAAATTTCATTCACGAAAGTGAACATCCCATTGGTAACAAAAAATTCGGCTGTCCTAACTACTAAATTTTTTGAAAATGTTTTTGTAAATTGGGTCTGGTTGTTCCAAAAGCATAACTCAATTCGAAAATGATGAAATAAGCCTGTGCAGATATGCTTGCTCTGAAATATCCAGTACTGGGTTGGATATTGCTATTTTAGCAAATATAGAAGGCATATTTCATGCTAGTAAGCACATAGTTTCTACAAAAAGAGCTAGTAATACACATAGACAGAAAGCTAGAACTGCATATAAACACTACATTAAGCCAATATGCAGACTCATGTTTGAATATATGCACGCTATATATGTGTGTCAACACACGGGATAAGTTTGTGAATCAATGCAGGGAGTCCAGTCAATCGTTCTGAGGAAGCTAAATCGTGGAAGCAAGTCAAGTAACACATGTGAACAGTCTGTATGCTTTCAAACAATCATGTAAAATTTTGCAATAGCACCATTTAGTGCTACCTGGTATATTGAATGGAATATCCGGAGAAACTACTGAAGTGCTGCCTTCACACCTGACTAAAACATGTCTGCAGCCAATATTGTGAGGCAGGTTCTAATGTTGATTCTTTGAAAGTCAGCATCTATAGTTTTAAACGACTGTGGAAGTTACTGTTTCCTGGAGTACGCTGCTGTACTGCGCTGGACAGAAGACTGAAGAAAAAGTAATAGTGAAGTAGCCATAACCAGCAACATGTTTCCTTTTTGAAATTTGACTCAATATAGATCATTACTCATGGAAATAATTTAATTTAACCAATTTGATTTAAAACTAAGTTTTATTGTATTGCCTCTATGGTGAACAGTGTTTTCATGATACCAGTAACCATTTTCTTGCGCAACATCAAATCAAATTTTTTGCATTCAGCAAGGTTTGGTTATTAACTTGAAGCTAAAACTATCTATAGACATAAAACAATTACAACTTTTTAATTGAAACATTCAGATTCAGCATAAAATTCTGTCCTAGAAATTATGTATTTGTAGAACTGCAGCTAAATTCAGTAGTGGTTGCTATGGTGAGTCTAATTGAAAACATATGGTTACGTCACACAAAATTTTAAACTAAATTTTCTTGAATTCACATTTCAGTCGTTTTAAAAAGATTAAGTAGCTTTTTGACTATAAAATCAGTTCTAACCAATGTAGGAACAAATCTTCTTTCAGCAGAGAGTTTCTAAATTTTTTTGTTATGCTGAGCAACTACTGTGTCTAAATTTGAATATTTTTTAATTTGACCTCACTTTCTGAAATCATGACCCAAATCGGTAATGTTAGAATTCCTTTTTGCATGCAATTTATAGAAAAAAATTGCAAAACTTCCCTAAAATTGAGCATCATCTATTGAATATTTAGACAGGTGTTTAGTGAAATATTGATGAAAAAATTACAAAGAAACATTTTTACATGATCAACTAATCCGTCTTTCCTAAAGCAAACCATTCATTTGTTGGTCTGCACACAGGTTATCTGGTCTGCTAGTTTATCCCAGCACTTTTAGGTGTTAATCGTAATATTAATCTTTCTATTTCAAAAGTGTAAAAAGCGTCAACTTGAATGGCTGTGTGCCTAAATGTGTTTAGAACTTACTTCACATCTCCTATTAGTGCTATAGCCAGAAAAGTATACCCATGCCTTCCTCGAAGTTTAACCTTTTGTAAATCGGTATGAGAGTTTGGATACGTGTTACACGCTATTATGAAGCCATCTTGTAGTGCCATTCGTAGTCTTTCCCAGAGCGCTTGTTGATGGCCTTCATCATTTAATTCATCTAATCGATGATGTTAAATAAAAATTATTGCTTCAAGTTGCACAACAAATAATAAGGAAATATTTAAAACCTAACAAATC
This sequence comes from Watersipora subatra, assembly GCF_963576615.1. NCBI lineage: Eukaryota > Metazoa > Bryozoa > Gymnolaemata > Cheilostomatida > Watersiporidae > Watersipora > Watersipora subatra. The sequence goes on from NC_088717.1 coordinate 33,335,485, forward strand.
ATCTAACTTGGTTTGATCGTTTGCTTGCAAAATTGACAACATTGATATAAATATTGTTGCCTTGCTGGATCTCGCAAACAATTGACAAATTCTAAAAAATTCCTTCAGTTTGTGTTTCTTTCTGTTTTGTTGTCCAGTTTTTTTAAATTTTATTATGAAATAAATTAGAAACCCATTTGCATTTTTACCCCAAACTATAAGCAACTGTTTAAATAAAATATGTACAGCTGTTGTGGAGCTGCAACATGTATGTAGACTAAAATATGAAGATTTGAACTTTTGAAAAGAATAATGATGTTTTGAACCCTTTAACAAAAACTGAAGTGAAAAGAACTAAAAAAATTAGCCAGGCCTGCCTCGGTACCATAGAGGCTCTGTACTTTGACCATGGTAGCAAGAAGTTTTATACTATGCCCCTGATTACATTGCTCTGCTGTTAAATATATATATATATATACATGTATATATATATATATAAATACATATATATTATATATTATACATACATGTATATATATGTATATATATGTATACCTATATATATATATATATATATATATATATACATATATATATACATGTATATATATATGTATATATATATAAATATATATACATGTATATATATTTATATATATATATAGATATATACATATATATATATACATGTATGTATATATACATATATATATACATATACATGTATATATATATATATATATATATATATATATATAGGTATATATATACATATATATATATATATACATGTATATATATACATATATATATACATGTATATCTATATATAAATATATATATACATGTATATATATATAAATATATATACATGTATACATGTAGTTTTACTTAACTTGTAGCTACTGGCAGTTTCATGACTTCTGTCATTCTTTAGGCTGCTATTATATATATATATATATATATATATATATATATATATATATATATATATATATATGTATATATATATATATATTCCAATGTAGTGTGTTAAAGCTGCCAGATAGTGCTCAATGAGTGGTCAGAGCTTAAATATAAAATTTATTCATGTAAAACCTTAGATAAAAAACAACTTCATTACTATTAGTTTCATGTCTGTTACGCAGACAATCATCAGATAAAATTGTTTTCGTCCAACTGAGTTAAATATGTAAGGGAGGTGTAATTACTATAACGACTGATAGCTATGTAATTGCATTTCGTAGTGTGTATTTAGTAGAATGTCGGCATGTGGAAGCTAGCTCGTTACGCTTGTTGAGTGAGCTCATTTCTGGTTTTGTGAGGATGATGTACTTTTCTGATATGCGCAGGTTACAACGCTTGGTGGCTGGGTCGTATAGCCTTGCGTGTTGAACGATTTTCCATTTAATTGTATACGATGTGTTCAGGCCTTTTAGCTGCCAGATGTAGTTACTAAGCTCTGGGGCAGATTGCTTGTCCTGGTGCCTGAAAGATGATATGTGGCCGCTGAGTCGTGTCTTAAAGGTATTTTCTGTGAGGCCAATATAACTTTCTGTAGGTTTGCTACCGTCGTCTGTGGTGACTACAGCTTGGTAAATGAGCGACTTGCTAAGACAGTTTCCTTCGAGAGGGCATTCATTTGGTGCGCGACAGTTGCATGTTTTGTTGTTTGCTGGGTGCGTCGAGGCGTTGTTCAAGAGCTTCTTATTGTGATTGTTGATGGTTTGTTTGATGTTAGGCATGCAGCTGTAGCCAATCTTTGTGTTGTTTCTATTAAATAGCTTTCTTAGAGGGTGATTGCTCGGAAAAGATTTATTTAATATTTTGATGAATTTCTGGCCGATGTTATTTGCCACGTTTCTGCTATATGGTGGGTTGAACCATGTGATTTTTCTTTGTCGCCTGTGTTGTTTAGTTGGTGTAGTGGTCTCATGGGGTGCAAATTTCAGCTGGTGTGTATATCCGCTTGCGGTCAATGCCTGCTGGTATGGTGGTGCTGCTCGGTTGAACTCATTAGCATCGGATGAGATTGCTGATAGTCGGTGGTTGATTGCTTGAGGTAGCTGCTTTATAATGCAGGGTGGGTGGTTGGATTGGGTGTGGATGTATGACGGGGTGTTATTGGGTTTGTTGTACGGTGAGTATTTCCCAGTTGTTAGGTCGAAGGTGACGTCTAGGAAGTGTGTCACTTTTTTGTTGGTTTCGGCTGTGATGTTTAGTCCGTGCTTCTTGAATATAAGGCAGAGGTCTTTTTTAATTTTTTCGGCTTGGCGGGGTGTAGATCCTGTTACTGCTAAACCGTCATCTCTATACAGTCCTAGGTTGATGCTGTGCTTCTTACTGATCTCGTGTAGTAAGAATGAGCCAATTAATTCGCCAATTAATTCGCAATTATATATATATATATATAATTATATATATATATATATATATATATGATATCATATGATATATATATGATATATATATATATATATATATATATATATATATATATATATGCAGCTAGCAGGAAATGCATACACTGAGCGGCATAATCATGTTGCAGGTGTTGTGCATAGAAGTCTTTGTGATGAGTATGGCATTAATAAACCACAACACTGGTGGGAAGCTCCTGATAAGGTCAATGAAAATGACCGCGCTAAGATCCTCTGGGACTTTTACATCCGGACTGACAAGCATGTTCTAGCAAACCAACTAAATATAGTAGTGGTGGACAAGGAGAACAAGAGGGCTACTATAATAGATATAGCAGTACCCAATAACTACAATATAGCCAGCAAAGAAAAAGAAAAGGTAGAGAAATATCTCCCTCTTGAAGAAAAGATTGAAAAATGCTGGGATGTAAGAACAACTGTAATCCCAATAGTCATTGGGGCACTGGGCGCAATAACACCGGCGCATAAAATGTGGCTTGCCCAAATACCAACAGCAATCAACTCAGGTGAGTTGCAGAAAAGTGCGCTATTGAGAACAGCTAAGATCTTGAGGCGAGTGCTCAAACTCCCAGGTCTCTGGTAGGAGACCCGAGTTACAACAGAAGTTACCACCCATACGGGTTAACCGGGGTAAAGAAACAATTTTTTTAATGCATATACATGTATATATATATATATACATTTTTATATATTTGAAAAAAATATTAAGAAGAAAGTAAACTTTTAGTAATTGCGCTACAAATTTGTTTTATGTGATGCACTCATCAGACGCGTTTGTACAAAAGTTAAAAGCTTTACTGAAATTGCCGAAATGTCAGAAATGGGCTCGCTGTGTTAGTTGTACTATTTAGTGCCAAGTGTAAGAGAAGATAACTCCTAGCATGTCTGCAATTATAAGTCCATTCATTTCTTTTATTCAATGTGCCTAAGTGTGGTTTGCATATTATGAAGTATTTTTCTAGTAAACATAGTTTGCATCGTTTTGTTTTGTTTGTATATGGTTGTGCTTGAGCTAATATTTTCCATGTTATGTTGTATGTTGCGTTGCTTTCTTTCGACTTCCAGATGTGCTTGCTCAATTCTGTGTGGTGTTGTTTGTTTTTGTGGTTAAATGCTGCTTTACGGTTGCTGTATCTAGTTTTAAATTCTGTTGAGCAAAGTCCTATGTAGGTCGCTGCGTGGTTGTTTGTATGGTTGTTCACTGTTGCTTAGTATATCACATTTTTGGCTGTGCATTTTTCTTCCAAAGGGCAGTTGTTCTTTTGTCTGCAGTATGATTGTATTTTCGTCTTTTGTAACATCTGCTGTGTTGCTTGCAAAGTCTAATCCTTTTTTCAATAGTGCCTCTGTTATTGAAGGGTAAAATTCACAAAAGTCAAAAGTAATAAATGCTTGCTGTTGTTTTTCCTTTATTTCTCTAAACCAATTCAGTACGTCACCTGTACTTCACCATAATTTTACCTTAGTTTCTATTGTCACTTTGTTGTTGATACTTGTGAGCAGGGTTTTGCCAATTTTTCATATTTCAGATTTTGTTCGATTGATTAGTCTACATGTGGGGTGGTTTGTAAAGTTATCTTTGTGGTCTTTTAACGCTATAAATGGCTGTTTCTCGGCTATTGTCTCAATTCTTTTCTCAAGTCCTAATTTTTGCGCTACTTCTTTTTCTTTTGATGTAATTTGGTTTACTGCTGTATTGTGAGCTTTTTTGTAAGTTTTAGTCACATTATCTGACAACATTTTGCTGTATTCATCATTTTCAAGTCTGTAAAAATTGGTTGTTTTGTCGGCTTTGACAAGTATTTTATTGTTTGCTTGTATCGTCTTAATGTCTTGAAGCAGTCTTCGCTGAAGCTCATTGTTGTATGACTTGAATTTGATGTTTTGTATCATTTCTTTTATTTTACTTTCAAAATCTGACATTTCTTTTATAAAAGGTGGTAGTTGCTTTGTTTTGAATCCATAGGTTTTTTCTTGTTCTGATTGCTGATTTGGGTTCAAGTAAAAATGTGCTTTCCATCTCATTCGGTGAGTTAACCATTTGGTCATTTCCATTAATCTTTGTAGGTAATTAGATTTTTGCTTTTTGGTAAAGGTTTTCATTTTAGTACAGCCACGTCTAAAGAGTGCATTGCAGGAAACCAGTTAGTAGCGCAATTACTAAAAGTTTACTTTCTACTTAATATTTAAAAAAAAAACATATCATACTCCACTAGTTATCTTTTAGGTTGTTAGTGTAGAGTTCTCTTCATATATATATATATATATATATATATATATATAAATATATATAAATATATATATATATATATATATATATATATATATATATATATATATATATATATATATATATATATGGATTTGGAGATAAGATAGATATGTATATATTCATAGATATGAAAATGATGCTGTAAAAACAAGTGTTCAACAAAAATAATACAATACACTTTGCCATTTCAAAATATATATCACAAGGCAAAGTATAAGATGTAAAACAAGTGCAAATAAATAATTATACTACCACCCGAACATTGTAATATTGTAATATTAAAGGTAATATTATCAAACTGTCTAATCAAAATATCATACTTTTAGTTTTTCAAAGAAAGAAGTGCCAACTTGAAAATATAATTACTCTTTTACAGCTACATGTGGATGGTTAAAAGTTGAAAAATTTTCAGGTTATAGCCAAAGCTGAATGCAACTAATACAAGAGCGTTTCTTGCTATAAAAAACAAACAAGCGAACTTGTAAATTGTTAGAAGGCCAAAGTCGGATTTCCTTTATAATTTAAACTTTGTTTTGACTATATTTTTGTGAGACTGCAATAAGATATTTGGCAGGATTTAATTGCTCATTACCTGCATAAAGGTTAAACCAATTTTAGACAGCGGATTGCATTGCAAGAGCTCCTTTTGCAAAATGAGTTGCAAGCTTCCCGTTGCAAATCTCTAGGTTGGGCACAACAATAGATTTCGTTTTTGTGCATTTTTATATAAAGTAGATAATGTTGAAAGTTGACTTACGAGTAAAGTGTACCTCTACTGCACAACCAGTGAGATATCTCATTCCATCAGTCAATGTTTTGTAGTTTAGCGCTGAGTAGCCTCCTAACAGTTTTGCTATGGCTTTTTCTAAAAGTGGCACCCAAAGTTGCTTTCTCTTTGCCTGTAGAAATGCATTTATATAAGGATCTATATTTTTTTAAAGGCAGCTGCTATTTATTTCCTGTCCTTATGTACCTAATAGTACAGGTATATGCTTGCATTGTTCAGTTCGGTTTGTGATCCTGAGTAGCATAAACCCAGAAAATATTGTATTTGGTTTAAATCCTGTGCTAAAAATTTCCATTGCATCAACTTGTACAACTGTCATTCGTTAAAGAATAAGATAGACAAAAATTGACCACTTTAGAATGTGGTAAAGGTGATAAACATTCTTGCTATTTTTATTGCACTAATAACTTTATGTTAGCGTATTCTAAATGATTATCTAGTTACCTAGAGTGCGCTAGACCTAAGATTTCCAGTTTGTTTTTTTTTTATATTTATTTGCATTTTAAACACTCGATGTAAAGAACTCTGTAACCATGGCATCAGCTAAGTAACTAGTTTCTCAAATTTGCGCTTAAAGTTTTGACAGCATCGAGTCAAAAACATAAAACTTATAAAAATAAATCTATTGTGAAATCCTTGATGATAGTGTAAAAAGTACCTTGGCAAACTTTAGTTGTTTATCTGAATCACAAGGAAGTTTGTCATCAATGATAACCTCTTTCCAATCTCCATTGATACAAAGTTTGAACCCATAAACACCATATGGATTTAATTGGTTTACGGGAAATATTCTCTCTAGCAGAAACTTCTTCTCAGCAATGGATGCTGCTGCGGTTAAAAACCTGTAAAATGTATTTGTAATTGTGTTGTCATGGCGGCGTTCTCACAACACTTTTATACTACATCATGTTATGATGGCTGCTATTAAAATAAGAATCAAGAATATTTTAAGAGTCATGCACTACCATTTTTCTGCTTAGATTTCAATTTAATATACCTACACATGCAAATATCCATTCAAGCATAATTGTACAATCTATTTAATTAGATTATTTAATTACCTAATAAGTGTACTATTTATTTAATTTAAAGGATTGTTCTTTAATATACATGTGCAATCAAACTTATGATCGCACACATGCGTTTCTACACCAAAGCTAAGAATTTAAATTTTCACTGGCTTTACCAGCAGTCAGGCAGTTTTCCTTGAATGACATCATTGCATGCAGGTTCTCTAAAAAGTGCCCAATCACAATCTTCTGAAGTACTAGCATCCTGAATTTCACCTGGTCGTAGCCACTGATTTATCTTATTCTCTATCTCTACAGTTTCATTAACCAACAGAGGGAATTCCGTGTCCTGATACATTGTACCTGTCTAAATAAAAAAGATGTAATAAATAAGTTTTTTGTAGTTTCAATAATAATTTTAATCCAATTAGTTTGGTAGTCTGGTGAAAAGCATGGCGCATATGTCCGTAAGGTTTGAACAGAAGAGTCCAAATTGTAAAACTAAATATCCTTTACACATATCATATTGACAGACACACATTTACACCAAACTAGCTTCATACCCATAGTTTGGTATAAAGGGCTTTTTCATCAAAAGCCTCCAACAACAAAACACTAACTTAATAAATAGCCTAATATAATTGACTCAACAAAATAAAGAGCATTGCTCATAGGAATAGAAGAACTCATAAAGAAATAACTACAACATTTTGATTCAGTAATTATTTTTAACGCCCTATGGCTGCTACTACAGTAGAAAAAATACTCAGAGCTCTACATAGCAAATATATATAAATATTTCTAGGAGTATGTTGTCTGTGAATCTGTCATTCTAGCTATAGCACATACTAATTATTTTACCAATGCGGCCACCCATTACGGTGCCTGGGTGAGAAATATTTTTTGTAAGTATTCATTATTACATCTGGGGTCGAGGCCAATTCTGCTCGCACGGACAATTATTTTGTCTCCATATCTATTAAAAAATCTGTATCTATTATCTATCACCATATACATGTATATATTAAAAGCTATTCGTCGCTGATTTTGTCATGGCGAGTAATCCATTATCCAATAACCGGTATTCCTTATAATAAACACGATTTGTGAAATTTTTGTTAAAAGTTTGAAGTTTACTAAAATACATACTAAAACTTCCTTCAAGCATGTGTTTAGTAAACTAAATTCATTTAAGTTCAGCACTTAACTTTTGAGTCTGTCTCAAAGGTAAGAAATCTCTATGCAGTACATTTCAATGTTATATCATCTTGGAAATCATAACAACAAAATGCACTAAGTATTATTGTAGGTACATGTAGTTACTAAGGTTAACAGTATTTTGTTACTATTTTGAATGATGATGCTTGCTACCACGAGGTGACTGCATTAGATAATGACAATGGGTTTTTATAATACTACCCTATGCTTGTCTACAGCCTACGATATTTTTGCATTTCAGTGTTAACACGCCAATCTGTCGCATACCAACACTGAAACAAACTCAAACCATATTATTGTATACAAAACAATTTGTCATTGTAATCATAGTGAAATAGTCCATACTTAGCTATTACTTACTAATGATTTTATGTTTAAGTTTATGTTTAAAAATTTCTTTTCAAATTAACTTTAACGAAATACTTCTTTCAAGTTATGAAACTTTAAACTTACAGTGGTTCAAAAACCTTTTGGCCTACAGTTGTTTATTTAAAAAAAATTTAATTGTCCTGCACAAAACCATTTCTTCATGATATGAAGTTTGAAATTTAAAATGGCAAATGTTCTATATGTTAAATACAAATGAATTTTCTGTTCAAAGACTTTTTTATTACCGAGCAACGCTGGGTAGCACAGCTAGTACTCTATAAAATAACCTACTATATGCTATTTTTAGTAGTCAACAAAATTTGCCCTTTTAAAGTTTCTCACTTTCCTAAAAATCTGGTTGTATTTTGTTATCTTATAACAAAGACCTTAGTCTTAGACCTCAATATGTCCGAATAAAAAGTGAAAAGTTTGGCTTAATACATAAAAGATTCAACTTTCTTGCAGGGCTAAGAAGTAAAGTTAAAATAGGGCATATTGCGTTGTCAACAAAAGGCATTCCATAACAACAAAGAAACTATTTTTAGCTTCAATTAACCCTCTATGTAATGTTGAAATATTGATCAAAATACTCATTATATTAAAATATGATTACTCAAATAATGACTTTCAGCGCATTTTTACAGTATGATAAATATTAACAACTTCTAAAAGGGAATTCAATTGTTCAATTTAGAGGATTTTTTTTATTTAGATTAATTTTGCGGTCTAAAATATAAAACTCACCCTAACCTAATCTGACATACTTGTGAACTAATGATTATTTAAAAAGACTCAAATGGTTGTTTTACAATAGTTCAAACTTTGGCTATGAGATGCTAGTTACTAATCGCGAACAGCTTCTGTGATATACATAGTTCGTGGTCTGGTAGATGATGTTACCTCTGCACATTGTCTTGAAATTTCATTAATTTTAGCTATCAGACGATAGTGTTCTGTTGTACGATCAGCCTCACCTTCTGATCCTCTTCTTACTCTATCTGACCTAAACCATTTATAATAGTAAGTTGCAATAAAATTAAATCTTTGAAAATGCAACAACTCGCAAAGAAAAAATAATCCCATTTGTAATTTTCAAAGTACAATTCTTTTAAAAACTGTCAAATCTTTGGTTGTGTTTTTTGAACATTCTATATTAGGACTAACCTTTTCTGTCTTTACACACTTTTAAAATTTTCATGTTTTAGCTTTGTTTGTTATGCAAGCTTTATTTTAATTTTTAGTGTGTGAACACCAAACGGCATCAAACTATATGTATACATAAAGTAGAAACAAAGGATTAATACACAGGAATTTATTTTACTCTAGTGATGCGGACTATTTATTCTAGTGATGCGGACTATTTATTCTCGTGATGTGGACTATTTATTCTAGTGATGTGGACTATTTACTCTAATGATGTGGACTATGTACTTTAGTGGCGTGGACTATTTACTCTAGTGATGTGGACTATGTACTTTAGTGGCGTGGACTATTTACTCTAGTGATGTGGACTATTTACTCTAGTGATGTGAACTATTTACTCTAGAGATGTGAACTATTTACTCTGGTGATGTGGACTATTTACTCTAGTGAGGTGAACTAATTACTCTACTGATGTGGACTATTTACTCTAGTGATGTGGACTATTTACTCTAGTGATGTTGACTATTTACTCTAGTGGTGTGGACTATTTACTCTAGTGATGTGGACTGTTTACTCTAGTGATGTGGACTATTTACTTTAGTAATGTGGACTATTTACTCTACTGATGTGGATTATTTACTCTAGTGATGTGGACTATTTACTTTAGTGATGTGGACTATTTACTCTAGTGATGTAGACTATTTACTCTAGTGGTGTGGACTATTTACTCTAGTGAAGTGGGCACCCAGAAACCATTTAAACACTCACATTGATTTGGATGCCATTGTTTAAAGCAGCTTTACAAAACTTACATTTACTAAAATTTTGCTACAAATATTTGAGATGCTAGCCATACCTATTGAAAGATAGTCGAAACTAACATTAATTTGTCATAAATGTATTATTTATAAGAAATATAAACTCAATGTAAACGATGAAGTAAGCTGCTTTAAAATTGTTTATCTGTACAGACGGTCTGTACAAACAAGTGGAGTATATAGTTTGCCTAGGGATGCCTGAGAGGATGCTGAAAAAGAAATAACTTTTTTCAATGGTAGCAGATAAACTACTAGTGTTTCAAAAATTCTGTTTAAAAATAATTTAGAGCTTCAACATGAATTGTATTTAATATCTTGTGAGCTTGTTAATTACAATTTAGATATTTTGATGCCGTTTTGTATTTAATTTCCACAAATAGAACAGAGATGGTACAAAAAGTAGATTGCAAAATATATTTTGGTAACTGCCATGATTTAAATAATATCAGCAAAATGTAAGACAAACATCTTTTCTAAGACATAAATATTAGAGTATCTGATTACCGAGTCCTAATATTTAAAATTCCATTTACCAGATAAGTTGTTTGTATGTAAGCCATTGTTTGTTACAGTGAGAAACTTTACACAGATACCTAGAATCTCTCTTTGAACGTAATGACACTATTTTTAACCTTTACACTATTATTAGTGGCAATCAAATGGAAGTGGCATGTAAGTAGAGGCTGTTGTTGTATTTTTAAGACAGCTTGTCATAAATCTGGGAAGATAAATTTAACCCTCTTACAGGAGAAGCAAATTTTGCCTCCATTTTGCACTCTAACTAGAGTAGAGTAGCATTAACCTTTTTAGTTAGAGGAAATATGCTAAATTACTTCTAATCTGTTGTAGATGTTTAAATACGTATGCATCGGCAGCAAATAAACATATTTACCAGCTGGCATCCAATGCTTGCAGTTTATCTGTGATAATATTTTAGCCTCGCCACGCATTGCAGTTTGTTAGAGCATTCAATTGGTTTGTTTCATTCTACAATTGAAGGACTTTTCATAATTATATTTAAAAATTTCGCTTAAAAATAATTAAAAAATTAAATAAACATATTTGATAAGATAAATTATTAATAACAATTTGTGCATAGAAAAATGTGTGTACATAAAAAAATTACTATTTCAGCAGAAGATATCCATCCAAAACTTTGAATATGACAGTACTGGTAGCTGTCGGTACTGGTAAAAATCTAAAAAAACGTACTAGTATCGAGTGGTACCAGTATCGCTGTCTTCAAAGTTTTGATGAATAGCTTCTGCGAGAACAGTAATTTTTTTTATACAGACTCACAGTTCTATGCATTAATTTTTATTATTAATTTAACATATTCAGGATTTTTATTTTGTTTTCTCAGTTTGTATTAATTGTATCATTACCAAATCATCTTTTATTGTAATCATAGCAAAACGGATTTAAATTAGCTATTACTAGCTAGTTATTTCAGATTTACTTTGAAAGACTTTTAGAGTGTTCTTTTCCTAATACTATTGATCAGCACCAAACAGTTTTTATAATATCAAGTTTGACAATTAGAGTTGATTGACAAAGTTGGAAAACCTTTACATAGGTTTTATTTTTTCTCTCAATTTATTTCGACTGCCACAAATATTTTTGCATGATATGAAGTTTGAAAGTTGAAATGATAACTGCTATTATATGTTGAATAAAAATAAATGTTCTGTGCAAATACTTTTAAAACAAGCTTAATCAAGCACAATCATATAAAAAATAAACAGAATAATGTTACTGAGTTAAGATAGCTTTAGAAGTCAGCGAAGCTGACATGAATTAAACTATGTCATGCGTAGCATTAATGAGCAAATCAAAATTATATTAAAACAAGCACAGGCATGCGTACCTAATAACTAGCCAAAATTCAGAGACAGGCTATATGTATACATATATGTGTGTGCAGCTGACTTCGAAGTTTTAATATTATGGCTAACATTTGCAGTTTTGGCATTAATCAGTTTAACAATAGTTCAAGTAAAACAAAACAATTTACTATCTTTTTAACAATGGCGTTAAATGGCATACTCATCTTACAGTCATCCATTCTTTGATTTATCTCTCACACAATCTTCTATTTTAACCTCCCTCTCATTCTCAAGGCAATCAACATGCGCAGCAGTCATGTCCATCACTTTATCAGTTCCTTGAGCATGCAGTTCCTCATCTGAAGCCGTAACTCCTTGTGCCTCACTTTTGACCTTACCTTCTTCTTTTCTATCTCTACTTAAGCCTTATTATCATTTGCTTTGGCCAAAGCCTCTGCACCACCTGCCTCAGCCAAACCCTTTGCATCAAAAACAATGTTTTGTTGCAAAAATTTGTAACAATGTAGCAGGTGGCAAAATTCAGTTTGAAAAAGAAACCGGCATTGTTCTGAGTGCACTCTTTTTGGGACCACTGAAGCCTTCCACAGATTAGGCTATAGACAAATGTGAGCTCCGGAGATGGGCTCTCAGGCGGAGCAACTCATTAACCGACTCCTGGATAGCTTGTGATTATTGGAACCCATAATCATATAACTGTTTCTCCTCATTTATAGCCTGAATCTCTCTTCTTCTGAATCTCTTTCCCTTCAGCTTAGTTTTCCCCTTAGGTTTTTCAAACTTCATTTTAATGTATGAAATACGTTGCAGTCAAATCTCATCGACTAGCATGAAGTGTTGATTTTTTTCTGGCAGAGTAACCACATCTTTTTTACCCAATACAGACACCAGCAGCTTTCGGTTTGTTTTAGTTGTACAGTTATGTAAAACAAAACAAAGATCTAATTTCAGACAAGCCCAAGTGTATTCTATCAATGCAAATATTTTCTCCATTTTAGTCATTTTTCGGAAGGCAAATTCAACTGGCTGGCCTACACTATTACAATCTATAGTTGTAACATCACAGCTCTATGGCATGTCCACTAGCATGCACATATACCTTATGCCTCTATGCTTTTTGTTCAGGTCAAAGATACATATAACCCAAACTTTAAACAGCTCTTGCTAGCTTGCTAGATTTCATTAAAAACTCTTTTTGGATGTTTTTTTCTGAAACTATAATTAGACTCAGTACCCGATTTAGACTAAGTTGAAGGACACATTCAAGAACTAAAGTTGTTAGAAGATATCTTGATGTACTTGTATAATATGTTAAGATGGTATGTTAATGTACTTAATGGTATGTTAATGGTATGTAAATGTACTTCAACAACTAAAGTTGTTGAAGTACAATAACATACCAGCTAAACGTCTCACCTTGGCTTTGTTAGTTGGTGGAACTCTTTATAACAATTTTTACTTTAGCGTGGTTGGGAGTCACCTTAAAAGCATTACATAGAACATTATTTCAGGAAATCTTTAAACCAGACAAAATACATTTTTCCTGCAATCAGTTGAGCATCTCATCAATTTTATACCATAGTGTGTCATCAAAGCTAAGCCCATGAAGCACCTGCAACAGTGTGTCATCAAAGTTAACACCTTAGAGCACCTGCGACAGTGTGTCATCAAAGCTATGTCCATGAAGCACCTGCAACAGTGTTTCATCAAAGCTAAGCCATGAAGCACCTGCAACAGTGTGTCATCAAAACTAACACCTTGGAGCACATGCGACAGTGTGTCATCAAAGCTATGTCCATGAAGCACCTGCAACAGTGTGTCATCAAATAATTCAAGCAAAAAGACTTCTAGCATCAGCTGGCTATTTCTGTTCTGCAGACAATGCAAACAAAAAATCTTACCTTATATAAAAATGACTGAACAACCAAGCTAGTTGGTTTCCAATTTTTTTTTACTTTAAAAATAAGAAATTATTCTAGCTAGAAGCCAACTAAAACAGAAATCAGTATTGAAAGAAATATTTACAAATTTTGATGTAAATATCATCTGATAAAATCAAAAGCACACTATGGTATAATGTAGTTTCGCATAAAAAATGGTTGTCACGCTCTAAAAAGCAAAACAAGTTTACTATGAATGAGTTGGTGTCCGCCTAAGTAAGAAGTTATCCACTCTTAATATTATAAACACATGCAATTTCTCACACACTATTTGCCTAAAAATAACATAAACAACAACGAATGCTTTGTCTGGTTACTAGTTTCACCTAACATGACACTTTGTTGTTGTCAATATGCATTATTTTTAAAAGACTAAATCGACTAAAGAAATGCTAAGAATTTTAGTTTGTGCTGTTCATGCCTATTCAACTGTTGTTTGCATTGCTAGACACCTAGGTCCCTGATACTTTGAAATTCACCTAACACTTTCATTCTAAATTCAGTTACTGTATTGAGGCTTGGGAGAACGCCCCAGGTAAATACTTAAACAAACTTCAACTTCTACAAAAACGAGTTCTCAGGATTTTACATAAAAACCTAAATTAGAACACACCCGCCAACCTTTTCAAAAATCTTCAATTCTTACGGTAAATAAACTCTATAAATTTCGAACTCTCATCGCGTCTCATCAATTATTCTACAGCCTTAAATCACATCGCATTCATCAATATCCCACTCGCTGCTCTTCCTTAAATCTAAAGCTACCTCCCTCTAAATCTGCTTCAGGTCATCGCGGAATGTCTTATCAGCAGTCAGCACAATGGAACGCTCTGCCTGATGAACTGCGTAGGGTAGTGAGTAAGCCCACTTTTAGACGTGCCCTCAAGCTGTACCTGTTGAGCGATGACTAAATAGTTTCTGGCTGCTTGCTGTTAACCTGTGGCCCAGCGCCTTGACTAGCAATGCTACTGCGCAGTTTGGGCCTCATCATTATCTTTTTTCTTTTTCTTTTTTTGCTGTTTTCATATTTTTTGATGAAATAAAACAAACAAACTAACTTTCGGTCCTATATACAAGCTTGAGTAGTTTTTTAAAATTATTCACCACAAGCTAATGCGTAAACTTTATTAAATTAAGCTTTTACGTGATCTTGCTAAAAACATACAAAAACAGGTTAGAGTTGAAAAGGTTTAACTGCAAGTTTAGACTCATTTAGTTTTACAATTTGGATTTATAACATCTTAAAAAAAGTTTGAAATAATGTTTCTGGAATAAATGTGCATCATTTTATTTTTTTCAATTTTTGTATGCATCAAATCAATTATACAATCAATTATACAATCAATTATACAATCAATTATACAATCAATTATACCATCAATTATATAATCAATTATACAATCAATTATACCATCAATTATACAATCAATTATATAATCAATTATACAATCAATTATACAATAGATTATACAATCAATTATACAATCAGTTATGCAATCAATTATACCATAAATTATACAATCAACTATACAATTAATTATAAAATCATTTGTACAATCAATTATACAATCAATTATACAATTAATTATACAATCAATTATACAATCACCTCAACAATCAATTATACAATCAATATACAATCAATTATACCATCAATTATCCAATCAATTATACAATCAATTATACAATCAATTAAATAATCAATTATACAATCAATTATACAATCAATTATACAATCAGTTATACAATCAATTATACAATAAATTGTACAATCAACTATACAATTAATTATAAAATCATTTATACAATCAATTATACAATCAATTATACCATCAATTATACAATCAATTATACCATCAATTATATCATCAATTATACAATCAATTATACAATCAATTATACTATCAATTATATAATAAACTATACAATCGATTATACAATCAGCTATACAATTAATTATACAATCAATAGTAAAAATCAAAGTTTAGTCATATACTATCGAGGTGTAATACTTTCACACAAAAAAATCGTTACAAATTATATTTAAAAAGTTCCACAAGTGCCTCAAATACAGCCGGACAAAATGCTCAAGATTGGTGAGCCGCATATTATAAAAACACAAAGTCATTTTTGTTTAAAATAGACTCAATTTGTTTAATTTTCCATTATAAAAGTTTTCAGCATTTTTAGCGTACAATGCCTTTTCTCATAGAAATGGTTGATGATTTAACAGTGGCAAGTGATAACATCTAATTTTCTAGTTTTAACTCAATATTAAAAATGTTATTGCAACAGCTTTCTTAGAACAGGGAGTGTTGCTGGTTGTCTTGATTAAAATAAGTTGGTGGCTACGCTTTTCACTCTCCGTAAAGAATTGACAAAACTGTCTTTAGATTAATAACATTTTAAAGGTGAGCAGTTCTGGTTACTACAAATGTAAACAAATGTTATTGTAAAGTGCATCAAAAATTAAACCATACATATCAATAGTTTTCAAGATTGATTCTCATTCAGATACATGTAGTTGTTAGAGAATAGAAGTATTTATCAAAACATCAGCTGCTGATCAAGTTGCAGATTCTAGCAAACGTGTACAGATGAACAGAATAGCACTACAGTCTCACTATTGTGTTTCGCTAACTATTGCCATCTGAATATTTCAACAGATAATTTACTATTTTCACAGACGTTTTTTAAAATAGTAAGTGCCCAACATAGTTACCTAACAGTTTTACATAGATTTCTTAAGTGATTTATGGTCTGCATGTGGTGCGTGTAAAATAACCCTTCAGAACTATCCTTAAACTGCGTAGCTTCAGATGTTATGTAGATTAGTTTTTGCAGCATACAGCTAAGATAAATGTTGTTTGCTTTTACCATACCAAAACTGAAAGAAGCTCATTTCCTTGATTTATTTTTATCTATTCTTTAAAAAAAATTGAAGTAAAGTAATTTTTCATTAATTTCATAGCAGCGACTGTTTTTGGGTGAAGTAACAAAATTGTCTCAGGCCAGCTCAGAGTTTTGCACAAGTCGATGAATGACTCGGTTAGTGAAAGTTAAGGTTGGTTTTTGGCGAACATTGCTTCCAGCCATCAATTTAGCTTGTTCTTCTGAAGATGGATGTGTAAAGCGAATAGAAGTTCGATTATCGTTTGAAGCCCAGTTTTCATCAGCCGTTAGGAGAAATTGAACAATTTGGCTAAAATTATTAAACCAGGTTTTAACTCTGTCTTCTGCATGCAATATATTGAAAATAATTCGCTATGTGGAGCATGTTTGACTGTAATTGGTAAAACCCATTATGTCTACATGTAGTATAGCTTTGTTTATCCGTTAAATTTAATTATTGCTATCTTATATTAATAATTACTATCATTATTTATGTTCACATCATTTACTGTATTTATCATGAAGTACACTTAGTACAACACAAAGAAGCGGTCCTAACCTATTGTATATATTGTATTTCACTATATTGAAAATAGTTCAAATTAGTTTTAAACGCAATATGCTATTAAACAACCAATGTCCAAATATCTTTGATTGATGATTTGAATGCCTATTTTAAGTGACAATGAATTTGCTTTGAATAGGAAAAATGCATCTCCACAAAAACTTTTAAAATGTCAGCCAATCACTGGGCTGTTTACATAATAGGCACAATATCTGATACTATTGATTATGAGCAATAATTAGCTGCTAGTAGTAGTATTCAATTTGTTCTTAACTGACATGTTACTAAAGTTCAAATTATATGTGCCTGTTTTTTGAACACAACACTAAAAAGCTAGAATATCTGTAAATATTAGAAAAACTTTGAAGAACTATCATCGCCAACATATGTGTACAAATTTAGATTTACCACATTTTTTACTGTTTATTTGATAGTTAAATGCAGAAAGGTAATTAATATGATAATAAACATGATATTTAGAGTATTCCAAGTTTTCAGCTTCTATAGCCTTTAGTTGTCTCTAAGTAATTGTGCATTTACTTCAACTACAATGAACTCAATTGTACTTAACCAATAACAATCTTGTGGAAGCATGAGTTGGCTTGTAATATAGCAACTTGACTAAACTTGCCAAAAGGTTTATATGACACTTGACAGCATCATTTAGCTCGTCATTAAATGACATCAGTTATCTCAAGATTTCTCTATACTATATATAGTAGTCTCATGATGTCTCTCTACCATATATAGTAATCTCAAGATGTCTCTATACTACATATAGTAATCTCAAGATGTCTCTATATACAGTAATCTCAAGATGTCTCTATACTATATATAGTAATCTCAAGATGTCTCTATACTATATATAGTAATTTCATGATGTCTCTATACTATATATAGTAATCTCAATATGTCTCTTTACTATATATAGTAATCTCATTATGTCTCTATACTATATATAATAATGTCATAATGTCTCTATACTATATATAGTAATCTCAAGATGTCTCTATACTATATATAGTAATCTCAAGATGTCTCTATGCTATATATAGTAATCTCAATATGTCTCTATACTGTATATAGTAATCTCGAGATGTCTCTATACTATATATAGTAATTTCATGATGTCTCTATGCTAATTGCCTCCAACAACTCTCACTTATTGCAAGTAGTGATGTATAAGATATACATGTACATTGCCAAACTAAATACATTTTTTTCAGTTCAAGCAGTAGAAGCATGTCCGTTGTTATTAAATGACTTGGCAAGAAAGATAGTCAAACCCAATAAATAAAAAATGAAACAAAACGCAGAACTATGGTTCAACCATCAAAAAGAGTATATTCTGATGAATATTTTTTATCTTGGAAATCCAACCTGCAGTTAGCGGGAATGACATCCTTTGTCGTTGGATCAGCGATGCTTCGAGTAGAATATATAGTTCCGTAACTGGTTTGTGGAGCTGTCATTACACACACAGACTTTGTTTGATTACGATTCACTATAGCGAGTAGGCTACCTCCAGAATAATTGGGTGGTAGCTGGTACGCTTTGATATTATCAATACCTGGAGGTATCTACAAGCAAATCTAGTATTATCTATTTAGGGTAAAACTTGAAACATTAAAATTTGGATAGAAGATTTATATTGTATCATATTTGACAGCTAATTTGGCTCTCCTATAATGCTTATTGATTTTTCAAATTCAAAACTATATTTCATCAAAAAATTAGATTACTTTAGACTATTTTAGATTACTTTAGATTATTATACATTACTTTAGATTACTATACATTGCTTTAGACTGCTTTCGATTACTTTAGATTACTATATATTACTTTAGATTACTTTTGATTACTATACATTACTTTAGATTACTTTAGATTACTGTACATAACTTTAGATTACTTTTGATTACTATACATTACTTTAGATTACTTTACAATACTTTAGATTACTTTACATTACTTTAGATTACTTTAGATTACTATACATTACCTTATATTACTTTAGATTACTTTACAATACTTTAGATTACTATACATTAATTTAGACTACTTTAGATTACTATACATTACTTTAGATTACTCTACATTACTATACATCACTTTAGATTACTTTAGATTACTTTAGATTACTTTAGACTACCATACATTACTTTAGATTACTTTAGAATACTATACATTACTTTAGATTACTTTAGATTACTATACATTACTTTAGATTACTTTTGATTACTATACATTACTTCAGATTACTTTACAATACTTTAGATTACTTTACATTACTTTGAATTACTTTAGATTACTATACATTACTTTAGATTACTTTACAATACTTTAGATTACTTTAGATTACTATACATTACTTTAGACTACTTTAGATTACTTTTGATTACTATACATTACTTTAGATTACTTCAGATTACTTTTGATTACTATACATTACGTTAGATTACTATACATTACTTTAGATTACTTTAGATTATTATACATTACTTTAGATTACTCTAAATTACTATAGATTACTTTAGAATACTTTAGATTGCTTAAATTGCTTTCGACTACTTTACACCGACTATAGTGGTTTATGCTAGATTCATAGCTTGCATATGTCTAAAGATAGAATTGAATCATTGCTTTGGAGATGACTATATAGTTACTGTTGTTTTGAATCAACACCAAAACCCTAAAACGTACAATTGAAAAACATATTTACAACAAGTTATTCCACTGCAATACAAAAAATAATGATTTTATAGAAGACGGAAAATTATTGACGCAAACCTTGTTGCCGTCTTTGAAAAGCACTCACAGAGCTAATTCAAGTGGTATAACTAAACCAATTAACAATAAATGTTAAAATGCTTTGATCAGAAAAATTGTCTATTATTAATCAGCTGCATGTCGCTCTGTGGAATTCAAACACCATAATGGCAAGCTTGGATGAAGGATAGTCACCGGAAATAAAATGTGATGGAAAACAGGGCTGGCCAACTAAGACTGTTTGATCCATTGCCAAACCACGAGCACAGTTGGCAACACTCCGAAACAACTCTCGTGGTGCAACAATGCTCTAATTAGCAAAGGATAACAAAAATAGTGAGTTAGTAATAGACAGAAAATGTTACTTGAGTTCTCTTTCACTGACCCACTACATGTATTTAAATTAGTAACAGGCAGGTGATCCTTTCTACAAGGTGGATGGCTATTAAATGTGGCTACCAAACTACTGTTAAACTGTTAAACTGTTAAACAATTTTTTTCATCTAGCACTAAATATTTGTATTTGCTCAGTAAAATATATATTTTTGAAATTCAGAAAATGATAAATATGGTCGTACTACGTACATCCACTATAAAACGATATAAAGTGCTGTCTAAAGGTAAGTACATTGTAATGTTACATAATAATGATGCAATGCATTTGATATTACAACACGATTATAACATTACTACAGCATAGGCTTACTTTATGTGAAATATCTTTTTCTGAGATAATTATTTTATTTAGGAAAACTAGAAGTATTATATATAGGCCACCAGTAGGCAGTGTGCTATTAAATGAAAAAAGTATGTCCACTTTCAGAAACCTTAGCAAGACTCTTGAGCATCATATGCAGTGTTTTTTAGAAGCTTAACATTTTTTGAATTTTAGTTTCTGATATAGAAAAGCCTACTGTAAACTACATTAAAATTTTCATCATTTTATTGGTTTTAGATATTTCCATACAAAAGTTTATTAAAGACTTCCGCTAAATAAACTTAAGCTGAGTGAAAACCTCTTTACACTACTTGATTGTGATAACACCAACTTCAGTTGCTTTTTCAAACACTTTCAAATTTGTTCAATCACCAAGCCAATATTTTCATTATATTAAAGAAATTTCTAAAAAGCAAACAAAGGAAATTTAGAAACAAGTGAAACAGGCAAAATAAAGCATTATAACCCAATCATCTACACTACAGCTCTCTGCTTGAGAGAGATACTAGATATTCAAAGATTAAACTAGTGGATAATTCTTAAACTTACAGTTAGTGCTGTTCCTTTAGATGCTGCCAGTCGCACTAAAATAGTCGCAATTTTCTCTGGGTTTACTTCAAGTCTTGTACACTTGACTTTTTTACTTGTGTGACATATGAATGTGTATTTAACTTTTTCTAAAAATTAAAATTTTTTAGATTTTATAATTTAGACAGTGATTAGCTATGAGTCTCATGTGAATACTTAAAAGCGCAAGTTTTATCGCAAATTTGAAGGTCATTGGCAAAGATGTGTGTTAGAATACTGATGCCAGTCTAGAGTAAAAGTATACCATCGTGTGATTTTAGTTCTTTCACCAGAAATTGCTGTATAATGCCAACTGACAAAAACATTCCTAGTTATGTCTTTAAGAACATAACATGAAGTTAGTTCTTTAGGTTCTTTAAGCTGCCACTACAACCGACCGATTAGGATTAAGGATTAAGCAAATGAACTGAAATGCAATGCGTATGAATAAAACTGATCGGCTAGAAGAACACAGTATACTTGCTCTGTCTGACTATTTTTAACTATTCTGCTGTTTAGAAAAATGGTGCTCATTTAAAACCGGTTGGTTTTTTATTAAGATACTCTTACTTAGTACGCAAGAGAAAAGCTGTTATTTGTAAGATTGTGGGAAATGCGCAAGTGATCAAACTAACTACTATAATAATTTGTTTTTGAATAGGCTGAAGCCTCTCATATATGTGGTACTCTAGTGTCACAATTTTAAAAAGCTTTGTTATTATTTTTGAACAGACTCAAAATACCAATAGTTTATATACATAATGTACAACTTAAAGTGGTGCAATCAGTATAAAAAACCATACAAAATCTAAAAAGAGAGCAAGGTTGTAATT
Source organism: Watersipora subatra (assembly GCF_963576615.1). Taxonomy (NCBI): domain Eukaryota; kingdom Metazoa; phylum Bryozoa; class Gymnolaemata; order Cheilostomatida; family Watersiporidae; genus Watersipora; species Watersipora subatra. The sequence goes on from NC_088717.1 coordinate 33,357,650, forward strand.
AAAATGAAAACGCATGTCAGGCAAAATTTGCAACTAGAAAATAAACTGGTTCACACATAGGCATACAAATGAAGATTAGGAAACTAATGGCTTTTATTTAGCAGGTAGTTATTGGCATTAGTTAGGGGCGTTAGTTAGGGCCCCTAACTACCAGGTATATATCAACATACAAATTCCTCAAACTGTCTATCATTTCCCAAACTCCTTATGTGAGTGTCTTGTGAGATTTATAATTACCTATCATTCAAAATTTTTTATTTTATGTTATAAAAAAATTATTTTAGCAATATTAGGTACATTTTACTATTTTTATTTTAAAATTTTAACCTTGTTTCAGCAAGCAGAGGTTTTTGCAAATCAACAATTTTCTAACACTACCTTCCTTGAGAAACATGTCTACATGCAAGTAATATGAAGCCTATCGGAACTTTATTGCATCTGAAATGGGAGACTTGGCTAGTAATTGTAAAGTATAAATGGGTAACTCAACTCTACTGAGTTTCTTGTCGTAACTTGAATTGTAGCATTTTTCTGAGAAGCGACTGGTATTTAAGATAAATGTAGATCACATAAAAATTAGTCGGTTGTGGATGGGTTAACAATATTAGCTAATAGAGCCAACATTTATACAAAAATTGTCTGTCTTTTGCTTAAATTTTAATGTCTGTGATCATAATAATAGAAACACTTTTAGGATCTAAGGTAAATTTTAGCTATTGCTAACTCAGTCGTTGATTTCTTTGCAGTCATTGATAGAACACAAGAAAACACGGATCATAGTTTTCGGTTTTAAAACTTACAAACGACGGCTTGTTACTACATATCAAGGAAGTTGTGAGTTGCTGGAAACTTTATTTAAATTGATTAAATTTAGGTCTATTATATAATTATTCTAGCTGTTATTTTTAAAGACATTTTAGAGAAAGATAGCCTGTAGACAAACTAGTATTATGTACAAAACCATTGAAACAGTTTATTAATTTTTTGAGGCGAAATTTCAACTTTGAATACCAAAGTACATTACTTGAAACGCTTTGATGCCTAATGCTCACATTATTAATGCGTATCCTGTGGCATTATGTAATGTCAGTGTACAAATATATGTTGAAATTATTTAAAAACAATCATTGTAATGTTGAAATTGCTTACTACTGATGTTGTCAGATCTCTAATACCTCGGGCAAGAAATTTTGTAGGTAAACCAAGTTTTCAAATCTAAAAAAACAAACTATGACTAATGGTCAAAATAAAATTGAAAAAGTTTCTTTGTGATTAATTTTGCAATTACGCTCTGTGACAAGATTTACTTACAAAAAACCAAAAGCAATAGACAAAAAAATCTATAGTGTTTCTAATATGAAGACCAAAAGAGACAAAAAAGCTTCATTTTCAATCTTCTTGCACTTTAGGATTGATACAAAATTGTGACTTAATTTGGCCTAGTCATTCAAGAAAACAATCTTAAAACCTTTTTCTGATGAATTGGTTTACAAAACCATGAATGGGTGCTAAACGATAGATCACTTCTATAGCGTAGATGACTTCTCACGCTCAGCATTCCTTTATAAGAAAAGCATATTAGAAAGTTCAGTTTTAGGATTGAGTAGTAATTTGGGTAGTACATATGTATTGTAGAGTAAAATTGTATTGCAGAGAAGTAAAATTGTATTGTAGAGGAGTAAAATTGTATTGTAGAGGAGTAAAATTGATTAGTAGATAGTAGTAAAATTGAGTAGTAAAATATTAAGTAGTGACTTACTCTGGTCTACCAAGTGATTAAAATTTGTTACATAAATCTGATATTTTCCTTCAGTGAGAAGCTTCGACCTCCACGTTGTAACTTCTATATCTTCATTTGGGGTTGAGCCAATTACTTCCCAATTTTGATCAAAGATTATCATTGATGTCAGAATTAACTTTCCGCGATCTCCAGTTGTAGTTAACTCTCTGTAATAATTCATTACCATGTGTTTGCATTTGCAACTTTTGGAAATGTTTTCTTTGAAATTTATATTAATCAGCTTTCAAGGATGCAATTCTAAGGGTTACACGTGTATCGGCAAGTGTATTAATTGTTTTATTCTAGACTAGCCATGAAATATATAAAACTTTATATTGTTAGTAAAAATTACAACATTTGATGATAAAAATGTAGCAATTTCATGAAATAATGTGTCATTTACACAAAATCTTTATTTGGCAGTAGTACCAACGGTAACTGTATATATATATATATATATATATGCACTAGCTGCTTTACCCGCCTACAGGAACAGATTCACGTGCAGCATAAAAGTTATTGAGAGTTGTCTTTCATACTGTAGAACAACTCCAAAAATGCTGTCTACTGAAATTGTTGTCCTGATCAGAGTATGCATAGACATAGTATGCATAGACTCTCCAACATTTCAATGTTGGAGAGAACAATGGAAATCTGCAACGTGTCGTACAGCTAGATGTGTGTAAAATCTAGTAAATATTTTAGATTCATGTGTCTAGATTCATGCATCCGTTCATACCCGTCTATATTTGCAGTTCACAATTGCGCACTTCTGCCGCTGAGCCCCACCTCAGCTGACCAGTCTTAACCTACCGAGTAGTTGACAATCGCGTTCTTGCAGTCGCCCCGCTATCAATCGCTTCGCAGTCGCAGTCAATTGCCTTGAAATCAATCGGCCCACATCCACCTCGCAATCGATTGCCTTGCACTCTCCTTGCAATCAATTGCCTTGCACTCGCTTTGCAATCAATCACTTTGCACTCGCAACCAATTGTCTCGCAACCAATTGCCTTGCACTCACAATCAATCGCCTAGCACTCAATCGCCTCACACTCGCCAACTCATACATCTGGAAAGCTGCGCCTGGAGACTGTCGGTGTACAAAGGTCTCCCGCGCATCCCTGAGTGACGCCACGGCCCCAAGCCTAACTGTGCTACCCGGCGTTGCCTGGGTAGTAAAAAAGTTTTTGTAAAGAACATTGATTTGTATTTAACATATAACAACATTTGCCATTCTAACTTTCAAAATACATATCTTGAAAGAAGTGTTTTGTGTAGTTGAAATAAATTATAAGAGAAAATAAACCACTGTGAAGGTTTTCAAAGTTTTTCAAACAACTATAATTTTCAAACTTTATATCATGAGGAAAAGGTTTTGTGCAGGACAACTGATTTAAAAATAAATAAAACAACTGTAAAGGTTTTCAAACCAATGTAAGTTTAAAATTTCATAACTTTCAGCAACCTATATCTTTTGATAATATATAGTGGAACCTCAGTTCTCGAACATAATCAGTGCCAGAAGGTAGTTCGAAAACTGAGTTGTTCGAGATCCGAAACAATTTTTCCCATTAAAATAAAATAATGTAAATTTTAATCCGCTCCAAGGTGAGAAAACAACTTCGGTAAAGTATTTTTTCAACATTTTACACCATAAGCTGTACTTGTACCCGGGTAATAAAAAAGTCTTTGCACAGAAAATCTATTTGTATTTAACATATATAACAACATTTGCCATTCTAACATTCAAACTACATAAGTAACATAAGAAAACTTGATAGGTAACCTATCATGAGAAAAATGTTTTGTGTAGTTGAAATAAGTGAGAGAAAATAAAAACAACTGTAAAGTTTATCAAACTTTGTCAAACAGCTGCAACTTTCAAACATCATATCATGAGGAAAAGTTTTTCTGCCAGTCTAATAAATTAAAAAAATAAAACAATTGTAAAAGGGATTAGATGTAAATTTTAAATAATTAGCAATTAATAGCTAAATTAAGTCGGTTTGCAACAATTATAATAAAATATGATACGGTATTGATACAATTAATACAAACTGAGAAAACAAAATAAAATTCGTGATTTTGTTGAATTACATGTAATAATAACAATTATTGCATACAAGTGTGTGTATAAAAAGTTACTGTTCCACCAACAGCTATCCATCAAAACTCTGAATACAATATATATATGTATATATATATATCTACTATATATAAACACAGACAATGTATATATACACCAATTTGAATACATGTATATATCATCTGAGGTATAAATGTATGTAGTATATATATACATGCATATATATTATATACATGTATCAATATGTATATTTATATATATATATACATCTATATATAATACACATATATATGTATATATATACATTTATATAAATGTATATATACATTTATATATATAATACACATATATTTGTATATATACATTTATATAAATGTATATACATATATATGTATATATATATAAAAAAAAATTGTTTCCTCACCCCGGATACCCCGTATGGGTGGTAAATTCTGCTCTAACTCGGGTCTCCTACCAGAGACCTGGAAGTTTGAGCACTCGCCCAGTATATATATATATATATATATATATATATATATATATCGGGTGAGTGCTCTATTGCACTTATATTGCTATATATATATATATATATATATATATATATAGCCTTAAGTAGAAATAGCCTTAAATAAAAACACACACGTCATGTTTAAATTTATTAGCTTTTAATAAATTTGCTATAAATATGTATATATAAAAATATATATATATAAATATATATATATATATATATATATATATATGTAGAGATTCACATGTATATATACATGTAAATAGTAGTTTACTTTAAAAACAAAACCAAGATATTTTATCAACTTTGTACTGATCTACAATACTAGCCGTCATGAATTTGTGGTGTGGTTGATAGTTTCAAAGAAAAGTGGTCAGCTTCATAAAACCATGAAGAGAAAAATTGATCTAGAATGTATACAATATTTAGTAGAAACTATAGTTTACCTACCTATCTATTGGCTGTAGGTTGATGTCAACTTGCGCAGTATCAAATATTTCTAATTCTAATGCATCCCATGAGGTGTCTCCTTCTTGAAAAAGTTTTGCTTTAACAGAGTGTTCATAATAGTTTTCTCGAGCAATACATATTAGCAGACTAGCAAAGTAGCTACAAATATAATTATACATTTTGTAAACAATCCGTACTAAAGGAATGCAATACAGCAAAGTTTGTTTTATGGCACAAAAAACCTAAAAAAATCCCAAATTAATTTTTCCTTCCTATTTAAATGCATGTCTGGGTAAACTGATACATATGCTTATCTTTGGTTTAAGTTATCTGCATCAATCATTGGGATATAAAAAAGTTTTGTAACCTAATCTGCATTAGGAGCTTTTTGACCTTTTGTGTCTTGTAAACGGAAGGTCTTTCTGACGCACGAACAGTTGCTGCAGAAAATAAAGATGCTGATATTTTTTAGCTTGAGTAGAGCATAAAACACACAGCATACATCTGCAGACACTATTTAATTATGCATACATTGTTTCCACTATTTTACATTCCTAAGTGAAACTGTAAAATTGTATTTTATTCTGTATTTGTTGTAAAGTTTAGCTAAAAGGAGCAATAACTAGCAATCATTCACATGGTTTGCTGCTGTTACTAGTGTGGACAATTGCTATTACTCATTCAGAAAAAGACAAATCCTTCTCGAGGTGCTCATCAACGGAGATTTTTACTGCAATGTTGGAATAAATGTGAGTATAACTGCTCTAAAAGCATTTGTCTAAATAATGATTGATAATTTTTATTACATTATATACCGTATAAAATCTTCCATGGACATCCAAAAAATGCCTTCTGCTGAGTTTCCTTTTCCTTGTGGTGGGATCAAGTTTTCAGGGACATTTCTCCATTTATCAGAACCTTCACTCCAGTCTCCATTAAAAGCCACTTTCCCCCAAATATTACGAAGTAGAAATAGCCTTAAATAAAAACACACACGTCATGTTTAAATTTATTAGCTTTTAATAAATTTGCTTGCTTCCACTAGCTAACCTGTGGGAAAATCGCAGTCAGATTCTAAGCAGATTTTGAGTGTCACAGCCCGAAATGTTTGCTATTGTTTTGATCAAAATGGCAAATTATAACGTTTTGTTATGCTATTTTTATAGATTTTTTGAGGCATAAAAAATCAACAAAAGAATAAAATTATTTTTTACCAAAGTTGAAGCTGAGCAGCATCAGTTAATACGTTTCTTTCGACATCATTTTGATAAAATGATGTCGACAAATATGATAATAAATAATAATGATGATGTCAAACAAATATTTGATCAAAAATTTGTTTGCATTATTACTGCTTCTTTAAATAATAACATGTACAATGATGTAATTATTTTAATTACTCCTTAACTGAATTCAAATTTTAGTCCGTTTTAAACAAAATGTAGTTTTTCGAATTTCCCTCACGTAGTAATGAAATAAATTAGAAAAATAAGAATAAAAACAACAATAATAATCATATTACTGCTCACTGTAAATTCTGTCATCTTTTCTTGTTAGTATAAATTTTAGATGACGTTGGTAACTGGCTTAGGCATTGTTGAAAAATCGTAACAATATTTTTGAAAAATTGAAGTTTTCAGATTTTCACTATTTTGTATACATGAGAAAAAACCAGGGTGGCTAAAATTATGACTTTTACATTCCTTAAACTCAAGTCTGACCTTCATTGTGATAAAACTAAAACCGTCACTGTTAACATTATTTTCCACCAAATTTATAATGATAAACTGCCAACTGTTCAAATATTGAGCATCTCAAAGTAAAACTTTAAAAAGGTGTCTCCAAGGGCTGCATACAGCATTATCAATCTGTTAGTTTACCATCCGATTGGTGCACATCACTTCTGTGTATTAAATGGTATAACTGTTTTTTTTTGTTTTAACATTGAAAAAAAGTTAACTTTGATTGACTATTTACTCAGAAATGGTATAGAACTTACTTCACATCTCCTATTTGTGCCATAGCTAGAAATGAGTATCCATGCTTTCCACTAAGTCCAACTCTTCTGAAATTGGTATGAGATTTTGGATACGTGCTGCACGCTACTATGAAGCCATCCTGTAATGCAACTCGTAGTCTTTCCCAAAGTGCCTGCTGACGGCCTTCATCCCTTAATTCAGCTACATTTATTCAAAAAATTTAAAATAGAATATGTTGCTTCAGGTGAAACTACATAGATTAGGAAGCTATTTACAAATTAATAATTCCCTTAGTTTGGTTCAATTAGTTGCTCGTATAATTGTCGATTGCAAAAGTAATGGTTATGTTAGATCTTAGCCATTTTTGATAATCACTTTAAAAACATGTATTTGGCTTTTTCTATTCTATCTTGTTGTTTAGGTAATCTTTTATTTTATAATGGAGAAAAATTGAAACCTCATTATATTTTTACCCTAACGAATTAGCAAATGTAGAGGTTTGAAAAAATGTTTAAAACAGGTTTTCTCACAAACTAATACCCATCTGCTGTAATGCTGAAACAAATGTATAGCCTAAAATCCAAAAATCTAAATGTTTGAAGCCATAAAAGATGTTTTGAAAACTTTAACGAAAACCAAACTAAAAACAACAAAAATAATTATCTGAATGTAACAATTGTATAATTAGTCATGTAAACTGAAGTGAATGTTGAAATATTTTTTAATATTATTAAAGCCTATATAATATAACGTTAACCTATTTATATAACCCTATATAATAAGGTTATATACATAGGTTAACAATTATATATTATATATCTATTTATATAAGATATAATTGTTATAATTAAGATATAATTGATATAATTTTTGAGATTTATATACAACTATAAGTTTGTATATAAATCTCAAAGTTTTTTGTTTTCTGTTTTGAATGATTTTGTACTTTGTCGGGTCTAGCTATTATAGGTGTTAAAATTTTTAAATTCCCTGAATTGCTGGATTTGAATTCACAAAAATTGCAACCACAAGTTTGTAATCCAATTGTTTAACCAAAAGTCTACAAAGGTTTTTCAGCTTCTATTGTATTTTGTTTACAACCTTTACCTAATTTCACGCGCTAAATGACATATTATTCGAAATGCTAATAAATTTATTAGTGCTACAAATCCACACTTTTTCATGTTTTTGTTAACTTCTGCTTCTGGTTTTTGTAAGATTCAATTGCTAATTCGTGTTTAGAGTTAATAGTTTTCATGCGGACAATTGTATTATTTCTGAGGACAATTGTATTATCTGAGGACAATTGTATTATTTTGAGCAGTAATAGCTTCTACATTCTTTCTCCGTTCAGTCAGACAAAGACAGTCCGATATTTCATTTTTAGATTTGCACCAGTATCATCGGATTTAAAGTTTATGCTACATTATAACAGCAACCTTTTTAATACACACACACTTCTAAGTAAAAAATGTTATTATTAATTCAACATATTTAGGATTTTTGTTTTGTTTTTCAGTTTGTAATAATTGTATCATTATTAAATCTTATTTTATTTTAATTGTAGCAAAACAGACCTAATTTAGCTATTACTTGCTAATTATTTCCCATTTACATTTAAACACTTTTACAGCTGTTTTATTTTGTCCCGTAATTTATTCAAACTGCGCAAAACACTTTTTCCTATGATATGAAATTTGAAAGTTAGAATGATAACTGTTGTTATATGTCAAATAAAATTAACTTTTTGTTTGTCAAAACTTTTATTAAACGGGCAATTACCTAGTAATATTATAATATAATAATTTTATAACTATAAGAGTACTGAAAAATGTTGATGCTATTAGCAAATTTAGGTGATACTCTTTTGTTTCCAAGATTCAATCAAAATATAGGTTACAGACTCCAAAGAATGCTTAAGCAGTTTTTTTGCAAAAAATATAAAACCTAATAAAAATGCCTAAGAAAAAACGCGTTTGATGAAAACAGGAGATATCAAACTCAATCTAATGTTAAAATTCCCATGTAACAGAATGAAGCTTGTCATGGATCATTTTCTAAGTTAAGAGTCATATTAGACTGCGGTTTGACAATATTATACATCAAGAAAACAACAACTCTCAGTACGAAAACAGCCAATACAGATCAATTGTTTCTGTTCCCTGTTTTGACTTGGTTGATTAAAAATGATGCATTCCTTTCTAGCAGCTTTATCAAATAATTACTCTTTGTCCTGAAGAAAACCAAATATAACACCAAGGAAGTCCTTTAATGGGTAGCCAATGTGCACCAACTACTTAAGCAAAAATATCAAAAGCAATAAGACTACACTGTATGAAAGGCTAGGCAATTTACTTCAAAGCTAACCACCTGAAGTGTACTGCCTTTTAGAAAAGTATTCTGGAAGTTTTCCAGATTTGGTAGCCACCAGATGTTGTGTGACGACTACCATTAGAAGTATGCCAAAGTACGCTAAGCTAAATTATCCCAGCTGGACACGCTCAGTATAGGTAGCATCAGTTGCTATGACAAAGCTATTTAGGTCTGGGCCTCTGACTTGAGCAGCCGCTCACTTCTTGCTTCTGGTTTAGAGATTCACCAGGACAAAAAGTGGTCTCAACTACATGTCATAAGTAGTTGTTATTCCAACAAAAAAACAACCTTGAGCATATCAGTTTGTTTATATTAGGGACACGTAAACATGGTATCTTATGACTGAATGTATCTCATAATGCTTCTTGTGTGGGATCAAAAAGATGCATAAAACATGACAGGCCAAAAAGTAGAAATTTGTGGTAATACCAAGCTGAAATTGACTAGATATTTGAGAGTATCCTATAAACCATCACACTCATTACATGCTTGAGAGTTGAGTTAGTCATTGACAATTGATTTGACTGCAAGAGCCCCATCCAGCTTACCTAGTGGCTCTCTAGGTCGGTCACATCAAATAATCTTTTTGCACATTGTATAAATAAAATTATGTTGTGATTTGACTTACCTGTAAAGTGTCCTTCAACTGCGCAGCCAGTGAGATATCTCATTCCATCATTGAGAGTTTTTTTGTGTAGTGCTGAGTAGCCACCTAACAATTTCGCTATTGCTTTTTCTAAGAGTGGCACCCAAAGTTGCCTTCTCTTTCCCTATAAAATTGTAATATATTATTATCTGTATTTTTTACAGTTATAGTCACTTTGTTTTTTATTGCATCAACATCTACTAATATGGGTTCATCTCTTCATTGTGGGGTCCTTCTTCAAGAGTGTGTGGCATAAACTCAAAAAATATTTATTTCAAGGGATTTGGTGTGCTAAAAAATTATTACATACTCTTACACAACTATCGTTCCTTTAACAACCTTTGAGAACATTTAAGAAAAGCCTTGAGAACCTAGGTTCTCCAGGCCCAATTAAAAATTGAAATTTACAATATTTGCAAAAGTAATGGTCGCTTTTGGAAACTTAAAGTTTTATTTCACCGAACATGGATAAAATATTTGATTAGAATATATTGGTAAAATCGCAATTAATATTTAAACAAATAATGACTATTAAAAAACAATATCTTTGTTGGTTATTTTTACTTTAAAGGTAAAATCAAATTGACACTGTTTGATTTTGATTTGGCTGCGTTTTTTGCATCTAGTGTCGTAGCAAAATCTAGAAGTTTAAAAGAAGGAAATATTATCTAGTTGCACTATTTGCTAAATAAAATTGTGACCTTTGACAAAAATGCCTTTACTACTTGGTACCCGAGTAGCGGTACTGTCAGTATCATTTAGTCTGAAACTGCAATGACCTTTGTATTCAATGTTACTGTTCTAGATGGAACACCCTAGTAAGATAAAGTACAGTCCTATATTGTGATCTAAAAAGCTACATTTTGTGGTATCTATTGCAGACCATCTTTCTTAATCCCAAATTTACTACCGGTATATATGTGTAAAAGTTTTTAAGTAGTTGACGAGCGGGTATGACTCAAAAGTTCAGTGAAGGTCATTAGCATTAATGCTAATTTTATATCACTAATAATTATATGTTGGCCTTTTCATGCAATTATTTGGTTTCTTACTTTAAAAAAGACTTAGAAGTACAAGATCGCATTTTTTATATTTTTTGAATTTTAAACACACAATGTAACAAATGATGTTACTATTGCATCATCAAGTTAAATAGTTTTACAATTTTTTGCCTATAGGTTTGACAAGCTAGATTCAAAAATCATCAAGCTTATGAAAATATGAGATATTTAAAAATTACTTGTAATAGTGTAAAATGTACCTTGGCAAACATTAGTTGCTTTTCTGAATCACAAGGAAGTTTGTCATCAATGATTACCTCTCTCCAATCTCCATTGACACAAAGTTTAAACCCATACACACCATATGGATTTAATTGGTCAACAGGAAATATTCTATCTAGCAAAAACTTCTTTTCAGCAATGGATGCCGCTGCGGTCAAAAACCTGTAAAAGAACTTTGGTAATTGTGTTTTCATGGTTGATTTCACACCTTACTCTGAAACTACATTATCATCTTATATCGGTTGATATTATAATAAGGACATGAAATGCTCTCCAGGCTTATAGACTTGTTTACTTCTGTTGCCCTCTCAACCCTTTCTACACAATTGCGTAAATATCAGCTCTTGCATGCTCATTTTGGCTATTATGAAAGCTTACAAGCACATATATGTACATATACTTGTATACTTCTAATAACACCGTTGTTTCTGCCCAAAATTATAAATTAAAATTTTTAAAACTCACCAGCAGTCAGGCAGTTCTCCCTGAAGGACATCGTTGCAAGTAGTTTCTCTAAAGAGTGCCCAGTCACAACCTTCAGAAGTACTTGATTCTTGAATTTCACTGGGTCGCAGCCATTGATCTATCTTATTCTCCACCTTTACAGTTTCATTAACTAACAGAGGAAATTCGGTGTCCTGGTACAGAGTGCTTGTCTAAAAAAACAAAGTTTTTGACAAATCACTGTATATGCGAATAAGAGGTCTGACGTTGTCTAATACCCTGTTAATTTTGGTTTGAAGTTTCGATACCAAATATTTTGGTAATTTGGCAGAAGACACAGAAGTTTGACCACTAACCTAGAAAGTAGTACTGATGGAACTTAATACTCAAGAGCACCACCAAAAAATTTAGACCGTCTCATGGTGGAATAACTCCCAAATGCTGATTAAATAAGAACTCTTAACCCCAATTGAGATCTATGACAGTGAAAAGAACACGGTGACCTCAGCTTACAGCAAGCTCTATGAAATAACCTTGTATCTAATTGTGATAGTCAACTATATTTGCCACTTGAAAGTTTTGCTTTTCTATGAACGCGTTGTTTTTTAATATCTAATAATAAAAACTATAGCCGTACAGCTTCTTAATAAAAATGAGCCAACTTGGTCCATGCACATCAAAGAATTGAGACAATTTTAGTTTTCAAATTCAAAGCTAAAATAATGCGTATTGCTGTCTCAACAATAGAAGGTAGCAAAAAAGAGAAATAATTAATTACTGTTGCAACGTCTAAACGATGTTGTGACTCTAAAACTATACTCAACTTATAGCAATCAATTGATCAATCAAACTCTGGCTTTGAAACACAGTATTATACTCAAAAAGACAATTACCAACTTTTCAAGGTGAACTCTAGTTTTTATGTACTTACCTTCCGTGTTCTATTCTAAAACATAAAACTCAGTCTAACATAACCTGACCTATATATATTTGAGGACCGATGACTGTCTTTTTCCAGTCACTCAAGACCTGTCATGGTGTGTAAGACTAAATTCATCCCTGAAAAGACTCATATGGTTGTTTAACAGTAATTCAAACTTTGGATATGATATGCTAGTAACTAATCTGAAACAGCTTCTAAAATATCGATAGTATATGGTGTTGTATATCATATTACCTCTGCGCATTGCCTTGAGATTTCATCAATTTTAGCGATCAGAATAGAGTGTTCTGTTGTAAGGTCAGCGTCTCCTTCTGATCCTCGTTTTACTTCACTAGACCTACGTCAATCATAAAAGTATAATATCCTCAGAAAGTCGCAACCAAGTGCAACAAAAAGTTAATATTTAAACATTTCTAGTTTCTTAGGTCATTGTTTTATAAAACAAATTGACAATAAAAAGTAACCAAACCAACAATTTCCAATTTGTAAATCTTATAAAACCTACAAATGTCATTTTTGTGCTTTTTAAAAGTTCCTTGTTAGCAGTACTCTCCTATCTCTTACACGCTTTTAAAATTTTCCCACTTTTCCCATGTTTGTTTGCTGTACAAGTCATTTTTACTCATTGTTTCTCAAACACAAAGTAACATCTAAATGTTTTTATACGTCAATTAGCAATAAACAAGTACACATGCATCAGATTATAATAGGATGTGGACCATTTATCCTAGTAATGTGGACTATTTGTATAATGGTGTGGGCTATTTATCTTAGTTGTGTGGGCTATTTATTCTAGCGTTGTGAACTATTTGTTTTAGTGATGTGGACAACCAGAAATCATTTAAAGACTCACATTAGTTTAGATGCCATTGTTCAAGGCAGCTTTATAAAGTTTACAGCTATTACAGAAATTCTGTTGTAAATTTTTGAGATGCTAGCCATACCTATTGAATGCTAGTTAAAACTAACATTAATTTCCATAAATATATTATTGATAAGGATGGTAAACTCATTGTAAAAATTGAAGTCGGCTAGTTGAACATGGTTAATATGTACAAGTAATGTATGCTAAACCATTTTTGGTAATTTGTTTGCATCTATTGTCGCATACATTTAGTCTAAACAAGTAGTACATATAGCTGAACTACGGATGCTTTGGTAAAAATGCAGATTATAAAAAAATTGGCATAGCTGCCATAATTTGAATACCATCAGCAAAATGTAACTCTGATGTCATTTCTAAAACACACATTAAAGGGTATCTACTGTCAAGTTTTAATATTAAGAAAATTTTGTTGAACAGGTAAATTTTGGTCTTTGTACATCAGTGGTTGTCAAAGATACATACTAAAAGATAAGTGCTTCATCAACATATTAAATATTTTACCCAAACAACAACTGAAGGCCTGAACTTTTGTGTTCAAGCGGTAGAAAGCATCGTGAAGGTTTTGCGCGCTGCCCTTTACTTCTCCAAAGTACGAAACTCAGTGCAAAAGTTCATACATATATTTTATCTCCTCAGTGTACAGTGGTTATAAGAATAGCATGTTACAAGTCGTATAACAGGCACAAATCAGCTCTGCCTTCTCATTCGAAAGGCACGCTCTTAAATACATTAGTAGGAGGACCCCCTCCCGTTCCACATTGCTAGACTTGACTCGGCTCGGCTTGGTTTGGCTCAGCTTGGTACACACAGTCCATCACAGTATTGCCATTATAACGAAGCAATCGGTAATATATGAAAACAACTTTGCCGCATAGCACTGTACTAACACAATAACATACATGGACTAATTTTACCACCTATTTCACTATGCAACTCACTTTTATTATGTTATTTGCTTTATCAAATACATAAAACTGCTAATGAAGTAATATATTTTTACATAAAAAAAGAAACCTAATAGAGTATAGTTATGTATGGTAGGCTGTCATATACCAGAAGCTATTATACAAGTAATAGACACATATATAGTATCTGAGAGTAGAAGCACCCTTAATCTAACATGCAAACCTCAGCTATTTTGCTTACAACTTTGAGCAACATGGATTTTGTTGCAGTTAGAAAAATCTGTTCAAACTGGGCCATTAGAGACTATTAAAAAGTAAAGTAAAGTGAGAGTTTTAACTTTTAATACCAAAAGCAACAATAATATTTGGTATTATAATATGTATAAAAGTAACCGCTTTGAGTCTGTTAATATCCTTACGGATTCACCACGCCTACATCAAATTGTGAGTTGATGAATAGTCACATTCTAGTCATACAAATGTTCTAAGACCATAATTGTGAGAACTCCAAAGTTGTTTTGATTTTCTTATTACTCCAATTGATTCAATTCATATAAAACTTAATTTTTTTGATCATTTACTGCATGTATGTTTTTTAATAGTCTTACTTGGCAACCTACAACAAAATTTGTCTTAAAATAAATATGAAACTTATTTTTAATGCTGAAGTAAATAGCTGTGTAGTTTCATAAAATTTCTGTCATTTAACAAGTATATGCAACAGTTTCGTTATACATAACATTAAATGACTTCGATGTGTGAGGAATGGTAAATCTATGAAAATTAATTTTAGTCTCTTTGTTATAAAAAACTGAATTTCAAATTGTAACAAATTTACTATCACAGAGGCTATTTTCATCTACATTGGCATATTTATCCAGCCAACAGCCATATCTATCCTTTACTCATATTGCTTAAGAAAGAGGATTCACTTTAAATATACCTAACATGCTCAGGCAGTGGGTTGGTTACACAGACTCAAATAAAACAGCAAAAACCTTTTAAAAAGATCCATTGAACGATTTTGTGCGAAATCACAAAAAAGATCAAACAATTCTCTAAAGATTGTTTATATAGATATATAACTATGAAATAAATTATGATTAGAATTGTTAACAAAGACTAAAAGTAACTTTAGAAACAGGTTATGCAAAAATATAATAGTTATCCAAATTTAGCCAGGGTGTCCAAACTTTTGCCTTGCATCACATAGTACTATTAGTTGGAGCACAATACTGAATATGTCAAGGAAACCATTGGACTTCCATAAACAATTGTTTTTTACAAAGAAATTGAAAAAAGTACTATAATAATTGGAGACGTTTTATCACTGAATAACCAACTGTATTACCCATAATGCTATATTACCTTGAATTTTGGTACAGAAGCCATGGAAAAGCATACTATTTTGAAAACTTAGTGTCTACACTATGAATAGTATCCTTGGATTGCAAGAACAACTTTCATTTACGTTTGATGATGTATATAATATTTTATCAGTTCATAAACTGCCACAGTTTTATTATTTAGGGTACCCTTTCTCAGTTGAGTTAGCCTGAGATCTAGTGTTTAGGTGCATTTTAACAATCTATACAATGGTGGTAAAACAGTGCTGACCAACTCTAATTTAGACTAGCTTACAACATCAAACACCAATTTAAATACTCATAATAGATATGCAAACAAAATGACCATAAAATCCTTTTTTTTGTTTTTATAAACTCATTCCTGGTATCAGAAAGACTTAAAATATTTAGGATTAACTTTTATGATATTACGCAAAGACTTGGAGAGTCACCTGCTGAGCACCTTTCTCTGAATTTACAAGTAGTAATATAGTAAACTTCCATTCATCACACAAATTACTGAGGACTGTGTAGGTAAAGGTTCAGTTAATAGCAGATTTGTCTATTTTTCGGAGTTTATATAATGTGTGATTTAGAATTTGCAACACAAATTTCTATCCAGTTTTATGAAGTATGTTAGCATGACACATCTAACAGTCTGAGAGTATCTAGAAAGGTTTTTAGTCAAATAATCAAAGTGTATTCATTAGTCTATGAGTCTTGAGTAGTGCAGCGATAAAGCTGAATTACTTTGCTAACTAATGCATAATGTCAATTGATAGTTTTACAAAACAGTTCTAAAATCAGTTTAATCTGCTACTATTATGCTTACTTGGTCATTTGTCAAAAACCCTGTTAACATTTAAATGAGTTGAAAAAATCTTAATTCAAACTTTTTTGCTCTGATGAATTTCATTGAAATTTCTTACTAAACTACACATATGGGTGGAACGATGACTAGTTTTTACGCAGGTAAACTACATTTGTTATTTGCTCAACAATAATAACTGACTTGAGATAATTTTGGACAAGAATGCAATGTCAATAAATTATTCACTAACAGTTTTAAAAAACAGCATATATTGCTCAGTCATATTTTGATTAGATTTTTATGAACTTGCGTTTGGCTTGGAAAGACAGTTGCCCCAAAAATAGGTTGACATTAAATTGGAAAAATAACTTTTGTTCTTAATTCAGACTGTTTCATTGAATTTTATAAGTACATTTGTGGACCAGAAACTTTGAAAATAATTAATCAACACAGTAAAATGAGACGAACATGTTATTTAATAGATAGAGTCTTGTACATCTGCTCAAGCTTCTGCTTCTAAGAGTTTTTAGCAGCAAGTGCTGCACTATTAGTGCTATTTATAAATAGCACTAATAGTGCTGCACTAATAGTGCTGTTTATAAATAGCACTATTAGTGCTGCACTATTAGTGCTATCTATAAATAGCACTAATAGTGCTATTTATATATAGCACTAATAGTGCTATCTATAAATAGCACTAATAGTGTTATTTATAGATAGCACTAATAGTGCTGCACTAATAGTGCTATCTATAAATAGCATTGTTGTCTCAATCAATTAATATTAAAATTTAGCAGCTGCAATTGTATACCTAATCAGCAAATTATGATGAATTAATCAGGAAAAGAGACTTAGTACTATGCACACAAATTAGCACATCTTGAACTATTTCTATTTGCTATGGATAGTTTTAAGTGAGCTAATAGGAATGATTAATATCTCAAATATTTATTATCAACTTTGTTTTTATTAAAAAGAGGTAGCTTGAGGCTGCATAAAATGGCGTCTGCATCATTGTAAGTTTTAGAAATATACATGCAATTGTCTAGTCTAAAATGCAGCAAAAAATAAATGGATGTTTGGTTTCAAAAAACTATATTTAACAGTAAGAACTTTTTGCCCAATTGATACTAATTTGTTTGCCAAAACATAGAAACATCGTTTTATTTGATGTTTAATATTGTCAAAATCATTTTAAAAATTTAAAGAAGGCTAGTCAGTAAAATGCAAAATTTGACGTGTTGTTAATCTTACTTTTTAAAGGGTATACCATGTATATTTATATGATTTACCATGTTACCATGATTCCAAACTACAAAAATAGAAAAGCATACAAAAATGTAACTTGGCTACTGCATGAAAATATTTAATCAACACACGCAAATAATTGGCATAGCAAAAAATACAAGTTTTCTTCTCTAAGTTGTTTGTTACCGTGGAAACAGTAAATGACCATCAAAACCATCTAAATATTTTGTTACTGCTATTTTTGCTATAAGTTATGTATAATTGCTTTCATTGACTTATAAGTTGGTTTCCTAGTAAAAACCATTATGCTATAAATAGCCGAAATATGTTCAAAAGATCTAAAATGTCCCATTCAGTTATGTTTATTACTTATGAAAGTTATCTCAGGCATTTTTTTTTCTTTTCAGCTGGTAGGGCTCAATCTGACAACTAATCATTTGCATTATGAATGCACTAAAAATCTAATGTTTATAACCATCTTAATGTCATTTACTGATGATATATTAACAAAACATTTTAAAGCAATCACCTTGATTCTAAATGTAAAGCTTTTTGTAGTGAGTTGAATATTTTCCAAAAGATGTATTTCAGTTTGTACGGAATATACAATTGGGAACAATTTAAAATGTATAAAGCAACAAAAAGAACCATATTTGCAACCAAACCTGTTAAATAGGAAAAAACTGATTATGATTTTTGGAAACGGCTATGAATGTTTTTCAACCCCGGACCATTGATTTAAAAAGAAAGCTTGCTTTTCAGGTTAGGGAACTAGCCTAAGCAAAACCAACTAATTATTAGGACACATTATGCCTATACAGTCTTGAATACTACCTTGAATTTTATGGTTAATCAGCTGGAATTATAATGTTTCACACACACTGTTTCTATACTAATAAATCAAAGTAAATTTGTATCGATTATCAAAAACATTTTTGATACTGTTCTGTGAATATTTTTAGAAGCCAATTTAGTTCAAAAGATGTACAAAGAGGATCAGAAGGAGATGCAGACTTCTCCACAGATCACTCTGAACTAGTGGCTAAGGTTGCTGAGATTGCAAGGCAATGCACAGAGGTAACAGTATTGAGCTAACAGATAAACGTATCAAACTAGTTATAGAATATAAGCCCATTTGCTTTTTTGAAAAACACATAACCGGTTAAATATAACTAGATTTTCTGAGGCCATAGCTATCACTAAATACTTCATATTTGAATTCAAGAACGATCAATTGTTTTGTATGGCTCAATTTTGACTTGAGGAGATTTATACGCACTTGTAGATAATGTCAGAATGCTATTTTATCTACCAACTTTTAACAAATTAGAAATATATCCAAAATGATAAATTTAACAAAAGTAATGATTATATTTAATTATGGTGTAAATTATTGCCTTGTTTTTGGTGCACACAAGAAGAACAGAGACTTTTAAAAATGCACAAACTTCTAAAAATATTTTTTTGTCAAAATTTTACATGAAAAATTTTTACTACTTGCTTGGCTCTATAAAACTATGATTGTAAAAGTATCGTACATTTTCCAGCAAGAAAATAAAAACGGAGTGACCTTTTTGTCATAAATCATACCGCAGTGGGCAGTAAAGTCAGATCTAAAAAGACTTAGCTGTCACTAAAACTATACGCAAATTACATTTTCCAATCAATAATTTTTGGGAATTATACGTTTCACTTTACTCCAATTTATCTAATATTTGATTAAATTAAGAGTTGTGCTTCCATAACTTAAACATACTAAAAAGTTTGTGCAAAATAACATAATATTTTGCATCAAATTCAAAACTGTGTTTTGTATGCATACATTTATTATTGCTGATGTTTTGAAACAAATTTTTGCAACACTACTTCTTGCTAATATAACCTCTGGTAAAGATCTTCCCAACCAAAAATGTTAGGTACGATACTACAGACTGTATGTCTATCCTATCATAGTTAGCTGATAAATCAAGTGTTTTTGGGAAATTTTATTTAGGAGATTTCCCCAGCTTTGTTTTGTATCTATGTTTAGGAACATATGCATGATTTTGGCTGAATCATACTATTTGAGTGGTTAATAAAACAAGTCTAAAAATATTTCTTACTTAACAGAGCAAATCTATTTTTAATAGTTTGCTTCTTTTTGGTTAAATTTTGAAAGCCTAAAATGCAGCCCATGTAATTGATAATCAGCATAACAATAGATCTTTAATTGAAGGTAAATATTTTCACTCGCTTTGTAAGCAAGACTGGAAGTTGTTTTTTAAATGTTTTTTTAAAAACAGTTTGACCTGCCGGCTATTATCATCAAAATTTGTATTATCTCAACAATAAGTAACATGGCACTGAGAAAAAAAGTTTTTTTAAAGCTAACTTAAAAAAATGAAAACAGAAATGTACTTGACCAGTAATTTTAGTTACGGCATCACTGAAATGCTGCTCTATAATGCATATATATATTAATGTTTACATCAATGTTTTAGCTTTGTTTAGCAAATTTGTTTTAGTTGATGCTAGGATTGAGTAGATAAGATTGTATCATTATATATTTTATATTATAGAAAAAAAATAATAGCAATAACATAAGATGGATTTACCAGCTGTTTTCATAAACAAATGTTCTTGTTTAGATTGGTACCAGATATGAAGATAAAGATTTTCCCCCAACTATAGATGAATCTGTAAGTGCTGAACTGAAGATAGCTCAGTGGCTGCGGCCAGGTGAAATTCAGGCCTTGGAGAAGGATGAATACGAATGGGCAGTGTTTAGAGACCCTTGTAGCAGTGATGTTATTCAAGGAAATTTGGGAAACTGCTGGTAAGAGCCGTAGATATTGCTGTCATATGCATTTCGAATTCTAAAAAATTGTGTTAGTACAGAGTTGAGTATGATGATTGAGCAGTAGGATGTGAGAACATGAAAAAAGTTCAAAGCTCGTATCAAAGCGGAGGCACTTGGTGATTGGTTTGTGTTCTTGTTGGTCCAGGATGGTTTTTAAGTATGTGCCGATACAAACTAAGTGCATGCGTTACTAAGGTAATGAAGACATGCTAGAATAGACACTTGCTTTTCCATAAACACTAATATATTCCTGGCGTGAGAGTTTGCATGAATAAGTGGGCAAAGTTGATAGTAAAAATTTGTAAGAATTTGCAGGCAGGTGTAAGTGAAAAATCAGGTAAAAATATAAATTTATTGGCTAAAAAAGGGGCGACTTTGCACAGGTAATAAAACAATCATGCAATGAATTTGAGCAACTTACCAGTTAAATTTTCAAGTAAGTCTTCAATAGTAAGTCAATTAAGTAAGGCAAGTTTTCAATATAGGTAAGCCTATCTTTATTGAAACAATTGCCATGTTTGCAGAAAACTTAATAATCATTTCGTTAAGTGAAACTGTCTTCAATGCTAGTTAATGACCCCCATGCACTTTAGTTGCAAATAATTTAACCAATGCAGTCAATGTAATAACAATCATGCGCAGCTTGAGTATACTAGTGGTGCAGATTGCTCGTCTGCTGAGCAGGAGGTTCTGAGAACAAATCCTTTGTGATGCATATTTTTTGTTCCTAGGTTCTAATCACCATAACTGGACACATAACAAACTTTATGGATTGTACATTTATTATCTGTACTAGCCACGTTTGCCTGAGTATTAATAAAAAAACTGTGCAATAAAAATTTTTTTTTTAACATATAATAGTATTTGCAAATTTAAATTTCAAACTAAATATCATGAGAAAGTGTTTCGATTGGTTGAAATTAAAAGATAAAATAAAAAAAACTGTAAAAGTTTTCAAACTTTGTCAAACAATTGTAACTTTTATAGTTCATATCATGAGAAAAATGGGTTGCACAGGTCAAATATATTTAAGAAAAAACAACTATGAAAGGGTTTAAGTGTGTGCGCGTGTGCGTGTGGGGGTGTGTGCCTGTGTGTGTTTGTGTATATAAAGGTTAGTTTTCTACCAGAATCTATCTATCCAAACTTTAAATACAATAATACTACGATGATACACTGGTGTGAATGTACAGATAAGATATCAGGCAAACTTTATCGGACTGAATAGTGAGAGAATGCACAGGCCGTTCTTACTTAAGATATCACAACTGTCCGCATGAAAAGTGTTGACATTCACACAATACCTTACCTTCACCAGCAATTCATTGTTTGAGAAAACTGGTAACAAAGAACTTAACACGAAGATGCTAAGTTCAGTATTTCTTGATTATTTGATACTATTTTCCTATTCATCAGACTCCTAACCTTTTGTCATAACAAATTTAACTCTTACAAAGCCTTTAAAACAGCGTTGTGTATACCTTTGATTTTGCTGGAAATTTGTATATGATTACTCGTATTAGTAACTACCTAAAGCAGTGACCATGTGTGTCATATTAAACAAATCAATTTAACATTTTTTCACAACAAACTTTGATTTATTTTATTTGCTATGTTAGTTTCTGCCATAAAACTAACCAGTGAGTTTTATTTTTGTTGGGAAGCCTGTATAACATCACATCATCAGGCTTTTACTGTATTAAAATTTTTATCTAGGATTGATGAAAAACTGAAACAGGAATCAGACGTATGAATAGATTTTTGCTAATAATACTATTTAATAATAAGGCTCATATATGTTTCTAGACAACTCAGACAACTATAATTTTTTAACATTTTAATCTTTTTAAAAACCTGTTGGGGGTACAGATGCTACCTGTGTATATGGTGTATGATAATAAGAATATGAAATATGCAATAGATGTCAGCCATGTTGAAACCTTACTAAGTTAAAACTATTACTGAATTTCAATGACCTGCAAAAATCATTTTCTAAACAGTTTAGTGTCATTGAACACTTAAGAGAAGATCTTATGTGAGAAGATTATTTCACTCAACCATTATGTATCTTACAATTTCTAAATCACAAACTGAAATCATTTTGACCTGGTATTGGTAATCTTTTGTAAATATTAAAAGTTAAAATTTCCTTTTTTCTTTTGTAGAGTTGGCTAAAAGAATTTCCAACTTTTGACTAGTTACCAAATGAAGCAGACTAAAAAAATAATCATCTACAAAGAGTTAGTAGATTTTAATAGAAATTATCAATATTTTTCTATCATTAGCAGATTTTTGGAAGTTTTCGGAGGTGATATGACCACCGGGATGTTTTAAAATTAAAATTGAAACTTTTACATTGTTTGTTACAGTTCTCTGAAAACATGTGCTGAAATGATTTCACTAGTCACATGGCCCCCCTCATGACTGTCTCTCTCCTTATTGATACTAGCTGGTGCATTCAGGTTACCGCGTCACACTGCTCTTTTCTGTCAACCTCTTTCTTCAGGTGCCGCTATAATAGGCGTCATAATTACACTTTCACCTAAATTTTAATGCTCTTAGCACAGATCTCATTCAAACTATTTTATCTCTACGGTGGTTGGGTCTGCAACAACAAAAACTACATCAAGTGATATCATGATGTTTTAGCTTTATATTAATTATATTTGTATCACTTCACTGGTGTAAGTTGATGTTCCAGCGTTTGTTAGTCTATAAACTTGAACTTCAAACTGAAATAATCAAATTTGTCTTTCTAATCATTATGTTGGTATTCATTGTTTTTTGGTAAAACTCTAAAATGATGGGCAGCTAACTTGGCAATGAGTAAAGAAAGCATACGTTCAACGGTTACTTTGGAAACACCATTAATTGTGGTACATTTAAGTCGAATTTGTATAGAGTTAAAAGTGATATTTAACAGCTTTTGCGATATAATGCTAAAAATCCAATAAAATTTTTTTTCAAATCGAACTGTCTCACTATTTAATTTTTAAATGCAAACTAGTTCTTATTCTTATTCTGATGAAATAAGCAATAATATTTTAAAACTAAGAAAAATGCATTTCAGGTTGTTGGCGTCAATGTCTGCAATCGCTGGCAAACAGTTCCTGTTAGATAGAATATTTCCTGACAATAGAATAAATCCATGTGGTGTATATGGATTAAAAGTGTGTATTAATGGAGAGTGGAAAGACATTATTATTGATGATAGGCTTCCTTGCAACTCTATGAAAGAGCTCCACTATGGCAAGGTATTTACAAAATCACTCCTAGCCTATGCTCACTGTAAAATTCTTATTATTTGTTACAATACTAATTGTACAACTGTAGGCCTATGCTTTACAGATCACCAAATGAAGCAATAAATAAATAAAAATAAGTAAAATGGTCGAGTTAAAATTCAAGATAAAGTTACATAAAATCGAAAAGTATAACCATAAACTTAATTGAGGAATAAGTGAACTGAGGTAGTAGCATGTATAATAAAATAGTTACAACACTAGATACTAGCCATATAAAGGAAATAATTCTTTCTATTAGTAATTATACATGTAAATAAAATAAAAATGTTTTACAGACAACCCAACAACCAACAGAAATTCATGAAAATTGGTAGAATGACGATGTAAGTGCTCAAAACAACTTTTAAAAATTTGATAAAAAACAAAAAGGTGAAACAAGAGTTAAGTGAGCTAGGTATGTATTATGACAATTGTAGTTGTAAAGTACATACTAGCCACAGAAGAGAAAAAAGATCTAGCTGCAAATAAATGAAATTCTACCAACCTTTCATTAATCAGCAGTTTTAATCACTGAACGTAAAAAACTCTCAGCAGAATTGACCTTCCATGGATGTAGCAAAACTATCTATTGATCATCCGCACAGAGCTATACTATTTCTTTCTACAGGTTATATCATTATTGCTCACTCACAAACTGCATGAAGTTATTGTAGGCATGTAAGGCTATGCAACGCTTAACAATACTAAAATTTCGAAAGGGATGCATGTGGTAAAGATGATCACATAGTTTTTAATTTCAGCTGTAGAAATTTTACTGCACTTATTGTTCATCAAAGATGTGGTTGCCCCAAACCTTAGTTAATTTTAAAAGAAAGTATTGATGTTTTTTCATCATTTGAGGTGTCATTTGTTGTTTTAAACAATCTCACTGTCAAGATATTTGAAGATCAAAATTGATTGCGGTAAAAACGCTCAGACAACAAGATGTGCCCAGACTTGCTCAAAATAATGTATATAGTGTGACAGCCTGAATCTATTTTTCGTATTCATAATAGCTATTTCAATAAAAGACTCGTCCTACACTGCTCCATTGGCATAAAATTTATTTTGTATTTGCTCTTGGATGTTAGAATAAAAATTTTACTCTAGCTACAGCTGCATTATTATATTAGTGTCTCACCCGCCTCAAAGAAGATAATTGAAACTTTTTTATGCTTGTATTCGTTTCCTCTAAATGCTGTGTAAACCTTTGAGTACTGCAGCCAGTTCTGCCAGTCTACGGCAATTAGGTTGTTGAGTTAATTTATTTCATTGCAGACTTTGTATCAGCAAAATTTTCAGTTGCTACACACACTGAGAACTAGTTACTAGATAAAATAAGCAAATCACATCTTCGAAAAGAATATGTTGTAATATATCGTGAAACGAACTTCATCCCTAAAAATGTTGTGTATAGTCAATGTTATCTAGGCATTATTAGTGTCAATTTCTAGAAAGAAACTTTTAGCCATTGCCACAATTGATTGGATGATTCAAGTACAAATCAAGTGGTTTTTTGAGTTGACCATAATTATAGTGGTCACAAAACAACGGCAACTTCTTTGAAATCAATTAACCACCAATTGTGGCAGAGGGTTCATGAAGGTATTCTTCCACCTGGTTGGCAATTTGGTGGACTCACCTAATTCCACTTGGTAGTGTGAAGCATAAAGTTTCATGAGTAGCTCCTAATATTTGGTCTGTTGGAACTGAGTCAAGCTATGCAAAAATACCTGTCAATACAGCTCTGATTACACTTCATAAATTCATTTGTCAGACTTCATTTTGGCAGAGGTGGCAAGAGTACCATGATGTATTCAATATGTTTTGAAAATCACGCTTTACATTATCTTCAACATTATTATTTCATTATGTAATTTTTGCAATCGAAAAAATTGTTATCTCAGCAAAAGACCTTTATTAAAAACATCCATTCAAGTCATAGCCACTCACATAGTTTCAGCGCATACAACATGATAAACTATTTACTGCCATAAACTCAGAATTTTATTATCATTTCTCATCTCCTTTTCATATTCAGTCCTAAGATACTTTGCTCTCATTTTGTTGTATACACAAGTTGGTAGTGATCATAACTTTGCTCCTATAAGTTGTTCTGGAAATGTCCAAAGTACCAATGATTTGCAGTTGTGTAACCAGTCTGAGAAACAAAAGGCCAAATATCATGGTTTGTGCTGCACACACTCATATATGTTTTCCTGTGTATGGCAGCTTCTACACTGACACAGCTGCTTCACTGGTGGCATCACATAAACAATATGCAATCAATAAAAATGTAATAACTATATGTCACTCATAGATATTTCGTTTTAATGTGTGTCCACTGAAAGCTGTCAATTTGGGAGTTTGATAGATTGCAAATGTAATTTTCAATATGTGGGATTGTTTCACAAAAGCCAAGTGAACAATTTGAAGCTTTGTTTCCGGGAGTTAAAAATGAACATTTATCAATCCATTTTTTTCAATTTTCACAAGAGAGAAGTGAAAATAATTTTAATCATAAATCTTATTTACTAGCTATGACTGCCAAACAGATTTAAAGCAAATATAATAGCGAAGTGAAATAAAAAAAATTATAACATGATGATTAGCGATAGTAAATATTTATAATCTTATCAATTGTTAAATGTATTCATGAGCTGAAAAATTATTACCTTTAGTTTAGTATATATATATATACATATATATATATATAAAATTGTTTCCTCACTCCGGTTAACCCGTATAGGTGGTAATTTTTTCTCTAACTCGGGTCTCCTACCAGAGACCTGGAAATTTGAGCACTCGCCTCAGGATCTTAGCTGTTCCCAATAGCGCACTTTTCTGTAACTCACCTGAGTTGATTGCTGTTGGTAATTGGGCAAGCCAAATTTTATGCGCCGGTGTTACTGCAGCCAGTGCCCCAATGACTACTGGGATTACTGTTGTTTTTACATCCCAGCATTTTTCAATCTCTTCTCCAAGAGAGAGATATATCTTTACCTTTTCTTTTTCTTTACTGGCTATATTTTAGTCATTGGGTACTGCTATATCTATTATAGTAGCCTTCTTGTTCTTCTTGTCCACCACCACTATATCTGGTTGTTTTGCTTGGACATGCTTGTCAGTCCGGATGCAGAAGTCCCAGAGGATTTTAGCGTCATTTTAGGTCAGTTTCATTGACCTTACCAGGAGCTTCCCACCGGTGTTGTGGTTTATTAAGGCCATACTCGTCACATGTTATATATATATAATATATATACATATATATTATATAATATGTATAATATCTATAATATATATACATATATTTAATATATATATACATAAATATATATATATATATATTAAAATGTATCCTACTTGAAAATAAAATCAGAGTGCTCAACATAGGATGGAGCAGTATAAATTGGAAAGTCAAATAGTTTACTTATCTTTCAGTTACTGTCAGTTTCCTGCTGGCGCATTCTTCAGGCTGTAAGCTTCAACTGGGCAAGAAGGTGACTTTTCAAACATCCCTTTCTTTTACGTGATTGGTGGGTTTTGTCGCACTCTGATTGACTTATTACTAAAATTGCAGAGAAGATAACTCTTAGAATGAGGAAAAGATGAGGTATTTTCTGTTCTTTTATTAGGTGTTGACATGTCAGGTTTTTTAATAATGTAATATTTTTCAGAAATATATAAATTGCACCTTTTCCTTAAGTTGCTGTAGGATTTGGCGTGTTTTAGTATAGTCCACTCAAGTTTGAAATTAATGTCTCGGTCTTTTAGTGCCCATATGTGTTTGCTCAGTTCTGTAGCATTTCTTAACCATAACCTGGTTAAGAAACCATAAGAAACCAGAACCATAACCTGGTATAATCCACCATTTAATTCAAGTGTAAAAACTAACATAGGAAAAAGATTCCTGACTCTGATCAACAAGTGCTTCCAAAAGACAAACCCTCTACATAAAATATTTAACAAAAATACCATGAAATTGAGCTACTCAACTATGCCTTACATCAAAAACAAAATAGAAAACCATAACAACAGGCTCCTTTCAAATCCGGCAATTACTGAAACCAACAAATGCAACTGTAGAACAAAATCAGACTGTCCGCTTAACCAAAACTGCCTTCAGAAGAGCATAGTCTACCAAGCACAAGTGACAAGACTAGACAACAACACTGCTGAGACCTACACGTACGTCGGACTTTGTGAAACGGACTTTAAGACTAGGTACGGCAACCATAAAAGCAGTATAAATAATAGCGCAAAAAGAAATGCTACAGAACTGAGCAAACACATATGGGCACTAAAAGACCGAGACATTAATTTCAAACTTGAGTGGACTATACTAAAACACGCCAAATCCTACAGCAACTTAAGGAAAAGGTGCAATTTATGTATTTCTGAAAAATATTACATTATTAAAAAACCTGACATGTCAACACTTAATAAAAGAACAGAAAATGCCTCATCTTTTCCTCATTCTAAGAGTTATCTTCTCTGCAATTTTAGTAATAAGTCAATCAGAGTGCGACAAAACCCACCAATCACGTAAAAGAAAGGGGTGTTTGAAAAGTCACCATCTTGCCCAGTTGAAGCTTACAGCCTGAAAAGTGCGCCAGCAGGAAACTGACAGTAGCTGAAAGATAAGTAAACTATTTGACTTTCTAATTTATATATATATATACATATATTTATATATATTATATATATATTGTAGATATATCTATATAGGCTATATACACAGTGGTAGATATTTCTTTGGTGTCTTCCAATTATTAGCTGAATTGCGTTACTTTAGGCAAAGCGAAAACAGCTTTGGGTGTCTCTTCTGGAAAAGGCCATGGCCAAGCTGTTGGGTGGCTACACTTCCCTTGACCACAGGTGCCAATCAGATGGACTTTCTTATCTCACAGGCTGTGCAGTCGAGACCCATTTTACAAGTAAGTGTGACAAGTGGGCAACTAGGCGGGCAATTAGAATCTATTACAGGTGTAACTGTGAAGCATGTATATAGTTAACACCCATGTAAGTATAAATGTGTTTAATAAAACAGAAGTAATCAGCCGTTATGTATGTAGTATAGACTGAAAGCTAACATAAGATGAAATTTGATTGTCCAAAGTGACCAAAATTAAGTATAACAGAGAGTTCTAGCACTCACATTCAGCAATTTAAATCTCCAGTCTGAGCTGCCAGCCTTAGCTTTTTATTTTTTTGAGCATTGGTGACAGTTTGCTATAATTTTTTGGCGCAAACATACTTCCTAGACTACACAATATGTTCAATTAGTATCCTAAAACTGATAGCATATTTTAAACTAAAAATTCCACTGTCATACAGCCCATGACCAAAGTGGTATTGGGAAAAAGAAAGGGTACTGATGGTTGAGAAATGCAATATTAGCAGTCAAATAGGATAACTGCAATGATAGCTGTAAGGTACTAGGTGTGGGTGTTATTATATACAACAAATAGCAATAATGAAAAGAAAATATTATATGTTTATATCTCCTCACCTGCAAAAGAGAAATGCAATATTGGCCAATATTAGAAGTACATGTAAAATGCACTGATGTTATTAGAATAACCAATATTATTCATATAGTAATAATAGCAAACCAATGCACCATTTTGTTTACATTTCAAAACGTCATAGCTAACAATATAACAAACTTGTGATATTTATATAGATTTAAAAAAAATCTGTACTACATAATCATTGTTCTGTAGTCATCCAAACTTATAATTAAATATTGTAATAATCTCATACGAATCGTTAGAGAAAAATATCATCGTCATTTCCTTCACATACACTGCGTTGGACATGAGTTAAAAAGCCAAAGTACTCAAAAGTGTCTAAAATGTCAGTCACTTTGAAATCGACAAAAATGAAATGACTTCAGTACTCCTACGTTAATTACAGAAACCTTCGGCAATTTAACAATGCTATAGACTGATGAAATGTGCACATTATTTTTTCGTGAAATGCGCACGACTTAATGGTTCTATTCTCTGTCGCTCGGCGTTTCAATTTCCGGTCTCAATTTTGAAAAAAGTAAGGCTTAGCAAGCTTTAATAACGATTTTTGGCCAAATACATGTAAATCTGTCTATTTATGTATAATCCATTCAGATGGGTAAGTTTTAAGATACTGTCGACATTTTTCAAAAACTCGGTAATATATTTGAATAGGTTTATATGTATTTTGTATCGTTATTATACTAAAACGACTCTACAAAACGATGGTTAAATTTGTTGATGAGATTTCGAAATGAGGGTTTGCGACGTTGTTGATCAATAATTTTCGTAAGTTGTGTGCACATGCATTTATCATAAAAACTCTCAAACTTTGCTCCGCTCATTAGGTCGTGGGAATATCAATTTATAATTTTTACTGTTGTCATATCAGTTTTGTTGTTTCATCTCTAAATATACAACTCTCAATGTTGTTTGTCTTTTGTTAGTCTGTCTATACAACTCTCAATGTTGTTTGTCTTTTGTTAGTCTGTCTATACAACTCTCAATGTTGTTTGTCTATTGTTAGTCTGTCTATACAACTCTCAATGTTGTTTGTCTTTTGTTAGTCTGTCTATACAACTCTCAATGTTGTTTGTCTTTTGTTAGTCTGTCTATACAACTCTCAATGTTGTTTGTCTTTGTTGGTCTGTCTATACAACTCTCAATGTTGTTTGTCTTTTGTTAGTCTGTCTATACAACTCTCAATGTTGTTTGTCTATTGTTAGTCTGTCTATACAACTCTCAATGTTGTTTGTCTTTTGTTAGTCTGTCTATACAACTCTCAATGTTGTTTGTCTTTGTTGGTCTGTCTATACAACTCTCAATGCTGTTTGTCTTTTGTTAGTCTGTCTATACAACTCTCAATGTTGTTTGTCTATTGTTGGTCTGTCGTCGCTTGTATACCAATTTATAATGACAAACTTGAAAGATAAAATAATTCACATTTCATTTAGCTATAACTCGTAACCTCCAGTTCAGCACAGAGGCGAGTAAGCCACAACTTCAAATGTTCCTTATCAGTCTCAATTATCTTACCTTGACTTATCTAAACTTATTGGCTGTCGATGTTTGAGATTTGTTTTTGCTTTATACCAGATCATATCAAAGTTGTCTTACCACATTTATTTTTAGCTTGGATGGAATGTTACAAGCAAAGTATAAACTTTTTATGATTAGCTAACATTACCTTGTTTGTTTGTTTTTATTTTAAGCTATTTAAAAGCCTTATATTCATTACCAACTTTTTCAATTGGGTATTTTCTAATGCGTTATTCAACTTACATGCGCTCAATTTTAATTTCTACTAGCAACTATAGTTCTTAAGTTCAGGCGCAAAAAATGTAAAAGCTAAAGACTATTTACATTAAAGAGTCATATATCATTTTATCTTGGGTAGTAATTGCTTTTACCTTCTCTCTCCATTCAGTCAGACAAAATACTCTCACATTCTTCACTAATTTAGTGATGTATTCAGTTCTAATATGTCATTTTTACATTGTATATTAAATCAATGTCGTCTTCAAAAATTTAATGGATATATATGTTATTATATTGCAGTCTAGTCTCCTCTCTTTTACGTTGTAGGATTTGGTCATTGATAGCTAATCAAGTGATGCACTCCCTAGCGAAGTTGACTTACTATGTACTATACACAGTTTGAAAGATGGTTGTGTTGAATGTAGAATGGTTTTGATAGCGATCTTTAACAGAAAGCAAGTATGAGCGTTCATGCGTCTGAAAGTTTTCAGCAAACTGCAGCAATATAAAAAATGTTCTCGTCATAAAGGAGCGCTGTAGTTTGGCCTTAGCTTGTACATAAGTTGTAAAGAATTTTGGCTAACATTTTAAATAATTTACTGAAACCTTTGGTGATTGGAAAAAAAGCATAGGCTGATAAACTGCATAGCACAATTTTGTACCTGTAAATCGGTCTATGCATCAAATGGTCTACGTTTATTACAGAAACCTTCGGATAAATTTGACTGCAATAAATAATGCCATAGACTGGTGAAATGAGCACAGTTTTCTCGTGAAATGCACACTGCTAAATAGCCTGTCTTGACAAGCTGTTGTTTTTGCGTAGTTGTCCCCTCGTCGAGCGGCGAGCAACAACGGCTTGTCACAAGACATACTGCACCTGATGCATCAGCTGCACTTATAGGAAGTTGTTCTCTTCCGTCTACGCGGCTTGGCCGCGATGTTATGTCGGTCGCTCCATTGGTAATCATAACGGATTTCACGCAAAAATTTATGTAGAAAAAAAACAAGATTACAACGTTTAACCAAAGACCAGTTTCTGTGATAAACTTTAGTAGAACTTAAGAATAAAATAAACTTAAAATAAAATCCATAAGAACAAATAAAACTGACTGATACAAAAATAGAAATAAAACTGACTGAGCGCACAAATAACGACATGTTTCGTCGCTGTTGTTGCCTAAGTTCTCAAATTCTAATAATGTTTACTGCAGAGAGGGTCGCCAGTTAAACGTTCTTATCTTAATTTTTCTACATAGATTTTTGCGTGAAATCCGTTATGATTACCAATGGAGCGACCAGAATAACATCGCAGCCAAGCCGCATAGACGGAAGAGAACAACTCCTTATAAGTGCAGCTGATGCATCAGGTGCAGTACGTCTTGTGACAAGCTGTTGTTGCTCGCCGCTCGACGGGGGGACAACTACGCAAAACAACAGCTTGTCAAGACAGGCTAACTGCTAAATAGTTTTACTATCTGTCACACGGCTATATTGGCGTATCGTAGGCCCGTCTTAACTTTTATTAAACCAAGCTTTTCAAGCACTTTGTGGCGATTTTCGGCCAAATTAATCTGTCTATTCATGTATAACCCGACAAGATGGGTAAGTTTTAAGATACTGTCAACAATTTACAAAGACTTGGTAACATATTTACATGTAAATAGGCTTTTTTGTGTTTTGTATTGTTATTATACTTTAACGACTCTACAAAAGGATGGTTAATTTTGTTGATGAGATTTCGAAACAAGGGTTTGTGACGTTGTTGATGAATAATTTTTGTAAGTTTTGTGCACATGCATTTATCATAAAAACTCTCAAACTTTGCTCCGCTCGTTTCGTCGTGGGATTATATTATATTATTATTAGTTCAAATTCAAATCTGACAAC
This sequence comes from Watersipora subatra, assembly GCF_963576615.1. Taxonomy (NCBI): domain Eukaryota; kingdom Metazoa; phylum Bryozoa; class Gymnolaemata; order Cheilostomatida; family Watersiporidae; genus Watersipora; species Watersipora subatra. The sequence goes on from NC_088717.1 coordinate 33,390,625, forward strand.
AAAAAAGAGAGGAGACTAGACCACGACATTTAACAGATACTGTATACTTATAACAGTTATTGTAATAGCAACAATTACTCGTATAGCTGGTTTCAACCCAACTTTACCTTCAAAATAAATTGTTAGTTGCACCTTTTAAGAGTCATGCTGCTTCAAATTTATTTTATACCACCTCGAACAAGTCTCATTTGCACTATAATCTGTCAATTCCTGCTGAGAACTACTTTTTCAACAATCAACAGTAGCATTTCTTTTTTCCATTATCACTCTGGTCGTGGGATGTATGAAGGTGGAATTTCTAGTCTAGTATTATTTACTTTATAAGAGCGCATAACATTCAAAGTTATCCTAATTCAAAAACATATTTAGTTTTGCTTTCTAGTGGATACACAACTTTCTTGAACAAATGCAGTTTTTGAAGAATTTGCCAAAACTAAATATAAAAAATTACTTTTTTTTGCAAACCTAAGAAGCAAAAGCTTGTTAAAGTTTTGCATTTTAAAGGAATCAATGAGCACTGCTGAATATAAACTCGCATAAGTATCAGAAAAATATGTGAGCTGAACTTATTATATATTATTCACTTTACTTGAAGAACGCTGTTTTCGCACTGAAGAAGATGTAACACGGTTATGGGAAAGATTAAAAATTGCACTAAAAGATGGTTTCATAATAGCGTGTGGAACAAAAAAAGACAACATTGCTAAGCTGCGGAATGTGCAACTATTTGAGCAGCACAGCTACACTTTTCTTGCTATGGCTGAAGTAGAAAACGTCAAGTGAGTCCTTCATATGTGTATAGTAGAAGCAAAGAAAAAATATGGGAATTTTCACAAGCACCGGAGCGCTCAGCAGGCAGAGAAACAGTATATATGCCTTAGCAGGCCTTTTAGGGAAAGAAAGGGACTGAATCATTAGAATGGTTCTCTTTTATAGATTGCTCTGGTAGCCTGTGAAAAGGTGTTTAGGTACCCTGGTTCATTTATTTCCGTTGAAGGTGGTTAGAAAATGAGTGAACTTGTCAAAAGTACAACATGGGAGTGTAATGATTTAAAATGATGCCTAACTCCAATGGTCTTGGTTGTGCCTGGTCAAGGACTGATATCTTTTAATGGTTTTCTAGTGTGTCAATTGGTGTTTCTTTTTTCATGGTTTACTTTGAAGGGAGGTTTCCAAACTGATTGTTAATAAGCACATGATGACTGTCTTCATTGTTGTTCCTCTGGTGTATCAAGTGTTATGTTCATTGTAATATTGCGCATTTCTCCACTGTTTAGATAGGGTATGTCTCCGTTAAGCTATCTGCTGTTGCTAATACTTATATGCTTTACCACTGATGATGATGTGACAATTGGAAACAATTCTAATACTCATCTATTTCATAACAAAACAAGTTTTGTTGCAATTTTGCATCATTTCTATAATGGGTTTCCTTGTTGCTATAAAGTTTTGAAAAGATTTCTGCCAAGTTGCTAAGCCAAAACCGCTAGTTTGTTTTTTCGTATTACTAGGCATGTTTGCCTAAAAATCATATTTATATCGGCCCAATTTATGTGTCTACAAAATTATGCCTACAAAATGTTTTGTGTAGCATTTTTTTCTGCATCATCTTCATTGAATTGATTGAGCAGATAGACAACCATCTTTGAGAACATCTAAGAAACTGATTATAATCTTGCTCAAAGCTTGCAAAGTACCTTCAAAGCTTTTATTGACGCAAATTTTGTACTAAAATTCAAGCTTTTGAATAATAGCTATCTGATCATCTGCTAAGCAATAAACAAAATTTCAAACCAATTTTAGGCATCAAGTTCTTTGTTTGTCACATTGACAGGTTACAACAAACGGTTTCAATCATGCGTAGGCTTGTGTCATCCTAAAATGTGGTTTGACGTTCATTAAACACACTGAGTGAGTATTCGGCTAGCTTGTGATTAACCTTCATAACTAGGATGTTTCATTTGACAATTTATGAAGTTTTATTTTATTAGAGAGCGTTATACATGCTGAGTTGCTGAACTATTAATAAATATTTAAATTATTTCTAGTAGCTTGCTGACTGGCCCAAGGCTATATCTTTAACAGGTTTTAAACAATGGTTAAAAAAGTAAAAACAATTATTTATAAAATTTCAATTTTTGCATTCATCAAACATGTTGTTCTAATATTCTGGAAACATGCTGTTATACAAAATTATGCTGATTGTTTTTGTAATCTACTGAATATTTACGTAAAATTTTCAATTAAAACCAAATACTTTAGAAGTGGTTAAAATTAACTAACTTTTTAAAACTTTAGATTAATAGTCAGCTTCGCTTAAAAATATCGATGAAGCATTTTAGCAACAAATAAAATTATTGCTGCTTTTTAAAGAATATAAAGTTACCAGGTGAAACTATCAAATTTAGAGAAGTAATCGAATAGGGTTACCATAAAATTACAATACAAATAAATTATTTAAAATTATGAAACACTTTAAATGCCTTTGTAAACTTTACATTAAAACTACAAAGCTTAATAATGTTCTGTTAAATAGGTTTAAATAGAAAAACACCAAATAAAGCTTTTCTTATTATTTTAAATGCCCAGGAACCTATCTAACCAACTCAATAAATGATTAAATTAGTAGACCAAATCAAATAGTAGATCAAAATTAGTTGATTAAATTAAATAATGAAATGGAATGATTACATGCATTGCATATTATTTCGCACAGCTTTTGGCTGATATCTACAAACATAATATTTTTTAGGTAGTACTGGGGCTAATGCACATGTTTAAAAGACAAACTACTCATAAGGAAATTTGTTTTTACAAATTTTGCATTGCTTATATTGCAGGCTTTTTAAACTTCGCAATGTTTGGGGGCAAATCTCGTTTGACGGAAAATGGAGTGAGCATTCCGATGTTTGGAAAAATGTACCAGATGATAAAATCCCACCAGATGGGAAAGGGAACTCAGCAGAAGGATTATTTTGGATATCATTGGAAGATTACCAAAGGTAGATACATTTTCTGCTGGTATTTATTACAGATAGGTAAAATATTTCAGTATTTTAATTTTGATTTCTACTAAAGTAATTTACAAGGTTGTATCATGCTAAAGATTGAAAAGCATGCAGCCACATTTATGAGTGGTTCTAACTCAGGAGATTACGGTGCACTCAGCTTCATAAAACTAACAATTATCTGTAACCTTAGCAACAGTTTAAAAATTTAAAGATTTTGTTGAACATTTAAAATGCTAATTTAAGTGATGTTTTTATAAAATTTGATTTATAGCTAATTAAACCCAAACATGGTTTTGTTGTTATTGCAAATACAGTAAATAGAAAAACCTTCTGGTCATAAGGTGAAGTTTTGCAACAACATTTTGGTATTAATAATTATTTTGGTTAATGGAATAAAAACATTTTTATTTACCTTTGAACACACTCAATAATAGCGCCATAAAATGGTTGCTACTTTGTTTAAAAACCACATGATCTCTAAACTGAAATGACATAGTCTTGTTAAATGTATGACAAAAAGACAATAAAAGTTATGGTAATTTTAAATTAAGCGTTTAGTAATATGGTTTCAGCAAAAAATAAGTCTTTTTGTTAAAAACACCCAAAACTTTTTAAAACATTTACCAAACCATTTAGAGAGTCAAAAACATAACTGAAAAACCTCTTTACTTTTCTCAAAGGCGTTTTTTTTCATCTGAAGATAAAAGTTTCTAACAATATTATGTAAGCATGAAGTGAGCTCAAAGACTTGTACTGAATCCTCCTCTCATACACCTTCTTGTATACTGTTAGTTTGCTTACCTGTTGTCTAGTTTTAAGAGTTCTTTTCAAGCAGTCAGCATTAGAAGCAGAAATATACACACTGTAAGTTGTAATTTTATTTTTAAATTATAAAATATTTGCATGAATGTGCCTTTAATGAACTTATAAACACATAGTAAAGCTTGTTATTTATTAAGACAAAAAAAGCACTAAAGTTACTGTCAAAGCAAGGCGGCTCTACAATATAATTTTATTTTGAGTCATTTTGCAGACAAGATCTAAAATATCTATCTTTATCTTTTTAATAAGCCTATATAAAGACCTTTATCTAAAAACAAGGTCTTCATATAAGCTTAGCACTGAAGCCTGCGCCTGAGATACATGTAACTCAAGTATATGATTTCCCACCTGATAATACGCCAAAGTGAACTCGCCTTTGCAGTTTTGCCATACCTTTTGTTTGCTCAATTTACCAAATTTGACAAAATCATAGCAAATAAATGTATATTTGATATAAGATTTTATGAAGACTACAATGTTTTGAGTCAGCTACCTCATGAATATTTGGGGTATGGCAAAAAGACTGGCTAGACATCTATCCAAAAAGATAGTGGCTGCTAACATAACACTAGTCTTTTTGCACTTAGAACTTCAGCTTTATGTAGAATTGCAAAACCTTGGTCCATTTGTGTAGTATAAACTTTTTGCCCAAATTAAAAGTTTCAAATTAATTAGAGTAATATTTCCTGAGACATTGACAAAATAACGAATGCAATTATATTAGGCTGAGCAATGAAAATGGCTGCCAATAGAACACAACTTATTATTGCAGATACAGTTTGTAGGAATACCAGAATTTGATTGCTTTATTGGTAAATATTGTGGGTGTAGTGCAAAAGTGTTAAGTTAATCAGCTTATTAGTTCCAAATATGTTCCTGAGATACGGCAGGCGCTTCTAACCGACTTAGAGACCATAAATGGCTGCCATCAGAACATTAGCTTTAAGTGACATACTGATTGAAATTGCTTATAGTGAAAATCATCATTCGGCAAGCTCACTAAAAGCATCTTTTTTCCAACAACAAAAGTTTTACCTTAGAATTATTTGTTTTTTTTTTCTATTCATTTAAACTTTGCACCCTTTATTAGAGCTGGTTTACATGAACATTTGTTTCTTTCGCTAGATCTTGAACATCACATCTTTGAAAGAATTAGAAAAGAACTATTCACTGGATTCGATTTTTGGTTTTCAGTTAGTTCTAAAAATTTTGAATTTCAGCATGATACTAAATTATAAAAAAATTGTGCTTTTCTAAACACTTTCACAGTCAGTTGAAAGCTGTTAATACTGTCTAAGATCAAGCTGCTGGCTTTTGTTTACAATGTTAGACTTCAAAATGTTTAGTATGCATTTTAAAGAAGAATAGGATCAACTTTGATACATTATGTTAATGCGAGCTAATTTACAGAAAATATATTGCAGTGGTTAAGGCTCGTTTTGCTTGGTAATAGATTTTTAATTTATTTATAATTTGACGACCAGCACAACAATAACAAACCAAAATGTAATTATCAGCTGGTACTTACTTGTAGCTGCAATTATTAATCTGTCCGAGAGTATGCCTGTTTTATAAATTAATTTTAATGGGTTGCAGCTATTTAGCATGCAGGTATAATCTTTGATAAATGGGTTATGCATAATGGCAAGTAAAGACCACACACTAATGAATAGATTCAAATAAAATTTTAATCTTATGGTGCATGTGTATTGGCTTTTTTTAAAACATAGAACTTTTGCCTGTCAGCCTAAAAGTGAATTGGTATCTGGCAATGTCAACAGACTTTTGTCATTGCCAGCTGAGATTTGAAAGCTTTTGAGTGCCTAATAAGTTACAAACGTAAACTTTGTAATGGAGATAAGCTATTTAATCGGCCACCCATGTTCACTTTGATGTAAGATTTGTTAAGAAACTTAGCTGGTAAGCTAGTATAATATGTTTTAAAATGAGAGAGGCATATCGGGCTTTGCGGAAACGTCTGAAAGGTATACTATAGTTTTTTAACTAACGCCTATAGACTAATTTATATTTTTGGATAACCAATAAGTCTCTTTTTAGAAAAAAATTAATTACAGCTGCAATTTATTTCTTGCTTTTAACAGTATAAACAAAGACTAGTTACTAGAGCTTACAGAAGAACATATGTGTAAACTATACTTAAACGTCCAAAGTGTGGGGCCACTATCATTGTTAAGTACCGTGAGCCCGCAGTGAATTTTCTTCAAAATAAATCAGTTTCAAATATCAATATAATACTGTGATTTTTAAGGGCTTAGACTCTTTAAATGTTAGTTTTGTTTGATTACTTTTTTAAAAGTGATAGCAAGCTCAAATACCCCTGTAAAAATTACCATTTTGCATAGAAAATTTATTCTAACAAGGAAATAGCAAATGTTAACCAACTGTGCCACTTCAAATATTGCCACTACATCAGGTTTCAACAATGAATTAAAATAGTTCTATAGATAACTACCAAGTAAACACACTGGGTTGTTACAAAATAAGCATCATTGGTGGTATGCGGTATGCAGAATGTGGTATGCAGGGATGTAATGTCCCTAGTATTGTAATGAATAGTAAACTACTGATAATTTCAGATTTGTACCATATTTTATCTATAGGTTCTTGTAACAGCTCTTGGTTATTGATTAGATAGATTCAATAGATTCAAATATAGGTTGTTTGCTGAGATTCACTAATGAGTATTTTTAGTTTTTAATTTTTGTCTCATCCCATACCTGTTTTTATTGTTTATGGATCAGTAAATGGCAGGCTGTAAAATGCTGAAATAACACCTGACTCTTGTCACCTGCCTCTGGTTATATTCGACCAAAGTATGTTGGGCAATAATAAGTTGTACAAGTCGTTGAGTGTTTTCACCTTTTGACAAAATCTTTGCTATTTTTTCACATGCTGTAAAGGAAGGTGTCTTATAAGGATAAATTTTTCTCAAAATCCAACTTTAACCTTTGCCGAAATTCTCAATTATTAGATATGATTGGCTAACTATCATCTCAATAGGTAATAAATCTTCATCATGCAGTTACTGCTGTTTGATGATCCAGCAATCTTGCTTATTGGAAAAGGTAACAATGGTATGGTAGTTAGCAATATGGATCAGTGGTATAAAAGTAGTTAGCGATATGGATCAGTGGTATAAAAGTAGTTAGCAATATGGATCAGTGGTATAAAAGTAGTTAGCGATAGGTAAAAGTGGTACGGTAGTTTGCAATACGTCGCAGTGGTATAATAGTAGTTTGCAATAGGTCTCAGTGATATGGTGGTTAGCGTAGGTAGCAGTGGTATGGTAGTTAGGGATAAGCCTCAGTGGTATGGTAGTTAGCGAGAGGTAGCAGTGGTATGGTAGTTAGTGATAAGTAACAGTGGTATGAAAGTTAGCGGTAGGTAGCAGTGGTATGGTAGTTAGCGATAGGTAACAGTGGTATGGTAGTTATCGGTAGGTAGCAGTGGTATGGTAGTTAGTGATAGGTAACAGTGGTATGGTAGTTAGTGATAGGTAGCAGTGGTATGGTGGTTAGCGATAGGTAGCAGTGGTATGGTAGTTAGTGATACATGTAGGTAGCAGTGGTACAGTAGTTAGTGATAGGTAGCAGTGGTATGGTAATTAGTGATAGGTAGCAGTGGTACAGTAGTTAGTGATAGGTAACAGTGGTATGGTAGTTAGCGATAGGTAACAGTGGTATGGTAGTTAGTGATAGGTAACAGTGGTATGGTAGTTAGCGAAAGGTTACAGTGGTATGGTAGTTAGTGATAGGTAGCAGTGATATGGTAGTTAGTGATAGGTAGCAGTGGTATGGTAGTTAATGATGAATAGCAGTGGTATGGTAGCCTGGGTAAACTGAAACCTGATTAGCTGTTTCAACATTGAAAAGTTACCCTCATAGGTTATCGTAAGAATGGCTAGCATATTTAGTTTGAGAGAAGGCTTTTTCTGGTAGCAATATACTGTCAAATGAGCTGTATATGCTACTAACTGTGTCTTCAGGGAGGAAGAAAACTCTATGCAATTTTTTAGTATATTTCAAGATGCAACATATTTTAATGCAATAATTTTAAATGTACTAAAACTAAAAAAGTATTAGGGAACATGATTGAATATTAACTTTTAAAAATACAATAACCTTAAATGTTACACAATTGTAACAATGTTATATATAGGTTAATTTACTTGAATAGGTAATTTTGCTAAAGGTTTTATACAGCTTGGTAAAATATGTTTGCAACAAACAATAAATTATAGGCTCATCAAATAACCAGCAAAATAAATGCAAGCATTGGGGTGTGATCGTTATAGCTGAAAGTCATTTACCTTTAGCTGTATTGATAAAAAAAATTTCACGCCAAATTCTTCAACATCAAAAATTTGCGTGCGCTTGCTGTGAAACAGTGTTCTAGTGGCCAGAAATTGGAACTTTATTTCTGAGTTACTGTATTGCTGTCATGAGGGGACTTTAGACTAAAAATCCAAAGCTATGCTCCCAACCAAGTTCCCTAAAGGCAAGTCCTAATGTGCAGCAGTATGCTTTGACATACGTGTAGGTTAAACAAAAATAGAGCTTTAATTCAAAATGTTTTCAGTAGCTTGTACTTTACACATTACTGATTTTTTACCAAAAATAACTTATTTACATGGATCACAATATATTTAAAATCAACTATTCACAAATCTATGCAAGCATTTATTGTAAATATTTTTATGAAAGGTTAATTTCTTTGAATTAAACACACAGTTTCATTTGCAACATCTAAAATAGTTTGTCACCAATATAAAAATAAATAGATGGAGCACTTGAACAAGGTAAAATTTTTAACAGCTCATAACTATAGAGTGTAAACTTTTTTAAATAACAAAAACTTCATTAACTCTATGTCTGTAAGCCAATGATCACAGGGTCCCTAAGACATACTTGAGTCGTTCTCAAGTAGATATATGCCTTTCTCAAGTCTTTTATGGTTTAATTAACAAAAACTAGCTAAAAGTGCACAGCTTGTATAGTAAAGCTCTCTTTTGACAAAAGCAATTTTTTTCTGAGACATTTTTGTGTTTGTCTAGCAAAAGATTACAATTTATTAGGTATATTTTTTATAAATTCCATTAACGACGGCACAATAAGTGGGCTTCTTTGTAACTGCTACAACAACGACTATACTAAAGCTCTGAATCAACCTAACATATGCGCCACAAAACTCATACACATGTAGAAGTTTGGCGTAGTCCAAAATTTGTATGCAAATATATTTTCTACATAAAAGTACATTAGTAAGTATATTTTTGGGTTTTGTTGTATTGTGAAGTATTTTGTTCTTACTCTGTAACCTGTAGCTCTCTCTCTTACACAATCATGCTTTATTAGCTCTTGTTTGTAAGCAAGTACATAATTGGAGTTTTTTGTATATGCATTTTTTAGCAGTTAGATCTCATTTAGAGCAGCCAATAAATTTATTTTCAACTGATAATATATATCACAGACTTAATGCATTTAAACTGTATCTGATTTCTTGAAAATCAGAAGTTTTAACCAAAATTAAATGTATTGTTAGCTTTTCATCAGGAGTAATTAATTCCAAACTTTCTTCAATAACTCTTGTGTGTGCAACTTCCCAAATGCATTTGACTGAATAATAACTGAAACAAATAGTGGAAGTTTAAATTTTAGAATGTAACCATTACCATAGTGTTTGTGGTGCACAGTTAAGCTGCAGACTTATACGCAAAATAAAATTTTAACCTGCTTACAGAAATGCATTACCATCATTAGGTTTAAAAAGTGTTATGATTTGTTTCTACAGATACTTTCATTTTTTAACAATATGCATTGCTCGAGAAAACTACCATGAGTATTCTGTAAAAGGAAAACTCTTTCAAGAAGGAGACACCTCATGGACAGCGCTTCAGTTTGAAATATTTGACACTGCACAAGTTGACATTCATTTGCAGCCAAACTTAAAGTAAGTGATATATCATAGAACCTCTATCTTCTGCGCTACCTTATGTTGCAGTCTATAACTTCGCATGGTGTCAGAATAGAAACTGTCATTATAAAATATAATGCAACTAAGCTACTTAAACAATTAAGGCTACATTGTTTGCTACACAACATCTTTGATTTGAGTTTCAAAACGTTTTGTTGAAACCAAAAGTTTAAAAATTGTTGTAATATGTTTAAGCCAAAATGTCAAAGTTGTTAATTTACTTTAATCTTTTCAACTATTTATCAATTTTTAGTTCAAAACCAAGAAAAACATAAATTTTTCCACTCTATTCTTGTATTCACCCTATTGTATTAATGCCATTATTACAAATGTTGTTCTGGCCCCTTGCTTGCATATCTGTCTAGTTAATCTTTATTGTCAGAATGAGATTAAACTGACCAGTCGGAAAGCAATTTGAGCTGCGAAGCAAACTTTTAACTAGTTTAACTAATTTTGAAATGTTTAATGTACTCCGTTGGGTCTCTTACAATCTCCTTTTTCTATCAGATACTTTTATTTTTCTTAATAGCGGATTTTAAGATATGAATGTTAAGCTTTCTTTTCTGTTACAGTTTTACCTTAATAGCCATTTCAACAGATGTGCCGTTGCATCTGCTTTGAGTCGTCTACGTCTTAAGAGTTTGTATTCGCTATCGTACCTCAATAAGTCACTTCATTAAATAGTATCAGTGTAATAATATTTTTGCTTGTGACTTGAGAAATAGAGTTTGAAGTTGAAATGTTAAAGAACTTTATGAAAAAAGATTAAGATTAGTCTGACAATAAGTTTAAATAAGATTGTACGATAAGATTGACAAAAAAGTTGCACAATAGCTAATGTATTGTAAAGTATAAATGCTATGAATTCTTTTTTTTATAGTTTGTTAGATCCGACTGCAAAAGAAAGATGCCATCATTTTCCCAGTTTAACCAAAGAGGACCTACATGTACATCCTCTAGTCAAAATGTCATAAAATATAGTTACAAACAAGTTGGATTTGTAAAAGCGCAAACTATAGCTTTCTAAGCAAGCTTGATTAACAATAATTATGCTAACAACGTCTGCATTATGTTTTTCATTTAGTTAATTATTCATCAGGATCAGCTGATGAATAAGCTGTTTTCAAGCTTTATTCTTTAACCATATGCTTTACTAGCCAATGAAATTTTAATGTCACACTTAGCGATGACTGAAAGTTAAGCAACAAATCTTATTAATATATTTCTTCATAACTATTATTCTAATGCTACAATAAATAGTCGACTAAAATTCACCAATCATTGATTATTAACTATCGTAAATAAACCATAAATGGGTAAAGTCAGAATTAAAACATTTGATTGATCTTGCAGGTAGTTTTCTATACATTTTTAAATATTAATTAGGGTAATAAGTTTCATGAAACTGCATTTTTATGGCAGAGCTATAGGAGCAGTATTTATTATATTTACTACGTGCAGTTACATACGAAATTAAAACTGAATGAAAAACAGAGCAAATTTATGTTAAGCAGAGCCATATTTTTATTGTGTAAAAAACTATGAAAAGTCTTTGATTGCTTGCCACCTCTCATTAAATTGAAATACATGTTACTTGATGTCACAAAAACTGACATCACGTAACCATGTCAAAAAATTTAAGTTCATTCAATAGCAAACTTGCTGTGTGTCTTAGTGAGAGAGCCAAAAATGACCGAACTAAAATATTTGTGCCAGCGGCTTTAGCTGTATTTGATCAAAATTGGGGACTTATTGGAACGACGAGGTATGGCAGTATTCGCAGCACTGCCTGGAGATCTAAATTTCTTTCCAAAGGAGTGTACCAACTTTACATAACAAATCTTAACAGTTGGACAAGTGAAGGTAAATCGGTAACAGCAATTTTGCATAGCCACATTGTTTAGTCTTAAACTTATTTGGATTTCAAGTTAAGAAGCTATAAGTGCCAAACTAGAAGTTTGGTGAATTTTTGAACAAAATTAATACACCATGCTTTGCCAGTAGTTTATAAAGGAAAAATTCTACATCATAAGTTGAAAGAGTTTCAGCTTGAAAATATCTGTGCAATGGTTAAATACTTAAAAAAATTTAAGTGGCTTCCTAGCAACTCTGCATTTTTTTCTCTGTGAGATTTCATTGGTGAAAAAAGCAAACTACGCACATAATAAATGGTCAACGATGTTCCATGTCAATAAAGTTTCAAGTTTGATTCTTTATATTCATAGGTACGTTTAACGGTTTTGATAGAAGATTTGGCTTTAGGGAATAAAAGATTTAAAATATGCAATCATACATATCAATGTGCATAGAAACATTCTTTTACGGTGTTGCTTCATTTGATGTTTCTTGTTGCGTTTTTGCAGCTATAAAGCTACTTGTAATCAAAATAATTCACTTTAAAAAAAATATTGTATCATTCAAATTGTAAATTTCTTCTGCTTACACGTGCTGCCTGTCAATTGTATCAGCTACTCTGACTATGAATATTATTGAGAACCCAACCGTACTTGTTTAAAATTTTCACCAAAATTTACTTTAAATTTTTTAGTTTTAAAAGGTTTACCATTCCTTTCTCTGCTGTTTAGTAGATTCAAAATATGTGAAAATGTGATTAAAAGCATTTAAAAACTCAAAAACAAACATTTCAAAAGTAGCTATGGTGTTTCGTTAAGGGAGGCTATACCAGATTGTGTTTTGCTTCATTTTTATAATTTTTGCATTTAATTGTTAAAGAGGGCAAAAGTCTAGCTTGTGTTGGTGTGCGCTCTTTGCTAATACATGCTAATAAATAGGGGCCGCTAGTTCGAATGCTTTTTCATCTGATGAAATCTTTGACAATATATGTAGCATAATGGTAGTGTAATATAATATATTATGATGTTAGTAAATGATACAAATACCACCTGATTACAAGTAGAACTATATGATTACTACAGGATGACTAGTATTAATAGCCATATGAATAATTTGAGTATCAAAAACGTTGTATGAGATCAGGCAGCACAACTGGTGATCATATTTCTGACAATTTTTGTCGTGTAACGTTATGGTAAAATTAGTGGAAAAAAGAAAAATCTGATGTTTTTGCAGTGATACGGCAATCAAAGTTTATTTGCGTATTCTGAGGTGGCTGGAATATAATAATAGCAAAGCATTGCACAACTCTAACTTATACAAACATAACCGCATGAGAGTTGCGTTGACAAAATTGCGCTATCTATTTTTGAGTTTGTTTTGTAAAAGACAGTATACTCGTGCAGTTTTGGCACATTGTACAATATTTTACACGCAATTTTAAAGCGTTTACATTAGTCTAACATTATAATAAGTGGCAAAGTTTGTTGCTTTTTGCTTTGAAGATGTAAAAAAAAATTGCTTAAAATCTGCTTTTTGACTTGCAGAGATTATAATAATCTGCAACGCTTGTAAAGTCCAAACCTATGCTCATGATTTTTAGAGTCAATAGGTTTGACTCTGAGGTGACCAGCTCCTAAAATGTTCGCAATTCTTTTATCAATCTTTGACAACCCCACACCTGCAAATAAATGTGATATTCACACAAATATCCACCAGTTATTTGATTTCTTGCCTTAAACAGACCGTATGGTTTTTGAACTCATAGAGAAGTAGCAGTTGATTGTGAACTAAAAAGCATGGAAATAATTATCTGAGCAAAACAATATGAATTTGACTAGTTTAGAATGTTGTCAAGCTTTACACAATAATTTGACAAAAAACCTAATGCTTTGCATAAGTAGTTTTAAATCGATTACTATACCTAAGAGTTAATAATTTGGGAAAACACTTACATGTACAATATTTGTATGTACGCTCTACTCTTTTAATTTTAGACAACAATGAATTCACATTTATTTGTCACACAAGCAAAAGAGTTGAGTGCAAACAACTTGAAATGGAATCCGAAACTATAGCTAAAGTATTGTTACGACTAGCTGTTGCCCATGGAAGGCCAGTACCTGTAAGCATCAGTTTTATTACATTCATATTTCCAAAAGCTCGCTAGCGTAGTACAGAAGAACCTTATTCAACTTTCTCTCAAATGCTTGCATGATGTTTCCAGTTTTGGATTCCGGCTATCAATTTATGAAAATATTGAAAACCTTTGAAACCACTTTGCTCTTAGGTTTAACAGTCAATCTATCACTTGTAGATGCGAGACAAAATTGTTAGGATTTGTTTTGACAGATTGACTCTTTTAAAGTAATCATGCATGTCGACTCTGTTTGTAATAAAGTTACAAAGTCATTGACTTTGCTCCAGTTTTGCAGGCCATAAACAAACTCAAAGTCTGCCATTGCATTTTGTTATCAGTTTAGTTTTTGCCATATTATTTATGGTATTCACATTTATTATAATCTAGCCCTACGATATGTCGCAAAGGATTCACTTTTGTTGCAAAAAATATCATTTTAACTAATTACAAATCTACATCATAGTCCTGCATATACTATTTCAATGAATGATCTTTCCAAATCTTTACATCTTTTTACTCTGCCTATGCTCAATGTTTATTTTACTTCAACCCAAGATTTCAAGATTTTTCATGGTTTGTGTCCTCGTTTTTTACATGACAGTTACAGGTTCTTAACTCATTTCAACTTACGTGATATGAACAAATTGCATACAATCACTAACAATCATTTTGAAAATGTCATTGCTAGCTGCTTTAACAATATTACACCTAATATCCGTTCTTTTAGCAGAGAATAGCATTCTAAACACCATTTGTAAAACTATTTATTTGATTTTAATGGCTAACTGTTGTTTTTTTGTTTTTATTGTTTTTGTTTTACTGTTATTGTATAGCATAATTTGAACATTATTTATATTTTTAAAATGAAAGAATTGCCAGTAAAATACTATATATTTATATACAAAACTTTTAATAATTACAGTAAGTTTTAAGCTATTTGCTGAAGCTACTTCTATTGTATTTATTGGGTAAACGTATTTGGTAAGCTTCTGTATTACAAGTGAGTTTATGAAATTACTATAAAACAAGCCAGTTACTAAAGCATGTTTGGCAGCATTATCTTGCTAGACATTATTTAATTCACTCAGGTCATGAGCCAAACTTTAAATTTAAATACTTATATGCAAAAAAAATTGAGAAAGTTAACAAACATGTAGAAGTGAATTAAATTTGTGCACAATATGAACAATACTAGTTTGTTGATTATTAGAGTCTGTTCCACAGCAGATAAAATAGCAGAGATTCTCACATTGATATCAGAAACTCAGCGATCTCGTTTTGTGCGCTGATTAAATGATGCTTTAGTTTAAATTAGGAAGTACATAATATATTATGGAATTTTTTACATTGAGGTTGTAAAAGGTCATATAATGAGGTAGCTAGAATGAAAAGTACTAAGATTTTTTTGTTTTTTTTGTTAAATTATGGCTTTGAAGAACGTTTAGTTAATTTTTTGTGTTTTATGTTGAGTTTGGATTTTGATACTCCATAGAACTTTATTACTAGGATAGAAAAAATTCTAATTGATTAGAACCTATTAGATTTAGAATCATTACCGAATTGGCATTGTTGTTGACTGAACCATTCCATTCATAGACTTTACTCACTGGAAATAATGCTCAGCTAATTGCTTTTTACCAGTCTGTCACATTGTATCAATGCCAACAGTTAGGTGTCATGTTAGCGGACACGAAAATTTCCTTAATCTGTATTGTAACAAAAAATTTGTCTGCTCATCCTTTTAAAGACACTGTTGAAGGTTGGGAAAATACTCTCTGATATGTGATGACAACTCTCAACACTCAGTCTAATATACTCACTATCTGAGGCTGGGTAATAGTGCAGATAGCTATTATTTCTGGTTCATGATCACGTCTGTCAGTTGCTCACAGTATATTAGACTGCCACGGCACTAGCGTATTATAGTCTTTGCTTGTAGCTGGGTGCACATCTTGCTTCAGTCGGCGCTTACATTCTGGGAAGTGACTTCATAGGAGGTAGAGCACTTGCTGTAGTGAACAGAGACCGAGCCAAAACACTAGTAGTAAAGACCTCACCCCAAACAACGTATGGCGCCATCTATTCTACCAGATCCACCACTCAAAAAGATACATTGGATGTCATTCCACCAAGATGCAGGTTGTAATATATGCTTTCAAGTAGACCAAACAGACCAATACTTTCAGATAAACCATAAATGATTTCAAACTCTGTATAAAAATATTTGTGTTAAAAGCATACAATTTCAGTTCATTGCTCTCTTCTGAGTCACATGTGTGAATGGGAAACCTACTAGTTTCTGACACTAACCTAAGCATGGTAAAGTTATGTTTGGTGCAGTTTAGCACCATCCAAAGTAAAGCTTGGCAATGTTGGTCTTGTGGCTAGTAACTGACACACTAAAGTAATGTATGTGTCATTGTTAATTTGCAGAAAACTTAATGTGGAAACAAACCTTCTGCAATAGCCCATTTGAATAGCTTGAAATTTGGCTGGCTCAAATCTCAACACATTTTTACCAGAAAGTTTGAGGTAACAGATTTTAAAGAAGCAAACAGACTTAAAGACTATCTTAACCGAGCTAAATTGGCTATTCAATGCAAAATAAAGCTGCTGTTGTGGTCATTACAATAATAAAAGTCGTGCCCGTTCGTCTGTCAAAACCTATGATTAGATCCTGGAAAAAAACTTGCATTATACAAGATTCAAATTTGCAGCATTCAGATTGGTGGATCAACACCAGAACTTTCACATTAATTGCCCACCTTTAGGCATTCCAGAATAGTTACACAGATACATGTAGGTAATACGCCTGGTGACTTCTTACTACGCACGGGTGTGATAGTGTACTAATCATAAAAAATTAACTTCCAATGTATCCAAAGACAGTAGCTTTTTAACATAATCATATTGAGTGATACAAATAGCAAAGTTTTCTGCATAAATAAAGTTTTTAATGATAAAAAAAATTATTTTCTTTGCAATGATTATGAAGTACAGATATGCAACCTTTCTGATCCTGCCATGCAAATGATTATTGCTGGGTATATTAGTGTATTAACATACCACATGTTGTCAATAGAGTAACTGAGTATAATTGATATTAGCAGCTAGACCAGTGTCCAGTCTGCTGAATTTACTGCTATTTATTAAAACAGCTACTTGAAACGTAAATTTTAGTTTGGTTGAAAGTTTCAATCTTTTATTGAGTAGCAGGTGAAAGAAATATATTTGGATCAAGGCTGTTGATTTTGGTTTACTACTTCCTATAGTATATTTCACTAACGGAAGATGAAAATCAACTATAATTTTTGCCGGCTGCATATGTGGTGCCATCTCTCACTACGCAAGCAATAACCATCGAGTTTTAAATAACGAAATATCACTAGATTGGTTTTGAATTATATCTGCACTCCTGTTGATAGACGTATCTAGCAGTATGATATCTAACAATCAATTGGTAGGTCAATCCCTAGTGAGTGGCACACGGGAACAACTTTCTATAGACTTGGATAGTTATTTAGATGTGTATAATTAATACTGTATGGTGTTTTAAAGCCATAGAATTATAGCTTGCTGTCATGAATATAACGAAAAAGATATATATGTACATATAAGGTCATAATAATAACACTCTTAAGTAACTACAATATACTATACTACTCTATTACAAATAATTCATGACACCAAATAGAATGATGTAAACTGATATTATAGAATGTCATTAATACATTAAATGTAATATAGACATTATTAATTTAATATTAGGTAGTGCTAATCACAAATTATGAAAAAATCAGTAAACTGCAATAATTATAATTACCAGGGCTAATGTAGTAAATAATACAATGGGAAATTAATAGGCATAATATTTTGAGTTACAATAATACTAAATAATAATAGAAATAGGTTATAGTATTACTAGGTTATATTACTATGTTATGTTAAAAATTAGGAGATACTAATTATAATTGGTTGTTCAACTAACTATAAATTTATTGCCAGAAATATAATAGATTACGATGCGTAAGAATAAACAAATATAATTTGTTAAATTATCTAAAATATATTCTCTCACACATGACTTATTACGCTGCTATAAATGAGAATAGCTCATGTTGACTATCGCTGACTGCAGCAGGTCTAAAATCTTATAATTTACAATTAATTATTTAAATTGCATTCATTATTTTAGCCAGATTGTTCAACTGCTCCTGAAAAATAATGATGAATGGAGTAATGGAAAATCAAACATGGAACTGCAAGCCTTTTGGCCAAGTTTTCAGGAGAAAGCTGTTTTATCCGCGAGCAACACTCTAGAACAGCAGCCAACTTTGACTTTTTCAAACCAAGTCATTCACAAAGTTATTCAAAATTCAGAGCTGACATGAAACGATTCTAGATGCCTCAAAGAGATGCTAGTAGTAAAAACTGTTTTATTTCAAATGCAAGAAGAACAAGTGCCAATTTTAACTGAAAAAAAACTTCATATACTTTATTAAATCAATTGCAAGCCTAATATAAATAAACCAGCTAATTACTGTTACACAGTAGATACAGTCACTCATCTGAAATAACAAGCAATGGGATAGCAGTGTCAGCTGTGTTAGCAGTGTTAGCAGTGTTAGCAGTGTCAGCAGTTTGACAGTTTAAACTTTGTACGATATTAAATTCATTGTGTTGAGATTCCTCAAATTACAACTATAGATTTAAAAAAAAAGTACAGCCAGTTTTTGATGGCTGTAGAAATTCATATAAATACATACATTAAATGATTGTGACTAAAAATAATGAAAACATACTAATAATTATTTAAGTGTTGATTTTTTCAATTTAAAATTAGGCTATCATATACAAGCACTCTTTCTGATGCAGGCAATTAAAATGATGAAGTGAACAT
The DNA here is from genome assembly GCF_963576615.1 of Watersipora subatra. NCBI lineage: Eukaryota > Metazoa > Bryozoa > Gymnolaemata > Cheilostomatida > Watersiporidae > Watersipora > Watersipora subatra. Next base: position 33,409,346 of record NC_088717.1, read on the forward strand.
GCACCAATATGAATGTTAAATAAAAATACTGGCAATCCTTTGGCCTTTTTTTTGCCAGACAATGACAGACAGCTTTTTAAATTGTAGATTGCCTAAGGATACGGCCACACACAACAACTTTCTCGTTGAGATCACGGAATGAATGAAAATCAGAATTATTTGGCCAAAATTCGCAGAATTGTCACATCTGTGCATACACATTGAAATCGTCAATCACTCTTAATCATTTGAACAAATTAGTAGCAATCGTGATTTTAGTAGATTTTGCGATTGGTATAGTCTAAGAAATTCAGTTTTGCAAACAATAAAAGTACCAGCGCAATTCAACATAGAACATGCCATGCAGCTGCCTGAATTGCGTTAGTGTTGGTTCTTTATTATTCGGACAGGCTGGCTACAGATCATTTCTTTTTTAATTATAACAATTTCTTTTTAGCAGCAAAAATTACATTGTACAAAGGGTTACCATCTTTAGCGCAATCAAGTCAGTTGCATTGTACTTACTCTATCGAATCGTGTTAGTATTTTTCTTGTGTGTCGCGTTATGTGTTTTGTACTATACAAAATGCGAAAGCTGCTAAAATTGTGCTTATTAATAATTTGTTTAGCCAATTGAAAACGTTTAGTTAATGATTTTTGTGCGTAGGCACAGCTCTGACAATTTTGTGAATTTTGGTTAAATAATTTTGTGTTTTTGGTTCATTTCACGATTTCGGTCAAAACCAATGATAAAACCGTCATTAATGGCCATACATTTATAAGCGTTTTTCCAAAGCGGATCTATTTTAGACTTTAATTTTTTATCATAATGGTATAGAGGTAAGTTATTACTGTTTGATTTAATAATCTACTTTGTTACTAGTTGAACGACGTTAAATGTTTAATATGAACCAAAGAGGAAAAGCCGATTTTGTTACTTCTAAAATAGAGTGCAGTAGTGATTTTTCATAAAAGCATAATTCTCAAACGATGCAAGCCAACATTGAAACTGTTTTTTATGAAATCATAGGTGCTGCACTTTTTTCTTGGGAAATGAAAAAATCCAATACAATACGCATAATATAATAAGTTTATAAGAAAAAAAATATTTGTAAATTTCACACTGTTTATGTTAGAGTGAGCTATGTCATGTATCTACAACATGCATATGCATCTCTACATTAGCACCTCTACTCATGAAGCTTTGAAGAAAGAAACCTTCTCTTTGGTAATTTAGTTTCAATTTTGATGCAACATAACCTAACACTTTTACCGATTGTCATGACATTACTTAAATTTTGTAGATTCATTTTAATTTAAATGATCAATTTATATATAAATTTATTTAGTGATTCATTTTAATGTCGTCTATGAAGTTACTATCAGCATGTAAGGAAAAGTTATTGTACATAATTCTGATGCATGAAAAAACTAAACAGCCCATGGCGCAAATTTATGCTGTTGCAAAGCTTGACACAAGTTAACTTTTCAATATGTACATCTGCATATAGGAGTGTGTGAACTACCTAAGCCGTCATTTGATAAAAAACAAACACGTGCCATTCTAATTGGTAGTCAGCCAACCACTGACAATGGATATGTAATAGACTATTCATTCTCAAACTCACTTTTAGTCATCCTCAATTATTTCATGCACCATTTTCATGTCATCACCTGATGATAGTAGTTCTACATGCGTGTATAGAACTAATCTGTAGTCTATTGAGGAATAGATGAGTGGCCTTAATAACTTATATTACATAATATGCATTTATATGCTAGAAATTCCACTGTGATACAGCCCATGACCAAAGAGATATTGGAAAAAAGAAAGGGTACTGATGGTTGAGAAATGCATAACTGGCAGTCAAATGGTACTTCAGTGCAATAGGATAACTGCAATGGTAAATATAATGCACTGGGTGTTGCTGTTATTATATACAACAAACAGAAATAATGGAAGGAAAAGATCATATGTTTATATCTCTCCTCCTGCAATAGGAGAAATGCAATATTGGCCAATATTAGAAGTAAAATGCACCAATATTATTTATATAATCATAATAGAAAACCAATGCACAATTTTGTTTACAATTCCAAACGTCATAGCTAACAATATCAAGAAGTTGTGATATTTATATAGATTTTTAGAAAATCTATTTAAAAAGTGTTTGGTCATGACAAACAGCAATAATGAAAGGAAAATATTATATGTTTGTATCTCTCCCCCTGCAATAGGAGAAATGCAATATTATAAGTAAAATGCACTGTTATTATTAGAATAACCACTATTATTAATATAGTAATACAGTAATAATAGAAAACTAATGTACAAATTTGTTTACATTTCAAACCATCATAGCTAACAATATCAAAAGGTTGTGATATTTATATATATTTTTAGTAAATCTATTTAACAAAAATATTTAGCAAAAATAATAGCAGTAACATACTGCCCATTATCGAGGTTGTTAGTGTGACTATAAGACTTTTATAATCATCCAAACTTATAATTAAATATTGTAATAATCTCATAAAAATCATTAGAAAAAAATATCATTGTCATTTCTTTCACTTTCACTCCTTTGGACATCAGTTAAAATAACAAAGTACCAAAAAGTTTCCAAAATGTCAGTTATTTTGAAATCGGCAGAAAAGACACGATTTCTGTTCTTCTACGTTAATTACAGAAACCTTCGGCAATTCGACAATGCTATGGACTAGTAAAATGTGCACGCTATTTTTTCATGAAATGCGCACGGCCTAATGGTTCTATTCTCTGTCGTTCGGTGTTTCAATTGCCGGTCTTAATTTTGATATAAGTAAGGCTAAGCAAGTTTTAATAACGATTTTCGGCCAAATTAATCTGTCTATTTGTGTATAATCCGTTCAGATGGGTAAGTTTGAAGAATATGTTGACACTTTTCGAAGACTTGGTAATATATTTAAATAGGTTTATATGTGTTTTGTATTGTTATTATACTTAAACAACTTTACAAAAAATGGTTAAAATTGTTGATGAGATTTCGATGCAAGGGTCTGCGACGTTATTGATGAATAATTTTCGTAAGTTCTGTGCACATGTAATTATCATAAAAACTCTCAAACTCCGCTCCGCTCGTTCGGTCGTGAAACTACTGCAATAAATGATCTTCTAAAAAGTATATATTTAAATCAGTACATAAGTTATACGCGTAACTCCGCCTAAATATACGTAAATATAGATAAATATACGTAAATATAAGGGGATATAGATGAATAATTGTACATTAACATCTGTGAATATACGGGAATATCAGTGAACATATGTAAATATATGTGAATACAAGTGATTGCATGAATATCTTTGAATATACGCGATGATACGTGAATACAAATTAATATAGATTAATATACATAAGCAGGTGTAAACATGCGTAAATAGGTGTAAATATGTGTGAGTATGCATGAAAATGCGTGAATATGCATGTATAAATGTAAATATGAGTGAATATGTACAAATATACGGGAATATATGTAGATATATGTAAATGTACATGAATATGTAGAAATATGCAACATGTGCGTATATGAGAGTAAATATGGATATATACATATATATATGCATAAATATACATTAATATTAGTAGATTTATGTAAATATATATATGCGTATGTGTTATATAATTATGTGTGTTATATTTGTTGTATATATGTGTTATATACTTGTTGTATATATATACATATACACATGTATATGTATTGTATATACATGCAAATATATATAGATATACATATATATATATATATATATATACAAGTATATATAGATATACGTATATATATACACATATATATATATATATAGCTATATATATATATATATATATATATATATATATATATATATATAATACCCGGCATTGTCCGGGTGTTAAATACCAGCTTCTAAACAATAAAATGTAAAAAAGTTGCCTTGCAACTTGATTTGCCCGCCTGGCAAATTGAATAATTTGAGTAGGCTTACTAATAAAAGCTACCCCTAAATGTTATTTCAGCGCTCCGCATAGTGACTAAAAGTAGTAGCCTATTTGCTCCAATATACCGTCTTATATTGCCTAAAGAAATTATCAAGCTCGTGTGGTTTAGTTAGAAAGGCATTCGACTGGCCAATGGGACATACTGAAATCAAATCTTCAGCTTTACAAACTCTTTATTCTACGATGGTACATTTAATAGCTATAGCTAGACAAGCGTACACAAGTATACACATACAAACTTTGAGAAATATATATTTCTCAAAGTTTGTATATATATATAAATACATATACAGAACATGTAGATCAAGTTCGGTCTCTCCAGCTACAGAAATCTATATCCTAGAATGAAAAGCTTGCTTCACGCTTAATATGAACTTATTACATGTAAGCTTACACCAGCAAGTCTTTAATTGGCGGCTTACAAGTACTATTTAGCAACCCTGTTTTACAATCATAAAGCTCTTATCATATACTGTATATTCTTTTCCCGGTTACTTACATTAAATGAAGTATTAATGAATACATTGTACTCACAGAAAACCATGCCGCTGTTATCCAATTTTTTAAAAATTTCTAAGAAACGCTGCCTTTTCGTTGTTACAGTGAATTTGATTTTTGGCATGTGAGATCAACCGAAATCTCATTCAAAATTACAATTCGGCAGTTTTGGTACTAAATATTGACACCAATGTCAATGAGCTGCTCGCCAAAATCCAACCCATGAGGCATTAAAGAGATTTTCGTCGTTAAGCGGCATAAGTTAGAGGGAAAACAAATACGAACGCAATTAAATGTAGTAGGTAAAAGTTTAGTCGATGAGAACTTTTAGTTTAGCAAAATAAGTAGTAAACCTTTGTTTTGTTTTGTGCAAGGATTTACTAAGTTAAACCCGTTGAAGTGAAACTCCACTTCAATTTTCGTTATACTTCTGTCTCAAAGGTAATAACTATACTGCACAAAACACCTTTTAATGTTACATTTCCCTGCTGATCATAACCAATAAATACAGGGAGGTTACTGTATAGTGACCTATTTATACATATCACTCAAGTACTAATTGTTATTCTTAATTCTGCAAATTCATGATTTGCTTTGGTTTTCTCCGTTTGTATTAATCAAATAATTACCAAATCATATTTTTGCTATGGTTACCATTAAAACAATTTTTTTTTGTAGCATTGTAGTTTATAATGTTGTTGTTGTAAAAAGTAATTCTTATTTTTAATTTAATGTTTATTTTAATATCGATATACACATAGTGTATTAACATGCACAACTTTCTTTTCTCAACAGATGAATATTGAGTTTATTAAACTTTGGTTTCCCATGAATTCATTACTGTGATTGCTTTGCAAATCCGCTTACACATCACTTCTTCGAATCTAACAACTTACTGATTTGTGACCGATATCACATTGTACAACAAACATACTTCTAGTACTATTTTAGGTGCTACCGTAAAAATTATAATTATCAATTATTCATTCATCTATTCTAGTTAATAAATAATATTTTACATTCATACAAATCATACTAATTTATAAGTGTATAATAGCTTCATGTGTAAGTTTCCACAATTTTTCTTTGAATCCATTGTGTTTCTGATTTATTATTGGTTTCACATTTTAAGACAAACATAGTTACTACTTTCATGTACTATAGTGTAAGATAGCCAAATGAGAGCTTTTTCTCACTTTTTAATATGCAATAAATAGCTAGAATGTTTATAAACTCATAAGTTTATAGTAACTTTATATATAAAGTTACTATAAACTCATAAGTTTATAGTAACTTTATATATAAAGTTATTATAAACTCATAAGTTTATAGTAACTTTATATATAAAGTTACTATAAACTCATAAGTTTATAGTAACTTTATATATAAAGTTTATATAACTTTGTAAAACTTGTTTTGTCTTTGTAATTTTAGAGTTGTGCCTTAAAACTTAAGTTAAGACTCAACTCTAACAGGATGCATTAAAATAAAACCTCCTTTGTTTCTAATCACTGTTACTACTACTTAATTGATTTTGAATTTTCCTTTATTTATCAAATAAGTTTATCATCTAAATTTTTTTTAGACAATGTTGTATTAAAAGATCAAAAGCAAAATATGACTATATTCAATAATATTCTTTCTTTTAAATTGGTCTGCTAAATACATGTATTCTAAAATAATGTTCACATTATTTAATGCCTCAAAAGAAAACACCTGCAATCATTCACATCTAAAGGGTGCGGTAATGAGATATGTGTTCAAATATTCAAATCTATAAACCAACAGTATCAGAGAAAATTTAAATACTAAATGCTGCATGTGTTTGATGAATTTAATTATTTGTGCACAACATATTTTCTTACCCAAGCGACCCCGGGTCTACACCTAGTATAAATATATGTATATACATACATATATATATTTATATATATGTGTATATACAGTCAAACATGGATAACTCAAACTTCTTGGGACCGAGCGAAAGTGTTTGAATTATCAGAGCGTCCAATTTATTAGAGCACTGTCACAAGTCCATGTAATTACTTATTTATTAGTAGATACATGTACATATACAAACTATAATATAAATCAAAAGAACAAATGGCCTGTTTCAAATTAAATGCTTTTAATGTAAAGTTTAAAACGTTTTTATCAAAAAGTATAGAGATTTTTCTATCACTTGAAAATGGTTCGTTGTTTGAGGTAATGTTATTGCCAGAACGTTTTTTAGATTGACATTAGCAAAACTTGATTGTTGTTCAAATGCTAAAAAAAGACTTCTTTTTCTTTTGAGCGTTTTACCCACGATCAATTTTGCCAATTTTTCTTGAAGTTCATGCAAAGATTACTTCACTTTACTTCGCTTCCAAAGGGCAATCGCTAAGCGGATGTTTGCTATAAATCAAATTTCACCAAACCTTTAGAAAAGGCGTTGAGAAAAATATTTTGCCGATTGTGGTAATAACGACGCTTATGAATTACGAAAAGTTGAAGTTTACCTCTATGGCTTGGAATAAAGTGATTTTCTAAAGCGATAACAACTGTTTCGGTAGCCGTTGGGCAAAAAGCAGTTCGTGTTAACAGTGTTGAGTTCCAGTTATCTATAGCAACTTATTATTACATGGGAACGAACCAAAGAAACCGTTTGAATTAACCATGTGGTCGAGCTATCTGTGGGCGAGTTATCCATGGTTGACTATAGATATACATACATATATATAACTATATATATATATATATATATACACTTTTTTGGCTTCTGTACACTCATCCAATTATCAGCTTATCTAACTCTGCATAACAGCGTATTTATTACTGGAGTATGAAATTCATTTTAGACATTTTATCTGAAGAGTGTGATACTGATTGTACCACATGAAACTATTAGTAATAAAATGTTTAACTTATAGAGTGAAGTTCCACTTATAAATATTTTATATATATATATACATATATATATATATATATATATATATATATACATATATATATACATATATATATACATATATATACATATATATATGTATATCCAATAGAAATTTACCTAACTACCTATCATGCAACAGCAAAACATTACTTATAAAAGTGCTATGCAAAAAAACAGCATTATGCAGGCACTCACTTAGAAGTTGTTGCCAATCATTAAATGAGTTAACATATTATGCATGAATGTTTATAATGCTGCAAAAAAATTTAAATGGATTATAGCAACTTTTTATAGTCCAAAACTGTTTAACTTCAGGTACTTTAGACTTTTGAACTTTTATCAGCACTGTAGGATGGATCGTAGTTCTCTCATCTAAACTTTCCTGTTCAAGAAAGTGAAGACTTTACAGTACAAAAAACTATAGCTAAATGGCTCAGACCATGTGAAATAACAGTTTCATTGGACACAGAAATTTTTTATGGAATCTGATGGACAATGCCTCATGTAGTGAAGTTTTGCAAAGATACTTGGAAAACTCCTGGTAAAAAGCAATATATTTTATAGTATAAGGTACTATTTGTTTTTTTCACATAAAAAACCAAGGGTAAAATAGTTTGGCGATATAATTGTATTTCGGTTCTGTTAGTAAGAAATATCATTATCTACGTAGTTACTACTGCTTTTTTAAAAGTGATTTCTTTGGGATGTTTAGAAAGAAACTTGTTCACAAAACTTTTTCAAAACGCTCATTTAAAGATATATGTGTATATATAGATTGATTTTTATCATTTTGAAAATAGAATTTTGTTTAAATATATGTATTGCATTATTGTTTAGCACATAAAAGTTAATACAAGCAGTAATTTTTGTGTTAAGTCTACGATGCCATTCATTCAGAAACAGCTGCTTGTCATTGAATTTTTATATTTACTATCATGATTGGGTTGGATTACTGTTGATAACCTCTTTTGAGAGCTTTAGCAAAACATTAAAATCATTTGACCAAATGTACATTTTACATTTCTCCAGCTTATGTAATTAAATTGTTTCAATTTCAAAATCTTATTTTGTAAGAACTAAATTTGGTTGTGTTTGTTTTAACCAGTTAAATTTAACACATGTATAGTTTTATTTGTGTATTCAGTCAGTCTGTTGGTCAAGTCTACAAAATATTAAGTGAATATATATTTTTCCAACAAATGATTTTTCCAAATCTCTGCGTCTTCTTACTCTGCCTATGCTAAATATTTATTTTACTTCAATTCAATGTTTCAAGATTTTTCATGGTTTGTGTCCTCGTTTTTTACATTACAATTACAGGTTCTCAACTCATTTCAACTTACGTGATATGAACAAATTGCGTACAATCACTAACAATCATTTTTAAAATGTCATTGCCAGCTGCTTTAACAATATTACACCAAATATCCGTTCTCTTAGCAGAGAAAGGCATTTTAAACACTATTTGTCGGACTATTTATTCAATTTTAATGGCTAACTGTTGCTTTTTTCCTCTTTTTTTGTTTTACTATTGTTGTATGGCCTAATTTGAAAAAAAAATTTCTATTTGTGATTTGAAATTATTGCCAATAAAGTACTGTATATATATAAGTCTGCAGGTTTGTTTACAATATAATATCTTCTAAAAATTGAGTGAGCATATTTTTCATTCTGTTTGGCTTACAAATATTGCAATTTGCATGCTTTTAATCTGATATATTTGCGTAATACTGCTAATGAAAATGAAATGTCAAAATAGACCAAGCACAGTTGAAAGTTATATGAAAGCCTTGTTGTGACTTTGACAATTTTAATGATTGTAGATGTTTTTACAAGCATACCAAAATAAAATGGTTCTATAAATTCATTATTTGCAATAAAGAAAAATCATCTTCATGTTTGAAAAGTTATACCAAATTGTGTGATTTATTTCAAAAGCATTGATAATACAAAGATCTTCAGCAATTGAAGTTTTTTTTTTCAATTGTTTTTTCATTGTAAATGTAATTACACTTTTTACAATTCTTTCTTACTAATTCAGCTAATGTTACATATCATAAATTTTTTCTTGCTAGAGAATGCTTTGATGCTACCTCAAAATGTTATAATACACATATTTCCAAAAGCTACCGATCTCAAAATTAAATAGGAATAAAATTGAAAATTATATAATCTATATTTACCAAAATCATGAGATAAGAGTAAGTTGATACCAACTTTAAAACAAAGATATTTTCATTATAGGCTTGTTGGCCCAATGGCTACCAAAGCTACCAAAAGCTGTCTGCTAGACAGAATATTTGCTACCAAAGAAATAAACTCAATTGGTATTTATGGGGTGACACTTTACATGAATGGAAAATGGGAGGAATTTATAGTAGGTGACATGTTTCCCTGTGACAATGAGAAGTACATGGTATTTGCTTTGGTAAGAAACCACATGTATTTTCATATCAATATTTTAGCTTGTTTTGCTGACTCAAGGTGAGACTGAACCAGGAGCGAGTAATTACTGTAAATGCTATGCAAGTGGTTTTTGATCAAATCAAATGGTAAAGCTGGTGAGTTCAACAATTTCATTGACCTGCTAGACATCTAGTTTGACATGAGGCTAAGTTTTATGAAAAACATATTTGTGGCTGTTTGAAGAAAGAAAGGTGATGCTCTTTTTAATACCTAAGCAAAGATTCTATAATTATAATGAACTGATTACTTTTAAGCGAGAACTTGCGTAAAACTTTAGTAATTTTTAACAGAAAGTATTCATATTTTTCTACAATTCTTTTTAAGTTTTCTGGTCTTCTAGTGGCCAGGATGTTTGAGGATTGAAATCTATAAAAATTAATCAAAATTAAAACCCTCAGTTCAAGCAAAAGTGATATAATGAGTTGCAAAGAGACTGGCAGAAGAAAGACATGTAACACTGCATCTTAGACACAATAGCTTATAGAATTATCATAGATACGTATCATAGCTATTGATATTGTTTGGCCTCAAATTTCCTTTCTGCGCTCTAGTTGAGGGCAGTTTGAGGGCTTTTCCGAGCAGTCAAATGGCCTCAAGCATCAAAATAAATTTAAAACTTTGTAAAACTAATTATGCTTACTCATAAAATCTTCAAAAGATTTGTTTAATTTCATCTTCAGAAATTTTAAATTGGTAATCCCAGAAACCTTCCCTTCAAAGCTTATGATTTGGCTCAGGGAGTTCATACAGAGTGAAATTGGTAACATTAGAGAATGCGGTGAATAATTACCAAAAGTGTTGAATGTGTGCTTTCATTAATTTATGAAATTCTATAAGATAAGCTAGACTACTTGAACAATCTGGAGACATTCATTTGTGTATTTATGATAAGCTTTACTTAGTTACATGATATAGTGAATTATTACCACATAATGTAAAACATGTGAGCATGTAAAACAGTAACTCATATTTTTCTTGAAGGGAAAATCAAAGAAGCTATGGGTTCCACTGTTAGAGAAGGTCATGGCAAAACTTTATGGTGGATATTCAAGACTTGAAGCAGGATACGTTGATCAAGGTTTAACATTTATGACTGGCTGCCCATCTCAGAAGCATTTCTCCGGTATGGCAATCCCCATGGAACAAAAGTTTGGTTAACTATTATTTGCACCTACTAATCAACTCAATATGATAAGAATTGTGTTTTGTAGTAGTAAATGTTTACCAATACTCATTTTCTCAGACGATTGGGGCAAGTGCTGGAACCATTTAGTTGCTTTTTTAATATGTTGCTCTAACATACAAATATGAGCTCAACAGTTACTGAGCACTAAATAATTTAAAGTTACATGCATAGCTTTAGACTAAAACTAGCTATTTCAAATGAGCACATGAGTTAAACATACTCGAATAACGCCATTCAATAAATTATAAATACAAAAAAAGTAAATAATTTCCATCATTTGCTAGAAATGCTGAGATACTTTCAACAGAGTAGGTAATTTCATATAGAAGAAAGGCTGCTAGTACCTTCACAAAGTGACACTTGCAGAGACTCAGTTAGCTAGACACTAAAAACCCTGCATTCAAACAGCATCTCTAAGCAATCCTTAAACTTGAAAGTCATAAGTTTACATGAACTTCATTTTTTTCATGTGTAGGCTAAAAACAGTATGCACCATTTAATAGTTGCTCTTCACCAACATAACTGAATGACTCTTGTCGTTGCTATTTGCGTCAAAACATTTGTTCATAGCAATCCCTCAACTGGTCAATTTTCATTTCCATCCTTCTCTAACTGAAGACACCAGGCTTTCTGCATTATTAGTTTTGCATGACACACCAATGAAGTCTGATGGTGAACTAGAATTGCAACACCAGTTTTGTTGCCACCCAAACTGAAAACATATTCATGAAGGTGAAGAAACTGGGCAAGAAAAATTCTTTTTAATTGGCTGCATTGGGGACAAGCTTCTGTGAACAGCATAGGCATGTGTTTTAACAGTTTTTTATACTAGTTCTTTACTTGTCCACAAAAATAATTAGTATTAAGTTCACATTGTTCAGTATGCAAAAGAGTATTATTTGGTCATAGAAGCAGAATTTATGTCTTTAGCTGTCACTCCCTACCTTACTTGAAGTGGTATTAGCTGTCATTGTTTGCAACAAGGCGAGCTATTAAAAATCAGTTCTTGAAATTCGGTAGTGCATCCTGTATCTACAAATTTATCTTGTCAAAACTAATTAGTCTGTGTGGTTTTTTATTCATGATCTTTACTTGTGACAGAATGAGATTTTTTTGGGCCAACTTCTTTAGGCTAGCTGAATAGTAGCATAACTCTTCATTAGTTATTTGATTGTCAAGATTCTGGATTCTATATTAATTTTTCTCAATAAATTTTTTTTCTTGGCACATTTTATTCCTGTTTTGTCCCTTTGAGAAACAGTTTGTATCATATGTAGTTCTTCTACTTGATAAGAACTTGCGACCTTCTAGCATATTTCCCATTTTGCTCCTGAATATTACCTCATTTTCAGTAAGAGAAAAACCTTCAAAAATCTTTATATCAGCTCAAAAATCCCAAGCTTGCTTTTGCCGAAACAATTTTAGTTTGTCAGATATGATGTGTAAACAAGTTGGCTGCCATCTTGAGCCCTTTGCATCTTTTGATTGCTAGATTGTTCATTTGACTAAGTCCATTAGTCAATTTGATACCTGCTAGAATTGCTACAACTGTGTTAAAACTGAACCTGACTTTTTCATTTTACATTCTGTTTAATAGTGAAGGTTTTCAAACTCTGTGAATTTTTCTCTCGCAAATTTTTACAATTGTCTGTAGTACACCTTATGTCAATTACTCTGTCAATTAAAGTGAAGCACTTTGCATTGGCAGTACTTCTTGTGAAGTAGAAAAACAGACAAATTGTCAGTTTTTTTCTACTGCTGCCACCTGTGTTAAGTGCTTATGCTACTATCTGCTGCTCACCAATCACACCATCTGCTCTTTCAGTGAAACTTATACTAAAAATTCTAAACTACTATATTTAATCAATTTTACGGAATGGCTACTTCACTGATTACTGTACTCAGTTTATGGCATGAGTGCTTACCCATATAAACCACATTGCAGAGAGTTTACACTATAAATGCAAGAGTAGTATCACCAATCGGAAAATAAAGTTATTTTAGAAAGTGGGTAAAATTCCAGGATCTTGTCTATAACCAGAACATGTAAATATGTAGTAATAGAAACTGTGTGAACTTTGAACAGCTGCATTCACTTAAATTGTATAATCACAGTGCATGTAGCAATTAAATTCAAGCAGTTTTAACAAAACAATATTTCAATAAAATTATAAACACGTATAGCAATTTCTAAAAAACGTTTCTTGATCTGTCTTACTCTTCTAATTTCTGCCTTAACTTGTGCCAAGTTTTGATTAATCAAAACACTTTAATTAATTAAATTGTTTATTAATTAAAGCTTCAATTAATCAGGCCAAAAACCATTAAAATGATGAAATATTGCAAACAATTGTTCCTGACTGCTGATGCAGGCTTTTAATTTTATGATATATATCTCTGTTTGCTTTTTTATTGGTATACGTAGAACATGACATTTCACTTGGAAAAGACATACCCGCAATATTTGAAAGATTGGACTATGCAATGAGTGAGGGTTTTTTGGTCTGTGTAAGTACCAAAAAGAATCGAAATTTAAGGGCGGAATGTGAAATTGTTCACTTATCACCAAGCCATGTTTACGCAGTACTTGCATTTAGAATGTTGAATAACACGCCGTGAGCCATTATAATACTTTATTATCAAAAAACTATTGAACTCCAACTTTTTCTAGAATGCGTCTTTTCATAAAGATACACAAAATCATTGCAAAAATACCAAATTTGCAATCTCTTTGTATAATTCCTCAAACATTTCTAGACTATCATGGATAGTTTTCATTATCGGACCTAAATAGAGCAAATCCATGAAGATCCAATGAATTAAATGAATTTGTAGACTTAGACACAATCCTTCGCATTTTTTAGATTGTATCTACTTTTACGAAATGCTATAAAAAGGACAAAAAATATTTTACTTAACTGGAGTAAACTTTTGTCCAAATGTGTTAATATTTTATGATATACTACTCTGCGGTAAAATATATCATAGCATAATATAGGTAAATATGATTAAAATATTATCATTTAATGTACGTACTACCGCATAATGACTTATATTACTATTTATTACACAAAACAATAAAATACGCTGTAATACAGTGTAACAACATGAGATATATCATTGAAAAATTATGTTATATTATAATATATTATATTATATCATAGCATGATATTATCTAATATTGCTAATTCTAGTATAATATGAACAAATTTGTCTAAATATAATGTTAGATAATGCAACAATGTACAATTTAACATTTCACATGATAAATATTATTTAGCATAATATATTACTAGTTGATGTATTATATTATCACGTAATATTATGTGTTCCAATACATACGATATAATACAATAGAGCATACTATATTATTGCAAACTATTCTAATATTATAACAAATTGTTATATGCCATAATGTAAATTAGCACAATATACTCGCACATAAGGATATTTAATATTAAATTTATCATACATTATGCAATATATTATTGTATATTTACTGTAATATTATATACAATATGATATTGTATACACTATAATTTATGACAATTTAACAAATTATTACGTACTTTAAAAAACTATAATATATTACAGTATAAGATAACACTTGATTGCATGCAAGTTACATCAGACCATTATAGGTGTACATTAATTATTATCGCGGTAATTACTTCTGAATTCAGTCAGTCAATTTTGAGTTAGATGCATGAGACCTGCACTGAATATTATACCTCATAGTAATTCTGAAAGCCAATATAGACAAAATTCTCTACCAAAAAGAGTAATGGATCTTGTAAAAATTGAGTACTGTTATTTTAAAGGTAATATTTAGACTAAAAGCAAATATTTGCTAGTTAAATTGTTTTTTCTTTTGCACAAAAAGAACTTAACATGGCTCTCATTATAGTAATGATTTACACAAACTCAAGTTACTCAATTATTAAGGCAATAGAACTCAACCAATTAAAATAAGTTTACTATGCAAAATGCTTTCTTTATTAGACTTGCAACGCTGCCGATCTAACTAATATGTACATGTATATATACACACGCTATGCATGGTATTCTCTAGAAATCTGTCACATAACAAGTTGACCTAGAGCAAGTTAAATTACTACTGGCACATTTTTTATAAAATAATCTCTAGTTCTAAAATAGTCATTTTTCTAATACATCCAGGTAGAGGTTATTTTAGTGAGATTAGAAGAGGTGATTGCTTCACTTTAAAAAAACTTTTGCTTAAAGCAACATTTGTGCAACTAATCGATCAACTGCTTTTACCTATGTGACAAGTGATTCAACTTGTTGGTCATAATACTTGGATGTTGTATGTTTGTATCTGCCTGTTAAAAAATTATGTTTTATGCAAAATGACTAGCTTTGCAAAGCTTAATAGAACTGTGTCCAAAATACATAGTTTTTTAACAAGCAAGAAATCAATTTTCTGCAACTTTTATAAATTGAATAGTATTTGGTACTAAAATGTAATATATGAGTTGCTCACAAAACCATGGTATTGTTTGGGTCTAACTACCGTTGAACAGAAAGACACAAAACTAGTTTTCTTCATCAAGAAAAAGGAAAATTCATTATATTTTTATATGTATACAACAAATAATTTCTTTCAATAGCCAACTTAGTAGTGCATCAAAACATTTATGTAAGCATTACATACATGTAGTTCATTTGATGCACATTTTGTTCAATTTTCCCCGATAATATAAACATTTTCGTAGTTTAACCTTCGACTTCAGCAATGACTGTTTGATCATCTTTTTGTAGCATCTTGTTAGGTGTCTTAATATACTCCAACTATTTGTTTCGAAACTCGAATTATTATACTGAATGACATAAAAAAAATTATTACAACACTTCAAAAGCTTCCTTTTATGCTTATTATCAAATAATTCGATAGTCTATTATACTATCTAAGGTGGACACAACTAAAATTAATGTTATTTCTACCATTATTTATAATTATTTAACCATTCTTGAAATCGAATATAGTACAACACTCTTTCACTAAAACTGTGCGGCATCATACACACAGTTGTTTATCATACACACAGTTGTTTATCATTTAGTATTGTTAAAACATTTTTTCAACTTAGAACCATCTAGGATTCATCACCATGAACCACCAGAAATTATCTTTTCCTGTTTTTTAAATAAGTTGAACAATGTCTGACCTTATACAGCTTCAAAGACAACCTTTTTTTTCAAAATTTAAGTGAGTGATGAGTTCAGTTAAAAAACTTTCAGTCAACGGTTAGAGTTGTTTTAACAACCTTAATGTAAGAGTGGATAGTTGCCTCTTTTGACTCTTTAGGCAGATTTTCAAATAATACCTAATCAGTCGCAAGGTGTTTTAGTACCATTATGCGAGCCTTTTACCTAGGCTAGCATTCCGCAAAATGATACATTCATACAGGTTGTCAAAAGTATTGCAGGCAAATCGTTAATATTTCAGTTTGCTCAATATATAAACCTACATGTATACAAGAAATGATTGATAACGCAAAGAACATACATATAGTATATTTAAATAATGATAAATATGTTATAAGAATTGTATCCATATTAACGTTAGCATAAATCCTGCTAAAATAATTTATTGTGTTGACTGCAAGCTAATAAATCTTTTTTATAGATCATTGCTTTGAAACCATCATGGAAATAGAATTAAATTATAAAAGTACATTCTTCATGTCACAACTTACTTTTATTAAAAAAGATTGAATATCTTAGGCATGGCGGTATGATCAATCAAAATTCACTCTAAAAAATCTCTTCAGTTATCTCTGAAAGATATAATTCAAATCAGCCTTAAAACAGCCAAACTAGGAAATTTGCTAATTTATTT
This sequence comes from Watersipora subatra, assembly GCF_963576615.1. Taxonomy (NCBI): domain Eukaryota; kingdom Metazoa; phylum Bryozoa; class Gymnolaemata; order Cheilostomatida; family Watersiporidae; genus Watersipora; species Watersipora subatra. Next base: position 33,426,289 of record NC_088717.1, read on the forward strand.
TATTCTAAAGCTAATAATTGCAAATTGGCTTATCATTACAACTAATGCTGCAAAATGTTTAAACAATCTGAATCAGCATATAAAATTGTAATAGTTTCTAAATAATAAGAATCACCAAAAATACTGTGACGATATGTATAAGTCTATATGTTTCACTGTATGCAGGTCAGTCGACATACTGAGGAACAGTCTGTCATATGATTTACATTGAAATCTTGTTAATCCACTTATCATCTTGTTATCAGTACATTCTATTCACTGAATAATACCAATTAGTATTGAAGCAATTCCTTATTTATCAGAATAAGAAATATATTAAAATATTTCTTTTTCACTAACTTGGGTTATTTTTCTTGTAAAGCTGATCTACCAGTAATAACATCAGAAGTTTGAGAACTTGGAAAAATGCGAAAAAAATTTAGTAAGGTTTTTATAAGTACATTGAAAAGTTTTCCACACCTTATATATACACTTTATATATATAAACAAAATATTTGTTATAAAAAATACTTAGTGACTTTGCTTAGAATATTAGCCTCTTTAGCAAAACTTCAACTCAATCTTGAAAGTTCCCAAGCTATTGGATAGATCAAATATCAAAGTTGATTAACAAAATAATGACAATGAAAAACATGGTGTTATTCTCAGGATGAAAAATTATCTAGCAAAATCGATGTTTGTGACTGACTATGTTAGCGACTGTGAGATACTGAGATGCTATTTTTTTTTTTTTAAATACTTTTAACTGATAAAGAATTTGATACAAAAAATTATTAGGTAACATTTACTAGTTGTTCCTAAATAGTTAAGGTGTAGATATATAAGTTGTGTTCATTTTATTATAGCTATTGTTAATAGCTGTATTTTTGTAACCATATAATTGTAGCTAGTATAAAGTAGAATGTTATTATATATTATTAACTTACTGTACAGTTGGTCATCGAAAAGCAGTGTTATTAAATGTTTGGTCTTAGAGTAGCTTAAATATTATTTATTCTATCTTTTTGGACTAGTTACATGTACTTTAGTGGAGTTGTTATTCTTCCCAACTCGAGTAGTCAAATCATAACATTCTTTTTACAGTTTTGCCAGCTATACTATTTCTAGACTTTTGTACATCAGTCGGATGCAAGGAACTCAGTCTAAACTGTATCATTTAGGGGCTTGTGGTTATTATTTAACTAACCATAAGAAATGAAAATTTCGTGCTTTGTAAGTTACACATTTTTACCTGCGTGAATTTTACCTAAAAATTCTCTCATATTGTTAACTGATTACTTTTTGGTTTTCAGATGATCATTTTTGTAAACTCATCAAACATACAATGCACACAGACAGATACTAGAAAATTTAACAGCATCTTTGTTACCCTGCATTTTTGTTGCACCTCTTGAGTGATACTGAAAAGATGAAATCCCTGCTCAACAATCGATTTTTACTAACTAGTTCCATGATTTACAACATTCGGTACTTGTGCTAAAATATAATGTACCATCTAGCCACAATGAATTTATGTTAGTAGCAACAATACTTCAATAACTGGGATTACGTAAGTTATTAAACTTGATGTGACACCCATTTTTTGTGTTCTGAAAAGCTACTAAATTATAAAGTAGTCTTTTCAGAATCTGAAATTGTTTTAGCCGATGGAAGCTTAAAACACTACAAGTTTGCTTTCCAAATCTTTTGTCATAAAAACTTGAATCAATACCAAATTACAAAATTAGTTCAACAAATTTTTATTGGTTGAATTGGTACTAAAGAAATAAATAAAATTTTCAAAAAATACTCAAGCATGGTCAGTGAGTTTAATCAATGCCAAACATTCTCAATAAAGAAATAGTCGATCGCTAGAAAAAGATGAATTCTTGAGATTCAAGGCTGCGCTAGAAATCTTTATTTATGAAAGTGAACTTTAACTTTATAACTAAGAAGTCAGCTTTCTTTACCTTTCTCTTCATGATGAAAGTTTTGCCAACTGAGACCTACAGGAACTAATTGTATTACTCAATCTCAATTACTCAATTCTTGCTCTCAATTAGCCAGCGTTGAGTTGAATATGTCGCTGAGTTGAATATGTCGCTGCGTTGAATATGTCGCTGCGTTAGCCAGGATCAAATTTTTATGTAGCTTTCATGTTAGTAAGAACACAGTTTCTGCTATAAGGGTTATGCACTTATACAGAAAGCTTAAACTCTGTGTACACAGCATAGCAAGCCAGTATGCAGACTTATGTTTAACTATACGAATAAATCTCAAAGCCCAGCTGTAGCTGTTTGAATATTGGAGTTTAGAATCCGTATCACAGAGGGTTTGATGCTGAGCTCTATCATTTTTTAGCCAATATGCTAAGCCATTGAGTTACATAAGATTCATAGACTGATTGGGCGATATGAGTCGTAGTAGGGTTAAAATGTTGGTGAAAAGACCATTTTGCTAAGGTGCAATGTCTGTAAAGCTTGCTCTCACTGCTCTTATTTGTAAGTTAAGCAATCCCAATACCGACTTGTTAAAATAAGCCATTGGCATTGTGTTGGGCTGATGACAGGTAACTACCTTATCTGCCACTGGTTATAAACCATTTTTAATACTCATGCAACACCAGACATTCCACTAATATGGTATATGTTTGCACTATTTGTGTCAACATGGTGGATAAGATTGTAAGTCATTACAAGTCAGGCCAGTCAATCATTCTAATAGATTTAACTTGTGAAAGTAAAAATATACTATATATGAACAGTTCATATGCTTGAAAACAATTTTAAATAATTTTCTGCAGCATCAAAGTTGAGTGGAATCTGCTATACTGCAAGGTTTGTTCAAAGAAGCCACAAAAAATTTGATTTCCCACAGGTCTGAAGACGCGACCACAAGAAATATTGGGAAAAAATTCTAAAGCCGCATCTTTGGATCGGAATTAAACATTTTGCAAGGAGGAATGTCCTGACATAGTAGTTTGTCGTCAAGTGATAGTATATAACTAAAAGCGGTGCAAAAACCCTGATGCAGCTAGAATGTTTGAGTGCTCATATAAACAACAGATGGAAATAAATAAAAGCAAAACTGTTATAACTAGCAATCAATTTGGTTGATTAATTCTGACTTGAAATTATGTATGGATGCTCAAAAATTAAAACCTTCTATTAAACTATGTATTTAGGTTTTGGTCTAGTGTTATTTTCACCTGTGAAATTATACGTATTTATTTGTTACACACTATCATATTCTTCTTATTAAAATTAAATTATAACAATCAACACATTTGGTTATCAACTTATAAAAAATATTATAAGTAGTTCAAAGAATTGAAACTTTTTAATTGAATTATTTAAGTTCAAAATATTTTATTTCCAGAACGCATATGTTTGTAAGAGTAAGGCTAAAAATGCCGATTGCTCCAATGACTTTAATTGTAAACAAATAATTATATCTCTCAATATCTTTAGCGCAACTTTCCCACTATTGAATTCAGTCAATTTTAAAATTAATATGTAAATTTTTTGCCTAAAAAATAAGTTATAGTGGACATACACGCCAAAGTTTTAGCAGTAAATTGTGCAGTAATTTCTTGTTTAGCAAAGCAACTAAGTTTTGATAAATGTATAAGTCCTTCACTTAACTATCTGAAGCTTTAACTCAATTTGTGTTTACTTTCGACAACAAACTTTTTTTATTTAAGATATTGAACATGTAAATGAGTATATTTTACTATTTTTCAGCAATGACAATTTTGCAGTACCCTTGATTTAGCTATGGGTACCCAAACACCTATCAAGGTACCAACCATCTCATGAATAGAAACACTTCATTTAAGATAACTAAAAATGGCACAGAAACACTCATGACATGATATCACTAAAACAGCCTCATGGGAAATGAAACAAAAAATTTTGAAAGCAAAGTTTACCTTAGTAATGACAAACTTTAGGTACAATATTTTTTTATTAAGATATCCAATCACGGTATCATTGTTCATTACAAAAAGCCTCTGTTCTTTTGGTTCATTATTATGTGGAAATTATTGCTGCATTGCCTAATCCAACTACTTTCATCTAGTGCAGCATATTTTTGTTTAATAATATAACATTTATGCAAACTATGGTGTGCGTCTTAACTATTTTTATGAAAGAGTACAACTGCATACCGCAGTATCAAATGTGGTCTTAAATTTTGATTTTGTTCTGTTACGGAGTTATTTTTAAATTTACTATATTTATATGTAAGAACCACCATTTAATTAATTATAAATTGCAAAGTTATGTTTAAAAGGAATTTTTTTGTCTTCTCTGATGCTTGCTTGCTTTTAAACGCTTGAAGAGTTCTACAGCCACAGATTATTTCAACATTTTATTACCACACCAGACAGGTGTGTCTCTTGTCATACATTGACATGCAATAAATTGAGACACTCAATTATATATAATAGAGTTATAATATAAGTTATAATAATACAAGTTGTATTTAAGTTCTTGAATTTATGCAAAACATCTACGTTAATTGCTGGCTAATATTGCAATAATTTAGTAAGTCTGAAAGTCAATTTGTAAATGTTGTTAAAATGTCTATAGCAACCAAGATTGAGATTGCAATGCATAGAAAGCATCTGAAGCTGTATTGTAATCAAGCCAAGTTAGGAAATTTTCAGTATTGTATGACTAAATTATACAACTTAACACAATGAAGTGACACTCTGGAAACTTTGGATGTCGCGGTGTGCAAGCGACTGGTTTTCCATCAGATCTGTAATCGTTCTACTTTATTATTTCTTATCATAATTAATGTCATATGACACAATATTGATCTTTACTTTAATACAAATATTTATCATACTTGGTTTAAAAATTTTCAAAAGCACTAAAAAATTGTTAATAAATATCTTCATTTGGTATAATCTTGTGAAGACACATAGTTGTTGAGCATAGAGGGGGAAAATGCTGGTAGCTGTTGCTTGAAATGGAGTCAAGTTTCTCCCAATCTATTGTGAAGTCCGGATGATCGACATCACTTTGAACAGACAGGACCATCAGCTGAACAACTTGGCTGTAAATCATAGCTATGAAATTGATGAATATATACAATAGATTGTTAACTTATGTTCAACCAGTTTAAAAGTTAGGCATATTTTCTACCTTCTTATCCCAACAGGATTTTTATGACAAAACCAATGTTTACCCTCATATAAACCTTATTGAAACAACAAAAAACATATAAAACACCTATAAATATCTTACTACACACTTTGTTCACAATCTTCGGAATCCTTGTTTCTAGACATTAAAAATATTCCAACTCGAGTGTAAAAAATGACTTTAATTGAAACAAACTTTAAAGTAAAGTCTGATATGTAACTAAAATAACAGACTGCCTTTTAATTTTCTACTATGACCTATCATAGGAATGCTTTAGTTCTCAAAGAGTGATCGTTTTTTTACATTTATCTACTAGCATGACTTTGATAACTTTACTTTGAACTAAATTTTGATTTAATTGAGGATATTTAACCAGAAGATGTATTTAAAAAAAAACCTATTTTCCTTGCTTAGACGTATTTGTAACTTTATGATATAAATTTATATCTTTATTTCTATGCAGTCATATCACAACAAAAATGACCCCGATAGTGAACCTTTTAGTAAGTGATTGCAAATATGCTGTCTTCAAAAACCTAATTAGTCTGATAAAAAAGCAACAACCGATGGCTTTAGTTCATAATAGCCCAGCTGAGTTTTGAGTAAAGTATTTGGTAAACTTTAATCCAAAAGCTGTTTGTTTGACAGTTGAAACTGAGCAAAGAACTTTTTTCCGATGTTAAAGTGTCAGTATTATTACAACTGTTACTACTATTACCACTGTTAATAAAACTATTATTACTACTTTTACTACTACTACTACTACTATTATCACTGTTGCTATTATTATTACTAGTTTTACTAATACTACTACTACTACAACTTTGGTTACTAACACTCTCACCACTGCTCCCTATATTGTAAGATAAGTTATACTTTTACTACTGTCACAAGTACTTACATAGTAACTATTCATACAATTACAGTAGTAACATCACTCTTACATGCACTCCAATTTCTAAATTACTAGTGAATATAATATCTTTTCTAAAACAGCCATAGTTTAATGCTCATGATATTGCAACTAAAATCAGTATTACTGCTGCTGAAACACCACAGAGATTTGGTCACCTATAGTAGACGCTTTTAATCACCGCTACAATGATTGTTTTTATGGTTACTATTACGAATGACACAAAAACATAGTATACTATGGCTGTAACAATAAATACTATCGTTACTACTACTACTACTACTACTACTACTACTACTACTACTACTACTACTAATACTAATACTACTACTACTACTACTACTACTACTACTACACTATAACTACTACTACTACTACTGGTATGACTACTACTATGACTACTACTAGTATGACTACTCTACGACTACCACTACTACCATTACCGCACCAATACTACTATTAATACTATTACTACTACTACTACTACTACTACTACTACTACCACAACTACTACCACTGCTACTACTACTACCACTACTACTACTACTACCACTACTATCACCACCACTACCGATTCTACCGATACTACCACTATCATTATAACTACCACTGCCAATATGACTACTACTACTACTACCACTACTACTACACATTTCTTACCATATTCTGTTACTGCAACTATTACTGCTACAGTCGCTAAAGCTATTGCAAGTAATATTACTACTGGTTTCACTGGTAATGGCACTATCAATCCTTCTATCAGTGAGTCCTTATCCATTATAATACTGAATTGAATAAATCTGTGGTTTTGTATACTACAAGGAGATTTTTGTGAAATATCATGGTTAAATAAGTATATTATATGTGTGGGATTCATTTTTTGTTGTATAGCAAATTATAATTGTGAGACAGATTTTTTCCATTCAGTTATTTTTGCAAGTAAATTTCTCAGCAATTAAAGACACTCACCTGCTATTTGGAGGGATTATATCGACAGACTTTTTACGCGTTCGTGTTGTATAGATATTTTCATGAATGTAATTGGCCTCCACAGTACATTTTAAGTACTTGCATGAATTTCGATTTACCAAGACAATCACAACTCCAGTGAGGATATCTTTTTCTAAATAGTACATTGTAAAGCCTTCCTCCTCACCTCCGAGCTGTTACATAAACATATATTAAGTATACACATGCTTAGTGGTGATTCAACTTAATACCTTATTATGCTTGCATGAATATCTTCTTTAGCATTTAGGAGTGAGTGTGGCGTAATAACAGAAGTTCTTAGCTAAATAATTATGAGCACACCTAGAGGCTTATTAGACTAAGACATTTTACATATTCTGCTAAAGATTAATGTCACGGATGAGGAAAAACAAGTTAAAAGTGTTAATAAGGTATCGGTTAGCATCTTGTGAAGTCAAACCTCAAAGGTCACAAACTACATCAAATTAAGCTACAGTTTGATTGGAATAATTTAAGTTTGAGCATTTTTCATCTTGTTAGACTATATGAGTTAGGCTTATATTTTATTTTATCTTGGCACAAAGTTTAATGAGTGGTGTGTTATCATTAGAAATATTGTCAGTAACGCTGAAATTATGTCATTAAAACCCATTTTCTATTAAAAATTTCACTGCCATTTAATTTACTGTCAAAATCTATTAATCATAGTGTAATTTTATCGGCAGTATCAAATGATTCTTTTCATTCTTTACTTACTGCATAAATAAAGATTTTTGACTAGTTAGCAATAGTTCCATTATTACGAATTAATATTAATGTGACAACAAATTGTTACATTGTTACATGTACTATCATTATTAAAAATAGTTATACAGTACAAGGGTTAAAAAGTTGATTATATAAGGTACACAACATCATTACTACGCTAGAGGGAGTAATAATGACAAAAAAATTGCTTAAAACATCACATATTTTGTTTCGACGAATATTTGACTTTTGGCTAATTGGCATATATGCTGTAAAAACCTTACCACAAGAGTTTAAAGTGTTACATAACATGCAAACTTTGAATAAACATTTTCTGGCATGTCAATCCTAGCAGTTTTACTATTCACCAGTTTAAGATGAAACAGTCATGCAGAGCTTATTGCGAATCAGCAGAACACAAAACCAAGTTGCTAATTGGTGCAAAGATACTTCAAACCAAGTTAGGTAAATTCTTTGTTATAAAAATAGTTTAAATATCCATACTAACAAAAAATTTAGTTATTCTGCCTATCACCAGTTCGTTCTTTATGACTACCATAATATGAACAAACAATGATCGTTTGTTCATATTACTGTACCAGAGAACTAAATAAAATTTAGCAACACTTCATAGAAGCTCTGCTGTTTGAGCATGTCGTGCTGTTTGAGCATGTCGTGCAGTTTTAGTATGCAAGAATCGCTGAGTAAAATTTACTGCTTAGTCAGTACTATGTAGGAAAAAAGGGTCAGAGCCATCAGGTAGCACAACATGGTTTTTAGCTACATTTTCAATGTAGCTAAAATGTATTGTTTATTTGTCTGAAGTGTGCTAACAAATGGCCAATCTTACATTACATGTATGGTGTGCTACAGTGTTTAGATATAACTTATGGAAGCCAATTTGAGAGTAAAGCCTTCTTGTATCTGGTGTCTGTATTGTTTTGCTTGCATTATATTATTGGTATAGAATTGCACAACTATTGTTATTACTATTATAATTGTTATTTTAGTTCCTATTATGGTGCAACTTATCATTTCATTAAGTTCATCTAATATAAATAATGAAACTTTTTAAGAATTTTCAATAAATAGTTGTCTCTGCAACATTTGAAAGCCAAATATTAGCAAGCATAATCAAGATACACTAAACTATTCAAACATTATGAGTGCTGTATTATAATCATCAACAAAAAAACTCGGCAGAAACTAAAAGCAATGAACAAAATGAATAAATACGGCAAATTAAGTGCACTAATAAAGCTGCCATCAAAAAGAAGTGCAAAGGTTGTTATTACTAGTCAACAAAGAATGAATGTTAGACAAATGTTAACAATGTCAACAAATGTTAGACTGCTCTAGCAGGCTTTACACTAGGATGCAATATGTATGACTTGAGACAATCAATGTATGTTTATTGAGTATTGTTTATTGTTTGTATAAGACAAAGTTTAGGAAATAGTTTTGTGTTCAAAGAAATATTAGATGACATGTCTAGCGGACAAAGGAATTGACTAACCGGTTGCAAATGGCAGAAACTACGGTTTCATTTGTTTAAATACGCCCAAAATTAATAGTCCAAATTACCCATAAAATTGCTGGTTAGGACAAAGGTGTCTTAGTTTAACACAAGCTCAGCCGCCTTCTACATTCTGTTAAAAAATAATGATAGATCGAAACACAAATGGTTCAACTTGAATATGCTGTACCAGCTTGAAATAAATCATTTTAAAAATACAGTTTTGGTCATTCAAATAAATGTCCTTTCTATTACACCTGTGCTGCACTCTGCATCTAATTAGTGTTAGGTATATTGTACGCTACATTCACTTATGTTATATTTTACATACTGGAGTTCCCACTGACCAGCCTCACTTTTAATGCCAGTCGACCCCTAATTAGTCACTGGCTGACCAACTTGACCTAGTTGGCTTGTAGAACGGTGACTCAGTCCAGCTGGTCAAGAGCGAAAAAGCTGGTCAATAACCAACTCAAAATAAAAGACCAGTTGATCTAAAAAAAAGAGGCAGACCCTTGTCTACAAAAGACTAAACCAAAGCTATACTCGGTGCACTTCATTACAAGTAATAAAATGCAACTGTGTTATATGACAGTAATACTCTGTCTTTTTATTAATATTTATTTGTAAACGTTTTATTTTATACCAAAGATTATTATAACAAATATTTAAACTTTGTGCAAACAATACTGTGTTCTCAGCCTAAATTGGCTGATTATTAATAGTGGAAAAAAGTAAAGGGTCACAACGCATTGTTTACCATACTTAGATCAAATTCCTCTAGCATCATATCAACTTAAACAATCAGTGGAGTCTACCTGTATGTCTATATAGGTAAATAAACCTTCATAATCTACTTTGGCTGTATAGATAGTGGCAGAATTCACCAACAGTTTGAAATAACTTACTTGAGTAGGTATTCCAAGTCTAATGGCCACCTTTATCAAATTTTTAGCCATATTTGATAGCGGCTCTTGACTTTTGCAATAATTCAGCATCCTGCTGGAACGGATGTCAAAATTGAAAATTTTTCGTTCTGAAATAAAGTTTGTTTAAAATGTAGTTGTAAAATAGAGTTTGTGTTACTGAGAGTGCAACATAACTTTATTTTTCTATCATTATCTTTGCTTCTATTTTATCTCAAATTAAATGAGGGTCATTTCCTTTTTAGATATTATATATTTTTCTAAAAATCTCTGTCAAGAACACCAGCCAAAGTTTTTGTTTGATTAAAAGCAGTATTCTTATTTTTTTTAAGGGACTTATTTCTTTATATCTATAAAGCATATGCAAGTTAAATCATTCTTTTCCCACACCTGTTTTAATAAAATCGAAAGCTTTAGAATAGGGTCTAGCAAAATAATTTTATGAACCAACAGTTGTAGAAACTATCGTTAGATTACTTGGGATTTAACTATACAACTTCTTCTGTTCATACAGTACATTTAATCTATGAAGTATTCGTGTTTAAAAATTTCGATTATAGCAGTTTGATTAGTGTCCTGCTATCCTGAAAGTATACTATAGTTCAAATAATAGACAACAAATATTTAATAATCAGTAAGATAACCAATGAGATACAGTGTGATAAAGCATTGTCCTTGTGGTACTTTTAATAGACAACCCAATGTGTCAACTGCAGCAATTTAAAAATTTAATTGAAAAAGGTTTTTAATAAAATGTCAAACTTAATTGTCTAGGTAGACAATAGCAACTTTAAATTAAGAAATCTGATATATATATATAATTTTATGTACATTCGATATAATTTATATGATATGATATTTTGAGTACTTCGTAAGTAAAATAATCACAAAATTTTAAATCAACTAAGAAGTTGCAAACTATTAGCGCCTGAAATTGTTAAATAAATAAATGGATAATAATTACATAGCTTTTTATGCCTTTCGAATCTGTCTAAAACGGCAAAGAGTAATTTGAAGAAAAGAATATAAGTGAATGGCACCTACCAGGTAAATTCCACTGTCCAAATGCCAAAGCCACAGCTTTGTATTTTCCTGGAAGAATTAAGGATGATGACCACATCGCTTGAGTGATGTTCTGGCCTTCACTTGTTCCTACTATCTCTCCATTTTCATTGTATATAATAATAGCGAGTGGATAAAAAGAAAATTCAGATTGAGCTCTGCAACATACAAATTATATAATAGATTCACCGCTTGTAGCTATAAGTAAAATATTCATTACAGTTTACTAGTAACCTTCAGTGCTAATGAAATAACTTGTTGCTACAGAGAAGAAATTGTGAAGGACTCTGTCAGTTCACATTACTGTCCAGAACAATCAATACACTCAGTGTATCAACAATGAGAACATATGTTTGCATTATATATATATATATATATATATATATATATAATGCAAACATATGTTCTCATTGTTGATAAACTGAGTGTATTGATTATTCTGGACAGTAATGTGAACTGACAGAGTCGCTAATCATGGCAGCCCGGGAGCAAATGCTCCCAACAAGGCAACTCCAAACAGAAATCTATCATACTAGAGGCGATCCTAAATGCAGACTGTGCAAAGATGCACCTGAGACCATCCAAAACATCATTAGTGGATGCAAGCAGCTAGCAGGAAACGCATACACTGAGCGGCATGAGCATGTCGCAGGTGTTGTGTATAGAAGTCTATGTGTGTTTCTGGGACTTCTACATCCGAACTGACAAGCATGTCCTAGCAAACCAACCAGATATAGTGGTGGTAGACAAGGAAAACAAGAGGGCTACTATAATAGATATAGCAGTACCCAATGACTACAATATAGCAAGCAAAGAAAAAGAAAAGGTAGAGAAATATCTCCCTCTTGGAGAAGAGATAGAAAAATGCTGGAATGTAAGAACAACTGTAATCCCAGGAGTCATTGGGGCACTGGGCGCAATAACACCGGCGCATAAAATGTGGCTTGCCTAAATACCAACAACAATCAACTCAGGTGAGTTGCAAAAAAGTGCGCTATTGGGAACAGCCAAGATCTTGAGGCGAGTGCTCAAACTCCCAGGTCTCTGGTAGGACACCCAAGTTAGAGCAGAATTTACTACCCATATGGGGTATCCGGGGTGAGGAAACAATTTATATATATATATATATATATATACTATATATCAACTATGTCAACATTACTGTCCAAGACAAGCAAATAATCCTTCGCGCCGAAAACTCCATACTAGTACACACAGACCAAACTTGGTTAAAAATATCTTCTAGCAACAAGACCTTTGACGTAACAATGGGTAGCATTGACAGAGCGGAAACATGTGAATTAGTTGGCACATACATGTTGTCGCTGCTACCCGGCCAGTTTCAAGAAAACATCGGAATATACAAAGACTATGGACTAGCAATCAGCACAGCCTGCCCACAAAAAGTTGAACGACATAAGAAGTTGGTATGCAAAATATTTAATCAGAACAAACTAGAATTAACCATTGAAGCTAATAAAAATCTGTAAATTTCCTTGATGTAACTTTTAACCCCAATGCAAACACCTACTCACCCTACGCCAAACCTAGCAACACAGCACTATATATTCACAAAAACAGTAACCACCCATCTACTGTAATAAAAAATCTACCACACAACATTAACTTGCGACTAACTACACTATCCGGTAACGAGCATGATTTTAACAAAGCAATACCTCCTTACCAAAATGCACTTAATGACAGCGGCTATAACCCCACACTCATAGACAAACACTTCCCGACTCACCCAGCGACTAACAAGAGGCAGCATAAGCGACTCGTAAGATGGTACAACTCACCTTTTAACGCCGACGTACAGACTAACATTAGCAGAAAATTTACAAACATTATAGATACATGTACATGCTTGCCACCTACTCATTTAGTGAACAAAGTATTTAACAGACACACACTAAACTCAGCTACTCTTGCAAGCCTAACATGAAATAGCACCTAGATTCCCATAACAGACACTTGTTGAGCAACCAGCAGAGCACGATTACAAAGAGGGCCTGCAATTGTAGACTAAAGAACAACTGCCCACTAGATAAAAACTGCCTAACTGCGAAAATAATATACCAGGCAATAGTGACTAAAGAAAATACGAGCACCGAGAGCACCTACATGTACATAAGACCATACACAACCGACTTCAAATCCAGATTTAAAAACCACACGGCACATTTCATACACAGCGACAGACAAAACAGCACAGAACTTGGTAAACACACCTGGAAACATAAAGATGACAATACAAGCTACAGGATTAAATGGAAAATTATGCAGAAAGCTAGAATTTAATCAAACCAAACAAAGAAATGTCATCTGTGCCTTAGTGAAAAGTATTACATTATTTGCAGGCCAGAAACAGCCAACTTGAACAAAAGAAAGGAAATAAACAACACATGCCGACACTCCAAGAAATACCTACTTAGCCAATACAATCCAGGCAGAGGCGGACCTACAAAACACCACCAGAATAGGCAATTCCATCAGCCATTTAACACAAGTTACCTGAAGACTGCAACAGCACAAAACGGACCTGTCGTGACCCAGAGTAAAACATCAGTCTGGAAGAAAGATAGGTAACGTTAACCTATTTTAACGCTCTAGTTAGTTCCACTGTATATAAATATTTATATATATATATAATATAAAATATAGTATATTATTATAGTGTATTAAATACAAATATTAAAAAATTATCTAACTTAATAATACATTATCTAATAAAGTAATATATTATCTAATATCAATATTATATATATAATAAATATATTAAATATAATATCTCTATATTATGCATATAATATGAAAATATTATACATAATATATAATACATGTATTATATCTTTTTCTTTGCTGGCTATATAGTATAGTATATTGCTAGCTATATAGTATAGCCAGCAAAAAAAGAAAAGGTAAAGAAATATCTCCTTCTTGGAGAAGAGATTGAAAAATGCTGGGATGTAAGAACAACTGAAATCTCAGTAGTCATTGAGGCAATGGATGCAATAACACCGGTGCATAAAATGTGGCTTGTCCAAACAGCAATCAACTCAAGTGAGTTGCAGAAAAGTGCGCTATTGGGAACAGCTAAGATCTTTGGGCGAGTGCTCAAACCTCCAGGTCTATGGAAGGAGACCCAAGTTAGAGCAGAAAGTACCACCTATATGGGTTAACCAGGGTGTGAAAACCATTATATATACACGTATATACATATGTGTATATATATATATGTTTATATGTATATATATATGTATATATACATGTATATATTTATATATATGTATATATATGTATATATATATATATATATTTATAGATATATATATACATATACATATATATATATATATATATATATATATATATATACATATATATATATATATATATAGTAACCTATGTGTGCATGTACTATTTTATAAGCCTATATCATTTACTCCTGCTACTGCATGTAATACTATTACTTATTCTGTGTACAAGTAATTACTGTCTCATGGATCGCTGTCTCTGTGTTTCCTACCTAGTGGTTACGCCATTCAGTACGTCATTCGTTATGTTATACCTATTATTGTGTCATTCAAATACAAGGGGTCTTGGTGTGAAGTTAGCTGGTGCACTATACAAGGATAAAAGCACTTATTGCAAGCTATTTCGGCTATAAGAAACAATGGCAGTAAAACTATCTGATTTAATCAAATCTTACGAGGGCAATAATATCAGTGGAGAGTTCGGCACTTGGATCAGCAAACTAGAACTGGTGGCTAAACTACAAAAAATAGAGGATCTTAAAACATTTGTACCGCTATTCTTAAATGACTCAGCATTTGCTTTGTATGAGCAGCTGTCTAAGGATGTGAAGGATGACTATGTTAAGCTGAACAAAGAACTACTGACGGCATTCAGCATTAATATATACAGTGCCTACAGTCAACTACGTGAGCGAGCTTTGCAAGATAACGAAACAGTAGACGTATACTTAGCAGATTTGAGAAAGCTTGTAGAATCTATGGGACAGACTAATCCAGAACTGCTTCTCAAATGTGCTTTTATGCCATGGCTGCCATCTGAGGTAGCATGCCAGCTTAAAGCTACGGCTGCCGTAGAGGGATGGAATTAAGGGAAATTGTAACTAGAGCTCGAGCAATTCTTTCTTCAAATTCAGGTGCGTCATCTTATGTATGCGGTGCTGCTACCCATGACACACGTAATCAACCAGCAAAGGGTGTTCAATGCTATGCTTGCTTAAGTTTTGGACATATTTCAAGACATTGTCCTACAGGAAGAAAAACGAAAAGTTTTTCTAGTAAGCCAATTTGTGGTTACAACCGCAATAACATCGGTTATATAAGCAGAAACTGGACAACTAAGGAGCAGCAGGAAAACGAGAATGGGGGAGCCTCAGCGTCGCATGCTCTTCCCAACAACCAACACTAGATACGACGTTGCCAATTATATTTGTGAGGCTTCATAGACTGTCCATAAAAACTCTAATTGATAGTGGATGTGAGCAGTCGGTAATCTCAGTTAGTGTTGTTCGTAAATTAGGTCTTGGCATAAAAGGGCAACAAACGACAGTAAATATGTTAAATGGAAATAGCACGCAATGCGGTGGAGAAGCTGACATCAATGTAGCTATAGACCATTGTGACACTATTCAGTTACGTTGCTTGGTAGTAGCTGAGTTAGTATGTGGGTGCGGGTTGATTCTTGGTGTAGACAGAATCTACAAACTTAAAGGTGTGACAATACGTGCAAGAAACAGGGTAACGTTTGGATGTGCATCACAACCTGTGGTTGCTATGTTATATGAAGATAACTCCGACTTGAAAAAGCCTGAGACAGACTGTTTGACTATCGAAGATACTGACTTCAAAGCTGTATTTGATGGAACTAAGTGGACGGTAGTATGGAAATGGAAAAGCTACAAACCAGAGTTGAAAAATCAATGAGCTGAGTATGCTATAAACACTGACTATAAAAACAATACAGCGGTGAGATTGAGCAGTGTATCTCTAATGGCTGGCTGCAGCCACATGATGTGAAGACTCATGGCAACGTAAGTGGCATAATTCCACTGATGGCAGTCTTTCAGTCAAACAAAGGTAGAAAGGTGAGACCAGTGATGGACTATAGCAGGGAGTTAAACAAGCATGTGAACAGCAATCCTGGAAATGACGTAGCTATATGTCAAGAAAAACTGAGGCAGTGGAGAACATTAGGGAACAATGTGTGTATGTTAGATCTGACAAAGGCATACCTACAACTTCATGTGGACAGTTCACTACAACGGTTTCAAGCTGTTCGATTTAATGGTCAGTTATATGTGATGACAAGGTTAGAGTTTGGCTTGAATGTGGCATCTAAGATAATGTCTCGTATCTTAACGAAGGTTCTGTCAATAGATGAGATGATAGCCAAAGGCACAGATCATTACATAGATGATATTGTGGTAAATGAAGATGTTGTATTAGCGTTGAAAGTGAAGGATCATCTGCAGAAGTACGGCTTACTGTCAAAAGAACCAGAAAGTCTGTCAAGCGCATGAGTACTGGGTTTGAGAGTAAAGGCTTCCAACAGCGGTACTCTCAAGTGGTGTAGAGACTCTGAGCTGCCAGAAGTGCATTCCACTGTGACTAAACGAGAACTGTACTCAATATGTGGCAAGTATATTGGTCACTATCTAGCTGCAAGGTGGTTGCCAGTAGCATGTAGCTATCTCAAAAGAGAAATTAACGCTTATGGGTGGGACGATGAGGTACCCGGTAATGTCAAGAAAAAATTAGATGAGATTAATAACGACATACACCGCCATGACCCTGTAACTGGTCAATGGAAAGTACCTGCATCTGAGAGTGGTAAAGTGTGGTGCGATGCTAGCAGCTTGGCAATAGGAGCATGTGTCGAGATTGATAATCAGATAGTAAAGGATGCAAGTTGGTTGAGAGGTATCAATGATGGGGCTCATATCAATATGGCAGAGTTAGAAGAAGTTATCAAAGCAATCAATATGGCTATGAAATGGACTCAAAAATTTGACAATTTTGACAGACTCTGCCACAGTATTTGGATGGGTGAAATCTGTATTACAGGACTGTAAAAGACCAAAGGTGAGTGGCCTCAGTGAAATGCTGGTTAAACGATGCCTCAATCTACTAAATGATCTAATCAGTGAGTATCAGTTGGTCTTACAAATAACTCTTGTAAAGTCTGAAGACAATAAAGCTGATGAACTGACTAGAGTTCCCCGCAAATGGTTGGAGAAACGAGTATGTGCTGTCAATCTAACGACTTCTGACAGTATAGAAGGGAAACTGCGTGATCTACATGAAGCTCATCACCTAGGCGTTGATCGTACATGGTATCTAGCCACAGAAAGGTGGGGGCCTACTGTAAAAAAGAAAGACATTGAAGAAGTAGTGAAGCACTGTCACGTGTGCAAACGAGTCGATCCTGCACCAGCTCATTGGGAAACTGGTCAAGTAGATGTGGAAAGTGATTGGTATCGTTTAGCAACTGATATAACACACTACCAGGGAATCCCGTACTTGACTGTTATTGACTGTGGACCGAGCAGGTTTGCGATTTGGAGAAAGTTAAGAAACGAAACTTCTCCCGCTGTCATGGAACAGTTAGACCACACATTTTGTGAGCGCGGGTCTCCAGTAGAAATATTGTCAGATAATGGACCTTGCTATAGATCATTTAAGCCTCTTCTTGACAAATGGGGTGTAAATCATATCTACAGCTGTGCTTATAGAGCTTCTGGCAATGGAATGATAGAACACAATCATCGTACTATTAAACGCATGCTTGCCCGCTCCGGTGGTACTGTCAATGACATGCTATATTGGTACAACAATTCTCCTAATGCTGATGGTGTTGTGCCATTTAGGAGATTGTTTAATTACAATCCTCAGAAACAAGAAATTACTAGAAAATCGGCTGAACGGGACATTACTTTAAACCCTTACAAAGTGGGTGACCATGTGTATGTAAAACTAGGTAACGCCAAGTGCACATCAGTGTGGAAAACTGGTAAGGTTACTTCCTTGGTCTCCAACACAGCGGTTAAAGTGGATGACATGACTCGCCATATAGGAGACCTAAGATTTTGTTGGAGAATTGATAAACAGCCAGCTACTTTAGACTGTGAGTTAGACATAGCTAATACTAATACTCACGAGTCAACTGAGGGTTTAATAAACGTTGAAACTCCACCTGTAACTAAAGACAGTCGCAACAATTATTCAACTGCAGCTAACAATGCCACTAGACTAGCTAGGGCTAGGAAACCCCAAGATGTTTATGTAGCTGGTTTTAATTGATCTTGGAGATCAGGGGGAGGTGTAGTCTATGTATATATAGTAACCTAGGCGTGCATGTATTATTTTATAAGCCTATATCATTTACTCTTGCTACTGCATGTAATACTATTACTTATTCTGTGTACAAGTAATTACTGTCTCATGGATTGCTGTCTCTGTGTTTCCTACCTAGTGGTTACGCCATTCGTTACGTCATTCGTTATGTTATACCTATTATTGTGTCATTCGAATACAAGCGGTCTTGGTGTCAAGTTAGGTGGTGCACTATACAAGGATAAAAGCACTTATTACAGTGCAGCACTGCTTCCCTTCTTTCAAGTAACAGCTTTAAAAATGTTTATTCATAAAGCTAGAAAAATTTCAAATAAGCTTTGTAATTGCAAGAAATTGCTTAAAAGTTTGGAACTTTCCCTACCCAACTTTGTGATACAAGTGCAAGTCTATTCTAGATGATTGTAAGATTTCAAAGCTGAATGTTTCCCATATCATGTCATCATATCTTGGTAGCTGACTCTCTAGATGGTATTCATGATAGTTTTTCCGAGTGTAGCAGATAAATAAATCACGAAAGTATCTATAAATAAAAAGTGTGTAAGCTTTAAAAGAAAAACCAGCACTTCTTGCTGAGGCATCATATACTGCTGTTGAAGCAGTTAGTACTTTAATTTTATAAAAACAAATTTTTATTCCAATTGATGACTAAAATAGTAGGATAATAAAATGATACATTTTTTTATATGATACATAAACATGTTTTACCAAATCCTAACAATGTACTATTATAGTTATTATCAGCAAATCAATGGTATGCCATATTATAGATTGGATTTTCTACTCACTCATTGCTTTATAATTTTATTGCGAGCACCCTCTTGCTGCGGACAACAATTTGCAAAGTGATGCACTCGAATCTTGAAACTACAGCGTGTGTTGCACATAACTCTATCAATTATTTTGACAGTATTAAACAGTATATAGAGTTAGTGCAACAGTATATAGAGTTAGTGCAACAGTCTTGTTTCTAAAACATCATTTAGCTCTTAGTTCTAGTTTTGTCAAACTCGGTTTCACAAATGACTAATCGATGAGAGAGCAATTTTTGCAAGCCAGTGCTATAAGTTAAAGGACATTATTGGAAGTTTTGAAAACATACAATTAGTAGTGCAAGACTAATATTAACATAAAGCTTTACCTATACTCAAAACCTGTTCAAAGCGTTTATATGATGAACGTCAATGGGCTTAAAATGGCTAAAGAGGGTGGATTCTGAACACATTTTTTAAACTCCTTATTAAAACTAAGCAACTTTAGCCACAGTTATTCCTTTTAAAGCTGTTTTATTAGTGATTGTTATATGAAATTTTAAAGAAAATTAATTCTAACAGTTTAGGCACAATATAGTTTTTGTCATTATCTTCTAACAATTGTTTTATTTTTAAAAACTTTTAACAGCAAATGAAAACATTTATTAAATAGAATTACTTTCATAAGCTGCAAAAGATGATATCATAAATTTGTGGCACTTCATAGTTCTTCTGAGATGTATTAAAAATTTCTTTAATTAAAAAATATGTTTGAGCTATCTTATCTATAATTCATGTTCTCTTATTTCATTTCTAGCGATTTTGCGACAAGTTATGCCCAGTTTTATTCTTCAATTAATAATTCTCTGTTACATAAAAAATTTTACATTTTCGTTTTGTTGGTGCAATATTTTACTGATTAAATAAAAGGCGGCAGTATAACATAACCGTAATATGTAAAATTACTCTTTAAAAACTGACTAGCAACCATTTGGTTCAACATGTTTAAACAGCAACACAATCAGAGGAGGCTGTAAGGGACATTCTCGGCGACTTTTATTGATCGCTTTTTTAACAACATTTTAATCCATTTTCCCAGGTAAAAATTACATTATTTCCTTTTGAAACAGTAGGTTACATGTAATGAGAACATAATGCTTTCAATCTTTACCGAGATATATCATCAAAACTTATCCAGAATGTTCCCACTGAAGGTCTACCAAGACCCTCTTCGGGTATCTCTTTTTCAGGAATGAGGTTCCAAAGGCCACAACTGTCACTCCAGTCTCCTGCCCATGTGTGGTTTCCCCAAATATTACGCATAAATGCAAGTCTAAAAATTATCATCCAAGCGTACATGCATTGATAAATGATGGTTTCATTTATTTTTATGACAAAATTTCCATAATCCTGTCATGCTAACATTATAAAGCTTTGTTCTATATTAAAAAAACAGCTCAATTTTTAAATTTTAAAATTTACTTAGCACACATACTATAAGCATAAAACAAAAAAATGCGAACAAAATCATGTGAAATTTTGTTGTTGTGATTGACAATAATTTCAAATCGCCATCTATTTTTTGTGCTCGTTATACGTAAATAACGCACATGTACACCAAATTCTACTGTGCACCGCTTACAATAAAAAACAAGCAAAACTTATCTATTTTTGTTCAGTCGACTATTTAAAAACTTACAATATATTATTGTAAAAATATAAAGTTGTATTAATTTGACAACTTCAAAAGCTACTAAAGATTTGAACGTGGCTAACTCTAAGCTGATTGAAGATACTTAGAAGCTGCTATCTCATGATACATTTAAGTGCATATCTAAACACTGCAAAACGATTCAAGGCAAGTAAATGTGACAGTATATCATATTATTTCATGCTATATGGTTTTGTAGCACAATATATTATATCATGCTATATTAAGCTGTGAAACATTTTATTATATTATATTTCAAAAATATCTAATATAGTAATATATCACATCAGTTAATATTATAGTATAATAAAATGTTTTAGAAAAAAAAACTTAACATAAATAACAACTTTCGTTTTATGTAGTTTGTGAGATGTCAGCTAGCTTCAACCTCAAAAAAACTATTAAAACGAGTTCAAGTATATTTAAGTAATTTTGCACACAAATATTTAAGCTACTTTTTTTTACTAAACTTGGCATTACCAAAACTTTGAGTCTAAAATTAATTGGATTCAATTCTTAGTTTCACTAATTTGTTATCATGTTAAACTCACGGTGTTTTATTAACCATTCTGACAGCAAGCACTGCGTGCGCATGAGAAGGTGACAACAGTAGTGATTCAAAATTCTCAGAAAGGTTATTTTCGCTTTTAGTATCAGCACACACCAAAAACCCATCTCTTAATGAATAGTCTAGTCTCTCAAACAATCCAGAAAGGCCCATCCCGAATGCAATTTCATGTTCTACAAAAGTTGAAAACAAACAAGTGATGCGCACCATGAAAAATTAAAACTGATACAACAATTGAAAACTCTCTGTTTAATATCACTGCTTGTAGATATGAAATAGTGATTAAAGAATAGAAAAAACATAATATTATTATGCTTTATTATTCATCTTGAGGTGTTGACTGATGTTCTAAAAAAAGAATCAAGGAGATTGACCAACCAGAAGCTAAGATATAGCCAGCCAAACACAGGTCTACCAAAAAACATAAGTGTTTCAGTAATCATCAATATATGACGTATGAAATCGACTTGTGTGCCATTGATCAATTAAGCCAACTAATGCGCTCTCCTATAATAATCACGGCGTTTTAATTGGTTTAATCTCTGGAAGTATAGAGCAATCAAATTGGGCCTAACAATCATCGCTCCTAGAATTCCAAACCAGTCCCTCTGACTTGTAGATTAGTTTTAGCATAAAATAATTACACGCATCTATTATTTCGCAACATTTCGCTATCTTGCTAGTTCAGCTCAGTTTTGTTGTTCTCCTACTTAGCTTCCCTATTCAGACTCATCTTTAGCGTTGTTCAGATTTTTTAACTATAGCTAATAAATGGAATCAATTAAATCAATCATCAATCTCGGTTATCATTTGGAATTTTCTACAAATTATATTAGTTACATCATTTATTCTATACGCAGTTATATTATTATTTTGTATAATATGCATTATGAATATTATATAAATCATAAAAATTAATCATAGATAAGATAATACATGTAGATCAATAGAAAAATCAAAGCAAAAGTTATCGTTTTCTTTTCTTATAGCAAGAGCAGCACGGTCAAGTTAGTCTTTTTAATATTATGGCTGTAGTGAACTTCCAGTCTGTTAATAGTGACGATAATCATGAAAATCAACTGAATGCTGCAGTAGATACACAGTAGAAGAATGCTGCAGTAGATACACAGTAGAAAAATGATGAAGGAACAAAAAGTCCCATTCCTATTTCTTATTCTAAACAAACTGCAACTCGCGGATATCGCATATAGACTATACACGCGCCGTTCGTTGAACAGATGATCTTCGGAGCATATCCGTGGAGATCGAGTTAAAGTTTGAAGCACAATAGTCAAAATCTGCTCTTCTGCTTTGAAAAATCATGGCGAGGAGTTGTGGGCAAATGCCTTTACCACACAATGTTTGGATGATTTTCCTGAGAAACCACAGCTAGTAAGTAAATTATTTACTATCGCCTGAAGCGTTTCACATCTCGTAGCCAAAACAATCATTATACATAACGGCGGTAAGGGTGCGCAACTCCGGCACATGACCATTAAGTCGATTTTATACGTCACAGTTTTCGGGATTTTCGAAGGGTTTTCCTCTCATTCTTTATTAGGTAGACCTGTGTTTGGCTGTCTATATCTCAGCTTCTAGGGGGTCAATCTCCTTGATTCTTTTTTTAGAACATCAGTCAACACCTCAAGATAACCATTAAAGCATAATAATATTATGCTTTCTCTATTCTTTAAACAAAATGTTAGCTATACTGTTTACCTGTTTAATACTTAAATTAGGATTTTTGACTTTAAATAATTTTATCGACACAGCAATCAGGTCATGGCTATGGCCATGTTTGTTTATAAATTACGGGGTAAGCTTTTAAGAGAAAAACTGTGACCTAGGAACTGTGCAAGAAACTCTCACACTCGCTCCTAAATAACCATTTTTAGTTAATTTTCATCCAATGAGAATGATAATAGACTTGTAAACTTGCAAAAACTTGTATATATAGAGTCTGAAAAGAACAAAAAATTGTGAATATATACTTTAAAACATAATTTCAGAATTAATAATGCTTTGAATTAGGATACGATTAAAGTAAAGGCTTTATATCAGCTGTAGCATGCAATTGTGTGAGACAAATTTATAACAAATTATAGTTTTGGTGGGTCTAGGTTTTTACCCTGTTGGTGAGGCTTTAAAATATTTTTGCTGTGTTTTTAAGATATTGTGAATAGTAACTAGTGGAATGGCATGGAAATTAAAAACATTGATGCAGCAAGGATAGGGATGGATTGCGACAAGGATGTTTCAGACTAAACTATACATAATAAACTAGAAACAGTTTTGTCTCTAGTATTAGGTCATTGAAGAGGTTTTTGGTAAAAACGATACAAAAATATTATGAACAGAAAACGAAAATATTCAAACAACAGGAAAGACTTTCAAATGGTAGAGACAGATTTTCCCACAAATCAAGACAAAGGGAATCAAAAATACACGAGTGATAGATTGAAGAAATGACAAGCAACTGCAAAAACAAAAATGTCAAAACAATTAAGAATATTTCTCAAATTAAAACCGGTAGAAATTGAAAAAGTAAATAAAGAGGTGATAAACGCAAAAAAATCATGTAATGAATTGTATTTAAAAACATGGAACAAGGTGTAAAGATTTTCGTTGAAAACAATCAAGGTGTGGTTGCCCACATTTAATATACCAAAAGTTATTTACACTGTGGAAGGGGTGATCAGAGAACGGGGCTGATAAGACAACATGAAACTGTCAGGGAGAATATTGCAAAGACCCACATGTATATTTACTTTCGTGTACATTTGCAAGCATCAATGACATTTATATTTGTATAGAACCCAAACAAATGTTTTATTTTGCTTAAAAACCAAAAAAAATAATGACAAATGAAAGAACAAAATTGGTGTGAGCTCCGACATTTGGAATAGTATAAAGCTCTGAAAAATTTTTTAGGGTTTGATCTCTGAAGGCGGTGGAATGTTTAACCACATGTGATACCCATAGTGATTGGAGCGCTTGAGACAATATCTAGCAATTTTATTGTAAATTTTGCTGAGGTTGGTGTTGAACTGTCTTTTGAAGCAATTAAAAAACAAAACTTCAAATCATGGTCCAGGTTGTAAGGAAGTCTCCTCAGTAGAGGAAATCATTAAATTGATTATTTTTTTTGTTTCAAAGTAAAGTCAAGGCTCACTTGCTGTTTACTAGTTATAGTTATAGTTGCAAAAAACATTTTGTAACTATAATAACATAAATAATGATAACAAAAATAATAAATACATAATACTGATGCAACCAAAGTTAAAGGAGTAGAAACATGTTTGAAAACAAAAAAAAACTCATGGTTAAGAATAGAATATTGAAAACAGCAATGCAAAACTCTTTCACTGGGAATTACAACGTGCTGATGCTATAGAAAGATGGTGAATTGAAAATTGGACAAAACTGCATGGTATTGTGGTGAAATGTCTAAACGAGCGCAAAGAAGCATTTCGAACAATTGAATAGATTACATTTTGCAGAACTGTGCTAATACAAAAAGATACAAAAAAGGAAAAGTCCTAGGAAACTATAGACCCAAAACCTGTCCTCATGTAGCGTAGAAAATACTCATATCAATTGTTATGTGATGAAATATACAGACATCTCGAAAATAACAAATTGTTTGGAAACAAACAGAAAGGCTGTAAGGGAATATAGAGACAATAATTTTTGTCTGATGTTTGACCAAGTTACTATAAAAGACTGCAAGAGAAGAAAAACAAACCTTGCAGAGGGATGTACGGATGACTAAAGGATATATAAGTTACTGCATTTATGGATTTTGGAGACAATGATATTGGTATGAGTAGCCACGAAAATAAAAAAAGCTGATGAAGTAAAGTATGGCTGAAAGAGACTCATGGTCACCTATAATGTTTCTTCTTTGCCTGATTATACTGTTTGTGTTGCACAGAAAGGCTAAACAGGAAAACAGCTTTAGCTTTAAAAAGCTTTAGATCTCAGTTTGTTAAAATTAATTAGTTGCCATACATAGGCGACTTGAAACTACTTGGCAAAATTAAGAATGATCAAACCTCCTTAGTAAAGATAGTAGAGAAATGTTCTACATTGGTGAAGAAAGAGGCGACAATAGAAAATGACAGTGGTATAGTATAGTTGTCTGATAGAGACGATGATGGAAAACCTAGAAAAGAATGAATACAAATACTTGAGAATCCTAAAAAGATATGACATCAATAAGAAATAAATGAAGGTAAAAATAACAAGAGGATATAGAGAGAACAACTTTGATACCAGAATCAAAACTAAATGAGAGGAATAAAATCAGAGCCATCAACATGTGAGCAGTTACTAATTTAAATACATTGATAGGATGCTTATTTAGACCCAAGAAAGCTAAAAATAGCCAAAAAGACCAGAAATGTGATGACTATAAACAAAGCATTATGCTATTTAGCGGGAATTAAGGGTGAAAGATAACTGAAATTGGTAGAGACAACTGAAAAATATACATTGCTGGATTGCATAAAAGAAAAAAGGAATGGATACAGAAGACTGCAGAAGGCACTAATACAGAACAGCAAATAAAGTAGTACAGCATTGAAATTAAGGAAGAGCATGACAAACCTTAATCTGAAATGGCCCTTCATGCACAATACTCAGAGCTGATAAAGAATTATGAAAAAAAAAGAAGTGTTACAAGTTGATAAAGACAGGCTCCATTTAAAAAAACGGAGGGATCAAGATCTTAACTTCAGCTTAAAACCAAGCACTACCTACAAGATGTAAAAAGTCAATAAAGAAAAGCAATAAAGAACATTAAAGAGCAGCATGTGTTGTGGAAAAGATGGAACTATGTTTTATATACTGAATGAGTATGCAAAACTTGCTCAATGAATCTATAAAGTTATACAGATTATACAATAAAACTAATATAGTAAGTTTGAACTCTCACATGTAAATAACTGGTAGGACCATGTAGCAGAAAAAGTTGTAAAGAACAACAAAGTGAAAGTACTGTGAGATTTCACTATACAAACAATATAATGCAGGCAAAGAAATGAGACATATTGGTGCTAAATGAAGAACTATATTACCAGTGGCTTGTAGATATAAGACTGTAATAAGACTGTGAAATAGAAATAAAAAAAACATAAATACATGGAAATAGCTAGAGTGATATGGAAACTTTGGAAAATGTTAGAAAGTGTTACCTGTGATGATTAGAGCACTAGGGACAATGCAAAATTTAGGAGAGGAATTAAAAAAGTTGGGCAAGAAAAGAACAGACATAGAAGGAGCAGTGTTTTGCTCTGTCGCAATCTAGAAGCATATTACACAAAGTATCAGTTGTCTGAGAAGAGGGAACCTTACTGTACACAAGTATACTGTCAGACAAAAAGCTAAGAAAAATCAACTCGTACCAATAAGAAATAACAATGAAAATAGTTTACTGGTTGAATCGCTTTACTGGAAGCTGATGTAAAAAATATGTGTTGGTACAACAGAAAGTCCTGTTAAAACCAGCTAACATTTTTAGGAAACTTCTGTCATTCCAGCAACATAAAACTGGGTTGATAACAAAAAACAATGGCAGCTTATGATGTGATAAATCTAATTATAATAATAATAACAGTAATAATAATAATAATCAAGAAGGGATACATTCAGAGGCATATGAAAGTGCTGAAATCAAAGCTGACTGACGGAAATCTTATTACCGCTATCAATACATGGGCTGTGTCCTTGTACAGATACGGAGCAGGGATTATTCAGTGGACGAAGGCTGAGTTACAGCAACTGGACAGAAGGACGCGGAAACTGATGACAATGCATAAAGGTCTTCATCCCAGATCTGATGTAGATAGAGTATATGTTGAAAGAGACCAAGGAGGAAGAAGATTAATGAGTGTTGAGGAAACTGTGAACTACGAATGTCACAGTCTGAAAAAGTACACAGAAGGCAGCCCAGTCGAATTTATAAGAACAGCAGGTAAGATCATAAATACCAACAGTGAAGATGGACGACAAGAGTATAGAAACCATCAGAAAACTGAACAAAAGCAAAAATGGCATGATAAGCCAAAGAACGAACAACATCTAAGACAGACAGAAGATCAAGCAGCAAATGAGACATGGCAATGGATGAAGAAGGGATGTCTCAAACGAGAGACTGAAAGCCTGATCATTGCTGCCCAGGATCAAGCATTAAGAACCAACTATAGGAAGACCAAGATAGAAAAGTCAACAAACCATCCAAAATGCAGATTGTGCAAACAGAAAGATGAAACAGTGTCCCACATAGTCATCGAATGCAGTAAGATTGCACAGACAGAATATAAAAGGCGGCATGACAAAGTGGCAAGTGCAGTGCACTGGAGCATATGCAAGAAACATGAGTTGCCCCACACAGAAAAATGGTACGACCACCGTGCAGAAGCTGTATTGGAGAACGAGAAAGTGAAGCTGCTATGGGACTTCAATGTGCAGACAGACAAGGTTATTGAAGCTAGAAGACCAGACCTGATACTAATAAATAAACAAACCAAACAGTGTCAGGTCATAGACATAGCAATACCTGGAAACACAAGGGTAGTACAGAAGGAAGATGAGAAGATTGGTAAATACAAAGAGCTTGGGTTCGAGATAAACAGACTGTGTAAGGTGAAGACCGGCGTGATACCAATAGTAATTGGTGCACTCGGAACAATATCAATGAGGCATATAGCATACTTGGCAGAGGTGGGAGTGAATATGTCTTTTGAGACTATACAGAAGACGGCCATCTTAGGAACAGCTCAAATTTTGAGGAAGGTTCTCTCTTAGTAGAGTTGAGGAAGATGTTGCATCCTTTGGCCTTTTGTTAAGACCCGAACTCAACATGGACAACAACCAGTCACCTACCACCACACGACCGTGAAGAAAAACTTTTACAACCATAATAATAATAATGTAATACAGGAGAATATTATGAAATCAATTAAAGTAAACCTTAAAATGGGCTGCAGTCTAAAATAAAAGTATTATTAACAAAACTCAAGGCTATATGGAGTACCCTTCCTTTGATTTTGATAGAACTACTCATAAGCCTTGTTAAAATGAAATTTGAAGTGGTTACGAACAGTCAGCAAATTTTTATAACTACAACAAAAGAAATTGGAAGATTTTACAAGGAATTAAAATTGACATGCGAAGTGAAATAGAAGACAAGAAATAAAATATAAGGCACTACACAAAATTGTAAATTCTAGTTATTGTTAGTTATGCAGTCTCATACCCAACAATGTATTTTGATATCAAAATTAAAGAAGCTGATCGAACCAACAAAAAACAAAGCCTTGTTGGTTGACATTAAAAAACTCAAGTAAGGTGGCTAAGATCACAAAATGCGCTGAGAAAATTTTGAGCAGATGAAATAAGATTAAAAAAGGTAAGGCTGATGTGATGCACATACTCTGATGAGAATCAAAAACTGAATGAAAAGTTTAGTTTGCAGGGTAGAGTTTTCAGGGACAAGAAATGCAAATGTTAACATAAGCAGATAAAATGACTAAGATAAAATGACTAAAAGTGACCTATTTATAGTTAGCTTAAAGGCGTGTTAGTTAGACCGGTTTCCTTATTCAAACTAGATTTCAATGTCAAAACTTA
Organism: Watersipora subatra; assembly: GCF_963576615.1. Taxonomy (NCBI): domain Eukaryota; kingdom Metazoa; phylum Bryozoa; class Gymnolaemata; order Cheilostomatida; family Watersiporidae; genus Watersipora; species Watersipora subatra. Next base: position 33,455,605 of record NC_088717.1, read on the forward strand.
TAGGATGCTTTTTGGAAAAAACTCTTAGTGTTTTAATGTTGGTCCAATTTTTAATGAAAACAAACTTGAGGCTATATTGATTACTTGAAAGCAAGTAGACAATTTTGCTTTATTGCAGACAATCGGACAACTTTATCAAATTAAATTCTGATTTATGTTATAATATGGTTTTGCGATATGTTGTATAGCATAAAGTAGGATAAAAACTTTATTATGATTATTTTTGAATGGTCAATCCAGTGTCCTTTTTTGCAGCCCTAGAACTTACCAAACTTATTCTGATGTGGTGTTAACAGTAACAATCTGTTTTATCTTTCGAACAATTCTCAAAACATTATGACCGCCAATGTTTAATTTTCAATTGACTTTTTTGCCGGGTATTTTTAATTTTAATATCCGCCATTTGAAAACTAATAAAAAGAAAACTAGTGTCAAAAGTTTGTTTACCAAATAAAATATTCCAACGTATTAAAATAATGCATGTACATGTATTCTCCATCTCATAAAAACTGGTAGTACACTAGCGTTTTTTTCTATACATGTACGTTTCGCTAAAAGCCACTTATTGGTATTAGCTGGCCATTGTTACAAACTACCACATGTTTTCTGTTTCTGAATGTTCTGCATATCTATACACTTACTGGTGCAAAAAAAGTTAGTGAAAATTACCAAAAGCGAGAAGACTAAAAAATTAGTATTTTCTTCAAAAATAATTTAAAATAAATGCCAACTATCAGCAACTACTACAAAACTAAAGTTTACACTTGTAGGTAAGAAAATATATGCAATGAATTAACATTATTGTTGGATGATGATTGCCATACCGGGGAAAAGCTGGCGAGATGGGCATCCTGTCAGAAAAGTTAGAGCCTGTTCAGGGTATCCGGAATAAAGATTTGAATAACCACCATAAAGTTTCGCCATAGCTTTCTCCAACAGGGGCACCCAAAGCTTTTTTTCTTTTCCCTTTCAAAAAATTTAAAACGGATTTTATTACATAATCGAGCTTCACCGTACTTCATATGCATTTGGAATATGGTGAAAGCAAAAGATAATATGCTGCCTTTTAGTTTAGTTTGCTTATGCAAAAACCTACAGCTTCTAAAATATACCACAGTTTTAAAATATCAATAACTAACTTTACAAATTATTACAAATTATTGTGAATTTCAGTTGAGCTAGTTTCTAAGATGAGCAACATAAAGGCATGCTTGCTCTTTCTTTAAAAAAACAACAAATGCTTGTTCAAGAAACTCAAACTAATGTAAAACTAGGCTTCTTTCCACAACTATAACTATTTTCTGATTTTCCAATTCAATATTGCTCACATCGCTCTGATGGTACTTTGAGTATGTACACAGCTCACATCGCTCTGATGGTACATTGAGTATGTACACAGCTCACATTGCTCTGATGGTACTTTGAGTATGTACACAGCTCACATCGCTCTGATGGTACTTTGAGTATGTACACAGCTCACATCGCTCTGATGGTACTTTGAGTATGTACACAGCTCACATCGCTCTGATGGTACTTTGAGTATGTACACAATGGTTTTACAGAGAATTTCTATGCACAGACAAACTATATTTCTACATCTTCTCAAAGAGACGATTGTCCGATCTCAGTTTCGACCGTTATGATGGCTAACAAATTTTTTTAAAATAACCATTATTTATAGCCAAATGTAACTAATGTCACAGATAAATGTTACTCTATATAACATTTTATCAAAGCCAATAGAACCTTCACAGTCTAATAGTATCTGTAAAGAGCCAGTTATGCCAGAAATTTCGACTAAAACAAAAACATACTGAATTGTTGAAAGTATATTGCGAGCAGCAATTTTTTTCAATATCTAATAGGTAGCAAACACATGGGGAAAAACAGAATAGCAAGAAACAACCACATAAGCACTGATGAAGTAAAAAATAAACTAAAACTGTGGTTTTGTAGAGAAATAATCGCTTTTGGCAGCAACTTTGAATGAGATAAAATTGATCAAGTGTTACTTGAATTGTGCCAGAGAATCGTGATATCCTTCAAGCCAGGATTTCATTTTATCTGCGTTTGTTACCTAAAACCCTTTTAATTTTTGTAGTTATGTATGGCTATTTTTATAAAGGCAATTACTGTTTTTATTGATTTTCAACTCAAGCTACTTGCTATTCAGACAGGTATCAGATTTACCGCATGAAAAAAAATCATATTGATGACCCACATAAACTTCTAAAGAGATTTTTCTAATAAAATTGTTAAGTAAAAGCCAGAAAAGTTAGCAAATGCTTGGAAAAAGAATCGATTTAATGAACCAATAGCAAAATACACATGTAATGTGAGTAACTACTGGGGGCAAGCATACTCGACAACCAATTTTGCTTATATCTTTTAATATGAACCGCTACTGGCTCAGGTTGCTTGCATTACAAAAAAGTTTTTCAGCTGTACTTACCATTTGTTTCCTTTCATTACTTAAATGAATCTAATCGATATAATTGAAAAAACTCATTTTAAAAAACTGTTCTATAATAGGGATCGCATACTTGAAATAATGGAAAGAACCATGCATTTAATAAGAAATAGTTTCTTACTATGGCAAAAACCATGCGTCTTTTCCTATCACATGGAAACCTGTCATCTACTATAACCTGCTCCCATTTTCCATCTATGTAAAGTGTCAGGCCATAAATACCAACTTGGCTGATTTCTTTGGTAGCAAATATTCTGTCCAGCAGATAACGTTTGCTAGCTATGACAGCCATTGCACTGAGAAGCCTATAAAATAAAGCTCTTTGCTATGAAGTTGCTACAGCACAGCTTTAATGTTTTAGTTGTGTGACCTTTCACCACCAGGGCAGTCAAAAATATTTTAAAGGAAAAATAGAAAATTTAAACCTTGTGCTTCTCGAGGTTTGCAATGTTTTTCATACCCACTTCTAAAAATATACTGCTGTCTTCAGTTTCTTTAATTTTTTGGTATTTTTAAATTCATCTAGACACTTTTAAAGGTTGAAATTTTAAATCATCACTTGTTTTGGTAATAAAACAGCTATGCATACTAATTCAATAGCAAATTTTTAATAAATTGATGACTAAGATGCATGAAATTTGCTGAATAGCAAACAATTTACAAAAATGAAGTTTATTGACATAGTATCGACTGCTTTTTAAAGAGGCTTAATCTATGAACATATTATTGATGCAAAAATGACTGAAAACCATTATAGACCAATTTTCCAACTGCAAGCATTGCTCTTTTTGTGATGAATTTATTGTGATACTCTTGCAAAAGGTATTTTTAACCAGCAAAACTTTTGAAATTTCCGTAATAAATTTAAATGCTTTTGGGAATTTCTTGTTAATGTTTTGGCATTATCTGTTTTTCAGCTGTAACTTTATTATACTTAAAAAAAACTATTTTTCTTACATACTCATTGTAAGCAGTGTCAATAAATGTGTGAGTAATGCTTTCATTGGGCTTACTATCAGCGAAACTTAATAATTCATACAAACCATACATGCTTGTTTTATGAAAACTATACTGGAAAATTCTGCAGGTAATGCCATGTACATAACCAAATTTTTCCCAGTAAAGCTGATAAAATTGATAAACCAGTTTTGAGTGAAGCTTTATCTATTTTTTGACTAGTCATTTTTTACTTAGAACACCGTAAATGTATACATAGCTGATCAAAATACACTTTGTCATACATGCGCAATTTATAGTGTTAATAAAAATGCTCACGGCTTACTCACTCTTTGGAGAACGAACTAGTGGTCACAAACCTTATTGGTAACTTATTCAAGTAATGCTTTGTAAACTAATTTAACAGATCAACAAATGTGTTGCACATTTCCTGTAAACACTTTGATTGTTCAGTTTAATTAGCCAATTAGTTCTTTTCTGACTACAACACAAGATGTTACATGGGAATGAGTTACTGTTATTGTATACAGAAAACATGTAAGGTGAAAAGTATGAAACTTCAGTTCTATTAGGATATTTCTATAATAATAACCATACTTTAATACAATTTATGTTTACATCGAACTGTTAACTAACAAAACATTTAACAAACTTCATAGCATTCACAATCTAAAGGGCATTCTAGATAGGAAGCAAGTACGTTGGGTAGGAGGGTTGAATGCCCCTTGAGATTGTGCAGTATAACATTTATTCTACAACTGTAGTGGTAAAACTTACAGCATCTTTGTTTCTTTAAATATTCAAAAAGCAACTATTTAATATATGCAAAGTAATCTTCCTAGATTTAGATGATCTACCTGCATAAACCAGATATAAAAGTCGTACTCCACATGAACATGCAGAGGGAAAAAACAGCACAATGAGTGGCAATACACAGTTTACATGTACAGTGTATATCGCTAAATAACAACAGCACAAAATAACCAAATCAACTCAACCTATTCGAACTCAACACTCGCTACTTTATGTTGTGCATAAGATAATGCATAGTGTCAAGTTTGACCTGTATAATTATAAAAATTGACGCGATAATTGCCATATATACAATTGTGAGAAGCCTTCATATGTATGATACAAAATATTTCTTTCTATGTAATGATTTCAAAACCAACGCTGTCATATGTCATAAAAATTATGGCCATATCGCTTTAGAGTTTTGTGTGGTTTTGTTAGGTGCACTTGGTCATCTCTAGAGTCACTCAACATTACCACTATTGTTCAGTGCAATATCCACACAGTTCTCTTCACCTGTAAAACATCTCTATCTAAACAGATGGTATATTTTGAGATATATAGTTATATTAGAACCTGCCAAGGTGTGGCATATCTTTACATATGTAACATGTCTCAGGGTTTAGTAGACCACAAAGTGTTGGATATCAATGCAATAAAATTCTCAATAGTTGATGTGGCAGTGCACTTCTCCTTAAGCAGTTTTACAAAAACATTGTCTCCCAAACTGAATGGTTTGAAATGAGCATCTTTCTGCTACCTGAATAAGTTTCAAGTTATATCTGGCAGAAAACAACTTCTTAACCTGTAAAATGCTTTGGCTGAGGTATTCCGTGCCATTCTTTTTGAAATAAATTGTGCCATTACAAAGTTTTGTGCACAGAACGTCTAGTTTGAGCCAACACTGATTGATTGTTTGATGTTGCTGCTTCGTTATACCATTGCTCTGCTAACGATACAAACAGCTCAAAATGTATTCAATTTACTTCTTTGTCATAAATCTGTGGAAGGTTTCACATCTGAAACATTGCCTGTTGTCCATCAAGACTTTTTTTCGTTTTTCAGGTAAACTATTTGTTCAAATAGTTGGATAAGAGTTTCGGTAGGCACATTTATTATTTGTTGCCATAAGCAAAACAGACTGAGTCTACATTCTACCAGCCTTTGGTTCAATATCATAATGAGTCATGCATGATGCCAACTTTATCCATCTCTACTTTATAGACAGCTCACCATTCTGCTAAGCCACTGGCGCTAGACCAACGTGTCTACACACCTGATGTTTTTCCATACTCTTTCTACATCATCTTTTCACACTGCATCATTATAACTCAGTCTAGAAATAAAAAAAACATTGTCTCTACCCCTAAGTAGAAAAGATTGTGCAGATCACTCAGAACTTCTATTGAATATGAACTGAAACAAGCAGCAGAAAGGACCAAAACTGGATGCTGGAGTCACTTCCTAAAACCCTTACAACTCATCAGCGACATTCTCTTCAGCCTTGACTAGTTTTATCTCTATACATAACTCTAATAGATTACTAACAGGGAAACCAAGGTAAGCCTCTTCCTAGTTTATTTCTTTTGTACATCATTCACATCAGGACACACATTGTCATGAATCAAAAGGTTTACTTGCCCAATTACAGCTGCTTAACCCGTCTTGACTCTCTTAGACTACAAATTCTTCTGGACACCATGGTTCAAACCTCTAACTATGGCTTTCAGATTTTTATAATTACATGTATGTGATCCCATCATTTGTTTTCAATCAAATTTGTGTTTTCAAATTATTGACTATCAAATGCTATTATTGCATAAGCAGCAATACTCCTACCATCACATCATGTGACAAATGCTTTCTTACCAGGCAGAGACCATCCACCACTAACGGTATTTCTTTTTTCCAAATTTAGTTTCAAAAAAATTAGTTTTGACCCACTGAAGAATAGGGTCATTTCAAGTACAAATAATAATCCAGCTTTTTACAAATCCACCTTCTACCTGCAACTTTCCACTCGTTGAATAAAAATATATGAATTCACCCAAGACAGAAAGTGACTCATGCTTTGTTACAACCGAGTCAACATCACTGAATGAATGTCACTGATATTGTATTCACGACTCCAGGTCAGTGAGTAGTTTTGATTTTTATCACAAAAAACTGAGCATTTGAGCATTGCTGATTTGCTCAGGTTCCTTTGTCTCTAACCCATAATATAACATATGGCACCTAAAACTATTGACAGATACCTTATTTTTGACTACAAACACATTACCAAAATAATAGTCTGTGCCGTTTACAGTCTTGATATCTATTATTGAAAACAATACACCGAATAATTTTGATGTAAATTTTGAAATGAAATTTACACTGAAATCTATTCTTGCCAAACCACATCAAACTTAGGAAGCTGATCATCAACATACAACTGAAAATATGTTTCTGTTATTACGAGCATACAACAACTCAAACAGACTATCTGCTACTTGCAAAGGTTTTCCTCACAAATAGCTATATCTGCTCCCGGATTGCAATTAATGTTCTGATTCAACTTTTCGCAAAAGTCTCTTTTATCTTTATTTGGATAGAAAGAAGTCATTCGGGGTATAACTCTTCAAACTTCCTCATGTAATAGTTTCTTATACTCAAGTAACCACACAAACTCGATCCATGATTCAACCACCTTCTCATAATCTGACTTACACTTGTGGTTAATCTCATACTTGCCACCCTGATTTGCCAAAACAGGCTTTTCTCTTTTCCACTTTCAAGAAAATTTTTATACCCTTCCATTAAAACACACCCATCAAAACGTTCATAACAAATTTCTAAATTTGGGCTCAAAGATACACAAGCAGCCGCAAAAATGGTATTTTGCACAATTTTATCTACACCTCCATAACAAAGATTGGTCAACTAACCTACAGAGACAAATTCAAAATATACCATTGCATCAATATTCATTATAGCCAAGAACCCACAAGTCAATGAATGTGACAAAGCAAGGCGACTTTACAGAGCTATTCTCTGTATGTATGAAAAGATCAGCTTCACCTTAACAAACAATAATTTTACAATCCAACATTGTTACAGTATGTTGCATGAAGTGATGTTCAGCACTTAATGCATCAACGGATTTTGATGTTCCTACATGTTCATTTGATGTTCCTTTCATGTGTACTGTGTGCTGACCACCTTTATCAGTCAAAGATAAACAGAGGACACTATTGACATAAATGTTTGTCACAATAATTTGAACCTGTATTGCTTCGGATGAGTGTGCGGCACAAATTATACAGTCCCGTTCGCTTTGTTCAGATTGCTATAACTAAATAATTATGAGAATCACACCCAAAATATCGTTTGACTCGCTGACTGCAAATAAAAACAGACCCTTCTGTTTGTCTGTTATTTTTAAAGTCATGAGCAACATGACCATGTCCTGAACACACATAACTTTGGATTGACTTTACCTGCTTAGCACCTACACAAACCAACGTATCATTTCATCCCTTTGATGCAAGCATTGCGTGCACTTTACAGGCTGACTCAGATGATTTAGTTATCCATTTACACCTATTTAACACCATTTACCATAATACAATTAATCACTTATACACTTATCAACAGCTGACTCAGTTGGTAAGTCAAGCTTATCAACATTGGCAGTATATTTGAGCTAAATGGCAAGGTCATCTAGCAGACCGTAAACAAATGCGCACATTATCACTGATTCTGATTCTGATAGATCATTTGACTCATCATAGCAGCCAGTCTTCTGATGACAGCTTTAAATAAACATCAGCTGATTATTTTTTTCAACAATAATATATTTTTAATTGTAATTGTGATGTAAAAGAATCAATGCTAAACGGTCGGCACTACACCATTTTTGAGCTCGCGAATTAACTTTGCACTTCAGCACTTACATGTAACTGCTGATATACTATAGAGGCTGGTTCAGAAAAAGACAATAAAAAACTTCAGCAAATCATGGACTCAAGGATTTTTTACATCTAACTCTAATTTTTCTAATCAAACAAAACTCACCGCTAATATTTTGATCCTCATAGCTCTTCTCTAACTCAAAAAAAACTAAATACTTTTTGCAAATGGCTTATTGCCAAAATATTATGAAGATTGAAGCAAACTCATAATGAGTGATAATCAACAGTTTGTATTGCAAAAAAAACACATGGGTACCAAATAACTACAGATAAGTAGCTCTTTTCAATCGTTTCAAAATGAACACTGACCAATATGCTTTGTGATTAATGTAATGCATAGTGTCAAAACTGATCCGGTTTAATAAAAATTAAAAAGCAATAAATGCTACATATACGATTGTAAAAATTATTCATACGTATTATATAGAACAATCCACAGAGCCCGAAAAACTGTTTTCTGCCTGGTACTCACTGTCAAATTTCATGGTCTTTTTCTAATGAAAGTTTAGCTGCTTTGGAGTTGAGGTGTCTAACAGAGTTGTTTTAACATTCAGTGCATTTATCTGACTGTGACAGTAGATCAGCAAAAATGATTACACTATTGTTAATGGCTAACCGTGTGTTTGGAAGCACTTTACAATCCAGCATTTAACCTCTACCCAAGTTTGGCAGGATGTCTTTTGATTTTAACTGATCATCACACAGTTTATGCTAAATAAATTATTTTTTCTGATCAAAACATCTTGACACTTATCATGTGGTTTTGTTTTAGTGACTTCTATAAAAAAATGTTTAGTGAGTGTTTTTGAAAATGAAAAATAGTTGTGTCTGCATGTTTTTATACAAGGGTTGTTTTGTTTTGTAAAGGAAGCAATTGGGATAAATATGTTAGTCTGATTGTAGATTTTATAGCTTTGATGGTTGTTCATATCACAGCAAAGAATGATCTCCAAAGTAATAATTTAATTCTACCATTGGGCGCTTGCAATCTACCACCATAGTGGAAAACTGCCAAGAAAACTGCAAAGAGTACTAACACTAAGTTTTTAATATTGTGGCAAAACTATCAGACAAGTTTAAAAATATTAAACGAGCTATTGAATGCCAATATTCAATAGAGACTAATAAATGTTTTCTAAAAGTTAGAACTTAACACTGCTAGCTAATGCTTATTGTAAAAAATTCTTCAGCAAGCCTCTAAGTCATGAACCAAGAAAATAATCATTTTACCAATGCTTCTGCCACAATAACTTTGGCATTAAAACATATGTTGACCTGCAAATTATTGTTTCAAAATTCTTTTGTAAAATATTTTTTAACACATAAATGAAGAAATCATGTGTAAAATTAACAGAGAAGCAATTTATGCATCAGTTGTGATCTTTTTCAATAGTTGACCAGTAACATGCATCTGTTTTTTCTGGCAGAAGTTTTGTTTTCGAATAATCAGAAATGTTCATTATTAGAATTTTACCCATTACCAGCAATCTCCTAAATCTCCTTGAGTAACATCATGAGAAGAAGGATTGTCCACCACATTCCAAAAAAAGTTCTTATCTTCATGTAAAACTGAAATGTCACACGGTCTCAACCATTGGTCAATAGCATTTTTGACTCTGGAATCTTCTTCTTGTTCAGGGAACTCCTTATCGGTAAACCTCAGTCCATCCTAAGATAAAGAAGTGTTAGTTAGAAATATGTTGGTTATATTCAGTTCCATCTAAAAAGTTTATAAAAAGTTGGATAATTTGCATTTAATTTGCTAAAGAAGTCATCAGCAACACAGCAACTTAAGGTCTGTCATTGCGCTGTTGATCTGCATAGCAATTTCTTACAAAGCTTTTTGTTAGTGAATAGTCACTACTAAAGTGAAATGAAATTTAAAAAGCATTAATCAAAATTTCATTTTTGGTTTCAGAAGAGCTCGTGTTTATGGCAAAAGTGGCCAGCATTTGTAACAGAAAGCTTAAAACCAACAGATGACAACAGTACTAACACCATTTCTTATAACCAAAGTAGAAATGAGCCTCTACTAGTAGTGACAGGTATGGAAAACATAATGGTGACAATTATAGTAGTGACAATGCTGCAGATAACAACAACAGTATTATAAATTTGATGACAGCTGCTGCAAAAAATATTCGTAGAAACCCCCAAGTGTTATCAAAATTATTTGTATTCAAAGTAATATAAAATCTATTGGCAACAAAAAAAATAACACTGTTGACAAGCACAATAACTGCAAAACTATTGCTAGCAACCGTTATAAATCTGATCATTGAATCAATCATTGAGAAAAGCAACAACAAAAACTTTGCGGAAGACTAAGGTAGCAACAAAACTGCTGATAACAGCAGTAGTGACAACATGGTTTATAACAACAGTAGTAAAACTATTACTGGTAGCAACAGTTACATATATTAACAATGCTGGCAACAATAGTAATGACAAAATCCCAGTCCATGTAACAATAATAGAATGAACATTATTGATAACAAAGTTGACAACAACATTATTGGTAACAACAGCATTGGCTACCTTCCAGACAAAATATTTGTAACAAAACTGCTGACAACACCAGCAATAACCAAACTTCTAGCTAAAAAAATATTAACACAACACAGTCTTCTCATGAAAATGTAATTTAAATTAAAGGCAACTAAAATTGCACAACCACTTTTTCACCATTTGCTAAAGCGAGTGACATTTTGCTAATCTAAAACTAGCGTATCATGTTTTCTAACAATATTATAAAACTAGCTGCATGTCCCACGCTGCAGGGATAATAAAGATTTTTCTGTACATAAAACTATCTTTCATTCTTCAGCAAATTCAAAGTTTACTATTCAAACTTTTTAATTAAAGTGTTTGTATATTTTTGTGTGTAGTATAAGTTTAAGTTATTTTTTGCTACACATACATACATACATACTACCTTAATGTCCAGCGTCACTTAGTTAAAAAATTAAAATTTACACCAAAATTTGGTTTTACCTGACATTTACTATTATAGCTTTCAAATATTATATTATGAGAAAAGTGTTTTGTGCAGTTAAAACAAGATAGAAAAAAAATAATCAACTATAAAAGTGTTCATATGTTAAATAATAGGCAAGTACTGCTAAGTCTGTTTCACTGCAATCATTTTATTGAAAAATTTTTTAGTACTGATACAATTATTACAAACTGAGAAAACAAGATAAACATCATAAAACGTGTTGAATGAGTAATAACTTTGAATTCTTAAAAGTTTGTGTACACAAATTTTACTGTAGCAGCAAAAGCTATCAATGAAACTCGGAATCCGAGAATACTAGTACTTCTTAATACAAGTACAAATATACAAGTAATACATTGAACTGTCTCAATCTGATACTTTTTTGCCCAAACAGAGAATGAATGTAGAGGTAGTTCCCACTCAAAATAATAAAATTGGCCGAGTAAAGCGATTTTTAGCATTTAAAATATAGCAATCAAACTTTAGGAAAGAATGGAAATAAGGGTGTGACAACGAATATGAAATTTAAAATTTAGACTTATAACATAATTAAATAAGTAATCTTGCAAATATTTTCTTGAAGAATTCCAAAAACTACAATCATAGATGTAGAAGAAAACAGGAAACTACATTTATTTACCTGTCAGTGTTTATCAGCTGATTTTTAACATTCATGCAATGGTGGGAATTTTGCTAGTATATATACATGTACATAAATCTTAAATCTTGCTTTTCTGTTTTTCTTGTTTGTCTGTGATTCGGTACTTTGTTGTGTACTATTTAGCTGCTAAAATTTAGGAAAGAAATATTCGTTTCATCAGGGATGCGAACTCATGAAGATTGCAAACAATTGTTTTTAAATCGATGCTTTAATCAGCAGTCTACAATTCAATAGCTCTTGTTATATACAGACTCCATATCCTTTTCGCATTTACACACAATAAATTGGCACTTTTTACTATTAATAACCATGATCTTTTACATTTCCTATTTAAAAATTTTTTATAAGTCAATATTTTTTCTGCCATTACCTATTCTGCAATTTGTTATTTTCACTTGGAAGTTTCTATTTCAAATGTTTTGGTATACAATCCTACTTCCGGTTTTTCATAACGTTTGTTGGCTATATCTGTAAAGGCTAAACTCTTTTCACATGTACAATTGTAGTATCTCTTGTAGAAAAAGCCTTTACATGTATGTTCTATCTTTATTTGGTTAGACATACTACCAGACAGAGACAGTCTGATACCTCAGTTATACCTTTCTACCAGTATCGAGAGGTACCGGTATCGAGAGGTACCGGTATTGCCGTATTTAAAGTTTGATAGATAGCTTCTGCTGCAACAGTAACCTTTTTTTATATGCACACGCACTTCTATCCACAAATTATTATTATCATTGATTTAACATATTCAATATTTTTGTTCTGTTCCCTTGCTTGTATCGATTGTATCATGGTCAAATAATTTTCTATTGTAATTGTAGCAAAACAAATTTTGTTCAGCCAATACTTGCTAATTATCTCACATGTGCATTTAAACACTTTACTGTAAAAGGTGTTTTATTTTTATATTTGATTTATTGGACCTGCACATAAATCTTTTATATATATACATAATATATATGTATACATATGTTATATATATGCATTGAACATATATATTAATGTATATATATACATATATATATTATATATACATATATTATATATATATTACATATATGTACTTATATGTACATATATATATATATATATATATATATATATATATATATATATATAAATATATATATAGAAAGGAGAAGTGTGGAAGGCTAATTCTTAAGAAAGGCCATTCTATGCTCACAGATGGCCTAAGAATGCCAAATGGTACCATCAAAGATATAGAAGAAGGGTACAAGTACTTGGGGATTATGCAAAGCAACATCAACCACGAAGCCGAGGTACGTCACAAAGCCATTACCGAATACAAGAAACGCCTTCGGCAGGTCTTACAGAGCCAGCTCAATGCCAAGAACCAAATCATGGCAATAAATACCTACGCACTGCCAGTAATAAGATATCCAGCAGGCATAATAAAGTGGACTGAGGAAGCCATCAAAGAAACAGATATAGCAACTCGTAAACTGCTGACCATGCATGGAGCACTCCACCCAAAATCTGATACTATTAGATTGTATCTTGATAGGAAAGATGGCGGTAGGGGACTCAAAAGTGTACAGCAGACAGTGAAAGAGGAGGAGCAAAGCATCAAAGCATATGCAGCCTCCATGGCCATCTCAGATAATTTGCTAGCTGAATTTCAATTGGCTGCTCTCACAACGGACCTACGCCCTGATGATGAGGAAATTGACTGGCATACGAAACCTCTTCATGGTGCTTACCACCAACAAATATCTAAGGTTGGCGATCTTCACCAGACATATATGTGGCTGAACAAAGGAAACCTAATGGCCAATACAGAGTCGCTAATCATGGCAGCCCAGGAGCAAGTGCTCCCAACAAGGCAACTCCAAACGAAAATCTATCACACTAGAGACGATCCTAGATGCAGACTGTGCAAAGATGCACCTGAGACCATCCAACACATCATCAGTGGATGCAGGCAGCTAGCAGGGAACGCATGCACTGAGCGGCATAATCATGTCGCAGGTATTGTGTATAGAAGTCTATGTGATGAGTATGGCCTTAATAAACCACAACACTGGTGGGAAGCTCCTGGTAAGGTCAATGAAAATGACCGCGCTAAGATCCTCTGGGACTTCTACATCCAAACTGACAAGCATGTCCTAGCAAACCAACCAGATATAGTGGTGGTAGACAAGGAGAACAAGAGGGCTACTATAATAGATATAGCAGTACCCAATGACTACAATATAGCCAGCAAAAAAAAAGAAAAGGTAGAAAAATATCTCCCTCTTGGAGAAGAAATTGAAAAATGCTGGAATGTAAGAACAACCGTAATCCCAGTAGTGATTGGGGCACTGGGCGCAATAACACCGGCGCATAAAATGTGGCTTGCCCAAATACCAACAACAATCAACTCAGGTGAGTTGCAGAAAAGTGCGCTATTGGGAACAGCTAAGATCTTGAGACGAATGGTCAAACTCCCAGGTCTCTGGTAGGAGACCCGAGTTAGAGCAGAATTTACCACCTATACGGGGTATCCGGGGTGAGGAAACAATTTATAATTATATATATATATATATATATATATATATATATATATATATATATTCAAATGTATCCTACTTGAAACTAAAATCAGAGTGCTCAACATAGGATGGAGCAGTATAAATTGGAAAGTCAAATAGTTTACTTATCTTTCAGCTGAAAGATAAGTAAACTATTTGACTTTCCAATTTATATATATACATATATATATATACAAATATATATATATATATATAGTGTATATATCAATTTATATACAAGTATATACATAATAATATATATAATTTATATTATATTTATATTTCAATTTATCATTGACCATTTTGTCTCGCTGTTTCATCTGAAAAGCACTATACACACAACTACACACTTGTGGCAATTCATGGTACAAAAAACTTTTTTTCTTTATGTACTTTTTTGTAACATAAAATGACAACAAACTTTAAGCAACCTCCTAAAAGAGCTTGTATTAATATCTTGGCCACATTTACCATAAAGATTAAACTCTACTTTTATTGCTTCATTACCGGACCCTTCACCTCTGATCATTCTTTAAAATATGAATCGCTATTACAACTTGCTGATCAAATGATGAATATTGGTTGTAATTACTAATAATTTTGTTATTTAACAATATTAATTTTACAGTCTCCAGCCTAAATACCAATTTTTACTTATGTTGTCAACTGGTTTTGCATAAATTGGGTAAAGATGTACTAAACCTGAACATTTCATTAACAACTGGATGCGTTGTTATAACAACGCATCATTTTGTTGGACAGTTTTCTTTAACAACTAACTGTCCTAACAATAGTATTGTGATTATGTTCTACTAATTTATTGCCAGTAGGCCAATAAACAAAACCAAACATTTGGTGAGAAATCCATCTTTGCATTTAATCAAATACTTAAAGCCTAACTGCCTTAAGCTGTAAATTAAATAAATTGATCCCTTCAGAAGAAGGTATTTTATCAGAAACACGTACTAACTCTTGAGATAGCACTTTGTCACAAAATACTTTTAGGTGACTCTGTGTCACTGACCTAGAATTTCATCTTCTAATTGATATAATATTCTGGTTTCACAACTTTAAGCTGTTAAATAGAGTATGCAGTTTAGATGAACTGAATCTGATCTCTAATCAGAACAGGTTCATTGAACAATTGTGCTATTCTTGTCCCATTTTATTGGTGCACCTTCAATTCACCTTATTTGCACCTTCAGTCAGTTTTTAATTTAATTCTAGAGTCTGACAAATTCTCTGGAAAAACCGTTTCTAGAGCTGGCAGCAGCTATATACTGCATTCTTTGCACCACTAAATGATGAAGTTGGTAGATTTGCAGCAGTTAGGTTAATGTGTCTAAAACAACATGATTCGGCGCAAACTATTATGCAGCTACACTGACCTGTCTCTTTAGCTTAAGCCGCTTTTTTGGAGCTATACTTTTGGCTAGCTCGTTATTGTTTGCCTTTTTATTGGTTATAATATTGCGCTCCATTGAATAAGTTAGAACTAACTTGCAAGTTGGTAAGCCTGTAAGTCTGTTAGTAATTTTGCACATCACTCTGTAGGTAAGTCTGTAGGTAAGTCTGTCAGTAATTCCGTAGGTGAATCCGTAGATGAGTCCATAAGTAACTCTGTATGTAAGTCTGAAAGTAAGTCTGCAGGTAAGTATGTCGGTAAGTCTGTAGGTAAGTTTAAAGGTAAGCCTGTAATTAACTCTGTGGGTAAGTCTGTCGATAAGTCTGTATGTATGTCTGTAAGTAAGTCTGTAAGTAACTCTATAGGCAAGTCTGTAAGTAAGTTTGTAGGTGATTCTGTAGGTAAGTAAATGGGTAAGTATATAGGAAAGTCTGTAGGTAAGTATGTAGGTAAGTCGGTAGGTAAGTCTGTAGGTAAATCTGTAGGTAAGTCTGTATGTAATTATGTAGTTAAGTATGTAGGTAAGTCTAAAGGTAAGTAAGTAGGTAAGAATGTAGGAAAGTCTGTAAGTAAGTATGTAGGTAAGTCCATAGGTAAGTATGTAGTTAAGTATGTAGGTAAGTCTGTAGGTAAGTTTTTAGGTAAGTCTGTAGGTAAGTATGTAGGTAGGTATGTAGGTAGGTCTGTAGGAATGTCTGTACGTAAGTCTGTAAGTAAGTCTGTAGGCAAGTATGTAAGTAAGTCTGTAGGTGAGTCTGTAAGTAAGTTGGTAGATAAGTCGGTAGATAAGTATGTAAGTCTGTAGGTAAGTCTGCAGGTAAGTCTGCAGGTAAGTCTGTAGGTAAGTTTGTAGGTAAGTCTGTAGGTAAGTCTGTAGGTAAGTCTGTAGGTAAGTCTGTAGGGAAGTCTGTAGGTACGTTTGTAGATAAGTCTGTAGGTAGGTCTATAGGTAGGTCTGTAGGTAAGTCTGTAGGTAAGTCTGTAGGTAAGTCTGTAGGTAAGTCTGTAGGTAAGTCTGTAAGTAAGTCTGAAAGTCTTCTCTCAAGCATTTCTTTATCATTAGCATTACCAATATCATCTATTAGTGCTAATTTTACCCATTTATGAAAGGGCGTCAAGTCTTTTTACCTTTTATATGCTTTAATGTTTCTATTTTCTTGCAAGGTTGAAGCCTGTAGAAATTGTGTATATTACAGAGACACTTATATGCGGACAATGTTTTATATTTTGCATGTATTCAGCAGCCCCGTCAATACTTTTATGAAATTTTTACACTGAATCTTTCTGTTATGCTGCTTGCATCACACAATAATTATATTTGCCATGATAGCTGGCCATGCATTCACCAGCTGCAGGGTTGAGACTGCAGGGAGACTGCCAACCATCTGTTTGGTATTCCTTTGATGGAAATAATTAAGCATTTAGTTACACCAGTGAGAGTCGGTAGCACTTTGTTTATAGCAATATGTAGTCATTCTACAATTAAACGCGGCTCACTACACAACGGATGCAATGATCTTTTTTGTCAATTTTCCATACAGCAATGACAGCGCTGAGACAGGCTATGACAGACTTACATATTTATGCCCTTATGACTTCCCACTAGTATATTGTAAGTCTGAATATTTGAGCATTTGCTAATTTTGTTGAATCTTTAATAACTATTCTATCCTTTGAAAGGTGGACTCTCCTTACATCGGTGTCCCCATTTTATTCGCTTGCTATGTTATCATCAATGTACATGCGGATATCTGTACCACTGTCTATTAGACTGTCAAGTGACACAACCTTAGCTAACGCTTGGTCCTTATCTTTGGTGCAACATTCAACCTGAAACTCAAAGGTGTCTTGCCCTTTAATATTCTTTTATGCTTACTGCAGAAATCTTTAGAAATCCTCACTAGCATGTGCATGTACATGTATTTGCAAATGCTTCCTGCTCAACCTATTACACAGACATCGTGATCTAACTTGCGATCTTATCTTACATGTAACTTATCTTGACATACGGGATCGTCAACTCTTGGACTACCTTTTTAAATACCTATTGAGCTTTTGATAATTCACTGCTGGGCATGCATTTTAGAATATGTTTTGCTGATTCACAATCTTTAAAGGAATAATTTATGCATGGTTCGCGAATGTGATACCATAATCCACTTACTTACCAGCATTAACCTCTTGGTCAAGTTTATTACCGAAGTCATTTAGCAGTCTGCAGGTAACAAATATTCCTTACTCTTGTTATGCAATTCTGCCTCACCACGTCTTGACTGTTATTTCACAAAACATTCCTTCCATCGAAATCAGCTTTGAATTCTTTTTTCTATTTCTATCGTTTTCACATTTTCTACAATTTCTACTACACTGAATTTTTTGATTGCTCCCAATCTAACTCTTTTGGCTAAACTCACATCATCTCACTCAACATAAATGTCTCAATAGGTCTACTCCAGTAATTACCCTTACGTCATCAATCAACTGTTGCACTACTGAACACTTTAATTGGAGTTTTTTGGTCATTATTAGCAACATTTCAAAGCTTCAATATAAGAGTAGCTTGTGCAAGTAGTATTTAGTATTTCAAATAATTTTGTTGTATTTTTTTGCGAGGTGAAAGAACCTACTTTACATACATCACTCTGTACTGTGGTTCATTCACATTCGGTATCTTCAAGTTTCAAGCAAATTGTTTGCTACATATGTTTACTGTTACAGTAAAAAACAATAGAGTTATTATTTTACATGTGGTGGTGCATGGTGTGAAAAACCTTATATGCTTGTTTCCTCTCAATTCCCCCACTGTCGATGTAGATTAACTTTATTGCCACAAGAGTAGCATCTACAAGGTTTCTGTTGATAAACAACATATGAATGTTTTTAAGTTGTGTCATTTTTGCATAATGTTTATAACCTCTGAGCAAAAAATAAAACTTGATCAGCCTACTGCACAAAAGTTCTATCCATGACAGCATACTCTTATTTTAGTAATTAAAGCGCTTTAATCTAGCTGTTCTGCTGAAATGACAGCTTTGTGCTTCCCTGTAATAGTAGAATCGAACCAAACAATTTGACCTGATCTGTAGCTCGGGAGATACTTGTTCAACCATTGCCCCTATGTTTTTTCAAGTATGACAAGCCCAGCTATAACTCTTGCAACACTCCCTGCCACAACTGATAACAATCTGAATAAATGCCAGTACCAGAAGCGTTAAGCAGAACAAGTTTTAGGTTGTTACAATCATTATTTATTCTTCAGAAAATTGTATGTAAACTGCAAACCATGGCCCAACTAGGAATAGCCATAAAAGTTATTCCATCCTTGTTATTGTTTGAAGTTTGGCTACACACACTTGTTATAATTTTTACTAAGTTTTAACTAAACTAATGTTTCCCATTAATTTCACTATATTTCTAGATTCAGTTTCATCTATAAAATTTATAATTGTGTATGATAATTTAACAGTTCCATGATGTAAATATAATAAACAGCAAAAATTCGATTATATTTAACTACCGGATACATCTAAAACTAGACTAACTTTTAATTATCATTCATAAGAGCAAGTGAGACTAAACCAACCTGAGCCAAGCTATTTTGTTTTTAAGTTTTTAACTTAACTCTTCTACCAACATACACGAAGTAGCATATTTGATAAAATATAATCTAATTGTATAAAAAACATCAAAAGCAAGCAAAAGTAATCATTGAATATCATTAATAGTCATACATTACCTTTGAGCACTGCTTTGTTATTTTCCTAATCTTAGCATTCAGTTTTTTATGCATTTCACTATAATCAGCATCTCCGTCAGATGATTTAAAAAATTGCTGGTCACATTTTTCTTTTCTGGCAACAAATGACAGCAAAAGATACTTCTAGTCTGTTTAAACATGATCTACTAAAGTATTAATTAAAAAAAAAAGATGCAAAAACCCACTAAAGTCCCATGCAATTAAAAGTTGTAAAATCCTTAGCTATTATATACCAAAGTTTTCACTCTGTTAGTATATTACAAATACTGTGACAGGTCATGTGCAAAGCGCTTCTAATCCATTTATAACCTTCAATAAACTGATGACATGAAATAATACTGCCAGTCATTTAAGAGATCGTAAATGACATGAGCACAGATATTATTTAACAAGAAAACAATCATCACTCCAATTATTTATACATATATTTGTGGCACCTATTACTATTCATCATTTAGTAATATCAAAAATCAAAGCAAGCAAATAGAATCTCCAATCTCTTGCAGCAAACTGTACAATTAAGGTTACACATGACCTAATGACCTATGACCTTTCAAATAGCTATTTAGTCATGACAACTGTTACAGGTAAAGAATCAAACAGCACTTGTTAAATTTTGAAACCCTAGTTTATTCTATTTAAGAAACCAGGCTGATGCAATTTAGAACAGTGTTCTTCATCTAAATTCTTTTAAACAAAAATATGATTTAAAAAAGAGATGTGTAAGAATAATAGATGCATGTCTGTCTGTCTCTCTATCTGTCTGTCTGTCTGTCTAAAATCAGGGTTGGAGGTTAGAATAAACATACGATTGAAATGGGGCTCAATATCTTCACTTGATAAACCAACACTGAAAATCCAGTGATTATTGAAATCTATAGAATTCTCTGAACAATTGTTCAAATACTCTTCAATACACTTTGTTACAGAATATGTTCTGAGGACACGCAGGAAAATATTTTGCAACCAATTAATAGCCAGAGTACAATTTTATAGCCACCTCTTTTGCTCTGTGAGATTGTCAGAAAGACTGTGCATTTGTTTGAATAAACTAACCACCGCATGTTAATCAGTTTTACCCGATACAAAGATAAAAGCAGGCGTTAGTGATGACACGTTGGAATATGGCATCGTGATCCGAAAAATGGACTTCTCAGTACAACCAATAATAAAAATATTATTCAATGTTTTATCTTTATAATTCAAGTCCCTGCTATTTGAGCCAGCATGTCAGACGGGTGTGTTGCAAGTATTTCGCTTGATCGACTGAGTTTAAAAGTTATCGTGCAATCCTGTCAAAGGCTGACAGCACTGTAACTCAAGCACAATGCAGAACATTTTCAATTTGAACAGGCACCTTTGTAAGTTATGCAATTAACTAGCACTATATATAGAAATACCAAAAATTAAAAAAAAGTGAACTGTAATTTTAAAATTCAAGACACAAGATAATGGCTATTTTTCAAGTTTTTATCTTTTTTAAAGTTATTTTTACTGTGTTTACGCTCTTCATTAAAGCAGATCCGGAACAGCAGTTTACTAAAACTATGGAAAATAAAATAAGTAGTCAGCTTTTACTGTAAAATTTACCTTAAAAAACTTAGTTATGGTACAACAAAAAATTATTAATATAGTCAGTACACTTTCTTATCTACAACCACCAGTCATTAAAAAGTAAAAAGCAAAAACAATGACTCATCAAAACTGATACCAGGTTTGATGATTTATTTTAAACAGAGACTTGGTGGTTGAGTAAGTTAATTTTTCATTTCACCAAAAAATCTAATATTGTTGTTTATTGCTCCAAAAGTCTTATAGCCATGTTTGTTCTAGATTTGCTACAAGCGGCGCTATTGTCTGTCATTATGGTGACAAGCTTAGCTTTTCATTACAAGCATTGCTATTATCCATCATTATAATGACTAGCTTAGGTAATGACTTTAGCTTTGAACACTGGTCCCTAGCTGGTTTGCAAGGCAACCTTAAAATATTATTCACAAGCGTGCAACTTTTTCAACCTTTTTCTTTATTCAACCGTTAAGGAAAGTCTGATTTTACGGTAAATTTACCTTCTACTTTTACCACATGTGTTTTGGGGCATGTTCACCATGTAATTCTGCTATTTTATTGATGTATTTTTTCATATTTATTAAAATGAATCTAACTGTTACATTCCAGGATGCAATCTTTACTGGCAAATTGATCCAAACACAACAAGTCTTTATTATGTCTCACCTACTTTAACTGGGGCACATTGCAGTCTTCTTAGCATTTGGAGGATATTTCCTAACTATTGTAAGTGTTAATAACATACTATATGTTCATTTCAATGAATGCATTTGTCTGTGTTTTACTAATTACCCTGTATATTTTTTAATATTTATGCACTCTTTTTGTGTTTGTATACATGGCTGTTCTGGTTTGCTGTATACAGGTCACAATCAAACAAGGTAAACAAATAAACCAAATCAACTAACAAAACATCTATCGTTTGTTGTCATCTATATATCTAACCCAGATACTAGCACAACCTTGGAATTTACCAGACAAGCCAACAATGCGCAGGGTTTAATTTGCAAGCCATATGGTGATTTGGTCATCTCCACGTAAGCGACTCTTCTGACATTATTTCTATAGTAAGGTGTCAAACTGAACGTGATTGAGCAAATTTAAACAACTATTTTTTTGTTTCCAAAGTAACTTTGGTCAATGTTGAAGCAATTGTGCTTCCATTGTATCTAATTATGTTTCACATTACAGCTCTTAAACATGCACACTACACGGGAAACCTTTTAATAGTCTGAACATCTATTCTAAACAAAAATGACTCATCGCTTTAGTTATTCAGTACTTGGTTATTATAGCTTGGTCTGCTGTTTTAACAAATTCAAAATATTATATCATGATTTTTTTACACTTGCATCTAATAGTAATCTTATAAACTTGCATGTCTGTTAATGTTGATTTTGCTCTATTCGTATTAAATGAGTTTGTGTTTAAACGATTCAAGCAAAAACTGACTGATTGCTGCAGAATTCAAAATTTTGTGCTTGTCCTTCAGCAATGAACTTAGTCACAGCCGATATATCTCTTGCAATTTATGCTTAAAAAAATTTGTTGGTCAACTGGCTGATTTAGATTGGTTTAAAATAGCTCTTGAAAATTTTATTAAGTTACTCACTAACTTGATATTTTCTTTTGTTTGAAAATTATATGAAGAGTTGTTATATTTAGAATATGAGAGGTGAGTACTCCATATAACAAAGCCTAAAGTTTTTGTATTTTTCAGTATTTTTAAACTTATTGTTTCCTAGCTATCACCAAATGTAACACATAACTTTACCTGTTTATCAATGAACAATGATGTTCAATTTAGCATTAACCTGTTTAAGATTAATCCTTTGCCTAATGGCCAAGCTAGCAAGAGCTGCAGAAGCTGTCATGCAAATACCGTACTTGTTAAACTTTCAAGACAAGGTTTTGTTGCAGCTACAAACATTTAGTTAATATCTGAAATATGATTTGATATTCGATAAACACGTACCGCTTGAAGAGCCTGGGTCAAACTTTCATGTATTTGGAAAGCTAATCATATAAAAGGAAACATTATTAGGAACTTTAAAATCTTTCAATTTTCATATAGATGCTTGTATCCATTAGCAATATTGGTATGTTTTACTCGGGTTAGTTTTAGTAAAAAAGAATACACTTTAACTGCGTAAATAGCTATGGACAGCCGATCTACATTTACGTATATTTAAGCACCGATAAACTTTGGCAACCTAAAATGCATGCATCTAAAAACAATATAATGTAAAGATGGTTGTTAAATGACTGCTTCTCATAACATTAGTAAAGTAATATAAATTTGACGTAGATCATATACCAATACAAGTGATGTACTGTTGAAAGCAAACATGTTTGCTATTTATAGATAAGTTTCACAGATACCTTCTAAAAACTTAGTTGGCAATGCCATAGTTACCTTTTTACATCAAATTGACTTACTTTTCTTGAGAAAATTTAAGTTTTTTCAACATAGTGGTATGGTGGTAGTGGTAATTCACTGTAAAGAAAGGTATTAAATTAATTTCTAGAATATATTACACACATCAGATTTTGAAAAGCTACAGCTGACAAGTTGCCAGTATTTTATTACCAATTTAGCATTTTTTTAAATACTTAAAATTACTTTTAGTACTAAAAAATATGTAGCTGTTCTAAATCTGCATATCAACATGTAATTGATTACCTTGAAACAAAATTGAATGAATATTTATAAGGTAATGTATGTAGAAAACTATCTGCTTTTGTAAATTGAAGTCAATCAAACCACTAGAATTAGTCTTCCAGAAGAATTTAATGGTAATCTAAAGTATTTACTTTATTAGCAATACATTTTGTACACAGAATAATGTAATTTAGTGCTATAATAAAATTTCATTTATCAAAACAACTGATTTATTAAACTGGCTGATGGTAGCTAATTTTGGTGAAACAATTCAAGTTCATGATGATTATATTAAAATTGGTTAAGTCTGCATTAGATAGTTTATACCTTTAAAAGTTTAAACAGCATTTTTAGGTTGAACATTTAAATAGCATGTTTAAATAGCGTTTCTATGCTGTTTTTATCAAGTGATAAATAAATTTCATGTTCATTGCTTGTAGATGAAACTAGCTTTTGTGTTTAATGTATTGCTGTTTTATTAATATTTAAAAAACAGATTGCTTTTAAAGTTTTTTTCTATGTTGGACCAGTGAGCAGAGAGTTTTGTTACAAACACTAAAATACAGAACAACTTGTAGAAATAGATAGGCTATCTCAAATGTTGTGAAACCATTTGATCAGTTCTCAAGCTTAAATAAAAAAAAACAATCAAAAGCATTTTTGTAAATCTTAAGACATAGGATTTTAGGTAAACTAAAAAAGTAAAATTGTTATAAAATTATGATAGATACATGTATAAAGCTTATAAAAATAAAATCATAGACAATTAAAGCCTCTTATGTTTTTATGAGATGTAAGCTTTTTTAGCAAACTTTCAACATTCTCAGTTCAAAAATTTTGAGCCGTTGCATTATGTACAACTACAAGTATTTTGGTTAACTTTCATGTAATAGCTTCTGTGTAGTTACACTAGAATTATACAGCAGTGATAGAATGAATCGATTGCACCTGTTTTAAGCACATGTATATTAATTATAGTTTATAGTTAACATACTCTGAAGTAAGTCAACAAGAAGGAGGATTACACATGGTTTATTTGTTTCAAATTTTACATAATCTGTCACAATCAGACAATCATGTAGCTTGCCATGAGCTTTGAATTTCTCATATTCAAATATTGTGATTTACTGACTATTTTAAATCAAAGATTTAAAAAGTTGATTACCTCAATTAAATATGTCTTCATAGACAAATAATAGGTAAATTGTTGTTATTTCAACTACTTGAATTATTGTTAACTTACCCAAATCTAGTCAAAACGAAGCAGCGTGGCTGAATGTTTTGCCTTGCAAAATTGAAAGGTCACTCATTCGTCTTTATGGCATCTGCAGTTATTTGTATTTTTTATTATTTCTAGCTTATATAATTAATTCCTAAAATTCTTTGCATTTTTCTGCAACATAACTATTTCTAGCTGCTAACTTTTTGACTGAGACAAAAAAATCTGCTCTAGAACTGTTTTAGTGGTTTATGTCCATTGTCTCAAAATACAGAGGACAAATATAAATTTAGTTTTTCTGTGATTTGAAAAACTATTAGCTGTTTGTAAACTTACTAACATTTTAAATAAGATCTGCATGTTAGCCTCCACTTAGATAAACTTACTAAAACCCACAAAAATACACCTGATGACATGCACACAGACCTGCAGACGGATCTGCACATAAACCTGCACACGCAATTGCACACACACACACATGTACATGCACATGTACACGCACATGTACACGCACATGTACATGCACATGTACACGCACATGTACACACACATGCACACACACATGCACACAAATGCACACAAAAACATGCACATGGACACCCACACAGACACAGAGACCCACATAGACACCCACACAGACACGGAGACCCACACAGATACAGACACACACCCATATGGAAATGTGCACCCACACGAAAATGCACACCCACACCCACAAAGAAATGCACACCCACACCCACAAAGAAATGCACACCCACACAGGCATGAAAACGCGCAGGTATCCATACACAGACACAAACATGACAAGTTATATACACACATATATGTACATACACACTCATACAAGCAAAATGCATACAAGCATATGCAGACACACAGACACATACGCACACACATGCATACACACATGCATACAAACATGCATACACACACGCACGCACGCACACACACACATGCCCGAGTGTATACATACACATGTGAACACACATGTGTATACATACACATGTGAATACACATGTGCATACACACGCATGTGCATACACACATGTGCATACACATGTGTAAACACACACATGTGCACACACGCATGTGCATACACATGTGCATACACACGCGTGTGCATACACACATGTGCATACACATGTGCATACACACATGTGCATACACTTTCACGCGCATACACATGTGCACATACACATGCGTGCATATGCACACATATACACACACGTGCACATGTGCGAGCCCATGCTCACACAAAGAGGTTGACTTTGTTTCATCAAAAATTTTCCTATTTTTCCACAGCCTCTAACCAGTTAGCAGGCAATCCTATAAAGATGCGAAATTGGAATTGTTTTCCTAAGATTTTCATTAAAACAAGCATTGCTTGGAATCTGCACTTACTTATTTTTCCTTGTTTTTTATCCAAAACTCAAGTGATGATAAAATCAGCTAGGATCTAATACTAGAAGGCAAACATAATATTGTATTGTAGTAGCAATTACAATATTGGATGGTTTAGATGGCAGTGACTTTAATCGTAATAATGTGAGGATGAAGATCAGGTTTTTTAAAAGGGAAGCAATACTTTATCACTTTGAGGAACACATTTGAAAAAAAAGATACAATACAAAAAGTTTTAATTAGCTAGAAGTAGTAATGTCAACTATGATTCTGATTCTTTTTAGGTTGAGTCAGAATGAAGTTTTGATCTGCTTTCAAGGCAAAACGTTAGCTCATTTTACTATACTATCCATTTCATTATGAAGGCGTGCCATGCTGGTAAGTGCCATGCTGGTAAGTGCCACGCTGGTAAGTGTCGTGCTGGTAAGTGCCAAGCTGGTAAGTGCCATGATGGTAAGTGCCACAATGGTAAGTGCCACGATGGTAAGTGACATGCTGGTAAGTGCCACGCTGGTAAATGTCATGATGGTAAATGCCACGCTGGTAAGTGCCATGTGAGTAAGTGCCATGATAAGTAAGGCTTCCATGACATAATCCTTATACTCCTGAAGCAACACTCAGCAAAAACACTAATCGTCACTTGTACAAAACATTGCAATATTATACCTAAAATAGTTTGTAAGAACAGTAGATTTATGTGCAGCGCTTCTGACTGTCTTTCAGGACTATTCCTCAAGTATTTCATTAGTTTGTATTACCAACTAATTCTGCAATAATAACTAAACCATATTTCATTTATTTCTGTTAGTACCCTGGCAGTTTAATATGATATAAGAAGTCACTGGATGTACCAATAACTTACAGCAATTACGAATCTACACAATTGCTCCAAATTGTCAAATGGCAGTTGTTTAAAACCAGTGATGGAATGTTGGTCTAGCAAGCTGAGACTTGCGACTGCGCATCCTAGCGGAAGCAATTGTTTATTAAAATTTGTAACTATGACTTAGGTTCTATAGTTGACAAGGAACTTTAGTATTTTAGCACATTGTACGAAAGTTTTTAGCTGATTACAGGAAATATAGGATAAATTGTGTTCTAATATATACATTTCATCATGTTTGATACGCATGCATATAGAATATTATCCATAATGTGCAAAGAAACTCAAAATGTAATACTAAGTAATGTATTGTACCGTAATCATATTTTATTGATGAATTGCTTTGTTGCATATGATGTAGTATATAATTTTATCGTTGCATAAACTACTAAATATAGTCTATAATAATGTTAATTCGCATGCTGTTAATATTATCATTATTGTTAATGAAGTCAGTGTTGCAATTGTTTTTTTAATTTACAGAAATTTAGGTCTCATGAAAAAGGTTCACAAATAAATGAGTACTGAAAAAAATAATTGTATCACCATGGTTTTTTTTCCAATAAAATTCTAACAGATTAATAAAAATCGAGATATGCAAATCCAAACTTTGTAAAGCTCTTATGCAGTAATGTTTAGTTTTGCGAAACTAGCCTTTGAATCCTTAGGGGTATACACTATAGCTCGCAAGATGAAAGATTGGCGTTCCTGAAGTTTTGACATACTACTACTTGCTACAGTAGTTACTGACATAGTAAAACCGTCTTTGTCCTGTATTTTGATAAGAATAATCCTTATAATTGACCAATGTTCTTCTCTGAAAAAACTATCAACAGTCTGTAAAAAACAACACAAAGTTTTATTTTGCATAAACTTGCATTAAACTTCTGCTGATTAATCAGTTGGAGTCAGCGAGCAAGCAATCATCAGTAATTATGTATGATATTTATAGCAGCAAAGTTAAGGTTTGAGAAAAGTAAATAAATTTCGTTGTCCAGGTCAAACTTGAAAGCGATGAACATAAAATTATTTTGACTGACTGGAAACGTTTCTGGATTCTCATTATCATTATTTGAAATAGTTTCAAAATGAGTTCAAATATTCTGTTAGTGCTGACATTTTTATTTCTGTTCACATTTTTGTATGAATTAACTAGTGAGATGTTAAACTGTTTCTTTTAGTTCATTTGAATTTAGGTTTATACTAAACTTAGTTAGCTCTCGACTCTAACAATGTCAGTCGTACTTCTAAAAAATTTTCCCAGTATTATGAATAGGCACAGACTTGCAAAGAGTGTGTTACAGTGACAGTGTGTTACAGTCAGATTTAAACTTCTGAACAAGTAGCTTATTACCGCATTGCTCTATACTCGTGTCAACCAACAGTTTTCTGGTCTTACAAAGTAACTGCGCGGATAGTCAGTTTTTTTTGGTCGGGACACCTGATTATTGCTTAAAGAGCACTAAACTGTTGGACTATTACCACATTTTAGCTCATTGTGTTTCACACTTTTACAAATCAAGCACACAAAATTATGGCATTGTGGATGTATTGGCTTTTTAAAATTTTAAGCAAATTAATTTAACTTTTTATGCAAACAGCGACATTCAACCTTTTTGTTGGTCAAAAATGTATGAAACATCTGTGTTGCAAACTATTGATTTCAAAAACTTATAAACTGGGAAAAGTAGCCATGTGGAAAAACAATTGCGGTAGTAATTACTACCGCAGGTAGTGAGGTACCTCTCTTAAGGTAGAGAGGACAGGAAGTTGAAAAATTGGGAAAATTCTACGGCTCTTCTCTCAGCTGTTTTAATGATAAACTAAAACTTACAATCGATTGCCTGTTTAACAAAGTCGTTGCTAAACAAAAAAGAGAAAAACTGAGACTTTCACAAATACCACTAGTACTATATTATACTAATTGCCTAAAAGTCTAGTATGATAATAGAGACGGCAAAGAGTAATAATTATTCACACAATTATTCTGAAATAGGCTGATGGTTAATGCTGCTGGTATAGATTTGAGTCCAACACAGGGCGATCTTTCATTTCAATTTTTAACCACGGATGTGGACAGCAGACAAACAAGCACAGCCGCTGTTACTGTAAAAAAGATCGATGGTTTTAAAATCCGTTGTTGCCTGGGTGATATAAGTAGTTACAAGCAACTCTTACAATATATCACACAAATCGCAGTCATATATTAATTACTTGTTTGATTTAAAGATATTATAGCATTATATTTGCAAAAAGTTGGATGCCAAAAAATACACAGACCAAAATTTATTTGGTGATAACAACAGAAGGCTTTTTCCCCGCAAAAAATAACTAATTTCTTAAACGGCTCAGTTTGTTTCATGTTGGTCTGCACAGATGTAAAGGTTATTTTTTTGTTCGTACCCTTGATGCTCCTACAATAACATGACTCTAAAAAGCTGATGCAAAACATAGCTTGATTGCACCATCAAGGCTCTTGAAGTTGTAAACAGGCAACTACATGCTTGAGTTTTGGAACTTGACTTTTAATTATAAACATAAGGAAATAAATGTGTAAAGGAAACTGTAACGGCAAGATTTAAATATAAAGGATCCATAAATACAACAAACAAATGCAACTTTACCTTTTCCACAGCTGATACAAATGACTACTCCAATATAAAATTGCATAATATGTCTTGCGTCAGCCAATAAATTTGGTCGTAATAATTTATTCAATCATTTTTCAACTTAACTTTTGTGTTGGCTAAAAACAATGAGAAGTTAGTGTTGGTGTTTTGACCGTGCCACTTAATATAATTATCTTTATGTCCATAAACACCTCTATCAATTGATATGTAGATGTATGTGACTTGTTATTCTTATATGTAAAAAACAAGTGTAAGTCTAATGCTGACCCGATGTCATGTTTTTAGGTTCTGGTATAGTCCTTCTGCTGAACCTCCTTTGCTTCTAATAATTGAAATCCGTCTAGAAAAAGTCTATCTCCCAATTCTTATGCAGAGTAAGTAACATTTAAAAGTTGATATGCAACAAAACTCACATTACAGTTAATTGGTATCAAAAGATTCACCATGTCTTACTCTGTTGTGTTGTCGGTGCCAAATACGTGGAAATGTGATTACAAGCCCGTGAAAGCTCAAAAACAAAAAGCCGCAGTAGAATGGAATCTATTTATTTATCTGATGTAGTCATTACAGTTTGGTTATGTCTTGTCATGTGATGTTCTCAGGTGTATTGAAAGGCCAATACAAAGTTCACTATAAAACATGTCGTAGCAGTTTATGACAAACACTTCGGGTTTACCAAAGTCCCCGTATTAAATATGGATGTTCGCTACTTTACAGTTTTGGTTCAGCATTATTCAATCGTCAAGTCGTAATGTGATCATGTGACTCAATACTTCCCAAACAATTATTGCAGCACTTTTCGATTATCACAGGTAATCATCAGGCTCGTCATGATTATCAGACAATGATATGTACTCCTTCGAGCTACGGTTAAAATTTAAACAATTTTTTACGGTAAGTTTTAAGATATCAGTGCTAAAAGTGACAGCATTACAATGACAATAAAAGAAGCGCATAAGACCAATAGACATGGTTTTATTGAACGCACACAGAAGTATATTTGTGAAAATATTTTGACGAATGAGGTTGCATGAAAGTGTAAACAGAAACCATCCTGTAACAACTACATGTATATCCCATTTGAGCCGTTTTGGAAAGCGAATCCAAACTACGGCGGTCTGGTGTGGCTGCGACTAACTGTTCTTTTTGAGTTTTTAAGAGCTTGTAATCACATTTCTACATATTTTGAACCTACAAAACAACAGAGTAAGACATGGTGAATCTTATGATACCAAATAACTGTTATGTAAACTTTGCTGCAAGTCAACCTTTAAACTATTTTCTGATTATTGATGTACACGTATTTGTAGCTTTTTGCCCTTTACTTGTTATTTGCTTACTTGCAACTTGTAGAGCTGACAAGTTACTTAAAAGTGTTACTAGTAATAAGTTTAAGTAGAGTTATTTAGTTACTTAGTTAGATTTAGTTTGGCAACAAAGTCTATTTTTATAAAATTATCTGGTATGGCATGCTTTAAAAAATTTCACATGGATGCTCATTTTAATAAGACTTTGTAACTGGTGGCTTAAAAATAAGTTTACTGGAAATAACATTTTCATAGGATTTCATGACTCAACATATTTTGAAAGGATTAAACAACAAGGTGTGTTTTCATGAAATTCTCATACGGTTTTGGAAAAAGGGATATTTTACAAAATAATATGACGAATACCATGGTTACAAAATTATTAAACATTTCCTATCTCAATAAAATTTTGCAACAAAGCCTATTTTCATAAATTTCTTTTAATGATATTGCACACTCAAACAAAAATTCACAATGACACACTTTTCTTATAAAACTCTAGGTAATGCCATATTTCATCAACAATTTACTTCAGGGTATATTTTCAGCATATTTTGTGTAGTGGCATATTTTTAATATTTCAGAACCTTTAATAAAAAACCGAAACTTTCCGAAATTTGATGGCCTGGCATATTTTAGAGGGGATTTTCAAATAAGTGTATTTCAATGGACTTCTATACGCTTCAATTTTATAATAAGATTTTGCTAATATTTATAAAACTCTAAAAAAAACATTTACCATAAGCTTACAACCAAGCAAATTTTCAAGAAATTCTAAAGTAGGCCTACATCATGTTTTAAAAATATTTCACAAACAAGCATGATTTCATTAAGCTTCATGACATAATATAATAAGATTTAACAATTTGGTGTATTTAATAAAAAATTTTGATCTGGCATATTTTAATAAGATTTTAAGACCAAGCATAATTCCATGAAATTTCATAACCTTACATATTAAAATAAGAATTAATGACAAACCGTAATTCGAACTTTTTTAATGTGGGATATATTAATAAAATTTTACCAAGCAGCATATTTTCAAGGAACTTGAAGAGCTGACATAACATATTAGGATTTAATGACAAAGCGTAGTTTCATGAAATTTCATTTGTCATATTTTAATAGGATGTCATGGCCAAACACAAATTGAAAAATGTCATCAACTGATATATTAATAGAAGCTTTGAATAAGAGGCGTATTTTTAAGAAAGTTTTTAGTCTAACTTATTGCAATGAAATTAAAGCACGATGCAAAAATTTTATGATATTTCTTGATACGCCATATATTAATATGAGTTCATGACACAGAGTATTTTTATGAAAATTCTTGATTGGACATATTTAGTGAGATTTCATGAACAAGCATAATTTAATAAAATCTTTTGATCTTACAGATAATCATAAGGTTTGATGACAAAGCGTATTATTATGAAACAACATGATCTGACATATTTTAGTAAAAGTTCATTCATGACAAAGCAAAATTTTATGAAAGCTCTTGACGTGACAGATTACCATATAATTTTTCGACAACGCATGTCTTCTTAAAATAACCTGATGTTACATATTTTATTAAGAATCTATGACCAAACAAAATTTGATGAAATTTCATGATCTGTGATACTTCCAAGAGATTTAACGCCCAAGCATGTTTTCATGATATATCATGATCTGATATATTTTAATAAGAGTTCAAGAAAAGGCATGATTTCATTAAATTTCATGACATGACATATTTCCATAAAATTTACAACCAAGTGTGCTTTCATGAAATATCATGACCTGATATATTTTAGCAAGAATCCATGACCAGAATAATTCTATGAAACTTCATGACATGACATATTTCAACAAGATTTGTTGACCAATTGTGTTTTCATGAAGTATTCTAATCTGCCATATTTTAATAAGAAACCATGACCGATCCCGGAATTTCATGAAATTTTATGAAGTGACATGATGAAAAGAGATTTAAAAACACAGTGTGTTTTTACAAAATACCATTATCTAAAATTATGCAACAAAAATCCTTGAACAAAAGAAAATCCAAAAGTTTGATGATGTGAACTACTGTATATTTCATGTATTTCATGTATTTTCATGAATTAAACGATCAAGTGTGTTGTCAAAGAATAACATGATCTGACAGGTTTCAATAAGGTTCCTGACCAAGCTTAATTTCATGAAATTTAGCAGTGTGACATATTACTATAAGAATTAACAATCAAGGACATCTATGCAAAATACCATGATTTGACATATTTTGATAAGAATCTGTGACCAAGAAAATTTAATGAAATTTCATGACCTGATATTTTTCAATGAGAGTTAACAACAAACCGTGTTTTTAGTATATATCTTGATCTGACATATTTTATTAAAAACCCATGAGAACGCATAATTTCATGAAATTTCATGAAATTTTATGACGTGATTGATTTCCATGAGATTAAATAACCAAGCATTTTGTAATGAAATCTTACGATCTGACATAATTCATTTAGAATCCATTACCAAGCAAATATTCATGAAAGTTCATGACATATTTTCACAACATTCAGTGACCAAAGGAATTTTTATGAAGTGAAATGATCTGACATAATTTGATAAGAATTCTTGACCAAGCACAACTTCATCACAATTTATAAAGTGACATAATTCCAAAAGACTTAAAAATCAAGTGTGTTTTCATAAAATCTTATGATATGCCATAATTTAACAAAAGTCCATGACCAAGCAAACTTTATGAAAAATTTTACGACATGAACTTTTTATGAAAATTTTAAATTTTTTTATTTTATCTTTGTAAAATATTTTTATGAAATCTGCCATATTTTATTAAGAATTTTGACAAACCATAATTTAAGGTTTTTTTTGACATCACAGATTACTATAATATATGACAACAAAACCTCCTCTCATGAAATAACATGATTTGAAATACTTTGAAATATAAAAATTCATTACCAACCAAAATTTTTCATAAAGTTTTTTGACTTAACAGATTACCATAAGAATTGGCAACAATGAAAATTTTTTTAAACAGTGCTAGTTTAAAAAACTTCACTTTGCCTAACATTTTCAATTTTATTGTTAGTTCTCTGTATACAAATAGGGCAACTCAGATTTGCGTAATTTGAGACTGATACATTGGAGACTAGTGGTAAAATACACTGCTGATTTTCTTTGTTTTCACAAACATTATTGACATGTATGACTGCAGATGTGTATGAATACTTTAATCAACGCAAAATTTTTCAGTAGACCGCATATTTGGAGTATTTTACATTATGAATGACAACTCTCAATAGAACTTTAGCCGTGTGTGAGTCTCATCTGGTGGACGGGTGAAAGCGCTTTATAATGAAGTAGCCTAACCTGAAATGTTTTAATAAGAACTCATGACCAAGCACAAATTCATATTTTTTGTAGGCGAGTCAGACTACCATAAGATTTATTGACCAAGCAGATCATCATGAAATATCATGATCTCACATATTTTAAAGAACATAATTTACATAATATTTTTATTGTATATTTCAATACATCAGAGTCTTAGCTTTTGAACGAGCTATTGTTTGCCATGGTGAGACAGACATTGGTTGGTGTTTGTAGGATTTACCCAAAGCTCTACCGCGAAAGAGTTTGCTGACATAGTCTCAAAAATTGTGATGTCACAATTCTCAAATTTGTTGTTGTGAGCTCTTACCGCTTATTTATCAACTACGATAAATACGATAATGACGCTTGTGGCAGGCGAAGGTAGGACGACTCCAGAGAACAAATGAAGATGACAAAGGAATCAGCATCATTAGTTCTCCATGTACATATTATTTCTAAGATAAGTACCTCAGACTCCAAGAACTATACTATATTTTCCTGATGATATTATGCACTAGCTCTTTATTAATAATGTGATGTTGAGGGTGACAACTGAGACTAAGTAAATTCAAGCATTGCGTGATCTCGCGAAAGTGCAATTGACATTTAGTCCAAGGGCAACACAACCAGAGGTCATAAATCAATCGATGTGATTTCATTATCTTTATCAACAACAGTACATTTATTGAAGCATAATTAATTAACCCATAACATGTGTTTGTATTGGTCGGGCGTTAGCACGATCGCGGGCATTGTTGATTACCTAGAATCTTAGTTTATTATTAGCGCTCTCCGGGCTTAACAGCACCAATTGTCACAGAAAAAACGCAGCCTCAATGGCAGCGAAAGGGATCAACGATCTAAGGCTAAATGAAAACTATGACGTCACATTTTGAGTACCTGAACCAAATGTTTTTTTTTCAGGACATACTTTTGACACCCCATTTTTCATAGTTTTATTATTCTTTGTGTATTGAATACAGGCTCATTTGAAAGCCAAGACTCTGATGAATTGAAATATATAATGAAAAAATTATGTAATTTATGTGATTTAATAAGAGTTCGTGACATAACATAATTTCATGAAACTTTTTGATGTGACAGATCACCATAAGATTTGACGACAAAGCGTATTATCATAAAATATCATGTACTGACATAATTTTTTAAGATTTTGTGACCGACCATAATTCCAAAAAACTTTTTGACGTTGCTGATTACCACAAGACTTTACGACGAAGCAGATATTCATGAAATATCATGATATGACATATTTTAATAAAAAGTCGTAACAAACCATAATTTCATGAAATTTGTTAACCTTGCAGAAGAGTATAAGATATGAGGACAAAACCTCATATCATGAAATAACATAATTTGAAATATTTTATTAAGAATTCATGACCAAACATAATTTCATGAAACCTTTTGACGTGACAGATCACCATAAGATTTGACGACAAAGCGTTTAATCATGAAATATCATTATCTGACATAATTTAATAAAAATTCAAAACCGACCATAATTCCATGAAATATTTTGACGTAACAGATTACCACAAGAATTTAGACAAAGCAGATATTTATGACATGTCCTGATCTGCCATATTTTAATAAGAAGTCATGAAAAACCATAATTTCATGAAATCTTTTGACGTGGCAGATTCCCATAAGATTGACGCATAGCATATTATCATGAAATATCATGATCTGACATATTTAAATAAGAGGTCGTAACAAAGCATAGCATCAGGAAATTGGTTGATATTGCAGATGACTATAAAAAATGACGACAAAGCCTCTTATCATTAAACAACATAATTTGAAATGCAGACATTCAAAGTCAGACTACGATAAGATTAGTCGACAAGGCGCATTATTATGAAATATCATGATCTGACATACGTATTAAAAATTCGTGACCAAGCATAACTTCATGAAATTATTTGACGTTACAGATTACCACAAGAATTTACGACAAAGCATATAATCATGAAATATCATGATCTGACATATTTCAATAAAAAGTCGTAACAAACCATAACTTCATGAAATTTGTTAAAATTTTGAATGACTGTAAGATATGACGACAAAGGGACTATCATGACATAACATAATTTGAAATATTTTAATAAGAATTCATGACCAAGCATAATTTTATGAACTTTATTGGCAAGTCAGACTACCATAAAAGTTGACGACAAAGCGTATTATAATGAAGTACCATGATCTGACATATTTAATAAGAATTCGTTACGCACCATAATTCCACGAAATTTTTTGACGTGACGGATTACCACAAGATTGATAACAATAAAATGTTTTTATTCATTACCACTTCTTGAAAAGTCAGACTACTATAAGATTTTTGACAGAGTAGATCATCATGAAATATCATGACCTGACATATTTCAAAAAGAATTCGTGACCAAACCTAATTTCATGAAACTTTTTGACATGACAGATTATCATAAGAGTTGACAACTGTTATATATTTATACTGTAGCATGTTCAGGAATAAAAAACCACAGACTAAGTAGACTACTAGAAGTTATAGCTACTGGAAGTACCGGCTATGCTCAGATGTCTAGGAGACACATGACCATCATCGATATATAGTGACTGGAGACAAAGCTGACGTGCTCTTGTAATCTTGAGTTCATGGTGAGTGATTAATTGCTCCCTTGAGCAATATAACATGGTGTTGTAGGCAGTCTTGTTTGGAGAGAATTTTGATCAGCGATACTTTATTATATTGTGGTGTAGTGGTGAAAAGCTAGCGATATCGGCAATTGATAGTGGTGATACAGTGGTTAGTGATTTTTTGTGGTGTATGTTCTGTGATAAGTGGGTGATACTATACAAGGTGAGTGGTGATTGCACAGTGTTATAGAGGCTCTGAAGGGTGTTCGGAGGTAAGTTTAAGCTATTCTGAATATGGCTAAAAATTTGAATTTTAATTATCATCTGAAACTAGTAATTAATAGCAACGATGTTGGTGGATCATGGACAAATTGGTTAAATGAGTTGGATTTAGGCATTAAAATGATCACACTGAGATTAAGAGAAGAACAAGTTACAATAGCTGGCGAGGAAGAAACTGTTGATGTATTTAGAGGTAGAATAAAATTAGTATCTTTGTTCAATGTCGTGGGTAATGCAGATACAGTAGGTAATGCAGATGCTTTGACATCTTTAGGTTTTGATCAAAAAGTGTAACTTCTACATACGAAGGAGCCATAGAATCTTTGAAAACTGTTTATGAATCTGAAAAAAACTGTTTATGTTAAAACAATAAAATTTGTAACCGCTAGTCAGGCAATAGGAGAAAATGGCAATGATTATTTACTACAAATTGAAGATTTGAGTAAAAAAAACGACTTTTGGAACTGTTATATAAATATGACAGTTACATGTGAATGAAACGAAGAATCACCCTGCCTGATTCTTCCCATGCTTATATACTTGCTTTGAGACTGTCGCGTCCTTGACCACCCTTGACAACTTCTCGTAAACTCTCGTAACTACCTGTAACTACCATGAACTCACACATAAGCACAGCCTGCAGCCCACCAACCCCATTAAACAACATGCTCTTTTTCTTTTTTCATTTTCTTCTGTATGGGCCACTAACTTCCCAGAAATACACTTGAACTTATTCAGTGACTCACATTGCTGGTGGAGTTTACCTTACTCTTTAATCCCGGTCCATCAACTCGTCCGGTGTACCATCGCTCTCGAGCTACCCTGGGCTGCCGTCTTACTTGGCGGCACCACTCTCTTCACTCTCCTGATCCTCTCCATCTCCTTCACTACTATCGTGATCTCTCTCACTACCACCGTGACTTATGTCACTACCAACGTGACATCTGGCACCAACAACAATGCCTCCACAACTGCCACCAAAACTTTCAACTAGCTCAGAAGCAGGTGGTTGGGTCAGTAACGAGTCCTCAACCTCAGATTCAGTCCCTTCCGTTTTGACCATGCTCTCCCCAATGAAGACTGCCTAACAAGCATCCTGTGGGAGGTTTCTCCCTGGGCCGCAATCGGCTGCTCAGGGAATGGTGCCACAGAGCTGGAAGTTGGTATAGGCTTAGACCTACTAACTTCGGGCCTGACCCTCCTTCGGTGCAAGCCTACCACTCGCAATCCTCCTCTGAACCTCGGCCAATGGCTCAATAGCCGCCCTGAATGCTTCCGCATTATCCAACTCACTGACCGCTGCCCGTCGCTCGGCAGCCAGTCTGGCCAACTCTGCCTCAAATCTCCTCTGCACCTCCACCTCCTCACGCTCAATACAAGCGATCCTCATCTGGCAACCTTTCCTGTCCATTATCACGTCACTATATACGTCTGCTAAAAAGAATTTACCTTCCCCATAATGGGTACCGGGACAGTAGCTTGCCTAGCACAGCCACTCACCTCGGCATAACTCCTCACCTTCCTCTGAGCCGCTAGCACTTCCTCACTGCCCTTCCTTTTCCCTGCCTCCGTGCTCACTGAACCCCCTGGACCACAGCAGGGTCATCCACTAACCGTGTGTCCGGTCTCACCACACCGCTGACAGATGGGTACCTTGCAGTCCTTCTGCGAGTGTCTACTTCTCCCGCACTTACTGCAAGCATTACCAGAGAAATTCACAGCCAAGTGATCTCGCTTACCTCTACAGATCGTGCTCCGAAGCTTACCGCTACTACCATAAACCACAGGCTTCTTAGCCTCGCTACCATCCTTCCTCTTTACTACTCTCTCCTCACTGCTCTTCTCCAATTGTCCATCACCACTAGCTTCACCACCTAAACTGCTTGCCATCGAGATTGGATAAATTGGTTTAAATTTCTATACAACAATCTGCAACATAGCAACCATCTTTTACCAACAGTTAGTAGTAAAAACTATCTTTATCTAGCCTGGGTTTACTGACCCGACCACTCCTTGTAACTGTGCCTTTGTTTATTGCCCTTTTCTAGTACCCTGCAAAATTTGGTTATCTTGACTACTCACATCGGGATTCCCACTGGCTAGGTCACTTCCAACCGTGGCACCGGGTGGTTCCTCTGATTCATCATTAAAACCACCTGTTCTCTCCGCACCTCCACTAAGCCTAGGCTGGTTGTCTACCCAGTTCTGTGTTTCACTTTTCTCACTATCCTTAAACAACTAACAAAAATCATTAGGGATGTTATGGTTAGCACCCTGACTACAAGTGTAAGTATCGTTAGGGGATCCCTAGGAGAGATTGTTATAAAGAGGAAGCCGATATTTTCTATTTTCTCCAGATCTCATCCAAACCAACCCTTATCCAATAACTCTCTGGTGTAATGTCTTTTCTCACCACCGTACCTGCTGCTCCTGTGTCAGTAGGTGCTTTCACGTAGACGACCTGTCCTAGTTCTAATTCCGGCGAATTTGATACCCTATGCTGGATATCCAAACTACTTTTCAATTTCAACTTCTTTTCCCTTTCTCTACTTTCAAACTCCTCGTAATTTACTTCGCCTTTACTGCTCACACCCAAAGTCGATTTAACCGCTCTACCAACCATTAGTTCCCCGGGTGAGTACCCAGTTGACAAAGGGGTTGTTCTATACACTAAAAATGCCATATCCTTATCCCGCTCTTTTTTCCACAAACTTTTCACTGTTTTAACTGCACTTTCTGCCAAACCATTACTCTGCGGACACCAAAGGCTACTAGTAACTACCCTGATATCATACAAATCTGCAAAACTTTTAAACTCTATACTATCACAACAAGGCCTGTTATCTGACTGCAGAATGATGGAGATACCGAATCTAGCAAATACTTTCTTCATAACCGTTATTACCTCTCTAGATGTTTGAGCGCTGATGTACAGTGCCTCAATCCACCTGGAATAGTAATCAACTATCAACAAATACAAATCGCCATCTAATACAAACACATCACAACCGAGTACTTCCCAAGGCTTTGTCGGTAACTCATATTTAACCATGGGTTAGTGCTTGACTGTCACTTGGATGACACAGGTATCACTTTGCCCTATGAACTCATAGATGCCTACGCTAACTCCTGAACAACAGAAATGGCACCTAGCTCTCAGACGACATTTATCAATTCCTTGGTGCCCAACATGACACTTCTCTAAATACAACTATCTCATCAACCTAAGTATGTATACCCTGTCTCTAAAAAAAGTAGGCCATCCCGTACAGTATGCCACTCCCTTGCACTATAAAGCTTTAAAAGCTCACTGCCCAACCTTTTGCCACCTCTCGACCAACTTTCCATAACAAATTTCAAACATTCAGCAGCCTCTTCATCTTTCAACACTTCTGACCTTACCTCTATCGTTAAACTGTCCGTAAAATTTTCAATAGTCCCACTGCAAACTACAGCAGTATTTGCATCCTCACTCCTAACCATTTCACTTTCGCTGTCCAATTTGCCATTAGGTCGGCTCAAAGAGTCGGCCAAACACATTTGCTTCCCAGGTGTATGAAATATTGTGTAGTCATACCTTATTAACTTCATTTTAAACCTCTGAACCCTGACTAGTAAGGCTGACAAGTCCTTCTCACCTAACAGTGAAATAAGTGGCTTATGGTCAGTCTCAACCTCAAACTTTCTGCCTATTAAATAGTAGTCGAACTTCTCACTTGTCCATGTAATTGCCAATGCCTCCTTCTCTATCATCGCATACCTTTCCTCCGTCTCAGACATTTTTCTATATGCATATTCCACTGGCTGCCACACATACCCTCATTCAATTGTAGCAATACTGCCCCTACTGCATTTCTACTGGTGTCTGCAGACACCCTATGCCTCCTATTCAAATCAAAGGCACACAATACTGGTGCTTTAGATAAAGCTATCTTAACCTTCTCAAAAGCCTGTTTCTGATCTGGACCCCAATACCACTGTGATCTACTCCCTGATACTTTGTAGATAGGCGTGCATAGCTCTGCTAACTCTTTACCGAACTTGCTCAAATAATTTAACATCCCTGTGAACCTCCAAGCCTCCGTTTTACTAACTGGCGGGCTCAAGCCTAGAACTGCCTCTACTTCACATGGGTCTGGATTAATGCCAGCCTCACTAACCAAATGGCCCAGAAAACCTAATTTCACTTTTGCCAAACTCGCACTTATCTTTCCTTAACGCCATGCCTGAACCTCTGATTCTTCCTAGTACCTCCCTCAATCTTGGCTATTGTTTATTTGCGTCTCTTCCATATACTAGGACATTGTCAATTAAGCATACTACTCTTGTCATGTTCCCAATAACCTTTTCCATCGCTCTCTGGAAAAATTCAGGAGCTGAAAAGATACTAAATGGCATTCGATTGAACTTATATCTACCCCAAGGGGTGATAAAGGTCGTAAATGACTTTGACCCCTATTCCACCTGAACTTGCCAAAACCCTGAATTTGCATCTAACTTCAAAAACATTAGACATAGCACTGAACAGATCTGAAACCTTGAGCAAAAGGTAAACCTCTCGCTTGACAGATCTGTTCAGTCTGGTTAAATCTACACACATATATATCTTCCCCTCTGCCTTAGGCGCTATAGTTAGCCCTGAGAACTACTCAGTAGGTTCTTCAACTTGTTCAATCACTTTATTTGTCAACATATTATCCAACTCCTGCTTAGCCTGCTCTCTTAAACCTGCTGCTATAGGTCGAGGCAAGTACAGCCTCACTGGCTCTATACCTTCCTTCAACTTAATTTTAAAAAAACCTGGCATAGTGCCTAGACCTTTGAAAGCTTCTCCAAACTCCTTTACCGAGTCAAACCCGTGGTTGCTTACTGCGTTGACCACAGCCAACAAATTCAGCTGCCTCATCTCGGTTATACCCAACAAGTTTGCTTTAGATTCCTCTATCACATAATCTTCTGCTTCCATAAATCTATATTTACTTTCCAACTGAACACCTGCTTTACTGACTACTCTTAGTTTACGACCATCTATTCCCGCCAAGACAGTAGATGGCTCCTCTAAATGTAGGTTCAACTTTTCCGCTGTCTCCTCGTTTACAGTCTACACCTCTGCCCCAGTATCAAATGTAAATTCAGCGTTCTCCCCATTGACCTTTAAAACCTGTACAATTCATCTTCTTAGTCAACTGTCATCATCATACTTATCCCTAGAACCAGAGAGTCTAACACTTCTGCACTCACGATTATCTCGGTACTTTTCATTATACCGACTCGTTTTGCGTCTCTCCTTTCACCTATCCATACTGTGTTCCCTGTACCTACCTAACCTGTATCTCGTCTTGCGGGGGCTTTCTCGGCCCCTGTACCTCTCCCTATTACTATTCCTGCCTTAAAAATGCTCATAGCTATTATCACGGCTACCTCCTGACCTCCTGCTGCTACCTCGTCTGTCATAACCTACATCTCCTCCCTTATCCCTTTAATGATGGGATATATGTCCTCGCCTTCCACGAAAAAAAACATTTAGTTGAGGGACAACTGCTCATCTTTTGGCCACTACGTTCGCAATTGTAGCATACTTTATCTTCACTGCTCTCCCTACTGTTTGCTCTAGAGACATGCCTTTTCCTGCTATCATCTTCATACTTCCTAGTGTCACTGTCCTTGTTATACTCCCAGCCTCTTGTCTCATATCTACTAGTATCATGCTCCTCACTACCATAATACCTTCTACTACTCCTAGGGCTACCTCTAGATGAAGATTTACCCGCTGAATCACAGCTTCTATCTCCATCATTACTCCGGTACTGCGCTTGGTTATCAAACTGTGATACCTTTGCTACTTTCACCTTAACCTCACTTTTTAAATCTGTACTTCTACTCTCAGTTCTCAAAAAATTATCCAAGTTGTTGGCCATTTTACGAGCCCTCAATGCCTCATGTAAATCCTAAGTAAGATTGGCGTTCTTCATCAATTCTCTGCTTGCTTCTCTATCTCTTAACTCGTTAACTGCTACTATAAGGGCAAACCTTGCCCTATCATTTTTATTAGCCACCTCTGCATATCTGCTTAAACTCTCTACCCGTTGTAAGTATTCTCTATCACTTTCTCTAAGTACCTGCCTAGCTGTAAGAAACTTATGCCCCTTTACGAACATGCTCTCTTGTCTACCATAATAATCTTGCAAAACCTCCACTGCCTTTTCATAAGTAGGATCTGCATCAT
This sequence comes from Watersipora subatra, assembly GCF_963576615.1. Lineage (NCBI taxonomy): Eukaryota > Metazoa > Bryozoa > Gymnolaemata > Cheilostomatida > Watersiporidae > Watersipora > Watersipora subatra. The sequence goes on from NC_088717.1 coordinate 33,499,338, forward strand.
TTATGTTAAACTCTGCACCCCTCAATACTTCTCTACCACTGTGCCCAATAGCTCTCGATAGTGGCACTAACCTAGCTTTACCTCTCATAATAGACACTCTATTGCCATCTTCATCATCTACATACCCTCTCCTCTCGACAGCACTCTCAATGCACAAATTCATCTCTTCTAGAAATCGTTCCCACGAGCCATCACCGTGCTCACCGAACACCAGCTTCGGAAAACCAGTATCCATCTCTACACAACACAATATGTTATATTTCTCACCAAAAATTTACTCTACCCCACTCGTATAAATTTAATGTAATTCTCACCTGCGAACACTTAATAAATATTTACAGCTCACCAACACCGATGCTTCACCACTACGACACCTCACAACACCACCATACCTCATGTCACCTTACCTGCATGGTAAAGGGTCTAATCAACCGTTAAACTTAACCTGTAACCAGAAAAATTATCGCTAGTGATAACGCATAAGAAAAAAAATTAGAGCTTTGTAAACTGCGCCATGTTATATAAATATTGCACTTATGTGTGATTGAAGCAAAAAGTGACCCCGTCTGATTCTTCCCACGCTTATATACTCGACTTAAGATTACCGCGCCCTTGACCACTCGTAACTTTTCGTAACTACCTGACACTACCATTACCTCGGACATTAACGTAGCCTGGGGCCCACCAACCCGATTATACAACAGGAACTGAACATGATAATTTGAGACAAGAATTTGCTTTAGCTATTGCAGTAAATAGGTTGAGAGAATCTTCTCTTTGATCCCAGCTGATGCAACAAAATGACTTGAATTGGACTAAGTTTTCAGGTATCGTAAAAGCTAAAAAATAGCTAGAGATTCAGAAAGAGCTATGGAAACTGTTAAAACAGGCAATTTTAATGTGAAACAGAAAGTAGTTGCTGTAGAAAACAAATTAAGAGGGCAAGGATAATCAGTTTAAGTTTGGATTCTGATCCGGAGAATGAGAAAGAAATGAATAGAGCATTTTCTAGTGATAAATATAAATCTAGAGGATATGGTAAAGATAGAAAGTCAAGTGAAAATGATAAAGACTATTGTAAATGTAGAAGAAACTCTAGAGACTACACTAGTTCATCTAAGGGGTCCGTTAGAGAAAGACCACTTGAATGGCATAAAAGAAATAGAGACAGGTATTCTCCGAGGAGAGATGATGATAGATATAGCAAAAATTCTAGACAGTAACCATTTCCAGGAGCAGATAAATGCTATGGTTGTGAAGTGAGCAGACATGAAATCAGATTTTGTCCAGAGGTAAGATGTTTTTTTTTGTGCGGCCAAAGGGCCCACAATTAAGGACTGCAAGGTACGTAGGAGTCAAAGGAGAGATAGGTACGGAAGTAGTTGAAATAATGAAGGTAGAAGAAGTCCTACTGCCAGAGTTAAGTTTTCTGAGTTTAGTCATAACAGCTGACTAGACGAGAACTTTGTCAGAAATTTATCTGTAAATGGTAAAGATATGGAGTTTACTTTTGACAAAGGAGGCGATGTGTCCACTCTGACTGAAAAAAGCTAGTAGAAAGCTTGGTAGCTTGGTTTGAATCTAAAAGAACCCGAACAAAATTTGAATGGACCTTATAGAAATACATTGAACGTTTTAAAAGTAGGTGATGTAGCTATTAAAAGTACTTACAGAACTATTGACACCTCATTTTACATACTAAAAGGTTCTAGAATAAATCTTGTAGGTATACCCGAGATTAGGAAGTTGAATTTGTTAGCAGTTGTTAATGTTTTGCGTGCTAACTAATTTGACCCTTTGAAGGAATTTCCTAAGGCTTTCGAAGGACTAGGAACAATGCTTGGTATTTTAGTATTGACTTAAATAGGGATGCTGACTTTGTTAGATTTTACACACCTAGGCCTATTGCAGCAGGCTTGTGTGAAAAAGCTAAAAGAGAACTTGATAAAATGTTGGAAAGTAAGGTTATAGAACCTATAAAAAAGCAGCTGATTGGCAAAACGTTCTTTGCCACATCTAATGAGGTAAATAGTTATGCTGATAAATAAATCTGTATAATTCTGCTCTTATCTTTAGCAGCTGCTGACTTTGCTGTAACTCGCCTTCCATTACCACTATGAATGCTGTCATCGCCAATGTGGCTTAGGTCTTTATTAATGTTGCAGATGATAGTGGTACTACAACTAATATTGCTAGTTTCACTACCCTCGCTACTTTTACTATAAACAGTAAAGTCATTACTACTGCCAGTAATACAACTAAATCTTATTTCACTAATCTACAAGAAGATAATTTTAATTTTTTATATGATTGTAATTACTATTAATATAGAAACTGCCTTCACAACCAAGTAGTTGATTATAAGTGGGCCTAGGTTTTTGCTTAAAGCCATAAGGTTATCACTTTAATGATTTTTTTGGAGTTTTTAATTGTTGTAATGGTATATCATTGTTCTCATTATTATCGTAAAAATTATCATTGTTATTATGATAGTTATCATCAAGAAATAATAGTAATAATAATTATAATTATTATTTTTATTAATTCCACAGTTACTATTGCCAATTCTACTAATAGTACTGTTACCACTACTAATGGTTTAACTTTTTATTAGCAAAGTAGAATAAGAGCTAGTTTAGAAAACCTCTCAAAAAATTACTTTGTATGCTGTCTTTTTATTTTCGTCAAGCTGTAAAAAAGGATTATTTTTTCCTGGCAACTAAGGAGAGAGAATGGAAATGGGTAACTGAAACTCAATCAGTATTGCTAGTAAACCCCTTACTGAAAGGCACTTACCTGCTATTTGGAGGTATTATATCGATAGGTCTTTTACGAGTTCGTGTCGTGTAGATGCTTTGGTGTACTCCGTCTAACTTTATTATACATTTCAAGTATTTGCATGGGTTGCGATTCACCAAGACAATCACAATTCCATTGAATAAATTATTTTGTAAGTTGTACATTGCAAAACCTTCTTCATCATTCCCAAACTGTTAAACAGAATTTTTTGTGCTAACAAATGTGTGTAGCAGATTTTAAAAAGTTCATCCATCAGTTAAATATCGGTCAAACCTTTTGATAGGCTAAAGGTTTTTAAATAACCAGTTTATATTTTGCCTTATACATGTACATGTATCTAAACTTGAAAGTTGATAAAAACCAGCGAAAAAAGAGATCAAAGCAAGAACAATATATTTCCACTTTGCATTTGTTAAGATTAAATATTAAAAATCATCTTTGAAAACTATAAAATATTACGTAACAGCCAAAAATGTTTGGCAGTTTCATAGCTCTTGAAAATGAAATAATTGTCAAAACTTGGGGTTTTGGCTAATACACTAGCAAACGTTCTTTGATCTTTTAATGAGAGGCAGGAGAAGTATGAATCCAGTAGACCTCATTCTGTAACATCAAATGTTATAATATCCCAGTTAAATGTGCGCAAACTGGAATTCTAAAACTATTCTTTTTTTTATCCACACTAAAAGTTTACACCTCATATACAGGTTTTAGTTCATTCTAGCGGGGCATAATATATTACAGTAGCTAAGGCATTACAGTCATAGTCAAGACTGTAAATTACACCTCACCTGCATGTCTGACTTGATTTCTTTATTTCCACCAACTAAACACTTCATACATTTTGTTTTAATTACATCTAATGATATGCTGAATAAACAATTTTCTATTTGTAGAATGTTTCAGGGATGTTAAGAAAAGATTCCAAAACATATCATCACAAAATTGTTCCAAGATTATTTTTACACAAATTTGCCATGTTCTAGCAAAATTAGGTCAAATTCATTTCTGAAACATTCAGCAAATAATCTTGCACAAAATTTCTACTATATAAATAGAACACTACATAATGTCCTACAAACATAATTTTTCCATGTTGGTGCCGCAAAGATATTAGCTGATATCCCAAGAGTGTCATACACAGAACAACAATGGGGTGTACTTGTGTAGACACTTTTGATATATATCACAGAATGTGCATCTATTGGTGCTATATTGTATTGGGCATAACCTCACAAAATTCCTTTCTTTAGCTACAACAAATAATAAAGGTGCAAAGGTGCATCCACAAACAGCCGCATATTCTACTTTTGGTGCTAACATCTACAGGTGATTTGGTATCAATATTTTTTGTTGTATATAATTTTATCGTAAGTATATCACATGATGTAATATTTTTTAAAAACTAATGTACAAAACAGAGTCAAAATACAGCTAAAACCATTAGATGTGTGGTATTTATCATGATTACACGCAATCAATAACTAATGCACTCTAATGCAAAATATGTTCTCATGGAATGTAAATTTTTTTGCAATATTTGTAATGAAGTGCAACCATTTAAATTCGTGTTATGACTTTTTTGCATAGATCATTAACTATTAACATAATTCATTTACTTTCTTTACATTATACATTTACATTTACATAAAAAACTAGTAGAAAGCTTGATAGCTTGGTTTGAATCTAAAAGAACCCGAACAAAATTTGAATGGACCTTATAGAAATACATTGAACGTTTTAAAAGTAGGTGATGTAGCTATTAAAAGTACTTACAGAACTATTGACACCTCATTTTACATACTAAAAGGTTCTAGAATAAATCTTGTAGGTATACCCGAGATTAGGAAGTTGAATTTGTTAGCAGTTGTTAATGTTTTGCGTGCTAACTAATTTGACCCTTTGAAGGAATTTCCTAAGGCTTTCGAAGGACTAGGAACAATGCTTGGTATTTTAGTATTGACTTAAATAGGGATGCTGACTTTGTTAGATTTTACACACCTAGGCCTATTGCAGCAGGCTTGTGTAAAAAAGCTAAAAGAGAACTTGATAAAATGTTGGAAAGTAAGGTTATAGAACCTATAAAAAAGCAGCTGATTGGTGTTCTGGTCTTACCATTGCTCCAAAACAAGGTGGTAAGATTAGCATGGGTAGATTTGACCTATTTAAATAACTGTATTAGAAGGGAAGTATATCTTTTACCTAGGATATCACACATGTTGAGTAAATTGTCAAAAGGAGTTGTTTTCCAAACTTGATGCCAACTCTGGATTTTGGCAAAGGAGACTTGATAAGAAATGCAAGGAAATGACGACTTTTGTAACCCCATGGGATTACAAAGTGGATTTTGTTTTAAGTGAACGCCTATTGAGATATCTTCAGCCCCTGAATTTTTTTCAGAGGGAAATGGAAAAGATATTAAAAGGTTTAGACGGAATTGTATGTTTGATGGATGACATTTTAGCTTACGGGTAAGCTGTAACCGAACAATGGCAACGTTTACATAAAGTTTAAAATAGAATTGAGAAGTTTGGAATGACTATGAGAAAAGAAAAGTGTAAATTTGGATGTACCAAGGTGAAGTTTTTAGAGCATTTGGTTAGCAGTTCTGGTATTAAACCAGAACCAGGTAAAATAAAAGCTATAGTTGAAATGAAGGCTCCCAGGAGCAAAAAGGTGGCCAGGAGATTTACTGGAATGTTTAATTATTTGATGAAGTTTAATAAAAGGTTAGCTGGTTTATGTACTGCAGTTTATGAAGTAACTGGTAGTAAATTAGAATGGTTTTGGGGTCCTGACCAACAAGAAGCTTTAGAAACTGTTAAGAAAAAAAATTATAGTAGTACAGTATTATGTACTTTCGAGATAAATGCTAAACATAGAGTTTCCGCTGATGCTAGTAAAAATGCACTAGGTGCAGTTTTGCTACAGTATAACAAAAAATGTGGGTGGAACCCTGTACAATCTGCTTCCAGGAAAATTACTGAAACTAAAGGTAGATATGCCATGGTTGAAAAGAAAGCTTTAGCTATGACATGGGCATGTGAGAAATTTGATTACTGCTTAGTTGGTAGAAAATTTGAAATAGAAATTGACCATAAGCCTTTACTTGCAAGTTTAGTTGAAATGGGTTTGTCTAAACTACCTGTAAGACTACAACGTTTTAAGTTAAGACTAATGAAATATGATTATGATATTTTTCACACACCTGGAAAAGATATGTTCATTGCTGATTTGCTTAGCTGTACGAACAGTGGTGCTGTTTGTGATGAGGTAAGTAAAGCTGTTTGTAATAAGGTAGAAGCTTATGTCAACTCAATAGCTTCCTCTTCTGCATATGAAGACATTAAAGAAGAGAAACTAAGAGAAAAGGTTAGTAAAGATTCAAACGCTCTCAGGTGTATAGAGTATTTGTATTCTGGTTGGCCATCAGAATTGGATGGTTTTAGTGAAGAAATGATAGGTTTATATGGATCTAGAGATTAAGTATTTATAATAATATATTATTATATGACTCTAGTCTGTATATTCCTAAGTCACTGAGACTACAGTATCTGGAAATTTGTCATGAAGGTCATCAGGACATAGTGAAATGTCGTCGACGAGCTCAACGTCATTTTTGGTAGCCTGGTTATAGTAAGGAGATAGCAGATTATATAAATATACGTAATTTTTGCATTATGCATAGTCAAGTCAAACACCAGCCCGTGTATGAAGCAGAAATGCCTTCTAAACCATGAGAGGTGATAGGTTCGGATATACTTGCGTTTGATAACGAGTATTATCTGATAGCTATAGACTATTATTTGAAGTGGATAGAATGTCTGCATATAAAATCTCAAACTACCAGAAAGATTATTTGAGTACTCAAGTGTCTGAGTTTCTCGATTGGGTATACCCACCGTTATCAGGTCTGATAATGGAACTTGTTATGCTAGTAATGAATTTAGAAACTTTGGAGAAAAAATGGGTTTCAATCTAACTACTAGTAGCCAATGGTATCCTTGTTCTAATGGTTTAGCAGAAAACACCGTAAAAATTGTTAAAGGTTTATGGGAGAAATGTTGAGATACAGATGCCGCCTTGTCTGCGTATAGGACTACACCTTTGGCTTCAGGATATATGCCAAGTGATCTGATTTTTGGTCAAGCTATTAGGTCAAACTTGGGCTTTCCATATGAAAGTGATGTAGACTATGAACGGTTCAAAAAATTAAGTTAGACATAGAAAGAAAATTAAGAATCATTGTGAAAAAGTATAGAATTTCAAAGTTAGACAAGTTTAAATCTGGTCAGATGGTTTACGTAAAAGCTCCTACTGATGTACATTAGGTTCGAAAGGTATAGTTTTGAGAAAGGATAAATCCCCTGAAAGTTACTGGGTCAATGTAGGTATGAGTGAAATAGGCAGAAATAGAAAACATTTGTTTTTGTTGAACTCTGATGATGAGAATACATCGTCTGACTCTTCTGATGATAATTGTCTTCCCTTGGGTAGCTACTTCTCAAAAGAGGGCAACTATGAAATAGTAGAAAATGCTAACGGTTTACCTAAAAGTCAGGAGAACATGATCTTTAATTTAAAGATCCTTGAACAGGGGATGAAACACCGGTTGTGGCTGAGCAGGTGGAGGAAATTCCTGGCATCGGTAAACACGAGGGGGAGACTTCTGTTGTTGAGAATAGACCTGTTTTAGGAAAAAGTAATGATCTGCCTTAAAAAAGTTCTATAAGTTGATTTGTGCCGTTTATTAGATAACCTGTCATCACTAGCTCAGGTCGAGTTAGTAAACCACCTAAAAATATGATATGGAATATTATAAATGACTTGGTTTATATTTTCAGATTGATATCAGACCAATCTTACTTCTCACTGGACTATCACTCATGGATAGTGCTGCCGATTCGCTGAAAGGTGGTGGTGCTAAAAGCACCGGTGTAAGTAGAGACAAGGGTAGAAGTGTGAAGGTGACAAAGGATTTGGAAGGTAACACAGTGTTTAGTAAGCAGAAGGTAATCAAGTCGGGTGAGAACGAGAGCGAAGGTAAGAAAGAAGTGTAAAGTAAGTCAGATAACATTAAGTAAGTTGTCTGCAAAAGCTTTAAAAACCACTATGCTGCTCAGTGTCCCGGATTTGTTTGTAATAATTGTAAAGGGTCAAAGACATTATGCTGTAGATTGCAAGAAGACATTGCGTAGATTTTGTGGGAAGTTAGACCATTGTCTTGAAGGTTGTACTATTGGTGGGTTTTCTTATAGAGATATTGCAGCGGGTATTAAGCGTAGGGTAGAGGAGAGTAACAATAGGGGACCAGTTTCTAAATTGAAGAAGCCTAGTTTGAGTTCACCTTTTGTTGCTAAGAAGGACAGTTTTGTAGAATAAATGGAGTCAGAGTTTGTTTCGACCGAGGCTGCCATCGAGCAGAGGAAAGCTATGCTCTTGCATAGAAGGAGGCAAGTAGAGGAGCAGAACAAGCGCGCATTGTCTGCTATAGAGAAGGACAAGAGAGAGAGTTGGAGAAGGAGATTGAGAGTGAGAAGGATTATAGAGAGGCTGTATTGCACTTGGCTGTTTTAAAACAAAAGAAGGCTCAAAGGAGGGGTGCAATGAACACAAGTTCTCTAACGACTACTAGAAAGGAAAGTAAGGTTGAGGAATCCAAAGAAGAGATCCAACCTGATACCTCTGTTGTGAGAGTAGTCCCTAGCAGAGATGCTAGATGTGAGGAGAGTAAGGTTGAGGAACCCAAAGAGGAGGTCTAACCTGAAAGCTCCGAAACGAGTGGCAATGACAACCAGTTCGCTGGTTTCAAGCAAAAAGTTCAGAATGGCAATGATGACCAGCTTGCTGGTTTTGAGCCAAAAGTTCAAAGTGGCAGTGACGACCAACGTGCTGGTACTGAGCCTAAAGTTTCAGATAACCCAGAGGCAATGAAGAAGGAACCTGAGAAGGCCGATTTGCATGGGGATATTGTCAGTATGGAGGAAGGTGATTTGCTAAAGGAAGATGAGGTAGATTGAGACGAATTGGGTTGCGATTAAAATCGTTAAATTTGCGACAACTGCTGACTGAAGGAAAGGCGAGTAAGTAAACAGAATATTCGGTGAGTTGAGAGATATTTATCTCTTCTTTGAAACGGTAACTATGATTTGAAGCTTTTGTGATTATCTAACCTACTTGGCTTGATAACCCTGCTTCATTGTATTTGATGCCCCTCTAGAGAGATTATTTGTTCTGCTAATAGTGGTTGCACTTGGATGAATTTGAGTGTATTGAAATTAGAGTTTGTATAAGAATTTTGGATTAAGCGGTATAGTCTTGAAAAAAGAGCATGTTATACATGTATATTCATACTGTAACACGTTCAGAAATGAAGAACCAAGGCTAGTTAGACTACTAAAAGTAATAGCTACTGGAAATAACGGCTACGGCTTACTATCATGTGACACTCCATTGATATATAGTGACTGGAGACAAAGCTGACGGCCTCCTGTAATCTTCGGGTTAACAGTGAGTGATAAATTGCTCCCCTGAGCAATATAACAGCGGCAAATCGTATTATCATGAAATATCATGATCTGACATGTTTTAATGAGAAATTGTGACAAACAAAAATTTCATGAAATTTTTTGACATTGCAGATGACTATAAGATATGATGATAAAGCTTTCTTTCATGAAATATCATAATTTGAAATGCAGACTTTCAAAGTCAGACTACCATAAAATTTGTTGACAAAGTGCATTATCATGAAATATGATCTGACCTATTTAATAAAAAGTCTTGACCAAGCATAATTTTATAAAATTCGTTGCAGTGACAAATTACCATAAGATTTGATGACAAGTAAAGTTTAATTGAATACTGCCAGTTTGAAGATTTTCAGATTGTCTAACAATTTCATGACATGGCATTTAAATGTTGTTTGAAAATGTTTGAAAACCTTTACAGCTGTATTTAGGTAGAAAAGCAAATGCTGTTATATGTTAAATACAAATTACGTATCTGTCCACAGACATTTTTATTACCCGGGCAACGCCGGGTTGTACAGCTTGGTGTATTGTATTAGCTTACATATTTCTCCTTTTGAACCTTACCAGTTCATTTGTCGTAACTAATTTTACATTTTGCAACAAACATTTGAAAGATTACTGTAAGATTTAACAATTAAGATTACAAATATCAGTTATTCCTCACTCTCTTATATTTACCTACATTGTCATACTTTGAAAAATATATATATATTTATATATATATAAATTTGCAATCTCTAGATACATTTATGAACTTCTTATAACTTTTGAAGTTTAAAATATAAATTTTTTCCAATTTGTTTCATCGTCGTTATTATTTCAACTTGCATTCTTTTAAAGATATTTGGAGTATCGTGTTTGAAGTTTACATGTTATTCATTCTCTTATCACTGTTACTTTTACTTGATTATTTTCAAATCTTTATTAAAAACAACATTTTTTATACAGCTGTTTTTGGCAGACAATGTTATAATAAACTTTCAACTACAAAATACTACCGTACTCTGTCATGTTTTTTAGTACCGTTGTATGTATTGAATTGATGGAAAGCTTCTGGTGAAACAGTAACCTTTTTATACACACACACTTTTATGTAATAATTGCTATTATTATTTCAAAATAATCAGGAATTTTGTTTTGTTTTCTAAGTTTTTGTTAATTGTATCATTACCGAATCATCTTTTCTTGTATTTGTAGCGAATAATAGAAAACCGACTTAATTTGGCTATTAATTGCGAATTATTTCACATTAACTTCTAATCTCTTTTACAATTGTTTTTTATTTATTTATGCAACCGACAGAAAGAATTTTTCTCATGATATGAAGTTTACAAGATACAATTGTTTAACAAAGTTTGTAAATCTTTACAGTTGGTTTTATTTTCCTTCAAATTATTCCAACTACGCAAAACACTTTTCTCATGATATGTAGTTTGAAATTTAGAATGACAAAGGTTGTTATATAGGTATGTTAAATACAAATCAATTTTCTGTTCATAGACTTTTTTATTGCCTGAGCCACGCCCGACTACAAGTACAACTTATGGAATAAAATGTCGAAAAAATACTTTACCAAAGTTGTTTCTTGACTTTGAGCATATTAAATTTTACTTAAATTTATTGTAATAGGAAAAATTGTTCCGGATCTTAAACAACTCGGTTTTCGAACAACTTTTGGAACAAATTTTGTTCAAGAACCGAGGTTCCACTATAAGTTCCTAAATGAAATAGATCGCTGAAAATTATGAAATTTTAAACTTACATTGTTTTGAAAACTTTTATAGTTGTTTCATTTAGTTTTAAATCAGTTGTTCTGCACAAAACCTTTTTCTCATGATATGAAGTTTGAAAGTTTTAGATGTTTGAAACTTTTAGAGTTTTTTTATTTTCTTCCCTTATTTATTTCAAATACATAAAACACTTTCCTCATGATATGTATTTGAAATTTAGATTGTAAAAGGTTGTTATATGTTAAATACAGATCAATTTATGTCCAAAGACCATTTTTACAACTGGGCAACGTTGTGAAGCCCAGCTAGTAAGTTATAAATTAAAAACGATATTACCCAAAATTTTGTTAACTGTCATCAATATGTATCAGTATTTTCTATCACCTGCAACTTTTTTGATCTGCGAAGTGATCTGACCAGTGAGCAAACTTGATTACAGCGAAAGTAATAAAATATGGACAATGGCATTGTTATTTGCTAGTATTGACATAAACAATCTTTGCTATTGTGATAAGGTTGCAGTGTTACCCATATTTTTTCTATTGGTCTTTTTTAGAAGTCTAGATGTGATAGTCACACTTTAACCTGATCTGAGCGGTTTAATAGCAATTAAGTTTTGTAGATTTTAATTTATAAACATCGTGACAGTTATATCACCTCAAACCCAAAAAAACAATTGCAAGTGACTAAAAATATGATAGTTTTATTAAAGTTTTCTAAAATAATGCATATTTTTATGTATGCTTTTGTATGCAGCTGAATTTTTATTCAAAGTTGGGACAACTAACTACTGTACCTAACAAGTGAAGCTTTATGTGCTACTTCAGGTGCGAAGCAGTAATTTTTAAACTTGAATCCACTTTTATGGAAGCATTACGCTGACATAAAATGGGCTAAAATTAAAGTAAGAAACAATTTTTATCTTTTTTCAATTATCACCAATTCTTAAGGCCAGCAATAACGGAGACTCTGTGAAACATGTTGTTCAAGCTTTTTTACTTTTGAGTAACCGAAGACTTAGACAACTTTGATTTATTATGACACTTTCTATCTACATCAGGCTGATGCCTACTTTTCATACGTGAACATAGTATGTGTTTTAGATTCAAGATGGTAAACTTAAAGTCATTACACTAACAGACGTAATTAAAACTTATACATCAATCTAAAGCCTTCAAAATGGTTGCTGCTTGACATTACAGTTATTCAATGACTCACAGTCAATAATGTAATATTGACAGTAATTATAGTAATTACTTGAAGTAATTATTATGACAGCAACAACAAAATTTTAAAATTTAAACAATAAAAGCACCAAAACTGTTTTGTTCTATTACACTCTAAAATGCTCTATCTTTGAACTGAACTAAACACTAGAAGACTCAGAGAATGTACTGAAGTAAAGTTATGTCGAGTTTGATTTTTTGGGTTGTGAGTAAGGTTGTAATCGCCTGCAAGCAACTGAAACTCTGTAACAACAATTTTAGGTCTAGTTTATTATCAATTCCTACACTATTCAGCAATATTTTGAATCAAACCTTGTCTTTATTTTATCATGAATGCTTGTCACACTTGGTTTACAATACTCTGAGAAAGATTTAAGCTTGCATTAAACAATCTTTAGGGAATCTCTTGGTTTTGTATAATTTTATGGAGAAACTCATTTGTTGGGCTCAGAGGCGGAGAATTGTTACGGCTATAACTGGGCAGAGAATCCAATTTATCCCAGTCTATTGTGAAGTTAGGAAAAGTGGAATTCTCTTGCGCAGACAAGACGAGCACTTGAACAATTTGGCTACAAAATAAAGTTTCTTTGTTTTGAAAACTCATAAATACAGTTTATATAAGTTGTGATTCAATTGATGTATATTGTTTTGAAACCTAAACATTTATTCTGTTTTTTTACCCTAAAAAGACAGAAAAAGACTTGATAAGCCATATTCATAATTTACTACAGAGGTTTACGTTATTGAAAAGACCAGTGAATACAGAAAACTGTCTTACACTTTTTGCTGCTACATCTGTTAACGCTCATCTCCAGCAGTGAAAACACACATGATACTTATTTATACACTGTGATATATACATGTATGTGTACATGTATATATAGGAAAATTTATTCAGAAAAATACAAATACAAAACATTGAGTATTAAACCCAAAACTAAACAAATCTTTAGTTTGTCAACATGGAAAATCATGATCATTGCTTGCATGACAATAAATTAAAAGTTTTATAGCAATTTTGCTGGCATTACAATGGTAGAGACATTGTTAAACCAAAATTTAATTTAAAAGAGTTATTTTGCAAAAAAAGCACTGATGTATTTAAGAACCTAATTTAATGGATACCAATATATTTTGAATTCAAAATCAAAAGTACCATTTTATAACATGCAGTGGTTAGAAAACTTCTGCCTATAAACTTATAGGATTTTATTGATTATAGTTATCATTGCAGACAACACCATTAGCTATCTAGTTTGAGTAAAGTAAGTACATCCATGTGACTTGATAGATAGGTGAACAGGTAGATAGATTCATGTATGTTGATAAATAGATACATGAGTGAATAGATAGATCTAAGTATGTTTGTAGATAGCTCCATGTAGGTTCATAGATATAAACATAGGTAGATCGATAGATATGTGTAGGTTGATAAATCAAATACTCCAATCTTATCTCTAACTTGCCTGATTATCTACATGTTTACAAAACAATAGGTAGATAGATAGATACATAGGTAGATAGATTTATGTAGGTTGATAGATAGATCCATGTGGATAGATAGATAAATACATGTAGGTTGATAGATAAATACATATGTAGATAGACCAATTTATGTAGGTTAACATACAGATCTATATAGGTTGATAAAAATATTACATTAGGTTATAGATGCAAAGGTGGATAAATAGATTTATGTAGGTTGATGAATAGATCCATGTAAGTAGGTACATATGTAATATTGCCATTATATTCATATAAAAGTGCGTAAGCGTTAAAATAGCTCTACTTTACTGTAATATTTTTTATTGTTAGCAATATAAAAACTACAACAAGTGTTTTTGTCAGACAAACTATCTGTAAATTTTATCTCTAAATGTATATGTGAAACAAAGGTTGATTTTAGTATTTCATTCAACCCTTTAGTGATCGCGCGGTTACGATAGAAAAACCACTAGAGTACCAGGCAATAACTGGCACGATTTGAGCTTTCGACATGACCGCATAGAAACTGCAGTAACTTACAACAAAATTGTGGCAGTTACATAAATAAATATGCATTAGAAAGCTGAGATATTTCTCTACAAGCTGATGCTTTTTTTATGTAGATAACTCAGAAATACTTACCAACAAAAATCTAAATTTGCTGAAGCTAAGAAATTTTTATTTCTGTATGTCATTTTTAATTGTTTTTTTCTAATTAATATAAGTAATTTACCAGGTTGTACAAATGATACTTGCATGGAGTCATATGTTCACAACAATTTGCAAAAAAAAACTGATCGTCGAAGAGCATTGAACGCAGAGTTACAAGCTCCGTTGCAATGCAAGAACGCCTTTCGAAATTTTCTGCGCGTGACCCTAACAACCTGCAAATAATGGAGGCGTGACACGGTCGTCTAAACTCGGCTATAACTCGCATGCAAAATTTTTTTAGCCGAGCTAAAATAATCACGTCCATTTAGGTGGATCAGCTTTTCATAAAGAAAGATCAACTCTTTACAACGTGTTCTTTTTGCACATGCGCATAAAATTTATTATTTATAGCGTCAAAACAGTAGTAACAAACTTACTGAAATTGATCAAATTTTTAATTTTAATTTGTCACGCTGTTTTTAAATTAAATAAAACGTTTTAAAAATGGTCTATCAAAAATAACAAAAGTGTCAGGTTTGTTTGTTTTGGTACGCTGAGACATTGCTCGTAAACCAACAAAGGTCGGTTTTGGAACGCAAAGGGTTAACAGTCTTTTACATCAGACTAACAAAAATACTTGTAACAAAATAATGTGGAACAAATCCAAAAAAAGTTTTTTAAAACAAAGCTGTACTAAAACCACTTGCATAAATAAACTTTAAGAAAATTGAATATGCTCTGAAATTAGTAAATGAGAAGATTGCGTAAAATTTGATGAACTATAACATTATTTTCCTTGCGATGAAAAATTTAATTGATTTAACATAGTTTCCATAGCTGACCAAGTTAAGTCTTTCAGCGAAATAACTTAGATGACCATATTTGATTCAGAGGAAAACGCACCAATAAAGATTATATTCAGAGTGAAACCGCAGCTACTATTACATGTATGTCATGAACAACACTTCTGGTTTGTCGTTTATTTCCCGTGGCCACAATAATATCATAGTTGATTCCCCCTCTCTTATTCTGACTGTCACTTCAACTGATTGTACCAGTAACTGCTTGTGCGACCATTACTATGAATTACCTTCTCCGATCGTTTTCCTTAAGATAATTTATACTAATTTTGGTTGTCACCTTTACTGCCTCATGTATAACCACCTTCCTTTGACAAATGACTAATAAAGATGTACACAAAACACAAATAAGTTTTTAATATATGTCATATCTTGCCCATTCTAGTTTTTTTTTTACTTAAAACATAATGACAATGCTAACTACAACAAAAAACTATTACAACTACTGCTACTAGTACTGCCACTACTGCTACTAGTACTGCAACTACTGCTACTAGTACTGCCACTAGTACTGCCAATACTACAAATACTGCTACTAGTACTGTCACTACTACCATTGCTGCTACTGTAACTAGCGTTTCTATTATTTCTAATGATAAAGTTGCTGTTAAAATGATACAATTTCTACTCCTAGTAGTGCTACTAGTACTTAAACCATTAAGGCAGTCACTGCCATCACTCTAACTACTCCCATTTTACTACTGCTTTTATGATCATACCTATAACTGTTGTAATGCCTTTGCCACATCTAATGAGGTAAATAGTTATGCTGATAAATCAATCTGCATAATTCTGCTCTTATCTTTAGCAGCTGCTGACTTTGCTGTAACTCGCCTTCCATTACCACTATGAATGCTGTCATCGCCAATGTGGTTTAGTTCTTTATTAATGTTGCAGATGATAGTGGTACTACAACTAATATTGCTAGTTTCACTACCCTCGCTACTTTTACTATAAACAGTAAAGTCATTACTACTGCCAGTAATACAACTAAATCTTATTTCACTAATCTACAAGAAGATAATTTTAATTTTTTATATGATTGTAATTACTATTAATATAGAAACTGCCTTCACAACCAAATAGTTGGTTATAAGTGGGCCTAGGTTTTTGCTTAAAGCCATAAGGTTATCACTTTAATAATTTTTTTGGAGTTTTTAATTGTTTTAACGGTATATCATTGTTCTCATTATTATCGTAAAAATTATTATTGTTATTATAATAGTTATCATCAAGAAATAATAGTAATAAAAATTATAATTATTATTTTTATTAATTTCACAGTTACTATTGCCACTTTTACTAATAGTACTGTTACCACTACTAATGGTTTAACTTTTTATTAGCAAAGTAGAATAAGAGCTAGTTTAGAAAACCTCTGAAAAAATTACTTTGTATGCTGTCTTTTTATTTTCGTCAAGCTGTAAAAAAGGATTATTGTTTCCTGGCAACTAAGGAGAGAGAATGGAAATGGGTAACTAAAACTCAATCAGTATTGCTAGTAAACCCCTTACTGAAAGGCACTTACCTGCTATTTGGAGGTATTATATCAATAGTTCTTTTACGAGTTCGTGTCGTGTAGATGCTTTGGTGTACTTCGTCTAACTTTATTATACATTTCAAGTATTTGCATGGGTTGTGATTCACCAACACAATCACAATTCCATTGAATAAATTATTTTGTAAGTTGTACATTGCAAAACCTTCTTCATCATTCCCAAACTGTTAAATAGAATTTTTTATGCTAACAAATGTGTGTAGCAGATTTTAAAAAGTTCATCCATCAGTTAAATATCGGTCAAACCTTTTGATAAAGGTTTTTAAATAACCAGTTTATATTTTGCCTTATACATGTACATGTATCTAAACTTGAAAGTTGATAAAAACCAGCGAAAAAAGAGATCAAAGCAAGAACAATATATTTCCACTTTGCATTTGTTAAGATTAAATATTAAAAATCATCTTTGAAAACTATAAAATATTACGTAACAGCCAAAAATGTTTGGCAGTTTCATAGCTCTTGAAAATGAAATAATTGTCAAAACTTGGGGTTTTGGCTAATACACTAGCAAACGTTCTTTGATCTTTTAATGAGAGGCAGGAGAAGTATGAATCCAGTAGACCTCATTCTGTAACATCAAATGTTATAATATCCCAGTTAAATGTGTGCAAACTGAAATTCTAAAACTATTCTTTTTTTTATCCACACTAAAAGTTTACACCTCATATACAGGTTTTAGTTCATTCTAGCGGGGCATAATATATTACAGTAGCTAAGGCATTACAGTCATAGTCAAGAATGTAAGTTACACCTCACCTGCATGTCTGACTTGATTTCTTTATTTCCACCAACTAAACACTTCATACATTTTGTTTTAATTACATCTAATGATATGCTGAACAAACAATTTTCTATTTGTAGAATGTTTCAGGGATGTTAAGGAAAGATTCCAAAACATATCATCACAAAATTGTTCCAAGATTATTTTTACACAAATTTGCAATGTTCTAGCAAAATTAGGTCAAATTCGTTTCTGAAACATTCAGCAAATAATCTTGCACAAAATTTCTACTATATAAATAGAACACTACATAATGTCCTACAAACATAATTTTTCCATGTTGGTGCCGCAAAGATATTAGCTGATATCCCAAGAGTGTCATACACAGAACAACAATGGGGTGTACTTGTGTAGACACTTTTGATATATATCACAGAATGTGCATCTATTGGTGCTATATTGTATTGGGCATAACCTCACAAAATTCCTTTCTTTAGCTACAACAAATAATAAAGGTGCAAAGGTGCATCCACAAACAGCCGCATATTCTACTTTTGGTGCTAACATCTACAGGTGATTTGGTATCAATATTTGTTGTTGCTTATAATTTTATCGTAAGTATACCACATGATGTAATTGTTTAAAAGCTAATGTACAAAACAGAGTCAAAATACAGCTAAAACCATTAGATGTGTGGTATTTATCATGATTACACGCAATCAATAACTAATGCACTCTAATGCAAAATATGTTCTCATGGAATGTAAATTTTTTTGCAATATTTGTAATGAAGTGCAACCATTTAAATCCGTGTTATGACTTTTTTACATAGATCATTAACCATTAACATAATTTATTTACATTTTTCTACTTGTATTTGTAGATTTGTATTAAAAAATCTTTAAAACTATTAGTTTGCTCCATTCTAAATAGTTTTTGGTTATCAAAGGGCGTCATCCTCAAAATAATTGTTTTGTAGCATTCTACCAAATGTTACAGCAATCCAGCAATCAAATTTGCTGACTTTATTATAACAGTGTTAAAAATCATGTTATTGAATGCTCTAGCAATATTACAAGAATGCTAATTTGGATTGCCTAGACACGAACATCCATATAACATGGGCTAGCATTGTAGTTAACATGTTACACTGTGGCATCACATTTCTTTCCAATCAATGTCTCGACCACATTACTTGAACATTACTGTGAATTCTTTAAGTCTAAAGATTGAACAGACATTGACTTGCAATATAACTGGAACATTATTGTCTGACATCACTTGGAATTTCAGAATACTCATTCTAGCAGTGTTACAGAAAAATTATTTTGTAATCTTTAATTGCACGCATCTACACGGTACATAACATTGGCATGCAATGTAACATGAACATTACTGCACGACTTATTTGTGACATTATACAAAATATCAAAGTAAAACTACAGAGAAGTTAGGTTTTTATGTTTAAGAATATCCAATGTTATATGAATGTTCACACTCATACGCTACTAAGTAAAATTTATGTAACACTGTTTGGACAGGCATTTGAAGGTAAAATTAATATTATTTTATAATTATCCACTAGCATTGCAAGCCAATGTTATATTGATGTTTACACTCAAAAGTTGCAAAAAAAATTTCTGGAACATTGCTGGAAGATTAAAAAACAACATTTACAAAGTAAGTTATAATAATGCTAGCAAAGTATATTCTTCTAACCTTCTGCAAAATATTACTCTCACAGTTTTACAAACATTTTGAAAAACATTCTTGCAAAATTGCAGAAACATGAAAATGTTTGTTTGGAACATTGTTTTATGCGTAAAATTATGGAATGCCCTAAGGATGTAGTTGTCAGTTGGGAATCTCCAGAATACTAATGTTTCAGCACCAGTGTTTGATATGCTATATCTTTGATTCTAATTTCACTAATTAGTGACAAGTTATTTACTTACTTTGTCATAAAGAAGCAAAATTCAACCCTTAATTCTAGTTTTGTACTTGTAGCAGATACAGTTATTTACTGTAGTTCTATCAAACAGTTAAAAGACTAACTTTTACTAAATAACTGCCTCCCTTTGACCAACAATCTGATTGATTGTTGAGTAAGTTTCTGCATTTATTAAATGAAACAACGCGGTTCTTTCCTGTTTTTAACTACAACCATTAAGACAGAGACTTAATGTGATAAACACTTTAAATTTATTTTTGTTTGAAAGTTTACAACAAGAATAAAGCATTTAAAACTTCTGCAAGGTTTTTAATTTGTAGTTTTCTTACTTTGTACGTCTAATAGTTTTTGCGGATTTGGGGGATGCTTCAAAGTTTTAAAAGAGTGGAGGCCCAAGCACAAATCAACAATGGCATGATTGTAATTAATGGTCAAAATAGGACCATGGTTTAGCTAACCACATAGTAACTTTATAAAAGGAGTATGCGAATCTGCGTCTTATGGCTATCTGGCCATCAACATGCCTTCCATGCGTCAAATATAATACTGTTAGTATAACCGGTTTCAGATTCCACCAAAAATACAGACTTTTGATGGAATATTCTTGCGATTTGATACTCAAATGTAGTTGAACATCGTGTGTTGCTATTTCGAATACTATAAATAGCTCGACAATACATATTTCTTTTTACTTTGCTGCATACTTTTAATTACAGTTTAAGTCTAAAAGACCCAGATCTACATATGAGGTCAGGTCTGTAATGGGTCATTATTTTGGCAGTCATATAAGCAGTCGGAGTATTTCTAAGTAGAAGAGTACAATATCATTTTTAATCAGTTTACTTGCAAACCAAAGATAGGTATTATAAGGAAGACAGAAATATTTGAGCATATTTCCAATATAATTAAATTGTCAGTGATGCCACATAATGAATAATATTCCTTATGTTGCATCACCAACAGTTTAATTATGTTGAAGATATTCTCAAATATTTCTATTTTTCCTATAATACCTATCTTTGGTTTGCAATATACTTATTGTATTGCAATACATATTATGTACGTATATGCTCCGTAGTGGTCTAATAAAATCTCTCAATTTTATACAAGTATTTCTTGAAGCCTTCACTTGTCAGTGGCGTTTGATATTGTGCATGTTATTCAGAATAGAATGACAGACCTGCAACAGAATATTGCTGAGGCCAAGAGTAGCTGCCTAGCCAACCTTATAGCCGACATACCAAACCAGACAAGTCCAAGTGTGACAAAAGCACAGTTGTTGGTGAGATTTTTTATTGATCAAGAGTTGGCTGGCAAAACCCACAAGTTACTGAGAAACCATGAAGCAAAACCAGCCAAAGACCAAAGCATATATAATAAGGAGCCAACAAGAGCCGAGGATAAATAATATTTCTGTCAGTCTTATGAATGCTGGTCCTTGTTGTGCACAGGTTAAAATGTTTGTATATATTTATTTATTAATTACATATTTATCTTAATGCTTTGTGCTCATTAGTTTTTATTCTTGCGGAGCAGTGAACAGTTTCTTCTTTACAGGCAAACCTATAGGTTTTGTTGGCTAAAATAGTTAGCTTACAGATATTGTGTTCAAAACCATGTCCAAAAATATAGATGTTATTTTAATTCAATGACAAATTGTTTTGTCTTTTGACAATTCAGCCAACGATCCAAAGTATAAATAATATAAGAAACAAGTTGATTATCGTTTGAAATTTGAGTAACTTTGATCTAGTCACTAATAGCATTGACGCTATTTGAATAAGTACCATTTGTAGACTTGGTGTTCTTAGTAAAATCTAAATAGAGAAGCGCTTTATCATCCGCATCATTATAAGTGTCTAATGATACGTAAATAATAGTTTTATGTAAATACTTGAATGATAATTGTTTTATTTAAAGCTTTGCCAGTTATTTATGTGTCTGCCTAAACAGCTGATAATTGAGCAAATTCATTTAAATGAATGTGTCTTTGGTCTAGTTTCCGCCCATCTTGTGAATTTAATAACACTTCAAAAGTGCACGATAAAAACCATTCACAAAAAACTCGCCTCGCCAATATCAAACCTATGCTATATCATCATCCTCACTACTTATCAGTTCCTGTATAATACTCATATGACATTTTACTTTTAGCCTATCAGGAAACCTATTGTAATTACACCTGTCACCAGATATATCAATCAAATTCAATTCCCAATTTTTTAATTAATCTTCTCACTATATTTTTTCTGTGCAGGCCATTGCAGTGCGGATTACCAACAAGCCATTTTTGGAACCAACTTTCTAATACTATACAGAACATAGGTAAAATGGCCGGTTTACAAAAGATAATTAATTACATCCTTTAACAAGTGAATAAAACATAACTACTTATAAAAATTGATCTTGATTACATAATGACAACAAGCCGGACACTAGGACTAGCTATGCTAATCATATTACGGCCTTTATTACTCTTCTAGTTTTTTTTGTTTAATAGCTATTGTTGATGAAAACAAGTCAAAATCATATTTAGGTAAGGTTTCTCACTGGGTTAGTGTTATTTCTGCTATTATGATATTATGATATCAGTGGTATTATTCATATCTTTGTTTCAAAAAAACAGATGCGTTATTCTGACACCGAGTGACCTTTTGACCTAGTGAAATATGTGCCTCATATATTTTTAAATTGTCAAAGCTTGCAAAAACATTGAAAACTTTATAAAAATATTTTACTATTAGAAAATGCTATCAGTGACATTGGTTTTTTATTTTAGCTGAAATACATGTAGCTTAAATCCCTACTCAGCATTGAAAACAATTCAGTTGAAGAAATAAAAAAAATGGTTCATATATTTTAGGTAAGTTCTCTTTTATGGAAATATTTGATTATAACCATAAAAGTTAAACTTTTGTTAAATCAAAATTAGCAGATTAAAAACTGCTTTTCTATATGAGAATCAATTATTGTCCGATTATTTTTATTTAATACTGGTTTATTTTATTCTGCACAAAATCATGCTGCCTACAAAGAAGCAGTATTGTTTAAACATTAGTTAGTGCAGAATGTGAAAACAGGCCATTAAAATGTCATATTCATAGCATAGTCCTTAAAAATATCTATAGTTTAGTCAGTGCCATGTAGAAGTAAAAATCAGCACCATGGAGCTGCAGAAAATTGCTATTAACCACATTATTTTTTTTATATTATGCCTTGTTGTTGGCCTGAAGTGTGGTGGCAAATGGCTGATGTTAATCTACAAGCACCTATTGACTGAAAGTATACGAAGTCTATGTTTCAAAGCAAAGGAATCGTTGCGTTTTAAGCTGGCTTCACAGCGGAATTAATTTACTTAGTTTTTTTCAGACTAAATTTCAGATAACAAATATAGTTGACAAAGCGCTTGATTAGAAGCTACAGAGAGAAAAATCAACATTTTTGTTGAATTGTATAAACATACTAACTTTTTCATACCAACTGACTGATGAAAAACAACTATTTAGACCAGAATTGTTATGTACCTACACAGAACTAAGTGACAAGTCATCTAAAGTCAGTGAAAAAAGTACTGCTATAACACTATTTACTTAAGAGTTGTGTTTTAGCAAAGTTTTTAAAAAAGATGTTTGATGTAATTGAATTAAAGAGGTTTTTCCATATATATGTGTGTATGGACGTACAAATAGTTTTTCGCTTGTTGTGGTTGCATTGATAATGGATCCTGAATCATGTAAAATTGAATCAACTTACTTGAGTACGTTTTCCAAGGCTAATAGCAGCTTGTATTATGTTTACAGCCAGGTTGGATAAAGGCTCTTGAATTTTGCAATAATCCAACTTCTTGCTTGAGCGAATGTCAAAATTGAAAATTATTCGCTCTAAAAAATTATGCGGACATAGTTACATAAAGTATGCATTTCTGCGATTTCAACATGTCTTATCTTCTTATTTTATTTTATCTGGTTTACCTTGAAATAGTTTACTGTTATCTCATCGTTACAATTTATTTGTAAATAAGCTCTTTTAAGGAAACCGGCCGATGCGCTTCATCAATGAATAGATTTTGTTCTAAAGCTTTTATTAACTACCTTTTTTGTCTATTTTCAAAAGTGCAGTTTGAAAAAAATTGAGCTGGTTTCTTTTACTGGCGCCAAAAGCATTATATTGCAATTTAGTTTAATAGGGTCTATATATATAATTCTATGCCTAATAATCTTTTCAAACCGGACATGAGTTTTAAGTTGACTCGGTTTCAAATTTAAAGGCATTGAGTTGAATGAATATCATGTGTTAATTTTCAAGGGCAGACAGACTTTTTCACATTAATAAACAGTAAAAAATTGGGTCGTTGACCAATCATGATGCAAAGCATACATTTAGCTTCAAAGGACTGTCTCAAAGCTAGCAACAGTCTAAAATAAAAGCTAATCCTAAATAAAATATATTATTTATGTTCACTAAGTTGATAAGAACAACCCTAAACTAGGAATATGGTGATAAATACATTAACTATATGCACATGAAACCTTGGCAGCACGATGATATAATTTCAGGTCCTCATCCGCAGCTACATACAGGAATCAAACACAACATCTAACAAAGCGCTAAACGGTTATATGTAATAATTACTTATTTCAGATGCTATTACAAACAATTTGATAATAACAACCAGTTATATTAGAAAAAAAGGCTTAAGTAAGTTCTACCTACCTGGTGCATGCCATTGACCAAATGACAAAGCCACAACTCTGTATTTTCCAGGGAGAATTAAGGATGAAGACCACATAGTTCGATTGATGTTCTGGCTTTCTGTAGCTCCTACTATTTCTCCATTCTCATTATAAACTATGATTAGAAGTGGATAACAAAGGTAAGAAGCTTTACCTCTATCTTCCTCGCTGCAACAGATTTACTACATCATAGCAATAGATTTTTGAGTTGGGCATTCTAATTGCTGTTTATAGACAAAAATACAAAGAGTGAGTTGAGGCTACACACTTTGGTAAAGATATTTTTTGTATTCAAATATTGCTCACAATAGCTTAATATGTATGCAGCATTTGTTTAATCTGAAACAATTTCAGTTTAACAATAGAGGGCACTATTTAAGCGTGATGTGAAATAATTAAATCACCACTTATGGATCTACATGTATGTCATATTGCAACTCATTTGGCATTTTTTCAAGGTACTATAGCTATCACAAGTTTTATAAAAAATATGTTTGAAAATAACTGGTCATATCTGCAGTTCTTTTTAAGGGTTTTAGGTGGTGAAAGGTTGCACTGCAGTGCTAATGACTACTAGTGTGTATGATGTCAGTAAAAACATTCTGTAAAATTAAACGATATTTTTTATAAGTTCAGGTAGTGTAGTAGAATATAACTTGAATAAAAAAGCTCTTATCTGAGAAGTTAAGAAAATTACGTACATGTATGTACATGTAAATGAATAGCAAACAATACCTTATCTACATGGACATGCGTAGAATTTACTGTCAAATCATTGAAAAATTTATTGACGTTTATTGATTTCAAGGTTAAACTTTTAGGAA
This sequence comes from Watersipora subatra, assembly GCF_963576615.1. Lineage (NCBI taxonomy): Eukaryota > Metazoa > Bryozoa > Gymnolaemata > Cheilostomatida > Watersiporidae > Watersipora > Watersipora subatra. The sequence continues at coordinate 33,524,412 of NC_088717.1, forward strand.
ATATTTTAATATTTTGTAGCATTCTAGATGTCTTCTGAGCATAGTTTTAAGTTTGTTTTGCAAGCAAAAAGTTTTCCTTTACTGAGTATATACTATAAGCTTTTAATTATAATTATTTCATTCTTTTTCTCTTTTTTCTGTTTTTTTCCTGCAAAATAAACAATTCCATGCTTGTAAAAAAAATATTAAAAAATTGAAGCAAGCTTTACCCAACTTTATGGTATAGATGCAGATCTACCCTCGAGGCTTGTAAGATTTCAATGTTGAATGTTTCCCATATCATGTCATCATATCTTGGCAGCTGACTTTCTAGATGGTATTCGTGATAGTTTTTCCGAGTGTAGCATATCATAATTTCACAAAAATATCTACAGTAAAAATACTTTCTAGTTGTGTGGAAAGCATAAAACAAAAAGTTCCTCAAATGATGTATAAACTAGAGATGCCCCGATCCAAATTCGCTAGCCAATTCAGATACCGATCCGATATACCAATTCTTATTGAAGAACAACCCGATTTCGATACCATTTCCGACCTTTTGTGTTGCATAGATCATTTTCACTTTTATCAAGAAAATATGCATGGTAATGTATTGGTTTGTATATAATTATAGAAAAAAAGTGTTCACGTTCAAATATTCCATTCTTTAAAAATTTGTACTAAGACCTGCAAACGTTCACTCATAAGAACAAGCCCATCAAATGATCTGTATGACCAGAATTATTTAGAGAAACTTCAAAATTTAATAATAAGTAAACAAATATAATAGAAAAAAGAAACAAATGAGCTTTACAACACCACCAAACCAAGTTAGAACAACGTAACAAACAAGCTATGTATTGTCAGGATCAAGAGAAAGATACAATAGATAAAAATTGGCTGCAATAAATCCCATTGCTGTAATTAGGAAACACCACATATTGTGATCACGTTCTGACTAAAGCAAAACAGTTCTTCAGAGCGTTAGTGTTTATCAGGTTATAGACATGAAATAAAATGGTTCTTGTGCGCCTAGCATTTGTTAGGAAAGTGTAAGGAAGTTGCAGTTGACGTTATTTATCAGTGTAACGGGCTAAAATAATGTTTCCTGCTGAATAGTGGTTCTTTAAATGTATCTGAAGCTTTATATTAAAAAAATATTGACTGATAAAAATCCAGATACTTCACACTCTGATTGGCACCAACTCCGATATTGATACCAAAATTGGAGCAACTGTAATAAGAACCTTTTCTGCTAATGACTAATTGATTGTTTCACTGAAAACCTAATGACTAACCTGTGTATCCCAACCAATAAAAGTCTGCCCAGAATATTTATTGTTTTTGAACATATGCAACAATTACCATTCTAGCTATTGAATTTCAGATCAAGAATAGTGTTTTTTGCAGTTTACCTAAATTTAGCTAACAAATAAAACAACCCTAAATATGGGTGAATGTGAAATAACTAGCATCTAATTGTTAGATAAAGTTTGTTTAGCTACAATGAAAATAATTTAATGTTGATACAATTAATATAGCCTGAAAAAAGACATATAAAAAATTATGAATACTTAAGTTGTTAACAACAATGAGTACATAGAAGTGTGTAAAAAAGTTACCGCTGCAGCTGAAGCTGCCCATAAACAATCTCGAATAAATGATACTGGTACTTTTCAGTGTCAGCACTGAAGTAAAAATCAGGCTTCGAAATTAAATACATCAAGGTAGTGCACAAGGGTATATTCTCTGACAAAGCCGAAAGAGAATGCTGAGGCAATTCCTGGTTGAGATGAAGTGACATGAATCTTTCAATGTCAAAATTGTACCAATAGACTTTAGAAAAAACTGAAAATTGTAATGAATTATTTGAAATAGACAGTGCGCATCAAGGAGAAAAGATTAAAAAATAGGCAACATGGGTAAAGATAAAAAAATCAGTCAAAAACTTATTAGAAAAAAAAAAAAATAAATGCAACAAATAATATTAATGAATAGTAATAGGTAAATACTGGTTGTGTGCAAATTAAATAAAGAAAGGAAAGAGGATTTAAAACAATACGATTAACTTTGACTAATAGTTGTGCACTCCTGCTACAGACTTGTGAGTTGAATGTCTCAAGTTCAATTTCAGTGCCATGCTGCCCACTTTTTCATTGGAAAAATTCGTTTTTTATAACTGATCACAAGAATGGCTGAACAACAAAACAACAAATATTGAGATTTATATATAAACTATTGATTCACTATTGGGGCACACAAATATTTGTGCCAATAATCAGTAGAGCGCTTAAGTGATTTTTAGCATTTCACAGATATTACATGACAATTCAGATAATGAAGTGACCCATGCTTTACAAACATCTTTACAAGCAACTTCTACCTGTAGGTTATAAAAAATCATCACCAAACCTTTGAGAGTCCAATTTCTGTTTTCCATGACCCCATCATCTGTCATGATTTTTTTTTAAATTGTGCTCACGAGATGGGCAACATTTGTTTCTGGCTAAGTTCATTTTGAATGCCAGGTTTAAACACGCCACATTAGATGCAAAAAATTTTTGCGACTCCGGCAGTGAATATTAAAAAGTTTAATAGTTTAGGCAAGTACTTATTGTTTTTTCTTAACACTATGCAGGAAAAATGTAAAATATTTTGGCATACTGATAAATAGGTTTATCTGTAGGTAGTAAGGCTTTGTAAGAAACTAAGAAATTGTTTTTTATGTCAGTTTTTTGATACTTTCATAGTATTTTTGCGCAAAAAATGAAGTTTTTTCAAAGGCAGCTATTTTACAAGTAACAATATGATACATCATTTAATTGAAGCTTTTAATTTTTACCGGCACATATCATCAAAACTGATCCAAAAAGTTCCTTCTGGTGTACTACCCAAGCCTTCTGGTGGTGTTTTATCTCCAGATACCTGCTTCCAAAGGCTGCTATGCTCACTCCAATCTCCTGCCCAGGTTTGGTTTCCCACCATATTACGCATGAATATAAGTCTAGAAAACAAAACACTTTCTTATTTCAGAGATCAGATTCATTATTGAAAGACTGAATACCAGTGACACCAGCAAAAAATGCTTCACTTTTTAACATCTACTTTTGTTTTACTTGATTTTGGTAAATTTCCTTTATATATATACATATAAATCTAAAAGTTTGGAATCTATTGGATTTTTGTCTGACTATAGCTATTAAAACCTTGAAATAAATTTTTACATCTCGATCGATTTGAACTCACGACTATCACAACCAGTGTTTGCAATCTAATGGTCTAACCACCAGTCCATCAAAGCTTTTGCCATTTAAAGCCCTTACCTTTTACTTTAAACACCCTTTTTCCAAATGTATATACTAAATGGCATACTAATTGAGACTCCATTAACTTTATGAAAGGAGATAGAGTTTCATAGAGCTATAAGTTACTTATTGTGTTGCATCTTACTCCTTGAAAGATACCATACAGGAGATAGTTTTTGTGACCAGAGCGAGTTCACACTATTGAAGATTTGCAAGCATCTAGATGAGTTGAGAAAGGTAGAGCTTGTTATCCCTTTTGCTGAAGAAGAAGACAACCTAGAGACCTACCAGCCACCTACCTTAGTTTAGTAGATACGAGAGCAAAACAGAAAAGTAACCTGTCGTATCAGCCAAATTGGCGGTGAACATGAACAAGAATCGTGGATTACAAGCTTGCCTAATGGCAACCCAGCAACTAGGCCACTGAGGCTAGAGCTTGATGAAAGTAATGCCTGGCTAGGGAAAAATATCAATAAGGAAAACAGACAGATATATGTCTAAAACCGACTGAGACATAGCTAAAACCCAACTACAAGATCATCAAGATCATTGAGGCATCTGTGGATACGACAAGAGCCATTGGTAAAGCTGATACCATGAACTATGACAATTCACTATTTTTGTGTGTGATTGCATGTGATGATACGTAGTTATGACCAGATCAGGTAAAGTATCACAAATCAAAACACAAATGCAGGTGAAGTAAAAATTTGGTGTTCCATGTAGACCGGCCTCAATAAAGCAAGTTCTTGAGTGCTCATGGCAGGGCTGCCAGCCTACAGATAAAGCTGTGTATCTTTTTTCTATCTCATGTTTGGTGACTTCACAATGATTGGTTGGCGCAGCGTGACAAGAAAAAGGGTCTCAACTTGTAAGGAAAAAAGCGGTCATTGCTCAGCTTCAGGAGAAATCAGGCAACCCATGTCATGAAAAACCAAGCAGCTCAGCTTTCAACTCCTTCTTCCAGCGTTTTGAATTCAAACTGACTCATCAAACTTTTGGAGACTGATGAAAGGAAAGTTCAGACCTGATTTTGGTAAACAGCCAAATCTGACCCAACGCCGCAAAGGCCACCGACAACATTGCCCTCGACTCATGGCTAAGCTCTCAGGTCTGAAACCTTCTACAATGAGAGAGGTAACACTTGGAGCTAGCACAGAGGCTAGCAACACTGACTGCGAGTACTATACTTAGTAAGTCATCTAAAACACTGATTAAAGGCCTACTTTTGCTTATTATGGAGAGAGTGCAGAGGATGTTGATCGACTTACCTCACAGCCAAAAACCATGCTGACTGGGTGCCTACTGTGTTATCCTCTAATCAACAATTAGACAGCTCAACCTTACTAGACCTGAAAGGAAATAGCTTGACCAAAGAGTCCACTGGTCCAAGATACCAACGTACCTGGCCAAGGGCCAGTCAGTTAACCAAATGTAATCACTAGAGGGTTTGGTAAGCTGCTAGGCTAAAACTAGAACGTCTGACTGTTGACTTGGCAGAGAGAGGCAAGGCTTTCCCATATGTAGGAACAACTATGTACCACCGCAGCAGAAAATGTAAAAGCTCCAGAGAGAACACGTGAATGTATTGCGTCCTTATTAAATGTAAAATATTTTTCTCCCAGATACATAAATTCATCCTCAAACAAAATTACTGGCTAAAGTAGAGCAGCAAGATTTAAAGGTGAATGTTTTATCATACTAAAATTTTAATTTTTGGTCTGAGCTTGTATCACAATTGCTGTTTTTTCTTGTCACTTGATTTTAAATATAAAGCTGCAACATTTAATATTCACGTATTACTATATTGCTTATGACTTTTTACCCCATTATTTGAAAGCATCATTGCCATCATTTAAACTTGACTTTCTATGAACCAAAGCTCAAAACTCATTTTCTATTAAGTATTTCAAGCCATTTTTGCTGCAAGATTTAGAGATTAACTCTGTGAGTGCAATGAGCTTTTATATAACCTCATTAAATGTATTTATAAATTAAAAAAAAATTTTCAAATTTAGCACAAAGAACAAACAAATTGAAAGCGCAAACTTTTTTGCAAAGCTGCTTTTAATATTTTTATAGAGCAATTGCAAGTAACAACTTTCAACTTGTAGATACACTGCTCAGTTTTCTAATGCATGCTCGGTTAACGACCTATGGTTCAAGATTCTGTATTCATGGTTCAGTTATAATGTTTTGACACAGGCGATCAACATACCATACTTATTTCTAACAACCTACAAAGTTGATAAAAAGCCTTATAAACTTTTATCCAATTTTAATTATTTTACTACCTTTACTTCACCACTATGTTTACCTTATCACATAATTACATGTATGTTTCCCATGGTGTTGCACTTGCTGTGCTTCTCTTTCCACTACATTTACATTTTTCCATGTTCACTTTTTATTGTTTACTTTCACTCATGTTTGTTTTATTTCATGTTTTGTTTAAATGAGAAATTATATGATACAATATTCACAAAAAAAACATTACCTTGCTCATAAACTACACATGTTTGCATTGAATGTGATAGAACCTAACTTCGCATTCACTTACTACCAGTTGAAGCATTTTTTCTAACATTATTTTATCTTTGGCCTGTTGAAGTTTCGTTGTGCTTTCTTTTCTCCTTATTAATGTTATCTTTCCTAGCTTGCACATGCTTTCCTGTTTCTGTGCGCTTTTTGATTTTTTAATTTATTTAAAATGCTTTTGCATTTATTGGTTTTCCACTACACATCATTTTATACAACCATCTCCTCTTTGCTTGCCGATACTTTTATGATATGTTTCTACTACATGGGGGTTTTCTTTCATCAACTATAAGCTGTTTGCTTGTTGTTTCATTTGAAGTCATTCTTTAGCTGCTTCAATTGGTTGCCTTATTTGAACACAACTTATTATTATAAACACTTAAGGATACAGACTCTCAGTAATGTGGATGTGGCTCTGATAGCATTGGCTAAAATAAATTTTTCAGCCATCTTTAAACGATGAAAATTGCAAACTCCTGGTTTGCCAGTTTCAATTTAAAGTAAGTTCAACTATATAAATCTTTTTTGTTCATAATGTATACTTACTAAAAACGAACTACTAAAGAAATGGCAAACCGCTAGCTAAAGCACATGCTAGTACTTATACATTTGAGTGTGCCCTGTATGATCATCAGTTTGGATGATTAGGAGTAAACAAAATCTACCTGCACAGTTATTTTGTAACAACACTTGGTTGAATAATTTTGATGGTAGATATGGAACTAACCTAGCTAAACATTGTAGGTTTTAATGTATTTTCCTCCTAAAAAACATTTTGTTTCAAAATGTTACGCATGATATCTTATCAATTTAAAAACTATAATTATTTAGCCAGTACATTAAAAACAAACATCGTATTATACCTTATGCATAATCTCAAATCATATATTTTTGATTCTATAATAATACGTTTTACCAAAAAATTGTTTTATAATAGTTCTATGTCCTAACCTTGCCCTATGTAATCAATTATTCTACCATTTTGTAATATATTGTATTAGTTTGCATAGTTTACATAAATTTTACAACATTATACTATAACTTCATATATTATATATTATTATGCCAAATAATAATGTATTATATTGTGGTGCCGCGTGTTAACAGAAACAGTAAATCACCCCATATTTACTATTTTATTCAAATTGTACTGTAATTTATTATAAAATACTTCATTACATGTAAAATTTAGTGTTTTACTAAATTTAATTGCATAATATTCCAAGGCAAAAAATTACATGCATGTTATGTTTTAATCTTTCATGTTACGCTACACTATTTGATATTATATTGCATCAAAAATTATTCCAGTTTTTATATTGTATTATATTATGGCGCTTGGTGTCTTTAGCAGAAAAACTGTAAATTAACACAAAATGCCATGTTGTGAGTCTATGAAACTTTCTTTTTAAGTAGTCCCTAGTTTTAACCACAAAACCACTAAATTAATCGAATTAATTTGAAACTGTTTTTTGCCCTTCCTTCATGGCTAGAGCTTTTATAACCCATACATGTACCTTGTTGAAGGTAGATTCTGGAACAAGTTTAAGTTTATTATAAATAGTAATTTTTACTGGTACACTCACCGCTTATCATTTATAATTCTGACAGCCAGCATTGCATAGCCGTGAGATGGTGTTAATTGTAGTGCTTCAAGTTCGGCAGGATGGACTTCCATAGCGGTGGTAGCAGCGCAGACCAAATATCCATCTCTTAATGCATAATCCAGTCTTTCAAACATCGCAGGTATGTCCATTCCAAATGCAATTTCATATGCTGTATACATCATTTAGGTGAAAAAATACATGTACATGTATATAGCGTAAACTTCTAATGGGCTCATCAAGACTCAAAAATGTTTTAACATCACAATTTAGGTGTTTGAAGTTGTATTATCTAATATTGACACTGATTTCTAACTTTTTGATGATAGTTAACGACTTCAAACGTTCCAAACAGCTTTTTATTATCATAGTAACAAGTATGTTTGCACTTGAGATATACTTATATAAACAACGATAATCCTAATAAAAGGGAAAGCATGCTTGGGAGATTCACAGACTATTTTTGTAGTTACCTTTACATAAACTATCACATTTGTGTTTCCACACCCATAAAAATAACCAAAGGTAGCCATAGAAGAATGTATAAAAAAGTGAGAAGAACATTTTGTCAGTATATATTTTTAAATATGCGTGTAAGCACAGAAGATTATTTGACATGCACAGATAAATACAGCTTTAAAAAGAGTTCCTACAACACACTTCATATCAGCTATAATGTTTATTTTTTGTAATAAACCTATTGACTGTTCAAGTTTTTAATTGGACTTGTTATATGCACAGTGTGTGGGAGACTTTAAAATACTTATGCTGTTTTCCTAATGTTTTGTGAAAGTAATTCAACAGGATTACAATGTTTATTACAAATATTTTACTAAGTTACTGACTGATCATCAAAGATATGATAGTCTTACTAGGTAATATGCATATCAAGTAATAGGCTTTGGCTCTTATATTTTAACAATAGTGATACATAATGCAGTATAGAATACCTTTGGCTCTTATATGATAACAATAGTGATATATAATGCTGTATGAAAGGGGTTTGGAATTTATATGGTAACAATAGTGATATATAATTCTGTATAGAATACCTTTGGCTCTTATATGATAACAATAGTGATATATAATGCTGTATGAAAGGGGTTTGGAATTTATATGGTAACAATAGTGATATATAATTCTGTATAGAATACCTTTGGCTCTTATATGATAACAATAGTGATATATAATGCTGTATGAAAGGGGTTTGGAATTTATATGGTAACAATAGTGATATATAATTCTGTATAGAATACCTTTGGCTCTTATATGATAACAATAGTGATATATAATGCTGTATGAAAGGGGTTTGGAATTTATATGGTAACAATTATAGTGATATATAATTCTGTATAGAATACCTTTGGCTCTTATATGATAACAATAGTGATATATAATGCTGTATGAAAGGGGTTTGGAATTTATATGGTAACAATAGTGGTATATAATTCTGTATAGAATACCTTTGGCTCTTATAGGATAACAATTATTATAGTGATACTTAATGTTGTATAGAATACCTTTGGCTCTCATATGATAACAATAGTGATATATAATGCTGTATGAAAGGGGTTTGGAATTTATATGGTAACAATAGTGATATATAATTCTGTATAGAATACCTTTGGCTCTTATATGATAACAATAGTGATATATAATGCTGTATGAAAGGGGTTTGGAATTTATATGGTAACAATTATAGTGATATATAATTCTGTATAGAATACCTTTGGCTCTTATATGATAACAATAGTGATATATAATGCTGTATGAAAGGGGTTTGGAATTTATATGGTAACAATAGTGGTATATAATTCTGTATAGAATACCTTTGGCTCTTATAGGATAACAATTATTATAGTGATACTTAATGTTGTATAGAATACCTTTGGCTCTCATATGATAACAATAGTGATATATAATGCTGTATGAAAGGGGTTTGGAATTTATATGGTAACAATAGTGATATATAATTCTGTATAGAATACCTTTGGCTCTTATATGATAACAATAGTGATATATAATGCTATATAAAATACCTTGGGCACTTATATGTTAACTTAGTAATGTATAATGCTGTAGAAATTAAAAGGAGTAAAAGGTATGAGCCATAGCATGAAGCTGTCCAAAATTACTTTAGAAAATTATTGCTTTTTTAGTTCAATTCTGTGAGCACCTTAAGTTTCTGTTTAAAAGAAGCAGAAGAATGTATATAGCTTTAAAAATGAAAGCTGACAACAAATAATTGCAGAAAGAAATTCATCATGCTGTTCAGGATTTTTAAAATACTCTTGATTGCGATACTAAGTGAAAAGCTGTTAAACATTCCGAGGAGGTAAAAAAACTTGAGTAGAAAGTTGGTTTATTACCGTACATGTTAACTGGCAAAGCACTTTTAGTAAACAGCCCAGCTATTATATTAGAAAATTTCATAAAAAAGCAATGTTTATTTAAAATTAAAATATATTAATAAGTTTTTCTTGGTGGCTATTTTGAAAGAACAGTTAGTATTGAGTGTGTAGCAAAGTCAAAAAGATTTCGTCACAAAGAATTTAAAACAGTATGATCTACAGAAAAATAAATGGAAAAACTACAAAAAAAACAACCTACTGAATTGAAAATAATTCGACAAAGATGAAATATGTACAATTAATCTTTGTTTGATTAAGAAAGTAGATAAAATTTTCACAAGAACAAAGGCCACGCTACAGAAAGTTACAAAAATGAAGACAATTAATTTGTGACATTGATTGGAATAAAGTAGATGTAAGTAAATGTCGACCAGGATCTCCATTTAAAAAAAGTGTTTTCAATAAAAAAAATGAGCAAACTAGGTACATAGTTAGTCTTTTATGGTGTCGAGAGGAAACTTTGTCACAAAACGCAAAAACAGGTTAATGCTGCAGATAAAACATAACTTAGGTAAGATAAGAACAAACACCTTATGAGTAGAGCATAGGCGAGATAAGTTAAGACATCAGACGAGCAAGGCTCAGTTGATAAAAAACTTTAGAAGATCTTAAGACTACACGGGCAGTTTGAGTATGTGTAAGAGTGAATTTTTTGGGAAAATAAACAAAAATGTCTGGTTGCATTTTCTGAAAGTAACTGCCATCAAATTGGAATAGGCCAAACAAACTTTGACCCATTTACAAACCATTAAATGCTGTTGTAAACCTCAATACCCAAAAAACTACAAATTCTGCTGTCAAACAGCCCATGATCTGATAATGGAATAAGTGATAACGAAAAAAAAGAAATGGCAGTGCTGGTTGTTTAAAAGGTAATTGTCAGCAGGAATTGGCAGAGTATAATGTAAATGAAAGTTTTTCGAGATGACATAAAATAAATTTGAGGGATCACGACTTCAAAAAAGTGCAAACAACCATTTCAACAAATATAAAAAAGTTAGATAAGTTCAGCATTCTGTTAAAGGTCACACAATCTAGTCTCCTCTCTTTTACGTTGTAGGATTTAGTCATTGATAGCTAATTGAGTGATGCGCTCCCTAGCGAAATTGTTAACTTCTAGATTAAATTGTTAATTGAAGCTGTAGGCCTAACCTACTGTAATGTATATAATTTAACAACAATAAGGTAATTTGTTTATTATAACTCTGAAATGCAAAATTAGAAGTAAAATGGCAAGCTACTGTGTACTTAAATAAAATTTGCCCTGGTTAGGGGCAAATAATTCCCACTTCGGTAATTGGGGTCCTTTTTTCAGTGATTATTTAATCTGGTTGTCCTACGAGCCTACGTTAAAGATTCAGTAGCAATAACCAATAAACAACACCACCATCAAGATCAAGACAAGTCAACTTATTATTAAGCACCATGTAGACAATTATAGATTATAAGATTTTATCATACAAAGGTTAGCTGACCAGGGTTACCGTTAATACAAAATAACGTAAAGGAAAGTCGTTAAAGCAAACAAATCACCGAAACACAGTATATAGTAAAAGAGTGAGAGTGAATAAATATACGTTCTGTCACAAAAACAGAAACGTTTCCTAGCTCTGCCAATTCAAGTGTCTCTCTAATTCCTAAACACAACAAATCGGTCCTAGCTTTTGCGAGACTTTTTTAAGAAAGCAAGCCTTAGTGCAAAAGCAGACTACTGCGGAGACAGGGCAACTAACCAGTAGTTGTGGGCTCACGGCTAGCAAGCCACAGAATCGAATTTAACTGACTCGCTAAATCTGGAAATCGATAGCAGTACTATACACAGTTTGAAAGTTGGTTGTGTGGAATGTAGAATGGTTTTAATAGCGATCCTTAACAGAAAGCAAGTATGAGCATTCACGCGTCTAGAAGTTCTCCGCCAACTGCAGCAAAATAAAACAATGTTCTGATCATAAAGGGGCATTGTAGTTTGGCCCTAGCTTGTACATATGTTGTAAAGAATTTCGGTTAGCGTTTTAAATAGGTAACTTAATGAAACCTTTGGTGATTGGACAAAAAAACATAGGCTGATAAACTGTGTACCGCAATTTTGTACCTGTAAATTGGTCTACGCCTCAAACGGTCTACGTTTATCACAGAAACCTTTGAATAAATTTGATTACAATAAATAATGCCATAGAATGTTGAAATTAACACGATTTTCTCGTGTAATGCGCACTGCTAAATAGTTCTACTATCTGTCGCACGGCTTTATTGGCATTCCGTTTGCCGGTCTTAACTTTTACTAAACCAAGCTTTTCAAGCGTTTTGTGACAATTTTCGGCCAAATTAATCTCTCTATTTGTGTATAATCCTATCAGATGGGTAAGTTTCAAGAGACTGTCAACAATTTACAAAGACTTGGTAACATATTTAAATAGGCTTGTAGGTGTATTGTTTTGTATTGTTATTATACTCAGACGACTACAAAACGATGGTTAAATTTGTTGATGAGATTTTAAAACAAGAGTTTGCGACGTTTTTGATGAATAATTTTGGTAAGTTGTGTGCACATGCATTTATCATAAAAACTCTTGAACTTCGCTTTGCTCTTTTGGTCGTGGGATGATAATCAAGAGAATTCTGTTTATTTAAAAAAGTAAAAACTTCTAGTTTTTAATTAAGAAATGGCTGTAAAATTTATAATGTGACAAAATCTGTTAGTAAAAATGCTTCTGCTTTTGACTAAAAATAAGGCATCTAGGCAAGTTTTATTTTGTAAAACTAGACTAGAGTATTAAAAGCAGTTTGTAGTGTGTTGTCATCTTTTCTTAAAAATCTTTTTCTGCTCTTTACTAACCGATATTTTAGGGAACTCTTATAAACCAAGCAAATGTTAGAAAAGGTCTATTGAGTTAAGTTATTCAAAATTCTAATGACAATTGAAATTTTGATTCACATTATCTGATGCTATCATAGCATATCGTATTATACATGTACATGAGCATTGAACAATTAAAAGGCACTCAAATGTTAGTGGGCTTTTATATGGAACAACTAGCTAGTTGGACGGGTATTAAAAATTCAGCTTACAAACAATGAGAAGAATGTAGTTGCCTCCATTAGCTTGGCACATTGCTAATGAAAAAGTTGAGTGAGCTTACTAATAAGAGCTAAATACTTGCTCTCACAGTAGAGCAAGGTACATGGGCTGAAACGGAAAGCAGCTAGTGTACCTTTACCCACATAGGAACATTTATCACTCATTGAACCATCAATCCCTCAAGGCTACATATCGGCATTGGTTCATGGCTGTATATTGGTAAGGCATTTGCTTGACAAATCGAGATTCCGAGATCCAATCTTGCGTGATACATAATCTTCATTCCAATATTGTAATAGCTATTGCCAAAAACACCAATGGACATATACACGCAACAACAAACTTGAAGATTCATATATATGGATGCAAGTAATTTTGACAGCGCATAATTAAACATTTTAGTCAAACTAGTAAAACTGATATAAAAAAAGAAAATTTCCAAAAGATACACCCTAGATTATTATTAATTGTGCTAAAAATATCATAAAATAAATAGAAATTTGCTTCATATGCAGTAAAATTCCAACTCAGAGTTACAATGTTTTTAATGTTAAAAGTGATTTAATGTATTTGTTCAGGGATTATTACCATACCAGGAAAAAGTTGGTAAGATGAGCATCCTGTGAGGAAAGTTAAAGCTTGACCAAGATATCCTTCATGAAGTTTTGAATAACCACCATAAATTTTCGCCATGGCTTTCTCCAGCAGGGGCACCCAGAGTTTTTTTTCGTTGCCCTTTTGAGAAAATCAGAATAGTTAACATTACATGTTGCAGCTTCACAATATTTGGCAACGTTCTTGAATTTCAAGAAAACCAAAGCTGGTATCTGGTTGTTCAGGTGAGCTAGCCTTTGTTTTTGAACTTTCTAGGCATCTATCCAACAAAGATCGTGTAAAGTTTTAGCATGTAAATACCTTTAACCATATTCAAAACTTGCACATGTTGGCTCTTTTATATTACCAATGAATGAATACAACAAATTGGTTGGAAATTAGAAACATTTGCTTAAGAAATCACTCTGATATAAAAAAGCATAGTCTTCCAGTGTATCCCCACATACTACTTTTAAAGCAGTATAAATAACATGGCTTGTTCTCTGGTATCAGAGTGGTCATTTTAAAACCACTCATGCAGTGGTATTAATTAGCACTACTCGTGGTGTGATATTAGCTAATACCACAGTATGAGTGGTAGGGAATGAATATTTGCATTTTTGGACAAATACTATATAATTACCATATATAATAGTATAATATATCATTAAAATATTATTGGTCTTTCTGTTTTGTAAAATTATTAACACTCGCGCTCATTTTGTGTAAAATATGTTGTGTTACCATAAAATGACGAGCCTATCAAGTTGCTATAGCCATAGAATATCTATTGTGACTGCCAAGCCAGTACGGAGGGAAGGGAGGTTTGGTTGGGTTTTAATTGCCATCAGACCTCAAGGGGTACTAAACCAATACAACTGCTTGAGCAGTTTTAAACAATGCTATAATTACGCTGCTGCATTCTAGAAGTTTTATAATAAATCATCACGTTAAATATCTCTGTATGAGTGATGCTAACAAAACCTCATCATGAGGGCTACCAATAATACCTGCTAATAAGCGGTATTAGTGGTGCCATCTAAACCATTCATTTAGTAATACTAAGATGCGGGATGACCTCAGTCTTACATTCAATAGCAGGTATTATTGTTACTTCAAATTATTTCAACCGACCATGATATCAGATTTTTTGTCTGACAATACCTATTATTTTGCCGCCAAACCGTATATTGTCTAAATTGTTCCACGACCACTTTAAGATTGGAAATATTGATTAAATGCTACTTCAGCAATAGCTCAAACAGCTATACAAATTGTCATATCCGCAGTTTCTAAAAGTTTGTTCACTGAACCCTCTAGTTAAAGTAATTGAAATTTCACTAAAGATTGTTGTGTGTAATGACACATCTTTGTTTAAAAGAAAATGCTCTATTCTGTCAATCACACCAACTAAAATAAGAAACTAAGCAATAGCCGTCAAATTGCCAACTTATCACTTTGTAAGCACATCTTTTACACTTTTTATCACAAGTATCCCATGTAGACTTAACATTTAATCTGCAGTAGCAATCAGCTTTTATGTATTTATAATTCAACTAAAACAATTTGTAAAAAAATACTCTGTTTTTGCAGTAATTATAAACAAAACAAGATTTTTAACTATAACTTGTATTATTGCAAATGGTTTTAGCAACATTGAAATAAAGAGATTGTTTTGTCTGTTTTGGTATCAGAAACCTTTGCAAATTTTTAACTTCCAAACATTGGCCAAAATTTGAAATCAGGTTTTATAACAGTAGCCGACGAGCTTTTCTTTAAAAGCTTTCCTTTTCTATAGTTTTACAATAAAATTTACAATACTTGCTAGATTTTTGCAGGTCTCATTTATTTGGTGCTCCTGATTATTTTGAAAGTTTAGTTGATTATTAGGTTAAATATGGTTCTTGTTATTTATTATTAACAACTGAAACATGTATTTATTTTTGCGAAGGTGATATGCAACTCAAATATGTAAATGTATTGATGACTGGGATATTCCTTTGAAAAGATAGCTTTAAATATTATTGCCTCGTAGAAAGCATAATTGTTGGGTTAGTTTTGAGATGTAGTTAGTCTGCAAATGAGATGTAGCATTAAGGAAACAATTGAACATGAACTGACTATAGAACAATTTTTTATTATCAAATTTTAATATTGATGGCAGGAGTCTTAAGGTGTTTCAAATTTAATAGTTTTTTATTTTGGCATACCATCGGTTTGTTCTTTTTGTTATATAAATGAACCTAGAATGCACGTTTGTGATAGATCATATTTTGAAAAAAACTATTCTTACCATGCCAAATACCATGTAGTTTTCTCTGTCACATGGAAACATGTCATCTACAATAACTTCTTCCCATTTGCCATCTACGTACAGCATCAGCCCATAAATACCTACTGAACTGATTTCTTTGGTCGCAAATATTCTGTCGATCAAATAACTTCTGCTAGCTATTGCAGCCATTCCACCAACAAGCCTATAACACAAAAATACTTGCTAAGAAGATGCTAGTGTTGCTATCATAAAGGTCTCATTATAGGACCTTCTATTATGCTTCCGGAAGGAAAAATTGCATTAATTTGTTTGTTCAGCAAAAACTATCACTACTTTTATTAGTAGTTGAATTATTTTAAAATTATCTAAAACCTTTTACAATGATTTAGCATTTTACATTTCCTAAATAGAATTTTTACTCCTGTTTAACTTGCCAGTAAAATAGGCATACATGTACATAATAATATCGTATTGTTTTAGTAAAGTTATGTTTAATTTGTCTTACATTAGATTAAAGATCAAAAAATAGCCGATATTGATTAACAATTGACAAATGCACTATATTTATCAAACGGTTATGTCATATTTACTGGCTGTGAATGGCTCATAACTGTTCACGAACCTGAAGGTTTATTAGTACCCTTCCTGGTTGTTTATCGTTATAAGTGGCACTTTGAATATATCTGACTATAGGAATGCAGTTTGTTGTATACAAAATATAAACGTAGTCAATAAATGTGCATACTGTGTACACCCTAACTGATAAAAATTATAGTTAAAGCTAAGCAGCTAACTAGACAGATTAGTATAATGGCCAGAGGTTAAAGATTTTGATTTAAAAACTTGATTTTAAGGTTTATGAAGCATGCGCCTACTTTATGTGGTAGCGAAATGATTCACTTTATATTGCTGAGGTAAAAAAATAGGTCTTTTTAGCTTCATCGTCCCATTAGGAATTTTAGGCAGTGGTTAAATTGTGTAAAAGTCTGAAAGTTCTCTTACAGTTTCTTCATCTTAGCAATGGTTTCTGTTGTAACATTGGGTTAGTAGGCCGTGGGCTACACTAATGACCGAGGTCATGGTAGTTACAGGTAGTTACGAGAAGTTACGAGTGGTCAAGGACACGGTAGTCTCAAAGCGAGTATATAAGCATTGGGAGAATCAGATGGGAGCCATCTTCGCTTCAACCACATGTAAGTGGTATATTAATACAACATGGCACAGTTGACAAAGCTCTGATTTTTTTGCTAGTGCGTCATCATTAGCGATAATTCTTTATGGTTACGGGTTAAGTTTAACGGTTGATTAGACCCTCTCATGGGTGTGCAGGTGAGGTGACATGAGGTAGGGTAGTGTTGTGAGGCTTTGAGGTGTCGTAGCAGTGAAACATCGTTTTTGGAGAGGTGTAGATATTTATTACGTGTTCGGAGGTGAGAATTACATTAAATTTATACGAGTGGGGTGAATTAAACTGGTGGCGTAAAATATATAGTCTTGTGTCGGCATGAAGATCGGTTATCCGAAGCTGGTGTTTGGTGAGCACGGTGACGGTTCGTGGAAAAAATTTATAGAAAAAATGATTTTATGTATTGAAAGTGCAGTTAAGAGAAGTGGTTACAAAGGTGAAGGTGGCAATAGATTTCTTATTATGAGAAGTAGAGCTAAGTTGAGGCTACTACTGAGAGCTATTGGGCACAGTGGTAGAGAAGTATTAAAAGGTGCAAGGTTTGATGTAGATGGGGCAAATTCAACTTTTGAAGAGGCAGTGGATATTATTCAGGAATATTATGGTAGACGGAAGAGCAAGTTTGTGAAAGGTCATAAGTTTTTGACGGCTAGACAGGCATTTGAGGACAGTGATAAAGAGTTCTTGCTACGAGTATAGAGTTTAAGCAGATATGCCGAGGTAACGAACAATGCTGATAGAGTAACGTTTGCTCTTATAGTGGCAGTAAATGAGTTGAGAGATAGAGAAGTAAGTAGAGACTTGATGAAAAATGCCAATTTAACCTGGGTGATGTTAAATGAGGCATTGAGGGCTCGTGAGATGGCGAATCATTCAAACAGGTTCGTGAGAGCAGATAGTAGAGGGAGCGATTTAACAAGTGAAATTAAAAAAGAGGTAGCAAGTAGAGATGCCCCAATTCTAATTTCACCAGCCGATTCCGATACAGATTTGATATACCGATTCTCATTGAAAAACAATCTGATTCAGATACCGATTCAGATATTTTGGGTTGCATAGATAATTGTTAATTTTATTATGCAAATATAAATATAATGCAAAGAAAATATACATGTAAATATTCATGTTTTATTTGTTTGTATTTATGGAAAAAAGACATACATGTATATACATTCATATACTGCCATACCATCCATCTAGTAACAAAACAGTCCATGGTTATGGAAATATGTTATTAATAATGGGAATTACTGTTAGTGGTACAGCGTTATCTGTGGTAATTAAGTCTTTTTTCTACTGCTGAACGAAATGCTGCGCCTGTATTGTTTAGAGCAAATAAATTTTTGGTTTAATTACTGTTAGTGATTCAACTATTTCAGTTAGACGTCGTTATCTACTATCACAATCGATGTAGCCAGTAGTACTGAAGGCTCACTTGCCACGGATGACGGAGGACAGGCTAAATACCGATAAGACACTGAGGTTAATTTATGCAATACAAACTATACATCATATGGTCAGGATCAGAAACAGATAGATAACTTTATGGGTTTATGCATCCGCTGTTCAAATTACTTTTGTAATGCTAGTAAATGATAACATTACACCCCATTCATGTATCTCATAATTGTTATTTTGTTTGTGATTGGTTGCAAGAAATTATATCACTGTAATTTGGTAATACCGCACTTCGTGATTATGTCCTGACTAACACCAAAATATTCCTCAGCTGTGTGGATGTTTATTAGGCTATAGACATGAAATAGATTGTGTGACAGGCTCGGAATTCATTAAGTAAAAATAAGTAACTTGCAGCAGATGATTTGTTATTAGTGTAGCAGGTTAAAATATGGCTTTCTGCTATCTAGTTTTAACCTGTAAAAAGTATCTGAAGTTTCCGATTTTTTAAGTAAAGATCGGCCGATACCGATTCAGATACTTAACACCCATATTGGTACCGATACCGATTCCGAAATTAGAATCTGCGCAATTCTAGTAGCACGGGTATCAGAGGGCGACAGTTGTGCGCAGTACCGGAGTGGTGGTAGAGATAGAAGCTATGAGTCAGCGGGTAGACCTTCTCCTAGAAGTAGCCCTAGGGGAAGTAGAAAGTATTATGGTAGTGACGAGCATGATACTAGTAAGTATGGGACAAGATGCCGGGAGTATAAAAAGGACAGTGACAGTAGGAAGTATAGAGACAATAGCAGGGAGAGGCATGTCTCTAGATATAGAGCAAACAGTAGAGAAGGTAGTAAAGATAGGTTGTGCTACAATTGCAAGCATAGTGGCCATGAGATGCCGAGTTCTCCCTTCATTAAATGTTTTTCTTGCGGGCAATGAGGACACATATCCTGATATTGCGAGGATAAGGGTAAGGAAGTAAGGTATGGCAGTCGAGATAGCAGTAGGGCGAGGTATTGGGGCAGAGAAAGACCTCACAGCGTAAGGGATAAGGGGAATAGACCCAGATATTACAGCATAAACAGATATGAGAAAGACAATTGGTTTGAGAAACGCGAGACAGATTGGCATGATAAAAGGTGCAGTGACAGTAGCAGGGCTAAAAGTGCAAGAATTGCTGGCTATAGAAATAAATATGGTAAAGATCAATGACTAGGCCAGAGAATTGTGCAGTATTTAAAAGTTTTTGGAGTAAATGTAGAGTTCACATTTGATACTGGAGCTGAGGTGTCAATAGTACCTGAGGCAACAGTCAATAAGTTGAACCTACGGTTAAAGAAACTGTCGAAAGTTTTAGAAACTGCTGATGGTAGTGAGTTAAAAGTAGTTGGAAGTGTAATAGTTCATTTGGAAAGTAAAGACAGGCATATAGATGCTGAAGTTCATGTGATAAAAAGATTGAGAACATACTTTTTGGGCATAACTGAGTTGAAGCAGCTAAAAGTACTTGCTGTTGTAAACGCGTTATGCGAAAGTAAGTTTGAGCCTGTTAAGGAATGTAGAAGTAACAACCCAGTTAAGCCGCTTTTTTCGACAACCATTATTGCTGAGTCAAGTTATGTTTCAGATGATGTCAAGTTGCAAAACCTGACCAATAAGTCTGACAGAGAGAGAGAGCGAATTTAAGAACTGTCACACAGGTCAAGACTGGTGGACTTGTAAAACCAAAGAAGTGAAGACTAGCAGATACAAAGAAATTGGTAGTCAATGAGGGACAGCCAAAAGCACAAGAGATGTGCAAGTGTCTATGGGGTAGGATTTAAAACATAGTCATGATGAAATAAGTGATGGTGCTAAGAAAGTAGCTGAACCAGTAAGTATCTGTAATGGAAAAGGTCTGCTCTTTTTAGCTGAGGTATTCAGCAATAAAATGCTAGACAGACATAGCCATGAGAGAAAAGTAGCAGAGAATGAAAGAGAGGAAAAGGAGGTGCGGAAGAATTCGAAGGAAAAATTGGCTAGGCTAAAAGCCATATGTGAAGCAGCAGTCATGGGGTTGGAAAATGTCAAGGAATTCAGGATAGTTGTGCAGAAGTTAGCCGAAGTTCAGAGGAGAGTTGCCGATAGCAGCCCCGCACTGTTGGCAGGTGAGGTCAAGCTAGATAGGTCTGGGCCTATGCCAACTCCCACCTCTGTGGTGCCATCCCCTGTGCAGTCGGTTACGGCCCAGCCGGAGACCTTCTACAGGAGGCCTGTCAAGCCGGCCTCTAATTGTTGAGAGCGAGCTAAAGACGGAAGGGGCGGAATCTGAGGTTGAGGAGTAGATACTGACCCAACCACCAGTTACCGAGCCAGTTGAGAGTAGTGGTGGTAGTGATGGAGGCAGTGTGGTTGGTGACAGAGGTCACGGCGGTAGTGACATAAGTCACGGCGGTAGTGACAGAGGTCACGGTGGTAGTGAAGGAGATGGAGGCAATCAGGAGAGTGAAGAGAGTGGTGCCGCCTAGTATGACGGCAGCCTAGGGTTGCTCGAGAGTGATGGTACACCGGATGAGTTGATGGACCAGGATTAAAGAGTAAGGTAAACTCCACCAGAAAGGTGAGTCACTGAATGAGTTCAAGTGTATTTCTGGAAGGTTAGAGGCCCATACAGGAAAAAGAAAAAAGAAAAAGGGCATGTTGTATAATTGGGTTGGTGGGCCGCGGGCTACGCTAATGGCCGAGGTCATGGTAGTTATGAGAGGTTACGAGAAGTTATGACTGGTCAAGGACATGGTAATCTCAAGGCGAGTATATAAGCGTGAGGAGAATCAGACGGGGGGCCTTCTTTGTTGAAATATTAGCAAGGTGCAAGAAAAAGTTTACACAGAGTAATTATGAATTTTGTGATATACAACCTACTGTATATTAACGGGAAACACAAAAATTGATGTCATTTAGGTAAAAAAAAGTTGGTCTCATCATGAAAGGGTTAAATAACTATATGAATATCAAAGCATTTAGTGCATCTTAAAATTATACAAAGATTAAAAACTTCAAAATTTTTGATTTCAAAAAATGTGGCATATAGTATTGCTTGTGCATGCTTATCGTGCTATATCATTTATTGAGTCCATGAACAAACCATTGCGATAATTATATTGTACATGAAAAAAATTTAAGTGCAAAGTTTTATTATAAATTTTTTTTCTTTCAAATCAGTAAAATGCTGATTAAACTTATTTTGCTAGACAATATTTTCATGAATGAAGACCAAAAAAGATCTATTGTAAACCAAATATAAGTTGACTCAAATTTTGGCATTTTTCTTAGTTGACCTGCCACTCGATATAAACCATTTTGGGCTCAATAGCCGCAATGCTTTTTTCTTACTTTTGTATAACTAATGCATTTTATTCTTGAAATTTTATGTGTGTTCAAAATCTTTAATAAAAAACTACTTATTACCAACAGTCTCCCAGTTGTCCTTGACTAACATCGTGAGAACTGACATTGTTCATAACATTCCATGAAAATTTCCTATCTTTCTCTGGAACTGTGATGTCTTTAGGTCTCAGCCATTGTTCTATAAGATTTTTTACTAGAGCATCTTCTTCTTTTTCAGGGAACTCCTTATCAGTAAACTTTATTCGATCCTAATAGGTTTATAAAAATGTTAACTGCCCAAAAACATTTGATGTTACATAATTTGTTATAGTATAAAGTATCTATCCAATTATATCTAAAAGTTATACTAATGGTTACAAATATTAAAAACAATATGAGAGGAAGTCACCTACATGGTAGCGACTTAGTACCCAGCCTTAATCTGGATGCCTACCTAGCAGTTTCTCACAAAGTTTTTTGTTTGTGAATGAAAAATTCTCAAAAAAGTGCTATTGGCCAAAACATAAGTAATGTTTTTGTTGTTGTGTCCAGAACAACTGTTTGTTGTTAAAGAGTTTGCTACAACTTGCATCAATAAGGTCAAACCTAGCAAGTGATAGCAACATTACCAATATTTCTTTAAACAACAGAAACAACTTTACACTGTATGTAGCAGCACTAATAGCAATGTTGCTTGTAACATCACTAATAACAACAGTTTGAATAGTAACAATAATAAAAATCTTGTAGTGATCACAGTAATAACAAAATTGCTAGTAGCCACAACAATTTCAGCACCACTGGTGACTATTCACTGCTACACCAATACTTGTGGCAGAACAGTAAATACAATACTGCAAATTGTAACAGCACGAATAACCTGATCTCTTGCAACTACGGTAATAATAACACTGCCAATAACAACCATAATTACAGTACTGTTCTCAACAAAAATAGTAAGACCAATGATAGAGACAGTAACCAGAACACAAATAATGTTAAGAGCCTTATTGAAGTCATTTCTGCAAAGACAGCAACAATTACAATGATGGCACCAGCAGTAGTAACAAACTTTATAGTATTAATGGTATCTATTGTGACGTAGTAACTACAACACTGCATGCTTAAAATAGCAGAAGTAGTAACACTGTATGCAGCAATAGCTATAACGCCCATTTTGGTAACAACAGAAAGAACTAAAATGTATGTAACAATGGTAATAATGCTGAATACTGTTTATATATGCAAAATACTTGTTTCATATTCAAGTGCAAGCTAGTCATTTTTATTAACATCTACAATGCGAGTAGTGATAACTACAGTAATAACAGTGATGCCTATTACAAACAAAATAGCTAAACCGCATATAAGAAAAGTTTTAACTGTACTGCTGTTAGCAACTGTATTGAAAACTAAACTTATCAGCAAAATTAATTCAGCTGCTTGTTTTACCTTTAAGCACTGCTTAGTTATTTTCTTAATCTTAGCAGTAAGGTCTTTGTGCATGTTTTGGTAATCTGCATCACCGTCGGATGCCCTTGAAAACTGCTGATTGCATTTTGTCTTTCTGTCAACAAATAGCAGAAACAGATTTTCCAAACCTGTCATACAATAACTATTAGAAAAAGAAGTTTAAAGATAAATGTTTATGACACTACAAGTGGTATGCACAGTTTTACCGCTTGCAATGGAACACAATGCTATGCACAGTACATATTTCTCTGTATTACTGTTTTGCTAATAGCTTGAGTAATAATTGGAAAATGCTCATTTAATTTAACTACACTATAACCTCTAATAGGTTAATTATTAAAAGGCTGCTAGATGCCTGGATAAACCACGAAAAGCCTGAGTTCCAATTTTTTTTAAGACATAAAGCTTACTTCATAAATTTGTATCCTCATTACTTAGTATTAAACTGGTATCATATTAACGGATATTTTATAGAAACAACTTTCATATAGATTAAATGCTGTCCATATTATACTAAACAAAATGAAATTTGTTTTATTGCAGGTTTTACAGTTAATGCCACTTTTGCGATAATAAAAATTACAACGCCGAAAGCATAAAAAATGTCCAATGATACTTTTACCTCTGCTCTCCTCATTTTATAGCAATGGAACTGATGCACAACTGCACATTGCTTTAAATATTAATAGTTTATCTTACAGACTTCACAATTTTCAGAAAGTTTTATCATTTAAAAAGAAAAACTTGCAAAAGTTAGCTGAAACTATTTGCTGCAAAGGAGTCAGCTTTACTATCAAGAAAGCAGTGTGTGTCGGTTCAAAAACTCAGAGGTTTGGACAGAGGTTTGCTATAAACAACATCACAAGTCTTGACAATCACCAAAGATAAACAACACTCTAGTGCATACACTAGTCAACGCCTTACTTGAATTTTAGAGTAGCTGTGCAACTAAATGTTCAATCGCTTTTATCCTAACAACACAACTTTTGCATGGTTCATTTGGCTATGTCTTATTACACCCTAAACTACAATGTAGCATGATGAAATTATAAAAATACATTTCTATGTTTGCTTTGTGAAAGGCGCAATAAAACACATTCATTTTTTTTAAAAGTCGATGATGATGTGTTAATCAGCCTGAATTAACAAATCAACAGTCGTTTTCATATGCGTGTCCAAAAATGGCACCATGACACGTTGTGTTACTTACAAAGAGTTGTGTGATACAAAACCGTCATTTTTTTCTGTATTAACACCTTGCATTGAGCAAGCGAGTGCTTGAAGGAAAATCATACCAAGTGGTTAACACACTTTCCAGAAGCGCAGAGTCAAACATGGGCGGTTTGCCTTCGGTCATAATGCTCTGGCCTTTGAAACTGACACACCAGTTTAAGGCATGTTAACTCACTAGAGTCGGGAATACCGTGCAGGTTTTCACCTAAATCTTGAAACAGGTAGATGTAATCTAATGGTCGGAACCGGCTAGTATGGCATGCTCAAGAAAAACCTTACATAAAGTAAAGTGTTTCAGAGTGGTGAAACGATGGGGACTGTGTTCTATACATTGTGAGCCGGATTTGGACAACGGGCTAGATATGTTTCACAGTTTTGAGCAATCATTTTTAAAGGATCCAATTTTAGCTTTGCTCAGCAAAATACTAGCAAGCGCCGTTAGGGCTGGTAACAAAAACTACAACTAAATATTATGAAGTAAAACGTGTTTACCAACAAATAAAGTGGTAGGAAAATTCAGTAATGCAGTAGGGATGTGGTAAATGTGCCACCAAGTGAGGTAAATGCCATAGAAGCAGGTGTGAATGGCTGAATTGCTTGCATGATGCAGTCGTCGGCAGAAAAGGTAAAAATATTTTAATAGTGCCTCAATCCTTTAAAACTATCAACAAATAAACACCTTTTACTAAAGTTGGAGCAACAAGATTCACTTTCAGAGAGACTACACTGACCACAAAAGCAATTTTGAGGAGTTGTGCGAAGCTGCGTGGTTGCTTTAGCTGTTAGTTGCACTATGTCCACCATTTATCACAAAACTGGCAGCATGGTCTGGGGCTAATGAACCACTGATAGATTGATCTGTAACGGTGCAATGTGGTTACAACAATATTTTCAGCTATAAAATCTCTCTATGAGTACAAGTATATTTTATCTGGATATATATTAATCCTGTTTTGGCACAATTTCAGATCAGTATTTAATCTGTGTCTACAAACTTCCACGCAAAATAATTAGTTCTACCTGAAGACAAAAGGAGAGACTGGAGAGACATACAGCTTCACCATCTTGTTGCATAGCTAAAGAACCAAGTCAAATCTTGTATTAAAATAGTCACATTGACCTCAGCCAGCAAAATATCTTTGTTGCCTGGTCAAAAATACATCTACTCAAAAAATGGTTAAGCTTGATTGGACCCAGGAAAAATTATCTGAGAAAGTCTGAACCGGCTTCGCTTTGAAGTAACGGTCAGAGACCCGCTATAAAGGCTTAACATCAAAAGCCTGCTTTGGTCGAGTGAAGGTCGCCCTACATACAAGGCTTGCACGCATGTAGGGCTCACCTCTACAAGTACTAAAAAGCTAAACAGCAAAGACATCAGGTGATCCCATGGCAAGGAGTTTCTCGGTTAGGTGTATTGGTTTTGCTACAACACTATGAAGAACCCGATTTGTAAAGGTGCAATGAAAAAGAGAGTAATGATACAAACTCTCAGTTGACCAGACTCAACAAGCTAGTTTTTTCAACAAGTTGAATAGTTTACTTTTTCCAGTTTCTATCGAAAAATTGCTTAGTAATGAATATTTTGAGTAAACAATGTTTAACTAATTTCGACGACCTGTGCAAAAGTTGTTCGAAAAAGTGACAGACATGGTTTGCTAGCAAATTGGATGTAACTACCATTTTACACAGAAATCTATGTTTTTAATTTGGCCATTAAAATGAAAAAGGGATGGCTTTTTTGGTTAGCCAGATTAATGAGGGAGTCATATTGGGGATATTTTTTATGGTTGCTCCCTGGTGCCCTTTCGAGTTTTGACAATTTTTGGTTTAGTTAAATGAAAAGTTAGAAACTTGTGCTAACCGACACGGTCTAAGACCGCAAATCAAATACAGGTGTTGCAGAAATCGACACCTGTCCAAATGAAAATGGTCATTGGATGTCGACTGACCACTTGTAGTTATATTACTTTTGGAGCAATAGAAAGGCGTCCTGATAGTGAGCCTCTTGTTCCAAGCCTAAATAATCAAAATCTGGATGACCATGTAATTGCGAAGTGATTCAACATCAAAGAGTAACCCAAAAAATTCAAATACGGTGACATCATAGGCGCCTAAATTAACAAAAAATGAACAAGTCTATAATGATAAGTTTGGACAAAAGAACCCTACCAAAGAAGCAGCATCAAACTGCAGTTCCTGCACAGCATGATTTGACGCTCCAAGCTGTATCGCAAAATTACCCGGAGCCAAGCCTAACCGTTGTTGTATTTACTGAACAACTACACCACTGTCTTTAGCACAAGAAACAATGATGTAGGACCAATTACAAAAAAAAATTATATTTTAATCCAACAAGGCGCTAGGCCCTTTTTTGAGTTACGCAACAAATCAGACCACAAAAGATGCAGAAGCGGATAGACAGATACGAATGCCCCATCAGACTGACTTCTTAAAACTTGCCAGAGACTCTGTAAGCTTGAAAATGATGCACGCTTACCAAAAGAAATTAAAAGATGCGATTTTGCTTTTATTACCAGCATCTATTAGTTGTTACTAAGTAGGACCAACTCACTGAATATATGACAGTTGAGATTTACAGTCCTGCAGCCAGTTCTGTAGCACCCCTGATCTGGCCATAAATTATGGCAAATACATCCAAATTTCAATACGGAAAAACAGTTCTCTTTTTCCCTATTTGGTTTTGTTTCCAAAAAATAGGATATTTGGTCATTTTGGCTAGCTTCTACTATGGCTGTCTACCTTTTAATAGTTCATGAAGTGTGTCATGCGGGAACCTTTTTTAGTGACTTTTTAAGTGTACTTAAATAATGTTAATGTAGAGTTTCTAGCTGTTGAACAACTTTAAAGCATCTTTAGGTGGACTTCTACAAATAAAGTAAAGCAGGAGCAAATTTGAAGATTTCTATCAGTGAAGTTATTTAACCTAAGTCATTATGGCTCTGCTACATTGACAACAATCATGGATTTTCCGCACACCTAACCATGATGAAACAGGCACAAGAATGACCTATGCCTAAAGACATGAATGAGCTACAAGTATTTCTGAGTACCTTTGGGTACCATCTAAAGTTTATCCAGGAGGGTCTGTTACAATAGCCCAGTCGCTGAATCAGTCGACAATCAGCCAAGAGCACGAAAGTAGTCAAAAAAGAACAGATGGTTTACAAACGCCTCGAAAACAGCATTGCTACTCACTATTCCAGAGATGTTTAAATCTCCAAGGTGGTGGATCCTGAGTACAGGTGCCAGCAGTCATGACTGCTGTACATAGCTCTTTTGGATGCACAAAAATATATAAAGAGCAATCATTTTCTACAGCAAGATACTGAAACCTTGATAGGAGACCTATTGCGTAATGTGGAAATATTTAAAGCTGCAAAAGATTTCAGATCCCACTTGTTTAGCATAGATTTTTTATGTATAGGCTATGCTTCTCTACAATGGTAATCCCAGAAAAAAGAGCTCACCCTGAGTGGTTAGAAAGCTGAATATTTTGACTGACTTCTACTTCTAGTACAAATTAGAAACTAAACTGGCAAGAATCGTGAGAACAAAGACTGGGACATGGAACTGACATACAACAAACTGTTCACAGTGTAAAATCTCAGAGGACATAGAATAATGCTTGACTAAACAAAAAAAGCCTACAAGGATTACTGAAATATACCAACTTGTTTGGGCAAATTCTTATGGGCACTTGCAACATGAATGAAGTGGTTTCTCACCTAAAACTGGTGAAAATGATCCTTTGGACCATTTCTAGCTCTTTAAGGCCTACAAAGTCATCCCCTAGAATGCTTTTAGTTAATGTCTTTTATCTTCCAAGTAGTTCGATTGACCTTGACACCAATGATGGCTTTTTAAAATTGATTGAGCTAGCTTCAGTACAACTGCAATTTTGGGTCTCCAATAAAATGCAAGGGTCCACCAAGAGTGCCCGACAGCACGGTAAGCAAAAATTCTTACCCACCACAGTTAATGGACTTGTTGCGATTAAGTACCGAGCTTTCGCTAATAAGATTTTTGAAAAGATATATCAAGGGATGTACCCTTGAAAACCTTGGAGATGGGGTAAAGGATGTTCTACATGCGGCATGCCATGTGGTTTGCTCTTAGAGTTCTAATCAATCAGGAACTAGAGACTCAGGTGTCCTATGAACTAGATGAGATTGTTCACAGTAATCTAGTCAGACGTAGTTTGGCGTATGACAGATGGATGCTTCTACCTAATGACATGTGCATGCCCTGGCACATTGGGAGAACAAAAAGCTACTTTTTGCTGACATGGTTATGGCGCAGCTTAAAACCCAGTTGCTTCATCAGCACAAGGTGTTAACCAAAAATGTTCAGTGGTCCAAAATCACCTACATATCTGGGACGACAATGACATGTTTGTTGCTCACCTTAATCCTTTTAAGCCAGGCCATCTTTGTCGATGTGTGACAGTATCTCTTGGCAATTTGGCCAATAATATGAAGTTTTTAAACTTTTATTAATTATATTATAATATGCTCCTAATCCAGAAATATTTGTTAAAACACTGGCAAAATGTTCAACAACAAACAAAAATGTTGTCAAATGCAAAAAATAATATTTTACTGTTTATTTTGGATAAAATCACAGAAATTCATGCAAGTATAAAAATTTTTAAATTTATTCAGAGTAGCACCATATCTATTGAGCACACATGCATCGATGATTGGTTTATGACTCAAGAATTTACGCAAAATTGTAGTTAGTCTTACACAATTTTTCGTCTGCATCACAATCATCCATGACATACAAACAAATGAGTCATGTAAATTTTTTTGTTATGTCCTCATTAGTAAGTTTTTTATTATAAGGAAGTTAACAAATATTTGAAAACAGTTAAATACCAAAATGAAATTTTTAGTGAAACATCATTTTGATTGCTTTATGATGTCACTTATAAATGTTAGTAAATGCAAATAATGAAATTCTAGCTGTTTGGGTTTCAGACACACCCTATGCATTGCCAAAATACTGGCTATCTGGTTTCAATGTGTTAATAGAAAGGAAAGACCGCTGTGGCATCTGCTAGACGTGATGCAACCTTTCAATTTGTGTGCATGTTTGTGTATGCAGCAACACGTCTCACAACTGGGTTCACAGTAACAATGAAGATTTTCTACTCAGTGGTTGGTCAAAACAGAGCATTTTAGCCAAAACAAGACCGGACCTTTTTAAAAGGAAACGATTCAGTGCCAAACTAAGATCACCATTGGAGGTTGACTCTAGTGAAATTGGAATGATGGCATGATGGAAATTGGCAACACAGTTTTGGTTGGTCAGAGGCAGCCTGACTCACAAACGGTCTGCTGCAGCCTAGAAATTAGATGACTTGGGCGTTGAAATAGATAGTCTGTCACATAGACTAGACAGCCTGAGCGAGAAACCAGCTAACCCAAGTAAAAAAACCAGCCAGGCCATTCTAGAGAGCAGTTGACTTAAACCACAAAGCGTAGTAGCCAATTACAAAAATGGACCATCTCTGTAAAAAAGATTAAAAAAATGAATGCAAATCTATAGCTGGGACTCTTTAGCCAGGCTTTACAAACCGATGAGCGCTTGCGAGGCTACATAGTTGAACCCATGAAGCAAAGACTGGCTAGCAGGTTGCTGGAATGGCTTCAAATGCAATGACTTGGTAGCTACACTGGAATGCCAACAATTAGGCTATTGTGGCCCAAGTGATAAGGTAGCAAGCCACTGAGCACACTGCTGGTCATTACACAAAAGGTATTAGTAGCTGAGGTTTTCCTATTGGAGCCAAAATCTTGTCAGTAAAATACCTGAGTTCCGGTGATTCCTCGTCAAGTTTCTGATTGGAGAGAAGTGTGTCATATGGTGAGCTGTCTAATTGGCGACCACTAGGCACGTTTCTGACCTAGGCTATCCGACTTGAGGTGGTTAAACGACTTGACTTAGTTAGGATACCAACAACACAGCAGGATGCAGAGGTCGGAGCCTGTTTAACAACTCTATATATATTTTTAAAAGTGTGTCGTATTTCATGTGTCTGCTTTCCGGCTATAGATATAGCTATAGCGTGCGCTGATTATTTTACCGATGCGGCAATGCGTTACGACGCCCCAATTAAGAAAAAAATTTTGTGAGGTTCAATTACTATATTTGGGGTAAAGGCCAATTATTTTTGCTTGGACAAGTATTCTTTCACCGTTTGGTCAGACAAAATACGGATATTTCATTTTCACAATTGTACCAGTATCAAGAGATAATTGTATCATCGTTTTCAAAGTTCTAATGAATATTTTCTTGTGGAACAGTAACCTTTTTACCCTTTCATTGCCGTAGTCTTTTTCTATGATGGACTGCCGTATTTTTGACTTTCCCAGTACTTGCGCAGTAACTTAACTTCATTATTCGTTAACATCATATCAATGATCTTTAGGACTTTTATAGTAATGACAGTGTTTTGTGAAGATTTCTCCATAAAATTTGCCTAATATTATAAAGCAGTTTTAAAATTTCTTTGGGAGTTTCCAAATTGAAAACAAACATTTTTTGTCTAATTTTTGTAAGTACCTCCCAAAATAGAAAACAGATAATTGCTTATGTTGTTGACATCATAGCCTAATCAGATTTCGATTTTTGTGATTTCACCGATAATTAAATTAGCAACACAGACTCTGATGGTGATGAGAGTAATATTTTTGCATGGGTAAAGGACATTGTAGAGGGTCGTTCTAGCTTTGTAGCGATCATAGGTTCACATAGCATTAACAACGCACAGAGTATAGATACATTAAATTTTTGGCATAGCACCATTTGTCAATATGTTAGCAAAATAAAATTTAAAACAAAATTATTCTAGATAGACTCTGAAGTTGAAAAAATTGTATACATACAATGAAACAAAATCAGCAACTTTTGGTAAAATGGCTGGCAGTAGGTTGATAGATAAATTTGTACATGGCCAGTAGCGAAAGGGTTAAACCAACACTTTTATGCAAGAATTTTTATTAATACATGTAATTCAACATATTCAGGATTTCATTTTGTTTTCTCGGTTCGTAATAATTGTATCGTTACCAAATCATCATTTATTGTAATCGTAGAAAAAAACGGCCTAATTTAGCTATTCCTTGCTAACTATTTCATATTTATATCCGAACCATTTTATAGGTATTTATGTTTTGTGAACTATTTGACCTGCGCAAAAACATTTTCTTTATGATATTAAGTTTGAAGGTTACAGCTGTTTGACAAAGTTTGAAAACCTTTTCAGTTGTTTTTATTTTCTCTGCTAATTTCTCTCAATTACACTAAACACTTTTCTCATGATATTCAGTTTGAAATTTGGAATGGCAAATTTAGTTATACGTTAAATTCAAAAAAAATTTCTCTTCAAAGACTTTCTTATTACCCGGGCAACGCCGGGTGGTACAGCTAGTACACCACATGTATATAAGGGGCACAAAAATGAAACAAGAAGAGCACTTCCGCACCTTATACATGTATATCTAATGTATGTATACATGTATGCATGTATATACTGTATATGAACTTAATGAACATCTGAAAATACACAGCTATAAAAAAGCTTTAACAGAGAAAATTTATTTTAATATACCAGCATGTACAACTTCCAATTGTAACTTTTAAATGAAGGTTTTTGTTTATTTCTGAGTGTGCTACAAATTTAATCAAATTTATGCTTTATATACTTAATTCAGTTTGCAGCATTTTGGAAAATTCTACGCACATCTTTTTTAGTGCACTGGCAAGGCTGAGAGCAGTTAATGATTGAAAGGCATAATAAAAATGTCCACAATAGTTCCATAGTATGGCAAAGTGGCCGCGTACGGCGTGCTGGCATGCCTGTTTGCAAAGCTGAAGTTTATGAGTTGAATTGTTATGTTGAGTGGTTTATTTGCGCTTAGTGCCAGCAATTGTCCTGCAAGTGCCTTTATTGTGTTACTATAACTAGACAATTGTCAGACTAATAACTAAAAAAAATTATTTAATTAATATATAGACGAGCATTGTTCCGCTTGCTACTGTATTTCAGTACATATACTCAATTCAGGACTACAAGGGTGCCTTTGCACGAATCCGGTCTTGGTGAACTATAAAAAAACCTTTCAGGACCTATACACACTGATCCCCTAATACATAAACCTTTCTACATGTAATGAAGGTTTGATAACATAGAATTTTGCATAAACATATGTCCATATTTTAACCACATTGTATAGTATATTGTGAGTAAATGTGTACTTATTATAAAAATGATTGAGCGATATATTCATATTTAGTGATGTATTTAGCATATATCATATATAAATGAGCGATATATTTATATTCAGTGATGTATTTAGCATCTATTATGCATACATAACATATATCGTATATAAATATTTAGGTTTTACAGTCTCCAAGCTAAATCTAGCACTCGATTTATTGATGAGTTTTATAGTTAACTTCATGAATATAAAATGCAGTTATGTTATTAGATCTTCACACATAATAAACTTACTTTTGTTGAAAAATATTTAGTCCCTTTACCATGGTGGAGGGTTCAGTAGTGATTCACTGTGAGGAAAATTGTTGAACCAATTTCTGCAAAAGATCGTCTAAGTTAGATTGTAAAGAGGTACACAGGAAACAGTTAGACTTATTTATCATGAAGTTAGTATTTATCTTTTTATTTAATTGTTCAACTTATGCTATAAAGGTCCAAGTGTGAGAATATGCTTCTCAAGGCCTTGTGCAGGCAAATATTTTATTGACACAACACTTTTTTATTAATACCATTTTGTATTTTACTTCTATCAGCATATAGAAGCCATTAAAGCTACATATCAAGAAATACTTGCTAAGTAGACATAGGCTGAGAATGTTCTGATCCTATGATAAACAAATTACTATTTTTAACGCATATGTTTATAAAATATTAATATTTTGGTTTATTATTAGCTAAAAAAGCAGCATTATTCAATGTTTTTGTTGTTGTAAAACTGATATAATGTGCTGAAGTAAAATTATGTACCTTGCAATGAAGTGTCAGTTTTTTTGTCGGAATTTGTCGAAATGTTAAGATGTTCCAAGCAAAAGTCATTTGTATTATTATTTTTGGTTACCCATTTCTTAATAGCCATAGATTAGACACTTTTTAGACACAGCTGTAACTTTATTATATGAAAAAATAGTAACTAACCATCAGTTATTCAGTAAAAGGCAGCGACAAAGTACAATGCTTGGTTTTGCAAAATTCCAAGGTCAGTTTTTCCTTTGTTCTGAAATTGTAGGTAAGTGAGGTTCCTACTATTACTGGTAAAATTTAAATTCTCAATGTTCTTTTCTACTATAAAAGCATCAGTGTTTACTAGACTCATAAACATTCTTTTCATAATTTTCATAGTTTTCATAACTATCATATTGAATTCTTGTTAAAAAATACAAATTTTTAGTAGTCGTTATGCAACCGACTGGCAAAAATAATTCAGGTTTTTCAACAAGTGTACAGTGCATTTTTAAATGAATATTCAATACTTCAAAAACGTGTCTGTTACTCTGCGCCCGCTGAGTGTTACTTTTTTGAGTGATATTGAGCAAATTATACCTGTGCACCATAATTTGTTTTCAACAACAATTCTTATGTTTCTCAACTTTCTGTGTTTGAGTGAGAAGCTTCTGTATAATTTTGTGGCTTTGAATGTCTGTTAGTACCTGTAGTTCCTTGTTACTATTATAAGTTTCTTTTTGTTCTAGTTATTTTCGGATGTAAAACTCATTAAACAATGTAAATGTAGTGAATGCATTTCTTCACAAGCTGTCCCGGTGTTTGGTTGGGATGTATGGGTGGCGACAAAGAAATAGGTGTCAACTGATTCGGTTTATTCACTTTATTTGTTTAAATGTACATATAATTAGGATATATCATCCAAACACTAGTAAGATTTGCCCCAATTTAAGTAATGGAGATATTTTAAAACTAGTTGTTGTGAGACATATGACCGTTAAATGTAGCATTTATAATTTTGGATGTTTCTTATGATGAGAAGATGAAAACTAGCACACTTTCAAGTAATTCTTTGAGGTGGCCTCGCAAAGCAACTTGTGACCAGTGTTGGAAGCTAAACTGTATATATATATAAGCCAAAGCCATACATACTATGATTGCTTGTAATAAAAAGCTAAGCTTGTTAGTTCAAATATACACAATGACACTTCTTGTAATAAATCTGAAACCCCAACGTAGTCCAAATTTGGAATTTAATTTTTTCTTAGAAGGTTCATTTTTAAAAGAGAATACGATTGCATGAAGCGATTAATGATTGACAATTGAAATATAAATCTTTTTTTCATAGCAGTCATTTTGATAGCTTAAATTTTTTTGTGCGCAAGTCTGTGTATGTGAGCAATAATTTATAGTGATTTAAAGCTTATAGTTTAATCAACAGTAAATCTTGCTGTGGTGAATTACCTTTGAAGCTTGGTTATATGTGACTGTTTAAAGACTTCCGAATATTTAATTACCTTATAAAAAGTTCTTAAGCGTTACATTGTCACACTAGATTTTCAAAACACCTATAGTACAAATATACAAGGATTTGAACTCAGAATAGAACGCCCTAATATGTATTAACATAATTTGTAACTTGATGTATTGTGAAGGTTTTGTGCGACCTTCACATTTCTTCACTAGTACAAGACACGGTGCATGAGTTTATACATATATTTTTGCTTAGTTTATAAGTTGTGCAATAATGATCAAGTAACATGCAATGAACAGGCTAAGAACAGCTCTGCTTTTTAACTCAAATGTTCATGCTTGCATAGCGGGTAAGCCCTGCTTCTGTTGTATTTGGCTAGCCGGCCTGGCTCAGCCAGGTGACTCGGCCCGGCTAGGCTCGGCTCTGACTTGGCTCGGCTCTGACTCGGCTCGGCTCTGACTCGGCTCGGCTCGGCTCGGCTCAGCTTCGGCTTGGCTTCGGCTTGGCTCAGCTGCAGGTAGACACCATCCACCACACACTCCCCTATTGGGTCTCTAATTCACATCTTGGGGAGCACCAGTTTTGCCCTCTGTTGGTAAAACTAGTTACCAGACAAAATTTTAGTATTTTTCCTCGCCACCCCAGAGATTTCAAGCAACTTAGAAGATTTTCACAACATACATGTATTACAAGACAAATAATGCTCATCTTGGTTTAGACTAATCCAATTCAAATATAATCCTTAATAATCAAATTAATCTAGTTATGCATGCAGAATGTTGAGTAAGTTGGTCAGGTTTTCTGCTCGAATAACTAGTTAGCAACACTTACAGAGTTATGAATGCAGTTATGCAATGAATGAAGTTGTGTTTTCTGCTGGTAAAACTAGTTACGAGGTTTTCAAATGGTTTTATTATTCATAAATTACATCAAAATTCACATAATCACGATACATAAAATTGAGAGCCATGCCACACTGTCACATTGCATTTTGTGACTCTCAAAAAATGGCCGAGAAAAGTACCATGAGCCGTAGACGTGCGTTGAAAGACAAGCTGCAGCATAGAAGAAAAACACAATATTTGAAGGAGCCATGCAGTGAGAGTGAGTGTCAGAAAAAATGCACTGCTGTCATCAATCAGCGTCGGAGAATTCAAGTTTATATAGAGTTTTGGAGCATTTCTTACGTTGAGCGAAAATTTTTTATTCATCATTCAGTTGACAAAACATCAACCAACCCGAGGATACGCGGCTGACCAAAAAGATCTGTAAATGCTCTGTTCTACAATATTTTATTACAAAAACATCAGCCAAGTCTGCATGCTGTCCTAAGCAACAACATTTGCCTTCTGTGCAGTCATAATTTTTAGTTGTATAACACATAACATCACAAAATTTGGCAATATTATATTATACTTACAATGTTGATGCACATCAATTAGCCTACAATGTAATTTGTAACACAATTCAAGTTACTCTTAATCAAACCAACTCTTGCAGTAATGTTACATACCGATGTTTATTCTGAAGACTTCATGAGTTTTAATTTTTTTTTAATGCATATAATATTTTCAACATGTACATGCAAGTTGTATATTCCTGTTGTAGGTTTATTACACCTACCATTTGACTGATGATGCTGGCAAACATCGTATTGTCTGCAAGACATTTTTTATGCACACCTTGGGTTATCATGTTGGCTCGACAGTGGTAGCAACAGCAACAGCGAGCCAGGCCTGTGTAGCTGTTGCTGCAGACGGTAGAGGAAAAAGAAAAGCAGACCCCAACCATCTGCATTTGCTCATTGATGAACACTTCAAAAGCTGTAACCTGAGCATCTCACACTATTGACATGAGCATGCACCAAAGCGCCTGTATCTTCCACATGAGCTAAGCTTGCTGAGATGCACAAAGACTTTGTTGATACTGGCCAGAAAATGATCAACTACTCAACGTACATGCGAAGAGTACAGAGCATCAATATTTCCTTTGCATAGCTTGGAGAACAGGAATGTGAGGTTTGCACGAAACTAAAGACAGACCATGGGCACAAAGACTTCACTGACGACTGTGAAGCCTGGAAAAAGCTAAGGGTTCATTTGAAGGCTGCAGAGGAAGCTCGAGTGCAATACAAGGCCGATGGGGAAGAAGTCGTACCAGGGAGAGTAGTGCGGAGTGTTGACCTTCAATATTTATAATGTTGCCTCGTCTCCCTGGACTGAAGTCTGCATGCTTCACTCGTCATCTGGTCACCTTTCACCAGACATTCGCTCCGGTAGGCAACTACTGCAAAATATTCAAGGTTGAAGCCATCATTTGGCACCAAGGAATTAGTGGCCGAAAGACTGAGGACATTGATTCAGTGCTGCTAAGAGCTGTAGAGACTGATCGAGACGTTGATAAAGTTATATATTATATGGACAACTGCGGCAGCCAAAATAAAAACTATGTGTTGTACACCGCCGTAATATATGTGCCAAGACTATTACATTGAAGTACCTGGAAGCAAGGCATACGTTTATGAGTGCTGACAGCTTCCATGCTGCAGTCGAATGATCGATGAAGAAACGTATGAATCTGTTTGATTTTAATGACTTTGCCACTAGTGTAAAGACTGCAGGCAATTCGAATGTTCAAGAGATTCAACATCAGGACTTCAAAGAGTTGACTGGTGCTCAGAGTGCTGCAAAGCTAGCTAAACCAGAACATCCCTTCTTAGCCGAGATACGTCTAGTGCAGTTTAGGCGTGGCGACAGGCTTGCATACTACAAAACACAATTTGACGATGACTATCTGCCATTTGACTTCTTAAAAGCCAGATACAATTCAGCTCAGTCGCAGCTGGGAAAAGCTAGATCGAGGGGAGTACCTGCTGGCAAAAAAGCCGGCATCTTGTAAAACCTCTGTCCTCTTATGCCAGAGAGCAGAAGATTGATTTGGCACAATCTGCCAGAAGAGGAAGTTGAAGACCTTATAGACAATGAGTAATCGTGCCATGTCATGTTCAATTGTAAATATCATTACAAATGACATACATGCCTTTGCAAACCAAGTCGTTGTGCTATTTTCTTTGTAATTATCATCCAATTTTATTAATTTTTTTAATTACACGTTACATTATTCTCAGAATATACAAACATATTAGCATTAATATTTGTTCTTTCAAATAATAATAACTTGTTCAAAACCCCTAACTAGTTTTACCAGCAGAAACCACCCCTTCATTCATTGCATAAATGCATTCATGACTATGTAAGTGTTGCTAACTAGTTATTCGAGCAGAGTACCTGACCAATTTACTCAACATTTGGCTTGCATAACCAGTTTAATTGGATTATTAAGGATTATGTTTGACTTGGACTAGTCTAAACAAAGATGAGCATTCTTTGTCTTGTAATACATGTATGTTGTGAAACTTATCTTAGTTGCTTGAAATCTCTGGGGTGGCGAAGAAAAATACCAAATTTTGGTCTGGTAACTAGTTTTACCAACAGACAGACAGACTGTCTGTCTGTTATGCCAGGGCCTCACGTTGACGGGCTCTGTAGAGGAGGCACTCCACATCGTCCAGCAGCAACTGGATCCCTTGGCCCTTCAGGTGTCTATGCCTCAGACTTGTCTGCATAGTTTTCGCAGCTCTCATCCAACCCTGTGTGTCCTGGGCCAGCAGCCAGGCTCAGCTGCGTTGAGTCTGCAGGAAAGTCTTGCTAGCCGGAGTCCGTCTCGCTAGCTCGGCTAGTGTGCGGTGTCTCCAGGGTTGTCTGACTCCTCCTGGTTGAGGCTGGGCAAATCCGGGGCAGGAAACGGGGCTGCGTCTTGGCCTGCTTGGCTCTTTTTCGTTGGCTGCGGCATCTCCTTCCTCAAACAGTGGGAGTGCAGGCAGCCATCGTCAGGGAGCCCCCATGTTCTCCTGGCAGAACTGCTCTCAGGTATCATGGTCGGCCAGATACACTCTCGGCTCTACTTACTTCTTCTGGGGAGTAGCATGGTGTATCAGCATCTGGTCCCATGACATGTGCTTCCAATCAACAAGACATTTAGTACAAACACGATGTAGTGTTACAGTACATGAAGGCGGATCTGCCGGGTGCTGGTCGTAAACTGGCAGATCCGGCAGCTCATGTCCCTCAGCTGCTCTTCCACTCATGTGACAGTCTAGGTGGGCAGACACTTAATTGTCATTACCACTGACTTCTTTTGTTGCCTGTTATCCTCTGGTCCATGCTCTATTACGGGCGTGCTCTCCCCAATCGCAACAGCAAGTGGAAAAAAGGACAACTCCGGTGAGGGGGGCAGATCTGTCTCCTCTTGGTGTATTGTTGTCACTTGGCACTCCTCCTCTTTTTCCTCCGGCAAAATTTCATTGAGCAACGCCTCGTTCCCTCCTCTGTAATATCCAGTACGACATAGTCTGGTCTTCGTGTCATGTTGAATTCTGTACTATCCCCCTTGTACGCCACCACACCCACCGACGTTGGCCTATCCATCCCTTCTCCAGTTACTTTCAAGCTAATTGTGACCGAAGTCAGTAGATCCTGCAGTGATGTGTTTTCTTGGCTATCTATCTTTTCAAGCGCTCTAACATCGTCGAAAAATCGATTGCTCTAAGAGTAAAGCTTTGGTTGCGTCCGTGAGAGCTGTTTTGCTGTTTTCCTGTACGACCTCCGGACCATTTCTCGGCAAATTCATGGAGTAGCATACTCCATCTCCATACCGTTCCGCTTTGTTAGTGGTCCCGGCCAGTTTCTGATTGTGCAGGACAGGAGCTGTTGGGATTTCTGGAGCTGACGGGATTTCTGGAGTCACGGTTTCTCTGGCCTTCTCCAAGTTTGATTCCCGTTCCCCCGGAACTTCTTCTTTTAGTGGGACCGGATTGATTTTTACTTAACTTGGTCTTTGGCACTTTTCTTCCTCCAGTCTGGCCAGGTTTTCTTTGGAAGTTGTCTCATGTCTTTGTTTTCTGCGGCCTCCCTCAACAATTTTTTTTAGTCGGGGGCAACATTATTAGCACTGGGTCACTCCTGATTTTCTCTGGTTTTCTTTCCAGCCTGCTGGGTTGAGCCCCTTTTGTTAGGGCCGTTCCTTGACTTCAGAGTGGCCGGCGCTTGTCCCAATCTCTTATGGCAAGCATGGTAGGGCTTCAGCCTTGCCTCGC
Organism: Watersipora subatra; assembly: GCF_963576615.1. Classification (NCBI taxonomy): domain Eukaryota; kingdom Metazoa; phylum Bryozoa; class Gymnolaemata; order Cheilostomatida; family Watersiporidae; genus Watersipora; species Watersipora subatra. Next base: position 33,564,516 of record NC_088717.1, read on the forward strand.
TCTGAATGGAAGGCTGACCCTGTCACTCCACCAGATATGTGTGATTGCTCCAGGCCTTCAGGACTTGGTATGATCCCACAAACTTTGCCTGCAGCTTAGGATTTTCTCCCCGTCTCCGGCATTTGTTCATGAGCCATACCCAGTCTCTTGGGGCATACAGCGTTGGCTCCTTCTGTTCCTTATGTCTGACCTTTATCTGGCCCTTCAGTAGTGTCTTGTGTACCGTTTGTAGCCTTTGCTGCACCTTGAGGACGTGCTTGTAGGCAGGAAAGAACTCAGTCAGTGAAGCAGACGTTCCAGCTGGTCCGGCAACCTTAGATCCCGTTCCAACATCAGCATGTTGGCTGTTTTTTCGGTTGCGGAGGAGAGGGCTGCCTCAGTATGTCCTCATCAGCTTGAGAAGCAGCCAATCCCATTCGTCTGGTCCCTGGGCCAGAAGTAGGGCCCGGAAGGAGTCTCTGAGTCCCTGGTTATTCCATTGAACAACTCCGTTGGCCTGTGGGTGGTAAAGAGATATGTGTCTTTTCCCCATGTTCCAGAGTTGGCACAGTTCGGCCATTAGTTGGCTCTCAAACTGCGCCCCTTGGTCAGAGTGGATCTGCTCGGGCAACCCCAGGTAGCAGAACACCCGATCGTCCAGCGCGTTTGCGACCACCGGTGCCGTGGTGTCAGGCAGTGCCAGTGCGTACTGCCATCAGGTGAAGTGGTCGGTGAGGACCAGCACCCACTTGTTTCTTTTTGGGGTGACTGGAAATGGCCTCACCAGGTTTGTGGCCACCTTCTGCCAAGGTCGTCCGGCGCAGAGCCTCTGTTTCCTTTTGGCCACCTTTGTCCCTCCATGCTTTGCGGCCTGGCACACCTCACAACTCTTGATGAGCCGTTTGACTGTGGACGTCAGTTCGGGCTAGTACCAAGTCAGCTGGAGGCGGTTTGTCATACTTTCTATTCCAGAGTGAGCCAGGGCATGCGTCTGCCACACCTTAGTTTCCCGCATAGCCGGGGGCAGATGACACACTATCTAGCGTGGCCCTGCGGGGCTACGCTTGCTGCCAGCACGCCATCCTGTCATATGCGCAGAGAGTCCCCCATGTGATGCAGTATATCCAGCTTTCTGCTTCCGAATTTCAGGTGTTCCGCTGGCACTTCCTCTCCTGTGGCGATGTCATGCTACATAATGGCCACTGGTCCCTGTCCAGGCGCCTGTAGCCTTGCCAGCTCGCCCTTTGGTCCTGATTTCCTTGTGGGGCTGGTAGCCCCTCGGGGGAACCACCGGCACTCAGGTTCAATACCGCCACTGTTTTGCCTTCTGCCGCTAAAACCACTTATCTCCCTTAAAAATGATTTTTTGCTATGCAGCTGGTCAGTTTTGCTCTAATTAATTAGTTTGAACAGAGTTATATTACACGATTCCTTCAACTATTATGTAATTTAATTTCATTAAAATGAATTATTAATTCCTGTGTTAATCTGTTAGGAGTAGTTCTATTCACACTTCCCTTAAACAGATTTTGAGAATTCTGCCGATAAAACTACTTATCGGCTGTTAAGTAATTTTATGTGCAAATGAGGTTATTTGATTTATGCAATGTCTGCTGCTGAAACTATTTATAAAATTTAACAAAGGAAACAGCTAAAATTTCAAAGCTTACTAAACATAAATTATCTCTTTTTACCTATAAAAAGGCTTTGACTTGGCTCTGCTCTGGCTTGACTCAGCTGTGACCTGGCTTTGCCTGGCTCAGCTCGGCTTTGCTTCGGTTTGGTTTTAGCTTGGCTCAGCTGCAGGTGGACGCCATCACCACGGTAGAAACTTATGCAAACTGTTCAAGATGGTTCCTGACTAATATTTTAATTACATGTACATCTAAAAATTCTTAAAGGAAATATTCAGTAGTAGCAATAACTACTTTGAAAAAAAGTTTACCTTTGAGAAGCATTCAAAGGGTTAAAGCCTGTTTTGCATGCACATTTGGAAACAATTATTATATAAACTTCGGCAACCTACAAAAAGCAGTATTTGATTACATACTGGCATCAATAGCACTTGTTTTAATGCTTTGACTAGTTGGTCAGGTCCTGGATCAGCGCTTCGTGCTCTCCAATTGGCCATGTTTGGCTTTCAGTAGGTTTTTGCTCCTTATCCAGAGCAGTTCCTTTACCAAGTCTATGGCCGTAAGCTTTTTCCTGAGTTTTGTCCTGTTGCCAGGAAGTTCTTCCAGTGGGAGCAGTGCGGCCTCCTTAGGTAAGTCCGGTCGGAGCCTTCAGTAGGGTCCTGCTCTTAGAGCAGCGCATCTACTGAGTCCGTTTCTGCTGGGCTTTCCACAGCTCTCTCTGTGTTTCTTCCTGTTGTTGGGAAGTTCTTCTAAAAAAAGCAGTGTTTGCCGTTTTTCTTCAAACAAGCCCATTTCATCCAGAATCCAGTGATCTAATGCGAGTCTCGTAGTGGAGTTCTTGTGATCGTCAGAAATCCCACCGCTAGCACCAGTGTGAAGGATTTGTGCGACCTCCAATTTTTCTCCATTAGTACAAGACTTGGTTCATGAGTTTATACGTGTACATATATTTCTGCTTAGTTCATAAGTTGTACAAGAATGATGAAGTAACATGCAATGAACAGGCCCAGATCAGCTTTTCCTTCTAACTCAAATGTTCATGCTTATATAGCAGGTAGGCCCCGCCTCTGTTTTACTTAGCATTCGAATGGTTGAAGCCTGGTTTGCGTGCACATTCGGAAACAATTAATATTCCCTTTTCAACTAATCTAAAGGGCTTTTTGGTGCAAAGGTGGTAAACTTTGGGCTTGTTAGCTGTTCAAAAGAACATTGAAAATTTTCCTAATAATTTGCTACTATTTTGTTTTAGTGCAACGCAACATCAGTTTTCTTGTGTGTTGTCAATAAACAAAGTAAAAGTTTAAAAATACAATGTATGATGGATGTTTTTTACAAAATATGTGCTGCTTTTTTCTAACTATTTTTTCTAAGATTTATTCTCTTTCAGTTGCGCTTATGACATTTTATTCCAAACCATAAATATCTTTGAGCTAAGTATGTTGCAACAATTCCTGCATAACGATTTCCACAGGAGCAAGCGTGGCTAAATGCTCATCCTAACACCATCAATGATCATGTTGTGGTGCAAACCATTGACCTACTGATTGTTTGCCAGTGCACTAACAGTGTATACCACTGTACAACAACTTGATTTGTCTTCAACAACTACTTGTTTAACTTAGAAATTAGTTCATCGGCATTATTTGAATGAGAACAGAGTACTAGTTGATTTTAGGAACAGCCGCACTGATTATTACTCATTCGCAGATCAAAATAGACACTTTTTTGGAATGAAATTAAGGATTTAGCTTTTAGTTTAGGTATTTAGAAAAAGCGATTAAACAACATTGCGATGTTTTTAATGAGTTAGAAGTAGTTTTTTGAACAATCATTTTATTGTTTTACAATCATTCCTTCAAACTCATAGCTGAATGTGTTCTCAAATTCAATGTATAGAGTTGACCGGTGTTGTTTGCATGGTAATATCCATGGTTTGCATGTAATACCGAGGATACCAGCGGTGATAGGGTGTCAACTGACTATGCTGTAGAAGTTGAATTTGATTTTAATAACTTCAACATCTGTAAAAATGACAATAATTCTGGGGGCTCAGAGGCTGAGAGTGACAGTGATCATGTCAATAGAAATACTGCAGTGGGTAGTACCAGGCCTATTAGAGACAGATGATCTCCAAAAAGATATTGAGAATTTTATGAACACGAGCTGTGTTTGTATTGTGACAATCTATATTTCCAGTTTAGATATATGTTATGATAGTATCTAATCTATTAATATTTTCTGATTGTGCTCGCTGTGTTTTATAAATCAAAGGGTGATTTGGTATGCATTTTATTATGTAATGTATTTAGTAACCCCACCCCCTTTGTCATGTGGCTAGAGCTAATCCTTAAAGCCGGCACTGTTAAAAATACATGCAAAGAGTCAACGCGGACATTTGTCATTGATCTAATAAATTATACAAGCTATGGATAAACAGTTTTACATAGAAGGTAATGCACATAGTTTATTTTAAAAAATAGCCGTTTCAAACTACAGAGTCCTTTTTAGACATGGAACTAGCAAGACTTTGACAATGTAATCATTATATTTCTGAAGTACAACTCAATGAGAACGAAAAGTGACTCATATATTAAAAGCTGTAGCATGCCTCAATATACAATATGCCTCAATATGTAATTTACGTAAAGACTATAGAATAATTTGTAGCAGTTGTGTTGGTCCACCTAGTATATAAATTAAACATTTAAAATCCATGAGTTGTGATAGTGATATTAGCTAAACTACATGTATATTCAGTAATGTTTGTGTGCTTCAAACAATTGCCAAGTATACATTTTATATACAGTATATTCCAAAAAGCTAAAAAATAAATTGATTGTTGGTGAATGCATTAGATTTTTGGCCTAGGGTTAAACTTTGGTTATTAAAAATTGTTATCTCAATCATCTCGGTTTTTGGCCAAAGATTTTGAGATTTGTTCAACTTGGAGCTCAAGCCTCAAATTGATACTCGATCAAACCGGAGCACATGCCTTGGAATTAGAAAAGCTCTGGTAACATTATGGAGGCATTCGTTAAAAAACAGAAAAAGATTTTAGCTTCATTAACTTTTTACAAGAAAGGAGGAACCATTTGGGACAACGTCTCCTCTACCAAAGGAATTTGCTAAAGAGATAACCACTCTAGTCGAGTTACCCTAAATTGTTTCATAGGATGATTCTCCTTCAAAGGTGTGAAGTAAACGTGCCATGGCTGTTTATAGAGTGTCGGCTGCAAAGCTTGAAGACGCACACATAACCAGTCAAGAAGAACAAATGGTTGTTCTGCAGGAGACCTAGGAACAACCTGACATTTATGCATCAGAAATGGTTTTGCTCCTCAATAAAAAGAGAAAAAGGTGAGACAAAGCAAAGTTTCAGGTCAAACCTGTGGGCCGTACTAGGTCATTAAAGCTTGGCTGCACTAACATTGTCTGAGAGTGTGTTAAGGCTAGTCTTTTGTACAAAACAAAAGCCTTGTGACGTCTTTGTAGCTTTCTTCCAGCTGATTCTAAAGAAAGCCATCGCTACTATGGAACCTTATAAAAACGTAACATAAAAGGGGCAAGGACAAGATGAAAGAGGTTCATGCCAAGATAATGACAAAGTTAAAGGCGAAACATAAGACCGAGGTTACCACCGACTTGGAGTATAGGAAAAAAGTTCTAGAGTTGGCTGAACAAGTTTTGAAGGCAGCTGGAATGACAAAAAAAACATTTTCTTAAAGAGTCAGCCCAACTAGTAAGTCCCTTGCCTGACCTGCTCTCAAGCCTAGAACAAAGATCACCATGAGTCTCTTGACAAAAACTTCCGCCTGCTCAGATTACTCCACAGCTAGAGAAACATAAAGAGTAGGCATAGCTAATAGCAGTAGCAACCAATCTAGAGAGCTTATGGTGTTGAAACACAAGACCAAGAAAAGATGAGAATTTCAAAGGATTAGTGGGCCAGGAGACATTACTTCTCCATCATAAAATGTGCAAGTTCTCTCCCAGAGATACAGTGATCTCTACAACACAGCTACATATACCAGTCTAATTTGTAACAAACTTGTTAACATGACTCAACCAGGTGAGTAAGTAAACTCTGTTGCAGATATGTGAAGCCTGATAGAGTTCATAAATACACAGGATGATGAATATTTGGTTGGCTGTCTAGGCCCAAATAAGGAATCCCCTGTTTGTGTGTCAGAGCTCTATCCCATTGGTTTGGAAAAAAAGGCATAACTTCTAACAACTGAAAAGTAGCCCGTATTGGCCAAGATGCCTTCAGGTGTGTATCTGGTTTACACAGCAAATTCCAGATCAAAACCCATTTGGTTGACGACCGACATATGAATGACGCAAATGAACAACCAGCCGATGCCTGCTCAGATTATTCTTTACAAAGAGATGAGAAGTAAATATATTTTGTACAACGATTACATCTCATATCAGAAATTATCAAGGTTTTACACAACCTAAAAGAAAGTAGTATGCTCTTCATTTAAAGTTGTGGCCACACTAGTCATAATTAAACTTGTAGAATAATTAAAATGTTAAACATTTTGGTCAATCGTGTTGCGAATATTTAAGAAGTCTGAAAGTCAATAGTTGACTATAGTCATAATGACCTTGGCAAAATAACTAAAGAGCGAATAGCATTGAAAACATTACCTGATTTGCGTTTACGGCTAACTTGGAATGGTGGATATCTTTTTTCTAAATTAAAAATATTAATTATACTAAAATACACTTAGATAGTTTCGTTTGGCTTTGGTAATTTCTTGAAGGAACCTTTAATCTCGCTGGTGTGGGTTCTAGCTAAATTTTTTTTGCTACCACAAGCCAAATAGTTTGATTCGACAATTCATCTCAGAATGGCAAATAGCCACATAGTAAGGCTTTAGCAGGCTTTTAACAAATTGTTTTTTATTATTGAGTATTTGAGTGATTACGCTACAGTGTCTGTATTTAAACAAAACAATTATCTGCTTGCGTTGAATCAAACAATATGTTTACAGCCTTTTTTGAGTATTACTTCGCTTTGAAAAGTATTTATTTTTATTACAACTTTGTCTTAGCCATGAACAATTCATTGTAATTGAGGAATTAAACACAAATTTTGATAAATTTATGTTTATGCCCATTAGTTGATTTTAACAATAGTACTACTGGTCATAATTATTTTCATCTATAACAATAATGCCGTAACCTGCAATAATACTTATACACTGTCCAACCCAGAAATAAGCATGGTCTTTTCGAAAATGGCCGAATGTGATAGTTCTTGTTTTGCATTGCATTTGTTGTGTTTTTGTAGCATCAAGTAATTTAAACTTTTTGCTGAATAATATGGTATCAAAACACTTGTATAGAAGGAGTGGTTCAAAATGTTTGATGAATTATACAAGCCCTGTTGAAATAATAGTTTAAAAAAAAGTAATTATGTCTTGGTATACAAATTAATTTGGTAGCAAATAAATTATATTTGTTTTTTACAGTAGTTAGTGGCATTTTGACACTGTCCTTGTTTTTATTGTTGATTCAATACACACAATATCGGTGGACAATAATCTCTAAGAAAGTCGACAAAATGTTACAGAAGTTATTGATTTTGATATTCCTGGTTTCGTATAAATCTGTGAAGAAGTAGATTTGTTGGCTTAAGAGTCGGAGAATGGAGATGTCTGTGGTTAGGAACGGAGTCAGCCATTTCCCAGTCTGTTACAAAGTTTGGAAACTGGGCATCACTTTCAATAGACAAGACGAGCAGTTGCACGACTTGGCTGCAAAAGATGGCTTGCTGTTTGATAACTAATAAATACAATGGTTGTAAGCTCTTTCTGGACTCATTTTTACTTAGCTAAGGAATTAGATGTTCTGCCATTATCTCTTTATCATTGCATCAGAGCTTGTGATGAACCAGCCAACTTTTTATGAACATACATATAAGAATGACGAAAGCATATAGAACATATTCTCACAATTTTGGTTAGGAACTATTGGAAACTGTTACTAGGGATATTAGGCACTTGCAATCTGGATGTATATGATTTTACTTTGAGCAAAAAAACTATAGATACGAAAATCTGATGTTTAAATCCATACTTAAACAAAAATTTAAATTCTTAATATAAATATTGAGTGATTACCTGTTTGGCAATGTATGGATTACAGGGAATAGAAATATTTAACGATCCCTTTACTGACACAAAAATGACAATTAAATTTTAGAGCTAGGTTTTAGTTTCAGTAAAGTTTCTTCATTTAAATGTTTGTCAATATGATATAATATGATATCACAGCAATAAAATATAATAAAATATAATGTGTCGGACTTCACTAAACATTTTCTTCAATATCAGTTGGCTTCAAAAATAGTAACAATATACAATAGGTTGTAGTCAAGTACAATATACAGTAGGTTGTAGTCAAGTACAATTATCTTTTTTCTTTATTACGGTAATCACTTTTCTCATTTATGAATGAGAGTTCTAATTTTTTTTATATTAAATTTTTTATAATTACACACTTAGATTCTTAAATACTGGTACTAAGGAGTAGCCAATATTAGCTGCAAAAACTTCAACTTTACTCATTTTATTTATGAGTAGCTATATAATAGTGATCTAGCACCTTTCATCGCAATTTTTTTCTAGTGTGTGTTCAATTTTTCATTGAAGTTAAATAGCCCATACAGATTGATACTGAAATTCCAGTTCACTATAGCTGAGGCTAATAGTTTCTCAAATAAATAACCAATTCACTAATATTCACTATTTGTGATGTTGTAAATCTTTCTAATAATTTCTTTTGAGTATTTCTTCAGCCAACATAACAAAAAGAAATTGGTTGTACAATAACCAAATAAACATCGTGTGTAAAGCCGGCCCTGAGAATTGCCCTGCACAAACACACAATGGCATTTTACATTGAGCATGGTCATGTGTTCTATAGTAGAGCTTTGCTACTCACCCTAAGAAATCATTTTGACTTTTCAATTAATTGAGTGACAGTTTGTTTTAGAGGGATTTGAACACCAGTAATATATTAGAAAATGGAACTTAGTGTGCATAAGTTACATGCAAACTCATTACATGAAAAAAATACAATGAGACTGCTTCAAAAAAACATACAAAGTTTGAAATCTAAAATGAGGAGTTACCGATTAAGAGTTATTTTTTAAGTTACAAATGTATACCCGTAATAACACACATTTATCAATAAATATCTTGTAAAACATCTGAGCAAAACACATATTTGCAAAAAAAGTATAACTTGCAATATATGCACTATATAACCAATTTTCTATCTAAAAAATAGTGCATGTTTAAAACATAAAATATGCAGCATTATAAAAAATACCGTTCTGTATGCTGCTCACCAATTAATACAGCCAGTCCAGTTTGCAAAGAACAAACATACAAAAAACATAAGTAAATGAGCATGCCTTATTTACCTGACTATCTAACACATACTCAATCAACAAGACAACTTTTTGTGTCGGTATCTCAGGCTGTGGATAGTAGCTAGTTCAAAGCTCATTGGAGTCAAACTTTGCAGCAAAGTCTATCACAACTCTCTTGACCAGACCACCACTCTGCCATAAACACCATGTATAATATCAATAGACTAGAGATTCAAAACTCACTGTCTCTTTTTTTAAACAATATCTTTTTTCTGTAAATTTGGATGCGGTAAATCTAATTTTCTTAAGATTTGTATAAGCTGAGGTACTGCTCTCTTAATTATTTTCAGAATACACTATTCAATGTGGTAAAAATATCATTTCTTCTTTATTTAGTCATTATCAAAACTTCTTGGCAATGGTAGCAGTACAGAGGTCGTCATATTTAAAATAGAATTTGGAGTCATACATTTTCTTAGAGATGAAGTCATTCAGTCTGTGACAGAAAAGAAGTATTTTATTTGTTGTAAAATGTATCTGGAGCTTGACAGAGAAAAACGCGCTTGATAGTGCTGTCTGCCTAACAATTCTTGACCATGCATACTTCGCTTGGTATTTTTATGATGTATTACTCCCGATGAAGCAAATATCATCTGGCTAGAGGTATTTTCCCTTGCTGGTTCAGTTTTTCTCCAATCAATCTGCCACTGCACGTATTACTTATACAAAATTAATGTTTTACTCATGATCTTTATTGGATGTCTTGGCAGACCTACAATCCTTTTTTAGCAGCTCAAGATTTACTGAGTAAACTAAACTTGTCTTTGAGTGAAATAGGTGTTGTGTAGTAACATGACGACACGATACCTACAGCTCAATTCACATACTCTCTTTGTCAAAAACCTGTCCCACTTTAGCCAGAGTGCCATATACTGTAAATGGCTGAAATGTACTTCTTGTGTTCCAGTTTTTTTGTGCTGCTGCACCTGGTCTCAAGAGGCATTCCAGCAGAAACTAGGATGTGCAATCATGAAAAGGTGGTGCATGACATGGTGTCTGCTTTTAAGATTGCTTGCTGTGAAGTGACAAATACAGCACTGTTTTTTTAGATTTATATGCATTTGCCGGTTTTGGCGCCCTCAAAGATATATGATGTAACATTCTTGTGATCCCTTTCTTCATTTGAATTTAGGGACAGTAAAATTAGATGCAAAATATTTTGACTTAAGTAACTGCTACAGAATTTTATTAAATTAAAAAAGGCGTATATCCTTTCCTGCCTTTTTCAGACATTAACGTGTATACTTTGCATGTTTTTATTTTATTAGTTTAAAAGTGTTCTTCAACTGTTAAGGCAGCCACTTCTGCTGTAGTTTTTTTCTGATCAGTCAAAATTGTCATGCACTACAGAAGTAGTCTAATTAGAACTGTTCAGCTCATTTATTGCATTTCAAAGATAATATCACCTTCCATAACTTGAGTTGTTAACAACAGTCCCCTCGCCTGCTAAATTTGGGTTTATCTTTCTGGCATTCATATAATAGCTTTAGCATGCTGGGGGCTGCTATCTTGATCTATTGTTTTTTTATTCTGGCTCTTAGACTTTATCATGTACCTTTTTGCATATCCCTGGCTAGATAGTGAGCCATGTTGCTTCCTTATTTCTTTGGCCCACTTTGGCAGCCTGGATTTGTTATGTTCAATTGTGGGTTCAAGAATAGCAGGTGCCCGATCTAACTTCTTTGACAAACATCATAGGCCTTTCCGTCAGTTTTTTTTATTGAAATACTGCCTCTGCTTTTCCATCGCTTGTCTTTATTTGGTTAAAATCCTGTTTACATCATACAGCACCAAAACTCATCCATATTCTCTGAAAGCTGTAAACAGCCAAATCAATTTGGTAGGGTAGGACTGTGGCAGAACTTTTATGTATTATTGCATTTTTTTGTTTTTAATGTTGCTGAGCAAACTGCAAAGCCGTATCAATTGCTTTTGGTTGGAAAAGTACTACATGGTAAAGGGAAGCACTTCAATTAGTTATAAGTTTAATTCTAACTTTTCAGTGGGATGATGTCTTTATCTATCCATTCAGTGTGGCATGTCTCGACACAGCCTCACACAAAAGGGTAGGAGCAGGTTTTCCTTATTAACCCTTTCTAGCATGAATTACTTTTTAGTAAGCCAAACTGCTCCAAAAGTCGATTTTACTATCAGCTTTAAGGCTTGTTTGTCCTGATATTAGCAAATTTTAAATTTCTCAATGACATCAAAGATTTTTTACCATGTCCACATATGTGTACACCATGCATCCGTTCACCAATTCGCATTGTCCACGTATGTGGACGTAGAGCTAATTACAGGAACAATATGTGGTTTAGGCTGCTATATTATGAACATTTTGCAAGATCTATCACACATACATATAAGACATATATATATTATGACATATATTTGTATCATTCAGTCGACATATCTTTCGAAGACTTCACAAAATTAAAAATGCACAGTGACAACCTCAAATCATGAGGGGATACAGCAATAGTTTTTGTACACAGACGAGTGTCTGCTCGACGAGTTACTGGTGATAGTCAGCAAAGCACTCCGGACAGAGGTAGACTTGGCAGACACCACACATATACCTGCATCGCTTTGTGCAAGCCATGCTTCTGCATCGCGAAGCATTTTTTTGCTCTTTCTTTTCTGGAAAATGGCCAAGCAACAGATTTTTTCGGAGAGTAGCTGGAGGTTGTAGCTGAGACAATTTAGCCGGAGGTACTGCTTGAGAAGATGATGGACGACCTCTGCCTTTCTTGCTTCCCAATGATAAACCCTTACCAATTAGGGCTGTTGCGACACTGCTTCGAAAAGCCAGCAGATCAAGGGGAGAGCCTTCTTCAAGCCATCTGTAAATGACCCAGCTGTTTGAAATCGCCAGATTCAAGAAATGAAAAAATATTCGAAGGTACCATTTCTTCTGCTTCAGGTTGTGGCGATAGCAAGACACAAGGAAATCTGTTAAGTCCACTCCCCCCATGTGCTGATTATAAATTTCTATAGCAAATGGCCTTGTGACATTCACTTTTGCCTTCTCTTTTCTGTCCCATCTCTCCACATAGCTTAGAGGCTCGACTCCAGCAAATGTGCTCGCTGTATGGACAAAGCTGTTGTCATTCCACTTGACAACAGTAACATCACACTGGCTTGTTGTGTATGAGAATTCTCCTCGTCTTTTCATGCTTTTATCCTCTGCCAATATGTTCTCAGCACCCAACAGCCTGTTTTTCCTCAAGGTACCAGTGCTCAGAATTTTCTTCTCACGAAGTGTTTTTAACAGCTCCATGGTGGTGAAAAGGTTGTCAAAAAAGACTTTGTGGTACTTTCCTTCTAACCCTAAACACAGGCGCATCACTACATCTGCACATAAACCCAACTCTTTTTCAGGCCGATTTCCATTAGCTCCTTGATAGATTTCAAAATCGTAAACATACCCAGACACACCTGACCGTACCCAGACCTTGTATCCCCACTTTTTAGGTTTGCTGCGTATGTACTGCTTTAGTGAACTTCGTCCAGTAAATGGTATCATCATCTCATCTACACTATGGAACTCCTCAGGTGTGACGGCAGACTTGAATGTAGAATTCATTGAGTCAAGAAATGGTCGAATCTTTTTCAAGCGATCGGTCGATTCTGTGTTTTCTGTGTTATCAGCAAAGTGTAGAAATCGCCGTATTCTCTCAAATCTATTCACTGACATGGCGTTGGCAATCAAGTTGCATCTCAAGCCTGTGTTAGACGACCAGTACATTCGTAGTCTGGAGTAGCGGATGTAAGTCATGACAATGTTGATCCCAAGAAATATAAAGAGCTCACCTTTTGTCAAGCCTAAAGGAGTATCTATGCTTTGTTGATTTGCATACAAGTTCGATTGATAAACAATGTCATCAAGAAGCTGATCGGTAAAGTAATGACTGAATATGTCTATTGGCTCAATATTTCCACCTAGATGAATAGTGACTTCACGCTGTCCAGAAAAAGCAGGAATGTTGTTTACGTGGCTATTATCACAATTTGCATTCCATGTGAGACTTGAAGGCTTACACTGCTTCTTTGGTAATGCAGTCTTTTTTTCTCTGGTAGTTGGTGCTTGCGCTTTTGATAACTGTCCTTTTGTGATCGACTTTGGAGTAGACGTGACTTTCGATGTAGATGGTTGATCAATGCTGTTAGCTAAACTTTCAGAGAGAGCTGAGGATGTATTGCAGCTATACTCTTCATTGCTGCTACTTTCAGTTTCCACATACTCTTTCAACTGATTTTGTGGGCTCCAATCCTCATCTAGGTCACTGTCATCACTTATCAAGTTATCCTCACTATCGCTGCCAAGTGCAGCTGCAAGCACATCATCAGAAAAAATCCTTGGATTGGTACGCTTCCTTCTATCCATCTAGAAACATAAGAGCTATAGTTGTGTAACACTGCCTTAGTCTCTCCAATATCATACTGTGAATATATTTTATGCTCATAAAGCAACTCATGTTTTGAAATCTGCATTCCAGCAACAATGGATGCCATGCATAATGTAGTTGTTGGTGAAATGCAAGTTCAATTGTTGCATGGTGTACACATGTGTGGACATCCACTGAAGTGGCCAAACTGCTTTAGCCACATAATTTACTTCAATTTCTGCTTTTCCATTGCATGCTTGTCACTTTTATACACAAGAAAACAAAAATCAGAAGGCTCTACAGATGCACAGCAACCCAATAGCACAACAAAACATGTCAGTATATTTCAGTACTAACCTTTGATGAGCAATCCAAACTAAATTTCCCTCCAAAACATTGACCTTGACCTTATGACAAAATTCCACTCACATGGTGAGAAGCCAACTCCAGAGTCTAACTAATGCTTCAATTGAAGTTGCTGTATATGCTCAAAACAACATTTTGTAGCTGCTATGAAATGGTGTACACATGTGTGGACGTTGCGCATGAAAGGGTTAAGGGACATTACTATTTTTAGTGCCCTGTGTGAGCTTCCAAACTAAAGGGGATTTGCTCTACCTCAAATTCTTTTGGCAGTAGTTTAATAAATGTCTCATTTGGCCCACACATGATAACTATGTAGCAGAATTATGTCACCAGTCATCTTTCAAACTGAGCTGAATAATTTGTACAGTTGTTCTCTGGTAGTTCCATTTTGCGAAATACCAGTTTACCAATTGCATAAACAATCGCTGGCAATGAGGGTGTGTGACCAGCCCAAGGAAATCCCGCTGCTTGGTCACAGGCTGTGACAACTGATACCCTGTTTTACTTCTTGTAGTAATGGGAAGTAAACGAACTAAGTTGCCGGCTTCTTTAACAAGGTCAGCTACCATAAAATCTTTGATTTTTATTAGCCATCATAATTTTACTTTTGTAATCGGCTTTGCTCATCTTACAACATTCAACTAACCTCCTGAAAGTTGCAATCAGATTGGGCTAGTTCTTGGTAAGTTGGGAGTGGCTAATTATTATTTTCTCCGCTGAGTACTAGAGTGATTTTTGGTCTTGTGGTGAATTCTTGTAGGACCCATATTGATATTTCCCAATAACTCAGACTGCTTTGCTGGTTCAAGAAAATACAATAATAATTCATGTTGTGCCGATTTTTCGACTCCGGGTTCCTACTTCCAATAGTCCTAATGGTCAGTGTGGGTGTCGCAACCGGTGAATTCTTGCTTTTAAGTTTCCCGGTTTGCAGCTACTGATAGCAAGCTTGACCACCGCATAAGCTTTGAATAGATATTACAGCAAAACAAACGTCTATCACACATAGTTTTTTTTTCCTGGAGGTTTCTAGAGTTCAACCCACCCTATCTGAAGTAGGAGACACTTTTGAGCACTTGTGGTGAAACAGTTTCCAGTAGAGCCTGACTAATAGCATGTGCTTCTTGTGGTACCTGGTGTCCGTCCATGGCATTGAAAGTTGTAGACATTCTCAAGCAGTCATTGCGTCAAACAAATACTGCTCGATCCTCCTGAGTCAACTCCTAGTACTACATTTATCACAACAACTACGACAACTAACTTTGTTGCTACTAACCTGTGTAAACTGCTATTACTGGTGACCTTATTAATACTGAACAATATGTCTTCCACTTAATACTGCACGTTTAATCAAAATTAGTTCTATCTAACTTTTTTCCTTGCTACAGAATACCAGAGTGGCCTACTCGCATAGTAAATTTTGCTTGCCACACTTGAGAATAAAATTGGAGCATGTTTTCTGTAAGAAGATCATTGAATATACGCATAACTGAATAGGAAGTTAGTAATTTATTTTGTATTTTGACTATTTCACTTGATGTGTACGTTATTATGCAGCGACTGTTGACAGCGCTACCATTATTGCCTGAACTGCTATAGAACTTTTTTATATAACATTTACTGTAGTTGTTAAAGATGGAATAAAGTAGACTAAATGTTTTTCCAAACGATTTTAGAGAAAATAGTATCGTAAGTTGTAGCAAACCTAACACAATACCAATGATATACTATTCTGTATATGCTGCCTTTTTTCCAGCTAAATTTTAATTTTGTTACAATAGGCCTATAAATGATTACTAACCTTATTCAATTAGATCTACAAATCCCTACAAATCTGTGAAAGTAGTAAAGAAGAGAGCCAGATATGCAAGTTGTCTCATTTACAAATAATTTTAATAAAAATACTCAATGACTAAATAAGAACACTAAATGCTGCTGATAGTGTCAAAAATAAGCAATATTTTGTAATGTTTAAATTGGAACGGTTTAAGAAAACTGAGTTGAATGAATGACGTTTACGAGATATCCACAAATAGGAAAAGTAGATACTTAGCCCCCCAAAGTGTTGGTGCAAGGAAACCATAAGTTTAATTTAGGAACAAGTTTAAATTAGTCAATATTCACAAGCTTAGGTTTAAATTTACTACGATGAAAAAAGTAAAAAAACAAAGTTTTATGGCACAATAGAGCAAAGGTTTGATGCCACTGACATTATTGATTTCATGTGTAAAAAGAAGTGTAAGATTAAAAAAGAAGATTGTTTAATTACCGTAAGAAAACTATACTCTGCAAGCAGAACATTCTAATCAACGCTTGCCTTGAATCTCTTTTTCTTTTTGGACAAATAGTTTTTTTTTTTTCAAATGATCATTCTTCCATTGGAACATTACCAAAATGATATATCTCTTAAACTATAATTCAGATTTGTGTCCCGACGTAAAACAATGGCAGTCATTCAGACTGGAGTAGTAACTTTGCAATCATGACCAATCTTCTTGAATATATTTGTCAATATGTTAACTTTAAAAGAGAGTTGCCCAAACATTCTTTCAAAAATTTTATTGAATGGGTTCATGACAGCCTTGTACAGCTCGGATTAAATAGTTTTTTTCTACCACGGTCAAAGTAACTCTTTTCAGCAGCCAAAATTATAAAAAGTGGCAAGATTCTTTACAAAAGTTGTGGCTTTTTTTGGAAAGTTGTCGTAGTCATTATTATTTTTTGTTACACAATAATTACTAGCAAAAATCTAGCGAGACAGATAAAGACTGTTAAAGTATTTAAATTTGTTAATACATTGCATGAATGTTGTACTGCTGCACCTGCAGACACAGATAGAGAAAAACATGGCCTATTGCAAGAGACATTCTCATAGAAGAACAAAAATAAAGTTCACTGCAATTAGAATGATTTCATTTCTGAAAAACCAGAATCTAACTTCTGATGCTGAAATTGAGGAACAAAAACTGCTGCCACACCTGTGAAGGGCAACTGATGCTCAATAAATGTTGTATATTACTGAATCAAATTTATTTTTAAGGCGACATTTAAAAAGTATCAGTTGGCAAAATGTCTTTCATTTTTGTCAATAATAAAGGTGTGTTTTTCAGCTGCTAAAAATCATGTCTAAATGAGCATCGGACATCTCACAGGAGCAAATTTTCTTCAAGTTAAAGGAGATTGATAGTTTTATTGTTAGGCTACTGTGTCTTATTACAAAGCTGGTTACCTTTCAACTGTTCCTGTCAATTCTTAAAGTGTTGGCCTTAGTCACAGATTTTCTACTCGTAGCTACTAGTGAAACTCAAATACTGTTTATGTATGCCACACATACATTGACAAATGCTGGAAAGACATGCGGTCATTGAGAATCAGGCTCTAAAAGCTTGTAAGCATTACGGAAAGTTTAGTCACTGTATAGCTAACTCCCCGTTAGGGATGGAGATTGATTATGTCTTAAGTTAACCTGCTGCCAGCAGAGCACTTCTCTAAAGCAGCAGCCAAAACTTTCCCCATGAATTTTGGGCAGGCTAGTTATGCATCACAAATAAGTTATGTTCAAGGTTTTTCAAACTGTGTTGCTGATGCTTGGCTGAATTACCTACTTTTGCATGTGTATTTGGATTGCTTGCTCAATTTTGAATTCAAAATTATAGTTTTATTTTCAAAAAGGTATTGTCGTTGTAAAAGAAACAATAAAAAATTATATTTTTTACATTACAGTTACATATATTTCTTAATAAAAGAAAGTATATACCATGTCTACCACTATTGCTGCTGTTGCTTCTATTTCTTTTACTAATTACAATAATACAAAATGAGCCTGAATCTTTATTTTGTCAATAGAAATTAACCTGCTACTGTTGGTACAATTAACTTCATCACAGTTTGCTACATTAGTTTTAAAATCAGTACTACCATTGCCATGACAACCATAAATATAATACTTACAAAGCCATAACTGCTGTAAATGCTGCTGACTTCGATTGTGGCTACCTTTGCTTCTATTGGTTCTATCACTGCTACTATAGCTGCTGCTTTAGCTACTACTGCAAATTATACTACATATAACATTGTTAGTCCTACTGTTCCTGTTACCATAGCTGTAAATAATACAGTTCCTAGTAAACTACATTGCCTTCCACTATTATTTCTAGTACTACTGTCGCTGCAATGATTACTGCTACTTACTGCTGATAATTCTGACATTGTATAGTGATAATACTACAGACTCTGTTCCTTTTTAACATATCACAATCATTATATATTCAGGAAGCTGCTCAAACCAATTAGTTCACATATTTGATTCACTAAACTATGTACATGTATACTTAAATGCTATTTAGGGGCTAAAAATCAATAGAATGCAAGAAAATTTGTTTCAATTAAAGTAAAGTTGCAAAAATACATGTTACTTATCAGAAACACTAACCTGCTCATTGGGGGAATCACATCAACAGATTTTTTACATTCTCGTGTTGTGTAAATGTCTTTGTGCACATCGTCGTTTTCAAACGTAAACTTCAGGTACTTTTGTGGGTTATGATTCACCAAAACTATTGCAACTTGAGTGAAGCGTGTATTTTTTAAGTAGTACATTGTGAAGCCATCTTCTTTGACTCCCAACTGTGTAATAAACAGGGTATGATGCATAATAATTTATTTAGCGCAGTTTACAATTTGTATATGTTTGGTTTGAAGTAGAGATGGAACGAGACACGAGACGTCTCGAGTACCGACCTGTCTCGTCTCGTATCGGTCTCGACTTAACTATTGCCAAACTCGAGACAGGAAATATAACTAAAGCGCCTGCGCACGGTTGTTAAAACATGGCTTCTTGTGGTAGCAACAACTCCATATATTGCAATGGATTGCGGGCAACTGCCTTTAAAGTTATACTCGGTCCGTTACTACCTGTTGCTATTGTTTTTGTTGGCCACTGAGTCTAATGATGTAGTCCGGACAACGGCCCTGTTATATTTTAGTTCGGTTCTGTGTCCTTAGAACAGATACCGGGTCGTATCTAATTAATCTTTGGATAATCCAATTTAATAAAGACTTTTGCGGGTAAAATGTCTGTATTTTATCGTATCGTGTCTAAACACCCACTGCCCTTCATAAAATTTGGGCATCTTTTACGTATATACTACCAATGGCGGGTAAAACCTGCAGGACACGGAAAAACGAACGAAAGGCCGTGTCGACCATAGTCCGTGTTTGGTTAACAATGACGTTTTGTTAGCTCAATATAAGAATATACAGGTATACAGTAATTAATACAATTTCATGAGTATAATTTAAATATAATTCACATACTACAGTTGATACACAAACAAAACTTAACATTAATGAAACGATAAGAATGAAAGTGTTATCGTGTGTTCTTTTAGTTGCGGTATTTCTTTGTAGATCGACGGCTATCGGTTTCATTACACGATACATTAAAAAGTAAGAACTATTCAATAAATGGTAAAAATATACATGCACAAAGCAATATGTTTATAATAACTATGATCAATCAAGCTGAAAATTCTTAGAATATATAACTTTGGTATTTTAGAGCTGTTTGCGTCACTTTTGTTTACAAAAACTACATGCATATGACTATTAAAATGTTGTATTTAAATAGTTTACACCAGATGAAAATTCAATTTAAAAATAGTTTTATTAATTTTATATATACTAAGTAGCTAGTACTTGTGTAGTGAAATCATCACCAAATGCTCATAATTTTACTATCTCGAGTCTCGAATTTTTACAAGACAGTGTCTCGAGTCTGGTCTCGAACTTAAAAAACCTGTCTCGTTCCACCTTTAGTTTGAAGTACCTACAATAGAAAGATTGTAAAACAACAAAATTTACTATTATCAGTTTAGAAATAGAAACTGTCAGAAAATTTTAAATAGATTATCAAACAAAAGCATGAGAAAACTATTTCCAGTTTGCTTTTGTTTCAATTTTAGTTCAAAAAGTTTAATAAACCATAATTTACAATAACAAAAAAATTGAGCTCTGAGCAGTTTGATTAGACTACAGCTCATTTTACTGTATGGACCTGTTTGATACTTGAGCTAATTAACAAAAAAAATATAAGTGGAGCTTGCATTATCATGAAAACAAGCTAAAATTTATCTTCTCAATTATTTCAATAAGCCAACCATTTATTGATTGGTGGCATTTTTCAAGTAACCACAAAATTGGATTGCACGAGAATGACTACCATCAATCTTTGATTTTATGGTAGTCATTCTTTTTCAAATTACTACCTGATGAGAGTAAACCGATGTCTGCCCGAAACAGGTATGTTGTAATTACCGACAGCTTAAATTATCTATATTTTATATTTTACCAGAATTGAACATATACACAGTGTATTGAGTTCATTTTTATTATTCTTTACAAAACTAGCGCTCATAGCAAAAACAAGTAATGATAATCTCGCTTTCTTACTAGCTAATAGTATGTAACTAATTAAGAATAATCTATTTTTAGTTATACTTTTTGCTATTTAGTTAGCTTTCGAGTGATTTTTAAAATAAAGATGAATTTGAGTCACTTAACTTTAGCTAATCCATAAAATATTTCCTTTCTCAGGTCTCTAGATTTTACACAAGCATTATTAAAATGACTGAAGGCTTAACTTCATTAATAAGATGGCATGACTACTTTGACCGAAATCCCAGTATAAAAACAGAAGATAGGGAAACTTTTTGGTCTAAAATCGAAAACCCAATCCAGAAAAAAACAAAGTAAGAATTTTAAAAAACACATTATTGTATTAATGGAAATGTTAAAATATAACACTATAGCAATGGCTTTCAAGCTAAACTAAACACAGACATCAAGAAACTAACAACTAAAAACTAATTAAAAGCTGACAACACCACCAAAATTTGCAAGCATGAAAAGGTTGACTTCATGAACTTGTTGCAAAAAACACTATTCAAGACTTTTTTAAAGCATCAAAAAGAAGTACTAAATACAACTAAAGCTAATGATCATATGATTGCTAGCACCCTAGACCAGTACAACAGAATTTACTACTTTGCTAAATAAGAAGGATTCCTTACCACGTAAAGATCCAAAAGCCAAATTTGACTAGCAATCCTAATGGCAGACTCATGAACTCTACTATAGTAATATTTATATTTCCGCAAACATTTTCAGTCAATAATAGGCATTATTAGTAAAGGATACATGACAAGATAAAACAAAGCGGATAACAAAGACAATGGTTAACATTTAAAACACAAACGCATACAGTAGTTATTGGGTGAAAAGCACACCTGACAAAAACAAGCTGTCTTTATGTTATATGTCATAGTCAACTTAGCCCTTTCATAACTGAAGATTTACAGACTAAAGCCTTGGACTTTGCAAAAGTGTACACATATCTCAAATGCAAACAAAGAAATAATAATCTATGCAAGAAATCCCTGTCAGTTCACAAAACCCACCTCAGACAGAAAATATACACCCAAACTATGTGATGTAACTATAAGCAACTATGATGCAACTGAGGCTTGCACCCTAGCAAGCATCTAATGAATGCTCTATACGTCAAGCCTCCTATTAACTTAAAAGTAACAATGAACTAGTGGCATGCAAAACAGTGTCAAAAAATGGAAAAAAAGCTAGAAAGTAATTATTATCAGTATTTAAGTGGCACAACATAAAAATCCCAATTGAATCAAATAAAAGACTACTAAATTTTAAATGGGATCATCGACCTCACAGCTGGTGCCTAAAGACCCTACATAAAAACCTGGCAAAATTTTACTATCTGTTCATACCAAAAGGAACCGTTGACTATACATACTGAAAACATATTCAAAGAATATAAACAAAAGACTGAACAGCATATGTGCAAGTAATAAACATATAGCCAAAACGAAAGCAATAAGTAAAAAGCACTCGCATATAAAGGTTACAATTATCAATTTGACTGCAAACCTAAAAAGTTAGGAAAAAAAGTTGCTCAAGGATACAGACAAACAATCTGGTACAATATCGTTACAGTGCAAAGGTAAATACTAGTGCTAGCAAAAGCATTATTATTATTGTAAAACCATGTTTGTTTAATTATTTGACAACGACATTTAATTCTGACCAAACGATTATTCTGTCGGAAATAATTTACATAGTTTTTCAAAAAGTAGATAAACTGCTAGTATTTCGAGAATTTCAAGAATCAAAACTTATATCATTTTACTGTGAAGTGCATCGTACTCATAACAAAACTTTCTAAAAGATAAGTTTAAAATTGTTTAGTGAGTTCCAGTCTTGCAAAACATCTGAGGCTCTCTTGTGGTTGGTTGATCGAGGTGTTTATTAGTGCCATGATGCTACCGATCTGGTTTGTCCATTTGAAGAAAAGTTAAAAGTGGTACAGCTAAGCCAAAAAAATTTTTTTATTGTTTCCACATAAATGGCAAAAAAGTAATTTTAATGGAAACAAACTTTGATTGTTCTAGCTAATGTGTGAGCTTTGTAATGAAAAGAAAAGTGAGACCTTATTGATAGCAAATACATTTGCTTACGGTTAATACATTTAGTACCGTAATATCTGCTACATCAGTTTACGATAGCGAAAAAATGGAAAAAGTGAAATTTCACACTATATTTAACGCACACATACGCACTCGCCTACAAACTCGCGCACACACTTGCCCCGCACCCACAGACACTCGCACCTGCTCGCACCTGTGCCTAGTTTCTGCACCCATAATAGCGCCTGTGCCTCAACTTGCACCACCATTCGCACCCGCACCACACCATACCGTAGACCACACATAGATGCGCACATAGATACTTAGCTGTTTTTGCATGCCAACCAAGAAGGCCAAACTGAATGTACACAAAATAAGCATTCTAAAAACATTTGAAAGAAGAAACAACTACAACCGAGAAACCTTGTAACTGTAGACAAAATATAGGTGTCCATTTTATGGCCATTGCAAAAAAATTGTATAGTTTACCAAACCACACTGAATAGAGCGACAACAACACTAATGAAGTTACGTAGGACTTTAGAAAACTGACTTTAAGGCTGGGTACAAATTCCAAAAAGCGCCACTCA
Source organism: Watersipora subatra (assembly GCF_963576615.1). Classification (NCBI taxonomy): domain Eukaryota; kingdom Metazoa; phylum Bryozoa; class Gymnolaemata; order Cheilostomatida; family Watersiporidae; genus Watersipora; species Watersipora subatra. The sequence continues at coordinate 33,587,409 of NC_088717.1, forward strand.
AACATTGAACTAAAAACACAGACTTAACATATCAATTATTTTAGAGACTACAATACCCAATTTTAGCATATATTGACGAATAGCAAAAAAATATGCAATGTAGAGCCTACTCAAACCAAAACTGCAACAATCGCCTATTTGAAAATGTCATGGTTATCTGCTAACCAGATATATACACACTAAATAGAATAAAATAGTCTGCCTTTTCATCTGTAATATGTTCAATCATTTCAAAGGAAGAGCCACTAAAGTGGCAGTCTTTGGATGAGCAAACAAGTGAGCCGTCAAAATTAGAAACTGTAGATCAAAAAACCGGAGGCGATCTTGTACGATGACAAGATAATTCCTTGAAAACAGCCTAAATTGGGCAGCAAGGAGCTGTGAGTTTTGCACAGCATGCCAAGTTTTTTCAGAATCTTGCTAGACTTGCTACGTAAAACACTGGGAGCATCCCAACTCCAATCGAGATAGTGGGTGGTATGTTTATTAGCCTTACAACAAGCTGGACATATTCAGGCTTTCTTTGGGGTTAGAACCACAACAAAACCCAATTTAGCTAGTCTACGCAAAACTGGTTGACTTTCTTTAGCAGGCAAGTGTAAAGTTGTGCAATGAGTCAGACTGGTAAGCAAAAGGAAACAAAAAAATGAAACAAATCAACACCTGTATTCAAAAAAAAAGCCATCAACTTAGTCAGTACACTATCTACCGATTTGAGGGCAACAATTTAGTTTTGGTACTAATTGACCCTTTTACTCAGTAGCCTCATGACTTTACTAAAGGCTACGATGCAGGTAGTGGTCAACGTCCTTGAAATAGAGGAACTCCGTTACTGGGCATTGTCCAAGTGGATACATTCAGATCAAAATTTAGTTTGAGAGCAAGTTACTAGCCAAATTATGTCAGCTCAAGCAAATCGGTCAAACATACATCAATTTTCATAACTTTCAGCTCCAAAGAATAGTAGATAAAAACAATCACAGGGTTGAAATGTGGCTCAATATTAAGTAGTCAAGACTAGTCGAACCTGATTTTCTTCAGCTGATGATGGTAAATTAAAGCAGCCTAAATTTCAGGTTTAGTGAGATACAAAATTGCTGATGCTTGCCATGCAATAAATTTGTTGGATAAACTAACCTGCTATCCTCCACAAAAATTTTTTTTTTCTATAATGTGACCATGATGTTAATGTCCCCTGCCAATTGAATGTGGGGCACAATAAAAAGAGTCAAAACAAGGTCTATCAGCAAGACCCTTCAGGAGCCAACCCAGGGTGTGGCTATTCATCATAGAGAATAGAGGCACACAAATTTGTTAGGTCTTAGCAAGTCCTACTGTACATCATTACCACCTATGCGAAGGTAGTAAAATTGAGAGACAGCCTACCACCCAGCAAAAGGAGCCTCCAATGCCATATCACACATGTTTGAAAAATAGGGGCTGTACTCCGGGCAATTTGGAAGACAGGGTAGGGTCTTATACAAAACGGGCTTGACCACACTGTTCGGAGACCACAGCATACAACTGGTAATACATTGGATAGTTATCCATTGTTTATTAAAATGCACACTCATGACACTAACCAAAAAAAAGAAAGAAGAAAAAAGGTCAAAGATGCTGACTGATCACCAATCGCAAAAGAAACATGGCCATTAACTTCAACTCTCTTCAAACTGACATAAGTTTCAGTCTAACGTATTTCAAGTCCGTGACAAAAATTATATTAAGGTGAAGTAATGCATGTTACACCACCTTAATATATGACTGACAAATTAAGGGAAAAAGATCAGCATATGACATTCACATCATAGTTGTATAAAGTTTTGCGCATACAGTCCTTATCAAACATTATGAAACATTTAAAAGAAGTAGCTAAAGATGAATGCTACAAATCTAAATGTTTTACAACATAAATCTCTTAGCCAGCACGATGCACTTACAAATTCCAAAATTATGTTTACCCCACCTAGCAAGTGAGAATGTGCGTAGTAGGAATCGACAACTGGGTGAAGGCAGCTTGAAAAATATCAATAGTCTCATATCAGCCTGGCAGTTTTCGATTACGAATTATTAGGTAAAAAAACTCAAAAAGATATTGGACCCATGTGATTGACCATCAAGCAAAATCAAAACTTCTGAAGTTGTATTTCAAAATTGATTGGCATGTGGAGACGCTAGCAGAATTACATATTTTTACAAAGATGTCTCTGATGTGGGTTTGTGTGGGCATGTCTATGAGTAGGATATTTGTATACAATTTTAAAAATGGTATGCGATTGTCTTCTTGCTATCACAGCACTTACTTCTGCATACACAGATACTTGCTGAGTATATGTACAAAGGGTCAAGCTAAAAAGTCCATACCTATAACTACTGTTACTTCTCTCCGTTACTTCGTCTTTTGGCAAAGATATTGCAGCTAGAGTTGCAACAATTTGAGATAATGCTAACTAAAGAGAGCTGGCAGAACAAGTTTGAAGAACAGTGAAGTCCCCACTTGGAAGCATCACACTTATCAGTGTTGCATCTGCCGGTTTACCACCAGCAAGTTCTGGAGCAAGAGTCATGTCCCTCAAAACCTTGTCATTGTAAGCTGCCTGGTGTGCAAGAGTAAATATTTAATCAGGCGCTAATGAAACGCTTTGAAACTATGGTCACCAAAAAGGTCCATCAGAAAAAAAGGCAAGAAAGAATTGATTCCTGGTTGACAGCCACTAAAACGCTTGTACACATTTGTTCATCTCAACCTAACTTTGATGTCAGAAAGCTAGCATTGGCGGAGCGAGCTTGAAACAACCTGCTTAGATGGAGGCTAAGCCCAGGAAATATCTCATTTGCCTGCAAGACATTTGTAGGTGTTGAAGGCAACAGAGCAACTCCTCGGGTAAGTCTTGTCTGCAACACTTTGGTAAGTGTTGCAGACAAAGGGAGATACCCAGCAGGCAGATCAGCTTCAAGAGAGCTGGCTAAATTTGTAGCCGAGTGGCATATCGCTAGTCATCGAAAAGAAAACAGGATAGCTAAGAGAACTAGGATAGCTAGGACATAGAAAAGCCCAACTTAATTCAGCAGAGATGCCTAGACTGACTCAGGTATGGCTGTCTATGATCAAATTGCCAATAGTGATTTGGCCACAACTTGGCTGAAGATGCTGATGCAATAGATATACAAGTTAGAGTACGCAGCTTGAAATCACCAGGCTTAGGCTCACCTAGCACTTCCAACTGAGTTTTATCAAAAAATGATGCTCTAATGGTGGGAGTGTATGGAAAACTGCCAGCTCCATGCTTGGTTTAGATCTGCTAGGCAAATTGGCTGTCAAACCAAATAGTTTAAGGAGACAAGAAAAAAATATATGGTTCTGACCCTTTATTAAAAAGGTGGAGCTTGCTTTGACCAAAAGATATACAGAGAGAAATCACATACCAATGAGCACTGCCCTGTTGAATCATGTTACATGTGTATGTATATTGCTGGCAACTAAATGTATGCAAATACTTTTAAATGTATGTATTTATGAACTGATATATAGTCATAAGTACGCACATCTATCTGTATACGTATTTTCTAAGCAGCCGGCACTATTTAGTTTGCAGCCCAACTTGGCTAGTAATGCCTGGACTAATGTTGGAATATATATTTGTTTTAACTGCTACTGTGTGGTTACGCTGAGATTAATGTGTTGTTGTGAATAAGTCGGAAATCCCTTATACACTGGACTAAAATTACAGGTAATTTTGCTACCAGCGTTTTTGTGTTCGATTACGTCAGCTTTGTCAGACCCATTAGCTACCATTCAAAACAGACTCAGTACTCAAATCATAATGTTCTCATCTAAACACAAGTTCAACCAACAAAAGCATATGATTATATAAAAAAGTACTGCTACTGCAAAAGAGTTACATCCTAACTCAACTTTTCTTTTAAAGAAGTTATTTGAAAAGTGTTGAAATTTAAAAAAAAATGCTAAGCTGAGTGAGAAGGTAAGTTTTTTTTTCATTTTTCTGGGTATATAGTGGCAGTAATTACCAAAAAAGAAATAACTTACTTGGGTAGGTTTTCCAAGGCTGATAGCAGCTTGTACCAAGTTTATTGCTAATTTTGATAGAAGCTCTTGATTTTTGCAATGATTCAGCTTTCTGCTTGATCGGATGTCAAAATTCAAAAATATACGTTCTGAAACAAAAAATATTATTCACATAATTATATAGATTGTAGTATTCAGATATTTAAATGTAGCATTGTTTTCTTTCATTGTTTGTTCTCATAATCTGACTCAAATCGGCTAGTTAAAATACTTTTTTTTTCAAAATAAAATCCATGTTTACAAGTGCTGTCAATAAAACCAACTCAACTGTTTAGTCTATAAATAGCTTTATTAATAAATGTTTGTTTTAAACTGCCATTTTTCTCATCACAAAAACAATTACAAGTCAAATAAGTTTTGAGTCAGTCTTGATTCATAAAGACTGAAAACCTTTTGTTTAGACGTTGCTTATTAGTAATTTTGATCTGACAATTAAGTAGCTTGAGATCTAAACTTGTGACTGGTAGTCTTCCTAGAGCCTGTTCAAACTTAAAATGTTGTGAGTTTGTTTAAATTAAAGAAGCATTTTATTTCTAAAAGTTTTTGTTGATATTTCAAGAGTTTATTTTCTGCAATTCTAAGTGTCTTAAAATCTTTGAGGGATTAATCAAGCATGTAGACAGTAAAAAAGCTCGCAGTCACTCTAAATATTCTTTTTAAAGTTTTTGTTAGCAAATTGATGATATAGTTTTCCATCTAAAAGAGTTTAATATCTAACTACAATAGATGTGTACTTAATATGAAGAAATCTGTGACATATGTTTTAGAGATTTTAAGTGCATCTATGGTGAAACAAACGGCAAGCGCTAAACTGTTTAGAAAATACTAGTGCTCAATTTTCTTAGCAAATTTCTGCATAATAATTACAGAGTAAGACTTGCTTTAAAAGCTAATGTGAAAATATCAAGCAATTATATAAAATAGGAAGTCTAGAATGTTAGTGTCTACCTGGTACATTCCATTGCCCAAAAGACAAGGCCACTACTTTATATATTCCAGGAAGAATTAAGGATGATGACCACATAGCTTGGGCAGGGTTCTGGTCATCACTAGTCCCAATTATTTCACCCTTTTCATTGTAGACTATGATAAGAAGTGGATGGAACATTTGTTTTGCGGCGCTTGCAACTCTAAAATGCACCAATCAAATAGAACCCCACATGTTAGCAATAGATCAATATGTATGGTATGTTCATCACAGATTTTGGTGAATAAATAATTGTATTTGCTACGCGTGTTATCAAACCTATTCTTTGTAATCATGCACATTTTATGTAACACCTTTTCATAAGCTGTTTGTTCAAATTTAATAACAGCGTAAACCTTTTAAACTTGACAGAAAATAACTGTATCACTAATTTGTCTGTGCCATACATCAATTATTTGCTGATTATGAAAAATCACTTCTCCTTTGATGACAATGATGACTGATGATATATTATCACATTTTCAATGTGTTTGAGCAAATTTTTGGGTATCTAAACTTTACCTCACAGTAGTAATAAATGCTAGTGCTTAAGCTGCAGTAGTAATTTTATGTTAACATAAAGAATACTGGTACAAGTACTATAATAAAACATTTTTTCTATGTTAAAGTAAAAAACCTTCTGATTGTAGAATTTAATTAAATTTTATAAAAGCATAGTAAACAATACAATTTTTAAATGCATAGCATTCACAGACAAACAAGAAAACTCATTAGGTCTTTTCGGTGACAAATGTCGCAATTAAGCGAGAAATTCAGAGGTTTTGCAATGTTTGATATATTTACATCAAACTATGTTACTACATTAGACTACTACCGCTTAGATTAAATTTAATTCAAATTAATCTAATCAAAAACTAAAAATGTTGTTTAGTAAGTTGAAACACTGAGTTTTTATAATTATTTTTGATTTGCTTGTTTTGTTTTATTTAACCTGTAATACACTTAAAATGTTGCAGTTTCTATCTGATTAGAAATAATGTTTTTTAACACAGTGAAATAATAGTTTCCCAAAACCTCTTTTTCAAAAATGGCAAATTTGACAAAACAGTATACTCTAAGTTAGGGCCTGAAGGTGTTGAGTTCTGAGCAGATGCCATTATGATGGATGGATAACTTTAGTATCTTACAAAATACGTTTTAGCCGTTTTATTATAAAACAGGAAGAAGAAGGAACATAGACGTAGCTATTATAAGCTTTAGTAATATAGTATAGACATCGATACACACTTAGTACCCACTAGTAATGTAAAAATGTTTTGTGGTGAGAAGACAACTACGAAGTGTAAACAAAACAAAAAGGAGAATATAACTGAAAATTGTAGAACAGTAATGCTAATTAGTAAACATGAGTCAGTCTAATCGTATGCAGATTGTATTATCTCAACAGAAGGAACTCACTCAACTTTTTCATAAAAGTGCAAATCAATTCTCGAGGCGAGTAAAACTTCAAAGCTGAATGTTTCCCATATCGTGTCATCAGATCTTGGCAACTGACTCTCCATATGGTATTCATGATAGTTTTTGCGGGTGTAGCATGTACAAATTTCATGAAAATATCTAGAAATAAAATATTACCGGCAATGTTTAGTTAAACCATAAACCTGCGTTACTATAGTAAAAGGTTTTGTGAAAGAGCCCCATAACTATATTTAATGACTCACTGATATGAAATAAATGTCCTTATTTTATTCCTAATAAAAAAATTATATTTTTTTTACTTGCAGAACTTCATTGATTTAACACATAGGCGTTTTTTTCTAGTTACTAAGTTTACTACAAGAATATTTATTAATTCACTGATATAGCGCATATACATGTTTTATGCACTATATCAGTGAACTATTGAATTTACTGACATACATGTACGTATTGCCTATTATGTCAACCATTACTTTGTCATCGCTAATAGAGTAAATGATAAAGCAATAATTAGTGATATACATACATGTTGTAATTCATTAACATACTATTTAAATCACAGACACATTAACAGGATAATACCTAATAAATCACTGGCATGATATGCTTTAGTTTCAGATATTCAACAAAACCATTCTTAGCATATCCTTTAAGAAACTTCTACATTTAAGTAAAAAGATTGCTGTATTAATTACGTAGTCCACACCAAATCATTGAAACAACCACTCCTTGTGCAGATAATTCTCTCCGCTCTTAGGACTATTATCTAGTGAGTATTGACAGTTTATAAAACAGTATTTTTAAAATTCCAAATACTTTGAGAAGCAAAGTTTCTTTCATAACCTAATAATTAAGTAATAAGAGATCTTTTTTGCATCATTTGTCTTATTCTCAAGTACAACGTGTTGATTTTAAATATTTGTTTTAAAATAGATTTTTGAATGAATAAAAGAAAATGGTTGATTAAAATTACAGTTACTAAGTGAAGCTCATAAAGCAAGCTATTAATTAGCGACTACTAACTATTGGTATTTTGAAGCGTAAGAATGTGCCCTTTTTATCAGAAAACCGTAATACTTTGCTAAATGCAAATGCATGTAATCTTGGCAATATACCAATAAATTATTTTACATATAACTAAAGAAATATTTTTAAAGGAAACTCACAGTACCCGGTTTTTAGTTTTTGATAAATTAGTATTATCATTTTAGTTGCAAATCCCTTTCTTATAATGGTAATGTTAACTCAGTAAAAACTTTCAAAACAGTTTGAAGGCTAGAAAACATAAAGCCTTAAATTTTAAGAATATACATGTAGTTAATTAAATGTTTACCGATGTAGATCATTAAAACTTATCCAGAATGTTGCATCTAAGATGCTACCAAGGCCTTCCTCTGGTAACTCATTTTGTTGAACAGCATTCCAAAGGGAACTACTTTCACACCAATCTCCGGTCCATGTTTGGCCTCCCCAAATGTTACGCATGAAGGCGAGGCTATAAATTATCACCTGTTTTTATTTCAGTGTTGGAATTTAGCATAGCTAATCTTAATATAAATGACACAATCATGGTACATTTATGTGAGCGCATGTTAAACCAACACCGGCAAAGCAAGACAAAATAGATTTATTTATACTTCCGAGCAAATACGCAAGCCCACACACAAACACACACGCACGCATGCACGCACGCACACACACAAACGTTCTCAACATTTTTTGGTAGGAATGTGTGCATGTGTGTATGTGTCAAAACTTTGCTCACATACCACAGTGAAAAACTTAAAAGTGATATGTTTATGGCCACCATTGCAGTCATTTATGCAATCAATCACACAAAATAGTGCTAAACGTTACTATAACCATTCCTAACAATTTTTTGTTACTGTACAATACTTAATGTTACTGTTGTAATACATCACAATACAGCTAACTCAGAGTTGATGGAATATATTTAGAATTACTTTAATAATAAAGCGCAAGTAATTCTTATATTGCTTCATACCATACCATAACCTTACATTATATTCCCTTGCCACACGGTGTTACATGTATAATGTGATGGTATGTTATATTGCACAATGTTATATTATTATGAATGATGTTTGTTATCATGCTGTTTACCTCAGCTATAGCAAAAATGTCATCTGGAAAATGGCTTTGCGAGGACAGACAGAAATGCTGGCAACAGCCACAAGCAACAGGCCAATAGTTGTCCTGAGAAAGAAGGGCCAATGTTTTCCTGATCAAAAGGAGTGATTCCTGCAGTATATTTAGCAACTCATTCCAGACATCACATACTGGGTAGCCCACTCAAGCAAACTGTTCTGTACCTCGATGATCATACTATTAGCTTTTTAGCTCAAATATGGTGGTATGTAACCAGACCAAGTAGCTGGTTCTTTTCAGATGAAGAAAAATAAAACTTTACAGGCTTTCCGTAACACTGGGTAATAGAAAAATATAGATCTCGACTTCTTAAAATCACCAAACTTTTTATTTAGCTTTGCAATATTGTTCTAATATATTGGCAGACAAGACATTTAAGGAAACTGATTAACAAGCAGTGAGACGCTTCAAAGACTAGTGAAGGCTAAGTTTCTTTTAAAGTGCATGTATTTTCCACTCCGATAGAGCAAACTTGGATAGCAAGAAATTGCAAACCACGCTACCAGACATGGCCAGATAGTCTAAACACACAAAAATTTTTGAAAGGGAGATTGTGGTGCCAAAGATCCAGAGGGTGGTCTATATATTATAAGTGCTAAAATACCCTATGTTTCCAGAAACTCAGAGTTTTTCAAAAGTTGCTTTTTGGTATTAGAAGAGGCTAACCAATAGATTTACACTGCTTCATGGCTGCACCTAAGAAAAATGTTAAAGAATGAAGCCAAAACTATAGTTAGGTCAATCAAATAGAAGTTGTAATTGTGCTAGACCCGGTTAGGTCGGTCACACAGACTGGTACAGCCAAAACTGCCGAAATACCCAAACTCTTATCCAAGAGTCGGCTTAGATGAAAGGCCAACCTTAGTAGACTCTGCACCAAAGGTGCAGTCTACTGAGGTTTCCTACATTCTACTAGTTTGACGAGTTGGTAGTTGACTAAGAAGCCTTTATCAACTGTAGTAAACAAATAAGGAAAATAATATATGCACTAATTGAATGAAACTCTTGCGGAGAGTAAAGCAATAGGCAGAGTGCTTTCATATGTTCAAATGCAGTGACCAAGCTAGACACTTTCACCTTTCATTGCTTGTTCACTGTTTTTAACTGCAAACCAGTATGTAGTTTTTTGGTACACTGAACTTGGTCATAGGCAACTGGAAAGTTCAAAAATATCTTAACACATGATATAAATTGGATTATTCTTTTTGTTTGAACGGTTGAAAATAAAAGGATTGATCCTGAAAGGTGATTTCAAAATCAGCTAAATAACTGAGTTAATCTTGCACTCCCAATGTTGTCGTACCTGAGCATCAATGCAGTCATTTTTATAAACTTTATAATGCATCTTAACACACTAAAAGTGCCGCCAGAGACTGAAAGGACTGAAGAACGACATTTTTGCATTTAGTTTAAAAGTATCCTGCTCTGGGCAATAACTACATATTGAACACAAAAGTAATCAGATGTGGTGTAAATTCTGTGCGGTCCCAGATGCAATGGGAAATCGAAAGGGTGATCACCTATTTTGGCAAAACTCTGTCAGAGCAGAAAAATGATCATTTACTGCCCGGAGAAAATTTGTTGTAGTAAGTGTCCAAGCTGTTAAGCATTTTTAACTCTATATGTATGCCAAGCAGTTCAGGTCGCATGCTGACAAAGCCTTGTGTTGTTATGTCATAGGAAGAAAATGTTCAGTTTAGTAGTTTGATGGTTGAACATTTTCTGAGCTTTGTTACACCTTACATTGCCAGATTGCGCTTTGCTACAGCATCCCTTCTAGTTTGAGTCGACTGATCTGCTAAACTTGTCAATAGAGCAATTTTACTTTGCAGAAAGATAGTGAGCTTACCCAAAGATAATTAGCTTTGGACAAGCGGAAAATTTTGCACATTCTACTATTTAAAAGCCCTGTCCGATGTGGTCCTATTCCAAACGTTACCAAACTTTGTGTGTCGTCCAACGCTTGTGGCCTTTCATTACACTAAGACAGTTGGTTAGGGCAGAGACTGGCCAATTGACCAAAATTTAACTAACTTGGTTGTTTTTCCGCCAACTACAACATGAGCAACAAATCAATCTTGGAGCTGACAGATACCTTCAGTTAAATTTAAAATGTTCTTGCTTTACTGAATGCTGTCAAAGTAGTAGCCAGTTCTCTGTGTGCTAGTATAGTTATTGATATTATTTATAAAGTAGTCACATATTTTCAATTGAAAAAATTACTAAATTAAGTCTGAATGTATGTTTAATATTTTGAATGGTTTTACAGTCAAACCAGTAACTCTATAACATAAAAATCTACATGTAGCTTCTCAAAAGGTAAGTAAAAAAAAAGCTCAAGTAAACTAACATTCTATGGTAAGTTGTGATCATGGTAAACTCACAGAGTATTATTGACTATTCTGACAGCGAGAACTGGATATGCATGAGCTGGTAACAACAGTAAATCTTCAAACTCCTGTGGAGGGATCTCCATATCTTTTGTAGCAGCACAAACTAAATGCCCATCTCTTAATGCATAATCCAGTCTTTCAAATATTGAATAAATATCCATTCCAGTTGCAATTTCATAATCTATTCAAATTGAAGGCGAACAAATGCATTAAAATGTGAATGGCAAAAAAATTAAATGTTTTAGTTATCATATAGGACAGTATATGTTAGTTTTAGTGATTTACTAATTAAGCAAATTTGAAATCTCAAACACCAATATGAGAATTTTAAAAAATATTAATAATTTTGGCTTTTCTAAATAAATTTGAAGTATTAGAAGCTAGTTAGTGGAAAGGAGAACTGGATATATAAAGAGGATAAAAAAGTTATTAGGAGATCAAATGTTGCCAGAGAATATCATATGCATCTTATGCAGTTAATCACCAATAGTCCTTGCTACTATTCCTGAATAAATAAAATTAAAGGTAATCATAGACCTACTAATTATACTATAACCTAGTGTATAGTTCATAGGTCTACGAAAGTAATTAAAATTAGTCATAAAAGCTTGTATTAGTAAAATTGTCAAAAGATATTGATCTCAGAGCAAATTTTTATACACACTCTCCATTGTAGTATATACTTGACTTAAACATTAAATAGAGCATTTACATGTACATAGACTGCAAAGATACTTTTTAACAATTGTAATCTTCAGCTTCGTTTAGGAGTATATTGTTTTCAATTATTTTTTTTGGTATTACCTGCTCTTTTGTTACTGTGTGTGAGGATTTAAATACTTCTGCTCAATTTTTTATATTTAGTAAAAAGTAGCTAATATAATCAAATTAAATTGACTTAAGTGTTACTAGAAGTCAAGATGACAACAGACCAAACTGTTAGAAACCCATAGAATGAAGCGTAGTCTTTTAATTGAGATTGAATAGTTGTACACATTGTTTTGGCAGGTTAAATGAAAGCTAGCAAATAATATTGTAAATGGAGTCATACTCATAAGATGAATACATATTAGGAGTACAAGGCATAAGTACTCATAAGAGGAATATATATTAGGAGTACAAGGCATAAGTACTCATAAGAGGAATACATATTAAGAGTACATGTACAAGGCATAAAGGTAAGTACAAGGCATAAGGGTAAGTACAAGGCACAAGGGTAAATGCAGAAAGATTCCCTAAAAAAGAAGAAAATAAAAGATAAATGATGATATACCAAGGAATTACTAAACACCACCAAATATATGGGTTTAAAAATGTTATGAAGCTTTATTCAGAATAACATCAGCTGGCCATTATTTTTGAAAATGAAAAGTAGAAAAAAAACAAAAGAGAAAATTTTGAGACACTAAACTATTGTTAGTTGTATCTAAAAAAAGACAAAAAAAGTTTAAAAATTATATTAGCATTCCTAGCTAAAAAAACGCAAAGGATATTAAAAAAGAAAGACAGAAATACTATGGAGGTAATAGAAAATTGAATAGATTAATGGAAATAATGAAGAATGATAATGATGGAAGAGAAAAAGCGTAGGAGTATGTGAGGAAAGTAGGACAGACCATAAAATCAGAAAAGATAGCAGTTGAAGTAAAGTGTCTAAGGGATTTATGATTAACTCACTCTCACTGAACTAGGTAAGACAAAATAAAATCGAGTCTACCAAGTACAGCACCAAGAATTAATTAAAATTAAAAATGTTTTACTCAAATTTTGTTCTGCTTTTAATTACAAAAATGGCAGCGTTCTACAAAAAATAAGTTTTTTAAAGCATCAAAACCAACTGCTGATAAAGTTTAATTAAAAGATTTTATTATAAACCTCATTGACCTGAAAAAAGTGATAATGGAGAAGTTATGTGAGAACATAGAAAAGCTGTTGATTTGTAAAATAAAATTGGTTTTGAATCTATATGAGATGACAGGAAAGTTTTAAAGGGCTTCAAAAATTAAAAGAGGTTACGGCTGATGAGCCATAGTGTAAAATTATCGTGGAGAACCATGAACAGAATTATAAAAATCTCAGTGTAATCTGTTGAGCAATGACGAGAGCTTCTGTTTATAAGGATCACAAAATATGATGTATTTATTTTTGAGGAGCTAAAATAGAAAACTTTAAAATGATACCATTAACTTTGTTGGATGGTATATAATATAAAAAAACTTGAAGTCTGTTTTTTTAAGGAAGACCTCTTACATTTTTCTGAAAATGACAAAAAACTTTAGAAATCTGATAGTTCACCATAGCACTAGAGAAAATGTGGGATCATTTTACTTCAGTGCAGTTAAACTAATGGGAAAATTCATGAAAGAGCTATGTTCACTTCAATGAACATTTTGCAGCAAGTTATTTTCTGTTTGGTACTTATGTAAAAAGGTTATTGGAGCCCATCACATCAAGTCGAAAAGTTTCTCACACAACAATAACAATGGGAATTGTGAGAAAAATGAGGTGCTAAAAATAGAACACTGTAAAAAGAAATTGCAGAAACTTAAAAATATTGCATTTTTACTACATTTTTAGAACAAAATAGTGGATGAAAGATTTTTAAATAGATAGCTAATGTCATTACCAAAAGATAACAACTTTAAGCAGAAATTTACAACTTAACAATCTAATTTACAATTTTTCTACAAAACTTAAGAAAGTATAAAAAACTATCAATCAGGCGTGAAGTTTAACAAATGAATCAAAATGTCGAACAACTTTTGCATTAATAAAGAGCATGTTAGACAAAAATATGCTTTGGCAAGTAGCATAACCAGCTCTGTTTTTGGCCTAAAAATAAAAACAATAAAATAACACAAAAGATGGTTTAATTCATTAGATGGAGTAAATCTCCGTTGAAAAAGAATGAGCACATCACCCGCTGGGAAGATGCTAAGCTGATGGGTTAATATTCTAAAAATGGAGTTGGTTTTGACACAAATATGCATCAAGCCTATACAAAAATCACATGAGCAATGAGTTGTAAAGAGCAAAGAAGAGTCACGCAAGTCAAGCAGAAAAAGTCACACAAAGAGCACGATGAACTGACAGTAGACTTCAACAAGAAAAAACTAGGAACAAGAACTGTTTTACATAGAATAATCGGAAACCTTCCCGTATATAAAAAATAATGTGATGATCTGATACTATCACAACTTATTTTAATTAAATTATCTTTCAAGTGATTGTGGCTTTAAACAAAATACTTTGAATTTCAAATCATTTAACTTTGCAAAGCTGAGTTGCAATGTTGCTTTTTAACACCTATAAAGTCTTTTACGACGAAGCTGATGAAAATCTTTATGCAGTTTAGAAATAGTTTAATTGTCTAACGAAGCATGCGAAGTCTTTAATCTGTTTTACGGTCTCAACCAACCTTTAATTTGCAGGCACTAGTATAAATTTAATTACTTCTGGTAAAATGTTAAAAGCTACAAACTGTCCTTAAAGCGCATAAATTCTCCAACCAAACAACTCTATATATAGCTCAATTAAACTCTCCGTTGCGGATCTCTCTTTATAATATTTGCTATTATATAGTTAGGAATAAAGACAAGCAGAGAAATCAGATTTTATGCCAAATCACAGTATTCAAACAATTAAAAATAATGAATCTATATCTTAAAGTAAAATTACTGATATATTAATAATTCACTCTGTTGTACATGTACATTTACCTAATAGCAAATGTGAAATTTTTTAGCATTAGCTATGTAATAGTCTAAACCTAAGAAGGTGATTGGAACAAATAATTACAGTATTTGCCATTGCACCCAAAAGCTGTCATCTAGATATCAAAAACTAAAAAATGATGGCTGAATAATAACAAATTGCCCTAACATTGAAATAGAATAAGTACAAGTAACCAAAAATGACTCTATGACTCAGATTTAGACATACAAGGCTCTACCAATAGTGAAATTATTTTATTGCTTGCTAGTCCTTACCAGGGAAAATCTGGCGAGATGGAAATCCTGTCATGAAAGTTAGAGATTGACCAAGATATCCTAATTGAAGTTTTGAATAACCTCCATATAGTTTTGCCATGGCCTTCTCCAAGAGCGGAACCCATAGTTTTTTCTCTCTTCCCTTTAAAAAATTGAGAAAGTTCATTTTACACACTTGAGCCTATATTGTATTTAATTTAATACTTATTCTGCAAGCTGTAGTGGGTATTTATCTGGTATAGATTAGGTAGTGAATTTTCTGGTACATTTTAATAAGATAGTACTTCCTGTTGATGCTATGATTTTTCACTTCAAATATTCCTTGAGCTGAATAACAACTCAAGCTTACTCGGGTTTGAACTGACTACCATAACATTATTTTAAAATTTGCTCAAGTAATCACCTCTAGTATAAACAATAAAACGTATCATTTTATGTAATATGTGTATTCTTCTGCTTGGATAACATCAAAAAGTATTAACCCCAAATATTTAGCGGGATGTGACATGAGGGTACAAGGCAGGTGTACAAGGCAGTCAGCTATATTTAGTAGCACAATTTGAAATTGCAGAGCAGTTTGCAGAGCAGTCCAATACTATACTACCTTACTTGTGCCTCAAAGACAGAAACATTGTAGCTTAAGTTTCCACTGAGTTAATTATAAAAAACGCATTGTAGAAAGAACCAAAAGCTTACTAAAAATGGCTTTATACGCCGTAAATTGAATAAAAAACTTTAATAGAACATTTATCATCTAATAATGTGTAAATCTTCAATTACATGCATGTCGCCAATTCTCCTTGAAATCAAATAGCAATAAAAATTTGTTCAACTTGGTACCTATTAGGCACAGGTTTTACCTGTTTCTTCAATTAGCACTAAATTCAGGATTAATTATTCTTTTCTAAATCCAATCAAGCAAACGTTGAAGTACTTAAGAGTATTAAATATAACTGATGTTGTCACAGAAGAATCTATTTTAGCAATCAATTCAAGTTATTTGAAATTTATTGCTTATTTCTCAAATTATGCTAAATGAACTTAATAGCTCAATTTCAAGATAGTATGCCTTCTTTTTAATTTCAACATATTTGAATTGTTTTGTTTTTCAACGAGGTATTACCCTAGCTACTAAAAACTGTTAATTTCAATGGCATTTTGTAAACTTTCTTTTACAAAGTCTCCAAGGCGTTTTCGTATCTATAATTATTTAACGTTAACAATCATCTTCATACTATGAATGTATAAATATTTTATTATATGCTATTACTTTATCTAATTTGGCCATCGCAAGCTACATGTAGCTTTCATTTACGCAAATGAATCATCACACAGCAGGAGCAAGTCAACAAGTCGGGGACTTGTATAAGCTTTGAAAAGATTTCTTTGAATAAACTTTGGTTATAATATAAACAGTTTGACTCAGTACTTAAAGGTTGACCAGCAACGAAAATCACATTACTGTTATTTGCTATCAAAAGATTTATCATGTTTTACTCTGCTTTGTTGTAGGTACAAAATATGTAGAAATATGATTACAAGTTCTTAAAAACTCAAAAATGAACAGGTAATTGTAGCCATCACAAAACCGCCGTAGATTGGTATCCCTTTCCAAATTGGCTCAAATGGGTGTATTTAAACATGATGGCTTCTATTTACTCTTTCATGCAACCTCATTTGACAAAATATTTTCACAAGCATACGTCGCACACTCAATAAAATGATTTCTATTGTCCTTTATATGTCTATTCCATCATCATTGTAATGCTGTCACTTTGAGCACTTATATCTTAAATCCTGCCACAAAAATTTGTTCAATTTTTTAACTTTTGCTCGAACAACTGCCAGTCATCATTCGACAAACATGACAAGCTTATTGGTCAGTGAGGATAGAGGGAAAAATGCTGCAGAAATTGTTTGCCCTTTTTGGCAGGAAGCATGGGTCACATGATCAGATTACAAATAAATGATAAGACCAGGCTGAAACAAAACTGTAAATTAGCGAGCATCTGTATTTGATAAGGGCTTTCCGGTAGAACTCCAACTGTTTGTCATATACATGTACTAGTGCTATGAGAAATTTTATATTAAGCCTTTTGAATTGATCTTTAAATTCACACAATAACACAACATGTCAAAACAATAATCACAATGTTTTAGTACACCGTCAAAATAAAGAAATTCCAAACTGTAGAGTTTTTGTCATGGCTATAATTACCTGTTCGTTTTGGAGCTTTTAACAGCTTGTTATCACATTTTTACATATTTTGACCCTACAATGCAGCAGAGTAAACTATGTTGATCTTTTTTGCAACCAAAAGCTGTAATGTGAATTTTGTTGAAAGTAAACCTTTACATGAATTTATTGAATATATTTGTACAAGATCATCATTTGAAAAGTTGTTTTAATAATGGGATTTTATATTTCTAATACAAAAATGGTGATATTTTAACTAAACATACATTCTTACCAAAGCAAATAACATATAATTCTCATCGTCACACGGAAACCTGTCGTCTATTATAACTTCCTCCCATTTTCCATCTACATACAGCATCAGCCCATAAACACCTACGGGACTGAATTTTTTTGTGGCAAATATTTTGTCTAGCAGATAGCTTTTGGTAGCTATAGTAGCCATTGCGCCGAGAACCCTATAAAATAATGATCTCTGCTATAATTTTGCTATAACAATGCAATAATAGTGTCAGCAATATGACCTTCTATGCTCCCTGTACTTATCAAATGTTTTGAAATGAAGAATATGTTATTTAATGGTTCGGCTTAAAAAAAGCTTTAGTATTATACATCTGTTGTTAAAACATTTCAATTTTATATACAATTTTTAAAGCTTTAATATTTAAAAAAAATGAAATGTTGTTATTAATTTAAATTTTAACTCCCAATTTTTTGATTGTAAAATAATAGTTGTAACATTTTATGTTACTCAAATTTTGGCTAATATGTGGGAAATTAGTTGAAAATACTGAGAACATGAATCGACAAATGAGATTTACTAATCGACTCCTTCTAACTTATGAATGGGCTTTAAATGACTAAAACAATTTATGGACCAACTAGAAGTCTTGCGGACCAACTATTAAACTAGAAGTCTTATGGACCAACTATTAAACTAGCTTGTAGACCAACTATTAAACTAGAAGTCTTGTGTTATTTACCTTTAGGGTCATAGTATAATAACGAAGCTAAACAAAGTTTATTTTGATCAGCATGCAAAAATCCTTATTCACTATAAATCTGTTAAATTCTCTGAAATAACATTAAACCAAATTTAGAAAGTTTCTTGATAACATTTGGCAATATTTGTTCATCAGCATTGCTTTGCTTTCACTTTTCAGAAAAATGTTTCTTTAGAGAGTTGGTGTTTGTTGAGTGAGTAAATGCACAAGCTATGCCTGTGGTGTGCGCACTACCATAAAACCATAAAATCTAACATATACCTTACTGGTAGCTACTGGCCTTCAGTTAAAGTTATGCGAGTTGCAACTTGCAGGATACAAGTCGAGTATGTTTTGCTACTCTAAAGGTGTTAGTGAGGACTAGGAATGCGGTAAAAGTTGCTCAAATTGTTTAAAAAAAGTTGTGAGAAGTGCTTCGCATCATGTTGGTAGTTATTTGTATTTGAAAAATTTATTGAATTTAATAAACTTGGAAATATACAGATAGCAATCAAGATAGTGCATCGAAAAGCTCCAAACGCTGTGAAGGACTCAAAATTTATTTATCATTAAACTTTAGCATCTAATACATCATATGTTAAAACCTCATCATATGTTGAAACCTCATCATATGTTAAAACCTCATCATATGTTAAATCCTCACCATATGTTGAAACCTCATCATATGTTAAAACCTCATCATATGTTAAAACCTCATCATATGTTGAAACCTCATCATATGTTAAAACCTCATCATATGTTGTACAAAACTTTCTATGCAGTTTGTTTTTGAGGGAATAATGAACTAAAAAATTGATTAGACTTCTAAAGCAAATTGAATGCCTGCAAAAACTGTTCTATCTGCCAATTAATGCTTGATTATTGTTAGACCAAATAGTTTTAACAGATATTTACACAAAAATCATTTAGAAACATTCTGGGATAAAATCATACATCAGCAATGACACTTTTAGTTTGCCTAACTAAAGCTCGATATTAACTTTTCTTAGTAGTTTTCTTATGCATTTAGTTCCAAGATAATCAGCGATTTTTAGTTCTAAAATATGTCTAATTACCAGCAATCTTTTATGATTCCTTGTAACACATCATGATAAGAGGCATTGTCCATCACATTCCATGAAAACTCTTTATCTTCCTCTGGAACTAAAATGTCACTTGGTCTCAGCCATTGATCAATAATTATTCTGTCATTGGGGCCTTCACTTCCTTCTTCAGGGAACTCACTGTCAGTGAATCTCAATCCATCCTAGTATGTTTATAATATGACACGGTATGCCAGAGATCTTTTTTGTAAAATTACTCTTAAATTGCTAGCAGAGGTTTAAATAATTTGACTACATGTCTTGCCAACTCATCCTAATGATAGAATAACAACCAAATGTGTGACCTTAATGTATCTGTCTGCCTAGAAGCAACTAACCACGTGTCTTGTTAGTGAATGATAGATGTAAATAACCAAGTGGTATACATTTTTTATCAATGTTTGAAAACACTCTTTTGCTGATTTGAAAGAAGCTGTTTTTTATACCTGCAGTTTATACCATTTGCATTAAAATACTCTCAAACAGATAGGTCACAACAGTAAAAACTAAATTTTTTGACACAAAAAGGATAAAATTGGATTTTTGATAACAACAGCCTTAAAAAAACTGCTGATGGTAGGAATTGGAATAATAAAACTATTAGAGCCACAAAAACAACAAGTGGTAACAATGGTAATAGTTGTTACTTTGATGGCAATGATAAGAACAATACATTTGATAGCAACAGTGATAACATAACTGCTGAAACAGCTGTCAAAAAGGGCAATGCTTGCAACCAAGGTAATATCGCAATTGTTATTAATAACAGTGTTGATAAATGAAACATTACCATCACTGCGAGGAACAATAGCAATAACCACATTATGGCCAACAACCTTAAAAAATACTTTCTGATTGACTAAATTAACAGAAACACTGCTGATAGTAACAGTAACAACAGCTCTGTTCGCTACAGCCGTAATAACAACCCTGTTGGTGGCAACTGTAACATAAAACACTATTGCTTATAAATAACAGTAATATCAACACAACTGGTAGAAACAGTATTTATAACACTGCTGGTAGCAGCAGTAACATCAAAACCTTTGGTAGCAACAATAATAACATCACCTATTAAAACTCTAGGATTTGCGACGGTGCTGTAACGACAATAAAACAACATAAGGGATAGCAACAGTATTAGCACGACTGTTGCTAGCAATAGTAACAATAACACTGCTGGTAGAGCAAGCATAAAAGCCTTAATGTTTTACCTTCAAGCACTGCTTAGTAATTTTTTTAATCTTAGCATTCAGGTTTTTGTGCATTTTTCTGTAGTATGCGTCTCCATCAGATGCTTTTGAGAATTGTCCCTCAAATATCTTCTTTCTGTCAAAATAAAACCATACCCTAGGACCCTTTTATTTCGCTAGTATTTAGTTTCATGAGTAGCACGCAGAGTAAAATTTTGCTGCAACTCAATTTCGCGGCTCTGATGGGTACGAAAATATAGTGATGTGAAAATAAATGCAGTGGAAAACCCATATTACATTCCTCAGGTCCAGTTTGCTGATAAGATAATTTTTTGAGTTTGGGACTAGTTCGTATTGGTAAACCACAGGTTGAAATGTGTGGGTGAGATCGATAATTCAACTTGATCACTTGCTGCCATTTGTTTCTTGGACTATCAATGACGTCTAGGTCTCTCCTGCCGTGAGTTTCACATGTCTTTCACACTCAAATCCCAAGAAGAAGAAAATAGATAACAACCAACTTAAATCCAACAAAATCTTTTAGTTTACGATATTGTTGTCGATGCATCTATCCATGTTTTATAGTATAAAATGGTTGTCTGAAGGGTATGACTTAATTACTGTTACATTTTGCTGCAAGCCAAACAAATATGGACTCGCGATTCCGTCGTAACATGAAAAAATGAAAAACTAATCAGCTCGCAAATCGGCTTTCAGAACAAAATAATTAAAATTTCTTTGTTTCTGTGTTGCTCAGTGATTGTTTGACTCATCAATAAAAGAATAATTGACATGATAATAACAGATTTACTTTTAAAAAACTCTAAATATTTAGAGATAAGTTAGGCTTATAATAGTATGAGCGACCATAATGCAACATTCACTTGTGCTTTGCTCTTGCTAAAAACATGCCTCATAATAACATATTTAGTACAAACAACACCAATGCTACTAGCTCTAGTACACCTGTTACGACTTTAAAGGGATCCAAAGTTGAAGTACAGATAATCATACGGTCATTTAAATGTTGAAAATGTTACTGTCTTAGATAAAGACAAGCTCTCATCTCTCTACAATTGTTTTTTTAATTAGGGCCCCACTTCACACCACCTGCTGATGCTCTACAATTTAAGTATGTTTATTAGTTTTTCTTTCTACTAAATAAAGAGGAAATCACATGTAGCTGTAACTCGTATACTACCAGAATCTAGCAAGTATAATGAGTAAACATGTGCAAAGATGGGAGATCTGCAGCCACAGTTTGAACAGCAATTATGGGAAAGTGGTACAGTTTAGCAAAGAGAGAAAATTATTGTAACATTTTAAACAAATGTTTGTCAAAAATTCAAAACAAAGTAACTTTTTGATATAATTTGTTTTACCTAAAATCAATAAGAAAATATCAGCTCAAATTGTGTATGTTATAGAAAACAAATTTTATTTGGTTGTCAACAAAAAATTACATGAAATCTGAATGTTTTGAAAACCGAGACTTGGTGAAAGGTTTAGGAGCCGTTTCGAATAGTAGTTGCACATTTAAAAAAAGGAATTTTGAACCCCGCAAAGATGCTGTTTCCTTAAAAAGTTCTTGTAACTATTTTGTATTGAGATCACAACAAGGGAGTGTTATGTTGATAGAGCTTGAACTTAGAGCAGCATTTTCACATCTAATTGTTCTTTTGCTTTCACTACTGTGAGAGGTAATTTTAGCAGCGTTTCAAAAACTTGGATATTATGTAATTGCATTCCACTGTTCATGATCATTATTTTTGCTACATAGCATGCTTAGCCGAAACTACATCAACATTGGTTCAATATTGTACATTTTACGTTTGCTAGGCAGGACTTTAATGCCTTTTTTAAAATTTGATCTGTAGCTAACTATTTTGTTCAATATTTTTAATGTGTTCAACTTTGATAATTTTTATTTAATTTTGCAGGTCTTTATTTTAAAAGCAAGCTAGGCAACAAACGGATTATCAGGAAATATACAATTTTAGTGTCATTCACACAAATTCCGAAGCGCGTTAGCTGCCAACTTACTATGTGTTACACTTTTATTCAATCTATCTGAAATAGACATAGATACATAGGCCTAAAACTATATAAAATGATTGCCAGCCAATATTCACATGCCTTTAGCAGAAATTGCTTTGATTGGTGCCAAAGCCTATATAATTCAAGGTTAGCAACATGAATATCGTACATAATTTTAAAAACAATGTGAAACTTATTTAAAAAATGATGGGGTAATATTTTAAAAAGTCGTAAAATAATATATTTAGAAAAGCTAAAATACAAAAAAGTGTAGTGTATCATCTGCAAGCTAATTTTGATTGCTAGTCATAGATAATATTTAAAAATAACTATATGAGTATAGTACAGCTATAAGGCTACATTTATTTACAGTAGTTATCTAAACTAACTTAACTTACTTTGATCGGAAAAGCTTGTGTGTCTTTGGCATGGCTGTGCAGTCAGTAGTAATTTCCTGTAAAAAATGCGTCACACTAATTTATATAAAATTGAAAAGAGATCAGATTTCAAAATGTTAACCCGGCTGATTAACAAGGTGCCAGTATTTTATGACGATTTTACCATGTTTCGGTAAGACTAAAATTATTTATTTAAAAGCTAATAATATCTCAATAAGCATTTCAGGGTTAGATTACGGTCAATAAGATTTGAGTACAATAAATTATTGGCGTGGTATTGTGTAAATAGTTTTCATAATATATGTTTCAAGTAAGACACCACATGGTGGATAGTTTTCATTAAAACTTTGTATATTAACTGTTTTTTTCATGCATTAACCAAACAGAATAATACTATTATATAAATATACCTCTCAAAGTTTGTCATCTGTCTGTTGGTTTGGAATTTTTAGCTATTATTAGCTATTAAAATCTTGGAATTAAAAGTTTGTGCTTTGCAGTGCTCGAATACACGAAAATTGCAACCAAAGGTTTGCAGTCCAATTTATATTCATGAGACTGCCAAACATTTTACTATTCATAGCTCTTATCACATGCTCTAAACATAATTTCTTGATCACACATGCTAGATGACATAGTACTTAAAATTCTCTTAAATATTGGACAAGCTATGCTCTTTTCATGTTTCTGTGAGCTTATATTTTCAGCTTTTTTAAGGTTCAATAACTAAAACCAAGACAAGCCTTTTTACCTAGAAATTTGTATAATCTTGAGTAATACTAACTTTTACATTCTATTTCTGTTCGATCAGACAAATACAGTCCGATATCTCATTTTTACACTTGTACCAAGATGAAAGGGTACCAGTATTGACGCATTCAAAGTTTAGATGGTTTATATATAAACCTTTTTATACGTACACACTTCTATACAAGGGTTTTTATTATCATTTCGAAATATTCAACTCTTTTGTTCAGCTTGTATTAATTGTATTATTACCAATCATATCTTATTGTAATCGTAGCAAAGCAGACTTATTTTAGCTATTACTTGCTAATAATTTACCACTCTAATGCTATTGTAGCTATTTCACTTTCACTTTCTTTCTAATTTATTATTTTGTTTTTGTTTTTTAATGTCAGTTTTTTTTTCTTATAGGAAAATTGAAAGTTACACTACTGTAACAAAGTTGGAAAATTTTTGCTGCTGCTAAATTTTTTTTCCTAATTTAATTTAACTACACAAAAACTTATCTCGCAATATGATGTTTGAACGTTAGAATAGTAACTGTCGGTATATGTTATATAAAAATTAACTTTCTGTAAAAAGGCTTTTATTACCTAAGCAGCGACGGGCTTTCAGGTAGTCTAGTCATAAAATGATCCCTTGCAAAAAAATAGCAGAGACGTGCAACCTATTAATTTTATGTAGTTTAAGATTACTCTCCTTTGAAACATATCGGGGTGACAACTATTATTTTAGTAATGGGGATACGAAAAAGTCTTAGCATCAGGCATTTGAATAGTTTACATCACATTATCTTGTTTTACATAATGTAAGGTGAACAAATCAACAATTCAGTTTTATCTTGAAATTTAGAAATGATTCCAATTTTAACATATTTCATCATGAAACTCGGCCTTTTTGAAAAAAATTTAACAACCTTTTTCAGTAACAACCTGATAGTTTATATAATATTTTTAGCGGTTAAAAATACTGAAATTATTTGCTTCTAGTCTAATAAATTTTGAAACCAACAATTTTTGACAAATAAATCAATCAGTTTAATAAAAAAACTTAACTGTATCTAGTTTGAGCATTTAGCATTGAACACCAATCATAAAACTTCCAAGGTGCATCACTTTGTAGAAGTAGCAAGACCATTTTAAAATTTGTAAAGTTTTTGAACTATTTATTAAGTGTTATTGGTAAAATCCTGATATTCAAAACGAAATTTGTTATTTGTAAGACAAGAAATGGTTTGGTGATAATAAAAGTAGTTAATCAACAAACAAGATTTTTATGGCCACTTTGTGAACATATAATACTAATTAAATGTAATATCTGGCTCAGCGTAGGCTCGTTGCACAATATAAGTTGTCTTTCAGATTTTTTGACCTCTCAGATCTTTTAAAACACAAAATTTACTAATTAACTTTGAGGTAGTAGTTTAAAATTTGGGTATTTACAGTGTATACTATAAATTAATTCGGTTTTTTGTAAATTATTGTCCACTTAACCATGCTAATTGTCAAGCTTGATTTAGTTAACAAGAGTGTACCGAATTACTTGTTCATTCATTTATTAAACATTATATAAACAAAATATCATTTGCACCACAAATATTTGTAGCCCTAATTGATCTTACAGTCCCCTTGTCTAAGACTGCTAAATTTATGAGTTATTTTTAATTGAATAAAATAGTAGAGTAATTTCTACATGTATTACTTGTTTCTAAATATCCAATGAATGAATAAGTTCTAGCATTTTTATTGATATTTAATATGATTACCTTACCTTAAGGTAATCAGCAAAAGACCCGGTTATTGTAAATTCTCTCTTGCAAAGTTTAAAAAGAGTTCATTTCACTTTATTGGAATAGTAATTGAGTGGAATTCCTACTCTTTTATGGCCCAATAGTGAAATCATAAGGTTCTTTGTATGATTTTTGAAAAGTGAATGTTTATCACATTCTTATACATTTTTGTCATAGTTTGCTAAGCACAAGATCTTATCAGTTCTTCTGTCCTATCATGCAAGAAACTTAGTCTAAATTATTATGCTTAGAGATCTCAATTCAGTATCTGAAATGCATTGGAAAAAACAGATATATTTGGGTTTCAATAATAAATTATTTTTATTTACTTATGTAAAACCTTTACTCACACTATGGTGATACTGAACTTGTTTTTATCTTCTCATGTTCATATAAAATTACTAAACACACAATTGCAGATACGAACACACGCACACACACATGCTGACATACACTGAGTCACACTTTCAGAATCGTACATCAAATACCACACTTATGTGCAAGAAAACTTACCACTTTTACGTGTGGTAAGTTTATATTTTTGTAGTCTGACGTCGAATAAAATATTCATATAGTTTTTTTATGCTGATATTTATTTGGTTCACATAATTACAGGACCCTTAGCCTTTTCTATTTCAAAATACATGTAAATGCTGTATCATAAACTACCTTTAAATGTATGTAGCTGTGCATGTTATGTTAGGTTTTTTGTTCAGGAGTATGTAGGGTAATATCTGAATACTTTTTACCAGCATAATTTGTGCTAAAAAGACATATCTTATTTAGCCACAACATAGAGTGTTCAACAAATTATGATGGTAATTACCTCGAAGCTCAACGGGCAAAAGTAGCTGTCAAAAAAAACTGTAAATTTTCAGGCATGTATGTGAGACATTTTAACATTCCCAATCCCATGTTGGCATATATTTTCTACGCTGTTGGTACTGGAAAAATTGAGCTTAAACAGAGGAAAACGTTTTTATCAATTCTGGTGTGGCATAAAACTTTGGTAGATTCGTCTCACTATAGTTTCATATAATTTCCATTAGCTATGATGTTTTTCATGCAGTTCATAAAGTTTAATGTTCTGGTATCCCTGACAACCTCAAACTACCCAGTTCTTCTTGAAAAACAATTTGAAAAAAAACCATATTGTGATATCTCTGTGTTTCTCTTTTGAAACATTAAAAGCTAAAATTATCAGGTTTTACAATAGCAAAAAGGAGGCCATTAATCAGACATTTAACCCTCTTAAACCTACAAGTATAAATCCTGGTGCTAAAACATTTTTTTTGCATTATTTCATTTTATACCATGCACTGAACACATATACATAAAAATTTCACCATCATAGCAACCTGGATTTAATTTTGAAAATGTGGCATATACACAACATTTGGCATAACGCAGCATAGCAGTATATGCATTAAGCATATCATCTGTTGAAACTTTTACTGCTCAAATTACAAAAATGATAGTACTAAACAAAAATATAATAAATGAATTATGCAGTACACAAATAGTTATGGTTTCATAAAATTGTAACAGCACCAAAAAACCTTTTTATGAATATCACCAGAACTATTTATGAAAGTCCATGAAGCAATTTTAGCTTTCATTGAAACACAATCTCACATCACATGTGGTGCACATGGTGTTTGTGAAGTTTGTCTCACAAAGTTGACATCTGCCTCTTTAATCAATTTTTGATCGCCAATGAGCTAAACCATCTTTTCGTAGATCATCTTGTGGAGCATGACGTCTCTTTTACGGTGGTTGCGCAGATGAAGCTAGACTGGAACTTGCACTCAAGGGACATCCTCTCTTTGGCGGACTGTTGACATCTATCAGAGTTGAGGCAATGTATGACTGAAAAAACATCAACCTGTATAGAAATTAAAAACTTTGTGCAGCAAAAATTGCTAGTCAGTGTTGATTGTGTATGTAGCTTCTACAATACCTAATATCGACGACGACTTAGCATCTCCTTTTTGGGTTGCTGCAACAACTGAAATCTTTTCTGTAGACATTCCAACGGTTTATTAAGGCTACCATTATGAAATGCCAGAAGAGATAAAGGTATCATATGCGTGATCGTATCTTGAACCTGAATGATGCCGGTAACGAATCCAGAAGGTCTACTCCATCAATTTTCTAGTTATAATCTCCAACTACTGCTGGCATGGAAATCTTGACATATGACTTTTTTTGTTTATCCCATCTCTCTGCTTCTGAAAATGGGTGAGCACCTGTGAGAGATGACAGCATTGTTACAGATTTGTTGTCTTTCCATTTCACAGCAGCAATTGGAAAGTTTTCTTCAATGCTGTAATCCAGTGCACCACGACCTTTTGTTTTCAGTTTTTTGTCTTTAAGAAGTGGACAGCCAACTAGTCTGTTTTTTTCTAATTGTTCCAGTGTAGAACATACTTCTTTCCTTTAACTTCTTCAGCCGTGGAATGCTTGTAAAAAAATTATCTGCCTAAACTTTGTAGTTGGCATTGACAGGAAGTAATGTCAGCTTCAAAACAACATCGTGCATTGACCTTGCTCTGTCTGAACTCCGGTGCCACCTTGATATACATCAAAGTCATATAGAATTTGCTATGATCGGTTCGTGCACAGATTTTGAATCCCCAAGAATGTGGTTTGCCTTTCAGATATTGCCAAATTTGGCTCGTTTTGCCACGGAACTGGCACATCATCTCATCTATGCAGACTAATTCTGCAGGTGTTAGTTTCAGACAACATTCTCTCATTTGATCAAGAAAAGGTCGTAGCTTCCACAAAGTATCTCTCTTGTCATGTTCAGTCAATGCAAGGTTGTTGACAAATGCAAGGTGGCTAGTATTCCATGAAACCAATTTCTGCTCATCACACTCGCTACAGGAGGATAAAATGTTTCCGTTTCCTAATATTGCCGGACAGAACTCATCTTCACTAGACCGGTATGAAAGTACATGTACATTCCAATTACCTGTTCAAGTTCTTTGTTGCAAATTTTTATTGGTTTTCCACCCTTTCGTGCTCTGTATAGATTGGTATTGCTCACAATATTGTTGAACATGCTGTCTGGAGTAAACCATCAACAATATTTATAGGGTGTGTCGATTTTTGTGCTTACAGGGGGCTGTGGTGTAGCACCTAGAAAAACTGAATCAGGTGATGTAAATTTTCTTTTTCGCCGTATTGGGTTGCAGCTTGATGTTAAAGTTGTGGCAAAGTTTACTAAAGGTATGTCATCTTCGTCAACCTCAGTCCCCACCTGTTGTTCCTTGAATGAGATACAAGCATTTTTCAATAGAAGTAATGACATCCTTTAGTAGTATTATTGCCACAGGAGTATACAACTGCAGAATAATAGATTCTCAATAAAGAAATGGAATGTGAACACCCTGTGTTTCTTATTTGTACAGCTTGAGATTTGCGATGTCTCAATTCAATTTCAGGTGTCTCGCAGTCTTCATCTTCATCACTGTCATCAATATCTTCTAGTTCGTCTTCACTCTGCTCGCAGTTTATCCTGTTGATCAAGTCTTCAGCTAATATCCGTTGAGCCATTGCCCTATAAAGCTAAAAATGGAACAATGAGTGATAAATTCAAAATTTATGGTTATTTTATACCAAGTTTTTAGACATGTTGGCAGTCGCTTTTGATTCATGAAATTGATTTAAAAACTGTAAAGAAGAAAGTTTCTTACAAAACTTAAATATACATAATCATTGTCTATATAGTTATTATAGTTGTTATTCTTTCTACTGAAATTTTCATGCAAGACAAATTGAATCTGTACATACCCTAAATTCTCTAAATAGCCTATATACAAAAGTATTACCAAAAATTACATTATTATCATCACTACTTTTATTTATCATGATTAGTATTATTCATCATTATAAGTTTTATGTACAATTATCTTACTATTTTACTAAAATGTATATTTAGTTGCTATGCCAATCATATGCAAATATGCACTATGCTGGGGGAATTCCATTATCATGTGCTGCTAATAGCCCAATGCAGCACCGGTGCAACATGAAAATGAGGTGATATAATCTGTATTTCTGGCATAAAATATCTCTAAAACTGCAATAAATATTTGTTTAATAGAAGGTCTATTTCACAAATAAGACAAAATATATACGATTACCTACCTTTTTATGGTGAAAAATCACTCAGAGAAAAACCCTTTTTTCATCAATCTGTCCACATGTCACAGTTGCCTTTCAAAATTGCAGATATTGGTCACATGACTGCAGTGTGCAATCGTTGCAAACATTGGGCTTTCATGCCAGTAAAGCAAATGGATTACTAAATAGCAAAGAGCAGTACTGGTTCAAAGTACATGTGGAATATGTGCTACAATCGGTTTAAAAGGGTAAAAGAGAAAGCGAAAACATTTTGGATATCAAAAGCTTAGCATGATGAAGATATCAGCTAATCAATTTTGAAAGCAAAAAGGTCACTAGACTTCAGTAACCTGTGATCAAAGTAATAGATAATATCAATTTTGGTTAATGGTAAGCTCCAGCCTAAACGCACAAATTTTTTAGGAAAGTGGTTACAGATGCATATAAAATGATCATATTTAACCAACAGGAACTTGTTTTTCAGAATAAAAAAACAGATCACCGATCTATGGTTCAGATGACTGTCTATTTTCCTTGCTCTTTCAGTACATTTTGTTTAAGATCATACTAGGAATGCAATGCAGCTTGTTTGTAAGACATTAGGATTCTGGCAGATACTCTGTCTGTATAAAACTATTTCTACAGAACCCCTATATTTGCTTGTGGCTATCTGCTTTTAGCTGGTCTATAATACTGAGAAAAACATCAGTGACTTTCATAAATCTTGTTCAATATGACTATACTTGTAGTCACTGATCAGGGTTTTTCCCTGCTTGGAGACAGTTTTAGAACCAGATACATGTAATTTTACTTATGGGTTAATAAGTCCTAATTCCACTGAGTAGGGCTCAATAATTTGCATGGGTTTTCATAGAGTACATGACTTTGTAAACCAGTTAGACTTCAGCAGTTGGTTGATGTTCAGGTCGTGTAAAAATTGGTTTGCAGGGTTTTTTATATTTACAAACATACAGACAACTTCAGAGCCAAAACAACTTTCAAATTGGTTAATCCAATGACAAACATAGACACAAATTATTTTCGATAGTTTTTTCTTATATTCCCAACAGAAAACCTAAAAATTAATCGGAAATTCACAGCTAGGCTTTCCTTACTCGAATAGCAGATAAATGGAACTAACTGAGACCACTTGACATGACAGGACCAAACAGGATAAGCAACAAGATCTGCAGAGAGGGCAATCGACAAAGCACTCACAGGCACACTGGCGACTGGCTAGTTTTTCAGAAAAAGTGGGCACAACTGAAAAACAGAAAAGCGCCCCATAGGGACCCAAGGAGTCAAAGCTTGGGGAAATCTAATCACGTACAGTAATGTATGCACATTTTGCATACTTGTTAATGTAATAATTGCACCAGTATAGTTGTTCTCACTCAGCAGCTGGCTGGTTACAAGATGAGCACTAAATGGTTTTAATGACCATTTTCATCATGAACCAGAAGTCTTGAAACAACCTAAAAGCTGAATTCATGATCTTTTCATTAATAAGTGTGCTGATCTTTCAATCCGCATCATGCATCAGCACATTGAAGTTGTCAATGATATTTTTAGTGGCTAACCCTTTCGCCGAGCAAAAGTTACTGAAAAGCTTACGAAGGCCATGTAGTGTAATTTGCAGATGACCAATTAATAAATTGTATTTTATAAGTATATATGGCTGGAACTGATATTTACCGGATTGTTTTAAATGTAATGCTTTTTATTGAAGTAAACTACTTTGTTTAGAGTTTTTTCACAAGCTATTTAGTAAGTCTTTTTTTTCTGGGTTCACTTATCCTAACTGCAAGATTGATTATATTGTTATCATAATAGGCACATGAAAAACGTAATTTGTGGCTTCTGAAAATATTTCAATCTCCGGGTGCATTAATTTGCCAAGTTTAAAATCGGAAGTTCATTAAATAATTGTTATTTAACCTCTCAAGTTAATCAATATCATCCAGTACGTTTTGAGGCACCTATACATAGACTATTCTTCACTGGTTTATCTTTGCAATGGTTGATGCTGACAAATATGTACATTTGCTTTTCTTATGATTCTCTTACAGATGTTCAGCTCTTTCTGTCTATTTGGGCTTATGGTATGCTTTAGTCCATGTTTTGCTAAAATAAATTCTCACGGAATGAAGAATCAATAAACTCTCCCAATTGTCTAACCCTGTAAAAACTTTATTTTAGGCTCAGCATTTGCCTACTATCTATGGAAGTTATAATTTTTGTTTCCCTCTTGTCCATTTGCTCAAAATATTGGAAATAAAGATTTGATTGCCTTCATCGTCCAGGCAACTTTCAAGAACTTAATAAATTCATGTGATTGTCCTCATTTGCTTTTAGTTTTAGCTATCTGAGCCAAGCTTTTGTTGCCTCTGCCAATAACTCTGAATTTTCGAGTTTGCTGTCACTTTTTTTCTGCAATTTTTCTCACACTTTTCGTTTTCCAAAAAAACTGAGACACTAATATTTCCAGTTTCCGCTTATGTCATATTGCTAGTGTGAGCAAATCTGTTCAGCGTATGTACATAAGTGAAGGGTTTTTACAAATGAGGCTTTCCATCGTCTGTACTGCCTCACTGCCCCGCCATTGCTCGACATTGTTTGTTTTGTCACTGATAAAATGCTCTTTGGTGCGGGTTAATTGCTTCAGAAAGGATAAAATAGCTAAGAACTGTTGCAGTGGTAGCAGGAATAGTGACAGATTATTTTTAATAACATTTCCAGATGGCCTAATATCATACCTATTTTAATGGTTGACTGTTTAAACGCAAGAAGTAGTCACTCATTTTGAACCTTCAACTGGGCTCATAGGGAAATTTGCAGCAGGAGAATGCATTTTAGATATATTTTTCTTTTTGCTACAGCAGCTATTCCTATGTTCACTTTTATAGCTTTAATTCCTGATTTTTTTGTTATCAGATTATAATATTTTTTCACTCAGTTTAAACTTTGAAATCAAGTTTTTTTCTTCAGTTTTTGAGACTCTATATTAGCTTAATGATGAGTTCATTCTACTGTGATTCAGATTTTGATTATAAATAGAAAACTACTAAAGTGACTATGCAGTAACAAAACAGTCAATTGTTCTTGTAATTTGTAATTAATAACTGTAGTTACGGTTAGTGGTACAACTTTCTCTGTAATAATAAGTGTTTTTTCTATTGGGATCAAACTGTTGTGCCCGTACAAGTTTAGAGGAAATTAACATTTCTTTAAATATCTTTTAGTGATTTTATTCTCACAGTGAGAAGTACCTTTCGTTGATCACTATCCATGTAGCCATTCGTACTGAAGAGGGACTTACTTGCCACAGATCATGACGAACAGGCTGAATACCGATGAGCCACCGTGGCTATTTCGTACGGTGGCTTATACAATACAAATACATTGTATTGTATGTTTCTACAATACAAACAATACAATGTAGCACCAGGATCAAGAGAAAGAGATAGACAACTTTATGCATCGACTGCTCAAGTTACTTTTTATTGTTAGTAAATTCAATTATTACACTGCGTTCTGGTTTATTCCTTTATTTTGATTGCGATTAGCTGAAATAAATCCTGTCACTGTAATTGGAAATAGCACACTTTGTGATCACGTCCTGACTAGAACAAAAAGGTTCTTCAGTTGTGCTGATTTTGAACAGACTATTATATTATAGACAGTCACGGAAGTCATTAGGTAAAGTTAAGGAACTAGCAGCTGGTGATTTATATTAGTGTAACAGGCCGAAATATTGGTTTTGCTAAAAAGTTGACATGTAAAAAGTATCTGAAGTTTTAGGTTTTTAAAGCAAAGATTGGCTAATGCAAACTCAGATACTTTACAACCATATGGGCGCCGATACCGATTCCGATACCAAAATCGATGCAACTCAATTTTTAACCTAATGTTTGAACATCTGATGGCAGATATGCAATTTGGGCTTGCATTTGGAGAGAATCATCAATCAATGTTTATCAAATGTAAGAAAAATAGTTTACACTGCAAACTGAAGTTTATATGAATCAGTCTATAAACATTTTTTTATAACCTATACATTTATTATATGGGACTAAAAAAGAACTTCTAATTCCAAGCAAATGCATCGCTGAATATTAGTACTGCATATACAACTGTAAAACTTCTACTTAAAAATCACCTCTATTAGAGCGCTACCTCAATTTGGCTGCCTCTGAGAACAGGGTTGAAAAACAGAGCGTTACCCTCTATTTGAACATGACTTCCAAATGACCGCCCACTTTCAATATTCTTGATCTTCATGAACTAATACTATCAAGCGATCAGTAAATTAGTGTGCACAAAATTGTATTAATAATGGATCATTAACAACGGTAACAGTCAACTAACTCAATGTCCCACTTGAAAACTTCTCAAGATACGCTTCATTGTTATTCAGGATAAGATGATCATGTTTGAAAAGGGACAATCAACCAAACTTGCACAAGGAGACAAAGTATTTCTAACCAGAGACCTTGGTTGGACACTTCCTGCTGACATATGTAATTCGTCGAACTCGTAAACAATTTAAAGCAAACCTTGAAATGTTGATCATAGAAATTAATCCTATCACTTTGTCATGCTAGTATTATCGGCAACAATATCTCATCCAACAAAGATGTGCATCAATTCTACCTAGCATCTGAAGGCACTCAATATGGGATGATTTTTCGGAAGTGCGGTACATTTAAATTGATAGCTAACTCAATTCAGCTGGTATTCTGTGTGAGAAAATAAGTTTCACTGCCTAACAGGTTTCACTGCCTGTGCTGTACACAAAGAAGTACTCTGCTTTTTAATGAGTACAGCTAACCATGTCTACGCTAGATCCAACCTGGAAATATGTATATATATAAATATATATATATATATATATAAATATATATATATATATAATATATATATACATGTATGTATATTTATATATATATATTTATTTATATAATATAATACTATATTAATAAGAAAAAAACTCCATCAGTTCATGTGAAAAGAATTTTTTTTCACTTCCTAGTTCGAATTAAAATTCCTGAACTCTTGCATCAAGAACTTATTTTCTATGTCTAAGCTAGATTTTTATTGCGCTGTTAAAAGGCTTATAGACTATACAGTAGGTTTTTTCATGGTTTAGCACTAGTGGACATGGTTGTATCAATGAGTTCAGTCTTGCTGCTGCTAATGATGTAAAATAACTGAACGCCTGTGGCTTGCTTCAATTTGGTTGATGCAGTGAGTTTATATTATTATATTATAATTTAATAATATATTATATTATATAAATAAATATATATAAATATACATACATGTACATATATATATATATATATATATATGTATATATATAAATATATATATATATATTTATATATATATATATATATATATTTATATATATGTATATATATACATGTACATGTATGTATATTTATATATATATTTTTTTATATAATGTAATAAATATATATATTATAACCTTGTTAATAACTATATAATATTATATATATATTAGATTTCTATATATAAACATGTATACATTATATTTATTTAAATATAAACAGAAATATATCTTTATATATATGTACATGTAAGTATATTTATTCCACGACCAAATGAGCGGAGCAAGGTTACCGAGTTTTTATGACGAATGGATGTTCATACAACTTACGAAAAGTATTCATCAACAACGTCGCAAACCCTTGCATCAAAATCTCATCAACAAATTTAAACATTTTTTGTAGAGTCGTTAAAGTATAATAATGATATAAAACACAGATAAACCTATTCAAATATGTTACCAAGTCTTTGAAAGGTTACCGCAATATTTTAAAACTAACCCATCTGATCGGATTATACATAAATAGACAGATTAATTCGGCAAAAATATTTATTAAAACTGGCCAAGCCTTACTTTTATCAAAATTAAGACTGGCAAATGAAACGCCGAGCGACAGAGAATAGAACCATTAAGTCATGCGCATTTCACAAAAAAATAACGTGCACATTTTACCGGTCTATAGCATTGTCGAATTGCCGAAGGTTTCTGTAAGTAACGTAGAAGTACTGAAACCGTTTCTTTCATGCTGATTTCAAAGTAACTGACATTTTGGCAACTTTTGAGTACTTTGGTATTCTAACTGATGTCCAAAGCAATGAAAGTAAAGGAAATGACGATGATATATTTTTCCTAACAGTTCTTATGAGATTATTACAATATTTAATCATAAGTTTGGATGACTATTGAAGTCTTATAGTCACACCAACAACATCAATGATTGGCAGTATGTTACTGTTATTATTTTTCTAAACTGCTTTGTTAAGTAGATTTTCTAAAAAGCTATATAAATATCACAACTTGTTTATATTGTTAGTCATGACGTTTTGAAATGTAAACAAAATTGTGGATTGGTTTTCTATTATTACTGTATTACTATATTAATAATATTGGTTATTCTAATAAGATCAGGGCATTTTACTTCTAATATTGCATTTCTCCTATTGCAGGGAGAGAGATAAAACACATAATCTTTTCCTTTCATTATTACTTTTTGTCATGACCAAACACATTTTCAAATAGATTTTCTAAAAATCTATATAATTATCACAACTTCTTGATATTGTTAGCTATGACGTTTGAAATTGTAAAAAATTGTGCATTGGTTTACTATTATCACTATATTAGTAATAATCGTTATTCTAATAATAATAAATTCTCCTATTGCAGGGGGAGAGATATAAACATGTAATATTTCTCTTTCATTAGTGCTGTTTGTTGTAATTAATAACACCCACACCCAAGACATTACAGCTACCTTTGCAGTTATCCTATTGCACTGCAGTGCCATTTGACTGCTAATATTGCATTTCTCAATCATCAGTACTCTTTTTTTTCCAATATCACTTTGGTCGGGGGCTGTATGACAGAGGAATTACTAGTATATATATATTTATATTTGTTTATATAATATAACATACAAACATATATACATTATATTTATATATATATATAAATATATGTATTATATTTATATGTATGAATATATATATATATAAATATATGTATAATATTTATATATACATGAATATATATATACATATATATATATATATATATATATAATAAGGGTACGAGTACTTGGGGATTATGCAAAGCAACATCAACCACGAAGCCGAGGTACGTCACAAAGCCATTACCGAATACAAGAAACGCATTCGGCAGGTCTTATGGAGCCAGCTCAATGCCAAGAACCAAGTCATGGCAATAAATACCTACGCAATGCCAGTAATAAGATATCTAGTAGGCATATTAACATGGACTGAGGAAGCCATCAAAGAAACAGATATAGCAACTCGTAAACTGCTGGCCATGCATGGAGCACTCCACCCAAAATCTGATACATGCATGATCTGATACCCATGTCTATGTGATAAGTATGGCCTTAATAAACCACAACACTGATGGGAAGCTCCTGGTAAGGTCAATGGAAATGACCGCGCTAAGATCCTCTGGGACTTCTACATCCAAACTGACAAGCATGTCCTAGCAAACCAACCAGATATAGTGGTGGTAGAAAAGGAGAACAAGAGGGCTACTATAATAGATATAGCAGTACCCAATGACTACAATATAGCCAGCAAAGAAAAAGAAAAGGTAAAGAAATATCTCCCTCTTGGAGAAGAAATTGAAAAATGCTGGAATGTAAGAACAGCTGTAATCTCAGTAGTCATTGGGGCACTAGGCGCAATAACACCGGCGCATAAAATGTGGCTTGCCCAAATACCAACAACAATCAACTCAGGTGAGTTGCCGAAAAGTGCGCTATTGGGAACAGCTAAGATCTTGAGGCGAGTGCTCAAACTCCCAGGTCTCTGGTAGGAGACCCGAGTTACAGCAGAATTTACCACCCATACGGGGTATCCGGGGTGAGGAAACAATTTATATATATATATATATATACTAGCGGTGCTACCCGGTGGTGAAAAAAGGTTTTGTCTTATAAATAATGAAAAGTAGTGAGAGTTGCTTGCGATTAGCCTGGCAAAATTCCAATGGAAAAATTTGAGGACGTTTAATAGTGTGAGTTGACAGCTTGTCATGACGTTATGCTATGACCCATGTCGTACGCAAAGCTGGTGGGTATTTGCACTCATATATTGCCTTATATCAGCATGCTAGCAACTCCAGTTCAGTAGCTTACTGGGTATGGTGGCAGACTGGTGAACGATAAGTCTGAGATCAAATCTTCTTCTGTATGATTCTATATTCCAAAATTTTCAGTTCTATAGCCGAAGTGCATGGAGGCATATCCACAGACAAACATATTTTGAGAAATATAGATATATACTCGAGGACCTCAATTAGCTGTGAGAGCTACAGCTAGCTGAAAAAGTTACATCATTTTGCAAGCCTGCGTAAAAGCTTTTGCCTTGTAAAACCTATGTGGATTCCTTAACGTAAGTATCTGTAACATAGTCGGGTGTGCAAAAGAAGCCTGCATATACATACAAAATGCCGTTTTTTTTCATTGAGGCTTGAACATAGACACTGTAACTATTTTAGTTTAAACATAGGTTTTACCCCCAGGAATGTTAGGGAGCAACAAACATCAGACACTGTCTCTGACATGTATGTATATTATCACAGCTATACTCTGGTACACTGATACGGGCTGCAGTCATCATGAGCTCACCAAAGGGTTAATCAAACTAGGACCAGTAAAAATTAACATGCTTGTCTAAGATGTTAGATGGGTACATAGTAATCATACATGAGCACAAAGATAGCCTGTGAACCAGATGTCAACTTTTTACTAAAATAAAGACTGACAATACCAGTATCAGTGGAGAAATCCTCTTCTTATACTCTTGTTCCTGGCTGTAGCAGCACTTGCAAGCTTATGTTATGTTCAGCTCTATCCCGCAAGTCCTGAGTACATACCTGTCTTTGTTCTGTCTGCTGTGGTGTTTTGACTAGGCATCTGAATCACTCTCTCATCTTATTGACGTCATCGATGTGTCCGAGTCATATAGAAGGAAAATTGTAAACTCCTTCTTAGAGCCTGGTTTTTTTTTATCAGGGCATTACGGGTCTCCATCTCTTTAGCCTGATAAATATTTTCTTGGACTACTTTGTGACCTGTTTTTTGCGTGGCCAGTCTTTCGACCAGTACAGTATGCTGCCAAAGCAGCATTTTCTGCACCTTACTTGCTTGAGGTGTAAGGAACTAAGTGAGCTTTTTTAGCTAGAAGACAGTTGGTTGTCTGCTGGTGGATTTGCATAAGCCTTACTAGCCTCACAGCTAGTACCGGTTACTGTGAAAACAGTATGCTCTGCACCTCCCTGAATTAAAGTGTGAGTAACTAAGTGAGCTTCTCCATTGACATACAACTGGTTGTCTATAGGTAGCTTAACCTTAGCCTGGGAAGCTGATAGCTCAGCATTTTTTTATAACTTTGCCCTTCAGGGTACCCATGTTTGCCAACCCACTATTTAACTCTTGCTTATTCACTATCTAAAACTGAAGATGGGATTCCTTGATATTTATGACTGCGATAGAGCTCTTGTCCTGCACCTAAATCATTGACTGGTGTTGAGCAAGGGCGTGGCTATGCTCTTCCATGACTTCATTTGACATGAAACCTGATTGAACCTCATTAAGAAAGCTGCTCATTTTATTGAGAAATGTGTTTAGTTTACTCTAAGCTGCATCTGCATAGCTGGTGCTATGAACACGCACCTTGCTTTTTTAACCTGCTTTTTCTGCGATGGTATCACCTCTCATTAATAGCTTTTTTGCCCAACCTTCCTTTCTGTCTTTCCCATCTCTGGGCCCTTTACTTTTTCTATCAGCCTTATTTGTCAAGTTTAGAAACTTGCTATCATCTGAAAGATGCCCACATAAACCAGCAGTAATAGGCTTAGGCAGCAGAAATGAAACAGGTATAAAACTTTTCATCATAATTCATTAAAAACCACCAATAATTTAGCCACGTCAAATCATTTATGCCCATAGGGTTTTTGCTCAATCATTTGATAACTTGAACCTCAGTGACTATAGATCTGTGCAAACTTTTCCACTCAATCTCTGCTTTTCCTACTACCTCAAACTCAAAACCACATATGGCTGTCAAAACAGTTTATGGTACTCTTAACTGTAAATTTAACCTGTTGGCTGTTTTTTTGGTCAATGTTGAAATCTCACACCCTGTATAAGATACAGCATCAACCTCAACAACATTCATCTTTAAAGTTCTTACTATCTCATCATCTAGTCATTTAGGACCAAATAAAAAAAAGCTCACACTCTAATGATATGACGGAAACCTGTGTAGTCTCTGTATTTTCTACTTGAACTTTCGTCCATATTCCTATCATTTTTGCTAGTGCTACTTCTATCATAGTGGTAGGCTACCCGATAAGATATTGTTATCGAGAATTCTCCGAACTATTCCTAGCACTGTCCATATTAGTATGACCTTTTCATTGCATGCTTAACACCCAGCAGCAAACAAACTGCAAAGCCGGTGCTGTCGAATACCACACCTGTAACAATAATCACTCATAGAGGGAAATTCGGCATTGTTCTAGTACGCCATTTGTTCCTATCAGCTTTAAAATCCCTAAATTACCCATTAGATTATTTGGGCTTTTCTTCTACATTTATGTCTAGTAGGCTCATGACCTGCAAGGTCTACACCCAAACTTGGAGCAATTATTCTTAGACATTATTATTAAAATTATTAGAAACCTTAGAATTATTCTTATCATAATCATACCTAAAATCCTTCTGAAAAATTCTATTAACTTTTGCCCTATCACTAGTCGGATAGTGCTTATGAATTCATTTTTAGATTGCCTAGAAACAATATTTGCTATTTCTGGAACCACAGCACAACTAGTGCTGTGGTTCCAGAAATAAGCCTTAGCATATTTTATTACCGCTTTTGAGTCATGAGTAATTTATCTAGCTCTCAGAGTATCAGATCACTTTGCCGCATCGAAATATCTTTCTTGCATCAATTACATACATAGCTTTACTCTCTAAATTCAACACCAGCTATCGCAAGATCAAAATCTGTTCTGTTATTATTCCTTCCAATGTGAAAATCCCTGCTGTGTTTCTCAACTCTGAACATATAATCTTTTTTTTCTTATCACATGTGTGAGAACAAGTAACAAATAGCGAGGTTCTAAAATACACTGTCTCTTCCACCACCATAAATTTATTTTAGACATTCCGCTTCCCCCTAATAGGTAGAATCATTTGGCTGTAAACTAAACCCTAGAGATTGCCGAGCGTGATAGCCTTCTTCACCTATAGCACTGAATAGCTCCAGCAGTTTATTGTGACCACTAAAATTATTCTGACCTTCTTCAGCCTTGCCCATTTGAAGAATGGTAAGATCTACACATAAGCCTAATTCTGTTAGCCAAGACTAGTATGAGTTGGCTACATTGCTAGGTAATAACTTATATGGGCATATCCTTGAAGGTTGACTTGCAACAAAATTCACTTTGCAGCTATTTGGTATCAGAACATTAACTATGTTTTACTTGCTGTGATGTAGGTGCAAAATACATGTATGTGAAAATGTGATTAAAAGTTCTTAAAAACCCCAAAATGAACAGTTAATCGCTGCCATCACGAAACTGCCGTAGTTTAGATTCTTCTATTCAAAGTGGCTTAAACGGAACGTAATTAAACAAAGTGGCTCCTGTTTCCACTTTCATGCCATCTCATTTGTTGAAATAAATTCACAAATATACTTCATGCATTCAATAAAACCATGTCTATTGTCTTTACACGTCCGTTTCATCATATTTGTATGCAGTCACTCTGAACACTGATATCCTAAAACATACTGTATAAACTTTTCATTACTTTAACCTTAGCCCGAAGCAGTGCATATCATTCTCTGATAAACATGAAAAGCCTGTTCGTCATCTGTGATACTCGAAAAATGCGGCAAAAGTTATTTGTACTGTCTGGCAGAAAGTATGTGTCACATGATCAGATTACAACTAGGCGATTAAACCAAAGCGTAACAAAACTGTAAAGTAGCGAGCATCTATATTTGGTACAGGCTATTCAATAAAACCCTAAGTTATTGTCATAAAATAGTGCTACAAAAAGTTTTATATTGAGCCTTTAGTTGGCTTTTCAATTCTCGTGAGATCATCGTGTGTCAAAGTAATTACCAAAAAGATTGACAACGTCAGAGAGTCAAATTGATTCCAATCTCTGGTGGTTTCGTGATGGCTGTGATTAAATGTTCGTTTATGAGCTTTTAAGAGTTTTTAATCACATTTCCACATACTTTGCATTTACAACACAGCAGAGTAAGACATGGTCAATCTTTTGATATGAAATAACCGTACCGTAAATGCTTAAGTTGTGCGGCTTTTTGTTGGGCGCAGCTTCATGTTTAGGGTCATATACCGCGACTAAAGGTCATTCTTTTAAAACTTACGCGGGACTCAAAGTGGCTTCTCGATAGCTGCAGTCTCTGCTCAGCTCTTGCTCTATAACCATAGAATTGCATTCATGATACACTTTTATGTACAGGGGTTTCGGCGACCTACTCGTTTATTTTCAAGGTCATTTTTATAGAATACTTTAGACTAAAGAAGAATTTATCGCTCTAAGTTGAGAAGACTTTGTGGCACACAGGTGAGAGACAAGTACCTAGTTGGGACTGTGTTAATACCTGCTGATATCAAAGCAGAAACTATAAACCAAACTGAGTGCAAAACTCACTGCATCAACCAAATTGAAGCAAGCCACAGGCGTTCAGTTATTTTACATCATTAGCAGCAGCAAGACTGAACTCAATGATACAACCATGTCCACTAGTGCTAAACCATGAAAAAACCTACTGTGTAGTCTATAAGCCTTTTAACAGCGCAATAAAAATTTAGCTGAGACATGGAAAATAAGTTCTTGATGCAAGAGTTCAGGAATTTTAATTCGAACTAGGAAAGGAAAAAAAAATATTTTCGCATGAACTGATGGAGTTTTTTTTTCTTATTCAAGAAGACAGAATATAGCAAAACCCCTTTCAACACTCTAAACACAACCAACGTGTTGAAGGATGACAAAACCTCAGTCGTTAGCCGCCGTCTGTGGGCATATGCTGCTAGTTGGTAAGGGTGGCTA
Organism: Watersipora subatra; assembly: GCF_963576615.1. Lineage (NCBI taxonomy): Eukaryota > Metazoa > Bryozoa > Gymnolaemata > Cheilostomatida > Watersiporidae > Watersipora > Watersipora subatra. Next base: position 33,630,204 of record NC_088717.1, read on the forward strand.
GATACCGCATACGGCTTGTTGGAGGGTTATTTTTTTTCTTCTCTATATTTTTTCCTTGTGAGCACAAGCCACGCGACTTGAGCATGAGGATTTACGGTAATGTGAATTTTGTTGCAAGTTAACCTTTCACACTAAACCTGAATGCAGCTAATAACAAGACGCCTCAGCAACGATCTCCACACAAACAATTATACAGACACTTACCCTTGCCTTTTCATATTTGAGTAGGTAACTGTAGTTGTAGTTTCTGTAACTCAATTTCGTTACACTTACCTTTACACCACTCTCAAATGTCTACTTGACATTTCAAGCAATAACCACTGTTAATGCTTTCACCAAATGTATAATGTCCTCCGCAAACCAGGTTTGCCTATGATGCCATGTTTTATATGCCCTCACTATATCTTTAATAGCTTGAAGCAGAAAAACAAATGCTTTTCAATTCAGCCTTATATATAAAAAATATATACATATACATGTATGTGGAGGTCTTTAAATTTATATTTAGTTATACCTTAGTACCTCAGAGTGCTACAAAAAGCTGTGAAAGTTACATAATCCTACAATCCTTTGTGAAAGGCTTTGCCTTCCGAAGCCGATCTGGCTTCCTTAGCCTAAGTTCCTATAACATAGTCAGGTGCGTGAGAGAAACCTTCATATACAACGAATGTCACAGATTAATTTTTAAGAACGGTTATTGTACTTGAAAATTTATGCTTGCATAACTTTTAGTGAAAACCTTCCTTGTAAGACACCAGTTGATGACTTGCACATTGTCACTATATTGTCAAAAAAACCATTTAATCATTTTAATCAGGGAATCAACATTAAAGATTTAGTTTCAAGCAAAAAATTATGTTAACTTTACAAATCTTTTTACCTAACAGTAAATTAGAAAAATTTCTTTTAGGTACACCAAACTAGTTGACATATATTTCACTGTCAAACTAGGATGGCTATAATTCTGCTTTGTTGCAATAAAATGGTGGAATGATCTGGAGGTAACAGATTTTTCCACTTTCTAATGTTGCAATGCATCAGTTGAACATTTGTCGTAGAGTATTTACTGGCTTTTTTGTGCTGTCTTGTTTCTAATTTATTTCAATATATAAATGGATGAGCTTTCAGTTTTTTAAAACCTGCTAAAACAATTACAAGCTCACTACAAAATTGTTTTTACTCAATTTCGTGGTTTGGTATAGATCTGTGAAGAGATACAGTGGCTGCGCACAAAGAAGGGGAATGCTGGTGGTCATGCCTGCTAACTGAGTCTAGGTCTTCCCAGTCTAGAGTGAAACTTGGAAACTCAACATCATTTCCTTCAACTGACATGACCAACAGTTGAATTATCTGACTGAAAAAAAAATCTTCTGATTGATGTGCATAGTAATACAATAATTGTAAACTCTCTGCCTCTTTATGTACGGCTGATTTGAAGTATGGACATATGCTATCTCCTTTTGAGCTTCAAAAATCTACATGCATATAGGACATAAATGATCAACCGAAAACACCTCACAAATTAATACATTTTAGTATTGTTACACTGCATTTGTTCATCAAAAATGCTGTAAAAACAAAAGTTTGGCTTCTAAAGTTGAAGGTAAGCAAATTTAGGCTACTTTAAAATGTTATCTAGTGAAAATTAAGCAGCTTGTTGCAAACTCTGTTTTACAAAGGTTTTGCTGACAGTGATATTAGCCAACTAAGCTTAGTTGTTTAATTTCCCTAAAGTGTACCTCAAAATAGTTTTAGCAAAAACTTACTAACAAAATTTCAGAATTATAGACTCTTCCAAAGATATTTTTCTTCTTGAATTGCCAGTTCACAATTTTATTCTACACTATAGGTAGATTGAAATACTGTATCACTGTTCAATTAAGAGCAGACATGTCTCGTGGTAGTATTTTTTAAAATACATAGCGATATGATTCACAGGTTTTCCATAAAAAGCAGAGTCAAGTTTAAAAATTACAAACTGAAAAACCGTTTTATCAAAAAATATAAAACAAATTCAATATTTGAATTTTCATGATCATTGCATTGCTGCTTGAGTGTCACATTTAAAAGGCTTAAAATATTTTTTAAGAAAACTTTGACATAATCTTTGAAATAAAGATTAAGTATTGATTTTTGCAATGGTTTGTTTGTTTTCTATGAAAATGATGATATTATTCTACAGACACGTAAAGGAAATTTAAGGTGTTCAAAACCAATTTAGTGAACAGATTAAAATTATGTTTATGTAAACTGCAAATAAACTAGCTGCTGCTAATATAATGTCAATATAATGGCCAACATTATGGCCAATATTATGGCCAATATTATGGCCAATATTATGGGCCAATAGAAATATTTTAAGCATGCCAATGTATCTGTTGGTATAATTATGAAAATAAAATAAAGTTATAAATTGCGGATCTTAAAGCCATTCATGGTGAACTTTGAAGAAAGACATAGAGCCTTTCTTGAAACAATATTTCAGACTTACGAATTGGTTTGCTTATGTTACCACAAAGTTTTTTTTGATGGACGAAGACAAATCTAATCATCAATTATTGAATAATAGAATATAACTTTTTTAATTTTAATGAATACTGGTAAACTTGACCAAAATATCTTATCAAATTTGTGTAATACACCTAAAAATGTATTATTACTAAATAATTTAAAGGCTAGCATTAATAAATACATAGGCTATTAGAATAAAGATTTTATTTTTAGCATAGTGTAAGTATGCAATTAAAGTCAGCTTTTTAAAAGTAGAACTGCATATGCTGAAAATCCAAATATATCCAACCTAGTTCTCATACTTTATAGTCACAACTATATTATCAAAAAATAGTACGAAATCCGCGTTCAAAACTTATAGTTTTTTTTCTGATACACAAGAATTGCTCGCTCTTGCTGTTTTTCAAATATTCATAGTTTTATAACTATGAATATTTGGAAAACAGCAAGAGTGAGCAATTCTTGTTGGTTGGAACTAGGTTGGTTTTGTATTATTGGATGCATACAATAAATCTGTATATTGCTCATCTTGTCATAATTAGCTTAAATTAAAATGCTTCGGCTGACAAGTAAAGCTTACATCAATTTTGATTTTCTATTTTTTCACCAACATCATTCGCATATTTTTGCAGTAGAAGTCATATTGAGCTATTCTATAAAGAATTCTTTCCACGTCAAGATAGGTGATGATTTAATTATAGTTTTGGTGCAATAGAAAAAAGTTCATACATTGCTAGAAAATAGCCAAGTACCTATAAATCGGTCAAATTGCCAGATATTTTATTTAGAATATTTTTAAAACTGACCACAATTTTATTGAGGCAGATAATGCTAAGTTTTTCCGGCAAGACAATTACTACGTTGCTTTCTATGATCTAAACTGTCGCGATTTTAGCCACTAACTGACACCACTGCTAGCACTGATGTTAGTACTACAAATACCACAAAATAGAATTTTCAGTGCTATCATTTGTATTATAAACCCTACAATTGCCACTACTATTACAGCTACTAGTGCTACTACTGATATTGCTACTACTGCTACTATCACTACCAAAACTACTTCTAGTGATACTACTACTCCCACTACTACTATCACTCCTTCTTCCACTACTAATTATACTACTGATATTATTACTCATTTTCCACTAACTTACTTGTCAGTGGAATCAAACTGGTTAAAACGAAATTTATTGCTAGTTGTTTTAGAAACATCTTAAGTTTTACAACACAAAATGATTACTAAACTTGGATTAGTTTGACCGCGTTTAGCAATGTGCATATCTTTCTAATACATACATGTACTTAGATAACATAGCATACTTCTCAAAAATTTACTTTACATACACATCTCAATTTGTATGCTACCACGATAGTTCTCACAAAGCTGATGATCGTATGATCTAACGAAATTATATTTTGCTCACAAGCAAAAATAACAAAAGAGTAAATTTTAATTCAATTGTGATTCATTTTAAATAAAACTTTAACCAACTAGAACCACTAACCTGCACATTGGAGGGATTATATCAACAGATTTTTCACAGCCCCTAGTTGTGTAGATGTTTGTGTGCACGTGATCAGCTTTTATGGTACATTTCAAGTACTTATATGGATTGCGATTTATCAAAACTATTGCTAAGCCAGAGAATGAGTTCATTAAGTAGTAAACTGTAAATCCTTCCATGTCAGTTCCTAGCTGTGAAACACAAACTCAGACTAAAATACAGCAGAGTTAACATAACATGCATTGTGCAGTGATTAATAGAACAGTGACGACAAATGATAAAATTAGATTAAGTCCTTGCAAAATCGGCTAAGTAAAAATTACGCAATTTTAATTTTTCAAACTTTGTAACTATTTATCATAGTTTGCAACAAAACTTAATTAAGAGTAATGAATAAATGTATTTAATTGGTTTCTTCTTTTGTGTAAAGAAAACTGTATGTTTCTATATTTTTAAAGACAAGCCCGATGTTATAGAAACAGAGACAGAAATAGAATAATGAGGAGTTAAATGGAAATAGAAGATAATAAAAGTATTGTAATAAAAAACATATGATGAGCAATAAAATTCAACTGAATGGGGGAACCAAAATTCATAAGGTATCAGTAGAAGACCGGTTACAGCAAAAGAAATTGCAGTTGATGAAAAAGAAACAGCAACTAAGAGCTCAAAAGGTAAATGATTGCACAAAAAACTTAAAGCCTTTAAAAGAGAGAAGAGGATGTACATGTCTAAATTTCAGGTCATGCAGTTTACGATAAATGTGTGAGAGACATAAAAAATTAATTATTAGGGAAATTACGCATGAGGTCTAATGAGTAAATACACGAAAAAAGTTAACTTTTTGAAAGATAGACCCATTAGACGTTGTAAATTAGGGAACAGAAGGGAGTATTAATCATGGAGAAATTAAATGACGGTAAAATGAGCAGACTAAATTTTGATTACACAAAAATGTTAACATGGTTTCTTTCTGCTCAAGACATTGTTTACTAAAATTTGAATAAAGCTATAGTGTACCTGTGTGGAAAAGCATAAAAATAAGTAAGATTATGTTTGTGGAAACTTGATAACACCATTTCGTTCAAATGAAGCAAAGCTTTTTGTTTGATTCTCAAGGCTACAATGAAGTTTGAGACCTATGAACTATTAGTTTTTTACCTAAAAAGTAAATAAGCTCCTCTTTTTGTTAGTTAGGGTTAACAGATAGGCAAACAGCTCAAAATGTTATCTGACACTAGTGGCAAACAAGCTAAGACCACAAAACAAGTTAATTAATTACAAAAGGGTTTTAGCCTGTTTGAGTGACTTATTTATACAAAAATATTTCAAACTAGTTATACCGGTATATTTTTCTTTTATGATACCTATCTGTTTCATAATGATTGGTTTTCTTCAAAATACTATATATAATACTGTTTAGGAAACGTAACAATGCACCAACCTAAAAGTATCTTCCAATCTGAAAATACTCAAAGAATGAAAAAGCTATTTGAGGAATATTTACTTGGCTGTTATGTGGAATCGTTTGTTTTAGATTAGCTTATGATGAGATATATTAACACCTCTGGTAACAAAACACTCGACAAATGAATTTACAAAAAAATTATTGCAATATTTTTTCTTGCTTGCATAAATATAGTAAATTCATCAAACAAATAGACTGAGAAAAAACATCAATTACTTTTAAAAAGATTTATTGTTAAATACAATACAGCTGGCAAAGATTTTTAGCGAGTTGAAAAAACAATTGGGCCTAAAAGCAATATTTTTTAAGTTTTTAGCAACATTTTGTCTTTTAACAATAGCTGAAAAATCTTTACATTGGCCATCAAACTAAAAAGTTTTCTATCCACTGACTTACATATAAAGTTTTGTAAAGAAAATGAAACGATGTTTTGCCATTATTAATGTAGGCAGTGGTAACGTTAAGTTGATCAAAGAACAGCATCACTTACAATCTTTGGAAATCCAAGGCCAATGGCGGCTTTGGTCAAATTTACAGCCAACGTTGATAAGGGTTCCTGATTTTTGGAACAATTCAACTTCTTGCTTGAACGAATGTCAAAATTGAACACTATTCGTTCTGCAACCAAATTTCATTTAAACAGCTATAGTTCACTGATATGTATATATATTTATTTATATATAGATGATTATATAAACATATATATTGATTTATTTATATAGATAAGTATATATATATATATATATATATATATATATATATATATATATATATATATTATATATATATATATATATATATATATATGTTTATATACTTATCCATATAGATAAATCAAAATATACTTATATGTTTATATACTTATCTATATAAATAAATCAAAATATATATATATGTATATATACTTATCTATATAAGTATATATATACACCAGCGAAATATATATATGTTTATATAGATAAGTACATAGATATGTATATACAATTTTGAATATTTATTTAATTCTGTATACTTATATTTATTAGTAATTTTACTTTAATATGTAATTTAAAAAAATTAAAGGTTTATTTTAGAAGTATAAGCTGCCCCGTCATCACTTTGCCATTTGCGTTTAAAAGTAATTCTCAAACGATAGTATTTGGAATTTGTAACACCTTAAAACAAGCAATAACGCATAGAATATTGCCCAAAAAAACTGAAGTAAATCTAATGGTACTAACCTGATTTTTTCCATTGTCCAAATGATAAAGCCACAACTTTGTATTTTCCAGGAAGAATTAAGGATGAGGACCACATAGCTTGGCTAATGTTCTGGACTTCACTAGTTCCTACAATCTCTCTACTTTCGTTGTAGACAACAATAAAAAGTGGATAAAAAATATGTCCACTTTTTGCTCTAAAACGCATTTGTAGCAGAATAGATTTACAATGCTGAAGCATATATAATACGTGTTAGTAGTAGTCTTATTGTACAAAAAATAGTCTTTGCTGTAAACTGTGGTAAACATATTTCGGTAGTCACTTGTTGACGGCAAATGCGCTACTTCTATGTAATGTTCTCCGCGCCTTCCAAATGTTTGATCAAAAAAATTAAGCACAATTCTTAATCTTTTTGACAAACAAACATATCAAGTGATACGTGTCAGGTGTTAGCAAAGTCAGTATTTTAGCTTAATACAATAATTCGTGCAAGTTTAATGATGAAAATATTTGATGATTCATGTAGATTATGTACTATCCTAACAAATTGAATCTTTTGGATAAATTAAACTTCATATTACAGCAACAACAGCAACGATCACATAAGATTGCCGTAATAATATTAATGTGATTAAGGAAGATTTATAAGAGTATTATTATAGAATAAAATGCTTATAACACAAACTAACTTTCACGTGAACATGTAAATATAACAAGGACAATAAAATATATGTTGCACTTTTGTTATAAGTCTGTTTGTTTAACAGTTTTACAGAACATCACAAATTTTCTAGCTAAATAATTAATAAATGTGTTCGCCTATGAATCTTAGCAGCCCATTGAATAGTTTCATTTAGAATAGCGGTGGTAATGTCTACAAGAACATAACAAAGCACTGATCATTTCTATACTTAGTTATCTATAAATATACCACTATCACAAAATATAGTGCTTATAAAACCAAAAAACTGATAATCTCGATATAAATAAAACAAATAGACTAACCAGTTGTTCTCTACAGGCATAAAGTTTCTAAAAACTGGGTGAATTTAGTACATGTTATTAAAGTGTTAAACTACATGTTGAGACAAACTTCAGAAATATTGTTTTATTATGATACATAAAAAGTGACAGATTATATTTTATCTTACAAGCCTAATTCACCTTTCAGTCTACCATTTGTTGTTAATTACCTTTATTTTATTTGTCACCTTTTTCATGCAATTAGAAAAGCATAGTTTTTTTTAATTGAGTTGTATCTTTTAATTTGGCTCAGTACAGTTAAATAGTGGTATTTAAAAATTAATTATATTACAAGCAAAACAAAATGATGGCTCGTGATTAAGTTTCCAAAAGTCGCTGAATGTCCTTACCCCATTTTATGATGCAAGTGCAAGTCTATTCGAGAGTTCTGCAAAATTTCAACAGAGAAAGTTTCCCATAGGATGTCATTAAATCTTGGTAGTTGAGCCTCAATGTGGTATTCATGATAATTCTTTCTAGTGCAGCATATTGAAATTTCATGAAAATATCTAAAAAGTTGTGAATAACATGAGAAAAAAACTTGATAAAACAATTTTTTGAAAATTAAATATTAATAATACAGTAATAATCAGTAATTTACTGATATGATATATAAACGTCATTTACCAACAATTCATAGTTTCATAGTAGTATTTAAGAACTTATTGATACATTAAGAGACATAAGTATTATTCATGTGACTCTAATTAGGTGTTGTAGCAGTAATAAATATATAAATAATATGATACATAAACACCATTTACCAATCTTTAATTGTATGTTAATAATTAACAATCAAAACTATTTTTCACTCAGTAGAGTTTCCTATAATTATGCTAATTTTGTAAGACCGCTATTTCTCCTCGCAAGTCTCAACAATAAATTAAAGCTATTATTATAGAAACATCACTAGTTCATGTCAACTAGACAGTCCAAATTTTAGAAAAATTTGACATGTGTTTTTCTCTAATTAAGAATTGGATTGTCAACTCTTAGATATGTGTATAATAGCAGAGAATGTTAAATAATCTGAAATGATAACTTGGGATACTAATCAAAACATGCAGCCAATGTCAAATTTTTCAACAGTGTTTCATATTTTATTCAGGTTCAAAGTATTTGTGAATACATACAAAAACATGAAGCTAGTTAAGTACAAATTATCCGCAAAAAAGAAAAACTAGTATTTCCTGAACTGAAGCAACATTTGGTGAAATCTAGTTGATAGTACAACTAAAATTAATTATAATTATTATTATATTATTATTAAATTAATGATAATTAAAATTATCTTCTTTACCAGACAATATAACAGACATTCACTAAACTCACCAGATTCCTACAATAAAACAGACATTCACTAAACTCACCAGATTCCTACAATAAAACAGACATTCACTAAACTCACCAGATTCCTACAATATAACAGACATTCACTAAACTCACCAGATCCCTACAATAAAACAGACATTCACTAAACTCACCAGATTCCTACAATAAAACAGACATTCACTAAACTCACCAGATTCCTACAATAAAACAGACATTCACTAAACTCACCAGATTCCTACAATAAAACAGACATTCACTAAACTCACCAGATCCCTACAATAAAACAGACATTCACTAAACTCACCAGATCCCTACAATAAAACGGACATTCACTAAACTCACCAGATTCCTACAATAAAACGGACATTCACTAAACTCACCAGATTCCTACAATAAAACAGACATTCACTAAACTCACCAGATTCCTACAATAAAACAGACATTCACTAAACTCACCAGATTCCTACAATATAACAGACATTCACTAAACTCACCAGATTCCTACAATAAAACAGACATTCACTAAACTCACCAGATTCCTACAATAAAACAGACATTCACTAAACTCACCAGATCCCTACAATAAAACGGACATTCACTAAACTCACCAGATCCCTACAATAAAACGGACATTCACTAAACTCACCAGATTCCTACAATAAAACAGACATTCACTAAACTCACCAGATCCCTACAATAAAACAGACATTCACTAAACTCACCAGATCCCTACAATAAAACAGACATTCACTAAACTCACCAGATTCCTACAATAAAACAGACATTCACTAAACTCACCAGATTCCTACAATAAAACAGACATTCACTAAACTCACCAGATTCCTACAATAAAACAGACATTCACTAAACTCACCAGATCCCTACAATATAACAGACATTCACTAAACTCACCAGATTCCTACAATAAAACAGACATTCACTAAACTCACCAGATTCCTACAATAAAACAGACATTCACTAAACTCACCAGATCCCTACAATATAACAGACATTCACTAAACTCACCAGATTCCTACAATAAAACAGACATTCACTAAACTCACCAGATTCCTACAATAAAACAGACATTCACTAAACTCACCAGATTCCTACAATAAAACAGACATTCACTAAACTCACCAGATCCCTACAATATAACAGACATTCACTAAACTCACCAGATTCCTACAATAAAACAGACATTCACTAAACTCACCAGATTCCTACAATATAACAGACATTCACTAGACTCACCAGATTCCTACAATAAAACAGACATTCACTAAACTCACCAGATTCCTACAATATAACAGACATTCACTAAACTCACCAGATTCCTACAATAAAACAGACATTCACTAAACTCACCAGATTCCTACAATAAAACAGACATTCACTAAACTCACCAGATCCCTACAATAAAACAGACATTCAATAAACTCACCAGATCCCTACAATAAAACGGACATTCACTAAACTCACCAGATTCCTACAATAAAACAGACATTCACTAAACTCACCAGATCCCTACAATAAAACAGACATTCACTAGACTCACCAGATTCCTACAATAAAACAGACATTCACTAAACTCACCAGATTCCTACAATAAAACAGACATTCACTAGACTCACCAGATTCCTACAATAAAACAGACATTCACTAGACTCACCAGATTCCTACAATAAAACAGACATTCACTAAACTCACCAGATTCCTACAATATAACAGACATTCACTAAACTCACCAGATTCCTACAATAAAACAGACATTCACTAAACTCACCAGATTCCTACAATAAAACAGACATTCACTAAACTCACCAGATCCCTACAATAAAACAGACATTCACTAAACTCACCAGATCCCTACAATAAAACGGACATTCACTAAACTCACCAGATTCCTACAATAAAACAGACATTCACTAAACTCACCAGATCCCTACAATAAAACAGACATTCACTAAACTCACCAGATTCCTACAATAAAACAGACATTCACTAAACTCACCAGATTCCTACAATAAAACAGACATTCACTAAACTCACCAGATTCCTACAATAAAACAGACATTCACTAGACTCACCAGATTCCTACAATAAAACAGACATTCACTAAACTCACCAGATTCCTACAATAAAACAGACATTCACTAAACTCACCAGATTCCTACAATAAAACAGACATTCACTAAACTCACCAGATTCCTACAATATAACAGACATTCACTAAACTCACCAGATTCCTACAATATAACAGACATTCACTAAACTCACCAGATCCCTACAATAAAACAGACATTCACTAAACTCACCAGATTCCTACAATATAACAGACATTCACTAAACTCACCAGATTCCTACAATAAAACAGACATTCACTAAACTCACCAGATTCCTACAATAAAACAGACATTCACTAAACTCACCAGATTCCTACAATATAACAGACATTCACTAAACTCACCAGATTCCTACAATAAAACAGACATTCACTAAACTCACCAGATTCCTACAATATAACAGACATTCACTAAACTCACCAGATTCCTACAATAAAACAGACATTCACTAAACTCACCAGATTCCTACAATAAAACAGACATTCACTAAACTCACCAGATTCCTACAATAAAACAGACATTCACTAAACTCACCAGATCCCTACAATAAAACAGACATTCACTAAACTCACCAGATTCCTACAATAAAACAGACATTCACTAAACTCACCAGATCCCTACAATAAAACAGACATTCACTAAACTCACCAGATTCCTACAATAAAACAGACATTCACTAAACTCACCAGATTCCTACAATAAAACAGACATTCACTAAACTCACCAGATTCCTACAATAAAACAGACATTCACTAAACTCACCAGATTCCTACAATAAAACAGACATTCACTAAACTCACCAGATTCCTACAATAAAACAGACATTCACTAAACTCACCAGATTCCTACAATAAAACAGACATTCACTAAACTCACCAGATTCCTACAATAAAACAGACATTCACTAAACTCACCAGATTCCTACAATAAAACAGACATTCACTAAACTCACCAGATTCCTACAATAAAACAGACATTCACTAAACTCACCAGATTCCTACAATAAAACAGACATTCACTAAACTCACCAGATTCCTACAATAAAACAGACATTCACTAAACTCACCAGATTCCTACAATAAAACAGACATTCACTAAACTCACCAGATTCCTACAATAAAACAGACATTCACTAAACTCACCAGATTCCTACAATAAAACAGACATTCACTAAACTCACCAGATCCCTACAATAAAACAGACATTCACTAAACTCACCAGATTCCTACAATAAAACAGACATTCACTAAACTCACCAGATTCCTACAATAAAACAGACATTCACTAAACTCACCAGATTCCTACAATAAAACAGACATTCACTAAACTCACCAGATTCCTACAATAAAACAGACATTCACTAAACTCACCAGATTCCTACAATAAAACAGACATTCACTAAACTCACCAGATCCCTACAATAAAACGGACATTCACTAAACTCACCAGATTCCTACAATAAAACAGACATTCACTAAACTCACCAGATCCCTACAATAAAACGGACATTCACTAAACTCACCAGATCCCTACAATAAAACGGACATTCACTAAACTCACCAGATCCCTACAATAAAACGGACATTCACTAAACTCACCAGATTCCTACAATAAAACAGACATTCACTAAACTCACCAGATCCCTACAATAAAACAGACATTCACTAAACTCACCAGATCCCTACAATATAACAGACATTCACTAAACTTTGTTAATTTTAACAATCACTGCAAAAAAACCATTTTACTGATCCACCAAATTTCAAGCTCACCTAAACAAATAAAAAAATTGTTTACACCCATTTAACAAAGAAAAGTCTTAGCAAAACATACTACATCTTTTCAATAATATCAATAAATTTTAATATGATTTAGATGACCAATTGCTGTTTAGTTAGTGTATTGGGCTGATGCTCTATTAGTTAGTTCAGTTACATCTTGTTCATTGTATGTACACGGTAATATTGTTTATGATATCATCACCTCCAATCAGTTACTAACTAGCCGCTAGTTGGATGCTTCAGGGTGTCTGTGTCATCAATCTTTGCTACTTCAAAGTTGCGTACTTTTTAAACATTTTAATTGATTTATATAACTCTACTCGGTGCCAAAACTGACTATATTTTGGTGATAGAATATTCCCAGCATAACAAACCCATATTGTCGGGTGTATTTTCATATTGCTATAGACATTTAAAAATAATTTCATTCATAAATTTGCATTATACCTACTAATTATATAATTTAGTAATTAAAACTAAATAAAAACATTTTGGAACTTGAGTTTGTGCTAAGAAAACATGCTACACTGTAAACATAGCCAAAGGATTCTGTTTATTTACCTAAAAAATATGTTTTCTAAGTAGCGACATGTAAAGGTTTTGCTCAGCTAAAAAGTTATTAAGGCGCTAATATTGGCTAGTCTATCAGTGCATAAATAGCGAAATCTAAAACACTTTCAAAAGTATTGAACAGAAGAAAAAAACTAATGAGTCTAAACAAAAGCTAAAGTAGAAACCCTATTGGTCAATAAATTGATGGAAATATTATAGATTAATAAAAAAAGTTATTTTCTTTCATTTATGCTTGCATTAAAATTTGGGTTTGTTTATTTCACTTGTCTTTAATGTAAATTTTCAGCGTCGAACAACATCATTTTAAATTTAAATTAAAAATTTGCTTATTTATAGCATATCATTCAACAGGGCCATTATTATAGTTATTTAAACTCCGCTTTTGATGACTCGAGACCCATTACTTCTTAGGCAAATAAAATATCTGTTCCTTTTGGAAACTTTAGCAACATGTTCAAAAATAGTTACAAAGCGAAAAATCGTTCTCAACTTCAGAATAATGAAAAAGACAATTAAAAGTTCCAACCAACTGCAAAGACTATAACATCTTAGAAAGTGCATTGCAAGCTACACATATAAACTTGCAAATATATTGTTTTAGCTTTCTATTGCATATTCATTAAAAGATTCACAGCAAATCGGAGGTCAAATTTGACTGAGAGGTTTAACAAAAAAACACCCAGTAAACTGGACATTTCCAGTAAATAAAATAGCATTTCCAGCAATAAATTCACAAACACCTTGATTTATTCTAAGTTTTTCAGTTTATTATTTTTGTTTGGTTGACCAATTCTTAAAAGCCATTAAGTGGTTTGAAGTCAAAAAATTAAAAACAACCAAAAGTTGCACATATTTTCTTAAATTTCTCTCAAGCCTGTGTTTATTCACATCATAGAAACTACTAATATACACTACACAAACTGCCTAGATGTTATCAAATAAATTATTATTGCTTCACCTTGAGATAACTGTTTAAACTTTTAAACCATGCAAAGCTTATAGAAAAATGTATGAACCGCACTTGTACAAGTTGACTGTGGCAGCTCAATATTATGCAACAAAGTATACTGCGTTTAACAACCAACTTCAAAATGTTTTTTTTAACACTGTAGCTCTATATTTTGATTAATGAGCTGAAAATGGCATTGATTTGTAACAAAACAGAAGATTAGTTAAAGATTTTTGTATCAATTTTGTCCTTGACAATGTTTATAATTTTGTGTCAACCTTTTTAGGTGAAAATTGCAAAGTTTCTCTTAAAATAACTTCTTCTTCAGATACACAAAAATGATGCTTTCACTGTTCACCTCGATATATCTTTAAAACTGATCCAGAATGTGGCATCTAAAGCACTACCAATTCCTTCCAGAGGTATCTGATTTTGAGGAACTTGCTTCCAACAGCAGCAATTTTCACTCCAGTCTCCTTCCCACGTTCGGTATCCCCTCACATTCCTCATGAAAGCAAGTCTGAAAATATCAATCAGAGTTAGATATAGAGTTTTCCGTGACTTGTCCTGACGTTAGTAATGCTGTCATATTACAACTTAAAGGTTTTTTACCCTGTAACAATTTAATACCTCTGCTTGTAAAATACTTTTACATATCCATATATATGATTAGATATTAGTGTTTTTCTGTCTGGCATCTCTCCTTCGTCTATCAGTTTATACTGATAAAGTTTTAGCTATGAAAAATGACCTTCATATTGGATCAGAACTCAAGACATTCAAATTCCAAGTCTACCACTCAGCGCACACAACCACAAGGCTAAGAGCTTTTTCCTACACTCATCGCTCATACTACATACTGTATAACCTTTTTTGCAAAAGCAAACGCTAAATGAGTACCGTTTGTTACGAACTAATGCAGCACTCTTTCGGGTTAAAATGCTCCTGTTAAACAAATTTTTGTTCAGTTTATTTGCTATAAAATATCAACAAAAATTTATTTCCAAATTAATATTTGGGAGGGTGGATTATGCCAAATTAACGAAAATGTTGATATACTTAAAATATCCTGATTTTCTCTCAAATTGCCTTAAAAATATACAAGCTCACTCCTGATAACACGTCATTTTTATGAGTGTGAGTAGAAACAAAACCAAGAACAAACAGGTGATTTAATTTTAGTCAATGATAAAGTTGAGGTTTAGTTATGGATAATACATACTAAAACTGAGCTCTAAGTATGTGTTTAGTTAGCCAAATTCAGCACTTTTGATCTACGCCTGTTTCAAAGATAAAAATACATTATAGTACATATTGCATGTACTATATTTTCATATTAGGTTTCGTTTTATATCATAACTACTAAATAAATTAAGGTAACTGCATGTAATTATAAACTATTAAATTATATTATTTTGTTACTAAGTTTTAACACGCATAATACATTTTTATGACTAGTATTAGAGGTTTTTGTATTACATAAGTACTATGGGTGTCTTTATTACTCTATACAATGTTTTTGCTTTATGACGCCAAAATTTAACCAAATTCGAATCCTAAGGCAACAGTTGATTGTATTAACCTTTACATTTGACATTTTTTGAAATTCTTTCAAAGTGATTTATTTTACCGCTACTTATTTTTTAATTTGTTTATTTTAAGTGTGATAAGTCATTCTCAAGTGTGCCGTTAAATCCTTCTTTTTGACCTTTTCTAAAAATTGATAGCCAAATTTGTGAAGACAAGATATCTCTACGGTTGGCCACAAAATTATCTCAAGTAGGAACTGCATCTACATTCATTCTTTGTTAGTTCGAACATTGCGGCAGCCAAAGACAGTTCGACGTATCATATTAAATATTATACTAATATCATCCATCAAAACTTTGAGTACAATGATTTTCTGCTGCAAAAGAAAAATTTTTATTAACTCACTCTCACTAACTCATTGTTTTGTTTCTAATTCATTTGGACTGCCAAAAATCTTTTCCTCTGATATGAAGTTTCGAAGTGAGAATGGTAAACTTTGCGTGCGTTAAATAAATACAAACTTTATGTCAAAAGATTTTTGTACTACCCTGGTCATGCTGAGCATTCATTTCAGATATATATGTATAATAGCTGTGCTACTCGATCTGGCCCGAGTAATAAAAAAGTCTTTGATTAGAAAATTGACTTGCATTTAACATATAAATAAATATGTTTGCCAATCTAACTTTTAAACTATGTATCATGAAAAGATTGTCTTGTGTAATTTGAATAAATTAGGAGAGAAAATAAAAACAACTGTAAATGTTTTTAAACTTTGCCAAATAACATTAAAACTTAATTTCATGAAAAAAAAGGTTTTGCACAAGTCTAATAAAATGAAAAACCAAAACGACCATGAAAAAGTTAAAATGTAAATTAATTGGCAAGTAATAGCTAAGTTAGATCGATTCTGTCACGATTACAATAAAAGATGATTTGGTAATGATATAATTAATACAAACTGTGAAACAAAAGAAAAATCCTGAATATGTAGATTTAATAATAACATCTTTTGCAAAGAAGGGTATGTGTATAAAGAAGGTTATTGTTCTACCAGAAGCTATCCATCAAAACTTTGAAGATGACAATACTGGTACATCTCGATACGGTACAATTGCAAATTAGATATCGGGTTGTCTTTGTCTGATCGAGTGGAGAGATACTGTGGAGGCTCTTTCCACGGAGACAGTATAATTCTCTACGTGAAAGAAAGTAACTTTGATCCCAGACATAGTAATTGAGCCTTACAAAAACTAATTCCTAACAGGGGCATCGAAATGCATGGCCGCATTGGTATCCTTTCGCAGCTATAGCCAAAATCACAGTCCGATTTGCACACATAATTCAAGAAATATATTAAAATGTTTATAAAACAAATGCTATATAAGGAATTTATTTTAAATACTATGGGTTTGAGGTTTGAGAGGTAATTCATATGGGTGATAAATCCTGCTTTAACTCAGGTCTCCTACCAAAAACCTGGGAGTTTGAGCACTCACCCCAAAATTTTAGCTGTTCCCAATAGCGTACTTTTCTGCAACTCACTTGAGTTGATTGCTGTGGGTATTTGGGCAAGCTACATTTTATGCGCAGGTTTGATTGCTCCCAATGCAGCGGTAACTATTGGAATGACAGTTGTTTTTACATTTCAGCATTTTTGACCCTCTTCCCCCAAAAGAAGATTTCTATCCATTTTTTCTTTTTCTTTGTTGGTTATATTGTAGTCATTGGACGCTGCTATGTCTACTATAGTAGCCCTCTTGTTCTCCTTGTCCACCACCACTTAATCTACATGGCTTACTGCTACAGACTGGATGTAGCAGTACTACAGGATTTTACCTCGATCATTCTTTTTGACCTTATCAGGAACTTTCCACCGGTTTTGTGGCTTATTAAGGCCATATTCATTCCATAGACTTCTGTACACAACATTGGTAATATAGTTATGTCGTTCACTGTATGAACTTCCAGCTAGTTGCTTGCATCCTCTGATAAAACAAGGCTACTTCAAACAAATATCTATCAACTAGAAATGAACTCAGATGCAACACCTTCCAACACATCGTCAGGAGATGGAAACAGCTAGCCGGAAATTCATACAGTTAGTAGCATAATCATGTTGCCGTTGTTGTTTAATGAAGTCTTTGTGATGAGTATGGCCTTAATAAACCACAACAATAGTAAGAAGGGCATGTTAAGGTCAATTAGAATGATTAGGCTAAAACATTTTGAGACATTTACATCCGGACAGACAAGCATGTCCTAGCCAGCAAACCATATTTATTGGTGGTGGAGAAGGATAACAAGAGCGCTACTATAATAGATACAGAAATACCTTATGACTACAATATAGCCAGAAAAGAAAAAGAAAAAGCGGAGAAATATCTCTCTGGAGTAGAGATTGAAAAATGCTGTGATGTAAGAACAACTTTAATTTCAATAGTCATTGATGCACTGGACGCAATAAAACCTGTGCACAAAATTTGGCTTGCACAAAAACCTACAGCAATCAGCTCAAGTGAGTTGCAAAAAAGTATGCTATTAGGAACAGCAAAGAATTTGAAGCAAGTGCTCAAACTCCTAGGTCTCTGGCAGGAGACCCGATTCAGAGCAGAAGCGACCAATCATTCGGGCTAATTGGGTAGCGGAAAATTTTTTTTATACATGTAAATATAAACATGTATATGGATACAAATGTAGACTTACAACTACAAATAATTAATTAACTGCATTATGTTGGACTATAGTACAATGTTTTGTAGTTTATTTCATTTAATATTTTATGTTATGTGTCTAATATAAATTATAATATTTTGTTACATTATAACATAGAATGTTCAGTTGTATTATGCTACATTATGTTTGTATATGTATAATGTCCTATTTTTGATTATTTTATATTATAACTCAATACTTTTGATTTAAGAAAAACGCTCTGAATTCTAATGAAACTGTATCTTTTTTCACATTCATATGTAAACGGTTGCCTTAGTTAAATCATAAGTAAAAATTATCTTTTGTTCTGTAGTATTTGGAAACAAAATTGCATTGCTTTTTTTTAATGCTGCGTTTTTATACATTTTAATTCTGCTAGCCCTAAACTCCAAACTAAATTGGAGCTGATTTTTCATTTAAAGCAAATTACTAGCTTAGAGAACTCACGGAGTGTTATTGATCATTCTTACTGCAATTACTGAGTAAGCGTGGTTAGCAGACAGGAGCAGAGCTGTTGGGATTCCCTCAGGTTTGGTAGTTGCGCAGACCAAAAAACCATCATTTATTGCATATTCCAATCTTTCAAACACAGCAAGCATTCCAATTCCCATTGAATTTTCATATTCTGCAAATGTGCAAACACACATAGATACATAATGTACAATTTAAATTAACATTGAGCACATTAAAACTTCTGTTTCTGCTATAACCGATTTAAAAGTGTCATGCCCATTTTAGCTAAAACATATCAAATAGTAATTTTCAGACAAGAAATATTATTTGTGATTTTAAAAAAGTTTCATTGTCTCTGTAATCAATTTTTTGTCAATATCATATTCATAGGAAATATGAAAGAGCTATAGAGAAATTTAATGTGCCATTCACAAGGCACACATGCTGTACATGTATTTTTGGCAACCCTGCAGCAGCGTTTGTCATAACCTACTGTACATATAAGTAAGGGTAATTAAAGTTGTTGTCAGTGGCAATTTAGATAAATAATTTTTTTCAAAATGTATCTACATGTAAATAAGTCAGCTTATATAGTTATTCCCATCTTCCAACCATATTCTAGGCTAAAAGTATAATGGTATTTGAAGTGAATACTATGGAAAAGTGGATGAAAGAAACGGAATTTGGATCAGCTCTCGTTTTTAGGTTACATATTCTAATAATTGGAGAAATAAATTGGTTTACTGCTAACCTAAGTTGTATATAATCTCTTCATCTATCTCTTTCTGCTAGCGGTTCAGAATCATTTTATTTCTTGATTAGATTTTTGTTTAGAACTGGTCTAGAGATCTACTGGTCTAGCGAATTACAGCAAAAATGAATTTGGTTGACTGACAAAACCAAATTTATTAGTTTTATTCAAAAAATGTTTTACCCCATATTGTTTGAATTTGAGTTACCATGTTTAAATGCCATGTTGAATGTTTAACAGCGAGGTAATAAAATTTATGCAACAAAAACAGTGAGTTGAAAATCCCTAATATATCAGTAAACACCTATAATGCATCAGTAAACACCCAGTATGCAAAAACGAATTGCAAGCCAATAAAAATGGAAAGCATCACTTAAGAGTGAAATATGCTCTTATCATTGTAAATGAACTTCTATGTGTGCAAGAAATATAGTGAAGAGCAATAAAGATAGTTGGTACATTAGTAAACACAGATAATGCAACAAAAACATACATAGGTGTAATACATACAAGGTGTGAGTACCTCGTAGGGGTAAGTACCTTTATCCTCGTCTAACCTACCAGCTAACTTGACACCAAGACAGCTTGCATTCGATTGACATAATAACAGGTATGACTTAAACGAATGATGTAACAATTTTTATAACCACTAAGTATTTAACACAGATATAGCAACCCATGAGACAGCAATACTTGTAAACAGAAATGAGTAATAGTATTACATGAAGTACACAAGAGTAAATGATATGGGCTTATAAAATAACACATGCACGCAGAGGTTACTATATATACATAGACTACATCATGCACCAGTGAGAAATTGAAATGCAAGCTAGTATAATAAATACTAAAGTGAGAGTAATATCTGTTATTATCATTTTAAATAAAGTGCTATGTGCGCAGGAAATGAAGTGAAGAGAAATTAAATGCCAATCATATAATATGGCAAGTTGTATTACCATTGTATAACTGATAAGAAAATCTGTACTGAATGTAAAAATCTGCACTGAATATGTAAGAATGTACTGAATAGTGAAATGATATGGCAGCCAATTTTGAAAAATGGATACAAAGACAACAGAGCCCTAATCTACATGAAAAATACAAATACCATGTGACTGTGGTAAAAATTACAGGTGTGTTAATGAACAGTGTCAATGGAGAGCTGATTTTATCAAATTCAAGTAAAGATTTTAAGGTTACAAAATTGATTGGGTGGTTACTACACAAAATAAGATAAAAACTAATTTGAAAACAGAAAATTATTTTACAAGCTAAGGTCTGCTGAAAAGAAAAAATATTCAAGAAATGTTCCGCATTGATAGAACATCCATCATTGAACAAGATTTCTTATTAACCTCTGATCAGGATGAAGGGCCTGTTGTTGCCAAAAGCAAACCAATTTATGAATTCATCAAGCGGTGAGCAGCTGTTGAGCTAGAAATGAAGAAGTTTATGAAGATCAGAGCAATTTTTCCAACTACTCCAAAAGGCTATAAAGGCCAAAATTAGATTTCGGCGTTGGTGGAACTGCCCACATGAGGATAAAGTTCTAAAAATAATAAAAAAATAATTGTGGTACAAAAATCTGTGAGAAAAAGATTAGAATTTGATAACTTGTAACTGATGTAAAACCAAAGACTTTTGTTGCTGCCTCTCCTATAAGAACTTCTGGAAAAAAGATTATATTTTAACTCAATCAAATGGCGCAATCTTACAGATGTTTGCTCCGATTATTTGCTATACAAAAACAAGGAAGGACTAATGCAGAAGAGAAGATAACAAAGGCTTTTCACACAGGTGGTTGTTGAATTAACTAGATGATTTAAAGACTTTATATCTTGCAATCTAGATTTTAATATAAGTTTAATGTAAGTCATTGTTGCTGTTGTTTAAAGTCCATATTTTCATCATTTTATATTAGGTGTCAGTTTTAAACATAATGCAGCGGAGCAACTGATAACTGGAAAACATTTACCAAATCTTATTTTGCTGTTGTTAAAATATAGTCTATCACTGAGCAAAAATGAAGGGTGATACAAATTGCTAGGCTATATTGCAACATGCACATTTTATCTAGATCAGTGCGTAACAATTCTTAACAGTTTTCTGTTTTATCACCGCACATTCTTACTTCTACAGCCAAAGGTTTAAATTTGTTGAATAAGGTGATCTATTAAAGTGTCAACTCTTTTTAACAAGTTTGAAAATTCACAAATACAAAGTTGTCTTTTAACCAAATACATTTTTTTAACTTTTGGACTTCTCAGCATAAGACTGTTTATGACCTTTTTTTTAATCTAGGCAAAAAAGTGTTAGACATGATATTCAAAATATTTAATTATATTTGATAAACATGTTTAATGTACTGAATATATTGCAATACATAATAGTAACCGTAGATGCAATTTATAATGAGCTGTGTCACTATGTGGGTTATTTGACTTCAAAACTTGCCTAAACTCACTTGAGGTGGATAAGCCAAACACTAAATGCACTTTACTACTCATAGGTTTTTACTATACCTGGGAAAAACTGGTGTGACGGGCAGCCAGTCATAAAAGTTAAAGCCTGACTGACATATCCAGATCGCAGTCTTGAGTAACCACCAAAAAGTTTTGCCATGGCCTTCTCCAACAATGGCACCCAAAGTTTTTTTTCTCTTCCCTTTACAATAAAATGGTGTTAATAATTTTATATTTTTGATTTATTATCTATTTCTTATAATCACACACTATTACTATAAACATAAGTGATCTTTATCTTGTTTAACTCAACATCTCTCTAAAAAAAACCTACAACATACCAGAAAAAATTTGGTTAATTTTATTGAAATAAAACATCTTGCAAATTTCAAACCTTGCCTATGTCCTGAGCAAAAGCTTTGGATGTAAAACTGGAAGTATTTTACATTCTAATTTTAAAATAGCCTTCACAAATAACTTTATCTTTTAAATGTTTCAGGTAATAACTCTGATGCTAACATTATAAAAATTAGATTCCATTTTTGAAGTAACCAATAGCATTTTGTTCAAGTTGACATAAAATAATATTATTGCCAATCAATGTTTTGTATTTGTTCTTTCATTTTTTTCAAGTATTTTGCATTGATCCTTGCATTGATCCTTGCATTGATCCTTGCATTGATCCTTGCATTGATTTTTGCATTGATCCTTGCATTGATCCTTGCATTGATCCTTGCATTGATCCTTGCATTGATCCCATGTAATTTAAGGAGTGCTCATTTTCATTGAACATTTTTGAAAGAACTCAAATTACATGCAGTGATTATTTCTATCAATGTGGTTACTAATTGCATGTGTTTTGGTTAAGCTGATCAAAAGTGGTGAGTATAACAAAGCCAACTTATATAAACTGTTCAAATTAATAGCAAAAACTAAGTTATAGCAATTTTGGCACTCGGGTCACACAGGTTTCTCCCTTATACTTGATAAGGGTCATATCAACATTTAATATTGATTCATCAGATTTGCTAACGTACTATGCCGCCTTTTCAAGAAAACTAAAGTATTGTAACTATAAAAACAGGTTA
The DNA here is from genome assembly GCF_963576615.1 of Watersipora subatra. NCBI lineage: Eukaryota > Metazoa > Bryozoa > Gymnolaemata > Cheilostomatida > Watersiporidae > Watersipora > Watersipora subatra. The sequence goes on from NC_088717.1 coordinate 33,653,677, forward strand.
TTTGATTATATTAGTGAAAGAAAATAAACTTATAAAAAACTAATTAAATTAATTTTGATGATGCTGATCCCTTATAGTCTGCGGTTAGGTTTTAGTTTAGTATTTCCAAATATTTAACAGTCTTTAAACGATTTTGTGCCATAGGCATTCTATCAGCATTTGAAAGCTTTATCTTTTAGAAGGGTTTCCTTCGGTCATATTCAAAAAGCCTGCTAAAGATTTCTTTTAATATAAAGCTTTTAACTGTAACTCTACTTTGACCAAGCTACCAACTTTCTTTAATTGCGACTCAAACCTGTTTTAAATTAAAATAGTTACATAATTAGTACTAAAAATAAATGCTTTCAAGATTACGTTCTTACGGAAGAATGTTTCAAAGAAGATAATGTATTTTTATTAAAGAAACCAATTAAAAAATTTAGCAGTGCTAAGTTTTTAAACACAACAGCAACCTAATTCTTTAATTGCTTTTTTATAACACTGTACATCAAAACTAGGAGTCTATATCAGACAGATCGTAGAAACACTTTTTTAATTATAACTTGCTATGTTGGACATAAAGTCATGACTGTTTTAGCATTCACAAAAAAAACTTGCTTTTATCTTTGCACATGCTGCAAACTGTATGAATTGTTTACCTTGCAAAATAGGTATAGCTATAATGCATAACATTAGTACTTTTAAGAACAAATAAAATCTTACCGTTGCAAACACAATGTATTTTTTGTTGTTGCATGGAAATAGGTCATCTACTATAACTTCTTCCCATTTTCCATCAACATACAGTGTCAGTCCATAGACACCAACAGAATTGATTTCTTTGGTAGCAAATATTTTGTCCAATAGATAGTATTTCTTAGCTATGGTAGCCATTGCACTAACCAGCCTGGAAAAGACAAAATATTTAACTTTGTAGAACTTTAGGTAAAAAGTGGTTTCAAGGTTGGGTTCATGACTTTCAAAAATTGAGACGATATCATCAGCAAAGTTAGCAAAGGTTGCCAAGTGGACAACACTTTTGGTTTTCAAAATCTGTCACTATTTCTGTTAACATATATAAGATTTTTATCTCATCAACTTTAAGCAATAAAATAGTAATTAAAAGTACTAGCACAATATTCTCCAGTAAAATTTTGTACACAAATATTATGAAAAATTAGTTGAACTACCAAATAATTTAGAGATAAAATTTAAAAATACATGTAAATGTACTTAAAAATGGAATGGCTGAGTGCCAGAAAAGATTTAACTTATTAAAAGTTTTTATATTATCAGTGGGCTGTTGATGAATAAAGATTTCCTTGGCCTTTCACAATATTATTATAAAAAGCCAAGTAAAACAGAATAAATTGGAAAGAATAATATTATTAAAACTAATGCACTATATTTGATTATTAAACAAAATACATTTATATGTTTCTGCTGATTAGAATATTTTAGCTGACAGTATGCTGTAATTTTATAGAATGTTTTCAAACTAAAAATCTTTCAACATATTACTAATTACTTTGAAAAAGATTTTTTTAAATATCTGTTGCAGTTTTTTTGCGGTTAATATTTAGTAACATGGCCTTTTATTGGTAATTGTCAAATAAAAGCACTTTTTCAGCTATTTGCTACAAACAAAACCAATTTTTGTACTCACAATGCACTCACTATCTAAACACATTACAGGACACATGAAATATTTTCATGCTCAATTAATTAAAGCTCCAGAGGCAAGCGACTCATGTTTATATAGCAGTTTTCCATCTATATCATAGCTTCGTTTAGTAGCGTACTTATTCAGTTTAAGCACATGCAAAGCTTTAATAATGAAAGGTTATTGTTTATTACTAAATTAAAAATATGGTAACACATTTTAGTAGTTATTTAGTATCAGTTCTACTCATAGTAATAATATGAAAGGCTCAGCTAACCAGTGAAACCAAACACAAGCCTGTATGATAAACCTATAACAGCAGCATTGAATAGTTTCTGGTTCTGATAAACCATTTTTGTGTAAACATATGCGATGCTGGAAATTGAAATTTACTTACGTATTATGCAAGCATCTAGGTGAGCATAATGAGCTATTTGCTAAACGTTAAAAATGAAAATAGTTTTGCTTTGGCAGTTCCGATAGTTTGTTTCTAAAACCGAAACTACTTTGATTTTGGAAGTGTTTTGATTTGTGAATGATGTTTTTGACTCTCCTAACTGACATTTGCTGGTGAGGAAAACAAATTTAAAGACAGGTTAAAATTGAACGTGTAACACGTCACTCAAACAATGTGTAGAATATAACTGCGAGTTTGCTTTACTCAGAGTAGTACAATTTTATACAACTCCGACTACTAGAGTTTGTTCTGCTCACCAGTTTCCACTCATTGCTGCCATACTCATTTTTTTCCAAAAACTAAGACAAATTTATAAAGCGAGTGCCGTTTGAAATACCCATATGTTGCCAATGTTGATCATTGTTGGTTGCAATGAGCTAAATATTTTTGCCTTTAATACCAGTTTAAAACATTTTGAAGATAGTAGCAACATAATCTACTAACATTGCTGCCATGAGTCAGGTCTCCAGTATAATCAAAGTTGTATACATTGACAGCAGTCTTCCATTTGTTAAACAGTAGAACAAACATCTGACTACTGCTAAACTGTCCAATAGATAGGTACAATGTATGACAGCTTGAGCAACTTAAGAATAAACAGAGATTTTTTTCGAAATCTCCTAATGGTGCGTTGGAGTGGAAAATATTTTTGTCCAGGTAGACCACCGGCAAGTTAAAGTGCTAATAGTTTGACAGATTCTATTTTTTGTCGCATATTCAATTTTTCTCTATCAGCATCCTGAAAAAAATAGCTCTAAACAATTTGTTCATGATACTAATTTGATTAGGAATATCCACTTTTTTAAAATATTCACCAATAGTTGTGCTGGTAGCCACGAGCTTGCACACCTTTTTGTTGCAAGCTTGTTGTAAACTAAATGAAGCTCAAAATACAGGTGCCTCGCATGTTGGAAGAGCCTGAGGGGAGATTACATTGAAAATGACCAACTTTTTGACAGTGTGGTCTTTACACTGTTGATATGGAACCGAGCACAGCTTATTTCATCTCCATCGAATCCAATGTCACTCCCTTTTCTCTAATAACAATATATTGGTAAGGAACCTTTTCCACTTTACTACATTACCTGTTGCAGGGATTAGTACCTCTTGCAGGGTTTGGCACCTGTTGCAGGGATTAGTACCTGTTGCAGGGACTAGTACCTGTTGCAGGGATTATTACCTGTTGCAGGGATTAGTTGTTTGACAATTTTGTCTGAATATTTTATTAGTCCATTAGAGATGAATGATGAAGCGGCTTTTGATGATTCAAGAGAATTCATTTTTAGAGGCAGAGAATAGACCTAAATAAAAGGATACTTAGTATCATGTCTCACCATGCTGGCACTACTACAGTTAAAGAATAAGTCTTCTACCGCTGATACATCCACTTTTAAATTGACTTCATCACTTTTAGTTTTAAGATGAGCTTGTCAATTGCAAACAATATTGTTCAGTTTCTATAAGCTTGTACTTCCACCTCAACATATCCAGAGAAAATTGCGGCTTCAAGTAGAAATTGATGCTTCTAAACTTGCCATAGTTATTAAAATGAGTAATAGGCGCACTACCAATTATGATTCTGGTAAAAAGAAAGTTCTTCAGAAATGACCCTCACCAATTGCTGACCAAGCCGCTCTAATAAATTGGCCAAAAAATAACAAATTTATTTTAGAACCAATCATCTCTGAACGTTCTTAGTTTTTGACAATCAGTCATCTTTCGTAAACTTTTGCTGTTGATCTAGTGAAAGGGGACACTTCAACAAAAGTCTTGAAAAATACAGGTTCCACTGATACGCAACTTTTTTTAAAAATTATTGTTGATGAAGGTCACCATTAGCTCTTCTTTGACCATTATGCTCTGTATGTAACAAACAGTTTTGAAAAAGTCAAGAAAGGCTTCCTAAAAATAATAATTGCATGATGTACTAACAATTATTAACTCTTTGTCATGCTCACCGCTTTTATGATGTACCTTCTCACCTTGTTAGTGAAATGAAACAGGGATGGAATCATAAACTTTTAGACTGCACATTGTGTTGGCTGCACATAAACTTCAGCTTTGCAAGACTTCCAACCCTCGGGGTTTAGTTGGATATCATTTTTCAAAATGGTCGGATAACTTCTGTTGACACTCCTGAATTCTATGAGTGTGCTTACATTGAAATGAAGTTTGACGTGGAAAGAGTGGAGCACTTTTCAACCAGGGTAAATCTTTTCATTTGTCGTTAGAGAAAGTTGCTGCTTACGACCTAACTGGTAAGTTACTCAGCGAAGACAATAAAATTATTAAATCTCTCATGTCCTTTTTCTCAACCATTGCAAACAAAAATAATTTTCTTAGTAGCTGTTACTCACAATAGGTGCTAATCACATTATTGCCTATGAGACACTAAATCTTTTATAGTACTGGGATCTTCCGATATAAGGCTTTGAGCACGACAACACTTAATCACATATACTCCCTGAGAAAACAAATAGACAGTCATCTCTAATTTTAGTATTGCACTTTCAACTTGCAAGCCCTGCTTCCTACTCCCCACTCTGAACTCAGTCTAGGATTCAGAGCAGCATGCTGACCTCTTTGATAAGTATGTCCTTTAGTGCAAGCTAATATCAAAGATAATGGAGAATTGTGTGCATTGACTATGTCAGAAAGTAATCTGTGCAGAATGGTCGGTCAATGTTTTATAATTAACCATTAATATTTTCCTTCAGAATCCTGGTGAACCATTTTATAGGTGAAACCTTGATTACCTTGTCTTTGCTCAAACCTTCCCAAATATGCTTGTATCTCTGAAAGAGTGTACCTTCTTGGTCCTAAACTAAACTAAGATAGCAGAGTCCCACCCACATTCTGCTCATACATCTCGCTGTCTCTCACACATCTATACCATCAACAGAAACTTTGTGCTGCCATTGGTTTTCATGTTTGACAAAAGCTTCTATCAAACTGGTCTGCAAATGTCCCGTGGGCTTGGAAGCTGAGTCTCGGTGTTGGATTGTCTGAAAAGACAAAACCTTGAAAAGGGGTATTGACTGGACTAATACTTGTGTGTTTAGATACCTATTTCATTAACAACTTGTTGAGATGGCTGCATGGTTTGATCCATAAAGGTCGAAGCGGAAAAAAAATCGAACATCCTTCCAGCTGTTCCGTCAGAGGCGTAATCGTTGATGAGTATGGTTGACTTTACTAAAATGCACAGACTATACAAATTTGGTTGAGGGTACAAAAACCTGCCTCAAATGCTACTGAGAACGCTGATGAATTTTTTTAATGAATTTTTTCCATTCTGGTGGAGAATATTATAATTCCTTAAAATCCAACTAGTTTCAGTAGTCTTAAACTTCTTGGCTCTAGCCCTCATTTCTATACTAAGTAACTCTGTACCTGTATACTCTATTGCTATTACAGCTGAATCTGAATAGCTAAACTAATGACTAGCAAAACTCAAATGATGGTTGCACATGCTAGTGAAATCAAAAAGTTAATTTAACCTTCTACCTTTCTATCTACAACCTCAGTTCAACTTTCATCACATTTTGTGTTCTATTTTAGGAACTTGAAAACAAGCAATCATGATAGCAATCATCAAATTCCAAAACTGAAATAGAGTCCGTTTGCTGAATCTGATTTGGATACAGTTACTGAGTAGCATGTTTTTTTCTGGTGATGGAGAGGAGTTGATTGATAAGTTGCCTACTAACTATGTTCTGTGCACGTGCATGTCTGCCTGCATGAATGTGTGTGCCTATTCCTTGATGTGTGTGCGTGCATGTGTGCGTGCATGTGAGCAAGAGTGCATGAGTGCATGTGTGTGCGTGTGTGTGCGTGCGTGTGTGTGTGCGAGTGAAAGCGTTCGTGGGTAAGCATGAGCGTGTGTGAGGGTGTGTCTGTGCATGTGTGTCTGTGAGTGCATGTGCATGTGTGAGTGCATGTATGTGTGTGTATGTGTGTGTATGAATGCATGCACGTGTGTGGGTGCGTGTGTTATGTACATAACATTGATATTACATGTAGTTTTCGTACAGTTTCATTGAAAGAATCAAAGTTTTATTACATGTACTGTTACAGTTTGGTAGTGAAACCTCTAATTACAGAACCTATAAAGGACTATGTTTTCTGGCAATTTGTTTACTCTTCTTGTACAACGTACAACTCTCGGGTAGAGCACATCAAAAAGATGGTAATAACTTTCTATGTGGGTGTACAGATTAGGTAGTGGAAGTATTATTATCATCCAAATGTTCGATTGACCAGTTCTTTGCTGCTTCATTCTTTTGGTCCGCATTTATCCTTTACTTCGGTAGTATTTTGGTCTCATCTTTTTTCATGTTATTTTTTGGAGCTGACAAAATGCATGAAGCATTTCGTAGCCTTCTTCCGTTTCCGCAGCACTGTTCCTTACTGTACAAACTCAGAAGGGTAACTCAGAACTTGTGCCATACAAACTGAGTCTGGGAATTTTTGCATAATCAAATTATTTGTGAATAACTGCTTGCATGCCAGATTACTGGTGAGGTAACCTGGCCACTCCAGATGAATGGTGGTGATGTTGTCCCTGACTTCAGTGATGTGTTTCCTCAATATTGCCATGATATGTGGGAGGTCACAACAGTAAAAAATAAAAAATCACTAGCTATTCTGGTTTGATAACTCTGCTCTTGCTACGGCTTGAGTTTCTTTTTGGCAATTTTTTTAGCTTAAATGCTTTTAAATTGGAAACAAAAATTCTCTAAATTGCACAACATTGTTTGCATGACATATGGAGTCAGCTTAAATCTGTTCTTTCTGTATGTGATTTGGTTATATGTAAATATAAATATATATATATACAAATATATATATATGTATATAAATATAAAATTTTAAAAAATTAAAAAAATTGTTTCCTCACCCCGGATACCCTGTATGGGTGGTAAATTCTGCTCTAACTTGGGTCTCCTACCAGAGACTTGGGAGTTTGAGCACTTGCCTCAAGATCTTAGCTGTTTCCAATAGCGCACTTTTCTGCAACTCACCTGAGTTGATTGTTGTTGGAATTTAGGCAAGCCACATTTTATGCGCCGGTGTTAATGCGCCCAGTGCCCCAATGACTACTGGGATTACAGTTGTTCTTACATTCCAGCATTTTTCAATTTCTTTTCCAAGAGGGAGATATTTTTCTACCTTTTCTTTTTCTTTGCTGGCTATATTGTAGTCATTGGGTACTGCTATATCTATTATATTAGCCCTCTTGTTCTCTTTGTCTACCATCACTATATCTGGTTGGTTTGCTAGGACATGCTTGTCAGTTTGGATGTAGAAGTCCCAGAGGATCTTAGCGCGGTCATTTTCATTCACCTTACCAGGAGCTTCCCACCAGTGTTGTGGTTTATTAAGGCCATACTCATCACATAGACTTCTATACACAACACCTGCGACATGATTATGCCGCTCAGTGTATGCGTTCCCTGCTAGCTGCTTGCATCCACTGATGATGTGTTGGATGGTCTCAGGTACATCTTTGCACAGTCTGCATCTAGGATCGTCTCTAGTGTGATAGATTTTCGTTTGAAGTTGCCTTGTTGGGAGCACTTGCTCCTGGGCTGCCATGATTTCCATGGCAGCCCAGGAGCAAGGGCTGGGCTGCCACCTGGGCTGCCAGGTTTCCATTGTTCAGCCACATATATGTCTGGTGAAGATCGCCAACCTTAGATATTTGTTGGTGGTAAGCACCATGAAGAGGTTTCGTGTGCCAGTCAATTTCCTCATCATCAGGGCGTAGGTCCGTTGTAAGAGCAGCCGATTGAAATTCAGCTAACAACTTATCTGAGATGGCCATGAAGGCTGCATATGCTTTGATGCTTTGCTCCTCCTCTTTCACTGTCTGCTGTACACTTTTGAGTCCCCTACCGCCATCTTTCCTATCAAGACACAATCTAGTAGTATCGGATTTTGGTTGGAGTGCTCCATGCATGGTCAGCGGTTTACGAGTTGCTATATCTGTTTCTTTGATGGCTTCCTCAGTCCACTTTATTATACCTGCTGGATATCTTATTACTGGCAGTGTGTAGGTATTTATTGCCATGACGTGGTTCTTGGCATTGAGCTGGCTCCGTGAGATCTGCCTAAGGCGTTTCTTGTATTCGGTAATGGCTTTGTGACGTACCTCGGCTTCGTGGTTGATGATGCTTTGCATAATCCCCAAGTACTTGTACCCTTCTTCTATATCTTTGATAGTACCATTTGGCAATCTTATGCCATCTGTGAGCATAGAATGGCCTTTCTTAGGAGTTAGCCTTCCACATTTCTCAATACCGAAGGTCAATCCGATGTCTTTGCTGTATACCTGAGTGAGGTGTTTTAGCGAATCAATGTCCCTTTCTTTGTTAGCGTACAGCTTGATGTCATCCATGTAGAAGAGGTGGTTTATCTTGGTGCCACTCTTAAACTGGTACCCATATCGAGTCCCCTTCAGCATATTGCTTAGAGGGTTTAGGCATATGCAGAAGAGCAGCGGTGATAAGGAGTCACCTTGATAGATGCCTCGCTTAATTTGTACACTCGCCAGCTTTTTGCCATTAGCCTCCAGTTCCGTCTTCCATTTGGTCATTGACATCTTGATGAATGCCACAAGAACAGGGTGAACATTGTACATACTGAGGCACTCAAGTATCCAACTATGGGGAATTGAGTCATAGGCCTTTTTGTAGTCAATCCAAACCATGACAAGATTGGTTTGCCTTCTCCTGCTGTCTTGACAGACCGTCCGATCCACCAGTAACTGATGTTTAGCTCCTCAGGTGTTACGCCCAATTCAGTTCTGAGCACTGGTCATATAGTGACTCATGTGCTCTTCCAGTTTGTCTGCAACTATCCCTGAGAGCAGTTTCCAAGTAGTGGGCAAGCATGTTATTGGTCGATAGTTTTTGGGAATCGGCCCCTGCTTTGGATCTTTTATCAGAAGTACAGTTCGTCCTTTGGTCAGCCATTCTGGATGCTCACTTTGCTCTATTAGGCATTCCATCTGCTTAGCCATTCTAGTGTGAAGTGATGTCAGTTTCTTTAACCAGAAGGCTTGAATCATGTCATGGCCAGGTGCTGCCCAGTTCTGCACTCTGCACTTGATGTCTTCTTTGCTGATGGTGAGTCCTTGCTGAGCCACAGTGTGTTGATGGCTCTCTTTAAGCTTCTTCAGTAAATTTGCAGTGATGTTATGAGTAGTCTCTTTCTTCCAGATGTCTTTCCAGAACTTTGAAGTGCTAGATCGGGGAGGCTCAGACATTTGCCTCTGCAGTTCACCTTTGAACTGGGAATACACTCTAGATGGATTATTGATGAACAGTTTGTTCATTCTTTTGTTATCCCGCTTTTTGGTGTACCGCTTCAGACGTGCCGAGAGTGCTACTAGCTGCTGTTTGGCAGATTCTAGAGCTTCTATTGTGGCTTCCCGTTTTGGATGCTACAATCTGTGGTTAGATCTCTCACTTAGCCTACTAACTTTCTTGTGCAAGTCCTTGATCTTATTTTATAGTCTCAGTTGCCAGGATGGAATGGCCTGAAGCCTTGTTGGCATTGGCTTAATATCCAACTCCTCCAAGATGACGGTTGCTGTACTGTAGATTAAGGCATTAGTCTCACTGATTGATCCAGTTGAGATCGACTCCAGTGCCATGTTAATGTCTTCTAACAGTTTCTTAGGTATGGCCTTGCTAACTCTTCGTAGTGGTACCCTGCTTCCATAATCATTAGCAGCTGACATCTTGTTGATGATATTTTCCGCAAGCTATCTCACCCTTGGGTCAAGGTCCAAGTGCATGTCTTCTTCAACCCGTGAGTCAACACATGATCGTGTATGCGTGACAGTGTGTGTTGATATGCACTCCTCGTTGGTTGAGGTTATTTGGGTGAACTGTTCCCTAATTTCATCTACCTCAAGTTCCGATATGAGGTGCCGCTTGAGTATGTTACTCCTCTGAGCTACAAGTTGCTTAGCGCTTAGTGGCAATTCAGGGCGCATTTTCATCCACAGTTGCCGCATCCTTCCCATATAGCCCCACTTTTGAGGTTCACTCATAGATTTCACTAATAGGTTCACTCATATATATATTATATATATATATTATATATATATATATTATATATATATACATATATATATGCATATATATATATATATATGTATGCATATATATATATATGTATGCATATATATAGGTATGCATATATATATATGTATGCATATATATATATACCTATTTATTTTTATACTTATAAATGTATACAATTTTTTTCTAGGAAACAGCTCAGATCAGAACAGAAAACAGTCAGGAAACAACATTTGATTAATCAAAGTACTTTTAACGTAAATTACGGCTATTTAAAAATGAACCATTAAGCAAAAAGCAAAAGTATTTTTAATTTGGTGTAGGCCTATTTACCAACGAAAGCTCATTACAAATTGGTCTATTGCCGACAACCAATTGAAGCTGATTGGTCTGTTTTCAAAATACACTATCTGTTTTATTATGACCATTGTTAGTCACCATTGACCTCACTTGTTTTTACTCTAAACTCATACTCTCTGCATGATTCTCAACTTGAATCAAAGGTTTAATTAATCAACATGCTGGCAGTTTCATTATCTGCCAAAATTCAATGGTTCCTAAAACCTTTTCATTTATATACATTGTGAAAAGTGTGAACACACATTTCAGTCTTGTTATGACTATCTGAAAAAGATGTTAGCATTTCTAGAAACCTAAACTATTGGTTCTAAAAATAAACATACAAACAAAATATTTAAAGAAAAACTGGTCTTAAGCAGATTTTTATAAACAAAAAAAAATTGAAATAAGTTAATTACCTAGGAGAATCAATTTTTTTGCAAGAAAGATAAGAAAGATTATGAACAGTGAGCCAGATACTATTTTTTAATGTATCCGTAAACTAATAGCCTCAGAATCAAAATTTTCTGAAACATTATTTCCTATATATGCATTACTGCTAAAAAATTATTTCAGTGGTAAATTCAGTTTTGTCTATAGGCTGTAAACCAATGCAATAGGTTTTTAGTTGTGGTTCAAGGTGCAAAAAATATAGCAATGATACATTTTTGCTTTCAAATTTAATATTTACCAACTATCTTAAAACATATTTTTCTTTTAAGAAGCAAGAATAGCATCATATTAAAATTCATCCATCTAAAGATTGCACTCAATATGACGTTATCTCTTATTTTTGAAAATGTGCTCCTTGGTCAAAATGCGCAAACTAAGTTTTTATATTTTTATTTGAGGTTATTTTGGAATTTTAGGCAAACTTTGCTTTAAACCATTAGTCTTACTTATTACCAACAATCTCCCAGCTGCCCTTGGACAACGTCTTGAAAAGAAGCATTTTTCATCACATTCCATGAAAAGCTCCTATCTGCAGGTGGAACTGAAATTTCGAAAGGCCTCAGCCACTGATAGATAGTATTTCTAACTCTGGTATCTTCATCTTCTAGTCCAGAAAAGTCCATATCAGTAAATCTCTGACCATCCTAATGTGTTAATCAGCAATTCAATAGTCTGAGACACAATTTCTCAATGAAGACTTTTGTGTATTGCTGTCACAATACCATCCATAAATATTATGTTGCTGTCCTTATAAAACTATGCGTTATTGCAAGAGTTGCCATTATTAGCAACAAATATGCTAGCACATCAACTAGTAACAGTAGTAAACATACCAGCTCAATAGTAACCAAGTGAGCGCAACACTGCTCAATGCAACATTATTACAGAGGAGGTTGGTAATAACAGAAGTGGCAACACTCTACTGGTAATAAATTACAGAAGAAGCAACGATGTTATGTCAGCAACAACAGTAGTAAATTGACTACTAATAATAGTAAAAACAAAGCATTTAGTAAAACAGTAACAACAGTGCTGCTTGGTGCAGTAACAAAAACTGCACTATCAGTATAATTTTAAAAACAACACTATATTGGAAAAACTTGTAAAAATAACAGTGTCAGCTACATTTGCAAGTGTAACAGTAGTATGACAGATTACATATTATTACTACTTTGAGTGATGGCAGTAGTAATTATGCATCATTAATATGAACACCAACCACAGGTAATTTCACAGCCGTTATTATCAGAAGACCAAACACCGGTAGTATCAAATGTATTACACTTATTTCCTATAACAATTGTATTAACAATGCAACAAGTAGAGGCACTATTAACAATATGCTGATAGTAATAATAGCAGGAACTACCCATGTGTCAGCAATGATAGCTGTGGCCCTGTTGGCAACAACACAAATAACAAAATTTTGTCAGTAATGATAGTACCAGCACAGCTTGGGCCATCAGTAATAATAGCACTGCTTGTCAAGTAGTATAAAAACTACACCTGGAAAAAATGTTGATAACAATGATGTTGGTAACAACATTGGTACTTGCAATGCTGACAATTATCTGTTGTGGGAAATACTAGTGATACAAAGCTGTAAATAAAACAAATGTCAATAAAGGTGTTGTACCTTTAAACACTTCCTAGTTATTTTGTCAATCTTAGCATTTAGATTTTTGTGAATTTCTCTGAAATCTGCGTCTCCATCAGAAGCTCTGGAAAATTGTCGGCCAAATTGTTTTTTTCTGTAAAAAATAGTGGCAACAATTTTTTTTGTTTTAAACATGGTGTTTACTGCAAGACCAATCTATAAAAAACCTGCCTGAAATGGAAACGGTATGCCATTGAAAAACTTGCGCTGAAACCCATCATTAGGTTCTATAGTCAACAAGTTGGTATTATATTGCAAGCAGTTTAATTAGTCATATGAATCTGCTGTACCAATCAAGCTATAATACCAAAAAGTCAATGATATGGAATGAAACAATACCGTTAGACTTGAAATTACCCTAGGAATGGCTTGAGTTATTGTTCATTTTAGCAGCCAGTACACGGTATTGACCAATTTGTTATACATGTACATAACTTTTAGAGTGAGGACTTTAAATTGTGGCATTAAACTTGTTCGATGATCCTACAACTAAACTAGCAAGCAAACTATGTTTTATTTCAGCTTGTTTCTAATAAGTTATTTTTTGTAGAGCAAAGTTTAAGATCAATACTATTTGTTTACGATAAGAAAATTACACAGCTAGAACTCCTCTGACTGTTTAATTGTTCCCTGTAATTGTTCAATAAACTTAGCTGTGTTAGTGTAAAGATATTGTGGTAACAGCTCCCTTAGCAGTCACCGCATTATCTTTACTCAAGCAACCAAGCTGAAGCAAAATATTACAGTGGCTTTTTATTAATGGTTTTTTATTAGAGATGCCCCGATTCTAATTTCACCAGCCGATTCAGATACCGATTCGATATACCGATTATTATTGAAAAATAATCTGATTCGGATACAGATTCAGATCTTTTGTGTTGCATAGATAATTGTTAACTTTAATATGCAAACATAAATATAATTCAAAGAAAATATAAATGTTGATGTATTTATTTGTTTGTATTTATGGAAAAAAGATATACATGTACATGTATATATATTTGCATATTGCCATACTGTGCATTTAGTAAAAAAAACAATCCATGTTTCTTAAAATCTCTTACCTATTAATAATGGTAATTACTGTTAGTGGCACAACTTTCTCTGTGATGATGAAGTCTCTCTTCTACTGCTGAACGAACTGCTGTGCCTGTACAAATTTAGTTCAAATAAATGTTTCTTTCAATTACCATTAGTGATTCAATTACCTCAGTGAGACGCCTTTGTCTTCTATCACTATCAATGTAGCCAGCTGTACTAGAGAAGGACTCACTAGCCACGGATGATGAAAGACAGGCTGAACACCGATATGCCAATGAGATTATTTTATGCAATACAAACGATACATCATATCGTCAGGTTCAAAAGAGAAATGGATAACTTTATGCATCGACTACTCAAATTAATTTCGTAATGCTAGCAAATAGAAACATTACACCACATTCTTGTTGTTTTTCATTATTCTCAATTGGCTGCAATAAATCATGCCGCTGTGCGTGGGAAATACCGCCCTTTGTGATTACATCCTGACTAAAGCCAAAAGATTCCTCAGCTGTGTGGATGTTTATTAGGCTATAGACCTGAAGCATGTAGCTTGTGTGACAGGCCTGGAATTCATTAGGTAAAAGTAAGGAAATTGCAGCTGATAATTTTGTATTAGTGTAGCTAATCAGTGTATGCTAAAATACGATTTTCTGCTAAATAGTTGATCTGTAAAAGTATATGAGCTATCCGATTTTTAAGAAAAGATTGGCTGATACCGATTCAGATACTTAACACCCATATCGACACTAATACCGATTCTGATATTAAAATCGAGGCAACTCTATTTTTTATTAGGTCGGGTAGACATGCACAAGCTTTCGTTTTAAAAAAAATTCATTCTCAGAACCGTCTGTGACCATTGATTAAAAATATTAGTTAAAACTTTAGGAAATTATGGTACAGAAAACTAACATAAATTTCTGTTGTGTATTATGTAAAGTTTTTCTTAATGCATTGTGCGCATTTAGAAGGTAAGGGAATGATTATTAGCATACTAAAATACTAGCAGTTTTTTGAGAAAGACACCCAGAGTTCTATTGCTCAAGATTTGTAGATGAGTAGCCACTGTTTCATTTGTTTTAAATATTTTCCGCTTTTGTAAACAACTCTGTAATTTGCTAAGTTTATGAAAATCAAGTGTAAAGTACTGATCTTTCATTGCAATGATTATTTTAGTATACAGGACCTGAATTTTAGTACTTTCATACTAAATAGCATAATTGATCAATAGTTTTTCCATTTCCTGGTGGTAATAAGTAAAAAAAGATCTTATCCCCCATTTACTTGTAAAAAAATTTTCATTAATGCTTATCTCAAGCAGAGAATGAAACTGAGTATGCTAAAATTTGACATCATACACCACAATTTTATTACTTATTGACCTCGCAGGTAACAATAATTTGATTGGTCATTGGCTACTATTTAAACTTATGAACTTGTTGTAAACTTAATTTTGTCTTTTTAATACTCAAACCAATTCTTCTGTTGGCAACTTCAGGTTAAAATAATAGGCAGTTGTTGACTGCAATGAGTTAAATAGTTATTGTTTATTTAAGCGTTAATGTTTGATAGTATCAAGAAATCTGACAATGACTTCAAAATATTATTATGGTTATTTTATTGACTAACTTAATTGATGGAGGCAAATGTATTAGCATATATTAGCAATGCTTTGCATTGCTAATATATGCTAGGTGGAGGTTCATGTCTCAACAGATCTATATCTTAAATACAAAAAGCTAGGTCTGAAAACATCGCCCAAGTTGGAACCTCATTGAATGTTAAGTCACAGTAAAACTATATAGAAACGCTTGAAAGTTATTGATTGGTGCAGGTATTGAACTTTCGGTATACCACCCTGAACGTCATGTGATGGAGTCTTGTCAAAGGCCATATTTTGTTGTAACTTTCACTTCTGACAGCATATATAAATACAGGAGACAGATATTTTAGCTCAGATTAAACTAAAGATATATTTTGGTCTGAGGTCAGTTTAAACATATAGAACATCTTCACATGTTTTTCCTAACAGATTAGTTGTTGCGGTCTCAAAAATAATGCAAAAGCATGGCAAATTAACATTGAAGGAGTGTGTTTTTCTTAACTAAATTTACTGTAGTTTCATAGAATTTCCAGAATGATGAACCATATACCAAGCGAAAGCTATCTAAAACAAGAATATTGTTGATTTAAATCAACAATTCTACATATGCTGTTGAGTAATTTTAAACAGTTAGATCTTTTTTTTTTTGAATGTTGAAAAAAGGATTTTTGGACAATTTCAAAGCATTCACTTGGTAAAGCAGAAAGCAGCACACTAAACTCCAATGATGGGTAAAACTATTTAAACGCAACGGTGATCTAATTAAAAGCAGAAATTGTATTTTTTGATTAGCTCTTCAGATTTTTGAAAAGATAAAATCAACTTTTTACAAACAAAGCAAATAGTGCCTATATTTTGCACTTTTCCTTAGGCTGAGTGACATAAAACCTTTTAGTTGGGAAAATTCTGCTATAACCTAATTTTAATTTGTTGAAGGTTTCTGAATAAATATGCATTAGTAAGCAAAGAGATCTTTCTACCAGTCGATATATACTACTTGCAATTAACCTACACTGATGTTAAAGCCTGTGATGTTATTTCTTGCAGATTTCAATCTTTTATTTCAAATTTTAAATTGAAGGCATATTTTTGACCGCTTCTTTGACATTCTTTGATTTTTACAAACTCGTAATGACAATTGATTAAAAGAAATGTCTCTACAAAACCGTGATATTAATGACTTGGCTTCATTATTTATTATTAACTAATTGGTTATGGCTGTCCGTATCTACATGTAGATTTTGGACTCCAACCACGACATGTAAAGTATATCAGTGGTGAGATCTTGCAAACTGAATCTAAAAATAATTGTGCCAAAATTTATTCCTTATGCTTTTTGATAAAAAATATAGAGATCGGTAGACAAGCCAAATAGTAAAAGCCAATTAAAAATAGATATTGTTGGACAGTATTGAAAAAAATTGAATAAATATAAGTGAAGGAGATAGAAACAATTACCAATTAAGTAATTGATGATCTAGCAGTAGGAATTGAAACTTGCCTATGTGAAAGCCTAATTTATAAAGTTTACCACATTGTATACTGCACGATTGATAACAACAAGAGCATCTCAAACTTTAAAAGCAGAGTTAAATATATCATAACAATAAAGGTGTTTCTTATAGCTTCAGCAAAACATATGCTTATAGTGAGTGTAAAATAAATACAATATACACGCCATTTGGTCATCTGAATACATCAATATAATCTACTATTTGCAAAATTTGTACTTACTTTTGTTGAAAAATGTTCAGTCCCCTTGGCATGGTAAAATGCTTAGTAGCAATTTACTCTGAAAAACTTGAGCTCACTGGTTTCTTCCGAATATCAAAGTAATTAGACTCAGCGGTTGCACCTGGAAAGTTGTGAAATTTTTTTGTTACAAAATTAATATTAGTCTGTTTTTGTTAGTTAAAAATATTTTTTAGAATGCTTACAAGATTTAAATCAGAATATGTATGTGAAATAGAATTTCATTAGCAACACTCGCTAAAGTTAACTAGGTCAATAGACAAAGATTACTTCATCAAAATGTTAACTATAAGAACTTAAATAGGAATTGTTTTATCAGCAGATACAATAATGATATCCCAGTTCTTAAGCAATCTCACATTTACTGTATATCTGTAACAAATATATTAGACTCATCAATTTAAATTTTCTTTGCTTGTTTTATGTTTAACCATTGGAGTTTTTATTACTTTATGGATTCTAATAGGCATTAGAATACTTAACTGTTTGATCGGTTTTGTTTGCATGTTGACTAATATTTGGACATAAAAAATTGATGTGGTGTACACATTTCAGTACACTTAAATATTTTTGTGAAAACAGCTTCACGTTTTGTGCAATCTTATATGCATTGTTGTTTTTTAAGCATGATGCATCTTTTACATGGTTTTTTTGTTTGACAGTTATAGATCTATGGAGGGAACAAAGAATCTGTTAAAATGCAAATAAATCAGCTTACAGACACTCAAATCAGGCAATCATCTTAGCTATGATGTTAGTCATTGGTGCTAATAGATGAAAGTAAAAATGATATGATTCTTAATTTTGGATAAGCTCTATTGATAATTTACACACTTAAAAGTTGATGCATATGCATTTTCTTTTTACTAAAAAGTTTTTTGTTAGTATAAAAAATTAATATTTTGTTATTATTGCCAGCGAGTCAAACAAGTTGTCTGCACATGAATAAATTCAAAGGATAAACTCTGTTTGCACAATCTTCATCAGTAAGCGACAGCCTTATTAATATTAATAATGAATATTACAATATTAAAGCAGCATATGTTGGCTTGGGAACTAACCTTACACAAAATAGTATATACATTACTGTGATTTTCTACAAAAATCTGGTAGAACTGCAGTAAAAAAAAAAAGTCTATGCAAGATCATGCTACGAAAATGAAAAATTTAAAGATAACTCGCAACAAACAAAGCCAACATAGACAAAAAGATAAAGCTTTCAATCAACTCTTTGGTGTTTTAATTGAGACTGGAAAAGTGTAGAAAACAGTTTTCAGTAGAGCAAGAAACTAAGAAACTTTCACTGCGAACAGTTTACACAGGTGGTTGAAGTAGAATATTTTGAGTTCCCACCTTTACACAAGCTAACGAACCCATGAGTGAACTTAACGCAATTACCATTGAAAGTAGGAGTATGTCAGAAACTTAGGGAGACTGAGTAATCTGATTCAAAACTCTAAGAAAACTCACCAAACGTGAGTTTCATCACACTATTCATTTCTATACACTTGTGAAACATTGTAAGAAAATTCATTATTGCTTAATAACTGCTTTTCGCACCAATAGAAAAAAAAATTGTATTGAAAAAAGTAAACAATTCAAAATTGTTGGTTTTGTATAACCAAGACTTACGGTTTTGTATGGTGTTTTGTGTCTATGGAAAGTATTTTAGTTTAATTTTAAAACCTATTTTGTGGAAGCACCTTTTTTTAACATTAGAAAGTTTCTGTCATTGATACTCATACTTTGAAATATACAAATCAATGGTTAGTCAATCTTTTTTTTACGATCTACATTTTGTTTTTTTTACTCATATTACGTTATATAACTCTGCATAACTTTATTCATGAAGTTTCAAACTGTTTATGCACTATCTTAGCATTTCTAAAACCAAGATAAAATGACTAGAATTTATGCAATTTGAACTAAAAGTGGATAGTTTTATTTTTATTTCAAAAACCATCTTGTTACTGTTTACTATGAATCAGGCGTTAACAACTACTAGTAGTATTATTCTGTGGTTCACAAGGTTTTAATAGTATATTAGCAACTAGAGTTTGCCAGACTGAGTAATAAATGAGCAAAAGCTAAAACAAAATACTTTGTTTCAAGGGAAAAGTGCTGCATCAGGGCATTTGTTGTAATGAGAAATGCAGCAGTTGAAGAATTGAAGCACCTCCATATGCATACACTGAGAATGTGGAAAATTCTATATTCTGTTTTCGGAAATTAGCTAGTGCCATCCAGTGTGCCAATTCTGCTACACTGTTACACTTCAGGAAACCTATGAAGAAAAAGAGGGTCAACTGCAGCCAGGCCAACAAAATCAAGCTGCCTCTTACGGGCTCAGGGCTTGAATCATCCAGTCTCCTAGAAAAACATTTACAAGGAGGATTTACAAGGAGGTTGAGGCTACTTGTAGAAAAAGCGCGCTCCACTCTCCAGAAAAAAATGTTGTCTACGCGGAACAGTTGGCGCGAGTGTTCAACGGCAATCTGACCAGGCAGGGTTACCAGGCCGATGTGGTCAAGGAGATGCTCTGCAGCTAGCTGATCAGTGTTTGGCTGCAACAGCCCTTATAATTGATCGTATTGACTTCCACGCCGACCAATGACATTTTGTCTAGCACAGAACTTTTTTAGAAAAAAACTAGGGACTGCTAACATTGTAAAAAAAAAGCCAGCTGACAGAAAGCATCAGTTCATCACCAGTCATTTGGTCAGATTGTGCTTGTGATGTAACAGCTCATGAAGTAGGGCAAACAACTGAAAAAAACAAAACTACAGTACCAAGATGACAGTCTTATTTAGACCCCTTTTTTGCTGAAGTTTCTGAGGACAGTAGCACTTTTTACAAGACTGGCCAAGCAAGAGTCACTCAAACTTAGGAAATAAATAGGCACCTCTACAGCAGTTATCATTGTTACCTGTACAAAAGCCCTCATTACTTGAATTCTGGAGACAGGCACACCAGATCACTGGCACGACCCACTAAACTAGGACCAACTCCGACATCAAGAATTTCTTGAATTGAAGGTGAAGTGGCATGAAATAGACTCTTGTAGCGAGTCACAACTAATAGTAAGCTGTGAAAAGATTTATGTCTAGGTCTCAAAACAGTAACCATGTTGAAAAAAGAATCAGCTGAGAAACCCAAAACAGATTGTTGCAGTTGGGACTGCCAAGTGTGGCCTATACTTGTGGGACCATGGAGAGCCAAATCAATCACAAGCTGAAAGTCTACTCCTTAAGGGGCAGGTTTGACTTCAGCCGACTTAGATTCTAGACTGGCCTTGTCAACAAAGTACCTGCATTGAATGCAGCTGGCTCAAAAGCGCTCAAACTAGACGACAAGTATTTAAGGCAAAAGTGGTGCAGAACCCATCAAGCATGTAATATTAGGTAATAATGCCTTCATGGACATGGCACAAATCATAAATAATAAAATGGCTCAAAATTCATTGGGCTTAAAAAGATTCAGGCTATCACGCAATGTATCTGACACTCAGAAAAAATTAACTAAGATGCAAACAAAAGCGTTAAAGAAATTTGCAGAGTATCATGTAAATTTCATCTTGATAGATACTGCTAAAATGGACCAAAGTGACAAGCAGCACTGCTGACACACGAAGTTCTATGATAACAGATTGACATTGCAGTATTCTGCAGGAACTGATTAGCACTTTAAGGAAGCCGAATGAACAGTGGCAACATCTTCTAATGGAATGGTAGAAAAGAGCAAAAAATGAGATGCTGGAAATAGCCTAGCTCTCAGAAATTAAATAATGAAGCAAATGAAACAAGACCCAATTACAATGAGTGAGAATACCATTACTCTGTGCCTATCACTTAATGAATGGTTTTTTAATCAAGGGACTCGTTGAAGGTGGTTTTAATAAAAGAAATGACTGAGACCACAAAAAATTGCAGAAAGTTTTCAAATATCTAAGTCTAAAAAACTATAACTCTGATGGGTTCTTTGCGTTCTGATCTGAGAATAATTTCATCATTACCAACACTATCTCTAAGTACAAAAACAATTAAAAGAGGAAGTGAATATATTCAAAGTCCAAAAATTAAAATCCACTAAAATATGCGATTACAAAGTTAGCTGACCAAATAGATGTTGAGCACACTGATGTTTACAAATCTGTGGTCTGGTGCAAAGGCCACAAGGCAGTCTGTTTTAAAACAAGCTAAATGTGGAAAAAATCTAGCAGTGTATCGTACACTGCTGTACTAAATTATTCTGGTGTAGAAGTCACAAAAATTATTGTCTAAACTCAACTATTTTTTATATCACAGTTGTACTAATCATTACAATGTTATCAAGTGTTACGAAAGCATTTAGTATTTGATACTTTTTCAGAAGAAAAATTAAGCAAAACCCTCAAAAAATATGTTGATGGCACTTGCTCCAAGATGACCGGCTGTCACTAAAAGTGAAACTCTGTGTTTAAGCGCATTGATGGAGTAATCAGTGTATTAAGTATTAGACAATCATCGCTTCAGAAACTGTGGAGAAAAAATGAAATATTTTTTACAAAATGTTGTAGAGAGTGTTGTTACATGAATTATTTCTATATAATACTACAACACACTCAACTGCCGCCACTGTGTAGTCAAAATGTAATGGTTTTTACATAATTTTGTCAAGAGTGTTGTTACATGAATTATTTTCACATATCAAAACTCCGCATTCAACTGCCACTACCATTGTTGTAGACAAAGGACTTGGATCTCATGAGTACAAGCAACCATAATATTAGCTAGCATTAAAATGAGTAAATATAGGTTGCTATTATCATGCACGAGAAATGAGCGCCAAGTACCATATTCCTGCACAGTAATGTCATCCTAAAAGAAACAACAGATACTCCTACAAATTGGCAGTCTGGAGATAAATTTTTGAGCTGAAATATTTTACTGAGATGAACAGTATTCTTTCCAATTGTGAAATCAAAACCAAATTGAACTATTGCATGAAAACAGCTTTAATTACTTTTTGTTTTTCTTTCCATTTTTTAAATTTTGCATCATGTCTTTCTTTAGAGATTTTACACATAAAATACAAAAGGTAACAAATTCATCTTAAATCTTTGTCAGGCTACACCTAATTTTTACATACATCATCTATTTTTCACCAATTTAGGGCTTGCTTGCTTTTCCAACTTCGTTGCTTCATGCAGCAGCAACTTTAAGAATGGCATAAGCTTTTACTGTTGGAAGTGTTTGGTGCAACCCATTGCAGCTTTAGTTTCTATGAGATTTGTCTACTTTTGTATTTTTGCTTGCTTTTGAAGCATGCAATGTGGTTTTTCATTTACTCATTACTAATACAGCAATTGCTAAAAGTGCAACTATAAATCTCAGACAAAATATCAACATTTACAATGTAACAGAACATGAGAAATTGTGGAGTAAGTTTGTTAGTAGGTTATTATGTAATGGGATAGTTGTCATGTTTTATAAAGTAAATAAAAGGTTTAGAGTTCAAAGGTTTGATTGTGCATAATTATTGTTCGCTAAATAATTTATCTCCAGTGTCGGGCTTTAGTATGTTGCAATGAATTTTCAAAAGATATTGAGGCTATCTTCAAGTGTGAAACCATTGGATCACTTATTGACTGAGGCATATCAACCTATTATAGTCATCATACATGTATATGCTTATATTTTTAAAGCAAGATTTATTAAAACAAGGATTTTTAGGGAAAGAGTAAAGATAAGGCCACTAGTGCCATTTGCACAGCCTGTAGTCGGCACAAATCTAATGTAATTTTGCAAGACCGAAGTATGCTGATTGCTATAAAACCTTTTTCTCAACTAATGCATTGACCTACTGAATGATTTAAATCTAGACCCCTGTCCGCGAGTTTGAAAGGAATCATTTTAAATAGTTTCAGAAATAATTATTAAATCCCAATTTAAAATTATGTTATATATATAGTACTTTATTGGCAATAATTTTATTTCACAAATAGAAATGTTTTTCAAATTAGACCATACAACAATAGTAAAACAAAACAGAAGGGAAAAAAGCAACAGTTAGCCATTAAAATTGAATAAATAGTCTGACAAATAGTGTTTAAAATGCCTTTCTCTGCTAAGAGAACGCATATTTGGTGGAAGATTGTTAAAGCAGCTGGCAATGACATTTTCAAAATGATTGTTAATGATTGTATGCAATTTGTTCATATCACGTAAGTTGAAATGAGTTAAGAACCTGTAATTGTCATGTAAAAAACGAGGATACAAACCATGAAAAATCTTGAAACATTGAATTGAAGTAAAATAAATATTTAGCATAGGCAGGGTAAGAAGACGCAGAGATTTGGAAAGATCATTTGTTGGAATAATATATGCAGGCATATGATGTAAATTTGCAATGAGTCGAAATGCTCTTTTTTGCAACAAAAATAAATCCTTAGTGACATATCTTAGAGCTAGATTATAATAAATGTGGATACCATAAATAATATGGCAAAATATAAACTGATAATAAAATGCAATAGCAGATTTTGAGTTCATGTATGGCCTGCAAAACTGGAGCAGAGTCAATGGCTTCGTGACCTTACTACAAACAGTGTCGACATGATTATTCCAAGAGAGTCGATCTGTCAAAACAAATCCTAACAATTTTGTTTCATGTCTACAAGTGATGGGTTGACAGTTAAACTTAAGAGTAAAGCTGTTTCGAAGGTTTTCATCAGTATTATAAAGAAGAAAGTGTGATTTTTGTAAATTGATTGTCATATGATTTGCGGTACACCAGTTGCTGATAATTTTCATGAGATTGCAGTTTGTCTCAAGAAGTTGCACATCTTTGTGATAACTAACAAAAACAGTATCATCGGCGTAGGCAAAGCTTTTTGGAATAAGTCTAAGAAGATCATTTACATGTATATATATATTAAAATTAATACTGGCACAATAAGTGACCCCTGTGGAACACCAAAATTTATATCTAGTGTCAATGATTCCTTGTCATTCATGACGACCTTTTGGCGCCTTTTGTAAAAATAAGATTGAAGTATTTGCAACGATTTATTTTAAAAACCAGCAAGTTTTAGTTTATGATATAATGTTTTGTGAGTGACACAGTCAAAAGCTTTGCTGAAATCCAAAAACATCAAGCAAATCTTCTCACCTCTGGTTTTCAAATCCAAACAATCTGAGATTAGTTTATGAACAGCATCAGTGCATGAATATCTCATTAACTTACTCCAGTGTTTACCAGAAATTGTTTTGTCTTGACAAACTTAATTCTCAGTTATTCTTTTTAATTAGATAAGCTAGTAAAGTGAGGTTTTTAGTTTTTGTCACTTAGTTATAAATTTGCATAATTCGTTTCATAGTTCTAATGGCACAAGCATTCCTTAAATGTTTGAGCTTTGGACAAACCCAAGGAATCCTGTCTAAATTGAATTTTTAGCAACTTTAAGTTAAATAGGGGATTTTAGTTTTCAAACAGGAAAAGACCATATTTAAGGAGTCAAATATTTAGGTTTTTTATGATTTTGGGATTGATCTTTTAGATTACACGCTTTTACCAGCAGTATCCTTAATAACGCTGTTATCAGCAGTATTGTTAAGAAGGTTGTCACCAGCAGTATGGTTAATAAGGTTGTCACCAGCAGTATTTTAATAAGGTTGTAACCAGCAGTATTGTTAACAAAATGGTTACCAACAGTATTATTAATGAGGTTGTTACCAGCAGTATTATTAATAAGGTTGTTACTAGCAGTATTATTAATAAGGTGCTTATCAGCAGTATTGTTAATAAGGCTGTTATCAGCAGTATTGTTAATAAGACTGTTATCAGCAGTATTGTTAATAACGTTGTTACAAGCAGTATTATTAATAAGGTTGTTACCAGCAGTATTGTTAATAAGGCTGTTATCAGCAGTATTGTTAATTAGGTTGTTATCAGCGGTATTACTATCTTTGCGGTTACCACTGCAGTGTTGTTATTAGTTTTGTCACAAATAATGTCATTATTACTATTATTAATACTATTGTAGCTGCTGGCAATTTTGCTATAATTTTTGTTAAGAGGATTATTATTAAGGAGGTTGTTACCAGAAGTATGGCTATTCTGTTACTGCCTGCAGTGTTGTTACTACAATTTATATGTGGTGTTTTATTAATCTTGTTACCAGAAACTTGGTTATTTCCGTCATTGGCACCCATGTTGTTATGAATTTCACTATCAGCAACATTAGCATTACACTTGCTACCAGTCGTGTTATCCTAAACTGGTTACCAGAAGTGTTCTCATTGCTTTTGTCTTTAGAAGCAGGAATATTATACCTAATACCAACAACATAGGTTATAATTTTGTTACGAGTACAACTTTTATTACTGTTGTTACCAAAATATTAAACTTTGTTATTGTAGTCAGCAGCATTTTTGTTATTGTTTCTATTTATCTCATTATCAGCAGAGTGCTGGTAATTTTTTTGTTAAAAGATTGGTTGTCCTTACTGTTGCCAACTTATGATTCTATCTTTTTAATGCAGTCGGTAGCAATACCAGCTATAACAACAAGTTCCTGCCAAGCTAGCAAAAAAATGTTAATTTATGTTGTTGTAATGGTACTTCAGTTGAGTTATTACTATTTTCTAGCAAAACAGTTTGTAAGCGATGATTATTTTTAAGATTATTTTTGAGATTATTTTTTAGTATTTAACTCTTGTAAACACTTCATTTGAAGTTAAATAAAATTTTAATATTTTAAAAGCTGTTTAACATCACGTTGTTCTAACTGGAATTTACTCATTAGGATAGATCAAAATTTACTGATAAAGAGTTACCTGAAGAAAATTATGGCAACTACAAAAGTTCTGTTGACCAATGACTCAGACATAGCAGCATTTCAGTTTTACTTGCACAAAATCTTTTACAAAATTGCCAGAAGATGTTAACAAGGAGACAACTAATATGGTTTTTATACCCCTCCATACAATTAATTTCACCCTAAATAATTAGGTAGTAATAACTGCATGCTTCTATCATGTAGTAACAATGCTTGGTAGTGCTCTGATGAAATACATGTAGAAGAGAAACACACCACCATGATTACATGTAGTTTTTTATAGTCTCAGCTCTGAAAGACACAACTTTTACTTTTTATTAATAATTGCGCATGAGTATCAAATACCAAAATAGCACATTATTTAGGGACACAAGTTGTATTTCAGCTTCTGCTGCTAAAAGTCTAATATAACTTACGTTTAATCTGCAGCAGGTAAATACAAATATTGACTAAAAAGCTAGAAATTTTCTGTTAGTTGATGTTTTGCTCGTAGTTAAAGTCTGAAGATCTTATATTGTTAGCTGCAATTAGTCAGAAATCTTTTTTTTTAATTTACCAAATTTAAATTGCTTCAAACTTTTTTTAACGTGATCAGCACTAAAAAATTAAGTTTATTGAACTAACATGTATGTTACCAATTTAGCAAAACCCATCATTATTTGCTGTAACAACTGAATTATTTTTATCGCCGCCTTGCATAATAGTTTAATACGTTACAAGGATGCAAACTTATAAAATGGATAATTTAGCATATGTTTAAATGATACTACAAAACGTGACTCAAACATGGACAGTTTAAAAAGATTGTATAAACTTTGATGAAAGTGTTTGTATGAAATTTTATTGTTCGTTTCAAATCCAATGTGGATGTCGCTTTTTGTTTGCCTCACGTTGCTCAGAAGTTTCAATTTTATCTTGAGTCTTTCTAACCAAAACTTTTTATTGGCTTGGCTAAAAGTTTAAATATGAATGGTTTTCTTGGCCATTTAAACGGAAATCTCGAAAAACTTTTGTTTTAAGAAGTTTTGCAAATGAGTGCTGCTGGCACCTTTGCTCTATCACTGATAAATAGTTTTAAAGTGATGGTTCGGAGTATATCTTGTTTCTTGCACTAATGGCTTTTAAAAGCTCTGTGATTATTACTAAAGTGATTTGAAAAAACCTATGTGAAACCAGCACTCTCTGGCTGCATTTGGACTTTTTCTAAATGTAAGAAAGCTATTCTGATATTATGAATATATCCTTGCCAAAAACCAATCAAACCTAAAAGCAGTAATTTAATACTATGTCAGTAATTACAGGTTTTCACTATACCGCTGACTAAACAGTTGGGATCTATACGCCGTAAGAAATATGAAATAGCTTTTCGATACAATGTCTCTAAAGCACAACTGCGCATGACATGAAATCATTCAGTGCGTAAAAGAGATTTCTATGTGACCACATACAAGTGAGGAAATTAAAAGAAAAATGATTTTAACAAACTTTATCTCTGTAATGATGGATTCAAGGTATTATGCAGGTATTCTAACATCTTGCTAATAAAAATAAATTTTCTTGATGACGCATTATTCTGGAAAAGTTTATATTATATCACCTAAGCCAACTACATACAATATAATACAACTACGTATAATATAATATGTTTCTATTTATACACTTATTCTAATAACTTACAGCTCAAGCATAATTTTGTTTGCACCTAATTTATATTTTGAAATAGATGTAAGTAGTAAGACCACCAACTGTGCTAAACGAGTTAGCTTGCTGTGTTGCTGGAGCCCGAAAACTGATATTTAATAATTTACTGTAGTTGATAGAACTTCAACAACAATTTCAAGGTTCTAAACACTGTTTCCTTAACAGGATAACTTTTTTGTATTTATTTTATGGTGAGTAATTTTCAATGGTTTACATGTTTGAAGATTCTGCTAGACTCTAAGCAGAACACTTAACTTTTACTAAACTTATTATAACTCAATTGCTGACTTGCTGGTTGCTGACTGATACTGCTATTAATCAACACATCTAAAAACCAATCTGTCATAGCTATAATAACTATAGCTAGAGTTTCATGCAAAAAGAAACATTGAATTCAAAGAAGTATTTTTGATTTCAGTTCCAGCTAGTAAATGTTCATTATCTTTCACCCAAACTAAACATCTTCTTGAAACAAAGAAAATATTTTTGAAAGCTGGTAATAATCTGCAAAAAATTGATTCTTATTAGAAATTATATTGATTATAGCTTAACGCATTTTTCCAGTGCAGTGGTTAGCGGAGTAATGATATTATTTTGTTTTTATTTTATACCTTATGATTATTCAGCACACTTGATTTGTCATGACCTCAAAGCATATCGAGAATATGATAAATAATTATCATTAAATTTCTTGGTTGTATACAATTCTGTAAAAAGACACTTTAGGTGGGAAATTAGGTGGCAAACAGAGGAGGCTGAGACTGAGAGTGGAATCAAATTTTTCCCATTCCATTGTCATGCTTGGAAACGCAAAATCTCCTTTGACAGTTATGACCAGCAGTTGAATTACTTTGCTGCAAAGCAAAGTTTTTGCATCTATATAACCAATAAAAACAATAGTTGTATGCTCAATTTCTGTTGATGTTCACCCTGTTCACAAGTTCCGCTGTAATGTTAACTTTCGTCATTCCAAAAATGCTTGCTGTAAAACATCAAAATTTTATGCACACTGATACTTTATAATTACTGTCAAATATCATATTTATTAAAATGACAGAAGCATATAAATTATGAAACCTTCATATGTTTGTTTGGTTCCACTTTGGAGATTTTGGCTAGGAATCTGAGAGACAGTGAATAGTTGAATGTATTTAGTTTTATTTGCATCACAACTCTTTAAATACCAGTACCTAGTTTTTAAAATGAAATCCAAGCGGATTTAAAGTTTTGCAATACAACCGACTGTAAACATTGTATAGGTTTCATTGTGTGATGGCTTTTTACTGAGTTTTCTACAGACAGTATTATATTGGTAATGGCATTTCTAGGTCAAATTTGAATTCCAATGATGTTGTCTAGTAAGAGAGTTTGAAGTACTTGAACTTGATGTCATAAAAAGAGTCTTAAATATATTTCAATTATAAAAACAATATTACATGGAACTTTTCTGCACAACCTTTTTTGGTAACGACCTTATAAAATTCAGACAATATTTCATAGAGAGTTGTGCAAAATTTTTATGAAGATTTTTTGGAAATTTCTCAAAACATATGTATTATATAAAAATCATAACTTCTCAACTTAAAAAAATAGAAGTTTAGTGAGAGACAATTGTATAAATTTACCTATCATTTAGATAGTATTTTTTTACTTGCAACTTGCCTAGAAAGCAAGTTCTCTAAAAAACTCAAAAACTTTCCAGCCATACCATGCTACAGTTTACAGTATAAGAGAAACATCATCTGCTGCAAAAATGAAGCTCTTTTACCCAATCTCATCAAACTGGCAAGCCTCCATGTTTCAAGACTATAGGGAGATCATCATTGTTTTTTGTTTGTAGCAGGCCACTGACCTCGGCTAGTAGTTCTAAAATTTTAAAGGTTTGATTGGTTATTCAGATAATCATGGGTTATTCTCATCAAATAAATAGTGTTTGTTCATGTTGTTATTATCTCAAAACTTTTTAATACTATATTATTTTACAATACACTATCTACAAATTCTTGTTGTACACTTTTGGCAGAAACAATATTTTTGAAAAGTATGATGCAAAAAATTATAATTTTGTAGTTTTATAGATGACTTCTGATTAACTTGGCATAAATTTTTTATCTATAGAACAAAATATAATTGTTACAGCTATGCAATACCCCTATTTTAACAGTTTTAATGAAAGTTTGAGTCATATTTGGTATATAATGAAAAGCATAATCTAGAAGGGAGATATATCCTGACTGAAATACAATATTTTTGGTATAAAACTTTAGCAATAATCTTTTTCCATGTATTTCATCAGATGTACAGAAAAAATTCAACACACACTAATCAACAAAGTTTGTAAATAAGCCTTTATTATGTTGAATTATTTACTGTTAACACCATGCTCACAATTTTGCAATACTGTGCCAGTGTGTTTTGTAAAAACCTAATCGGAAATGCTGCATAGATAAGAACGAAAAGATGAAATAACATTTAAATTTTGATTTTTTTGCCAGCTTTTATATAACTTTTTAAAAGAAAACATGTTGAATCATTATACACCTTTTTTTTCATATAAAAAGAAGCAAAATTTTCTGTTTACTTTAAATTTTAGTTCATCAAACATGCACATTACACAGGAAACACGCCGTTTTTCTTTAAATTGGTAAAAAGTAACATATAGTTGATTGTTAAAAAGATTTAATGTTTTGCACTTAGCCTTACTAGCTGTCTATTTTGTTGTTTTTTGACAATATAAGTAAGAGAATTATTTAAATTTTATGAGTAGTGCTAGTATGAAAACCATAATTAAAAATAAACTGCTGCTACCGGTATAGTGATAAACAAGACTTTGGACAGTCCTCATAGTATCATTGAATATACTTCTTTTTCTTTTAAAACCAATAAATCTGACAATATTTTATGTTCGATCAAAACTCGGAGTTACCTTTTTATTATCCTTACAACCATTACTGCGGCTACTGCTGATATTGCTACTATTCCAACTGTTAGTAAAACTACTGCTACTTAAACTGATGCTAATATTACTACTTCTGCCCACCACTATTGCAACTACTATTTTACTATGGGTGTACCTACATACTAAAACAACTACTATTCATACTACTTCAGGGCTATTATTTTTGTTCTTGCTGCTGTTTCTGTTTCTATTGATATTACTAGTTTATCAGAGTTATCTTCTCAACGCAAAAAGTTTCCGTTTAATAGGTAAACATTCCCAAATGTGTGTCAGATGAAGTCTCCAAAGTTAGTATTAGATTGTCATGAGCTATAACTAGAAAACAATAAAGTGACAGCTTCCAAAATCAGTGCATTTGTAAACCCAACCAAAAATGTTTTAGTATGTTATTTTTTAAAGCTCTTAATGGCAGATGAAAATTGTCCTCAAAGTGTTAAAAAAATATCGAGTCCGCAATAGCATGCGTTTACAAGACTGTGTGTTTCATAAAAAAACACAATTTTATTGTATTTTGTGATTCTTCAAAATTTTGCAAAGAATTACAGTACTTCCTTTGGTTTTTGTTATAATTTTGCTATTGGTCTAGAGAGCATGCAATGTTTCCCATTTCTAGGGACGACTTAATTATCAATAGAACCACTTATTTTTACACAAGCTTACATGTATTATAGTGAAAATATAAAAGCAGTGAAATGATAGCTACTTTTGAACAACCAATTTCAACTAACTAGATTATTTTGCTATCTGACTATTTTATAATGTAACACCGTACTCCAATAACCCAATGCACTTAAATTCCAAAAAGATTCTATCAAAACACAAAAAATAAGTTTCCTCTAATAACAGAACTGTTTCAAACATGAAAAAATACACGAGAAAAATATCCAGAAACATATATCTACCAAAACGTTATCAATGATGGCATCTCTCGACTTCTGCAAATCACTCGACATTACTTCAGTTTGCTTAAGCTTTTATGATTGCCAAGGTTTGGAACGTTTCTGTTTCTGTTTATCCTTTCTTGTTGCTAATGCTAATCTCTAAGCATTATTATGACAGCCTGTAGATGTAACGAACGCCATGAGAACTATGTGGAAGCTACTCTTGGCTGGCACTACAAAATTTACTAGTTACTCATAATGGTAATTTTGAATGATTGTAGCTAAAAAATTCTGGCTCGTCAATACCTTCCATAATGTCTGTTGACCTCAACTCATCCCCTGCACCTCTGAACTAGTCAAAGATATTAACATGCAGACAGTTTGCAGTCGAGGGAAAATTTTACATAGTGCATTTGGCGCAAATAGTAATAAATCTTAAGCTGGATGGGCGCTACGCACAAATTTTAGCGTAAAACTAATCGTCTATGTATTTTTGTAAATATATACTGTTTTTCATACATTGTATATTTCAACGTGTTGCGATCGCATTAATAAAAAAACTACCTTTGCCTGATACAACTATTAATTGTTGCTATAGCATTAATTTCAATGCTTTACCCAAATTCAAATGAAACACTGTTGAATGAACTTAGATACTAATGGAAACAGCAAAAAAATAAATCATACTGATGTAACTGAGACATTGTATGCCAATTTTGTAGACACTTTTTTACTGATAACTTGCTATTATGGGTTCATGAAGAGCGAATAACACCAAGTGGCAGCCAAATATGGATGGGCGTTCAATTTGAGATTTTACAGTATATGTTTTGGTAGAAAAAAGATATTCCTTTAGGTTTAGACTTAAACCTTTTTCAATACCAAAGGCCAGTCCAATGTTTTTACTGTAAAGCTGGAAAAATTGTAGCAAATCGTTGCTCCTATACTACTTTGCATACAGTTTTTTGTTTTTATGTAAAAAAACCATTTTATCAATTGTTGTCATTCCTACTCTGACACCCATAATAGTTTTTTCCAGAAAATTGCTTAAGCGGTTTATGCATATTTAGAGGAGCGACGATAACAAAAAAAGCAGTAAAAAAGAAACAGTAAATAGCCACTTGTCGCTTTAAAAAATTTGTTGTGCGAACTGGTTTGTGATATGTTTTACGTATATAGGGTTTGTTGTACCATATATGCTCATATTGATACGATTATATGCATTTATGTGAGGAGTGAACTTTGTGCAGAATATGTGCACAGTGTATTTTCATTAGCTGAATGAGGAATTAAGTGATGTTGTGACATGCTCGTGTATGTGAGGGGATGATTGTGTGAGTTGGTGGTTTTGCTGGCATTTATGCATATTTGTGGACAGTATGTGATATGTGTGAGCTCGCCTAAATTTCGCGCGATTACCGAGATAAACCAATGAAAGGCAAACATTTTTATTTTGTAATTCTACTGAGCTGGTAGATAATTATTCAATTAATGATGACTAAATTGACATTTGTCAATATATTTGGACGTATATAGGATAGTCAACAAGCCTGCTAAATAATTGCGTTTACAGTATGATGAGAATATTGCATAAGAATGGATTCATAGTTTGTACATACTCAAAAACGAAAAGAATTCACACTTATAATACTCAAACAAAAACGAGTAGAAACTGTAGCTGTCTACAATTACAGTAAAGAAGAATAAGTAATTTTTTAACCTAGCAGGACTAAATATTGAGTCGTGCTTCCTTTTGCCTCTTAACGTCTGGGTGAGTTAATAAATTATAAATAATTAAATCAATTGATGTTTATCTATTTTTTGATTTCACAAAGCATGTATTATCAAATTAAACGATTTCTTCCATCTATAAACCACTTAGTACAACATATTCAAACAACTAAGCAATGACATCATAAAGAGCAACATGGTTTGACTGCGCCAGTGTGTATCGGTTTCATATCGGTTTTCACAACCCGCTATGAGTACTGCTGCCCTTTTCATCAACTTTAGACTATACCAGAGCATAATATAATTAGGCTTTGATATACTTTAGAGTATAACAAGTAAGTTAATACAAATTGCTGCACAAAAAATACCACTAATCATTTCCACTATACCTACTTAAAAACTACTACTTAACGTTAACCTGTAGACATTTTGTTATAAACCATGCATGCAGCAGTTCAACACTTTATTAAAAAGAACTCTTACCGCAGAGCATTCAACAAGATTTGATTGTGCCAGACTTCATTTCTTTTATAATGATTATGTGTTTTGTATGTCACGGTAATCGTATCTTCTCACCTTAGCTGAATTTCCTTGTGCTAATGACAACAGTAGTTTTAATTATTGTCATAATTTCGCTGGTCGCACTTGATATATAATTCAATAGTTTTACAAGGTTGTACTCGTTTTTTCAAATCCTACTTTGTGTAGCAGTCTGAAGTCCAGTTATATTTGCTAAAAATTGAAAATGAAAAACCTGCATCACACTGTATTCAAAATCAAAAACCTCAGTTCTGACAAACAGTTCTGGCGGATGGACGCGCTATCTACTAAGCCACACAGCCTAAATACTACAAAGCTATTGTGAACATAGTTAATATACTAACTATTTTAATAGCAATTTGTTTAAATGCCTTTGCTTCACTTTTCAGGCTTCAACAAGCGTGCTTGAACTAATTCACAAGGACAAAAACTTCACTAGAAGAAAAATACTTGCCCAGGTTTCTAAAAATTCTATACAACTATTTTTAACTAGCACAAAATTAATCAAGCTTATAGCACACACAAACAATAAACAACATCTTTATTTAAAAGTTTAAATAGAGAATTTTGTACATGTTAATAGAATAAACTTTCTGTAAGAAAAAACTTGTTTTACTGCCTGCGGAATGCCAAGCAATTACATGTGGCTAGCAAGGTTTGAAAGGGGCTTCTTTATAAATATAGTGAAACTAATGCATATACAAATATATTGACCCAACTATGAATTGCCAAGTTTTCAACATAATTTATTCAAGCAGCTATTTTGCAGTGAACTGACAAATTTGCATTGGTTTTAACCAAAAGTCTTCTACATTTAATAGTTTTATGCGCTACAATGTTTCAAATCTATAGTATGTGGTTTCTGCTAGATTAGCCATTATTCAGCCAACACTATTTTTGCTGAACTATTTCTCAAGGCTCATGATCTTGGTAGATAGCTCGGTCTCTTTTGTCATAGTAACACTCTATCAAATTGACTTATCTCTATGTTGTACGTTACATCAATCGTAACTGGCATCAATTGGATGGCTGTTTACTGTAGCCTGCCTTTAATATTTGTCTTTCCAGAAGAGTCGGCTGGTTAACCAGGAAGATCAAATCAGTATCAATATTTCTAGTGTGCTCTAGCTTGGTATAGATAGATTCTTGGGTCAACTACCATATTTTGGCTCTTACCAAAATATCAGAGTAGCATGTTTTAATGAGGCCAGTTTACGTGATACGTTAGGTTTTTACACAGAGGTCATTGAGTCACCCTTTGGGTAAATATCCTGGTACTCGAACAGGTGCTAGTTTATGTAGGAGCCCAAAATTACGGTAGAGTGCTGGAGATTGTGGTGCCGGCCTCTCTGGTTGCTGGTTACATATTTATTAAGTTTGCATTAGCCTAGTCTGCCTTTCAGTGCAAGTGGTGTTGCTGGGAAAAGCACCTGGCCATTCATATTATCCCTTTCTTTGAGGTTTTTTTACAGTGTCTTCTTGAGGCAAAAATGTTTTTGACAAAAATGTTGTTAAGGAGCCCCTCTCTTTTTTAAACCCAATGGCTCTCATGTAGTAAGCAGGTCTATGGCTGTTTGATCCCAGTTGGTTCTGACTTGGGTGACCTGGCAGACTTTCGCTGTTGCTTGTTGCATTACCGTTTTGGCAGCAACAAGTGATTATGAAGTCCTTAGCAGTTTCTATTTCATCCTCTTTATTTTTATCCAGTTTATCCTGAGTGGACTCGCCTGCTTATTTTCCTTTTGCCAGCTTTGGTTCTTGTCTGTCTCTAATAATGATCCAGCTAAAGAATTGACATAATTGGTTTAGTCATATCCAACTCAAAATGTCTCTCTTCATAACGTGTCATGGGCACTGGTTAGAGGAGGCTGAAGTTTGAATGCTAGGTAGGTGTTGCTCAACAGAAACATCTGCCGATACTTTTGAGTAGTACTAACTAGTTTTATGGAACCATCCCAGTTTGATTATTTCAACTCTTCGGTTTTCATCACACAGGGAAGAACCTTTTACCAAAAAATGGTAAATTATTGGTAAAGAAGGTAAATAGTTTACCTGACCTGAGGCGGCACTCTTAGGCACGATAGGAGATTTGCTGCCGAGTTTTAAGAAAGCTTCCAACACTTCAGCTTGCACATGTATCAATGCTCCTAGCAAACTCTCAACAAATCTTTAAAAGGGTTTTCGAGCTCACCTGTTTTTATACCATTGTAAGAGAAGTATGTTGGGGCACAAAGAAAAACTGTTTAGTGAAAATATGAGTGTCTGGCTAGATTGCAGTGTAGGTCAGAAATTATTCTCCACAAAACAACTGCAGTTGGTTTGAAACCTTTTTGTTGCTGGTATATTTTTGTCCAAATTGCTTGTAGGTACCTGGCACAATTTTACACATCTCCAATCTGAGATCTATATGGTTTGCCTGCTGTTCTGGATGGCCACGGATTAATGTCGTGCTGTAGTTGGTTGAGCAATTTTTTGTTTGCTGCCAAACCCAAGTTTCAAAAACTTAATTTTTTTTTGCATTTCTGTTTTTTATGTTTTGATAACTTCACGCGTTATTTTGTACTGATCGGTTACGGCCAACCAGCTTTGTAAATTAAGATTCCATTCCACGCAGTGCTGGAGATTTTGTGCTGTTCTGTCACAGTCCAGTTGTATTTATTGTTGGTTTCACTTTTGTTTCACTGTAGCCGAGACCTTGTCCAGGCCATTTACTTTCCCTCACTCAGAGTTCGCAAATTACTATGCCATTCTATCAGATATGTGTTTTTGGCCTGACCTTTATTATCTGTTAGGGTATGACCTCACTAAGCTGATATGCAGCTCAGGTTTTTTTGCAAGTTTGTTGCCGATTGTTGACAGTTCAGGCACTATTATCAGGGCTTAATGCTATCTGCCTTTTTTCTAATCGCCTATTGTGCTAACAGATTATTATTGTTTATCTCATTGCAGCCTCATTGGGTGTTTTCATCAGCTATTTGGAGTTCTTTTGTAGTGGGTTGACCTTCTCTCAGATCAGAAATTGTAGCTCTCACTCTAGCATCAGCTTAAATGCTATACCTCGTTTTGCCAAGTGCAAAATACCTTAGTCTTTTGTTTTTACTGGAAGAGCAGCATGTCTCTTTTTTTATGATCCAAGTTTAGTAAAAGTGTACTGAACAAGTTGTACAGCTTTAGTTTTGCTTCACTATTTTGAGCCAAGCCAATTCCCTATGCGCCCAGAAAGAAATAGGTTGAGGAACCTCAACGTCCATTAGCCTGATAGAGTGCTTTGCATTCTCTGGTCTTTTTAGCTTTCTTCCACACTGCCACTTTTTAGGCAATGGCGCTAAATTCATCCAGCGCTGCGATCAGTGCAATGATCATTGCACTGCAAATGACTTGCAGCAGTGACCTTCAGCCACTCACCTATGCTAGACACTTGCTTGAGTGAAGGGATAAACTATTACGGTGGAAATATTTAAACTATAGTATTTTCAGCATTCAAAAATCTGCTCAATCCAAATAGAAATATCTTACTGACCAAGTAAAGTTAGGGTCTTTCTCAACCAGTAGAAATTAGTTAATTTCAAATAGTTAGAACTTGGCTGGTTGGTTTAATATATATATATATATATATATATATATATATACATATATATATATATACATGTATACATATATATATATATATATATATAGATATATATAATTATGCGCGGGTAATTGCGTGAGCACTCTACAGCTCACGCTGCTACCAAAATTATATATATATATATCTACATGTACTTTATAAACGGCAATCGTTGTCTGTCTGTGTATGTGTCCGCCTTATAGAGCAGTCTTTTCTTTTATCGTCGTACAAATTTCGGTCTTAAGAAGCAAACTGAATTAATATGAGTAGTAAATATTGTAATTTCGGACTATTAGTCGCAACTTTTGTTTGACTATTTTAGCCAAGCGGCTTATATAAAAGGTGCGACGATTCTGTTGTTTTTCTTTCACCGCTAGGGCGCATTAACTGAAATCTCAGGTTAGCACGCTTTTTAAACAGCAATGTTTCTGACAAGTTAAAAGGTACTGCCCTGATTTCTGTGGCCTATACAAAGATATCTATACAGCTATAAAAATGTACTACTCATTAATTAAAATAAATTAAGAGAAGTAAATTACATGCAATTGATATTTACTGCCAATGTGTACCGAGAAGGTCACATAAACGTTTCTTTCTAGCAGCCACTGCAAAAACACAATTCCCACCAACTAAACTTTCACATTAAAAAGGTAAGTGCTTTTTATTCATTATTTTATTGTCTATAAATTGCCACACTTTCAATCCATAACCCTTTCACTTGCATCCATGTACAATTTAAGCCATCGGCCTACTGCCAGCCATTTTGCTGATATTACTTCATATGTATGCAGTATTTTATCAATTTCAAACTCCATCTAAAACCCTTGTTTACATATTTCATTTTGCCAACATGTTAACAAGCACTGCTATGCAAAAAATTCATTGTATCTTTACTTTGTGATTTGATAAAGCGATGTGAAGCTACAAAGCTAAAACGATCCTCTACAATGTTTCTTATTCTTACAAAACCGTTACTTGCACCACAATCAGAGTCAGTGCTGCTATTGTTATTTTAATTATGTGTGTAGTAACAAAAATCTGAATTGGCTATAAGCTCATCAACATAAGTAGTTATTTGTTTTGTAACTCAGATGCATTCAATGAACTTGCACAAGAAATTTTGGTTTTAGGTTGGAAATTTTCGAACAAAAATTTAAAATTAAACTCTAAGCTAATTTTATAGAAAAATCTTACAACAAAACTGTCACTACCATAAAAGTTCTAAAGACCGTTGGCTATGTTATCAATGAATAATAAAATTCATTTACTAGCAATTGCTGGTAAAATCGTAAAAATTTGTTGACGCGGTCGACCATAGAAAACGCATAAATGAGCCTACATCAGTGAAAGGGTTAAAAACGTTAGATTTGCCACTGTTTGTTATAGTAAACATGTGCATTTCATTTTACAACCGAGTTACTTTTACTTTTTTTCAGCTACGAGTACACAGAACTACAGCTACTACAGAACTTGCACAAGTACTGCTACTGCGTTTTACCTACTAAATTTCTACTTCAAAAAGGTAAGTAATTCTCACTCAATGTTGTAGTGTATTTTCTGTAAATTGCCGCATCTCAACTACTTAATAGCGTTAGATTTGCCACCGTTCGTGATAGTGGGACAAGTTCATTTCCTTCAGCAGCTGAGTTACTAATTTTTTTCTAGCTACAAGTAGGCCTACTGTAATTTACTACTACAGAACTTGCACGAGTACTCCGAGGGTTGTGATAGGCAAAGGTGAAAAGAAAGAGAGCAGCTGGTATCAACTTACTATTACCCTTTTTTAGCCATGTCCAGCTGTACGTCGCCTGCTCAAAAGTAGGCACAAGCCGAAAACTGTTTGTTCATACACCCGACAGAAAAACAAAAAATTTTGTCTATCCGCAAGTGTTGCTTTGAACTAACTTTGTGTTATTGTTATATCATGATATGTTCTTCATGTTCTGCTATACCACCTGCAGCATTTTCTAACATATTTTTCAGTATATATATATATATATATATATATATTTTCATGCATTTCTTTTCCTTATTGTATCTCATACAAAGGCTATCATGTTGGTGGTATGTTTTATTATTGTAAGGTGCTAATACTGTATCTGCCTTGACATTATACTGCGTGTTTTGTTAAACATATAAATTTTATCGACACAACCTCATTGCTGTTTGTACATACCATGTCAAAACACAGGCTATAGCCAAAAAACTGGTGAGCAATGATTAGTGTTTTAAGCATGTAGAAGTCTCTATTCAATAAATGCTTGTGATAGCAAAATATTTTGTACATTGTTTTAAAAGACGCATAACTTTTCAATACTGCCAGTTTGAAGAACTTCAGTTTGCCTAACAGTGTCAATATCATTATCAGTTCTCTGTACACAAATAGGGCAACCCCGTATTGAGTGGTTGGAGACTGATGCATTGTAGACTAGCTGTAAAATGTATGGCAGATTCCAATTGTTCTCTCCAAAATTATTGACATATATGACTGCATATGCGTATGCATAGAGTGATCAGAGCAAAAAAATTCAGTAAACTGTATATTTAGAGTTGTTTTACAGTATGAAAGACAACTCTCTATAAACCATTTGCTGTACATTAATCTGTTCCCGTAGACAAGTAATGCAGCTGGTGGATTGGGACCGTGGTGTCACTCGGGGATGCGCAGGAAAGTTTTTTTGCCTCGAGTGTAGCGAGAGTCTCTAGCCGCGTCTTTCCGGATAAATGAGTTGGCAAGTGTGAGGCGATTGATTGCGAAGTGATTGAGTACTAGGCGTTTGATTGCGAGGTGATTGATTGCGAGGCAATTTATTGAGAGGCGATTGATTGCGAGGTGAGTGCAAGGCAATTGATAGGGAGGTGAGTGCAAAGCAATCGAGTGCGAGGCGATTGATTGCGAGGCGATTAAATGCGAGGCGATTTATTGTGAGGCGATTGATTGTGAATGCGAAGCGATTGATTGCGAGGCGAGTGCAAAAGTGCGATGGTCAACTGCTCGGCGGGTAAAGACTAGTCAGCCAGATCGAGGGCTCGGCAGCAGAGGTGTGCGATCGTCAACTGCAAATATAGACGGGTATGAACGAATGCATGAATCTAGACACATGAATCTAGAATATTTACTAGATTTTACATGCAACTAGCTGTAAAACACATTTTCCATTGTTCTGCCAAACCTTATTGACATGTATATGTGTATGCATATTCAGGGCGACAATTTCAGTAGACAATTTACATAATAATACATCAGGGCAACAATTTCAGTAGACTGCATATTTGGAGTTGTTATACAGTATGAAAGTCAAATCTCAATAAACCTTACGCTGCACGTGAATCTGTTCCTATAGGAGGGTAATGCAGCTAGTATATATATATATATATATATATATACATGTGTATATATATATACATGTGTATATATATATATATATATATATATATATGTATAACTAACTAGAGTGTGGAATAGGTTAATTTTACTTATCTTTAACTCTTTAACTCTTTATCTCCAATGACTAGAATATAGCCAGCAAAGAAAAAGAAAAGGTAGAGAAATATCTCCCTCTTGGAGAAGAAATTGAAAAATGCTGGCATGTAAGAACAACTGTAATCCCAGTAGTCATTGGCGCACTGGGCGCAATAACACCGGCGCATAAAATGTGGCTTGCCCAAATACCAACATCAATCAACTCAGGTGAGTTGCAGAAATGTGCGCTATTGGGAACAGCTAAGATCTTGAGGCGAGTGCTCAAACTCCCAGGTCTCTGGTAGGAGACCCGAGTTAGAGCAGAATTTACCACCCATACGGGGTATCCGAGGTGAGGAAACAATTTATATATATATATATATAGCTACATATATATATATATATATATATATATATATACCTACATATATATCCTGTCTTGTCGCTATCTGTCCAGCATATATATATATATATATATATATAGGACAGATAGCGCAGTTGGTAAGGTATTGGGACTGTGATCATTAGGTCCTTGGTTCAAACCAAAACAACTGCACTTTTCTGGTGGTCCTTGGACAAGACCCTTGCTTGTATAACGTCTACAACCTCTATGATGAGTGCAATAATCAAAGCCATGCCGGTTCGGACGTCGCCCGGTCAAACAAGGTCTGCGCTGCCTGTAGCTGAACCAGGATAAAACAGTAAAAAATGGGCTACTGGTTCAAAGCGAATGAAATGAACTCGGACTGATAACACGGACCTCATGCAGTGCAACTTTATGAGTGAGCCTCAAAAGTAGAGCTACATGGGAAGGATGCGTCAACTGTGGATAATCGTGCGCCCTGAATTGCCACTAACCGCTAAGCAACTTGTAGCTCAGAGGAGTAACATAATCAAGCGGCACCT
Organism: Watersipora subatra; assembly: GCF_963576615.1. Classification (NCBI taxonomy): domain Eukaryota; kingdom Metazoa; phylum Bryozoa; class Gymnolaemata; order Cheilostomatida; family Watersiporidae; genus Watersipora; species Watersipora subatra. The sequence goes on from NC_088717.1 coordinate 33,695,325, forward strand.
CATATCGGAATTTGAGGTAGATGAAATTAGGGAACAGTTCACCCAAGTAACCTCAACCAATGAGGAGTGCATATCAACACACACTGTCACGCATACACAATCATGTGTTGACTCACGATTTGAAGAAGACATACACTTGGACCTTGACCAAAGGGTGAGAGAGCTTGCGGAAAACATCATTAACAAGATGTCAGCTGCTAATGATTATGGAAGCAGGGTACCACTACGAAGACTTAGCAAGGCCATACCTAAGAAGCTGTTAGAAGACATTAACATGGCACTGGCGTCGATATCAACTGGATCAATCAGTGCGACTAATGCCTTAATCTACAGTACAGCAACCTCCATCTAGGAGGAGATGGATATTAAGCCACTGCCAACAAGGCTTCAAGCCATTCCATCTTGGCAGCTGAGGCTACAAAATAAGATCAAGGACTTGCACAAGAAAGTTAGTAGGCTCAGTGAAAGATCTAACTACAGTTTGGAGCATCCAAAACGGGAAGCCACAATAGAAGCTCTTAAATCTGCCAAAAAGCAGCTAGTAGCACTCTCGGCACGACTGAAGTGGTACACCAAAGAGCGGGATAACAAAAGAATGAACAAACTGTTCATCAATAATCCATCTAGAGTGTATTCCCAGTTCAAAGGTGAACTGCAGAGGCCAATGTCTGAGCCTCCCCGATCTAGCACGTTAAAGTTTTTGAAGAACATCTTGGAGAAAGAGACTACTCATAACACCACTGCAAATCGGCTGAAGAGGCTTAAAGAGAGCCATCAACACACTGTGGCTCAGCAAAGACTCACCGTGAGCAGAGAGAATATCAAGTGCAGAGTGCAGCGTATGAAGAACTGGGCAGCACCTGGTCATGGCATGATTGAAGCCTTCTGGTTAAAGAAATTGACATCACTTTACACCAGAATGGCTAAGCAGATTGAATGCCTAATAGAACAAGGTGACCATTCAGAATGGCTGACCAAAGGAGTAACTGTACTTCTGATAAAAGATCCAAAGCAGGTGCCGATTCCTAAAAACTAATAACGTGCTTGCCCACCACTTGGAAACTGCTCTCAGGGATAGTTGCAGACAAAGTGGAAGAGCACATGAGTCACTATATGACCAGTGCTCAGAAAGGAATTGGGCGCAACACCCGAGAAGCTAAACATCAGTTACTGGTGGATCGGACGGTCTGTCAAGACAGCAGGAAAAGGCAAACTAATCTTGCCATGGCTTGGATTGACTACAAAAAGGCCTATGACTCAATTCCCCATAGTAGGAGACTTGAGTGCCTCAGTATGTACAATGTTCACCCTGCTCTTGTGGCATTTATCAAGATGTCAATGTCCAGATGGAAGACAGAACTGGAGGCTAATGGCAAAAAGCTGGTGAGTGTACAAATTAAACGAGGCATCTATCAAGGTGACTCCTTATCACCGCTGCTCTTCTGCATATGTCTAAACCCTCTAAGCAATATGCTGGAGGAGACTCAATATGGGTACCAGTTTAAGAGTGGCACCAAAACAAACCACATCTTCTACATCGATGACATCAAGCTGTACGCTAACAAAGAAAGGGACATTGATTCGCTAGTACACCTCACTCAGGTATACAGCAAGAACATCAGAATGGCTTTCGGTATTGAGAAATGTGGAAAGCTAATTCTTAAAAAAGGCCATTCTATGCTCACAGATGGCCTAAGAATGACAAATGGTACCATCAAAGATATAGAAGAAGGATAAAATTACTTGGGGATTATGCAAAGCAACATCAACCACGAAGCCGAGGTACATCACAAAGCCATTACCGAATACAAGAAACGCCTTCGGCAGGTCTTACGGAGCCAGCTCAATGCCAAGAATCAAGTCATGGCAATAAATACCTACGCACTGCCAGTAATAAGATATCCAGCAGGCATAATAAAGTAGATTGAGGAAGCCATCAAAGAAACAGACATAGCAACTCGTAAACTGCTGACCATGCATGGAGCACTCCACCCAAAATCTGATACTACTAGATTGTATCTTGATAGGAAAGATGGTGGTAGGGGACTCAAAAGTGCACAGCAGACAGTGAAAAAGGAGGAGCAAAGCATCAAAGCATATGCAGCCTCCATGGCCATCTCAGATAAATTGCTAGCTGAATTTCAATCGGCTGCTCTTACAACGGACCTACGCCCTGATGATGAGAAAATTAACTGGCACACGAAACCTCTTTATGGTGCTTACCACCAACAAATATCTAAGGTTGGCGATCTTCACCAGACATATATGTGGCTGAACAAAGGAAACCTAATGGCCAATACAGAGTCGCTAATCATGGCAGCCCAGGAGCAAGTGCTTCCAACAAGGCAACTCCAAACAAAAATCTATCGCACTAGATACGATCCTAGATGCAGACTGTGCAAAGATGCACCTGAGACCATCCAACACATCATCAGTAGATGCAAGCAGCTAGCGGGAAACGCATACACTGAGCGGCATAATCATGTCGCAGGTGTTGTGTATAGAAGTCTATGTGATGAGTGTGGCCTTATTAAACCACAACACTGGTGGGAAGCTCCTGGTAAGGTCAATGAAAATGACCACGCTAAGATCCTCTGGGACTTCTACATCCAAACTGACAATCATGTCCTAGCAAACCAACCAGATATAGTGGTGGTAGACAAGGAGAACAAGAGGGCTACTATAATAGATATAGCAGTACCCAATAACTACAATATAGCCAGCAAAGAAAAAGAAAAGGTAGAGAAATATCTCCCTCTTGGAGAAGAAATTGAAAGATGCTGGAATGTAAGAACAACTGTAATCCCAGTAGTCATTGGGGCACTGGGCGCAATAACACCGGCACATAAAATGTGGCTTTCCCAAATACCAACAGCAATCAACTCAGGTGAGTTGCAGAAAAGTGCGCTATTGGAACAGCTAAGATCTTAAGGCGAGTGCTCAAACTCCCAGGTCTCTGGTAGGAGACCCGAGTTAGAGCAGAATTTACCACCCATACGGGGTATCCGAGGTGAGGAAACAATTTATATATATATATATATATATATATATATATATATATATATATATATATATATATATATATATATATATATAACATGGTAACAATGTTAGACAGAAAACACTATGCAAAAAACCTAGGTAATGTATATAGAAAAACAACAAACAATAAATCATTGACTATTTCAGGGCACTGATCTCATATGAGTTAAAACAACTACACTGTAACTACAAATCTTGCATTTCCCTTTAGGTTTATAAATGCATAATTGTTTATAGTGTGATAGATCACAGGCTATTAGGTGAATCACAGAGTTTTGATGAATACATGTAGTTAAAATTTGTATACAACATTGCAATGAAAGGTGTTTTTTTTGCGGTATCTATTTATTTTACTCCTACCGGTTCTAACTGTTTAAATTTGTTTAGATATTATCCAATTATGATTCAACTGTGAATATCTAAAATTTGTAGGTAAAATGTAAACATATTATCCTCATTTACCAGTTGTTATGTTTGTTAGATTTTAAGTCACTGCGGATTCACATGACTGCAAAAAATGGCAGCTGGGTATTTTGAGCATTTGTGGAATAGTGCGGAAATACCACACATAGGTTTAATAATACAAAAAATCAGTTATATATTTACGATAAAAATTTACGGAAAAGATAAATACAATTTTTTTCATTTATTTTATCTTAAACAAAACATTTGGCTAAAGAACATCAAGAAAGTATTTCCAGATTGTAGGATGTATTTAATTTACTAACTTTTGCTCTCAGAAAGCTCATGTCAATATATATTGTATTGGTTGACTGTTCATGGGCGGTGAAGACAATTACATGTAACGCAATACGCTTGTACAAGTGGCATATTGGGCTAACTTTTAAAGAGAAATCTTCCTTGATATGTTTAATTCCATTGAATTTTTGCTTTCAATAGTCAGTTCACAACCCAAAAACTTGATTGAGCTATTTATCATGAAATTAAAAACAGCAATATTACATTTATTTTATATATCTTGCTTATCTAGAAAAATCATCTCTTTTTAAAAAAAAAACATTCTCTAAATAATATGTTGTTGCAAAGTTTTGAAATTTAACAAAATTAACATATAAATTTTAAACATACCTGTACATGTTCAATCAGCCTAGTTAGTTTTAATTATATAACATTGATTTTGTAGCATTAAATGTATAACATACCAAACATATACAAGATAGTGCCAGTTAACAGGTCCTGTGACAACAAAAGCAACAAACTTAATAGGGTTTTAGGAACACTGTCATCTTGGCTGGTTGATGTTAAATTTATTTTTTCAGTGTGAAAACTTGAAATTTTTAAATTATTTTAGCTCTATCACTCAATGATTAAACTTGAAAAACTGTCTAAAAATGAATTAAAACCACCTTTTAATAATTGGGAAACAACTTGTTTTGAGCAATCCAGCACCAACTGATTGTATGAGACTATGTATAACTAAAGTGCATAGACAAGTATGATGTTCTATGAAAATTTTCTTTGGTAAATTCTTTTCCTATCTCAATTCAATGACCCCAGTCATCATTTCTTTAAAGTGTGTGTATATTGTGATGTCTACATGCAGTTTTATTATATTATCGAAGCAATCAAGATATGAAATTGAAGACTTTAAAAATTCTAAATCAACTGTAAAAAGATTATTGCTTTAAAAAAGAAAACATTCTGAATGCTTTCAAGTGGTACACAAAATAATTGGAGCCATAGCCTGCGCAACTATTAATACCTTCTCACTCCACAATAAACATTTGACAAGTGCTCCTAAAATAGAAGGTCTCAATAACTGGGTTTCTGTGCTTTCAATGAGATCCAATATTTTCTACTCCAAGTCATAGAGTTGATAAAATATTAACAATTGTGACGCTAAGTCGCTTCGCAAAATTTGTGCGCATGCATTCGCAGTAAGAAAAACTGCCCGACGCACATTCACACTCATTCAAAACACCACACTCTACACTACACATTTCCAACATCTCAAGCTACACTACACAAACATACATGCACAAACACGCACAAGCATGTATGCACACACGTACACACACAAACATAAGCACCACACACATACACACACTCATCACACAATCGCACCACACACCACCAATGTTAGATTGAAAAGCACACACATTCACACATGCACTCATACACTCATACACACATGCACAAATACACTCATACACTCACACACATACATGAAAGCTTGCATACACACCACACACACATACATGCAAATGTGCATACATGCATACACACATGCACACGCACACACAGACACACATGCACACCCACGCACACACAAGCACACACACACGCACACGCACACGCACACGCACACACACACACACACATACATATATACATGTTTTTATATGTACATACACACCTATACACAAACCTACATGTATAAACACATATATACACACAAGAGTACACACACAGGTACACACCTATACAAACACCTATACACCCACAAATACACATTTATACACACACGCATGCACACGCATGCACACACGTGCACCCACCCACACACGCACACACGCACGCACACACGCACACACACTCACATGCACACACACACGGAACGTAGCAAAATTTATCTTGTTTTCTGCATTTCAAAAAGCAGGGATTTTTCACACTCAAACAATATTAATGCGAATGGAAACTTATCATGCAGAGCTTGTCATTATTATTTGCTAATCTATGTACATGTACATTCTTGGTCATGAGATATTTTGTTAGGATTGATAGAGCCACACTAAAAATAGAATAGTCAATTCCTCTCTAATAATTTACTTTTGGATCCATTTTTGTGTAAATAAAATACATTTTGCAGAAAATTAATGCATACACACACTATTCTTATATACACATAAATGAATGGTTTATGGTAAAAGGGAACCATTTTTGCTAGACAGCAATGCAAGCAACCAATACCGGGCATATTGAGAAACTTTTGGATTTCCACAAAATTCTTTGCCAAAAATTTTTTATTTGTTAAAATGTTATCTGAACATTTGAGCAATGGTAGCTGCAAAAGTTTGGTACTTTGGATTTAGTCTAACAGCTTTGTGAGTGGAAGAAAATTTCTGATAAAATAACCGGCCCATACTGTGTGGCTAACAACTCAAATTAAGAAACTACTTGCCTATGAAAAAGCAGTTAGGTTAGCAGCTGTTCTCTCCCATAGATAAGCATTCTAATCCAAATTCTTCTGAAAAAGGGGAGATCATGATTTGCTTGAATTTAATCTTAACGCTGTCATCTAGTAAAAAATTTAAATGTACCGTATAGTTTGTGTTCGTCTTTTTATCTAATGCATTTAATCTGAAATTGCTGATTTTGTTTTTGTTGTGATATGATTTGATCCGGGTCAGCATAGCTCTAATTCACACTTTTAATTAATCAGTTGAATTTTATAAATATTGTATAATCCAAGATTTAAAATAGAAGATTGACATTTTAATACCCGCTTGAACACTCATTTCTATATAGTGCTATATTATATTTTATCTCAACCAATTAGTGCCTACTCATAAAATTTGGCAAAAGTAAACTAATGACAGTTAGATAAATAATCATGACCATAATAAAATACACTGTAGTAATAACTTATAGTAACTTAAATTTTGAATTTAATCTGCAGAGCATTAATTTGTACATTGTACCAAAAACTACAAACACAACAGGTTGTTGAGAGAACTAATAAAAGAGAAGAACGCCTGACAAAAAACTACTAAAAATAAAAAGCAATATGAGAATGTATGGACTAGAAAACTATGACTTGAAATTAGCCAAAACACCTTCGAAAGGTTAGAATAAAGAGTGATTACTGGGGAATGACTGGTTTACTAGTTACTGGTTAACAGCACCAATAAATTAAGGAATCAGAAACAATATAAATAAAGTAAAATGATTATCCATACTTGGTTTGCACACTGAACGATGATGCAACATTGCACTGATTTTACGAGAAACTTGCTCAGCTTCTATATAAGAAAAGGAACCGTAAAACTGGGTCATTCATTCTAAATAACTTTAAAAGGTATAAATTGCCGCATTTAAGTTTTGAGATGGTAATGCAAAAAAGCCTGTGCAAGTTTAAGTTGAAGGCACATTCATTAGCATGAACAGTAAAAAGTTATGAAGATTAATGCACTACACGCTGAGATAATGGTGATTATGTAAAGCTAGGTTAATCAACTTCTGATTGTATTAAGTTGCTAATGAGTAATTATTTATGTCAATATGCCAATTTTAAAAGCAAGTAGTAAAATGTCTCAAAAATAAAATCCCACTTCAACAAAGTTTACTGAACTCACAATAAATATCACAGCTACAGTATTCGGAAAAAAAAAGAAAAACTATTATTCTTTGATGAATTAGTCAACCTTTATTAAAGGTTTGGTGCTCAGTTATAAATAAGTTTTATGATTCCATCAGTATTTAATAAATATGTAAAACTACTAGTAAAGTGATGAAGTTACAGCATAAAAATAAATTGTTGAGATTATAATGATGCTACTGAAAAAACCTCAATTTTAACGCAAGCTGTGGATTTTTCTTACAAAACTTTGAGAGAAGAGCTTTATTGGCCTGTTTCACAAGGTCTAACCTACAACAAACCGGCAATTACTAAAAATAGTAAAAAAGCGTCGTACCAGAATATCGCAACAGAATTAAAATTTAGCAAACGACCTTTTGCAAAAATCACTTAAAAAGATGGTCTCACTCAATTTGGGATTTGGCTCGGGCGACTTGTTTTCAGTTACTTTGGTATTAAAGCTGAAGAGGTTTATGATCCTACAGTAATTGCAAGGGAGATCGAGACCAAGATCAAGGGATGACTATAAGCAAAATTATTCAAAGCGGTGGCACGCTTGCTGAGTGACTTAGCTGTAGTGTGCTTTGCTTCACATTCGTGTGTCAAACGTACAGATGAAAAGAACAATAAGGTTCTGACTGTAAAAAATATACATGTAGACTAGTTCAAATTACTTAAATTTATTTGGTAGAAAAACTCAGCCAATTTCAACTACATTACTTGTCATTGTTTATAAATGATTTTTAAATATGGTACAATCTGGTAGCGTAAAAGCAAGAAGGTTTTTTCAACCATTTTTAGCTATGCCTCAAGTTTTCAAAAAATTGAATTATGCATTGACCGGATGCATGCAAAACTAAATGAAAAACCTTCTTTTCAAAGTTGAAATGGTAAATGTTTTGTAACACATGCAATGCTAGGCAATTGACTAGTATTAATCTGTATATATATAAAGGTATACATAACAACAAAAAATATATACAGTGTATATATATACATGGATATCTATATTCAAGCATAAGTATACATTTATTGGTGTAAACATATATTTATACAAATTTATTAATATGATATATACACTAGTATATAAACAGTCTTTTATGATCTATATATATATATATATGTATGTATATATATATACTAGTATAAAAATATATGTATATATTTTTATATATACATGTAAATATATATAAAAATGTATATATATGTATATAAAAGTATGTGTATATAAAAGTATACATATATATATAAATATATATATATACTAGTATAAAAATATAGACATAATCATATACCAGTGTTTCTATTACTATCGATGTTACTACTATTCAGGTTATTATAGTGTACATGTTATTGATGCTTTTAAAAAAGGTTTTGCCTTACCATTAAGTTTCTCCTTTGCCAGATACATGTAAATAGTTGTATATACACTTTAGTTTACAGTTCATAATGATTTTTATAGGAAAATTATTTAAGACATAGCAAAAATTTCTATGTCAAAAACACTTACCCGGTAAATAAAAACCATTGGCATTTGATTCAATAAACGCAAGTAGCTAGTCATAATTGAACTATAAAAATCTTCTTTTGGCGATGCGCAAAAGTTTTTGAAAGTATGGGGAATATAGGCTTACTTTATACAATTTTTTTGCTGCAACACCTACTAAAAAATTAAAAACCAAAAGCATAATGTCGATTCCTTGCTATACATTGATGTAACAACAAATCCATGAAACCCTCAAATCACTGAAAAAATCAAAACCTCAAAATGTGACCCAAAAACTACATGTATATTTGCAAAGTTCTGTGACTTTGGCAGACATCTAATTATTTTTCACATATAGACAATACCTTAGGCTTCTGAGTGTTTGTTGGAGTTTAGTTCAAAAGGATTTTCCTAAAACTTTATTTGCCTACATACAGCTCACAGTTTTTGCAAACATTTCTATTGGTAAAATTTTGAATGCAAAGGTTTTGGGTTATCAAAGACCTAAGCCAACAAGTAAAACAATTTGCTATCAAAACACTAACTGGGTATCTTTTAGCTGTAAATTTTTACAAACCAACACCTGATGGATTCATTTACACTTTTAATTGCTGCCACTATTAGTATTGTTTTAGTTGATCACAGCCTTATTTGTGAATTATGCATTGGTAGTTTTTGGTGTTCTTGGAACTAACTTTTTACTGGCTCAGTTTAAAACTGTTCAGTGTTGGCTATGTAAAAAATTATTCTATAATCAATGTAAGCGTAAACATAATGTCATCAATAATTGGTTTTGATATTTCTCATGATAGTTGTAAAAACTCCCACTTGGCTAACAATACTAGTTTTTTAACCAGCATGATGGAAACTCAAACCGCAAAAAATTAAATGAGCTTCCACTTGGTTTGCTATTGTTTGCAAATGGACAGTCAAAAAACTTTTTAGAGTATCTTTATTTGTAAGAAATGCTGATGTCCAATGATTGTCACTAAAGCCACTCACACATAGTCTTAGATTTATTAGACATTCCTAGGTTCACCAGTAATTCACGCTTATAACTCCAGGTTGACAATATTCACACTGAATATCCAATGCTTGAACTCATCGATACCTTTAGTTAAGTTTCAAAAATAATTATGCATGAGAGGAAGGTGCTGTTTTACTCACATTAGTATAACTATATCAATACTATATTGAGCTGAGATAATAAGAAATTATAAACTCTTACCAAAATCTATCAAATAAAAACAGTATCTAAACTTTTGTTATTACAAAAAGAGAGAAGCTAAAACAGATTGGATTAAATTCAACAAAATTCTGATTCTACTGTAGTAGTCACCTGGCAAAAAACATAAAAAACCACATACCTAGATATGGGGTTTATCCCTAGTCACGTACGCAATAATGCACTCACCCTAGTCCAATGTTATCTTATTATGTCCCGATAACATTGCTGGTAATACTGTAAGGCGGTTTCTCTTAAACAGATAAAAGGTTTGACCTATTGGCCAAGCATTGCTTAAGTAGTCAAGAACGCCAAATTCAAGAACTTTACATTAAAATGGTGAGAAAAATTAAAAAATAAACACAAAAAATACATTTTGATTGCTTTTAGTAATCACCAATCATCTATACGAATTATCTGTACATCTTTTAGTTTCAATGTCATGAGAAGTAGATGTTATTGTAGACAGCCGAGTGGATGTGCTGCTCCTTTGGAGTTCTCGCAGCTCCTCCGATGTTGGACATAAAATTAATAGAGACTTCATGTCAGCCTGAAATAAATATGCAAATATTAAAACACTTTTATTGAAAAGGTTGGAAAGGAACAAGAGGTGTCAAATGCTCTAATAATTTTGAGAATATAATTGAAAACAACTCATATTTAGATAACAATTAAACCTATTAGTTTGTTCACCATAAATTAATCAGTCGTTACAGTTTCAAACAAAACACCAAAGATTTCTACATTAGAAAGCTACATTATTTGGCGCTTTTAAAAGTTTACTTATTGCTTGTTAGATGAATTTGGACAGTAGAGTAGGAAACTTGCATGTAAGTTTTTTGCCTTGTTTGGCAACTTAAGAAACGTATAATTTAAAATTCGTTGTTTGTTTTCAAATACATAAAGTAGCAAACATTGTTCATGCATTTTCTGGTTATGTTATTTAAGGAACCCGTAAATTTTTTTTAACTTCTAAGGAAAGTTTATTCGTTTATAAACTTCTCTTATAACAAAAAACTTCCGTTATTAGTTCCTTGGTCATGAAAGATAAAAACAAATGAACTTCCCTAATGAAAAAATAAAAGAAGTTTTTTGTTTCGTTTACTAACTTCAGTTGACTTTTCGATTCAATTGAAGTTAACATAGAAAAAAGATAAATTTATTTGCTACAGGTCATATCAACGGGTTTGGTAATATTTAGAGCCAGTTATATATTGTGAAGCATTTTGGCTGCGTTACTATAAATATAATTTATATTAAGGAACTGTAGGGGTAATTTCATTTCTGTTTACCAAAAAGTGGGATAGTTATTTTATATTTTCCAAAAAATAATTTTCTTTTCAAATTTTTGGTTCACAAGAACTACGTGACATAAGCAATTGCGCTTTTGATAATGAAACCAACCTACCGTCTGAAGTAAACTATATTATTAGCAAAAACTGTGGCCATTTTGAGCTTTCATTGTTTTCTATTGTGAAGTAGTTTTTGCTTAAAGGAAACTAAGTTATCAAACCTCTACTATTCAAAATGACTGCTTTAAATGCTTACTGGAAGCTAAATCACTGACTAAAATAACAAGTTCTAACGAATAATATGAACATGAAAACACTTCTACGCACATATCAATTTGCAAATAAGAATGCTTTACATAATCAGTATAAAACATCTATTTTTACCTGAGTATAACTCAATTATGGTTCCTCACTAATAAAACATCCGAATAATGTCATTTTTAGGTAATAACCGCCAAAACTGTTGTAGAGTTATTTTGCCATATTAAACAACGCATGAGGTGGGATAATTTTCTAAATACATAAAAAAAATTTGTTGAATTAATTTGCAAATTTTACAATTTTCTTTTTGAAAAAATTGCGAATTCAATAATGGCAGGTTGCTTTATGTAATTTTCAAATATCAAACATGAGTTTACAGTTAAACTGATCCTTGATGGATACAATAGCTTGTTGTATCATATGATATGGTGTTCATTAGTGGTATTGGTCAGCAGTAACATCCACTTCAGGAATAGTAAATAAAACCACTGAATGTTAACAATTCTTTTGTGTTTTACCGGCTTCTCAAGTACCAAAAAAGAATTACACCACGAGTTCTAACATTTTTGCACTGGCGATTTAGCAGATATATTTAGTATATAATTTATAAATTTTCACCTGAAAAATAGATAAAGTTTCCTTGGAGAAGTTAGCTCTTGTTCATCAACCATGTTCGTTCATTAATCGGCTCACCATGCCATGATTACCGTTGACTTCTATTAGCTGATTAGCATTCTAGATTTGATTGACTAAGAAAAACTTCGGTTAAAAAGTAACAGCCCAAATACATGTTGGTAATATTACCCTGTAATCTTTGCTGAATACCAGGTAGACTATGTTCGTGGTAAAGCAGTTTGACAGTAGAAGCAGGTAGAAAATCATGTGTAACAAAGAGGGCTTTGTGATCTGAATTGGATCTTTCTCTCCAAAGTCTGTGATAAGGCCGGGTGCCATAATGGGTGACCAAGATAAAACTGTTATGATTCCCACAGCTGCTAACATTACAATCGCCTACAAACATCATTAAGTCGATTAATTACAAGCTTTCCTTATTTGGCAGTAGTTTATAGCACAAATTATGAATATGATTAAAATAGTCCAAGTTACAAAAGTTGATAGTTTATTTAGGCAGCTATGAACTGTTTTAAAGCATTAGGGTCAACAATGAAAATGTCAGTTTTCCAAAATGTTTGAGGTGTCTCCATGTGTTCAAAATTTTAAAAGCTAGCATTTCGATGTACAACCTAAACATTTAAAAATACCTTGGCTACAATCATCTGCTGAAACAGAGCTCTTTCATTTATTTTACCATAAAGATACCTTTAAGTTTAAAAGGCCTCAAGTGCAATAAAACAGCCAAAACTCACAAGCTTTGCTAAATAGGAAACTTAAAAAATTCATACAACAAAATCCGTATATAGTATAAAGTTAGAAAGGACTTGAACTTTCTGAGAAACAGTGCAAAGGCATCACAATTCGGTTAGAGCAGCAGAGCCATTAAGGAGGACTAAAAAACCACATAGTAAACTGTTTTGGCTGCATTTGTTTTTATATATTAACTTCTTGCAAAATGTATTTTATTTACCCAAAACTTGATCAAAAAGTTGAGCATATTTCAAACTGCCAAGTTTATAATCATATCCGGTCAGGTATACAAATTATGAAAATAACTAAAAATTCCCCTGTCATACAGCCCATGATCAAAGTGATAATGGAAAAAAGAAAGGGTACTGCTGGTTGTTGAAAACGTAGTTACAAAAAGTCAGAATTCTACAAAAGTAGAATTATTTAGTTAGATGTTGTAGGCTTCGCCTACAATGTCTACTAAAGAATTCTCTGAATCAGATGAGTTTTTGTTATTATTTTGAGTAGCGTGTTGTTGAATATTAGCATTTGATGTTGATGGTTGCTGTGAGGACCTTCTATTTTTCCTCTTTCGTAATAATTGAGAGACACGTGGTGTTCTTGGAGGTTGTATGTCCATGGTAGTTGTCAAACTGTTTTGAAATGAAGTTCAAAATGTCAATCATGCATAAAAAAGGTTGCATAAAATCAGACATATTCTACTACTATCTCAAACTTATGTATTACAACAATCAAATAAATATTAATTCAAGCTGTAGGCCTAACCTACTGTACGTAATTTAACTAACAACAGCAATAATAAAATATGTTTATTACATCTCAGAAATGCAATATTAAAAGTAAAATGACAAGCTGTCGTATAATATACACAGTTTAAAAGTTGCATTGAAAAGTTAAAAGTTGGTTGTGTTGAATGTAGAATGGTTTTGACAGCAATATGTAACAGAAAGCAAGCATTAAAATTAACGCGTCTGGAAGTTTTATGCAAACAGGAGTAAAATAAAGAAGTATTCTTGTCACAAAGGGGCATTGTAGTTCGGCCCTAGCTTGTAGATAAGACTTGAAGAAACCTGGCTAATGTTGTAGATAATTTAATGAAACCTTTGGTAATTGGAGAAAAACATAGGCTGACAAACTGTGTACTACATTTTCGTACCTGTAAATCGGTCTACAGCTCAAACGTTCTATGTTAACTAAGAATCCTTTGTCAAGTAGACAATGCATTCAGGATAATTTATACGTACTTTGATGTTGTAAATTCTAAGGATTAGCCTTACAATTAAATATTATAATAATTTTTTTAAACCAAATCCTTAATTTGAGTAATAAAATCGGCAAAAAAGAAACAATCACTTTTCAGTACTTCTAATTTAATTACAGAAACCTTTGGCAATTGAACAATTTCATAGACTGGTGAAATATGCATGTTATTTTCGTGAAATTTGGGCAACCTAACAGTTATATTGCGGAGGACCGGACAAATGCTAATCATGCTCTTAGCTTTAGACACCGGTATTTTTTGTTATGGCCTTAGGTGTGCTTCTTTTATATCTTATTATGTAATGAACTTATGTGTGCTTCTTTTATATCCTATTATATAATACTGTGTTTCTGGGCCTGCCTCACAGACCTGCCGTCATGCCAATATATGTTATTGTCTGGGCCTGCCTCACAGGCATGCCGTTATACCATTATATGTTATTATCTAGGCCTGCCTCACAGGCCTGCCACAACGCATTTACTGTTACATAATCATTATGTAAGTAGGCGGAGTGAAACCATATACAAGGAGGAGGCGCAGGCCACCTCAACGGGGATTTTTTACTTGTGAACTCGATGCTGTTTATCGCTGTATTGCATATGTGCTGATTATATATATAATAAATAGACTACATTTATTCATACGAACTGATCTGGTTGACTTAGTCAGGATCATTCTGCCAGAACTGATCTGGCTTCAAGTACGGACTGCTTGGGAGATACCTAAGGAAGGCTAGGGGTGGGCTACGTTACAACCGGACCTGATCAGAAATGCGATAGCATTAGAGATCAGGCCCTACAGTAAGCTAGCCGGGACCTAGACTAGCCAAGATAGGGTCTCAGAGAGCAGGCTGCGTTAGTATTCCAAGTGAACCTGAACTGAGGGCAACCAGCCACGGCCTGATCAGACCACTAGGTGTGTCAGGCAGACCGACGAGGAGAAGGCCCAGTGTTCAGACTGCACTGGCTTGTTAGGAAAGTAAGGCTGGCTCAGCTACCGGGGCCAAACCTTTACAATATTATCTTCCACATGGCCTTGGTGTCAATTTGTTGGCCAGTTTTAATTTAGATTAAACAAGGCTTCTCAATTTTCTGTTTTGATTTTTGGCTGAATTAATCTGTCTATTTATGTATCATCCAATCAAGTGGGTTAGTTTTTGGATTTTGTGGTAACCTTTCAAAGACTTGGTAACATATCTAAATAGGTTTATATGTGTTTTGTATCATTATTATACTTGAACGACTCTAAACAAAAATGGTTAAATTTGTTGAAGAAATTTCGGTACAAGGGTTTGGTAATGCCAATAACAGATATTTTTTTGGGAGTTGTGTGCACATATGCATTTATCATAAATCTCCCAACCAAGCGCTTTGCTCGTGTTTGATCATGGGACAATCAATTTGGTTCTAAGTAAATACCATGTCACAAGCAGACAAGTTGCCTTGAACTTTGCATTGAAAAATAGGGATTGCATGCAAAACTGAAAGATTAATGACTCACTTTAGCATATGTTTACCTGTATTTAAACTGGTCTATTTCTTCAACAAATATGAACAGCTTGATATTTGAAAACATTTTGTAGTAAACAATTAGCAAAGGTCATATTACTTTACCTGGCTGATTACTTACCCTAAAATTTCGTCTTTGATCTTTGCGGAGATGTGACTCACCAATTTTGCTTGATTTCACAAGTTTTACCGCAATTGCTCCATACGAAAGAATCATGAGGGTTACTGGTATAAAAAATCGAGCAGAAGTGAGACACAACCAAACGACCTCCCTTTTTTTGTTCTCCGCAATACAGACACGAATGTTTTCTTCATCAGGCCAATGATGGACACGACTAAACTTGATAATGTCAATATGCAGGCAAAATGCTAGAATCCAACTAATTATAGCTATTACTGTGGCTCGAAATTCAGTGAAGCTGAGCATTTTGAGTGGATAGTACACTGCGATGAACCTCTCAAGAGCAATGCTCACTTTACAATACAAGCTGTTACCGTACAACGCTATCGTAAAATACTGCTGAGTTATGCATAACAAATGGTTATTAGGGTAACTAATAGTTACAATGCCTCGTATAAATCCACTAGTAGGTGTCAATAGCGAGCAGATCAGTTCAACCAGTGCTAAATTGATTAGAGGTATTTTCAGTCCACGAGCAAAGCGTCTGCCTTTCACGATAATGGCGATCGTTAAGCAGTTGGTGAAGATTCCGAGTAGACCAAATAATCCGTGCAAACTGAGATTTATAACGTCTGTAGTTGTAATACAACCAAATGTATTTGTAGTATTCGATTGCATTCTTACGTCTAACAATGATGATTCACTTCTTTCTTCATTCAAGAGGCATCGAAGTACTTGCTTTGAACGCCTGAAAGTTTTTCACTCACGTAATTTTACGTATAAACAGCTGTTAGAGTTCTCAGCCTCTCTTATCTAACTTCTAACAAACTTCCAACAAATCGACAGATTAATAAATGTAACTCTTTAAAGATATTCTCAGCTGAGTTGAATTTCATTCTATTGATTGCTAAAAAATATTAGTGTCAAAACTTCAAGGTCAATGAAGTTTCATTAAGTTTTTAATCAATGAATTTTCAAATTATGCATAATTATGTCCAACCAGTATTTTATAAATAAAGTTGAAAACAACCAATTATGATACACCAGATCTCAATTATCAGCAAGCCGGTGTACAAGATTACTAAATGTATATTTGCTTATATGATAAAATAATGCGCTGTACATATAAACCCTGTGCAAAGGTGCTCTGGCATCTTTTTGCGTGTGTGACTCCTCTCTTCTGGATTGCTTCGTTCTGTCTCTGCACTAATCTGATGTGTTTGGCCTTCTTCTTGAAAAACTGCCGGCTTGTTTTGAGTTAGAATGGCGTGCTGGGAGTCAGCCCTTACAGAAAACTGGCAGGCTTCTAATATAGTAACATTACTTTTCATTTTTATATGAGTAAAGTCTCTCAATGACTTGATTTATTCACCCTATGCTGGCTAAATATTCTCTTTAATTTGTACATATTTTATTCATAAAAGTATGAAGAAGCAATCTTTTTGCTTTAAAGATTACTCCCAAGAAATTGTCATGGTTCTAATACCTTGAAGTGAAAAATAAATTTTGTAAATTACATTGTGGTAAATAATAAATTCTTATAAGATTCAATGCGAAGTTGTTTTACTATTCTAAAACAAACCAAAGTAACGACAAAAAGTTTACTTAAACCATCTACTGACTTTTATTTCCATGTAAAACATTTTATAGATACATGCAGGTAATTATTTCAAGAACAAGCGTGTTACTAAGGACTGCAAAAATACACCTGTATATGAACTGTTTCCTTCAGCAGATCAGAACTCTTGATCAAAACAATAGTTGATAGTTGAAAATACAATAGCTATCTTTGAGATCTTTTGTCTTAATAAAAAACTATTAATCCCACGACCAAACAAGAGTGAAGCGATTAATTGGGAGATTTATGATAAATGCACATGTGCACACAACTCTCCAAAAATGATCCATTACTGGCCATCACCAAACCTTTGCAACGAAATCCTATCAACAAATTTAACTATTTTTCAGTAAAGTCGTTTAAGTATAATAATGATACAAAACGCATATGAACTTATTTAAATATGTTACCAAGCCTTTGAAGGGTTACCGCAAATTCCTAAAACTAACCCATCTGATCGGATGATACATAAATAGACAGATTTATTAGGACGAAAATCGTCACATAACGATTGTAAAGCTTCGTTTAATAAAAGTTAAGACCGGAAATTGAAATGCCGAGCGTCAAAGAATAGCACGATAAAGTCTTGCGCATTTCCCGAAAAACAACGTGCACTTTTCATCCGTCTATAGCATTGTCGAATTGCCGAAGGTTTCGGCAATTAACATAGGAGTACAGAAATCGTTTCATTCTTGCCGATTTCAATTTTCTCATTTTCCTTTTCATTTGCCAACACATTTGAGTGCTTTCGTATTCTAACTGATGTCCAACGAAGTATAAGTAAAGGAAATGACGATGATATTTTTTAACAGTTCTCATGAGATTATTACAATAATTAATTATAAGTTTGGGTGACTACAGAACAATGACTACGTATTACAGATTTTCTAAAAATCTAACACAGTGTAAGTAAAGGGCAAGACGATGATATTTTTTCTAACGGTTCTAATGAGATTATTACAATAATTAAGTATAGGTTTGGATGACTACAGAACAATGGCTACGTAGTACAGATTTTCTAAAAATCTGTATCAGTGCATTTTACTTCTAATATTGGCCGATATTGCATTTCTCTTTTTGCAGGAGGAGAAATATAAACATATAATCTTTTCCTTTCATTATTGCTATTTGTTGTATATAATAACACCCACACCCAGTACATTACAGCTACCATTGCAGTTATCCTATTTGACTGCTAATATTACATTTTTCAACCATCAGTAACCTTTCTTTTTTCTAATATCACTTTGGTCGTGGGCTATATGACAGTGGAATTTCTAGTATATATATTTTGTTTTGAGATAGACATTTTTCTGAACCATCACTTTGCTGTTTTTTAGCCATGAAAACCTGATTTTATAAAACAATGCATAAAAACATGCGCGGAGGTCAGTACTAGAAGACTTCATGTTTGTGGCTATTCTGAATCATGGGAAAATATATTACAAAAAATTTAAATCATTCGGAAATGCCAAACTTATTCGAATTTAATACTTTATTTTAAAAAGAGAAACTAATTATCACTCTAAAAGCTGCTGAAATAACTGTAAAACTATTTACAACTCCTCTAACCTGCATAGAAACCATGTTTTCAAATAAAATTGGGCTACAGTATTGGATCAAAATTTTTTAAACATATGGCTAATTTTATGCTTTTCATACAACACCAATTGCCAAAAATTATGCATCTGCTTAACTAAAAATATATTTCATTTGTCCCAATTTTGGTGTAACCGTTCGTTTGCGATCGCATAATTTTTTTAATTGCAATAAAGCTTGTACATTTTTTAGTAGCAGACTTCCCTTTGTAGGCCAAACACCTTGTTAATTTATGTCACGATAAAATATTACTACTTGCACTTCCAAAAAATAGCTCATGCATAACAATAAACAATTGAACAGGTTTATCATTGAACATATTGGTAATTGATGGCGTTTAGCGGAAAATAATGTTTGCTTTCAAGCTTCAACATTAATATACTTAACCCAAACAATTGCAATTTGCTTGGTAACGCAAATAAAAAAACACATACTGCTCTTGTCTATCCTTGGGCATATGTGGGAATGTACAGACACAAACCAGAGCTTAAACAGCTTTACACCTCCACTTACGCATAAATGACAATATGTGTGCACGCATGGGTACTTACCAAAGACATGCACAAACATATATTTTTACGCACATCAAACCATATGGGTATGCACAAGCACAAAAGTGCTGCTGTAGAGCAGGGGCCACAAATTGACCCACACATGATATAGCAAATACATTCAAGATGACAGAGGACACACGCCACAGCCTTGTGTGCAAATCAATATTCCTTAACTCATGTGCATTAGTTGCGTAGATTATACTCAAATCGTAGAGTAGTCTGCCAATATTAGATAAGACTACGTGAATTTTGCACTAATTGACAGCTGCTGTACCACCTAAAATAAAATTGATGTGCTAGCTGTGTAAAAGAGATTTTTTCCCAATTTCACTGTTGTAAATAGTTTTGTTGAAAAATACTTAAAATCAAATACAAAAACTTAATAACGCGAGACGAAAAAATAAAAACCTAATTTTCCGCTATACAGTCTATTTACCTTCAGGACCTAATTCCTTAGAATCACTTTATGAATTTATTGCTGCAAGCCATATTTTTGGCAAGCAACTTGTTGTCTTGTATTGACAGCCATAACCAACTTGTAAAACCTGCTAGGTTGGTTAAGATAGTTTTATACCACTTATACACTATTTTCCATATCATTATCATGGTAATTATACAGAGGTCACAATGGTAGTTATACTGTTGGCTTGTGGCTGAAGATCATGAAACCATGATGAAAGGTTGTTTCCAATTTGAACCATTTAATATACAAAAGAACTACACTACTTAGTTCTTCGAATTAGGAACGTTATAGGTCTTACCACAAGTTGTTGGGTTTTTAAATCTGTAAAACCATTGTATATTATCATTCTACAGTAGCTTTAAAATTTTTCTATTTGACTGTGGTATCTTGAAACCTTAAAACTTTTAATACAATAAATGTTTAAATTGCCTTTTTCTATTACACTGAATTGTGAATATGTAAATGTACAAATGTAAATAAATAAATAAATTCACTAATGCAACAATGGTTCGTCGGCAGATAAAATGTTTCCCATCACTTTAATGACTTTCCCCTAGCTCATAATTTTACACTTCAGAGATGCGGTGTGGGATTATAACAATTTTGTTATGATCAAAGTTTTTTCATCAAGTTTCTTTAGCAGTAGGTAGACTCTTCGTGCTACAGTATTTTACTAAAAGTACAATTAGCTCAACACTTATTAGTTCTATCATCAATAAAAAAAAATTCAACCATTTATGTATGTTTAAGGTCGATGTTTATAACATATTTTTAATTTTTGCTGCTTAGATATATGTCTGCTGAAAATCAGTTTTACTGGGAACAAATTAAAACTTCACTCAGCGATGAGTGACACATTGTATAATATAAGCAACGTTATTAATACTTGTGTGTAAATACACATACATAACGCTACACACTGCCTCTCCTTAGCGCTTGTACCTTTTGCCCAATAGCATTCATGACATGCTATTATAGATGCTCTCGTTTGTTATACTCACAGAACATGTTTCCCTGGTTAGGCATGTGTTTCATAGCAACACCTATATGGGTGTCATCAATATTTTGCAGTGAAATTTTGCTAAAATGAATTTTTTGATTGTTGTTTCGATGGTTTGGGCTTCTACCTTTTCATAACTATGAACTATGCACTTCTTCCTAGCATGGTTACCTTGCATAGACAAACATTTGATATGAGGTTAAAAAACAGGCAAGCAAATTAACCTCAGATTTTTTTATCATCCCTCAGAACAGTTGAATTCTGATTCTACCATATACCTGTTGAAACTAGGCTCATCTTTTCAGATACATTATTGACCTCCATTTTGTATGCTTCGAAAATCACGGTGATATATTTTTACCACAAGTTTGGAGATGGTTGCTACTGGTAAACAGATAAAGGCAAAATAATTACATCGAGAGATCATTTGTTACTGTTGACTAAGAAAGGTTTTTATTTCTTCAAAGTTATGTATTTTAAATAGCATCCATAGGAAGTTAATTTGTATGCATGCTCTATTTCCATTGCAGTTGTAAAAGATCGTTTTGTGTTTTTAAGAAATTGTTTGTTATCTCGTGGCTCTTGTTTGATGGCCATTAGTTAACCTATCTCACATTCTGTAGAATTTTTCTTTTTCTTATCTTGACTGATCAAACTGTTGCTTACTAATAATACTATTTAGGTATGATACTGTAGGTTTCACAGTTTCAACTGCAAAAAATCTTCGTTTTTGTTTTGAAAGTGTGGGCTGTGCAAACAAAGATTTATATCGGATGGCTGAAGGAGTAGCATAGGGCTAGCAATAGGATTGAACAAAACGATGTGAACTAATTATAATGATGAATGCAAACAAGTAGCTTTGAAGAATAAGCACGGAAACAATACCGTACAATATATATATATATATATATATCAAAGCCATGCTGGCTCGGACGTCCCCCGGTCAAACAAGGTTCACGCTGCCTGTAGCTGAACCAGGACAAGGCAGTGAAAAATGGGCTACTGGTTCAAAACGGATGAAATAGACTCGGACTGATAACACGAACCTCATGCAGTGCTACTTTATGAGTGAACCTCAAAAGTGGGGCTACATGGGAAGAATGTGTCAACTGTAGATAAACATGCGCCCTGAATTGCCACTAACCGCTAAGCAACTTGTAGCTCAGAGGAGTAACATAATCAAGTGGCACCTCATATCGGAACTTGAAGTAGATGAAATTAGGGAACAGTTCACCAAAGTAACCTCAACCAACGAGGAGTGCATGTCAACACACACTGTCACGCATACACAATCATGTGTTGACTCACAGGTTGAAGAAGACATGCACTTGGAGCTTGACCCAAGGGTGAGAGAGCTTGCGGAAAATATCATCAACAAGATGTCAGCTGCTAATGATTATGGAAGCAGGGCACCACTACGAAAAGTTAGCAAGGCCATACCTAAGAAGCTGTTAGAAGACATTATCTTGGCACTGGAGTCGATCTCAACTGAATCAATCAGTGAGACTAATGCCTTAATCTACAGTACAGCAACCGTCATCTTGGAGGAGATGGATATTAAGCCACTGCCAACAAGGCTTCAAGCCATTCCTTCCTGGCAGCTGAGGCTACAAAATAAGATCAAGGACTTGCGCAAGAAAGTTAGTAGGCTCAGTGAAAGATCTAACCACAGTTTGGAGCATCTAAAGAAGGAAGCCACAATAGAAGCTCTAGAATCTGCCAAACAGCAGCTAGTAGCACCCTCGGCACGACTGAAGCGGTACACCAAAGAGCGGGATAACAAGAGAATGAACAAACTGTTCATCAATAATCCATCTAGAGTGTATTCTCAGTTCAAAGGTGAACTGCAGAGGCCAATGTCTGAGCCTCCCCGATCTAGCACTTCAAAGTTCTGGAAAAACATCTGGGAGAAAGAGACTACTCATAACACCACTGCAAATTGGCTGAAGAGGCTTAAAGAGAGCCATCAACACACTGTGGCTCAGCAAGGACTCACCATCAGCAAAGAGGACATCAAGTGCAAAGTGAAGCGTATGAAAAACTGGGCAGCACCTGGCCATGACATGATTCAAGCCTTCTGGTTGAAAAAATTGACATCACTTCACACTAGAATGGCTAAGCAGATGGAATGCTTAATAGAACAAGGTGAGCATCCAGAATGGCTGACCAAAGGACGAACTGTACTTCTGATAAAAGATCCAAAGCAGGGGCCGATTCCCAAAAACTATCGACCAATAACGTGCTTGCCCACCACTTGGAAACTGCTCTCAAGAATAGTTGCAGACAAACTGGAAAAGCACATGAGTCACTATATGACCAGTGCTTAGAAAGGAATTGGGCGCAACACATGAGGAGCTAAACATCAGTTACTGGTGGATCGGACGGTCTGTCAAGACAGCAGGAAAAGGCAAATCAATCTAGGCCATGGCTTGGATTGACTACAAAAAAGCCTATGACTCAATTCCCCATAGTTGGATACTTGAGTGCTTCAGTATGTACAACATTCACCCTGCTCTTGTGGCATTCATCAATATGTCAATGACCAAATGGAAGACGGAACTGGAGGCTAATGGCAAAAAGCTGGCGAGGCATCTATCAATGTGACTCCTTATCACCACTGCTCTTCTGCATATGCCTAAACCCTCTAAGCAATATGCTGGAGGAGACTCAATATGGGTACCAGTTAAAGAGTGGCACAAAGATAAACGACATCTTCTACATGGATGACATCAAGCTGTACGCTAACAAAGAAAGAGACATTGATCCGCTAATACACCTCACTCAGGTATACAGCAAGGACATCGGAATGACCTTCGGTATTGAAAAATGTGGAAGGCTAATTCTTAAGAAAGGCCATTTTTATGTTCACAGATGGCCTAAGAATACCAAATGGTACCATCAAAAATATAGAAGAAGGGTACAAGTACTTTGGGATTATGCAAAGCAACATCAACCACAAAGCCAAGGTAAGTCACAAAGCCATTACTGAATACAAGAAACGCCTTCGGCAAGTCTTACGGAGCCAGTTCAATGCCAAGAACCAAATCATGGCAATAAATATCTACGCACTGCCAGTAATAAGATATCCAGCAGGCATAATAAAGTGGACTGAGGAAGCCATCAAAGAAACAGATATAGCAACTCGTAAACTGCTGACCATGCATGGAGCACTCCACCCAAAATCTGATACTACTAGATTGTATCTTGATAGAAAAGATGGCGGTAGGGGACTCCAAAAGTGTACAGCAGACAGTGAAAGAAGAGGAGCAAAGCATCAAAGCATATGCAGCCTCCATGGTCATTTCAGATAAGTTGCTAGCTGAATTTCAATCGGCTGCTCTTACAACGGACCTACGCCCTGATGATGAGGAAATTGACTGGCACATGAAACCTCTTCATGGTGCTTACGACCATAAAATATCTAAGGTTGGCGATCTTCACCAGACATATATGTGGCTGAACAAAGGAAATCTAACGGCCAATACAGAGTCGCTAATCATGGCAGCCCAGGAGCAAGTGCTCCCAACAAGGCAACTCCAAACAAAAATCTATCACATTAGAGACGATCCTAGATGCAGACTGTGCAAAGATGCACCAGAGACCATCCAACACATCATCAGTGGATGCAAGCAGCTAGCAGGAAACGCATACACTGAGCGGCATAATCATGTCACAGGTGTTGTGTATAGAAGTCTATGTAATGAGTATGGCCTCAATAAACCACAACACTGGTGGGAAGCTCCTGGTAAGGTCAATGAAAATGACCGCGCTAAGATCCTCTTGGACTTCTACATCCGAACTGACAAGCATGTCCTAGCAAACCAACCAGATATAGTGGTGGTAGACAAGGTAAACAAGAGGGCTACTATAATAGATATAGCAGTACCCAATGACTACATTATAGCCAGCAAAGAAAAAGAAAAGGTAGAGAAATATCTCCCTCTTGGAGAAGAGATAAAAAAATGCTGGAATGTAAGAACAACTGTAATCCCAGTGGTCATTGGGGCACTGGCCGCGATAACACCGGCGCATAAAATGTGGCTTGCCCAAATACCAACAACAATCGACTCAGGTGAGTTGCAGAAAAGTGCGCTATTGGGAACAGCTAAGATCTTGAGGCGAGTGCTCAAACTCCCAGGTCTCTGGTAGGAGACCCGAGTTAGAGCAGAGTTTACCACCCATACGGAGTATCCGGGGTGAGGAAAAATTTTATATATATATATATGTATGCGTATATAAATAAATATATATATGTATATGCAGTATATATATATATTGTACACCTTATGCATAGATCTTACAATCTTGAAATTTCGAATTCTGATGGAGTTTGAACTCACGACGAATGCATTGACCAGTTTCTAATCCGGACGCTCTACCACTCAGCTAAAACGCCAAAGTAATCATATATGTTTTATATGTAACGAATACACTACACACGTGTTGATTATTTTAGCATTGCATCTACGAGTTATGATGGTTTTGTTCAGAAGCAGTTTAGGACCTAAGCATATGAAACACAATGCTTATTCGTTGTTTTTCATTAAGGCGATTTTATTCGGCCCAACGATATCGACAATAATTTATCTCAAACTTAAAACGTGGTGATATGTATACTGATTATATACGGTAAAACCTGAGCTATTGGATGCTTTGGCTTTTGACCAACATGGTTGTCAACCAAAGATTTTGAGATTTGTTTGTCTCGGATCTTGAACATTATGTCAATTCGAGAGCATGCGCATTGAAATTGGAACAGCTCTGGGAACTGCACGCAAACATTCTTTAACAAACGAAAAGGCAATTTACGCTTCATGAATTACTTACAAAAAGGGAGCAGCTATCTGGGATGAAGAGATTTACCAAACAGATTTGCTAGAGACAATTTCTTCAGCCGAGTTACCCTAAACTGTTTTGAAGAAGGATTATCCTTCAAAGATGTGAAAAAAGTGTCATTGCTGTTTATATCTTCTTTTTTCTACGATCTTTTATGTAATTGATCTGCTGCATTTTTGCCTGTTCCATTATTCATTTCTGCAATTTTTGCCATTATATCTTAACCTTTAATGTTTTTGATTTTTTAATGTTTACTTTTGGTTTTTTCCATCATTATACCTGCAAAACCTTTTTATTAAAATTAAACACAATCTGTATCTACCGATTTTTCTTTATAGTATGCAATATACAGTACAGTTAATGGTGTAAAATGTAAAATACTTTACCAAAATTGATTTTCTGCCTTTGAATGGATTAAAATTTACTTACATTCAATATAATGGAAAAAATTGTTTCAGATCTTGAACAACTTGATTTTCAAACAGAGCGCTCTACTGTACGTTCTTAAAAAGTATACGTTGCTGAAAGTTGCCCAATTTGAAATTTACAGTGGTTTGAAAACATTTACAATTGCTGTATTTATTTTTACATTAGTTTTCCTTCACAAAAATTTTTCCTCATGATATGAAGATTAAAAATTACAGTTGTTTAACAAAGTTTGAAAACTTTTACAGTTGTTTTATTTCCTCTTTCCATTTATTTCAACTACACAAAATACTTCTCTCATGATATGTAGTTTGAAGGTTAGAATGGCAAATGTTGTCGTACGTTAAATACATAACAATTTTCTGTCCAAAGAATTGTTTATTACTTACTAGTAGCACAGCTAGTATAATAATATAATAATAAATATTATTACAATTAAAAATAATTAAAATAATCACAGCTTATGAATATACATGTAGAACTCATAGCAGCCTAAATGACAGCCCGTAAAACTCGTCTCCCTCAGCCAGATCATTGGCCTCAAGATCCAACTCTGGCACTTTGTAGAGCACCAACAACTGGGTGTACAGATAGGAAAAAGAAGGCAAACATTGCAGCGTTGATTAAACCACCGTTAGACCAAGAATTTGTTGGTAAAACAATCACAAGAACAAGAAAGTGTTGAGGCTACATAGCAGCTGCTTTTATATTTGTTCATTCGCGCTGCATACTAGCTTTATTATTATTAGTGGTGACAATAACATGCATAAATGTAATAATGAACTATTTTATTTATTTTTTACAAGCTGACACATAAATGTGATCTAATCTAACCCTCTCACAGTAATGAAAATTTCTTCTGTGCCGTAAAATAGACTTTAGATCAACTTCGTGTGACTGTCTACTGGTTGAAACTTCAGTTTTATGTTTAATTTCGAGTTCTACTGTGACTAACACTCTAATGAACTACGAACACCAACAAATGCAAGGCTTAATTATTTTACTTATATTCTTCATCATCTGATTCAGAAGAGCTTTCGGGGTAATCATAATTGGTCTTGTAAGCCTCAAAACTACTGCCATCCTAATCTAAATGACCTAAAACATCTTCCTTGTCTATATTAAAAGTAGCAGTTCGGATTGTTTTTTTGAAAATAATTTATATTTGCAAAATGACCAAAGCAGAAATTATCACAGCGACTCTAACTGAAAGCGTATCTTTGTTTTGGTTACAATGGTTGGGTAAACTGACAAATATGAGCTAATAAGAAAAGTTATAGAGCAATATTGCAACAGCCGATTTTATCGGCTTGGTCAAAATAAAATTAGGCCAAAAATCTGCATAAATCGGCTTGGTCAAGACTTAGGTTAAAGACTTTGTGCAGCAAATGAGTAGACAGGAAGCATGTACACGTATCTAAAATGTTTATAAATGTTCTGCCTATGTTAGTCTGCATGTCAGCGTTAAAATATTGGTTGTACAATGCTACATGTTGCTTTTGCTGTCTCTTGTTAGTTGTTGGCTGCCTGGGGATGTATTTGCATTTTAGTGTGTGGCTATAACCACTGTCATTTAGGGCTTTTTTTGTAAAGTACTGCTGCTTTGTTAAACTTATGCCCATTACTAGATAGCACAGTTAATTGTTAGTCCATCTTCTGTAGTAGATTGTTCATCACAGTTGGTGGGTGGTAATTGTTTTTCAAACATATGGTGTTGTGTTGCTCGGTTTATCATAGGGTGAGGAGGTGCTTGCGCTAAGGTTAAAGGTAACGTCAAGAAACTGTACCGGCTTTTTAATAGCTTCAATGGTTCATTTTAGTCTGTGCTGGTTGAATAGTTTTCACACCATGGCAAACCGAGCAACACAACAATATTTTTCACAAAAACAGTAACCACTCACCAACTAAAATAAAAATTCTGCCACGTAACACTAACTTAGGACTAACTACCCTATCTAATAAGAATTTAACAAAGTAGCACCACCTTGCAATTAAACACTTGATGATAGAGGTTATAGCTACACACTAAAATATAAACACATCCCGACTCGGCCAGAATCTAATAATAACCAGTGTAAGCAACATGTAACATGGTACAACCCACCTTTTAACACTGGCGAGCAGACTAACATATGCAGAAGATTTATAAACATTATTCAGATACATTTATGTAGAAACATTATGTAGATAAATGTAGACAGCATTATGTAGATACATGCTTCCTGTCTACTCATTTCCTGCACAAAATATTTAACAGGCACAGACTAAAACTCAGCTACTCTGGTATGCCTGACTTGAAACTGCATGTAGACTCACATAACATATGCTTGTTGAACAACTAGCAGAGCATGACTACAATTACTGACTGCGATTATGGAATAAGGAAAAACTGCCTACTAGACAGAAACTGCCTAACAACAAACATAATAAATCAGGCCATAGTATCTAGAAAGTATACAGGCACAGAGAGCACCTACATATGACGCTGCACAACCGACTTTAAAACAAGATATAGAAACCACCAGGCCTCATTCATGCACAGCGACAAACAAAATTGCAGAGAACTTAGCAGACACATCTGGAAACTTAAGAATGACAATATAGGCTACAGGATTAAATGGAAAATTATGGAAGAAGCTAAATCTTGTTCAAACCAAACAAAGAAATGCCATCTGCGTCGTACTAAAAAATATTACATAATTTGCAGGCCAGAAGCGGCCACCTTAAATGAAAGAAGCGAGATCAACAACACATGCCGACACCAAAACAAATACCTGTTTAACCAATACACTCCAGGCAAAGGCGTAGCCCCAAATACCACCAACAACACCAAGAAAGGCAATTCCATCAGCCATTCAACTCAAGTCTCCTGATGAGTACAAAAGCACAAAAAAGGCATGTCATGACGCCAAAGAAAAACATTGACCTGCAAAAAAGATAAGTAACATTAGCATATTCTAATACTTTATGAAACATACATACAAATTCGGCACAAATAAAGAAATTTGAAACTCATAAACCTTGTTATTGTAGACAACTTATTATTTTTAGCGTTCGTTCTCTCATCACCACTCTACAAATTTGTTAACATGTTGTGAGACAGAAAAACATAAACGATGTGTGCTGTGTTATCCAAATTTAATGAGTTTATAGAAATAAGTAGCTGAAGATTAAAAATCTGCCAGTCCCTATTAGTAAGTGAGCAAACTTATTACAAAAAATTTCGAGCTACAAGCTCTGAATTTTTTCCTCCTTGTTGAGACGTTGAAAAAAATTCACTAAATATTTCATTTTATCTTGGGTTTCTTGCAACAGCCAAAGTACCTAAAATATTCTTGTGCTTATGGAATCAGACTTAGAATCTTATGCATTTACTTATAAAAAGGGACAAAATAAGAATTTGGCTCAACTACCATGTACTGTATTTAAGAGATAATAAGTAACTTTCAAACTTGGCAAGACTTTTTGAGTAAGAAAAGAAAGTAACATTCATCCACTGTAAAATTTGCATGCCTAAAATTTCTATGTTTCCATAACATAAATTTTAGAGATTCTTATAGCTTTGTAGGCTTTTTTGATAAGCTCTCCAATAAGCTCAAAACTTCTAAGATAGCCATAATATTCATGCTGTGTTTTGTATAAGAAGTATATACTTACTAGTGGCAAGTGCTGGAGTAAGAATAATTTTTCCATTAAAATATTCTAAGGGACTAGTAAGTACTCTATTATTTTTATACATAGTACTGTATTATCTGACTTGCTCATGCTAACAATAAAGCAATTGGACATATCGCCTAATAATAATTTAGTAATCCTCGGCAATTAAGGTTTATTACATGTTGAGATAACAATTCAAACATTTTCAACTTTTTGTGTAATTGTTGGAAATCATAAACAAGCGTGTAAGTATAATAACATAAATAAAATTGAACATCTTGTCAGGTTTATCAGTATTGTAGCTATTGTGATATGTTGCAGAAGCTGGTGCGATAAATTTTTCAAGCAAACTAATATTCATCTACTCGTCATGTCAAAAGGGCTCCATATTTTCCAACGACTGTGAGTAAATTTTAATTAAGTGTTAAATCAAGTAAGCAAATGAAGTTTTAAATATAAAATTTCTATAAAACGCAAACAAAAATTGGCTTTCAGGTAATGCATTTTAGACTTTCACAGATGATCCATGCTGAACTTAATTTTTTGCTAAGTTTACTCGAGAAAAATAGCCTCTGTTATAGGATAACTTATGCTAATTTCTATCCCTCCTGTGTTACTAGCAAAACAGATTTACTAGTAAAATAGACTTACTAGTAGAATATATTTACTAGTAGAATAGACTTACTAGTAGAATGTATTTACTAGTAGAATAGATTTGCTAGTAGAATAGATTTGCTAGTATAATAGGCTTACTAGTAGAATACATTTACTAGTAGAATGTAATTACTAGTAGAATAGATTTACTAGTAGAATACGCTTACTAGTAAAATGTATTTACTAGTAGAATAGATTTGCTAGTAGAATAGGTTTGCTAGTACAATAGATTTACTAGTAGACCAGATTAACTAGTAGAGTTGATTTACTAGTAGAATGATTTTACGTATCATGTACTGCATGTTGTTCTATAGAAAATAAAATAAATTGACCTGTAATAGTCTTTATACTGCTAGAGTGCAGGTATACACAACATAGGTGCAAGTAAGTTCCCAGATAAAACCACAACATAGCTTAATGAGTAAGACCAATAAGTAGTTGAAGATTATGGTGGCGGTACAGACTTAATATCTATTTATAAAGAATGTATCTAAGAGGTTAAAATATATGAACTCATGCTTTTTGCAAAATAAACTTTAAAATAAATTTAGTTCACTGGGTACCCGGCTCCCTGACAGTATGATTGTGTTTTAACCTTCTTTGAAAAGGATTTGCATAGTAATTACAGAACTGCTAGCAATATACTAGCAGAGCTGCTAGCAATTTACATAGCTGTAGGTTTTAGAACAAACTTCTGAATAGTATATCATTTACATGTAGGTATAATTTTCATTTGCAGTTTTTTTTATTAATTAGAAGATAAAGATTTTCATAAATAGAAAAAGTAGAATCATTTGTTGTAATTTATTGACAGAAAGAAAAAAAGTAGTGAGCAGTTTTTAAAGGCATCTGATGGAGACGCAGATTACAGAGACATGCATAAAGATCTGAATGCTAAGATTAAGAAAATAACTAAAGACTGCTTAAAGGTTAAACAGTAGATTTTCATTTTGTTTATTACTTTTTCCTACTGAATTATTAATAAAATTACAAAAATGTAATTATTACCATTATGACCAGGAGTGTGCCTTTGTAACTGCTCTTCTAGCAGTCAAATGTTGCTAATACAATTTCTACAAGCAAATTGGTTTTTTACCAATCTAACTAACAGCGTTGATCTGACTGTTGCTATCATAGGTTTTGTTAATATTGTTTTCATTGGCAGTGCTGTTACAGTGGTATTACCATTTTTGCTAGCTGTGTTGTTACTGTTGTGATCAGCGTGGTCATTTAGTTTTTTAATGCAAACGAAAACAGTTTTTCATAAGCTCTAGCTTTTCACAAATCAGCACAAAAAATTTGTCAGCAATTTTTTTAATTGTAATTCACCTAATGATGTACCATTTTTAAACGAAACAGTCAAGAAGAAGCTTGTATATAAAAATGATAGTAAGGTCACATTTTTAATTAGTAGGTTGTTTGAAATAAAGTAAAA
Source organism: Watersipora subatra (assembly GCF_963576615.1). Taxonomy (NCBI): domain Eukaryota; kingdom Metazoa; phylum Bryozoa; class Gymnolaemata; order Cheilostomatida; family Watersiporidae; genus Watersipora; species Watersipora subatra. The sequence continues at coordinate 33,727,446 of NC_088717.1, forward strand.
TACTGTACTACAAAACAGTTTAGCCTTTTGTAAACACCATAGCAAGAATTGAGTCAAAACTTTGTATTCAAAACAATCATTTAATAGGGTGGATTCAGGTTTACTGATAAAGAGTTTCCTGCACAAGAAGAAGACAGTGGTGTCAGTAAAAGTATAGGTCAGTGGCTTAGACCTAGTGATATTTCTGTCCAACCTGAAGATAGAGGTTTTCCATGGAATCTGATGGACAATGTTTCGCCTCATGATGTTCTTCAAGGAAAACTCGGAGATTGCTGGTAATTGTTTATACTTCTAAAAGCTATGTATAACAGGGATTATTTGAGAACTGAAATATGTGACGAAAATTGGAAAAATTGGGTTTATAATAAACAGCGGCTCAGTTGATGGAAAATTTCAGCACAAATAATAGTGCTTCTGCTACTTGAAAACTGCATATAACCTCTTTACTTTTTGTGCCGAGCAAAAAATGTAATTTGCAGAATTAAACTTTTGGTAATTGGTGGATTTTAAGCCATAAACATTATCTAAGCAGTTTTTGTAATGCTGCAGTGATCATAAAATAGTGATAATAAAACCAGGTTAAAAAAACACAGTTTTTGAAGTCTCCAGTACCCATAGAACTTGAGTATTCACTAGCGGGTTTACAATTAAAAGACTTGATTGAGCGCTCCATCATGGCATCAAAACCTTTATCAACAGTACATTCGCTTTTCACCTTTTGATTTTATAGATATATCATTATGAAATTCATAGATGTATCATCACAGACTTCAAATATGTTGTGTGCTTAGATTTCACTGTCAAAGTAGTTTTTATTCGACAAGTCAAGCATTAAACCAGTTTCATCACAGTTTATGGGCAATGTTTCTGAGGACAAATGAATTAACCTTCTTGCGCTTTGCAACCCATTCTTAAATCAAGTACAACTGAAGAAAGTATGAGATTTTTTTAAGCTTGTTAATCAACAGTTTTCTTCAAACACAGTTTCCATTATGTTATTGACAATGAAAATTTTATAATACCACTAGGAACAAACTCCCAAATTTTTCCATTTAACAATATATAATGACTTCTTCAATACTGAAAGATTTTACTTTAGAGTAAAGTATTCAATGTACAAAAACCTCTTAAAATCGAACTGCTCAAAAGGAAAATGAGTGGCTTTTGTGTGGATTTGTCTACTTTTTCTATAAATTAACTTACACAACGTTCTAGTTGACTTCATCAGAAAACGTCGGCATTTTTTTCTTTGTTGAATGTTCAAGTGTTGTTATTGGTCACACCGCCAAGACGTTTTAAAATTAAAACTGAAAAAACTTGATTGTGGTTAGAAAACAAATGAAGCAAAAGCACAACTATGATATTTCTAGTTACGCTAGCTGTACATCCCGCCGTTGCCCGGGTAACAAAAAATTTGTTGTTCAGAAAATTGATTCATATTTAAAACACAACAAGTTTTGCCATTCTGTCTTTCAAACTGCATATCATGAGAAAAGTGTTTTGTGGAAATGAAATAAACTAAAACAAAAAGAAAAACAACTGTAACGGTTGTCCAATTTTGTCAAACCATTTTAAACTTCATATCATTAGGATAAGGTTTTGTGTGGGTGATATAAATTTAAAGAATAAAACCATTGAAAGAAAGTTTAGACACAAATGTAAAATAATTAGCCAAGAAGAGCTAAATTTAGTTGATTTTGCTACGATTCCAATAAAATATTATTTGGTAATGGTACAATTAATACAAACTAAGAAAAAAAAACTCCTGAATATGTAGGAATAATAATAACAAATCTTGCACAAAATAGTGTGTGTATAAAAAAGGTTACTGTTTCAGCAAAAGCTATCCATCAAATCTTTCAATACGACGATACTGTTACCTCTTGATACCAGTACAAATGTAAAAATGTGACATGGTACTGTCTTTCTCTGACCAAATGGGGAGATAACGTCGAGACTCTTCCCTTAAAGAAAATATAATTGTCCATGTGAGAAAAATTGGCCTTGATCAAAAATATAAAGATTGGAGCTTTTGAAAATTATTTTTTAAAAAGGGCACAGTAGTCCATGGCCGCATTGGTAAAATAATCAGCGTGTGCTATAGCTATAGCCAGAATATCACATATATTCACACACATTTTGAGAAATATAATGTATATATATAAAAGCTGAGAGGATTAAGACACATATCGCTGCAAATTGAACACAATAGCTGATAGAAATTATTGCATTATCGCAATTATGCTCGTAGTTGTCTTCTGAGTGCTTGTTATCAGAGAGTGTTGATTTTAATCTTGAAATATGCTGACAGTTATATCACCTAAAATCAAAAACAATTGCAAATGATGACTAGTACCACTGAAATCTGATAAAATCTACTAAAATATTGGTGCAAGTTCAGCTTTATGTAATATGTTACCATTGAAGTTTGTCATCCCATTTTAATTTTTTCGAAGCGAACCCCTCCTATGCATCATCTGCCTCTTTATTGATTACATTTCAATTCCACACATGACTAAGTGTGTTCAATGTGTAATGCATAAATAAACAAGTAGATGCATGTTGTAATATATCATACATCATACATGAATATAATAATACAATATATCATACATGAATATATATAATATATCATACATGAATATATATAATATATCATACATGAATATGTATAGTACATCAGACATGAGTAAATATAATATATCATAGATGAATTTATATATAATATATCATACATAAATATATTTAATATATCATACATGAGTATATATAATATACTATACACTATATATAATAAACCAAGTAATAATATATATGATAATAATGTAATAATATATGGAAACGACTGCTGATGAAAAGCAACTGTGCAAAAGATAACAAGAAAATTTTAATTATATTGTTATGTGTATTTTAGAAACTTTAACAGCTTTTCAGGTTACTAAAATTTTATGAACTAAAATCTGAACAATTTTTTGATTTTCAATCCAATAATAGAAGACATGACAAGGTTGAATGCAAAATATTTGGTCAATAAGTTGTTTTGAGTAATTCTGAGTGCATTGATGATTAAAAACCATCCTGTTTACTAGAGTCACTATAAAAACTGCTTTTAATTTTTTAGTTGTATATAACCAGTTATTGAAAATATTATTTTATTTCAACTAATTTCATGCATTTCAAACACAATTTTTACATTTTTCCTGTCAAAGAAAAAAGGAATTAAAATTAAAAGTTTGATAATACTTTGTTTTATCCTAAACCTATTTAGCATTTTAAGATGTAGTTCATTCTTAGGCTTGTGAGTGCAATGGCTACCATAGCTAGCAGAAGTTATCTGCTGGACAGAATATTTGCTACCAAAACTATCAGTCCAGTAGGAATATATGGGCTGACACTGTATGTGGATGGTAAATGGGAGGAAATTATAGTAGATGAGATGTTACCATGTAACAAAAGAAGCTACATGATATTTGCAAAGGTAATAATATGTTTCATAAAGTTGTTGCTATATAAAAACTGAAATCTTTCGTTAAAAATTAAAAATAATTACGACTTTCAGAAACCTGATTTTCCCAAACCATGAACTTGTACATGTACTTTTATTTAGTATTGTAAGATGACAGAAAGAGGAAATGGGATTTTTTTAAAGCAGTTCAAGTTTAATGAAGCAACTTGTATTCCATGTAGCCTAGTTTAAAGCTGTAGATACATTTTGTTAAAATTTATTCAACCACGTACAGTTTTTAATCAAGTGTACCCATATTTTTGTTGGTGCTGCTTTTAATACAAGTTTGCTTGACAATTCCAAACATTTATTTTTTGGCTTATGTTAAGTAAAAATTATAAAATCCATGCTTGCTATAAAAATTATAAAAATATGTACTGGTTATAAATAAGCTGATGTCACCAAATATTACCTATAAATGTCTTACATACTGACACTTTGTTTAGCCAAGTGCATGTGCTTTAGTTCTATAATTTATTTCAGCAGTGTTGTTATGCCCAACTTCCTGTTCTCATTTTTGAGTAGTTCAAATGAACTCGAACATGTCGCTAGACTGACTGAAGTTCCCCAGACCTCTACAACAACTAATGACTAATTTTCAAAAGAAGCTGGCCCAGACACTATGAACTCTAAAATGTTGATTGCGCAACCTAATGGAACAAACTATGCAGCATGGAAGATACAATGCAGTGTGATGCATATTGAGAATAGAACATGTTCCATAGTAAACTGCAACAAGAGTTTTCCAGATTAATCTTTAGAGACCGAAAAATATTTGTTTTTTCAGATAAGACCTATTATGAGCAATCATTGCGCTTGCAGTCTACTCTTTTGTTCAATATCTAACTGGTTATCCAATTGTTTATTGCAGTTTTGACAATGTCATAAGTGCAGATCTATTGATAGACACAGGCTGATAAACTGGCTGTACAAAATTGCCCAAATACTATGCTTTTGAGGAATGGAAATAAAGTTATTGAGCACATTAAATCTACAACATAAATTTTCCGCAAGCTATCCTTGGCTCTTCTATTGATGCGGAAATAGCAGAAGAAGACCAAGTAGTGACGTTACTGACTACTTTACCGAAGTCATACAATGTTTTACTCAAAAGCATCGCAAGTGAACGCTGAGGGTTCAAAGATGAAAGTGGTGATCGAGCGATTGATTTATGAAGACTCTAAACTAAAGGAAGTTACGTTTGATGTGAGCTCAAAGCAGTGAAATAGAAAAAATTGAAGCTTACTTGCAAGGCTAAAAGTCGGGCAGGAATTTTTAGGTAGACTAGTTATGGGGCGTTAATTGCTTCTGTTTTCAAAACCGAAATGATATATAGGCACATAAAAACAGTTCATAAATAGAGGTAATCAAGCTACTACACACTGGAATGACTGCTTCGCAGCTGAAAATACAGTAATTGTGAATTGAGGCAAGTAGCGTGTGGATAATTGATTCAGGCACCAAAATACCAGTTTTTTCACCAGATAGCAGCATGCTCAGAGCTGACAGCCTTGAAAGCATATGTAATAATTGCAATTGAATACTGTCAAACTATTGAAGCTAAGAATAGAAAAGTTCTTTCTTTGACTATACAATTATCTAGCGAAGGTGTTGAAAGGATTGGCATTATCAATACATCGCGTGCTCCTGAACTATAAAAATAACCACAAGAGTGCAAGAAGCAAAACTAGGGAGGCTGGACTAACCACAAAGTTTAGTGGCAAAGATTCAATTATTGTGTGAATGTCTGCAAACGTAATTCGAAAAGAGCAGCAGCAAAAAAGAACTGGATGTTTGTTTCAACTACAGCATTCAATGAATGAGTCTGTTAAATGTTATTGAAATTAAACAATGGTTCTGAGAAGAAATATGACATAGGCGTTACAGCCATCTGTGTTTTGGAAAGCTAAAGAAAGTTGATAGAAATGTCTTGGTTACTATATTGCTTTTGATTATGAGAAAAACTATGTTTTTGTGAGGTATGCATAATGGGGGAACAGCACGGCTTACTTTTTTAAAACATGTGAAATGTATCCACGGAGCCCCTAAAGCTAGTGCACCGTGATATGTGTTGTACATGTAAGTTTGCCGCGAAGTTGGTATGTGGAAAAGAGTAATTTGTATGCTTCATTGATGGCAAAACATTTCATGTAGACATCCCCAATTGAGAGCAAGAATGTATTCCTGTATTTATCAATGTATAGACGGACAGAGGCTATATATTGCTATATATATGTGAACAGTATAGCCATTGCTGCAATATCAGAGGCTGGAGTGCAACAAGTAAAGTCTGAACTCACCAAAATGCTTTCCAGTCAGAGCTATAAGAATCCTGCTTTATTTCCTTACCGTGAAGGTCATACAAGAATCTGGTAACTCTCTCTCTAAGTTGGATACTCCTATACATTGACAAAGTGCTAACAGATTACAAAGTAGCAAGTTGCGGCCTAGTGGCCACTCCAACCAAAACATGCGTTAAGCTCAAGAGATCTACTGATGATGAACAAACATCAGATTAAACGATAAACCAGTCAGCTGTGGGAAGTCTGTTGTTTTTGTCAACAGTGGCCAGACCAGATATTTCTCAAGTTGTAAACTCAGTTGAAAGATATTGTGCTGGATTGTGTGAGCCGAGCCGAGTTGAGACGAGCCGAGCCAAGTCTAGCTAAGTTCAGCTAAGTTCAGCTAAGTTCAGCTAAGTTCAGCTAAGTTCAGCTAAGTTCAGCTAAGTTCAGCTAAGTTCAGCTAAGTTCAGCTAAGTTCAGCTAAGTTCAGCTAAGTTCAGCTGAGTTCAGCTGAGTTCAGCTGAGTTCAGCTGAGTTCAGCTGAGTTCAGCTAAGTTCAGCTAAGTCCAGTCAAGTGAAACGGGAGGCAGGTTCTCCTGCTATATAAGAGAGCGCATTCTGATGAGAAGGCAGAGCTGTTCTGTGCCAGTTCTACTTTTGCGGCATGTCATCCCTTGTAATTATTCATGACAAAGCAGATCAAATATATAGGTATAAACTCTTGCACTTAGTCTTGTACTTTGGAGCAGTAAAAATACCGCACTAAACCTCTACAATATGTATTAAAGCCAAATAAATAGCCTTGGTTAGCATTGAACAGAATATTTCACCATGTAAAGAAACAAAAAACGAAGGCATTCATTACACACAAACTGAAGATGTGCAATATATGATTTCTTATTCAAATGCAGATTAGGCAGGTGATACCTCTGACAGGAAAACATTATCATTTTATGCAATATTTATTAAAGCAAATGATTTAAGTTGGAGAGCTAAAACAATCTGTTGTGGCACTATTGATGGCTGAAGCAGAATACAGTGCCTTTGGTGCTGTTACTCAGAAAGTTTTGTGGATGAAAAGGTTTCTGCACGTCTTCAAAGAAAAATGTGAAAGTTCTACTCCCATTTTGGAAGAAAATCAGAACACTATTCTCAAGACCAAACACGAGCAGAGCAAATGTTTGAGAGATTTATAATGAATGCATGTGCAAACAACTCATGAAAATTATTCATCAACACCGTTGAAGAATTCGTGGATCAAAATCTCATCAACAAGTTTAACCATTTTTCAATGGAGTCGTTTAAGTATGATAACGATGCAAAACACATATTAACCTATTTAAATATGTTAGAAAGTCTTTGAAAATTGTCGACAATTTCCTAAAGCTTACCCATTAGATTGGATTATACACAAATAGAAACGTTAATTCGCCTTGAAAACGTCAATAAAACTTGACAAGCCTTAGTTTTATCAGAATTAAGACCGGCAAACAAACCAGAGAATAAAACGATTAAGTCGTGCGAATTTCATGAAAAGAAAACCGTGCGCATTTCACCAGTCTATAGCATTGTCGAATTGCCGAAGGTTTCTAATGTTTTTCCGTTTTTAATATCTTGCAAAAATATTTAATTATAAGAATAATTATTTGATTTTATAAAATTACCACAAAAATAATTATTCGAATTGATTTGTTCGAAGGTTTCTGTAATAAACGTATACCGTTTGAGGCTTAGACCAATTTAAAGGTAAGAAACTGTGGTACACAGTCTATCAGCCTGTGTTTTTTCCCAATTACCAAAGGTTTTATTAAATTATTTTAAGCGTTAGCCAAAATTCTTGACATCTTATGTACAAGCTAGGGCCGAACGACAACGCCCCTTTATGCCGAAAACATATTTTTATTTTGCTCCAGTTTGCAGAAAACTTCCAGACGTGTGAACACTCATATTTGCTTTCTCCTAGATTGCTATCAAAACCATTCTACATTTAACACAACCAACTTTCAAACTGTGTATATTACACAGCAGTTTGCCATTTTAAATGTAATATTGCAGTTCAGAGATATAATAAACATACTTCCTTATTGCTGTTGTTAAATTACATACATTACAGTAGGTTAGGCCTACAGCTTTAATTAATATTCATTTTATTGTTGTAAAACCTAAGATTGAGATAGTAGTAGATTAGGTGTGAATTTTTTACAACCTTTTGTTTTGCATAATTGACTTTCTGAATTTAATTTCAAAACAACTTGACAACTACCATGGACATACAACTTCTCAGAACACCACGTCATGACCGACGCAGTGGCCATCCACGTGTCTCTTAATTATTACAGCTCAACAGGAGGATAAATAGACAGTCCAAACAGCAACTAGCAACATCACACGCTAATGTTCAACAACACACTACTCAAATTAATAACAACTCATTGGATTCAGAGAATTCTCTAGTAGAGCTTGTAGGCGATGTAAATGACATGGACTTGGCAGCCCCTTTGTTTTCAGATGATGATCATAATTTTATGGACATCATTGACCATGAAAATATTGCACAAAACAATATTTCTCCTCCCAATGCTGCCCCCTTCATCATATTCCTCATTTTCAATCTTTAGATTGTCCTGATTTTCAAGAACTGCGTAACAACTTTCTAGGCAGACTTGACAACAACATATCACAGCTCACATGTACCGGATGTAATGAGAAACATTTCATTACATATAATGCTCAAATACAAATATGTCATTCATGCTAGCAAGTTCCCCTGTCAAATTCCTAGATTACTAGAATTTCCTTTTTGAAGTCGTGCTCCCACAAATTATTTTCATATCATCTCGAACAACTCTCATTTACATTATACTCTGCCAATTCCTGCAGACAACTACATGTACTTTTTCAACAACCAGCTCTACTCTTTCTTTTTTCCTTTATCGCTTATTCCATTATCAGGTCGTGGGCTGTATGACAGGGGAATTTCTAGTAGTAGCAATGACTCAAAAATCTCTCTCTTCATACTGAAACAAAGCATATTGACATCAAGCACTACTCTGTTCCCTAAGCCATCATAGACTACAGTATTACCTTGTACTACTAATCAACAAATATGATATCTGCCGATATTTCTATTGAACCTGTGGCTGCATTCAGTTTCGAATTTTTAGAGAAAAACTGGGCATGTTTTAAACTTTTGCAAAATAAGGAGCAATGAAGTATGTATTGGTTATAATTAGCTGATGGCAAATGACCTTGTTAATAACTGCCTTACATAGTAACATTTGGTTTAGCCAAGCAGGTACTTTCTAGTTCTATAAGTACTTTACGTAGTATAATCATGCCGTTCTTACAGTATTAGTATTTACGTAGGTAATTTAAATACACCTAATTGTGTTGCTATACTTGCTGAAATGTTCAACAAATTTATAACAATCAAATACCAAAAGTTAACAAAAATCAAAATGTTTTTAGCTGTGACGGTTTCATCACATTTGTGTGCATAACAATTAGTTTTAATTTGCTACCAATATGGACAGCAAAAGGTTTTACAAGAATGATAATACATGTACTTTAAAAAGTAGAAAATTAAGTCTTACAAGGCTTTGAAACAGAAAACTAGTGAGATACTGGTAAAAACACAAGCTATTAAATTCTGATATATCGCTTATGGCAGAGTGAAAAAAAATTCCAATACTGTCTGATCATCAACAAATAGTGAAACTTAAATACTGGCTAGAACATTATCACAATGTTTGCGGGTGATCTAACTGGTTGTTGATTTAAATAGCTTTTATTAATGATTGTCAAAACAGATTATTAACTAACAAATGCCAGATTTTAATTTACGTGAAAATACAGTGAAGTGTATTTTTGATTTCCTATAGATACCTCTTTAATGTACTTTTTGTATTTGTGATACTTATTATAAAGCATTGTGGAAAAGATGCACTGATCCACAGCTAAATTGCCAATAGTTTGATATAGTCGTATTTCTGTTAGAGTCCATGGCATAAAAGTCTCTCTTTACATGTTATTAGACTGCAAACAATTTAATGAAAGAGTCCATAAATGGTGTACACAAAGGTCTGTTGAAATTTTGATTGCATAAACCAAACTTTAAATTGATGAAATTGTTAGAGCTGGAAGGTAAGTCATAAGGCTATTGCAAACGTTATATAAACATTGTTTGACCAATGTGGGCACACTCAAAGTTACCTGAGAACATTGGGAAAATATGAAAAATGAACTAATAACCAAATTTATTAACTTCCTAAATATTTTATGTCAGACCGCACTAAACCTTTAGAAAATTTGTTTTATGTTGCATACAGAAAACTAAATAAATTCACTTTGCTCCTCATCGGACTCATTCCTTAACAAATTTGGTCAAAATCTCAAGTTATCTGTGTCAATTCTCAAGCCAGCAAACTAACAAGTGTTCAGTTTAGCGCTTTTGATTTAGATCGGGGCCTTTTGGCAGAATAAAAATAAAGCAGGCTGCTAGAAAAATTTACCAGCAGCATACATAGGTTGGTAACATTTTATGTAAAAGGTTTGAGACTGAATCGTAATCTGCTTAAACTACCTAAAGATCAACCATGTTTTCATTAGAAGCCTGAAATTGCTACAAGGTATGGAGGAGCTCAACCATACATATATAACACATACAAGTAGGCCTATAATTTAATTTTCTTTTAAAGGGAAGGAAAAATAAACTTTGGGTGCCTCTGTTGGAAAAAGCCATGGCGAAACTCTATGGTAGTTATTCAAAACTTCAACTAGGATATCTTGGTCAAGCTCTAACTTTTATTACAGGATGCCCAACTTGCGAGCTTTTCCCTGGTATGGTAACTATTACAAAGAAATAAAGTAAATTCTCTTTTTATATTACTATCTCGACATGTGTAAACCTGAGCTTTGTGGTAGTTTCTGGTAGATCCTACTTCGTCTAATTGTTAGGACAAGTGCTAATAATGAATCCTTTCACTCTTGATATGTCTCATCAACGGGTGACTCACCGTAGGCAAATTCCGAAATACAACGCTAGCTGAAATTGTATGTATAATTTATTACCAGGTTTATTGCTAAATAATTCCCAAAAAATGGCTAATATTTAGGTGCTAAGGTTAATATAAAATTAACATATGCCATGATAGTGACAATTATTATGTGCTAACACATAGATTCCTCATTTCTGGTTTTAGAATGCTGTACTCAGGCAGACCCTTTTATTGTGGAGTTTTATGTTTTGTAATAAAATTAAACTTAACAGAAGATAAAAATAAATATTATGTAATACCTAGTAAAAACTAAACTCAGTGTTCTAGCGGGTTGACAACACTGAGTTCAGTCTGAGACTACCCATCAGACAGATTAATGCTTTCAAAGCGTTGCTATAAGTAACCTTATAGATTCTAGTATTGCAGAACAAAGAACATGTGCTGAGAAAAAATAAAATGTATTAGGTAACCTACAATATGCTTTGAAACAAAACGAAAAAATGTAAAAAATTGTAATGGCTTTAATAGCTTTATGTATTTTTACCAACTTTCAGGAAATTTTTAGCTGCAAAAACAAGATTGTGCACTTGCTATCAAGTTATCGATGGTCACAGATTTACAGATTTACTGTGGTTTAAACCTGGAACTTATGATAACATGAAAAAATAAATTTCTAACAAAAAACGACAGTTAATTGTTTTGAACTATCAACTAGGAAATCCATGTTTCAACGAGGAAAATTATTTAGCCTGCATGTTTTTAAACAAAACCTGCCTACTAAAAAGTCTTTCACAAAGATCTAGTGCACCATTATCTATTTCAAATTCTTTCATTTTAATAAAAGAACAGAAGTTTCAACCATTTAGTTAAATAAAGAAATTTCTCACCTTTAAACAATGTTTGCGTTGAGGTTATGCCCAGTGATGTTTTGTTTTTGCGCGGTCTAATTTTGCCTTTTCTCAGCATAAACTTTTGACACTTGCAAAGATTTTGCAACAAGAAACATTTTTCCTTATAGTCAAGACAATTTAATTCTAATACTGAACCTTTCAATACAATTTTACATCATCCGCAAGTGTGTTTGCGCCAAATCGATCTAGCTTTTGACAAATCCTAGTTAACTACTTCACACCAGCATACCTCCTCTTTCCTTTCTTATGTTTATTTCAGGTGTGTATCTTTAAATTAGGTCTCCTTGTTTTAATTATTTTTAGAATACACAAAAATTCTGCATTTATTGCCTAATAGTACCACATTTTTATACAACCGTTATTGTACACTTGTAGATCAAGCGTCAAACTATCTTTTATGCCATTCTGCTTGTTGACCCGTTTTTTCTTATTATTTCTGCATCGGAGCTTTTAGGTGCTTAAATTGGTTTCCTTTGATGTTTCCTCATTAACTTTCCCTATTCATTCTCATTCCAGAATGCTCGTTTTTAAAAATTATCAAGCTCATGGGCTTAGTCATTTTTAATTAATTTTTTAAAACGATATAAAATGTTGTATTTTTCAGGTTGGCGTTAGTTGGCTTTTTAATGTTTTCACATAGTAATTTATTACTGATAAAAGTCTGTCTTATCATGAATTCATTGTCACAATGTTTGATAGCATCTGAGAGTCTTTTACAAAAAATAGCAAAAAAGACATCTTACCTTTATAACCTGGTGCAAGTAAACTAAGCTCATTCTCAAAGCTTGTTATTACATGAACCGTACCTCTGAGTACAGTCACACAACGCTTGCACATCAGTTCTCATGTGCCATACTAATATATCTCTTGTTTTGTTGAAATTCTTATACAGTGAAAAACCTTACTTTAGAAAACTGACTATACTCTGATATGATAGAATTCGGTATTATTCAGTTACCCATAACTGAAATTAATCGGTGTTTAAATTCTCTTCATATCACAATATTCAACAGCTCGCTGAGCATGCAAGAGAAAGATAGCCGTTGGCTGTTATTATTATTACATAATATTATTAAGCAGAGCTTAATAATATTACGGCTTGAACCTTATAGCTATTACTGTACATTGTGGGACGGCGTGATTCAATAGAAATATGACTTTAATTATGAAAATATGTTATAACAGTAATTTACCGTTTTATTAGTGATCGCCCACTGCAGACTGGTCACTCCTTCTTGGATGTACGCAGCCTGCCGTGACCAGGCACGGATTTGGATAGTAAAGTATAGGACGATCACCGTCTCGTGGAAGTGGCCTTCACCGGTCGAGAGTTCATCCCAAAAGAAAAAAGGATAGTTTAAATCTCCCTGTTAGATGTTGCATCTGAAGACCAACGAGTGCAAGAACTGTGACGGAGGGAGGTTATCAGTACTGCCCCTATTAAGAGAAATAACTCACGCTATAACAATGTGACGTAGGCCAGCTACGCAATATTATTGGTCGTACTAATCGTGCCTAATACACTATAGCGAATGCCAACGTGGACTACAAGATGGCGGATCCAAACCATAATGCAATTTCCTACGCAGTTCCGACTTAGATAATGTAAAGGTCGAATTTCCCAGCAATGAGGAGACAACTCCTTTTCGGTAAGCAGAAACTGACAAAACGAGATATAACATTCTCCCTGATATTAAGAATTCACAGTCCTCTGTGAAGATTCACAGAACAGTGGGAGGAAAAATAGCATCTCCCTTTATTCAAGTGGTGACCCATGATGGAAATATGGTTAGATGTTAATAGACCACACAAGTTATTCTAAGACACGATGGATAATGTCTATAGATGAAAACTGAAAACTTACCAATGGGTGGTTAAAGAAAAATTATACCACCTATTGTCTTTAGGTTTAAAAGGCAACTCCAGTCGTGAGATAGAAGTAAATACACCAATGACTAGAGTTCTCTATCTTCGACTTCTCTCTTTGGCCTAACTATACCTGCTGATAGAAAGTAGCAGATGATTAAGTGTGCTCTTAGGTTCGTATGTGATATACGTGACACACACGCTGATTATTATGTCATACAGTAGCATACATGTAAATACTTGTGAACACCGCAAATGTTACGTATAGGGGACATCCCAATGCGAGTACACTCGCAGCATGATAAGGAGATTATAGCAGTGTCTCATTCAGTTTGTAGGTATACAGTTAACACCCATGTATTAGATAATAGGAACATGCAGATCAGCACGTAAGCCATAAAGAGAATATTTGAACGTAATAGTTCAACGTTAATAAAAAGTTTACTATGCTAAATAAGATTTTTTTTTTGGATTTTGGTTATATATGAACGAATGTACACTGTAAAAACTGTCAGACTTAGTGCGTGTGAAAAGTGAGTGATTCAGTGCAGTGACTGCTTGAATAATGCATAATATTAGGCATTGGATGAATATTTTTCTGCAGTCCGAAAAACAATGCACTTTGTTAAAATATCCCCTTCTTTAAAACGCACTGTGATGAACTAAATATTGAATTAAATTCTCAGGCAATGCAATGAAATCGCATTCAGTGTGTATTTTGCCATTACCTATCAGTATATTACAATGCGCTTAATGCTTAAACATTGCACTTTGTATATAAAGCTAATGCGTATGATGCGTTTGTGATCCGCTTAACAGCGCCGAGTGAATTAAATTAAGATAAACACAATGAGTGCATAGAGAGCATTGATAATTATGCATTAACTGTTTATAATTTTTATGCGGTGAGGGTGTAGGCTTCAGGCATTTATGCACTGCTTGTGTTAACTAAATAAAAACTTGATAAGCGATTAAAATTTTGAACAGTAATGCGTCAGCTGCATTAAACTTGCAACACAGCCATTGCATTATTAGCAAAAATTTATGCACTGGTTGAATTGTTTACAAAAAAAACTCACTACATGCTTAATAGTTGACAAATAAATAAGATACAGTAAACAGTCAGCGCATTAAATTTCCACATTTATGCAATGGTTGTGTGATTTTGTACTTGAACTCAATAGGCGTGTATAGTTGAGAATATTAATGCATTGACTAGTTTAAGTATCAAGGTAGTCAGCGTCGTTTGTTTTGAAAGCCTATGAGCTGAATGTATTATTTACACTAAACCTCAACAGATTACCAGATGTTCAAATTCTGACCTGTCAATGTAATAGCTCATCTTAATTTACAATGCGATCAATTCATTAGGTCTGCACTAGCTCAGGCCCTAATCACTTTATCTGAATTGGAGTTGTCCCAATTTGAAATGGTCACGTGACCATTTCGAGTGGGGACAATTCTATTGCGGAATCCTACCTTTTTTCAATTGCTGTTTGCTGGTAATATCTGATGAGCATAGGTCTACATCTAAAGGATTACCAAACTTTGTTTTCATAATTACCGGTTTTCAACATGTCAAAGGAAGACCTTGACAAGCAGACACCAAGTGGTTAAACTTTTAATATGGCCATCCTCTGATCTACAGGTCTGTGTTATTATAGTAAGTGATTATATCTCGTGTGTATAATCTCAATGGCTTTAAGAGTTGGTCATTTTGCGAGATGGTCAAGGGCAGGCAACATTTCCAGCTGAATTACATCCAACATGGAGTAGTTTGAGACATGGAAAACAACACCAATATTTGAGGTGAACTCTGCATATGTGATTCCGTTTGCGACAAACCAAACCCTTGAAATTTTTTCCGCAAAAGAAAATTAACTATTTCCCAAAAAAAAAACCAAGGTATATTCAACTTTACAAAATAAGACTTGACAATTTCTACAGAAAAGTGATACGGTTGATAGGGATGTGGAGAGCGGTAGACATAATTGGAATATTCCAATTGAATTGGAAGTTAATAAAACGGGTTAGTAATTCCTCCAACTATTATTAGTTTTTTAAGGCGACAAAGTTTTTCATTTCCCTAACTCATAAAGCGAACCGATTGGTTGAATAATAAAACCGATCATGTAATGTTTTGGGGGAGTTGCCCCCTCTCGCCTTTCGAGTTTAACTTCCTCCATCGGGAGTTGTTAACCCTTTGGCAGGTGAGCTCTGTTATCACCACCTACTAGTATTACTACCATTACCCTGTGTATACTTCTTCACTATGAAAATCAATTTGGTATTTTCACCATAGCTCCACCATTCTTGAAAAACTTTTATTTAATTCAAAGATGTGAGCTGTGAGCGAACTACTATAAATAAATGCCCCGACTCACACGCCCCTCACAAGTGTTTTATGTCTGCTACGTTAAACAGTTGGTAATTATAAATTGTCACTGCTATTATTATTTTAGAGCCGCAAATTTTCTGCAACCTAAATATAGTATGCAACTATTGATAATTGAACAAAAATATTGTTCTCCTGCTTTGGCGGAATTGTCCTCTCTCGCTTTTGATACTAGTTTAGCGACAGCATGTTTAATATCATTGGCCACTGCAAACAAAGTTGGCCAACTCCCAAGCAGCTTAGCTTGCCCATCACCATCTGTTAGTATATTATTATTACCATTAACACCCTGCGTATACCCAAACTATTCCCACTTCGCAGAGAATAGTGCATTTTACCCTAACTTCAACTTTCTCGCAAAAAATTATCTTCTTCTATTCAATAATGTGAATTGCAAGAAAATTACATACTCATAGTTTTCAATAGACCGCAAAACAGTAAACCAGCTGGTAATAAGTGTTATAGCATTTTAGAGTTGGAAATTTCACACCACTAACATAGAGTGCAGCTATTGATAATTGGTGGAATTGTCCTCTCTCGCTATTGCTACTAATTTAGCTAGTGTGGATCGTTCATTTTAACTTAATTTCACAATTAAAATCTCATTTTTCATTTTATCGACAATGGCTCGGAAAATATGCAATTGTGATAATCGACAAGTCGGCAGTGCAGTGCAGACCAGGACCATTGTGACTTCACCAGCCCATGTATCTTTTTTTCTTTGAAGCATCGTAAACCCGCTTCAATTCTTTTGAAACAATGTGAACAACAGGCATACTGCTCTGCATTAAGATGTCCTAAGATTTTTGAGCCTATCTACTAGTAGAACTAATGTGAAAGTGCAATTATCTCTCGATTAGTGGCGATCATTAGTGGACCTACGTATTCTGCAAAAAGGATGGCTTGCTCCAAAGGTTTGCCATCTACAGAACTAAGTTTTATAGTTGTGCTCACCTGAGAGTGAAATTTTTTTGGCGTATGAGGAGTTCTTCTTGTAGTCTATTTCTGACATCAACTTGACACAACCGAGAACGCGTCTACTGTCTGAAAATACAAATAATATGTTGATTTAATTGACTTATTTAGCCTATGCTACACTTTCACCACACAAGTCTTATTAACCATCAAACTGCCGGATACATTCTATAAAGTGGGTTAATTCAAAGTGCAGAGTAGATGTAGATATTATATTATAAATACTGCCCTGCTACCGCTACCGACATGCCAAGATAACTTCTGGTATATCTCTATTTCCTTGTTATGATTACCATGCTGATCCGAACACACGGGGTTGGGAATCCAAGCGGTGACCTGTCATATCATGAACAAAATTTCCATAACTGGCGTCAATTGATATATTTACGGGCAACGAAAATGCGGCCTCCTTGCACAGAATTGGAGGTTCAATATTATCTACCCTTGTAAAAAGGGGTAAGATACAAGAATATCTAATAAAAATTAAGTTTTTTTTAAAGTTTTTAATCACAACTAGGATATTGCAATGGGAGTGGTCTGCCTAACCAAAGATATTGTTATTTTTAATTTTAAAATATGTCATGAAAATTCATACCGGTATGCCATTTATTGCATTTATCACTAGCAAAGTAAATGTAAGAATTACCAACAATAATGACCCATGCTCATGATTGGATTGAAGAACATTGACTGCTGTGGAAATGTTTTTTTTTAATTTAAAAATATATATTTGATGTGAGTAAAGATAGCTCAGAGTTTTCATGCAACTCTCATTGAATCGTGAGCGTCATTGAGTACTATGATATTACAATAACGATTGATAAGCCTCAAAGTCAAATCCTAATATAAAGCTAAAATAAAGCTATGTCTTCCCAAACCACAGTTAGAAGCTCAAGTCGTTTCAGTTACATAAAAATATCAATGTAGGCCTAAAGATAATAAATCTATGTTCTTGAGTTAAAAAAAATAGGATTATCTAAGCGCTTACTGTCGGCATCACAGGTTTTCTGTTGGTATCCTTGATCCTCCACTTAGCTTATCTGCCACACATTTCCTGGCGAAATCTGAAAAAATATCACGTCTCATACAATGTGGCTTTAACTAGTATACACAGAGAGAAAAAAATGATTGTAATTTGATTTAGCCAGGCTTAAGATTTAATATTATGTTGATAATGATCTAAAAATCACTGTTACCCATAACACATACCCATACTGATTGAAAAATGATTTGATAATGATAATTAATGGCAAATTAATCAAGAGCTGGAGTAAATAGTGAGTCTATCCTACATTCAACTGACAACTCGAACTTCAATCACAACTGATCATTCTTAAATCAGTGAAGCAAAATGAAAAAATCAATCATATGACACTGAAGATTGATTTAATAATGATCGCTAATTAATTGTTGACAGCCAGGACTATCAAAATTCAATCACATACTTTCTCATGAATCTGTTTTAAATCATTGTTGAAATAAATCAAATTTCAGACAGTTGCCATTTAATATTGATTCCACAATCCACAGCAGTTTAGACCAAGAGTTGTTCCCACTTTAATCTGGTTACACATACTAAATACATATGTTACACATAAAAAATACAACCATGTTCAATTGTCTCTGTATGAAATGCTTACAAGCATTCAATTTGCTAGAGTCCAACGCTATAAAGTTGCTGTGTGAGCTACCATAACAATTGTTTTTCTCTGTATATTCCAAGTATAATAAAGGTTCAAAAAGTTTGCATCATTTCTATCATCTGAATTATTTTTTATTCTGATCTGACAAAAAATCACTAACGATCGCAGGATCAAATAACTTTTATTTTACCATTTTAAAATTCGAGCCTATGTTGACTAGGTTTTTCAATTTTTATTCTTTTCCAAAAAGGCATGATTTTTTTAGCTTCTAGCACAAAGCAACGTCTCTCAGATAATCGTTTCATATTGTAATTCATCGACTAATATCTTGTTGATGATATATAAAACTTACTAGCATTCACATCCTTTGTTTAACGCTACTAGACGACAGCTTTATAAACGTCTACCAAAAGCGACATAAAGTTCGTTTCTCCACGCAACCGATAAAGGACATTAAAACGATAAACGATAAACGACACCCTTTCCCCAGCCCAAGGGTTGAAGTCAAGCAAAAATGACGTGAATTCCAGGATTTGAATTTCCAAAAATGGTACTGCCATGGCAGAAACCGCAGTATAGAAGGATACGGCCCTGCATGGCAGTTTAGTGAACTGAGCTAAGAAATGTAATGCATTGTATTTTGAACCGCATCAAGCTGGGGTTAGTTCATGAAATTATCTGTTCCCTAATTGGAACTAGACAGAAGCGTTGGATTTGAACTTGGTAGTGGAAACTAACAGTCAATAAATAAAAAGTACAGGACATCCTTCCTTGCTGAGATCTGGGCACTGCCCCCTTGATTGATTCATATGAACAATTTATACATTTGGAGAATAATAAATATATTCATTCGTCAGTTTGTTCAAACCTAGCTAGATATTCTCTCAAGAAAGGTTTTCAACATGGCATTGTTGAGTTCACTGAACTAAGGTTCCTTTGCACAACTTTGCAGAAATGGTGTGTAGCCAAACACCGTTTTTGACCCAAGACTGCTTTGGTCTGATTGCTGGGGTAATGAAATGCTGGAATAAGACTACACAACAGAGTAAATTATTGAGAATTCGGTAATTGCATTAACCTTTTGCCTAAAAAATGTAAAATGGTAAAATACGAAATTTCCTCTAGCAACTTATCTCATCATAATATGTTTAGCTTGGATGTCAAAAGTCTAGTAATATAAGGGCCAAGACTGAGATCTCATTAATAAATCCAGACCACCATATCATCGAATTAGCTGCACAGACTGCAGCAAGTCATATCTCACGTTCTACCAGCAACACAAAATTGAGCTGTCATTTACAAAGCTGTTTATTAACGAGCTTATGCAGAAGCAATGAAAGCTCTTTAGGCATGCTCTCTATCTAATGAATCCAATGAAATAGCTGGCCAAGGACTGACATGATCAACTTGCAATAGTTGTTTTAAATTTTCTATTAAACATTGGACTGTTGTAGTAAGGAAATAGCTATGATCAGAATGTTGTTGAGTTTCAAATCTGGAATAATTGAAAAGTTGCCTTATTGCATATTATTGGTCTACTCTGGAATGTCAACAGTATAATTATTATTATTAGACTTCTTTGATATTGAAAAAATTCATTTTGAAGCAATTGAAATTTCACAAGCATGACTAAGTTGTGTACATATTAATAATTAGAGCTTTGTATATATTCTTCTTGATAAACATAGAATTGTGTTGTGAATCTCTTGACTAAATAGTTGTACATGTAAAACCAAGTAAAATTATAGTATCACACCTTTTCACACTTGCAAAAAATTGGAATGAGCTACAATAAAAGAATGTTGAAAACGGGGCAATCAGTCAAACATTGCTTTTGTAGACAGTTTTAGATATAATTGATATCAATGGTAAAAACCCTCTATCTAATATTATTGGTTTTATTTATTATTTAGTTTTATTGTAGCCTAAGCTCAGCCTGTCTCAGGTTAGTTGCAGTTGATATATTTTTATATACATGCTAGATGGTAAACTCATTGGCTGTTATGCTACAGCCTTCCTAATTCAGCGAGCCCAATACTATCTACTAGCCAATGCCTAAAACCTCTGTTAGATTGTGCATAAAATGCTATCTTCCACAATCTTCTACTACAATTATCTAATACTATATGATTGCTTATTTATAGCGTCTTATTATTGACTTGTCTTATTATTAACAGATGCTATGAGTTACATAACTTAATTCAATGATGGGATTTATGTTGTATATGAAACAATGACGCTGTGAGTTATTGGGAGTGCTTGCTTTCAGTATGGGCCAGCGCAACAACTAGAGCGACCTGGTAATATTACAACCACAGCTGAGAAGAACATTTTTATAGACAAGCATTTAGTTATTATTGTTGGTCACTTTGTTCTTTTAGCTATCAGGATGTTTTGCTGAGCACTGTACACTATGATACCAAGCAGCCTTAATACTAGTATTCTGTAATGTGCTTTTGCAGTAGAAACAGGTAGTTGAAACCACCCCTTGACCGACAGCGAAACTCATGATGCCTTGAAATGAGTATGATTTAAATGTAAATTTCTATATGGCTTGGCACTTCAATTATGGCGGCCTTTTGAAAAAAGTGGTTTTTGGTAGAGCTTATTGTATGTCAGGTTTTGAGGCAACTGAAGCCATTCTCCCATTATCAATGAAAACAAAAATAAAGTTTCAGCTAATCATACAAAATTATTGTGCAATGCAGTCACAGTTGTTTAACCAATGCTTCATGGATATAATTAATGGCCAATTGATGTTTGTCACTAGTATGACTGTATTTCACCAGAGATACAATAGCTAAGAAAACTTACCATCTTGTTAAAACTCAAGGATAAACATGCCTCTGAAATCCTCTAATTGTAGCATGTAGCTAATGTATCCAAACTGCTGCAATCTAAGCTTGAGGCTGTACTATTGACAAATTTTCATCACCTTACTATTTGAATGATGGCTTCAAACAACCCATTCGATAGCCATTGTCTGACTCAAATCTCCTAATTCCACTTTCCTAATTCAACAAACAAAATGTAGTTTGTGGAGTCGCATATAAGTGAACAGTATAGTATTAGTTGAGCCATCTGTAAGCTTCCTACTAGAGCTAAAAGGATGAAATACTAGATTAAATTACTACATTACACTTATTTAGGATGTTTTGCCTTGCCTGATATCGATAAAATGCACTTATTACCAGCGAAACATTTGGTTGGGAGCAATGATCTGGCAATTGTTTTCACTTAATCTGATACATAGAAACCTTTAGTGTATTTTATTTTACTGAGTGAAGATTGATTTCTCCTATTAAGTTGCATCGTCATTTGTAGTGCTCAGAACATCTGTAATCTGTATGTTTATTTGACTTTTGTAAGTGTTGCTTAAAACATGGAGTTAAGGTGGTTATATGTGAGCCAAGGGGGTGGCCATGGTTTGCCATGAGCTGACATTTATTCACAGTATCATATAGATGTCGATTTCGCTGTTTATTGGTGCTATACGGTGTACACACAAAATTTGATTTACGTGGTAATAAGAAAAAACCCTGATATTAATGCATTCCTAACACCGCACATCTTCGCCACTGTTGCAACATCTATCTGATACTCAACCCAACTGAAATGATTAATGTATCCATAATACAATATTCAGTATAAGATAAGCTATTTGTTTTTAAGTCAAATCAAGTAGCTACACTACACATATTGCGTGGTGGGGTAGAGGCACGGCTCTTTCCCTCTCCAAGAGAGCCTATCTAGACTAACTCATATTAATTATGTCTTTTTTACTTATGTTGACATCTTGGGGTTTTTTAAATTCTCTGTATTCCTAGCTTGAAAATACAAACTAAAATCATTGCATTCCACGGTTAACTATTATTCACAGTATTTTTGCTCAATACATGTACAAAAAATTGGCCATGCCTTGCTTTAAAGCTATAAATGCCCAATATCTATGATGATAATAAGCGGCTCAGGCGCTGGGCAGCCTATTCATCGCATTGACCAATGAAAACAAGGGAGGCATTTTCAAATCATCCTTGTAGAATTAAAGCTGGCAATGGTCATTTTGCACTTGATACTGTTAAAGCGATCACCTAGCAGGATACACAACACAATAGGCAACTATTCAGATAATTACAAAATATATCGTAGTGACGACATAGACAATATTGAAGCAAGTAACCATGAAGAGCTTGTGCCATCTGTGCCATCACACTTTCTGCAGTCATTTGGATAATCAATTGTGAAAGCCTGCCATGGTGAGTTTGTATAACATACAACATGGCACTATTTAGCCAAAAATTTATCATAAATGTCATACTAATGTTTCTGTCACTAAGCAATGTAAAATTCCTGAGAACTACATCATTGGATATCACAAAAAATCATAGAACACACGCACACCCCTTGGAGCAAGAGTAATGGTGGCTTTTTACCTCACGATAATAGTAATCTACGGAGTTTGTCTCACCCTATTTTCCATTCCAATGCTTTACATGTGCAGCAGCTTAAACAAGAACTAGTCTCTATTGTTGGAGGTCTTACCTGGTAGTGTGTAGTCAAAAAAAGTTTAAATATAACAAAAATACTTTGTTTGCAGCGAATGATTATGGATTTGAGAAACTGGTGATCGTGATTGGAAAGCGCCTTGGAGACAAAAAGATGCTGGCCGAAACACCCGAACACAAAGTGAGTGGATTTCTTAGTTCGGTAACTTATTAACGTCATACATTAGGCTGACTATTGGTTCGCAACTCCAACTTAGCGTGTTAGAGGTTATTAGGATGTTTATACAGGAATGTTGTTAACGTCATAAATTAGGCTGACTATTGGTTCGCAACTCCAACTCAGCGTGTTAGAGGTTATTAGGATGTTTCTATAGGAATGTTGTTAACGTCATACATTAGCCCGTCTATTGGTTCGCAACTCCAACTTAGCGTGTTAGAGGTTATTAGGATGTTTCTATAGGAATGTTGTTAACGTCATACATTAGCCCGTCTATGGGTTCGCAACTCCAACTTAGCGTGTTAGAGGTTATTAGGATGTTTCTATAGGAATGTTGTTAACGTCATACATTAGCCCGTCTATTGGTTCGCAACTCCAACTTAGCGTGTTAGAGGTTATTAGGATGTTTCTATAGGAATGTTGTTAACGTCATACATTAGCCCGTCTATGGGTTCGCAACTCCAACTCAGCGTGTTAGAGGTTATTAGGATGTTTCTATAGGAATGTTGTTAACGTCATACATTAGCCCGTCTATGGGTTCGCAACTCCAACTTAGCGTGTTAGAGGTTATTAGGATGTTTCTATAGGAATGTTGTTGACGTCATACATTAGCCCGTCTATTGGTTCGCAACTCCAACTTAGCGTGTTAGAGGTTATTAGGATGTTTCTATAGGAATGTTGTTAACGTCATACATTAGCCCGTCTATGGGTTCGCAACTCCAACTCAGCGTGTTAGAGGTTATTAGGATGTTTCTATAGGAATGTTGTTGACGTCATACATTAGCCCGGCTATGGGTTCGCAACTCCAACTCAGCGTGTTAGAGGTTATTAGGATGTTTCTATAGGCATGTTGTTGACGTCATAAATTGGCTGGACTGGTTTCGGCTCCAATCTGACTTACTTTTTACTGTTTTAGGTAAGCCATTCTCTTCCCCACCTCAAATTTGGGAAACTCTGTGTGGATGGGGAAAAGTTAAGCGTTAGTGAGGACCCTCTCGTCCTGCTAAAACTTCTGGCAGTATTTTACATTGGGGACATCGAGTTTGGCGACGCCAAGAAGTTTGGCCAGCTGCTGGAGTTTACCTTCTTGGGCTCCAGCACCGTGAGAAAGGGAAGCAAGTATTTGTCTGTCGACAAATTTATGGAAAAAATGAAGCGGGTGAGTACCTAATGACTCAGCTATGCTAGTTTTATATCTGTCGAAAAACTAAGTAGGATTCGAATGAATTTCTATGGTAGCAATTTATCATATAATTCATGAGAAGAGAACTCCAAAATGTAACTTTTGGCGCAAAAAACGATTTCAACCAGTTGTAAAATCATTGAAACTAAAATTTCCGAGAACACTCATATCCTAAACTCATTGGTCGAGCTTTTTGCCGTCTTCCTAGTCTTATTTTTAACGTTTATTTTTCATGTTGGAATTATCATAAATCATAGAAACATTTTTTTTCTCTTTTGCAGGAAAGCCGAGCCGACGATGAGTAGGCGAAGAAAAGCAAGTGCCGGCAAAGCCTGGAACGCTATAAGTCTAAAACATAACAACAAAATTCATAGAACACAATTCACACGAAATAGTAACCTTTCCAATCCAGTATGCCAAAGTGACACCACTTTTAGAGCGAATTATTTACGTGATTTGGGGTTTGGGCTTACTCAATGGATTTTATGGAATCGTGCTCTCTTTTATATTATTGTAGATAGTTTTTTTTAATTATTATTCTAAATCGATCTTGATCAAACAGATGCTGTGTGTTTTTCGAGTTATTTAGTGCTTTTATTAAATGGTGTGTGTGTTTTTCGAGTTATTTAGTGCTTTTATTAAATGCTGTGTGTGTTTTTCGAGTTATTTAGTGCTTTTATTAAATGTTAATAATAAATTATATATACTCGCTGTTTAAAAATATCCTTGGCTGAAAAAAACGCAGAGCTGTTTGTAAAGTGATTAAACTTGTAAACACTTGCTGCGTTCAAATTTGACCCTAAAATATAATGCGCCAAGCGTGTAAAACCAGGTTGCAATGCTAAATGCACTCAGCGTGTGAAAATCGTCTTCGTATAGAAAACTCAGTCAATGTTTAAAAACTGCAATTTTTAAACGCTAAGTGCGTACATATTTTGGTTTTATGATTAATGCACAGTGTGAATAGAAATTGCCTTGAAAAATGACCATCAGCAGTGCGTTAATTTTTAGTTGCACATCGCATAAAACGATGAATAGAAGTGTGTTTTTATTGAATGAATAGCGCATGGACATTCCATAATTTTCGAGTGTGTAGTTTTTCAGGTGCATTGAAAAATGACCATCTGAGGTGATTGAATACTGCATAGATTTTTTTTACAGTGTAAGCATCTCTATGATATACACATATGTATGAGTAAACTACTGACATCGACCGGACGATATAATCGACTGTCCGCAGTCGACAGGAAGAGCATATAACAAGACTAAGAAGTATATACAAAGTTTGAATCCCTCTTCTTGTTAGAGCGCCGACGTAGGGTATACCTATTATTGTCTCTCGACGCTGTAGAAGAGGAACTATGTGGACTGTTCGCTTTATTTGATTTATCTTCAACATTTAATTTACTTCGTGAGTTTAGTGGATTTATATCTGCCATGGGGTCAAAGTCATCATCAAACCCTTCTGTCATAATGCAAGAATTAAAATTATTGTCTCAATGAAAAGAATGTATTAATGTATTACTATAACAATATAATGCTTTTAATACGGTGTAATAGGGATTACTTCACTATAATAGTTTTCCCAAAATTTTGAAACAGTGAGCCCACGAACACCAGGCAACACTAACAAACCCTAATGAAAAACAGCGCAACGCAATAAGCGGCACTACAAACACAGCTGGAACGACGCCAGCAAAGGGAGAGCTCCGATACGCACAACACCAACGCGAGGTGATCAGCCACGCGATTGCAGGTGTGAGTAAGAAAGTAGGGTTTACGGCAAGACTGCCACTAAAGAAACCGATAACAATCAGTTCAAGAACATGCAAGCTGACAAGCAAGCAAACAATCAGTGAACCGGCACTGATTACAGGGAGGAAACACCGCGTGTAAGAAAGTGAAAGAACAAGGAACAATATTATAATAAGTGAAAAAAAATTTCAATAGACTCACACAAAAAACGGGGCAAAATTATGTTTAATATCTGATTAGAAATCACATACTTAGTTAAACAAGCCAAACAGCGGTTAGCTGTAAAAGAACTTCATGACAAATGCGAAACAACGAAAATTAAAGCTAGTAAGGTCAGCGAAGATACGAACGCCTTCGTGTAGTAGACCAGGAATGGCACAGAAAGGAAATTAGTGAATTATTTCTATTAGTAAATTATTTTTTTCATTAATATTCACTATGAAACTTATTTTACCAACAGCCTTTTATTTATATTATAACCTGTACCGCGTTGAAGGAACAGGCACCTCCACCAAAATGATATGATAGAATTCGGTATTATTCAGTTACCCATAACTGAAATTAATCGGTGTTTAAATTCTCTTCATATCACAATATTCAACAGCTCACTGAGCATGCAAGAGAAAGATAGCCGTTGGCTGTTATTATTATTACATAATATTATTAAGCAGAGCTTAATAATATTACGGCGTGAACCTTATAGCTATTACATTGTGGGACGGCGTGATTCAATAGAAATATGACTTTAATTATGAAAATATGCTATAACAGTAATTTACCGTTTTATTAGTGATCGCCCACTGCAGACTGGTCACTCCTTCTTGGATGTACGCAGCCTGCCGTGACCAGGCACGGATTTGGATAGTAAAGTATAGGACGATCACCGTCTCGTGGAAGTGGCCTTCACCGGTCGAGAGTTCATCCCAAAAGAAAAAAGGATAGTTTAAATCTCCCGGTTAGATGTTGCATCTGAAGACCAACGAGTGCAAGAACTGTGACGGGGGGAGGTTATCAGTACTGCCCCTATTAAGAGAAATAACTCACGCTATACCAATGTGACGTAGGCCAGCTACGCAATATTATTGGTCGTACTAATCGTGCCTAATACACTATAGCGAATGCCAACGTGGACTACAAGATGGCGGATCCAAACCACAATGCAATTTCCTACGAAGTTCCGACTTAGATAATGTAAGGGTCGAATTTCCCAGCAATGAGGAGACAACTCCTTTTTGGTAAGCAGAAACTGACAAAACGAGATATAACAACTCTATGGCCAGATAGTTGAACATGCTTTACAATTCATTCTACATGTATTATTTATTCACTGTCGTTCTTGGCTTTTCTCCTTTTCTATTCAACAACAATGTAAATCATTCTTTTATAGAATTTGGCACTAACTCTTTCCTTTGCTGTTAATTATCTATCCTTCCCCTTTTCACTCTTACGCATTCAAATTGAATGATTGTTTTGTTTACGTTGACACTTGCTCCAGGTTTAATTGCTTTTTGTTAGAGGTTTATACCAGTAGTTAAGGTAGGGTTTAGAAGAAAATGTGCGCGTTTGTGCACTTTACCTTTTGTGCACGATTACTGACTTCATGTTAAAAATAGCATGCAATATATAGAACAGCTGCTTTTTAATCTCAAACTTCATTTTGAGTTTTCTGTACTCAAATCACACTCCTGTTTAACTGGATGAGGGCAATGCCAACATAAATCTATCAACGACACTTCTGTAATTATTTTAATTTACAGTTTGTTTGGCGCCCTGCCTTTCCCACTTTCATTTTCCTCAAACTTTTAATACTCCTTAATGTAGTGTTTATAGTTTCTTTTTCTAATCTCCTAAAATTCATTGATCTTTGCCTTTTCTTTTTTTTTCTATTCATCAGCTTCACAAATTTTTTGTTCTGCATTTTAAGAGCGTTCTCTGCATGTCTGTGCTTCATTCATTCAACATCGGTAATTGGCCAGGCTAGCTAGATAATGGTTCTCATTTTTTTTCTGCCTATAAAACCATTGTGTGTGCTAGTTTATTGCTGCTGCTCTAGTCTCACGGTATTCCCGTACTTCATTTCTTCTCAAAAACTTTCTTTGACTTTGTGTCAAGATTTCCTATCTAAGTTTACTTTGATACCGAGATTTTTTTATTTTTTGTATATTACCACAGCTGACCAAAAACTATCTTCATTTTATTTTATCTGAGGCGTGGTTTCTCTGTGTCCTTTTTTGCAATCTCACATCGTTTATTATTGCCAATTTTTTACCTTTTAATTCTTCTATAACTTACTAACTCTACATATTACTGGTCACTTCCGCATATTACTGGTCACTTCTACATACTTCTGATTGCTTCCACATACATTATTACTGGTATCCTCTACATATTACTGATTACCTCAAAATATTACTGGTTACCTCCACATACTACTGATTGCATCCGCATATTACTGATTACCTCTACAAATTAATTATACAATTGTTAAATTGTTCTACATGTTTTTTGTTTTTTGTTTTGTTTTTGAGGTTAGCAGTCCTAAATTTTTTGAAGAGTATGTACTAACCAATTTATAAAGTTCTCAACTTTGAAAAAACTTTGCTATTAAACTGTATGTAAATAAACTGGAGGAAAGGCAAAAATACATACAGGAAACAACGATTTATATTTTTCAATGCTTTTATTAAACATTTGAACTTTTTTGTAACCTTCCAACCAAAGAACTTATGTTTTACTTAATTTCTTACTGAAACAATTTAATTACATAAATGCTCTACAGTACATAAGAAGTTTTTGGCTATTTTGAGCCTCTTCGAGATATTACTGTCTACTCACCGTACTACCTATAGCTGGTACTTATCTTACCTATCTTTTATCCAACATTGCTGTCAACCAAATTAAAGTTATATCATGTTTGGTGACTGCTCATAGGGATAACAGAAGTTTTTCCAAATCCTGCCTTCTGACCAAATAATTAATATGATCATATTTCACACCTGTACACGTTTTTGGTACCATGAACAAAACTGCTACTAGCAGTCAAAATATAAAACTCATCATTTTTACAGATCTTGAAAGTTGGTGAAAATTATCGATAGTCTTTGCGGACTTTTTTTACGGATCATATAAGACGACGCAAAATTCTCAAAAATCTTGATGAATTTGAATGAAATTTACTGTGGTAATTTTTAGTTCTAGTTCTAGATACTAAGTAACAGCTGTGTTGGTACTTTAGCTCTAGTAAAGCTACATATGAATTCAATTAAAGTTCTATTTTAACACAGTTATTTTTTTGGTACCATTATTTTCCAATACACTTCCTCTTTTACATAGTTTTCTCAAAGATACTTGATGTCACTGGTTCAATTAAAACCGCTAGCTTGTCATAATCACACTCACTACGCAAACACACAGTAAAGATAACAAGTCCTTTAAATTTTGGCTTCGATCAATAACCTAGCAATATCGCAGCGTTGGTTTTTTTTAAACACAGATTTATTTAACTCTTAACCAAAATAACAAACATTTGCAATTTTTTAAACCCTCATATAGTTACATGGTATGTAACTTACATTGTATTTAACTTCCAAAGATAGCAAATGCAAAAAGTTCGCAATTCACAACAGTTCCGAATTTTAATAGTAGTTTCCTTTGTCCAAGAGTCCTTTAGGGTTTTCTCTACCACTTTGCCATTTTCAATAAATATTCCATTTATTTTTTGTATATTTATCTTTAAAATATTTTTTTTATAATCTCAGGTTTCATCTGTAAAATGCTGAATGAACTAGGTAGGAGTCGTAATCCTAAATGTACGCTTGCAGTTCCGCCTGATGCTATTTTTATTTCCCACACACTATAGTTCTTTTGAAGATGCAATAACATTAAATAACTTTTACTTTTTCTTACACACTATTAGCTTCGCCTTGCCATTGTAAAAAGTATTTTCACAACTTTTTAGGATTCTTGTTGGTTTTGGCACATAACATATTGCAAAATCTCATAGTGACAACAAAAAATTCCTGCAACTTCCAAAAGTCACATTATGTCTAATAAGAAAATTTAAACTTTTATGTAAATCTATTGTTGCTACTAGTAATCTAGTTGTAAGATAAACCTTAATAAGTATAAATACATATTTCTTTAAGTTTGTCATCTATCTTTTGGTATAAACAGGCTACATATTGTAAATTTTGTAATTAAATTTTCATATTTTGCTGGACTTGAACTCACGAAGTTTGCATCCGCAAGATGAACTACCATGAGCTCTAACACTGAGCTACATAAGGGATGTTGCACAGTGATGCTATCAATTATATGCCATATATCCTATGCACACTTTAAATATTTTAGCATTGCGCCTACGCATTAGGATCTTCTGTTAAATAATATTTTTAGAAACTAAGTATATGCAACGCGATGCTTCTTCGTCTTTTTTTCGTTCGTGCAAATTTGTTCCACCTAACAATATCCGCAATAACCTATCTAGAACTTAAAATTTGGCAATATTTTGTACGAATCATATACTTTATTAAAAAATATACGTCGCTAAACTTGCCATGGCGAGCTATCAGTATCCGTTTTCAGTCATATCCGATATCCGTTATAATAAAAATGATTTGCATAAAAATAAATTTTTGTTAAAGTATAGAGTTTATTAAGATACATGCTAAAACCTTGTTAAATTATGTGTTTAGTAAATTGAATTCATTCAAGTTAGATTCAGTGTTTATGTTACACATCTGCCTCAATGGTAAGAACTATCTGCATAGTGCATTGTACTGTCATATTATCTTAAATATCACAACCACAAACTTTGCTAAAGTCAATGTAGATACCTACAATTACGCATACACATCCTGTACTCCTACTTGCCCATAAGGCAAGTAGGAGTACAGGAATTGTATGCCTGAATATCTGATTGACTAAACAACAAATTAACACAAAATAGTAACAGCTATGCTGGCTAATGAGTAGACCCATAGCTATCCAGAATAATAGCCTAGCTATTCAGGATAATAAACTAGCTATACAGGATAATAGCTTCACAAAATATGTTTTTTTCTTCTGAAAACAAGACAAAAACATTTAGCAGTAAAGATTTACTGGCAACATTAGCAATTACCAAGACAAGGAATGCATAATGCACATTATCTAAACTGCTGAAAAATATAAACCAAATTTTGTGCTGAAAACCTTCCAAAGGTACGAGTACAATGTTTATGGTCAATTTCTAGCCATAAATACTTTCACGGTAATGGTCTGGTGGTTTTGAAACTTCCACTCCTGGTGATGGTAACGGAGCCACACGAAGCACTACCTTCTCCCAAACCACCGATCGCAATCTTATGTGATGCACCAAGAAATCGGCACTGGCTCAGCCAACCGTTCAGCACTAGGGGTTCTAAATGAAGATGTTCTATGTATGTGGGGATAACTAGGTTGTGTGCAACTTGACTCCGCAGCTATAAAAACAATTATATTTGTTCTAAGAAATGACTGGTTTCTCCCGAACCCCTGCTATCATCTAATTGTACTATAAAACTGTGTAAAGTGGCAGCATGTTTTATAGCTTTTCTTTTTACTCAGTTCCCGTGTGCCAGTTTTACCCATGAATTTGTGCTCTCTAAAAGATTAAGAGGCATGCTATTTGTGCTACGTATTACAAAACTCGCACGGCGCTTGTCATTTTCTAAAAATGTCAACTACTTCATCCATGCTGATATACTGTGATTTTAGTTGTTTAGGCATGATGTGCAGTGTTGATCCTAAGTTTCTACCCTGTAGTAAAACTGAAGGATCTGGGAGGCCATCACCTAGTTGTGTAGATCTAAGTACACTTATGACATCATAAAGTGTTTGACTAGAATGAAAGGCTTTAATTAGACTGGTCTTTATCGTCTGTATCATGTGCTCAGCCAATCCATTTGATCTAGAAAAATGTGGGCTAACAGTGACATGCCTGACATCAAAGCTTTAATAAAATATTTGAATTCAAATGAGGTAAAGTATGATGTATTGTCTGATAACAAAGTTTCAGACAGGCTCAGGTTTCATGAAATTATCGGTTTAGACGTGGAACTTTTAGGTTCATAGCAAGTGTGCAATCTTGAATATCTATCCATCTAACCAAGTATTCAATGCCTGCTAGATAGAAAATGTCGAGGCTGGCTGTTTGCATCGGGTAGTCAAGAATATCGTATGGTTCAAGTGCAGGCTTATTGTTCGTTTTGGCATTCTCTTTGCATGTCTCACAAGCACCGACTAAATCTTTAAGATTGCCAACATAGCCTGGCCAGTAAACTGAATTTTTAGCTCTTTTAATGCACTTAAAGGATTTTGAGGTGGCCTCTGTGCATATTGTTGATAATGGTTCGCCTGAGAGATATTGGTACCCATAACTGACAGATTTTTAGCACAATATCATTATGTACACTCAGGTCCTGTCTCATGTTCCAAATTGGTTTTACATATTCTAAACAAAGTCACCTTTTTTCTGGCCAGCCATTTATTATGTAGGATTTGAGTGCGTTTGAAATAGGATCGTCTATGGTGGCTTTGATAAAGCATTCACAATGTGTTTGTTTTAACAAAATTCTAGTGGTTATAGCGTGTATTTGCTCATAATCCCTACTGACTAAGCTTGCACCTTCTGGGCAGAAGTCATAGAGGTAAGCCTTACTAAAAGGATCACCAATAAGCATCATGCTGCCAGATTTGTGAATCAAGTCATAATCATACAGTTGAGCTTGAAGTCGCATTCTTTGTAACCAGTAAATAGGTGGAAGGATTGGGCAAATTACCCAGCATGCGTAATTTGACACTCAAGGAGGGTAGCAAACCAGTAGCACAGAGCCCCAGGAGGGTTCCATTTAAATTGGGATATTCATTAACAAGCACACTTGACTTAAGCAAAGCTAAAGGTACAATTTTTATGGCTAGAAATTGACCATAAACATTGTACCTTTAGATTCCATTAAATCAAACGTGCTTTTTATTGAATATCTCAATCTAAATGGAGCCCTCTTTTGGCTCTGTGCTACTGATTTGCTACTCTCTTCGGGTGTCAAAGTATGCATGCTTGGTAATTTGGCCAATCATTCAAAAACGTCAGTAAAATCAAATGCAACAGATTTATTAGCTACAGCCCATGTGGTTTATACAAAATTCATAGTGATACCACTACGGAGTCCTATAAGGGTTATCTCTCTTTGCTAAAGAACTGTAAAATCATTTAAGGTAAAAGTGTGCCTGTGTTCAAGCATGAGTGTTACTGTTCCTATTACCGTGAGTGTGTATCCAATGAATGAAGTTAATTTTTGACTATTATTTTTCTATTCATGTATTGCTAAAACTCAAGCTATCGTAAGTTGATTTGGGCACTATGTTACAAGTGGCACCAGTGTCTACTGCAAATTAAAATGTATTGCCCTCACAGTTAGCTGCTATATACCATTCTTTAGTGTCTGACTGACCTTTTACTTCATGCAGCTTGCCTGAGTTAGTGAGAGTCGTTTCTCATGTAAGCGTCGACTTGCATACTTTGCTAAAATTCCCTTTATTGTAGCAGCTTTTGCAGAAATTTTTGTATGCTAGACATCTTATAGCCGGGTGTGAACTACCACAAACTTGCAAATGGTTACCATCATCAGTTGCTGACCACCATATGATTGTTCACCATTCTTCAGGGCCGAGTTGCATGTCGATTGCACATCTATGACATGTACCTGAGCAGCTGGTTGTGTCTGTTGATTGTCTATGGTGTGTGCCTTGGCAATTAGTTCTGTATTTGACATCTTAAAATAATTCATGTACTGTTTTGTTGCCTCAAACTTTTAACAAACTTTAATGTACTTAGCTAAAGTAAGCTGCTATTGTATGTTAAGCAATTCACTTCTT
Source organism: Watersipora subatra (assembly GCF_963576615.1). NCBI lineage: Eukaryota > Metazoa > Bryozoa > Gymnolaemata > Cheilostomatida > Watersiporidae > Watersipora > Watersipora subatra. Next base: position 33,761,579 of record NC_088717.1, read on the forward strand.
ACCGACTCTGATCTAATAGCAAATACAGCTCTGTATCTCAAAGCTTGATCCTTCTTTGCTTCATGAAAGTTGCATGTTGTGATTTGGCTTCTGAGAAATGATAACAACCCGTCAAAATATTCATATGTCTGTTTTGTCCGGCTATAAAATTTGTACCATTCCAATTCTTCCTTGACTTTAGGAGCAAAGTAACTACACATAGTAAAATCATCTATGACATGTTTGATCTATTTTTGTTGATAGCTGATAAGTCAAATGTCCTAAACAGCTCCCGACCTTTGACTCCACGAGTTGTGAGCAGAGTAGGCACCTGCACATTCTCTTCTTTAGCGTTATTTTCTGTTGCTGTCATATAAAAGTCAAAGTGCTCCAACTGCGCTGTCCAATTTCTGTTAGCATCACTCAAAGTACTCTGCTTACTTTGGAGCGGAGTACATTGCCAGGAAATTGAGAGGCAGCCTCAGAGAACCGCTACCTACCATGTCTGCAAACTTGCGTAGTCATTGTATGGTAGGCATGGTCCTAAAGTCCTGACTCCATGTTAAGTTGCTTGCAGTACGTATTATATATAAGGCGAGTGAAAGTATAGGATTTGTATGTGTGTATAATTTATTGACTAAACCACAATTGAACACAAAATAGTAACAGCTATGCATGCTAATGAGTACACCATAGCTATCCAGAATAATTGCTTAGCTATTCAGTATAATAGACTAACTATACAGGAAAATAGCTTCATAACATAGTATTTTAGTACATTTTTGATGATGCTGATTTTTACTAAGAAGTGATTGCTTGAAATAATGACTATGGGTTTCTATACCACATTTTGTATGTCTATATCTTACGATATTTTTGCATGCCAAAATTGAAAACAACTGAAATCATAATTGTATACCAAATAATTTTTTTATTGTAACCGTAGCGAGGTAGACTAAATTTAGCCACTATACTTGCTGATGATTTTAGATTTAAACGCCTTCACATTTTTCTTTTCCTTCTAATTTATTTCAACAAAACACTTTTTTCAAGTTATGAAATTTTAAACTTACAGTTGTTTGGAAACCGTTACAGTTGTTTTATTTATTTTTAATTTAGTTGTTCTGCAAAAATCTCTTTTTCATGATATGAAATTAAAAACTTAAAGTTGTTTGACAATGTTTGAAAACCTTTACAGCTTTTTTTAATTTCTCTCTTAATTTATTTTAACTACACTTCTCTCATGATATTTAGTTTAAAAGTTGGAATGGGAAATCGTGTCATATGTTAAATCCATGTACAAATCAATTTCTAGACAAAGACTTTTTTCTTTACCCGGGCTATGCCGTGTAGTGCAGCTAATAATAATTATATTCAAGAAAAGTAAAAAAGAATTCTGTTAACGTCTCGAAATTATAAATTCGAGAGTATTTCATATATAATTAATGCTTCAAAACTTGAGACAATAAAACAAAACCAGATTCATCAACTACTAACTACTGTATTTAAATTTGTGGTTATATACAATTACTTATTTGCTTTACATTTATTTAGAATATGAAATTTCAATTGGAATGGAAATACCTGCAATATATAAAAAAATGGATTATGCATTAAGTGACGGTTTTTTGGTCTGTGCTAATACCAAAACTACAGAGATCTCTAAAGATGATTTTGAAGCGGTACTTTTATCACCAGCTCATGCCTACACAGTGCTTGCAGTCAGAATAGTCAATGGCACACCGTGAGTAATCCATAATATTAATTTAATTTAGGCAAGCAGCATATGTACTAGCATAAGTACATGAGATATTGTTAGCAAATTTAATAATTGGGATGTCTGATGTTTGCATTTGAAGTAAACATACAAAAGATTATTTTAAAAATATGCATGAAATACAAGACACTACTAAATTTAAAACTTGGGTGAACTTGGAAAAGCAATGAAAAGACAAGTCTGGTTGTTATATTAACCTAGGTGAATACACAGCATTGCACGGGTAATAAAAAAAGTTTTTGCACAGAAAGTTCCCTTTTATTTATGTTACAGCATCTCCCTATTTTTTACAGTAAAATAAAACATTTTGTTTATTTCTGTGTTTATTCGATCAGTTCATAATTTAAATATCTAAAGCCTGAAAGTGTTGCTAAAGCGAATTGTTGAAAAATAGGTTTCAATTCTTATGCTACACATTTGCTCAAGATTTAACACAGCTTGTAAGCAATGGCAGGTAAGGTAGTTACTTTTCCAAAGTTCTTTGCCCTATAAAATTGATTAACTTGACCCGGTCTAGACCTTTATTACAGTAACAGGGATATTCAACCATCTGAGAACAGCGTTGGTTTCTTAGTGTGCTTATTATAGTTATGTTGCATGTCATGATCTCTAACAAAATCTTGGTCCTAAAACTTGCTAGTGTTAAACAATGATATGGTGTGTTTTAACAAGTTTAATAAGTATGTGCAAATTTAACCATAGTATGGCAAGGTCAACATACCACATCTTTATAGCCCATATTATCCCAAGTAGGCTGTGTGATGTAGTAGATAGTCTGGGAGAGTGAGTGAGTGGGGGAGTGAGAGTGAGAGTGAGAGAGAGAGAGAGTGAGAGAGAGTGAGAGAGAGTGAGAGTGAGAGTGAGTGTGAGAGTGAGAGTGAGAGAGAGAGAGTGAGAGTGAGTGTGAGTGTGAGTGTGAGTGTGAGTGTGAGTGTGCGTGTGAGTGTGAGTGAGTGTGAGTGAGAGTGAGTGAGAGTGAGTGAGAGTGAGAGTGAGTGAGAGAGATAGAGCGAGTGTGAATGTTAGTGTGAGTGCGAGTGTGAGTGCGAGTGTGAGTGCGGGTGCGAGAGTGAGTGCAAGTGTGAGTGTGAGTGAGTGAGTGTGAGTGAGTGAATGTGAGTGAGTGTGAGTGAGTTTGAGTGAGTGAGTGAGTGAGAGTGAGTGAGAGTGTGAATGTTAGTGTGAGTGCGAGTGCAAATGTGAGTGAGTGTGAGTGAGTGAATGTGAGTGAGTGTGAGTGAGTGAGTGAGGTTGAGTGAGTGAGTGAGAGTGAGTGAGAGAGATAGAGTGAGTGTGAATGTTAGTGTGAGTGCGAGTGAGTGTGAGTGTGAGTGAGTGAGTGTGAGTGAGTGAATGTGAGTGAGTGTGAGTGAGTGAGTTTGAGTGAGTGAGAGTGAGTGAGTGAGTGAGTGTGAGACTGAGAGTGAGGGTGAGAGTGAGAGGGAGTTTGAGAGTGAGTGTGAGTGTGAGTGTGAGTGTGAGTGTGAGAGAGTAAGTGAGACTGAGAGTGAGAGTGAGAGAAAGGGTGAAAGTGAGTGTGAGTGAGTGTGAGTGAGAGTGAGTGAATGTGCAAGTGATTGTGCTAGTGTGAGTGTGTGCGTGTGAAGGTGAGTGTGAGAGTCCAGCTTGTCTGAGTAACAGGTGTTTTCGAGTTCAATTTCAGTGTAAAACAAGTTTTTTTTTGTAAATATCTGTTTCACAATAAAATTATTTTTATTTGTATTTTTATTTTTATTATTTTTATTTTTAAAAGGTCTATGTACCTTTTAAACTTCACACTATTCGAAATTTGCTCTGTACAGTTTAAATATAAAAAAAACAATGAGCAGCTAAAGGTGGGTGTAAAAAGGATTACTGTTGCAGCACGGTCTCACTGTGTTCACAGTTTTTAAGAACAATACCTGTATGTTTAAGTACAAATTTAAAACGAGGTATCAGGCTTTTTTATCTGATTATCATACTTTCTATGTCTGCCCTAAACTTAAAGAGATGCAGAGGCAAATCCTAGTGCAGATAAAACGATTCCAAACATGAATATATTTTATTATTTTTTAGAATTACGTAGACTTAAAATAAGAGTGTACAAGCAACTGAAAAAATAATATGGTACTTTTGAATAACTACGAATTAAAAATCTAAGTAATGTTTTAGGAACAATAAGCTTTTAAATTTGTTTTTAAATAACAAATGCAAAAAATAATGATGGCTAATTGTTATTTAGTGCAAGTGATTGCGATCATGATACATGTATATACAGTAAAAGTTTTAAGATGAAATCAGTTCAGTTTAGTGGTTAGGCGTACTTGTTTGTTCACTTGGGATTTGAATGCAATGGATGACTTCTAGTCTTGTGCATAGTAGATTTTTATTGTTCGATTTCATCTGCTATAACCAGACACCATGACAGCCAATAAAAAGACAAATAAAAGTCAAACAAACACTGAAATTTTTATATATAGATGCATACGTGTTTGTCGTACCTGAGTAATATGTAGAATGATATTTCAGAGATAGAAGGGAACAGTAAACAAGTTATTGTAAACAAAACTCAACAAATATAATCTCTAAATTACAATTAGATAATATTTTTAGACTGGTTTTCATGCGTAATATTTGGGGAGTCCAAACCTGGACAGGAGACTGGAGTGAAACTTGCTGCCTCTGGAAAGAAGTTCCTCATAACGAGATACCAGAAGAAGGCTGTGGTAGTGCTTGGAATGGAACATTCTGGATAAGTTTGACTGATACATGTCGGTAAAAATACAAAAGTATCACTGTTTTCTCACTTTGAAAAAACTCTGCATCAAAACGAAAAAGTGGTTGTTAATAAAAAAGTTGATTATATCATTATGCGCAAATAAAAAGCAAGTTGAGTAACAGTTTTAAATATTTCTATTCGCTGATGAAAGTCTGTACATGGACCTACAATATACACGTAACTGTGATTAGCAAATCATTAACAAATCACACAGTAAAATAGTGTAGTTTTTGAGTACCATATTTGGAAATGTATCGTTAACTAAAACTTCTCAAACAATGGCAGGTTTTAAAGGCATTACAGATAAGATTTGCAAATTCTAAAACAATTTTCTGAATATGACATACACAGCAGCTGCAATGTCAATAAATCATTGTTTGATTTCCAGGTAAGAAAACTTTGAAAAAGAATAATGCAAAATAATACTTTAGCCACTTTTCTACAATTATACAATGTATGAATTTAAATACCTATGTAGTTTTAAAAACTGTTCAACAAAAAGTTATAATTATTTTATTAATCTTGTGAAATAAAGAATATTACAATGTTTGAAATGTGTACCTTTTAGCTACCACAAACAACATCCAATTACTTTAATGTTTAAGCGCTACTAAAAAGATTATAAAATTTGATCAATCCATAAAAACGAAAGCTTCCCAAAATTTTTTTGGTGAATACCGTTAATGCTAGTTAAAAATTAGAATCAGAATAATAGATTTTTTAAAATATTAAGTTTTTTGTGTGAATGAATTCTACCCCAACTGCATCAGTAGAATATGTCACTGTTTAAATATGCTGAGCAAAATAGTTGATTATAATTTTACCCAAGGGAATGCAAATACTATATTGTAGTACCTTGTGTTACAAGATTGTCTTTTTTTTAATTACTTGTTTTTCTATAAAAATGTATTTTAGCTGTTACTAATTTTTTTAAACAGGAAAACAAAACATTTAAAGTGTGGTTGTCCAACTGCATAGATTTTGTTTGTGAAAATGCTTCTATTTTGAGCACATAAACAGAAATATGTTTTGTAAATAAGATGAGCAACGTAGGATTTTTTTAGTTGATTTTGGTTGCTTGAGCAAAACACAAAATTTAAAGTACCGCAAAGGTTCAAGAGAACCGAGAAACCTAAATTTAAAAACCTTTAACAACAAACCTAATTAATAAATGCTTTCAATGATGTCAGGGTCAATCTAAAACAAAAAGTTTACCAGAAGATAATGTACAAAACCAGTGTCCATAAAACAGTTTTCAGGGGGAGAGCTGCACCAGCTTTGGCTGAGGCTTGTTTGAATGCTCTGAACGGTGTATTCTGCACACAAACTCTTTTTAGAAAGGTTGGGACCACATGTCTTTTATCCAATGATTTTAGCAGCAAGATTTGTAATTCAAGCAGTGACTTATGTTATCATAAGTTTGATGTCAATAAGTGTGATATTTCAGTACTCAACAAGTTGCACTCAAGGTTTTGTAAAATTTCACTGTCATGATTTAGTGAGATTTGTGAAATACTAAACATTACTGCTGCACTATATCAGTTATTTGTGAAGAAGTTTTATTAGTGAATTACTAGTTATTACTATAATATCCCTTTATAAGCGATTAATACATACAAATGACGTTTATGTTCCATATTAGTGCACTAAAATTAAAATTGATAGGCAAAAGATGTTTATGCGTCATATCAAAAAAATACCAGCAATTATTATGATATAGCACTATATCAAGGATTGGCAAAATATGTTTATTGCTCCAATAAATCTATGCACATTAATGTATCATATCACTCAAGTATTAATTGTTATTATAGCACTCTTTCAGTGATTTTTAAATGATACTTATATATCATATCAGTGAATTAATAATTTTACCAGAGGCTTTTATTAGTGATCGATAAATGGTGTTCAGAGGTTATATTGGGTAATGTATACTATAATAGGATAATATATGGATTCGATGTGTGTCACTCACTCTGGGCACAGTTGCAGGTTCACACAAAAGACTGTGTAGATAATTATTCTCCGTGCTTCATCAACTTATGCAGTAATCTTTACAGCACTGTACACTACGCTGGCACTAGCATGTAATTAGATAAAATTGTGTTATCAAAGATACAAAGCCTCTAAACATTGAGGCGTAAATTTAAAAAACCTTTTTCGCAAAAAAAATTTGCTATTTAAAAACACTTGAAGAATCTTTTTGGGTAGTATTTGATATCAACTAAATACACACATATAAATACCAGATGAGTAATTACGTAGAAAGGCAATCAACGTAAAAAAAAGTGAGTCGTAATTGTTATAGGTTTCTTTTGGCTCTTTTAGTGGTCAACTAAAACTATTGTGAGCTGCTGATGGCCTGTGTAACTAAACAGAGATTGTAGAACTATAATTTTTAATGACCCACTAGTAATTGTTATTATGGCCTACTATTATTGATTGACAATAGTTGTTTGTGTTTCTAATACTTCTCACAGTTATTCTTTTCAATTTCAGGTTTTTTCATGAAATTTCCATTTGCTACACTCGAAAGAACTACCATGAATACCATCTAGAGAGCCAGCTGCCAAGATTTGATGATGTGATATGGGAAACCTACACCTTCGAAATTCTACAGGACTCTAGAATTGATTTGCACCTGTATAATAAAGTTGGGTAAGGGGACTGACACATTTATGCATTCTTTTTTTCCTATAAAAATGGTTTTATATTTGCCTCTACTGGAAATAAAACTATGGGAAGTTTTTTAACGGAGAACAACAACACTGTACTTCATTAGATGGACAATTTAGTATTCAAATTTCTTCACAATGGTGACAAATAAATTTAAATAAAATAAATATAGATTCACGGTTCAATTTATAAATTACTTATATAATTGCTATATCACATATTTTTCTGTGTTGATAAACAAGACCCACATCAAAATCTCTGTAATTACCTGCCAAGCAATGGTAGGGTGAAAATTGTAAAAGTTCACAAATCTGGCCGAATTGTTAGTAATTGCTATCAAGTATTGTTTATATTTTATTGCTATAATTTTATTTGAGATATCAGATAAGCATTATTTTTTGCTATTAAAATATGATTCATCATACTGCTTTTATAATTGTTAGCCTAATACCAATCAGAAACATGTAACTGCTATTTTATACCCTGGTAATGTTAATCACCATAATGCAAATCTGAACTTTTTAAAAAGCTTTCTCCAAATAATAACAGCTATAATTCTTTTTTTAAATTAAAACTATTAGTATGCAAAATCACTAAATTTCTAGCATATGATATGAGTCTTACATGGAAATAGGATCATTCTGAAAAAACTTTCTTTTGCAGAAATTGCGATTTTGAAATGAGGATTTACCTAAATTAGTGGCCGCAAATCAGTGTATGCTTCACTGAAACCATAAAAACGTAATGAAGATGTGAACATATATTTTAATTGGTACATTGTAGTGCTAGAAAAGGAAGCATTTATTATCCACATCTTATCGTCGTCTATAATGAGAATGGAGACATAGTAGATACTAGTGAAAGTCAAAATATAAGCGGAGCTAAGTGGTCTTCATCCTTAATTCTCCCTGGAAGATATAAAGTTGTGGTTTTCTCATTTGGTCAATGGCACGCACCAGGTGGGTGCCATAAACTATGTATTATTGAACAAGGATAAAAAGCATTGTTTTTTTTGTTCAACATTAAAATCGTCTTACAAGTGTGTGTAAAAATATATAAACACTGTTTTAAATAAACCTGCTTCATTTCAAAGCCACTATTTTAAATCAGACTATCTTTTTAGTTTGTGTAGGACCTGGTTATAGATTTAGTTCCAAACTTTGCCAAATAATTTACTTTGATACCTATCTGAATGCAAAAATTAATAAATGTTTCTTTTATATCAATTCAAAACTGATATCATTTGCTTTACTA